>NC_140619.1:21011307-22286307 GCF_057382275.1 Copadichromis virginalis
GCCAAAAATAATCACATCAGCTGGTATAGCTCCTTGGGGCTTTGTAAAAGGATACTTTACTGAACCCTGAAGGGTCATTGGCTCCTTCGGTTAGAAAGCTAGAGGTCAGCTTTGACCACTGAACAGGAGGCAGAGATTTAGAGTCTCGTGTGAGATAATGCAGAGACGGTGGCTCGCTGAGCCTGTCACCGTGCACTTTATCCATTGCAGTCCCGTCGCGTCTGTGTTCTTTTATTTCCCCCAGTCAACGACTAACAATGACTTATGTGCAGATATGTTCTCAAACCAATTTACTCTGCGCTTAAATATTTGCAGCACCCACACGGCACTCGCCGCAGAGCTGTCTTATCTACTGATGCGACCTGGCAGAGAGTCAAAACCGTGACATTTAAAAAATTCCCGTCCTTTCACTTCGACTCATCTTCAGTAGATGATTTTCAGATGAGAGTAAAAGTTTGTTTGGATTGGTAATTTATATCAGCCTCAAAAAAATGACATTTAAGTGCCGTCGCCGTAGCAATATAACGAAAGCAACAGGAAACGTGACGTCTAACAGGAAGGTGAAGAAAAAATCTATAAGCTGCTCATGAAAAACCAAGACAGGTGAGGTGAAGAATCTATGAGAGAAACATGAAAAATTCAGCGCTGAAAGGATCTCATTAAGATTTGCTTGTGTACCAATCAGTGTGCGCTGTGCTCTGAGGATGGCCCAGTTGGCTGCCTTCGTTCCCAGCTGCACGTGTGTTGTGTGTGTTTAAGTGTATAAACCCATCATGCATGCGCGTGTGTGTGTGTGTGTGTGTGTCTGCCCTGCTGTTTGGCGGTCTTTCTGACAATGTTAGCACTGTAGGCAGAAATGTGTTTGGATGTGTGCACAAGTCTGCGCATTTGTGTGTTTCCATTAACTCCAGATTGATGTAGTAACAAATAGGCCCTAAGGCCTCTGTACACTGATTGCAGCAGGGACACCATTTAATGGGCACTGCATTCTCACCCCTACCAAACACAAACACACAAACACACACACACACGGCCACAGTGTGACCCTGTGGTACATTTTTAATTATCATCTTGTTTTAACCTGGGGGAGATTTACATCAGCAACCACAGTTATGTTCTTCATTTTCCTCCACCCCCCTCTCTCCTCCACTCATCTGCTCCACTCTTCTTCTTTATATTTACACTTTCACTCATTTTTTTCTCTTCTTTCCATCCTTTTATTCTTTCTGTCTCATTTCATCTTCGGTACCTTCACTTTCTATTTCCTTTAATATCGGTTTTATTTACTTTTTCCTTCTCTCTGCCGTCCTGCTCGCCACCGCTTTTGTCATTATTCCATAATGCCTTGGGTTATACATGCGATTTCCTGTTACTATGCCGACATGGTCTAGAGGCAACAAACAGACAAAAATAACTATTAAACATAAATTTGTGATATTTGTGTTAAAAGAAATCAAAAGTAAAATCAGAAAAGCTAACAGTGTTTGAGGAGTTCTACACACGTCCCGGATATCCTGGAAATTCATCCTTACTCTGAATGTGCAGCTTTGTAATAAATGTTAAGTACTACTGCTAAGGATGAGCAACTTAAATATGTGAAAGAGATGAGAATAAATGAGTTATTGGAAGACTTGCTGTGTTTTTATCTAATCAATAGTAATACTTTGGATGGAGTCCAAAGAATAAAATATGTTTTCTGCCTCTTTAAACACATTCAGAGTTTCCATCTCTTAATACATTTTTGTTGCCAATTAAACTCTTTGATTGTTTCCAAACTGTCACAGTCAGAAATATATTCAAATTGGAAGTCAAAAACAAACATTTCCAAAACTGGGCATGTTTAACTGAGTATTCAGGAAACGATCAGTTCCCATTATTTTTCCCAGCATAACAGAGAAATGGAAGTGACAACGCAGCCTGACAAATGGAGCATAAAGATTGAGAACCAATGTGAGTATAAGATCAGTGTTGCTGAAATTATGAAACACCGCGATATGACTCGCAGTTTAATTTAACACTGTAAAATGTGCTTTCTGCTCATCGCAGGCTCAACAAATTAAGGTTCATCATTTAATTCAATAATCATTGTTCTCAGATCGATATTTAAACCCGGTGAAGCTCAGCTAATTGTTGGACTGTCACACGCCTCTGACGTCTGTCCATCCATCTTTCTCAGACATCCACCCTAACGGCCTCCAACTCTGATTTCTGTTTCCATCTATCTGTCAACTCCTCACAGCAAAGTGTTGCTATTCTGATGACCAAGCTGGATCTATGATCCAAACACAACCTGCCAGCTCATTTCAAATCTATCGCATGTGACTCATTCAGTGCAGAGGGTGCCGCTGTAACGCTGTCGTGCTTCATGTCTTTGGCATCAGTTTGGGATTAGTTGTTGTTGGGATACTTTGGAACCATTTCATTGATTTAAGGCTGTTATTTATTGCCTGATTTGCATTGAATGGGCAGAGGAAGAACTAAAGAGTTCAAAATCTCTCTGCGGGCTGGTGACTGGGACGTCATTTTGAAAGTAGTCGCAGTTCTAGAACTTTTCCTGAGTAACAGCCCCATCTGAGATTTTTAACATGCACTCATTCACGCGACCACTAGAGGTCTACTACACAATCAAACTCAGCCATTCATAAAATTCAGAGCAAGCTTTTTAAGGCATCTAAATGCTTCACTTCTTTTTCAGTTTTCTCCTTTATTGAGATTCTTTTAAGTGATTCTCTGTTTTATGGATGTTTTTCTTGTTTTTGGCTGCTGTGAGACATAAATAACATAATGGCAAAATAATATCTAAATAAAGTACATCTGACCTTATATTTAGATTTTATAACACAACGAAATTAATTTGCTTCCAAACTTTTTGTTTTAAGACAGAAATATTGCTAACATCCAGATTATAAAACAACCAAAGTTGGCTTAAAGTTGGTCCGTCTCCCCTTCATAGCTGTGCTGCTGCTGCTTTTAAATCCCCACTTTGTGTTAGACTCACCCAACCTTCATGTCAGGGATCGTCACCGATGATGAGAGTCGGGTCTCCAGCTGTGACCCAGAGACCAAAAAGCAGTGTTTAGTAGTAACGTGTCCAAGCCCGAAGGTGGCCGATCTGACCGGCAGCGTTTTTTGTGTTTTTTACTGACACTCTCTGTGTTTTGTTCCATAAATTATCCTTCAACCAGTCCTCAGCTGCTGATGTTCATTTCCCAATGACACGCCAAGCACTCTGGGAAATTAAATAGCCTTCATGGAAATCACCTGAGCACACACAGGCACACAACCTGTGCTTTTTAGAATTATGCAGATGAATTATCCACGTGGACGTCAGGTGCACATTCGCCAAATTTATTCTTGATTTTGATAAACATTTGAAGTCGTTGCACAGATTGATGTTTTCATTTCAGTTTCATTAGCTGCTGCCTGAGTTTAGACACCACACAAACAAGTCACGCTCTCTGATACTTTCACACATAGAGCAGTATGAGATGCTGCTGTGAGGTTTGCTGTGAAAGGCAGGGGAAGATAAGGAGGTAAGCTTTCTTCTCTTTACTGCCCCCCCCTCCCCCCTTTTCTTCTCTTTCTCCGTCTGTCTCTGTCTTTTTCGTATTTATCTCTCTACGTCTGTCTCCCTCTGTGCCGTGTCTGCCTCTATCTCACCTTCCTTCCATCTGTATATCTTCCCTCCATCACACTCTCTATATCTCTGTCCTTTTGTCTTTCTCTTTAAGGCTCATTCAGCCTTTTATTTTTTCTTCAAATGCTTTAAAACTGTGAGGCGCTATATCAATATTCCCCTTCAACCTGTCACAGACAGATAATGTGAGGTAAGAGCGGGATAAAATGAATGCAAGAAAGGTCTTAATGTTTCCGACATCCATCCTTCAGAGAGACTCTGGAGTCACCGTGCTGCATCATTCTGCACCGAATTCCATCAAATGATCGGCAGCAGAAACATACAGTGGCAAAACAGGAATGTTATTGCTGTAGTACCACCTAAAAAGTAAAGGACAGAAGGTGAGGAAGGAAAAAATGCATGAAAAGGAAGGATAGAAGGAAGCAAGGAAAAACAAAGTACATAGGAATGAGGGTAAATGCTTCTGACAACTGACAATAACAATACGTAAAGCAGTTTTATGTGCAATAGTGCATAGTTGATTGAACAAATTATGAAAAAATGGGGGGTTGATAACTTGTCAGGATGGATGCACAAAAAAGTTGGAAAGAGGGGCATAAAAACAGCTCAGAAATGAAAGAAAAGTAAAGCAAAAATTGGCAAGAGAAGAAAAAAAAAGGCAGCCGAGATATAAAAAAGGAAAGAAAATGAGGACGCGATAGAAACAATGGAACAACAACGGAGGAGATGGGAAGTGATAAAATAAGAAGTGCAGTATGTAGATAGAATCAAAGGGAAGAAGTGAGGAGCAAACAATGATGAAAAGGAAATAAGGAAAGGAGAAATGTAACTCTATGAATGTTCAAAAGACTCTCGTGTTTCCATTACAGAAGAAGAAGAAGAAGCCGATCACAGTAAGATCAGTGGGAGTCAAGTTTATTTGTGCAGTGCAGTTTACTTAAATATAATCAGTGTGCTTCAGGTTGAACTGCATTAAAATTAAAACAATTATGTAAGCTAATCGATTAGACCTGTTGATTAGGTATTTGCTTGACTGACCTTCTCAAAGTGTCCTTGCCGTGTTCTGACTTTTTCATATGGATGCTGAGAAAAAGATAAAAGTGTCTTTGCAGGCAGTTCAAAGGGAGGACACAACTGTACAATAACAACAAGGCTGAGAGGCAGGGTCCAAAAAGAAGGTGTTACAGCTGTGGAAGAGTAACGGAAGGAAATTTGTAGACTGAGTTGAACTAAAGTCCAAAACACACACACACACACACACACATACTAAAGAAGTCCTTTAAACACAGAAAAACAGGAACAACAGGAGGCTGCTAGAGTAAACTCAAAATGCAGACATGCGACAATATAGAGTCCAAAGATTTTTGGACGGAGATGCAGTTTTTGTATTTCTTCTGCATCACAGTGGATTTGAAATGAAACAATTAAGATGTGATTAAAGTGCAAAGTTTCAGCTTCAATTCAAAGGTTATGACAAAAAAAATATGAACAATAAATGTTACATTACAGACAGCTTTACACACAGTCCCAATTTTAATTAAACAATTCTAAGAATTGCTTTTAATTCTGTATAGACTAGAGATACCGATATCATAAATTTGGATATCTGCCGATACCGATATGAATCGTTTTTTAATCAACAAAACTGTTTTTTAAATATCTTGCCGCATTTTGTATAAGTTCATACTCAAGTTTAAAACAACAACTACACTAAAGCTATTCTGTTATACCTGTATGCAAAAAAAATTATTTCATAGTTCAGCAATACTGATCAATCTAATAAACTTAAACCTACACCATCCTCCCTATTCTGGTATTTGAAAGAGTACTTAGCATAAATATTAAGCAACCTAACTAATAGGGTTCCAACTCCCAGCAACAACAAAAATAAATAAATAAAAAATAGGGAACCACCCCTCACGCTCCACCTCATGATGCTTAATCGACGTAATCAACCTTAATTTGATGCAGTGTGAAAAAAATGCACAGAAATCAATTATTTTTCAAGAAATATTAAATAGATTCAACATCTTTCTTCAACAAAATTGCAGACTGCACAGATGGTACCTTCCCAAAGGAAAAAGTACTATAGCTTACTAGGGTATATTAGACTTAATAGTTACTATATACAGTAATGGACTTCTATTCATTTTGCATCAAATTAAAACTTTGGGTGTCAGATAATTATTTATTAAAAGCTAGACATTTTAAATGAGAATAAGAAAGAAAAGTATGTCTTTGTGCCCCCTTTTCCCAGTTAATGCCCTATCGGCCCCCCTGGCTAAACTTTGCTAGATCCGCCCCTGCACAGTTACTAGCGTCAGCTATGTAGAAAAAGATCCTCGAGTAGAAAGTAATAATAAATACATTCTAACAACAGCTGATCAAGCTTAAACGTGCTTCTGTTGTTCAGTCGCTGGTTTCCTCTTTCTGGTGCAAAGTGGGCCAAAAGCAAACTAGAGACACGGACTCACGACAGAAAAGCCGATCAGCTGATCGTTAAGCAGTTTCATGATTGAAGTAGCAGCAAGAAGAGGCAGTCGCTTGTTAAGCTTAACGCAGGAATGCTTTACAAACATTCAGAGATGGACTTACACACTTGCTTTACTTCTCTCGGGATAACTTTGTCGGAGATGAAATGCCGGGTTGCTAGCGAAGCTCCACATGCTATCCAGACCACCACAGGTCCCGCATGCCACAGCCGCTCTATCACGTGATGCACACTGCTCCGACGTGCTAACGTTCTGAGGTGAGTTACGGCGTGTTGCAAGTTTTGTGAGGTGCTTTCGTGATATTTAATGGATCGGATTACATTTTTTATTTTTACCGATACGTAATATCGGATCGGTCCATCTCTAGTATAGACATGACAAAATAGTGAGAGCACGAGGACACAATCAGTAAATTATAGTGAGGGACAGAACGCAGACAAGGTGAGAGGGAGCAGGAACAAAAGCAGGCAGGAAATACAGTGGAAACCCGGCTTACGAAGTCCCCATTTAACCAAAATTTCAAGTTACGAAGGCACTTAACGGCAATATTTCTGCCCGTGGTACGGCAAAATGCCCACGTAAATAGATAAAATAGAAAATTTAAAAAAATTAAATTCCATAATGTTATACACATGTACACGTACGTATGTATGTATGCATACGCATGCTTTCTTCAACCTCTGCCACATCCTCCTCCACCAAGAACTTCATCTTCAGCCAGCATCGCCTCACTCAAAAGACGATGGAAAAAGGTGCTTCGACTTACGAAAATTTTGACTTACAAAAGACCCTCTGGAACGAATTAATTGCGTAAGTCGGGGTTCCACTGTAAAACCAGAGTAAAAGAGGACAACAAGAGAAGCTCATGCAGAGAGGAAGATGCTGACGGCCAATATGGGAGAAGGTAATAATACATTAAAAAACACACTCAAACTGAATACTGTGGCCTAGTTAGTTGAAGGAATTCAGGCTCTACATGTGGACAAATCCAGAACTTGTCAGACTTGTGGCCTGTACTCCAAAGCAGGATTTGGCAGATAATTTAGGGGTAACTGGGTTTTCAGTATCACAGAGGCGGTGCTTAAGGAGGAGTTATACAAAACCACTGATAACCACACAATTCTTCAGAAACGAGCCTCACCATTTCCAAAAGACTCTGTTGTTTGTTATTTGCTCACGCACCATTTAACTGCGATGCTGATTGAGGCTGATTACACACAGTTGGCATTTTTTAGTGGCTTTCTCTCCTGGCGTCAATTACACTTTCCTACAAAGCACTTTTCCACTTTGATAAACAGTACACACACACATATATATGTATCTTTTTAATCCTTTTCCACACACTCGCACGCTTTAGCTATAGCAAGTGCTTGTGCACTGCATTGTGTTTTTAATCTCTCTGTATTATTTCGCAGAGGTGGGACCAAGTCATTGTTTTGCAAGTCTCAAGTAAGTCTCAAGTCTTTATCCTCAAGTCTCAAGTCAAGTCTCAAGTAATGTCAGGCAAGTCAGAGTCGAGTCTCAAGTCACTGGTGTAAAAGTCCGAGTCAAGTCACAAGTCTGAAACTTTGAATTTCAAGTCCTTTCGAGTCTTTAAAAAAAAAAAAACGAAAAAATAATGTTGCAGTTATGCTAAATGTAAATATTAGACCATGTAATTTTAAAATCTGTGTTTTTCTCAACACATGACAAAATAGTGAACTTAGAAAATATACACAAATTGTGAAATTGCACCTCTTTAAAATGCAGCTCAATTAAACCTAGCTCCAAGAATAATTTTCACCGACAGTTCTGAGATAAGCTGCATGTTATTCTTGGATGCGGTTGTAGGACCCGCTTTAAAATCGCATGACAAAAATATCATACACATTAAAAAAAACTGTATCACCAACGTAGCCTGGACAACATTTGCTAGTTAGATGAAGTCAGCTATCTCATCTTAGCATATTTATATGCATATTTATAATCATACGGTTCTTGGAGTGAGTGCATACACTCATGAAGTTTAGTAACTTCCGGTCACTGCAACAAGCCCAGGTACAGTTTACCGACGGATGGGTACAGGACCTTGAAATGCACCGTGTAGAACGAAAGACCATCGTACGTATCATAAGTTTACCAGTCTCACAAATTGTCGTCATAAATACACATTCCTTAACCGTTTATTAATAGGACCTTTGAGCTCAACGGTAATTAATTAGTAGTGGAAATAATTTCTGGTACGCGTTACAGAAATGTAGCAGTGACAATAATACTGTATGCTGTAATCGTACTGGGCAATTAGTGATACAAAAAACCAGTTTTATCCTGTGAATAAAAGTATATGTTTTTGTCAATGTACCATAATAACAGAAGCGAAACGCAATATTGTGTCAGGACAATTCACTATTTATGCACAATAAATAAAGGAGCATAGCGCGACAATTTCTGTTCAGCGCCAGACTTGCTTGTAACCTATATCACCAATTATGTTATGAAAATGACGTATTAAGTACTAAAAAACACTGACCTTCGTGTAAATGCTTGGAGCAGACTAACCTGTGAGCTGGAGTGTTCTGGGACGTTATATTTGATCTTTGAATGGCTGCAATCCAGGGGCCTGTTCTTCGTACCGCGCTAAGTGAGTTAGCTGGATGAGATTGTTGACGATTTCGCGTGATCCTGGATCGTTCGGTTCCCCGAAGCCCATCCGGGACTTGCTGTCATAGCAACAGAGCCGTAAGCGTAAACCTGCTGGGGAGCAGGTTTACTTTATGTAAACAGGATTAGATCGCGGCCACGCAGGTATGTCCGCGTCATTCATACGAAAGCAACAGCGATATTCCACCACTGTTTCACCATAAATAAATAACATCAATGTAACTAAAGATAATGCAGCACTTGATCCTTTTATTGATTACACACAGATACATACAGGTCATTCCCTAAAAAAGGGAAATGTACTATTAACATTCTATTACATGTATGTGATTATTACAGATGTAATTCATATTTCAGAGTAGTAATTGTAAATTACTTCGTGTAATCAAGATGAGAGACCACGGCTATAAAAGCGAAGGTGGATTTGGGAAGCCTGTCGCAGTCATATCCTGTCCGTTTACGCGAGCAACCCATTGCGGAAGGTGCAAGATTGATAAGGAGAGTCCTCAGAATTCAGTGTATATTGCGGGACAGACAGGATCCTTTAGCTCAGCGCGACAGTGTGCTCATAGAGAGATATCGATTTTCCCGTGAGGGTATTATTCACTTAACCAACTTGTTGACGAGGGGGTGCAGGACCACCACCTGTCTTTTTTTTTGCTCTGCCCTTTTCTTGGTTGCTGTTATGAACAAACAAACAGAGTATTCCAGGGTCTCTTTCCAAGAGACGACAAGCAATATAAGTGATAAATATTACCATTCTGTAGAATATTCTCATATTTCACTTTTACTTGTTCCCATGTTCTAGTGGGTCCTGTTGTGGCTCTAATGTGAAAGGGGATATAATATAACATATTATAATATAATATAATGTAATATAATATTGGATAATATGGTGTGATATGATAAATCTACCCTACCGCCTACTGGTGTTGGCCAGAGGGGCCGATGGCGCAATATGGCAGCCTGGCTTCTGTCAGTCTGCCCCAGGGCAGCTGTGGCTACAACCGTAGCTGCCTCCACCAGTGTGTGAATGTGAGAGTGAATGAATAGTGGCATTGTAAAGCGCTTTGGGTGCCTTGAAAAGCGCTATATAAATCCACTCCATTATTATTGTTATTATTGAATTACTTACGAGTTTGATTTGTCAGCAACTTTCTGCCAGCCCTCTCTCCTTGCTTTTGCAGCCTTTGCAGTGTTCCCTTGCGTTTTAATTAAACTCTGAAACTCCTGAAATCCCTCACTCAAGAGTTCTTGCTCTGCTGCCGAAAAATACCGAGCACGCTCCTTCGACATTTTCGCCGACCAATCAAAGGGTTGCCGATCAATGTTTCTACTATCGATGCGTAGCCCCTGTTGGGCCACCCAGTGATCTCACATTACTTCATCCAGCTATACTAATCGTCAACAACAGGTGTGTTCGGGGAACCGGAATAGCGAGCTCAGAGTTAGCGCGATGATTTGGTCTTGGATGTTTCATTTGATCTTGGATGTAGTAAGCGACGTACGAAGCACAGGGCCCAGGCCATCCGTCGTGTCTTTGTTACTTCGGAAACATGGCTTGAACAATTTCTCTTCAACGACGTAATCCGATAACAACCGATCTCTTTACCCGTCGGCTTCCCGTGGCTGTCATGCGACCGGCTATTGCAGTTAATAATACAACGGCTTCTTGACATTTTTGTGTTTCTTTTTATCGCTGTATAACTGATTTTAATTGAAAGCCTGGGTGCGCTAGTACCGCTTGCCACGAGTTCCCAGAATCCTTTGCGGTTCTACCCGTGAATGACGTCACATTTTCAATCTCTATATAATATGCATGTTAAATTTTATATTTGGGGTAAAATATCAAGTCTTTTCAAGTAAACCGGTTCAAGTCCAATTCAAGTCCCAAGTCATTGGTGTAAAAGTCCAAGTCAAGTCACAAGTCTTAGAACATTTTTTCAAGTCAAGTCTAAAGTCATAAAATTAATGACTCGAGTCTGACTCGAGTCCAAGTCATGTGACTCGAGTCCACACCTCTGTTATTTCGACCTCTTTTTTTGGTAATATCAGTTAACCCCTCCTGTTTCTGATTGGTCACCACTCTTGTCATGTGAAAGCCTCATAGCTAATTTGGAGAACCCTGGCTCGACTGAGGGAGCTGCGCTGCTCTTGCCTGATTGCCAACGTTCTTGTAAGCAATGCCAGAGCATCAAAAGGATTTCCTGGATATGTTGAACTCGCTTGATAATCAGTGTTTGGGTTGTTACACATTACCCATTACTTTTCTTAAAGTAATGCACTGCATTGCTTTTCTTAAAGTAATGCAGTGCATTACTTAATTACTCACCAGAGAAAGTAATTCAGGACACTACTCATTGTATTACTTTCTCATTACTCCAACAAATGACCTGAAACACACTGTCTCATAATTACCAGTTAACAACAGAAACCTACAGGCTACAGTCCCACACACCAACACAAATCCCAATCCTAATCAGGACAAATGTGATCTCTTACTGTTTAGGTGTGAAAACAAAGCCGAGGACACGAAGCAAAAATGAAAACCAGCTCTAAGAGTCTTCAAAGCCATCGTCACAGCGATTCTACTTTAGAAACATGAACAGATAGAAACAAAGGGTGCAAGCCTGACTGCTCATCACTCACTTCAGGCTCTGACTGTTGGACTGGGGTCAGCATACAGTCGGCTTTAGCATCACTCTGGGTTTTTTGCTAGCTTTGTGTTAGCATGCTGTCTGTGCAGATGCTTCCAAAGAGCCAAAGTTCTGTAAGCAGTATAATGTGGAGTAATGTTTTTATTCTGTACTGTAGTGTACTTGTATTGTTTTTTTAATGAAAATATCTCCACTACTGCTCGCCGCTCCACCATTGTCCTCCTCTGGCAGCTAAACAGCTAATGTTAGTGCTAGCAAGCAGGAGGAAAAAAGGACGTTTGATTGATTTTTTTCCCCCTCTCTATCACACGTAGGAGACACGGTACATCGCATTACATAAGCTAGTACAAGGTGTTTAGCCTTTCCATCAGCATCATAATGTTCACACGGACAGTTCTCTCCCTCGATCTAAACGGGCTTTTGACAGACAGGAGAGCGAAAATAGAGTGAAAATCAAAGTTGTGAGGGTGGAGTAAGAGCATCAAAGGGATTGAGAAAATAATTGCAGTTGAAAGGATGATCAATATGCGATGGACGTGCAATAAAGAATGGGTTTTGTTCTTTCTTTTACTCCTGCTTTCATTTGTCATCGGGGGGCTCATGAATATGGTAATCTGCTTTTGTTTGCTACCTTGATAGAGAAGGAGGGACTTGCAGAGAGAGAAAGAGAGATAGAAAACAAAGAGGGTGAGAAATGTCTGCAGTGGAGCTGAGATGGTGAAAACACCTGTATCCATCTGTTTTTACAGGAAAAAAATAACGGCAAGAAAAGAAAGAAGTGGGCTCCAAGGTCACAGGTGTATGTCGCTGGGAGAGAGGATAGTTAGGAAGAAAAGTGAACCATTTGTAGCCCAAGGTCAAATAGTGGTTAAGCCTGTCTATGTGTGTGTGTAAGGCTTACTGTGTTGGGCGTACGAGGCAAATTACTGCATTTGAACAGAATACGATAAAAAAGCATTAAATCATCTTCCATGTCATGTTTCAAAAATGAATGAAAGACTCAGGTTTCAACCTGCAAGCCTGCAGTATTATAATTATATGATGCAGGAAATGAGGCCATTACTGGGTAATAATTAGATGTTTTTCAGTGCAATGACAATGAAAATACAGCATTAGATACTGTATATAAGAGGTAAGAAATTTACATTGAAACCACATATCATTCACAGGTTTTTTCACCAGTCGATGCCGGCTATGCTCAGAATGTTTCATCACAGTTTGACAATAGATTTCTTTCTTTCTTTTTTATTTGGACAGTATAAGAATCAGTTATCACACAATAATGCCACATTATTAGCTTTTAAAGTGGTTGTAGAAGTCATTCTAGGAAACAGTTAACTTTTAATCATTCATCCAGGCAGTAAGGAAAACTGTACACCTTCAAAGTAAAGGGTTATGCTTTACCACTGCAAACAATCAAAAGGCTCACTTCATACTTTGGAGGTGAATTGTCTAACTTTTCCAGATTGCATGTCACTGTATGCACACACATGTATGCACATCATCTGTACAAACTATGGTTGACCATGGAAACATGCAAACCTCTTTGCGATCAAGGCGATTACAAGTGTTTTGGTGTAACATTGTATATCTCTTTTCGATTAATTTCATGCAGTGCCTACAAGCAACCTCTTGAAACCCAGCTGGAGAATACACGTTTTCCCTAACACCTGTGGTTGTCAGATACTGACCAGTCTCTAGGCTTATGTGGTCGGGGCCTTAAATAGGCATTTGAACACCTGTTAATACTAGGATTGTATTTAATGCAACTTTAGAGTACGATTTGGACGTTAAAAGCAGGCTGTATTTTGCACATATGAGGGAGGAGTGTTTTTGAACTGGTGACATTTGTATAATTATTAATTAGTCTAGATTACACTGGGTGCTAAAGTAGTTCTCCAAATCTGCAAATCATCAGATGTTGTACTTCCATAATTTTGAAGCTGGGGTGAGTACTATGTGTGTTTGATGTAGCATCAACATACAGCTGAGAAGTGGATCATGCCGGAGATGTTTAAAAATATTTCTAAGGACAGAAAGGTAAATCACATTGCTGTGAAGTCACATGTCTTCCCTAATGGGGAGAGCCTCCAACTTTAAAGAACCACCTGTCAAGCTTCAGGGACGAGGATTTGAAACCCAAACGACATCATCGGAATCTTCCTTTTTTCCTCTTGGTTGGCACACTGACTTGAGTCAGTTGATGTGACTTCAAAGCTGCATTTTAGAAAGCAAATACCTTAAAGCCTCAGACCCCGAAGCTGTAGCTCAGCATTTAAGTGTGTTCCTTGATCTCCGGTGTGAGACAGACTCTGATTGATTGAAAATCAAGTGCACTGGTTATTTAACATCATTACACAGAAAGGCAACAGTGTGGCATTAACCTCGATTAATTATTGCATAATTTGATGCCTGGAGGCTGTAAATATTTATTATTCACAACAACATTCATTCTTTCAAGTTAGTTTGTCTGTTTAGTGAATTACATAAATATCACTTCATGCCTTTAGCAGGCAAATAACTTTACAAGGAGGTAAGATTATATAGAAAAACATATGTACAGCATGAATTTGGTAGGTTATTTTTTTTTCTTCTGTTATTTAAGCCAGATGTGTCAGAAAAATCCGAAAAGATTTGGCTTTTGTTAAAAAGTCATATTTTACATGTCTTTGGTTTTATGATTTCAAAAACCTACCACTGAAACTCAAACCTCAGTGAGTTAGTTTTTGGAGTCAAGACAAACAACCTGGTAATAATACACGTAGTCCAGTAGTTTGTCCATCAAATGGACTAAAAGTTGTCAATAAAATCAATGCAAAAACAAGCATGCAGGCATACAAGTGAGGATTTGGAGGGACACAGTTTTCCTTGTAAGTTTGCCTCTGTGCAGCATCACAGTGAACTTTAAATAAAACAATCTTGATGTGATTGAAGCACAGCTTTAATTTGATAAAGTTGACACTTCAATTATGTCTTGATTCTTTGTACACAACCACAATGGATTGTAAATCAGAGGATGTTTTATTTTTTTAACTTATGTCGTTGCCCAAGGGCAGCAGGTGGTGCAGTGGTTAGAAATGTCTCCTCACAGCAATTGGTCCTGCGTCCTGCTCGTGTCTTCGTGGATTCTCTCTGGGTACAGTCCAAAGACATGGGGGTTAGGTTAACTGGTGATTCTAAATTGGCTGTAGGTGTGAATGGTTTTCTGTCTCTACACTGTAAAATATAACTTGTTGTTTCAACTTAAAAATATCAGGTAAAGGGCTGCCTTAAAATTTTAAGTTAAGTCAAGAAATAAAGTTTGTTCTTGTAACACAACCAAATGTTATGTTGAAAAATCACATGTTGTCTAAACTTTCATCTTAGTTTAGTTGACTGAGATTTGTTAGTCAGTTCAACTCCTTTAATTGTCATTTTTACTTGGGGAAACCCTTTCAGCTAAATTAAAACAATCTATTGTTTATTAAACTCTTGTCCTAGTTCAGTTGACTTGGGTTTTTTAGTTAATTCAAATACTTTAGTAGGTCTTTTAACTTAGGAATCTATTTTAGCTTAACTAACATAATCTGTTAGCTAAATTGATTTAAGTTTATTAATTAACTGAGCTCCTTACGGTAGCTGAGTGAACTAAATCAGTTTCATTTTAATTATCAGAGTTGATTGACTGGATGTAAAGAAAAATGTGTATTGAACATCTTAAGTTTTTTTTAAGCTTTCTAACACCCATTTCAGCAAAACTACCTGTTAGGTTTATCTTAGATCTCAGGTTTAAATATCTACATTCCTTTAAATAAATTTTCTGTTGTTTACAGAAAAAAAAATAAAAACTCACAGATTCCATTAAAGTGTATCTGATCATTTCAGGCAGAAGGTTTGTTTTAAGAACATGACAAGACAATTACTCATGAGCACCCAACATTCACCATTTATTGTGCCATCTTAGTCATCTGAGAAACAGAAAAATCAGGCTCACAATCCATCAAAACTCAAAAGTTGCTCCCTGTGAAACAATAAATTTGAACTTGGTCTTGAGCCCAGTTTGGGTGAAGATTAAATTCTGACCAATACTCTAGGAGCAGTAGTGATTCTTGTGAAGTAACTACATAAAGTCTGCATTAATGTAATGTATCAACGGGAGACTTGCTATTTTAGAAAAGTTATTCTTTACATTTGCAAAATTTTAAAACTTCACTGTGCTCAGTCACACCTGTTAGCATAAAACTTGAAATATTAAAATAGTACAAAACCTTTGATAAGTGACAGTAAAGATCAGTTTATAACAACTAAGACATCAAACTCTTGTATTTGTCTTTGTTTACAATTGCAACAAATTCCACAGAACCAATATCTCTGAAAATGAGTGCATGCTTCTGAAACATTTGATAATATGAATATTTCAGAAACATTAGTTTGAGTCTGCTCAATTGCAAAACAAAGGAAAAACTACTGACTTGCATGAGATAAACATCTGCAGAGTCCACCATTATATTGTTGTTCACATAAGTTTCTTAAACCATGAACAAATGAGTAATTGTCTAATCTGGAATGTAAAGTGTAGTCATTTAGTGACATACAAAAGTGAGAATGAGAACTTGCAAGAATAAAAAAAAAAAACAGTAAAATAAAAACTGTCCTTAACACTAAGGCAATTGTATGCTGTGAGCATACTATTACAGTTCTGCTTGGCGTTCTGCAAGAGTCTGTTTCTTAGACCATGCACTAGTGAGATGCACTGCCTTCCACCAATGTTCATTAGGACGTTCTGAATAACTTCAAAGATGCCCTTAACTTCCTTTGGATAGTCTATGCTGAGGGCAAAAAGAAGGCCCATCAGCATGGAAATGGCACTTGAGACATCCCTCAGATTAGACAGGATTACTGCCGCCTCAAGGACAACCAACACATCGATGATGTCTTCTTCTTTCACCATCACAATGCCAACTTTCATCCCCTTAGAAAACGTGTCTTCAATACCTGTCAGCTATAAAAGGGTTCAAAGACAAAATAAAATAAAATTACACAATATCCCTCGTGCTTAAGAATTCATGTCTTTCCAAAGAAGAGCCATACTGATACCTTGGATGATGGTGATTGGCTTTGAGTAACACTTATTAGTTGTTAAAGTTTTTTCAGAATGAGATATGCACCCCCCCAAATCCATTTCTTGCTTTAAACAAAGACCATGTTCATAAATAACTGAGCATGTCTTCAATTGCAGAATTCAAACAAAATTTTCAATTTAAATGGTAAATGGCCTGTATTTGTATAGCGCTTTATTAGTACCCTAAGGACTCCAAAGCACTTTACACATTCAGTCATTCACACACATGGGTGGATGACTGAATCGTGGCTCAAGCGTTGACAGTTCGTCTTATAATCGGAAGGTTGCCGGTTTGAGCCTCGGCTCCGACAGTTTCAGTCATTGTGTCCTTGGGAAAGACACTTCACCTGTTGCCTACTGGTGGTGGTCAGAGGGCCCGGTGGTGCCAGTGTCTGGCAACCTCGCCTCTGTCAGTGCGCCCCAGGTTGACTGTGGTTACAATGTAGCTGCCATCATCAGTGTGTGTAAATTTAAATCTACTTATGCCAAATATTGGCTGTGCTCTGAACCAAATCTGGCTGAGAATACATGAAATGTGCAAACTGCAGCTACACTACAGGATCAGATTGTGGCTCGATCGACAATGCTTCTTTAATCAGTTTATTGATTAAAGTTTATTCCCCCCCCCTATATTAACAGCATAAAAAAAGAGCATATAGACATGGCTGAACAGGTTGCATAATTGGCATTGAATATCAACATCCACCTTTACCCAGCTGCCCAATGACTCTGGGCCAGTAACCTTTAATTGCTTACCCAGTCTACACAGTCTCTTTTCCAGGGTCCAGGACATTTCACCAAAGTATTGCCCCCCACAGCTGTAGCAGCCACTGCAGGCCCTTAAATATCCTAATATCTCTGCCATTACAATATACAATGTGAGAAATCAAACGTAAAGCTGAAGTGAACAGTACAGCAGCGAAATGTCAAAGACCCTGGTGAAGACATGAATAAACACAAGACACTAATAATATCAATGCTAGCTTGCCAGTTAGTTTCTCTGAAACCTAGACCAAATCCAGTGTCAAAGATTTTGTAATAATACATTTGGTGAGGAAAAAGTACACATGTTATCATGTGGTATCTATTGTTTCATATATGCCACATGTTTCATTTAAAATCCACTGTGGTGCTGTCATTATTAAATTTACTAAAAGAAACAATGCTAACCTTCACAGTCTTGAAAGTGTGTGAGGGATCTTCCTTTAGAAAATGAGGTCCTCTGTCCTCTTCCTTTGTGTAGGGATCTGGTCAAAGAAGTCAAAAAGAAAACAAAAACACTTTTTAAACAGTGTTTATGAAGCTCCAAATTCACAGCTTTTTGATACATAATTCCATCAATAAATGATTATCATTGGAGATTTTGAATCAGGCTTATCAGGACATTCAAGTAGAATATGATATCCAACCTACCACCAATATACACAGTAAAAGTTACCACACTAAATGTCCAGTTGTGAAATATGATGACAGACTTTACTTATCAGCTTTCTTTCAATGAGTTCATCAGTTGAACTGGATAACCTAAAACTTAAACAAAGGATTAGATTTCGCAGTTGAACACTTACATCATCACCGAAGCATTTTATGAGGCTGGTTAGCCTTCCTATGCCGCTCTTAATTTTGTACAGCTCCACGAACCTTTCCATAATGGTCAAGAACAGCAAAAAGAAACCCTTTCAGGTCAACAGATGTAAGACGGGCAAATTCTGCTTCAACCTGAGCAACAGAAGAAGAGGGGTGGAGAGTAAAGGGCAGAATAAAAAAGATTCTTTGAGACCCAAATGTAAGCAAACCGTCATCTGAGGCCCATTAGAGAAAACACAAACACACAAAAGCAAACAAACAAAAAGATGCACTTTACCTGAAAGGAAAGGAAGTTCAGAGAACAATAAGCTCTGTCTTGAAATCTTTTAAAGTAGAATGATTGTGTGATGTAAAACTTTAGTAAACGTGCGATTAAAAGAACACTGAGTAAAAGGACAAGTAACAATTTCCTTATTCCTCAGATGTTTAGCTTGATGAGCAATACTGTTTTAGTCCAACTGCCTCATTAAAGTTACACAACAGGCTTTTTACATTAAAGCCAGCAAGTCCATTATATACTCCCTTTTTATATCTGAAATACTGTGCACATTCTGCGTATATGTAGTGGACGGCAATTTACCCAAAAGAGTGCAAAGTTTGCAAGTCCACCTCATTTAAATGACAAAGTCAGATGTGATCATCTAGACCTGTGAAAATAAATTAATGACAGCAGGTATGGATGTTATTACAACCACAAGAACCTAAACGGTCTGCTCCATTGCTTTTGTTAATGAATCATTTGTTGGTAGCACGTCTGAATATTTAGTTTATGCCACCTGCATGCGATCATCAATAGTGCAATATTACTTCTTAAGAAGTACCCTGACACTACAATCTTTATATCATTTGTTCTACAGAGCTATTAAGTTACAATATAATCTGTGGTGTTTCCAATATGACAAAATGCACAAATTGTAACTTACCATTTGACTCCACTGACAAAAATAAATCCCCAGCATCAAGTTTGGCTTCACAGACCTAAAATAAGTAAAATAAAAATGTAAGTTATAATTATATTGTTTTCGCCATTTATTCATGTTTTCTAATTTTCTGATATATTAACAATGTTAGTTTTGTTACAATACAGGTAATGCAGTTCAATTAAAAGGTAAATTATGCAAAAAAAAAAAAAACCCAAAAAACTTCTGCAGTATACCATGCCAAAAATCAGTGTCTCTTATGCCAATTATTTTATCACTATAGCTCTTTTAGAATGGAAACTCACACAATCTAGTCATACTGATCACAAGAGTTCAAAAATAAGTTAAAATAGTGAGCTGTTGTTAAGCATAAAGCATTTCAGGGTAACAAATAACTGCACAATATAATTAAAGCAAAAACTGGAGGACTATCTGATAAAATCTAATATAATGCTGGTTTGTAGACCATATTTTGTCTCAATCCTCAGTGCACTCTTGCAGCTTAGCATGCAGCAGTTAATAACAACTTAAGTGATTACATAGGGGTAAACAGATGACAACAAGCATGCCAAAAAGTTCTTTTTGAACCCAGTCAGTTATTGGAAATATTGCCAAAATGAACTTCCACCAAAATACAACAGCCTGTGAACTTGAAAGAAATTTACAAGTACAGAGACAATATGAAATAAGCTTTATTAATTAGCTGAGTTAGCTTGCTAATATCGCAACAGTGATTGAGTGCACAACCTTTAAAGCTAGCGGCACAATACTTGTGATTTGGTCAGTGCCACATTAAACCCATAAAAAAAAGGCCATATGTCAGTTTATTAGGTCAAGTTTGGTCCTGACACACAAGTTGGACCTTGTCGGCTAAAGTTACATTAGCTAAAGCAAACATTTCGGTAAAAGAGAAAACCCACGTCATGCCATAAATTCAAAACATGTTCCAACTTTTGTAGCTATCTTTCCTTATAGTTATAACCAATGTTACGCACCTTGAAAGCATATTCCAAAGAAGACGATTAGAAAACGTCCAAGTAAAGTGAGCATGTCGTTAACCGCCAATTCCCCTCGATAGCAGTCACGTGGGACAGTTTTGAATCCTGCTGTGCTCAACTTACCTACATTGTCAAGTTCACATAAGTTGCTGATTTAGCTGGACATGAGTTTTCAAGTTAGCTTTTTTTGGTGTAATTGGGACATTTTTAACTTGTAATTCTATGTTATAACAACAACTTCAGTCATCTATCATCAAACTGATATAGAATAATATGTTGAAATAACAAACATCTAGAATTACATTTTACAGTGTACGTGTTAATCTGGTGACAGTTTGACGACCTGCCCGGGACGTATCCTGCCTCCCACCCTGTGACAGCTGAGATAAATTCCTGCAACTCTAAAGTGGATACGTTGAAGAGAACGGATGAATGGATGGCAGTATCCAAATACTGATGGGCCTAAGTTTATGGAGATACAGATTCCCTCTGTCATAGTTAGATTTGTAGAGAGTGTGTACCTTTTTCTAGTGAGTCCAGATTTTCACCAGTGTTAATTTTGTTTCTTGAAGTCTGACTTTTTGTCACACAGACATATTTTTACCATAACCACACAGTGTTATACTTTATCCATCATCCAATGCATGCTGATCTGCTGAATAATGTGTATAATGGTTGTGTACAGAGTTTCTTACAGCCAATAAGATGAAGTTTTCTAGTTAAATGGACTATTTTTGCCTTTCTGGTTTCACCAGGCAGTGACCTTCAGCCCTCACTGAGAAAGATGGTGCTAGGTGGCTACATATGAGAATTAACGCACACATAGGTCTGAGATTAACCTTCCATTTCAGTAAAGGGTGGGCCATCCACTCTGGGTTAGGGCTACGTTGCTTCCCCAAGTGGAAGAGTTTAAGTATCTGGAGGTATTGCTCCTGAGTGAGGGAGGAAAGCAGTGAGAGCTTGACAGATTGATTGGTGCGTCTGTAGAGATGTAGAAATTGTACTGGGATGTTGTGGGGAGGAGAGACTTGGGCATGGAGCTGAAAATATTGATTTATTGGTCAGTGTTCCTACTTTCATTTATGGTAAGCTGTGTGTAGTGACTGAAAGAGTAGTATCATCAATACAAGAGGCAGGTCATTACATGGAGAAACCTTTGGAATGCAAGCATGCTGATCCACACAGGTATGCACACATGGGTATTCACAGACGCGGACTAAAGCTTTCTTGGCTTTAAGACATGCATGCGCTCAAAGCACACTGTGCGCTGTCTATCTTGCGTGCTGCACAATATCGTTTATTATTTAGTAAATATTGATATCTATGACTAGCTAGTTTATTGTGATGGTGCTTTGTTTTCTCTATTATTATGTTGCTCTTTGTTGTTTGCTGTCTCCTCTGTTTGTTTTTTTTGTTTGTTTGTTTTTTTTCTCCATACAGGTGACCCAGGAGTTCTTTTTTTTTTTTTTTTCTCTCTCTCTTCCCCCCCCTTCTCACCGTCTCTTCTCCCCTTTGGTTTTCTTTCTTTCTCTCCCCCTCTTTCTCTCATTCATTCCCCCTGTCCTATTTATTTAAAAAAAAAGAAAAAAAAAAAGACAAAGGATGAACTGAAGCTCTGCCATCACGTAATGTCGCATACTGCTGTTTCTGATGTCATTTTAAAAAAAAAAGAAAAGAAAAAAAAAAAAAAAACAAGAGGCAGAAATGAGCATCCCCTAAAGGTGTCTGAGGTTAGCCTTAACGGATTAGGTACAAGTCTAAGCCACCTTTGCTACACTGCTGGGTACAATATGAGTTTTCATTCCGTAACAAAAGCCCACCCTTATCTTATTAGCTGGGTGGGTTAAGTCAAGGTTCGGGAGGTGCAGTTGTCCTCGGAGTGCCTTCTACTTCGGGTGATTCAAACATGTTTAACTGGGATGGATGGATTAATGCAACACAGTTTACAGTAAGCTAATTAAAGTGCCTTAAATTATAACTCAATAGTTAAGAAGCTGCTGTCTTTAAAAAAAAGAGAGAGAGAGAGAGAGATCCTGGCTGTTGTTGTACAGTCTTTTCTGTGTTTCCATCACTGTCCGTTTAATTCTGCTGCAGTATTCCCACTCCTCCTCTGTCTTCTTCAAACCCCCACTCTCTCAGCGGGATAAGGATCCTGTGGAGTCAGAATTGGATTTTTATTAAGAACAAATCCCCTTTGAAAATCCACATAAAGTACACCACTGAGTGTGTGTGCATGATATGTGTGAATGAAACTGAAAGGATTAATGACTGGAGTGAGACTGGATTTCCACCATGCAGTGTCTGCAGTAACTACAGTGTCTGTTGCTTTACAATATCAGAGGTGTGCTGACACATAATATGGTTTCATGAACTTAAGATGTTTCTTTTTTTAAACTTAAAGCAACCAATGTATCAAATTGTGGTTCATATCTGTCATTGTTCAAAATGTTACCACATTTAATGGTAACAAACCATACAGAATCTGGGTAAAAGGTTATTTCTATTTGCTAGCCAATTTGAAAAACATTACCAATAAACTTCTATCTGTATCTGATCTGTCCACCCATAATGAACTTACCATTATATAGCTGGTACTGGTTGTCAGATGCTGTGAAGTAAACAGCTACAATTTGGACGTTTAGCAGTGATGGTTATATTTCTTTTGGTAATGGTTCTTTTTGGCATCAATCAACAATCAATCAGTACAACTGACCTCCTTCTATTGGTCTAATTTGATAGAAAATAATAATTATATCCATCCATCCATCTTCTTACGCTTATCCTGGGCCGGGTCGCAGGGGCAGCAGCCTAAGCAGAGGCCCAGACCTCCCTCTCCCCATAACCTCCTCCAGCTTGTCCGAGGGAACACCAAGGCGTTCCCAGGCCAGCCGAGAGACATAATCTCTCCAGCATGTCCTGGGTCCGCCCCGGGGCCTCCTCCCTCTGGGACATGCCTGGAACACCTCACCCGGGAGGCGCCCAGGAGGCATCCTTGTCAGATACCCGAACCACCTCAACTGGCTCCTTTCGATGTGGAGGAGCAGCGGCTCTGCTCTGAGCCCCTCCTGGATGGCTGAACTTCTCACCCTATCTCTGAGGGAGAGGCCAGCCACCCTTCGGAGGAATCCCATTTCCGACACTTGTATCCGCGATCTCGTTCTTTCGGTCACTGCCCACAGCTCGTAACCATAGTTGAGGGTAGCGACGTGGATTGACCGGTAAATTGAGAGCTTCTCTTTTACATTCACCTCTCTCTTCACAATGACGGACCGGTACAGTGTCGGCATCACTACAGCTGCAGCACCAATCCGTCTGTCTATCTCCCACTCCCTTCTCCCATCACTCGTGAACAAGACCCCGAGATACTTAAACTATAACCCAAATGTTTCAGGGGTGACATCTCGTCTACATAGTTTCAGTCCACTCAACATCAAAGATAGTCTTTGAGATTACATGTTAATGTTCTATGTCATATATGTTGTTCTATCCACCGGACACCCAAGCTCTTTTCTTAGGATGCAGCAGGTCTATGATGAGCAGAAGAATCAAATCTAAGGACCAGCACCTATACTCTCTGTACTTACCATTTCTACCACAGACTTTTAAGCTGTTGATTTACTGAGCTGAACATTTGATGGTTATTTTACTCAAAGATAGTAATGGATCTTTAAAACTGCAACATATAGGTATTAAAATAACAAATTCCACCAGTGCACTTTATGTTGCCTAACAGAATAATTGATGCATGTTACCATTACATATTCCTCTACAAATTTATTGTGTTTACAGACGTAGCCTGACGGCCATAAACTAAACTAAAGTGCTCTGCAGACCTGAAATGTGCTTCAGGCTTTCTGTGGGTCTCTTCTGGATTACAGTTTTTAGACTGTAGACTCCAAAGCTGATATTTCTTTGCAATGTTTATTCAGCTGTAGAGAAAACAATTGCAAGTCAGTCAGTCCAATGAATGTATAAACAAAGCTTTAAACATATCGTGTGGTGTATTTGTTACTTATTTGCATTATCTTCAACTTCCCCTTGAGAGTTTCTCAAATATATTGACTTTCATTGGTTCTGGGTGAATTCTTACCCCATAGGTCCTGATCATGAAAGACCATTCATTCAAACAATTGTTTGTTAATTTAGGGAAAAGCACTTGTTTACAACATGAGTTTTCATTCCCTAACAAAAGCCCGCACTTATCTAATTAAATTTGGTTTGTTGTTGTTCTTACTGGGGGGGGGAAAGATGTGTTCCCTATAGCTAATTTTACAACAGGGAAAGAAATCATTGTATGCTAGACACAGAGAGTAGAACGAAAGATGACAGCAGTGCTTGTTTTACATGACAAATATGCGTTTTCTCTTTTATTGTAGAAAAAATCATGGATTCTTCAGTCTCCATGTTGGTGCATTGATTTATTACATTACATGCATGTCTGTGGCTTCATTTTGTTGGCCCGTGTGTGTGCATGCTCTCACAGGGCACCACTCTTTTTTCCCTTTTTTTAATCCCTCTTAACATTTTCACACCTTTAACAGCTGTGGGAGCAAGAGCAAGAGGAGAGAAATCATAGAGGAATCTTAAGTGGAATAGTTTGTTCTATCACTTTTAGATGTGTAATGGGGGTCAAAGGGTCTCTTACGCTCACTCTCCCGCCACAATAGGCACAGCTGCTCATCTCACTAGCCGTAAAATGGGTTTTTATGACCTCAAGATAGTGATACACAGCATGTTTTTGACAACTTTGAAGGACAGTAATGCTCATAGCATTTCAAAACAAGGCATTTCAAACCCTCAGTATTTTTGTCTGTGGTGCTTTTTCATTTTTTTGGAGCCACACATGAAAATATTAAGATAAGAGGGTGGAAAAAAGATGGGTGAGGATAGTACCAGACTTTATAACAATAACATTCTTTGATAGCAAGCTACATTCATTGTAACTCTATAGATGCAACGATAAAAACATACATGCCTGCTACTTATTGCTAAACAGAGATGGGCAATAACGCGTAATCTGATTACTTTTTTCAAGTAACGAGTAATGTAAGGGATTACTATTGAAAAATAAGTAATTAGATTACTGTTACTTTCCCGTATGTACGCTGCATAACTGCATTACTAAACCGTCGTGATTTTGTTTGTGAGAGTGTCTTATGACAATGACGTAAGCGTGTGCGACGCCTGTGGCAGCAACAGACGTGTGCAGATCAAAAGTGGATAATATGGAGTGAGAGAGAGCACGACCATGCAGCGTTTAAAGTGTGGAAGTAATCACATTACTTTAATTTTTAGTCCGTAAAAAGTGACAAAAACATTAGCGTCCGCTGTTCACTCTGTGTGGGAAGAAAACTTCTTTCTACAGCGAAAAATTAAACTTCAAATCTGAGCGAGCAGCGAGCACGTTGCCACGGGAACGTGACATTCACAGAGAAACCCCCTGGATCCCCCCACTGACATGACTGCTGTGGGCAAACCTCCACCCGCCCCACTCCTGATAAACAGGTGACAATAGATTTAAGAGCTGCTGAGTCTTTGATTTTATTTATTTTCCACTGTGTTTTACTTGCATCTATTTGAAAAAGTGTAAACACAAAACATTATTTTATATGCTGGAATATGCAGACAGTAGATTTAAATGTTAAACAATTTCTTCATGTCAGAGAATCTTGCATATAATTTAATTTTTGCTTGATACAATGTGCATAAAGTTAAAAGATTAAAACGATTAAAACAATTTTTAAAAAGAGACTTTTCCATTTGATTCAATTTTATATGATGGATTATGGATAAAAAATAAGATAGGGCCTAAAAGTCTGTTGCTTTATTACGTATTCAAGTGTGTATCATGTTTTTTTTAACTAAATAATAAGTAACTAATTACTTTTGAAAATAAGTAATCAGTAATAAGTAACTAATTACTTTTTTCATGTAATTTGAACAACACTGTTGCTAAATAACACTGCAATCTTTCAATCACCAAAACAAGCTTGTTTCCACTACCACAGTGGTTGTGTTGGCTAGTGGCTCGTTGTCGTTAGCTGTCTGCTATGCCTCAACATACCAGAACGCTAGCATCTAAAACCACCTGTGTTGATATATAACTGTCAAATCAGTGTGGCCATCTGTGTAAATAACTGTGTTATTTACATGACAAAACTTTTCAACATGTAAATCTATAAGGACTGACTCTCTTCTGGAGGTTCTCTCTGCCATTTGTAATCTTACAACAGCAGTCATTTAAAAACTTGCAAATTTCTACTGGCCCAGAGCATTAAACAAATTAAAAAAAACAAAAATACAGAGCACTCTACTTTTGTTTTTGTTTTTTCTTTTTATTTCTAGTCAAAATGACCGAGGGAATTCACAGCATTTCTGTCCATAAGAAAAGAGAAAGCAGTTTGAAGGTAATTTCCAAAAGTCCTACGACTATTTTCTTTGCACTCCTCTCCTGATGTAGCTGATGTATTAAGTTGAATAAAAGAGCTCACAAATGTGGCTAGTTATAAATATGAGTAAAACCAAATGACATGCCTACAATTTTCTCCTACAAGGAGTGTAAATGCCCTTGGATATTGAGTTAAAATTGCTTTGAGAATACAGTAAAGACTGCTCTCCTGGTAGACCATCAACTGACTTTCATGGCGGCTGCCAAATCTGAAAACATTGTTTCACAAATAGCTTAGATTCTGTTTTAGCATTTTTAACCACTGCATGCTTGTTATTGTCCTCAAAAATTTAACAGAGGTTGCAGGCGATTCTGAATGTGAGGTGTCAGAATACACGGTGCATCACAGTTGTTTGGTTTTGGCAACAAAAAGCAGATGGTCACATTGTTCTGTACATATACATACATTTATTGCATGCTACTTTGAGTCTTAATTTTGTTATTCATTCAAATAATGGGCTGGCCTCACAAGGCAAGGCAAGGCAAATTTATTTGTATAGCACAATTCAACAACAAGGTGATTCAAAGTGCTTTACAGAGACATTAGAAACAAAAACAAATAAAAAGCATGATTTAAAATTGATTAAAACAAGCAAACAAACTAACTAACTAAACACACACATTTCACACCTGTTCGCGCGATCTGAACCCTTATCGTAAGGGGAGCTACCAGTCCTTCTGTGGACGAGCTACTTTCTATTTTAAATTCCCTGAATTTAAAATACTCTCTAGACCCAGTCTAGACCCAGTTGGGGAGCTACCCAGAGCTCTAATCCCACACCTGTTCGCGCGATCTGAACCCTTATCGTAAGGGGAGCTACCAGTCCTTCTGTGGACGAGCTACTTTCTATTTTAAATTCCCTGAATTTAAAATACTCTCTAGACCCAGTCTAGACCCAGCTGGGGAGCTACCCAGAGCTCTAAACCCACTTAACAAACAAACAAACAAACAAAACAGTATATAAAATCAAAACAGATAAAATCAGAAATAGATAAGATCAGTAGTTAGTGTAAGTTTTGAAATTTAAGCTTAAAAGTGTGGATTTGGTGCTTTATTCAAATGCAGCTGAGAATAGGTGAGTCTTCAGCCTGGATTTAAATAAACTGAGTGTTTCAGCTGATCTGAGGCTTTCTGGGAGTTTGCTCCAGATATAAGGAGCATAAAAGCTGAATGCAGCTTCTCCATGTCTGGTTCTGACTCTGGGAACTGATAAAAGACCGGATCCAGATGACCTGAGGGATCTGGAAGGTTCATACTGGGTCAGGAGGTCACTGATGTATTTTGGTCCTAAACCATTCAGAGCTTTAAAGGCCAGCATCAGAACTTTAAAGTCTATCCTCTGACGGACAGGCAGCCAGTGTAAAGACCTCAGAGCTGGACTGATGTGGTCCACTTTTTTGGTCTTAGTGAGGACTCGAGCAGCAGAGTTCTGAATGAGCTGTAGTTGTCTGACTGATTTTTTAGGTAGACCTGTAAAGATGCTGTTACAGTAATCAAGCCTACTAAAAATGAATGCATGGACTAGTTTTTCCAGGTCCTGTTGAGACATCAGATCTTTTATCCTTGAAATATTCTTGAGGTGATAGTAAGCTGATTTTGTTATTGTCTTAATGTGTTTTTCTAAGTTTAGGTCTGCATCCATCACTACACCCAAATTTCTCGCCTGGTTTGTGGTTTTTAGATGTATGGATTGAAGTTCTCTGGTGACCTGTAATCGTTTTTCTTTGGCGCCAAAGACTATTACTTCAGTTTTGTTTTTGTTTAGTTGGAGAAAATTGTGGCACAACCAGTCATTAATTTCCTCAATGCATTTACCAAGAGCCTGTACAGGGCCTCGGTCTCCTGGTGACATTGTGATATATATGTCAGGAATAGCTCAGTAGGTAAAGTGGTCACCCCATGATCGGAAGGTCGGCGGTTCGAATCCACTTAACGGCTACCCTGAGGTACCCCTGAGCAAGGTACCGTCCCTACACACTGCTCCCCGGGCGCCTGCTTAGTGGGCTGCCCACTGCTTCACTGAGTGAATGGGTCAAATGCAGAGAAAAACAAGTAATTTCCCCATGGGGATCAATAAAGTATCCATTATTATTATTATTATATTTGTGTGTCATCTGCATAGCTGTGGTAGTTTATTTTGTTGTTCTTTATAATCTGTGCCAGTGGGAGCATGTAAATGTTAAACAGAGGGGGTCCCAAGATGGAACCTTGGGGAACTCCACATGTGATACTTGTCTGCTCTGGTTGCTTCCCAACCAGAAGCCGTGGGTGGATAAAACCATCCGCGACGCTCTGAGATCCCGCACCGCTGCCTACAACACGGGACTCACGACGGGGGACATGGACCCCTACAAAGCCGCGTCATATAACGTGCAGAGGGCGGTGAAAGAGGCGAAGCAGCGCTACGGGAGGAAACTAGAGTCACAACTCCAACAGAGTGACTCTAGGAGCCTGTGGCGGGGACTAAGGACAATAACGGACTATAAAGCACCAACAACCGGTATGACGAACGTGGCCGTGACTCTGGCAGACGAGCTGAACACTTTCTATGCTCGCTTCGAGGCTGCAGCTAAGGACTCCAACGATGCTAGTGTTAGCGGCGCTAACGGCTGCAGACAAGAAGATACTGCCAGCACCGGAAACGTGCTCGTCATCTCCGAGCATGAAGTAAGGAGAGCCTTCAAGAGAGTGAACACCAGGAAAGCAGCAGGGCCAGACGGCATCCCAGGTCGTATCCTAAGAGACTGCGCATACCAGCTAGCTCCTGTGTTCACTGAGATATTCAACATCTCTTTATCTCAGTCGGTGATCCCCACATGCTTCAAGGAGTCCATCATTGTTCCTGTCCCGAAGAAACCCCACCCTGCTTCTCTCAATGACTATCGCCCTGTAGCCCTCACCTCAGTAGTGATGAAGTGCTTTGAACGCCTGGTCAGAGACTTCATCATTTCTTCACTACCAGACACACTGGACCCACTACAGTTCGCTTACCGTCCAAATCGTTCCACAGACGATGCCATCTCTCATCTCCTCCACACATCACTCACTCACTTGGACACTAGAAGGGGGAATTATGTTAAAATGCTCTTCATAGACTACAGCTCTGCATTTAACACCATAATTCCCTCCACACTCACCACCAAGCTGGAGCATCTGGGACTCAGCTCATCTATGTGTCAGTGGATCTCCAACTTCCTAACTGGCAGACCACAGGCAGTAAGGATGGGCGGACATGTCTCAGCCTCCACCACTCTCAGCACTGGAGCCCCCCAGGGGTGTGTCCTGAGCCCCCTGCTGTACTCTTTGTACACATATGACTGTGTGGCCACTACCAGCTCCACCACCATCATCAAGTTTGCTGACGACACCGTCGTGGTGGGCCTGATCTCTGATAACAACGAGACGGCCTACCTGAAGGAGATTAGGAATCTGGAGAACTGGTGCCAGAGGAACAACCTCCTTCTAAACGTCAGTAAGACAAAGGAGCTGATAGTGGACTTCAGCACTAAGCAGGAGAGGAACTACCAGACCCCCTATCTTATTCATAGCCTTTTCCTTTTTTGTTTTCTTTAGGTCACGAGCAGTTGTCCAAGCATTTCACTACATATCGTACTGTGTATGACTGTGTACGTGACAAATAAAATTTGAATTTGAATTTGGATGTGAAGTTACCTATTGATACAAAGTATTTCCTGTTTTCTAAGTATGTTTTGAACCAGTTTAGTACAGTTCCTGAAAGACCTGCCCAGTTCTCCAGTCGTTTGAGTAATATGTTGTGGTCAACTGTATCAAATGCTGCACTGAGATCCAGTAAAACTAGGACTGACATTTTTCCACTGTCTGTGTTCAGACATATGTCATTAAACACTTTTGTCAGAGCGGTTTCAGTGCTGTGGTTCTGTCTAAAACCTGACTGGAAGGCATCGTAGCAGTTATTCTGTTTTAAGAAGTAATTGAGCTGTTGAGAAACTGCTTTTTCAATGATCTTACTTAAAAATGGGAGATTTGAGATCGGCCTGTAGTTTTTCATTTGTGTCTTGTCAAGATTGTCCTTTTTCAGTATAGGTTTGATTACAGCAGTTTTTAGTGGTTCTGGAAACACACCTGACATTAAGGAAAAGTTGACGATCTCTAACAGGTCTGACTCCAAAGTCTTTGAGACCTTTTTGAAAAAACTTGTTGGCAGGACATCTAAACAGCAAGAGGAGGAGTTCAGTTGACCTAAGATGTCCTCCAGGTCTTTGCTGTTAATCGGGTGAAACTGTTTGATGGTGTTTAAACAGTTTTTCGGTGGACACAGTACATATCCTGGATCTGCTGTTGATGTACCAACTGCTTGTCTAATCTTTTGGATTTTGTCTGTGAAGAATTTGGCAAAGTCATTGCAGGCCATGGTTGAATGAAGTTCAGCTGCCACTGGCACAGGAGGGTTTGTTAGCCTGTCAACTGTAGAAAATAAGACCCGAGCATTATGGCTGTTTTTAGTGATGATGTCAGAGAAGTAGGACCTTCTTGCACTCCTCAGTTGTAAATTATAATTGTGAAGTTTCTCTTTATAGATGTCATAATGAACCTGGAGGTTTGTTTTTCTCCATCTGCGCTCAGCTTTCCTACACTCTCTTTTTTCATTTTTCACTAGTGTGGAGTTTCTCCATGGAGACTTTTTCCTTCCAGAGATAACCTTCACCTTAATGGGGGCAATAGTATCCATTACATTTAACATTTTTGCATTAAAGCTATTGACGAGCTCATTGACTGAACCTTTGGACAGGTCAGGTGTTAATGGGAAGACCTGGTTAAAGATCTCACTACTGTCTTCAGTTATACACCGTTTTGTGATCACTGCTGTTGATATATTTGTGTGGGCTGAGATTTTACTTTCAAAGAAAACACAGTAATGATCAGATAAGCCCACATCAGACACAGTAATGTTTGAAATGCTCAGGCTCTTGGAGATCAGTAGGTCAAGAGTGTGTCCTCTATTATGTGTGGCCTCTGTTACATGCTGAGTCAGCCCAAAGTTGCCCAGAGTGTTACTCAGGTCTTTAGTCCCTTTGTCCTGAGGGTTGTCCACATGGATGTTAAAATCCCCAACAATAATTACACAGTCGAAATCAACACAGATCACAGACAGCAGTTCACTGAGGTCATTAAAAAAGTCTGTGCAGTATTTGGGAGGCCTGTAAACATTAAGAAACACAACTTTGGATGGGGCCTTCAGCTGTAAAGCCACATATTCAAAAGACTGAAAACTTCCAGGAGATAGCTGCTTACATTGAAATGATTCATTAAATAAGACAGCAACCCCTCCTCCTCTCCTGCTCGCCCTGACCTCACTGATAAAACTGTAGTTAGGAGGGGTCGTCTCGATGAGAACAGCTCCACTGTTACTTTGGTCCAACCAAGTTTCAGTTAAAAACATAAAATCAAGGCTGTGCTCAGTGATTAAATCATTAATTAAAAATGTTTTCCCAGCTAGAGATCTAATGTTTAATAAAGCCAACTTAAGTGTTTTAGAGGCATTACTTGTCCCCTCGTGTTTGGGAGCAGTCTGTGGCACACAAGGTATGTTTACTATATTTAAAGATCTTTTAGAATGCAGCTCTCTGTGTTTTGACCAGGCCACATGTCTCCTTCTGTCACCTAAAAGTACAGAAATTTTAAAACCTTCTAGTAAACAGGGTCCCAGCTTCTCCTGGGAAAAGTCACCACTGCCATAATCCTCGCAGCCCGGACCCTCCACACATCACACATCAGACTGCGGAGACAAAGCATGAAGGTGGTAAGGAGGAACTAAGGGGGGCGAGGCTGGGCAATGTGACTTCGATTGCTCTGTTGAGGGTGGGGCTCGGTGGCGAACCTTTGGCTGCTTTGGTGGGGGGTTTATGGGGGACAAAGAGGGATTGGGCCGGGGGGTAGATCTGAGCCCAGCATTGACCCGCTCCATCATCTCTTCAGTGAATTTCAGGTGTGGGGAGGAGGGAGAAAGGGAGGGGGAGGAGGGTGATGGGGGTGATGGCCTGTCAGGGGTTTGGGGGACTGGGGAAGATCCTGGTCCTGGTCGTTGGTGTTGTTGAGAGAGTTGGAGGCAAATAGGGACCCCTCTTCTTGCCTCTTCTTGCCTCAGATGTCTCTCCTTTCTGAGGCTCTTCCCGGGTGGGGGCAGATGGAGCTCCTCCTCAAGGTTTCTGCTGGGCTTTGTCTGTTCTTGGAGTACTGTTTGTTCCTCTTTATGAGATAACTCCTCGTTTATCTCAGCCTTGGCTCCAAGCACAGATGGATGACGTATGGAATAAAACAAGTTGGAGGTGAACAGTTTTACCCCTGACTTGTTAAAATTAAATCCATTTGCTTTAAACAGATGCGTGCGTTCCCAAAAAATATTAAAGTTGTTGATAAAATGCACTGAGTGGTCAGCACATGCTGATATAAGCCATTTATTCAGTGTAAACAGCCTGCTGAATCTCTCGTCTCCTCCTCTGACCGGCGGTACAGGCCCACTGATGAATACAGCTGCATTCAGAGAGTTTACAGTGTTTAATAATCCAATAAAGTCCCGTTTCAGAACCTCCGATTGTTGTTTGGACACATCGTTTGACCCTGTATGCAGGACAATGTTTGTCACAGTTGGATATTCATCTGCAATTTGAAGAATTCTCTCCTTCAGGTTGTTGACCATATCGTTAGGAAAGCAGAGGACTTTAGTGTTCTTACCGCACATGCTTTGTACATCCTTTACAGCAGAGTCACCCACAATCAGCGTTTCAGGCCTAGCCTTTAGCTTTCCCCGTGGATTTTCAGGCCTTACTTCGCTACTTTTAGATGGATGGTTATCCGATATAGATCCAGGGTCCTTTGATAGTGGAGCAAATCTGTTCTGCAGTTTCACATTCAGTTGTTTTGAAGGTTTGTTGTTAACCTTCCTATTCACGGTTGTCCAGTCCTGTTTCCTCTCGTATACAGGGGTAGAAGAGCTTCTCTGTCTCGTAGGAAGTGAAGGCCAGTCGGTTTCAGAGATTTCAGCTCGCTGTGCCCTGCCTGTGGTACGTCCTCCCCCTTCCAGGAGACATGATTTATGTCTTGGTTTTGCACCAAGACAGTCCAAGGGGGGATTATCGCTTGAGGATTTATAATAGTGCACAGAGTCTACTTTCTTGGTCATGTTATCTGTGCTCCTTAGCTGTGTGCTAGCTTGCTCATCGCCATTGTTTTGAGTCAAAGGCAAGGTTGTTTCATTTCCACACAGTCCATTTACCTCCACGTTTACTTCTAAGCGATGAATTTTTGTCTCCAGTGCTGCAATCTTCTGCAGGAGGCTGTGGTAGTCATCTGTGGAGAGGGAAGGCATCTTGTTGCTAGTTAGCCTAGCGGTTAGCACCTTTCTAGGCTATCGAGGCTGCTCGGTGCCCAGACGCTGTAATCAGGCTTCAGCTGTGTCTAGGCCACAGACACACGGAGCGCTGAGGATAAGGTAACTATAAAAATGTTGCTGTTTCTGTTAAGAACACTTTAGTCCTAATGATCTATAAGTGTCCAGAAGCTATCGCAGGTAAGCTCATATGGAAAAAAGGGAAAAAATCAGCATAAAAATCGGTAAAAATCAATAAAAGAAGCAAAGCATTTAGAGAGCAAAGAGATGAAGCGTCCACACTCACAAAGGGGGAGGAGTAAAAGTGAACGGACAACCATGCACTCTCATAATTTGGTTTGCAGCTGAATAATGACTAAGGCAACAGTTGGAGCTTAGATGACACTGTTTTCTTTTTGCACTGCTTGTACTCTGAATCTGGCTCTCAGATAGTGCTGGCAGTTCATTTGAGCCCAACATCCGCCAATAAGAGAATGTGACAAGAGTGAACATTAGGTCAGTACAGACACTGCCACAGCAGACTGCTTTGACACTGAGCTGATGATAAAACTGTCTTTGTTGGGATAATGCTAACGAGTCTGATCTGACTCATGTAACATTTATTTATTTGTGTAATGTTTAGCTTTCTTTGTACTGCTTTGTGTCTAACCTACTTCTCAACAGGAGCAAATCAGGTTGATTGACATTCAGACCGGCACAGCATGTTCCTAAGACTATGTAGTGTCATCATCCTCGCTGTAGGATGCCAAGGTGTATCTAGAGATGCAGAGATAATTCCAGAATTAGTGGTAGGTAATAATATCCAAACAGCCCTTTTCCAAATCACCCAAGATTGTTTTTGCTAAAACTAACAAATGTTTAACCGTGGCTCAGGTTTCAACTGAGGATATTCAGTACAGATGTATAAATCATTTTAGAGGCTTGATGAGTGATAAATTAAGTCAACTAAGAACGCTTTAGAGTGTTTAGAGAAAACAACACACTCACAGAAACACACCAGCACCTAATTGAAAGTCACCAGTTAACCTAGGATAGCTGAACCTGTTATCCATCCGTTCATCTTCTTCTCCTTGTCTAAATTGGGATTTCGGGGCCTCAGGGAGGGTGAAGCCCCACCCGACTATCATAGGGTGAGAAGCAGGGTATACCATAGACATTTTGCCAGTCCATTACAATGAACCTTCAGTACCTTTGTTTACTACTACTCAGTCTCTCTCTGTCTCTCTCTCTGTCTCTCTCTGTCTCTCTCTCTCTCTCTCTCTCTGTGTCTATATATATATATATATATATATGTACTTTTATATTGAGCATGCCCTTATTGAACATTTCACATATTGAAACCATTGAATGTAATAGTATTGCCTGCACTGCAGTCCCTGCTGTTCACACCTTTTTGAAACCAGGTAATACGAGGAAATTGAAGTTTGGCCAAAAAGAGATAAGAACTCAATAGTTTTTGTTTATTTGTTATTATTCATAACAAGGCTGTGTATGATATGAATGTGTATTATTTTGAAGTAAATAATGTGTAATATATATTTTACATGTATATCTACTTTAGTTCGAGAATTAAAGTTGGACTGGAGGAACAGGTCTCCTTTAAACGACAAACCAAACTTTCTCTCTAGTCTATGAGGATCTGCTCAACTGGGAATGCTGCAATAGCTGCAGCCTAAAACTATTTACAAAATTAAATCTGTCCAGTCATTTGAAGGCCTACAGCTGTTCAAACCACAAATGAGTCACACAAATCAGGGACCAAATTTAATTTTCAGCGCTATCCTGTTTTAGTTTACTTTGTTCACCATTGGCTCTAAGCTAGAGAAGTAGAACACTCTTGGATGATTTGGGACTCTCGGGTAACAGCTGTCAGTCAGCCATCACCTCCCACCCAGTTCTGTCATGAAAACCCCTCAACACACACACAGTTTCACCACTGAGACCAAAACTATTAGTACTCCTAACCTCATGTGGGTTTTCTTGATTTTTCTTTTCTTCATCCTTTATTTTACTTCGCCTCCTGATTCCTGTTTCTTTATTCAGCTCACAGCCAACCACCCCAAAGGCTAAAACCATCTGTTCATTCCTATTATCATTTTTATTCATCTTTTCTGTCCTTATTTCCAGTGGTGGCTTGGGACCTACCTGGGTTGGACTGCAGGCTTACACACATCTTCTGGCTTAATGTGAAGCAAAATTGTCCAAACTCTAGACATTGATGTTTATTTATTAAGATGCACAAATTGTTCAAAACCCCTCAGTGTGTCTCCCCCAACTTCCAGACAGACCTCTCCCAGAAGCAGTATAGAAATCCCTCCTGCCTTACAAGAAAATGCTATTGCTTCCATAACCTTGTTAGCAATTGATAAGAAACTGAAAAGCATGGGGGATTTTTAAAAAAAAAAAATTGATCATTTTAAATGGGACATGTTTGTTACAGTGTTGCAGTTCAGTCTTTAAGTCATTAGCCGTTTCCGGGTCCAAACTCCGCTTCAGTCAAACGAACGCTGCGGCCTCACTGAGAGTTAAAAACTGTCTAAATTCTTTCATCTTTAATAAAATGGTCAGTGTTGCTGCTTTACCAGGTGTAACAATTAAGTTTAACATCCAGGCATCCATGAAAACAGAATTTATTCAATTAACAGAGTTAGAAGTTAGCAGGAAGTTAGCTCGCTAGTTTCCACCTAAACATGATATAGCATGTTCTGACTGAGAGATTTCTGAACAAATTCAAACGTACAGCTCTGCTATCACTTCCAACATAAATGAAGACAGAAAACTAAACAGCAGTGATGTTTGTAGGGTTACTGAAGTTGGACTAGCTGGTATATAATGATGTGCTACGTGGTGGCTAGCTACATAGCTGTGTTAGCATAACATAAACACAATGAAGCTGGAGGATGAACGCTAACTTTTTTCCACTCAATAAAAGTTAACATGAGGGTTGCCGATGGTTACGGACAAATGCAATTGCATGGCAGGATGCTGTAAACAGACCAAAGGTCAGTCAGGAGAACAACTGAGATCATCCATCCACAATACGAGGTTAGTCATTAATATACTGCTGGATGTGCTGGGCTGTAGTTACATTGTAAGGTTTTAAAAACTGAGCTTTAAAATGACAAGGTCACAAGGTCATCTGCTAAACAAAAGTTAGCCTGTTCGATCGCTAGCTGTTCCAGTCTACATGGCAAAGTATCCTTAGGCAGGACACTGAACCCCACAATGCCCCTGGTACGTTCATGTGAATAGAAAACACTTAGACATATGAAAATGGGGTTGTATAAATCTCTTTGAGTAGAAAGTAGAGTAGAAAAACACTATATACAAACCAGTCCATTTACCATTCCAGTTTGGCGTGTCTTGCCCTATTGAAACTACAACTAATATAGTTCACAAACCATACCATTAACCATCAATGATGCCTTCACCCATGTGCACTTGTGTGTACTCATACCATCAAGTTGCTACCCTTTGAAATTCACGCTGGATACAGTGACCACTTCGGTTTCCTGATAGTAATTTTCAGAAGTGTTCCTCAGCCCATACCACTGAGCCCAGTCCATTTTAGGACCACTTTCCACATACTTGGAGTCTGTCAATATTATAAACTATCCACCATTTGCTGTTTGCATTAACTTTTCCAGTCCTAAGGTATCATTAATCTGCATAGCTGTTTTATTTATATTTGACAGTGTCTTAACTTTTTGTATTTTGCTGTAATTTAGAATCAGGAACCAAACTATATCAGTTCTAAATCTGTTGGAGATGTTGGATTTAACACACTCCCCTTGTGGCTGGTCATTTAATTAACCTTGTCAAGCATATCTGATGTAATCTCCAATCTAATTTCATCTGTTAATTTAAAACCGTTCTTAACGAGGCCAGCCCCCCAGCTAATCAAGTGTCAGGTATAGATGCATTAAGGACTTAGTTAATTAGAGCTGTCAGAAAATGGCCAAATATGGACAGAGAAGGAGGCTGGATTTCCCTTTATTACTTTCCTGGGAGAGTTATTATTTTCATGGGAATCACCTCACGTGGTGTCACTGTGTGACTGGGAGTGTTTGTTTGTGGGGATGAATCGAGACGAAGAGGACGATGAAGGAAGAGTGATAAAGTCAGATATGAAGAAATATTTAGTTTATTCACAATAATCAAATATGACTCTTTCCAACTTGTGGCAGCTTCATTTCCTGTTAGACAGGAAATTGGGCCTTTGCATTTCAAGGAATGATTCCCCATCTCATATTTATCAAATAATATGCAGTTTCTCTCGAAGGAGTGTAATGTCAAATTATATTGAAAATTTGCAGGAGGCTTTCAAACAGTTCCATATCACTGGAAACATGTTAAAAATGGACTTCTGTGAAATTACTGGCAATACTTTCATTAACTTTTGAACTTTTCGATTCATTTTCTTTTTTTTATCCAACTTTCTCTGATTTTCCATCAGTATTAAAAATGTTTAATTGCAATGATAATTTAAAAATAAACCATTTGTTATTGAATTGCCAGCTACCTTATTGAACTGTCTGTGTGAGTGTGTATACATGTGCATGAGTATTTCAGTACATAAAAGGGGTTTAATAGGCTCAAATTCCATCAGAACCACCTCATCATGGTTAGTGATGGAACCTCGTTTATGGGTTCTAAAACTGTATGGTTGATCAAAACTAAATTAGCTTGGCTTCTGCACTCTAACACCATCTGTTGAAGATACTATGTTAATGTGTTAATTAAACATAAATTTTACATCTAAAAACGACACCGTTGCATATTATAGCATTTTACTCCTGTCTCTTTTCTTTTATTGTAATTTAGAATCAATAAAATTGTAACTATTCAAGTTCAGGGATGCTAGAAAAATGTTACTGTAGAACTTGTAGAGTTCAAGTGGTCAGCTCATTAATGCAAATGTCTAATTAGCCAGTCACATTGGCAGCAACTAAGTGCATTTAGCCATGTAGACATGGTCTTGACGACAGTCTGAAGTTCAAAGAGTGAGCCAGAACTGTCAAGAAAGGTGATTTTAGTGGCTTTGTATGCTGCATGGTTGTTGGTGCTAGGCCGGTCTGTCTTGAGTATTCAGAAACTTTTCCCACACAACCTTCTCTGGGGTTTAGAGAGAATGTTCTGAAAAAGAGAACATATCCAGTAAGCTAGCTCTCTGGGTAAAAAATGTCTTTTTGATCCCAGAAGTCAAAGGAGAAGGACCAGATTGCTGAAAGAGTTGAGTTGATTAGCTTAGTGTGAATTAGCTTAGCAAAAAGACTGGAAGCACTGGGAAATACAGATAGCTCAAACTATTCTAAAACAACAAACACTCATTTTAAATTCTATTTTGTGCAGAGTTTAAAGATATGGACAGAAATGTATTTTAACTTTGGACGAGCAATAGCTGTAGCAACCATAGCTGCTCCCACTGTTAAGCTAATCGAAACAGAGCTCCTGCTCCAGTGCACAGACATAGGGCTGTTTGATACAACGATTTATATCGGATGACGATATTAAAACGTCTATTGGGTCATATTACGCTGTCGTTTGTTTCGTGGTGTCGTAAAATAAACTGTTTATGGCAATATTTTTTTCATCGTGTTGATGGTCACCGTAGTGGCTATATTAATTTCTTAGTTCTCTCTTTATCTAATATATTTAATATAACCACACTACAGTCGGACAAGCAACTGTTTTTTGTCGTTAGCAACAACGACAGTAAACCCAGCGTGTGGCTCCGCCATCCACTTGTTTATTTTCCACATATTCCTTTCACAATAAAGCTGAAGATCCTGTTGAGGTTTTCAAAATAAACTGAATTTATGACAAAATACATTATTCTCAAACATCAAATTTCAGAAAATGGGGGCTGTTAAAACTTATATCTAAAATATATGGTTTAATGCATTGGTCAAAACACTAGCCATCACAAAACACAGCTGAAAACACTTATAGAAATTCAAGTTAGGGAGAAGGAAATGCAGCATATAATAAAAGAAATAGAGAAATTACAGCATTGACCACTTGGCAACAAACAACAGTGACTTTCCCCTAAAAATGTATCTGGTACAAAGGATGGCGTTTCTGAGGAGAGTCGGTGCGGTGTAGAGCCTCCCTAAAAATAGAAAGGATTGAAAATTAAAATGGAATAATTTGTTAGAGGCAGGATGTCTGGAAATAGAAGAAATGAAAGCATGAACAGCCTCCCAGGTTACAGCTGAGCTGCCCACTTACTTACACGTGGCTGTGTGTGTGTGTTTGCGTGTGTTTGTGTGTGTATGTGCGCTTGGCCTAAGTGTGTGAACATGCATTTCTGTATGTGAGCATTCAGCTTGTGTGTGTGTGTGTGTGTGTGTGCGCGCCTGTGTCTGAGGTACCATCTGTGTTGCCATGTGCAGCTGCGTTCCCTTGGAGCCCAAGACCCGAAACTCAGCTGTTACCAAGACAACCCCCACACACCCCATACCTGGTCTACACACAGACACACGTACACACACCCACAGCATTTCAAAATCACCTTAAGGTCTTACACTGTGTGTGCTTTTAAATGAACAGATGGACTGAGATGGATCATTCCTCAGAAAGTGTGTGTGCGCGTGTCTAAGAGGGAGACAGAAACACGCAGTGACAAGCAGATGGGAAGTCTATGTTTCAGTTCTGGATGACTTTCTCTTTTACTCGAGAACGTGCGACATGTGTGATGTGAGGCTGATCTTAGTCTGCGCTAAAATACATATATACAAGACTTTTGTTTTGGAAAGAATTTCATCATGTTCATCTTTTTCTGCTTGTTAGGTCTATTCTGCTCGGAGCATTTAGAAAGTTCCCGTATTAGCTTTTGCTTTGAGAATATTGAGTCATCGGCAGGGCTGTGTGCACAAAGAGCTCCCCTTTCTGAACAAAGTGCATAAAATCTGAGCAAGTGTCTTGGAATATAAAGTCACGGATGTACCCATGTAATGTCAAGACCATTAAGTGTACCATAAACTGTTAAGAGAAACATAAAGTATATATAAACTTATAATAATGACTTGTGCTCTGGAACATATTATCACCAAGGTTCAGCTGCCGCGATTCATCCATGCACCTAACTGCATTCCCTTCAGCACTTCCCTTCTTTCCTTTAGACAGATAATTTAATTTTATGCTGCGTGTTATCAGGGCCCCTAACCTGGGAATAGACATGATAATTAACCTCTTAGCCACAGTGCATAATCCCTATAGATTATGCAACGTGCCCATCAAATATACAAGTACACTATTTGTAAATCCAGTATTTATGTTCTTCCTGTCACTGGAGTCTTTTCACTGCTTCACAAATCCAGGCTATTTAGCAAGCCCCTGAAGGTCCAGACCTCTACGATGAGAACCAGTGGTATGTGACAAGAGTTTTTAGCAATATTTGACAATTGGTGCTCCTAAATTAAGGCCAGAGTACAATCTGGCTCCAGAGGAGCTGTCTGGACTTGTTAAGAGTATGAGTGTTTTTCCAGCCGTGTGCAGTTCTTGCAGATTTTTTTTTTAACTCTCTAGCACAGAGGCAAGATTTATGTGGAAAGGATCAGTGCGTTGGTTAAATCAGTGTCACTGAAGCATGCTGCTGCCAGAATTAAACAATGTGCTTATGCAAGCCTTGTCTAACTGTGGCTAGCTGTCAGAAGTGGATAGGGTCTTTGCTCTGCAGCATGCAGAGGGCGCACAGAGAAGCAGAGGAATATGTTTACTGTCTACCTGGAATAAGATATAATGGCTCTCCATATTTCAAGCTGACATATAAATAGTACAATATCGTCAATATCGTCATGTCGTATTCAATATGACATGAAAATTAGTGACTGAGGCTGTAATCACACAGTAAAGTCAATGATATCAAAGACACCTGTGTGTGCACTTCACTTTACAAACTGAGAGGCCACCTCCATCTTTTAGATACAGTCTATGACCGCAACCTGTCTAAACACAGTCAAAATAACTAAAAGCCAAACTGGACTGTGCGTATTTACTCCTCAAATAAATGTGCCACCTTAAGATTGTTCTAACCTACTGAGGAAACTAAGGGAAGATTATTGCACCCCCTTACAGCCCAGAGGTCAAATAAGCTAGCTATGTGACACAGGATGACACAAGGGTACAACAGATCAAATCCAGGCAGTTTTTTGAAAGCCTCAATAGGGAGAGAGCAATAGCAATAGGGTTTTTAAACAGATATGAACAGTTGCTGTTCTAAGTTGGTTTTATTTACTGGCTCACAGGAGCTTCACAGTTCTCCCACAGAGTTCTGTTCGGTCCTTCATATCCACCAGAACTCGTATTGGTCCAATATAATTTTATTGAATCATTCGGTCTGTCTTCACTCTTAGAAACCTGCCAGAGTAGAAACAGTTGAATCAATCATTGGATAAAAACCATCCAGTAATTCAGTGGAATGACTTAATTGAAACTTAAGTATCTGCTCTGAAACACAGCCAGGTTTCCCCTGACAACCATAAATATCCAGGGGAGAAGGGACAATTCAATCCAATAATATGTATTTAACATTAATCTCGGTGTTAAGTAGGCCAAGGTTTAATAAAAAGGGTGAATCGCAGATGATGGGGGAATATAAAAATATATGACAGTCAAAGTAATTCTGGGTCTGTTAAGTGATTTTTTTTTTTCTTTTTTTAACCATACTTGTCAAGTCAAGTGATGGAGGGTTCTCTCAGTGTGTGTGTGTGTGTGTGTGTGTGTGTGTGTGTGTGTGTGTGTGTGTGTGTGAAGGTAGTTTTCAATGATTCATTTCCCTCGTTAAGAGTTGTCCTACTTCTCTCCTACAATCCTTTACCTGAATGTTTTCTGCTCTTTTGTCATTTCCTTTAGACACACACACACACACACACACACACACACACACACACACACACACACACACACACACACACACACACACACACACACACACACACACACACGTTTGGTATGCTGTCCAGAAAAATAATCTCATTGACATATACTGTTTCAGAAGTACTTTGATTATTCTGCCTGTCGTACTCTTTACAACAGTTCTCGTGTAAGGTGCATAAAATCACCTGGATTTGCATAATAAAATATGCATTTGTCCGCACATAGAAAGCACACTGCAGGTGAAAGATTTCTATAAAAGGAAAGAGGGAGAGCAAGCAAATGAAAAGACAGACGAGGGACAGCATGACGACAAAAACATCTTGACGCACAGAGGGAAAAGGCTGGGAGGCGAGGAGATTTGAGCGAGGATCTATTTTAGTGATAAAATGTGAAAAGCAAAGAACAGGGAACCCCAAAGAGTGACAAGTAAAACAGACTAATGATGTGAATACCAGCTATAAGATTTACAGGAAGTGAGTAAGACAGACACCAGATTTATATGAATTTCCCATCTTATCGTGTCCCTTTTCCTCACTTTTCATCTATATGAAATATTGCTGGCATCGCAGTTCAGTTCATCCTGGAATTTGGGATATTGCTGTCAAAACAAATGACATAATTCAGAACCGGCGGGTGTTCAGTGACTCTGCTGTTCATTTGAGACCGATTTTAAATGTCAACTTAAAACAAACAAGAGCTGATTTGTACATCCACCAAATATTTCGGTAACAGTAAGATTCATATTAAATGTAATATTGCATGCCACTATGTGCCTATGTGTAGCTCATTTACTTGACAAGCCAAAGCCCGCTAGTTCAATTCCCGCAGGAGATGCAAACCTCCTTTGGGGTTATATCACTATATCACCACTGCTACCTGGTTTTAGACAAAGATATCCTGAGTAAATGCAAAATTCTTTCTTTTTAAAGACAGATTGTCATCATCCACACTGAGGGGTTTAAGTGTGGACGGCCTGTTTAATGTTTTGGCAAAGCCAATCTGCAGTCACTTGCCGTCTTCGGAACAGCTTTGGTGCATCGAGGAGGCAATAAAACGGCAACAAAACAGATTCAGTCTTTTGTCGGTTAGTGATTAACAAATCTGTTGCCATTTACATGCACAGAGATTCACATTAACTTCTTACTTTCAGAGTTCAGCGAGAATCTCATAGATTTGAAACTGAAAGTTCGTCCACTCGATGTAACTAGAATACAACCAGTTGACAACCACCTGAGTCGAGCCGTTTGTTGCATATTGACACAAAGCAGATGAGTTGTCCTGATTGGTGCAACCTGACTTTCATTGATTACAATGTGTTAGCAATCTGTCAGCATTCATAAATTAGTTGGTAATTATTTGCAAACTCTCACCAATCTGGCTGAGAGTAACTGCAATCAGTCTGAGTCACAGTGCAAGTGTTTGCAGGCAGATTGCCTCCCACCAAGCAACTTGTGCATCTGCCTTTGAAAGAGGTCAGCGATTGGTCAACTACTTGCAATGGGTCTCGGACAGAAAAATAAATCAATGCAATCATGGAGGAACCGTTGATGTTTACTAGTTGCAAGGAGGTTGGGATACAAATTTGTCCACACAGGTTGTACACTAAGGTTCAACAGTTACACATCTTGTTTGCAAATTTTTAATGGCTTGTGTTGCTAGAAACATTTGTCTGCTTTGGTAGTTTTAGTGATCTAAAACAAAATTATGTGGAGCTGAAACTGAAACTGTGAAAGGCAACAAAGTGCTCTAAACTGCAAAGGACAACGGCACTGCTCACTGCGTGAACCCCCAGGACAAAATCCAGGTTTTGCATTAACACCTCTGAGTTTGTGAAAGTTCTCTGTGTTGCCTACAGTTTACTGTGGACACTCATTAACCTGCACTTCGATAGCAGTTTACAGTGCTGCTTACTTCACACACAGACGCTATCCTGATGAGGATGCTAAGTGCATTCCCACAACCTTCAAATTCAGAGTGGTTTCCTTCAGTTCAAGATTAAATTGATTTGTTCATTTCTTTAGATGTATCTGAAATGAATAAACCCAGTGTAATAAATGAACAGCAATGAGAACTTTTCACTGTTAGAATGCAGCACGAGCCTTTGACAGGAAAGGACCTCAAAACGCACAAGACGGGCCGAAGGAAACAGATGTCAATGTCTGATACCAGCAGCTCCTTTTGCTTGGATAAAAAATGAATTTAAAAAACTAAACCAAGGACAAAGCAAAGTCTGGACCGATTCTCATATTCAGCTGCTTCTTTATGTGCATCTCTAAATGCCAGCGATGCTACACTGAGGAGTACAGACAAGGCTGTCGGGCTACAATAACGATACAAAGAGGTGGAATCAGATTGAATTTGACTTTGTGGTCACATGACTTCTGTTTGCAAACTCACTTGTGATCGGGGAGAGTGAGTCCTTCCTCTGTTTGTCACACCAAAGAAAACAGAACATAGTTGTGATCACACAGAGGAGCAGTGTGAAACAGTGATGCACCAACTTGAGAAAATTCCTGTCAGTCTTTCTTATTAATGACAACAATACAGCACCAGCCCTCATTTTTCCTCAGCTTCTCACAAATATCCTGCCGCTACAGCCACAAATAGGAACGATGACTCGACTCAGCTGTATTAAATGCAGGCTGCGTTTCTATTTACTGGAGAGATACACACACACAAAGTCACTCGCCCACACTGACACACACCCTCACGCCACACAAGTGCAAACAAAGTTGATGATTTTAATCACCATAGCATGCTGAGAACACAAACACACCCTCGGGGTGCTAATCAATTACTGCAGAGCTCAAATACACACACCTACTTACTCGCACAAACACACACACACACACACACACACAATCAAGCTAAACTAATTTCACTCCAAGCCAGATTTTTTTTTTCTTTTTTAAGTGATTTCTAAAGTGTGTGTGTATTTATACGCCTGTACTGCAGGATGATGTCTGACTAGGCTCAAAGGTAAAAAAAAGAAAAATCCCACGCAAGCCCACCAACACACACACACACACACAAGACATGTGAGGCTTCAGTGGGCACTTTTTCTCTGAGTTTGTTAGAAATTCTAATTTCGAGACTGGCAGAAGTCAAAGCCTCCTCGTCCTTTTCCATCAATCAAAATAAGCAGCGCAGTGACACCAAACATAAAGACATTTCCATATGAAAACAGTTGCGTTTTGGCATTGACCAACTGAAGGAAACCTCATGTTTATTCAACCTGTAACCAGTTTGTGAAGATTTTTACTTTTGCTGCTCTAAATGTTTTGAATTTCTTCTGAAAAAGATAATTACCCCCCAAAGCTTGAAAGGAAGAAGCTGCTTTTCCCACGCATGAAAAAACAACACCTTAAGTGTTAACTTTAAGTCAAAACTGACAACAAACACACAGACATACACCGAATGTTAACATTCACTGTTGGTTCATGACTGTGCTGACAGAGCTATCATTATGATAATACCAAGGTCTATCATAATTATCTGCTAATTGACTGCCTAACGAGGTAGCGCTCATTAGAATGCTCATTAATACTCCATCATCACCACTGATAGCTGTAATCATAGAGTGATTGGGGTTTCAAGGTCTTACATGAGTGTGTGTGGATACTGTCTGGCCATAGATGTGTATTTACATGTGATTTCACAGTATTGCTGATTGATTCTTCCAGCAGTAATACATTAAAGGTACACATCTGTTGAATATGGAGCTCTGCAGAATCAAAGCTTCATGGCTCAAACTAATTAAGCTGCAAGTACACTATGCAACTGAATTTAATGAAATACTTTTGTTAAACCCCTTGAATTAAAGCTGAAAATTTGCACTTCAGTCACAATTCGGTTTTATTTATATAGCTCCAAATCACCATCACCTCAAGGCACTTTACACTGGAATGTAAAAATCATACAATACAGAGAAAACCCCAACAATCAGACAGCCTCCTCTGAGCAAGCCCTCTGTGAAAGTGGGACGGAAAAACACGCTTTTAACAGGAAAACCAGAGGCTCAGGGAGGGGGGGCCATCTGCCACAAGCGGCATATTAGTGAATATGAATCGGCTCGAAATATTTTCTGTTCTGTCAGTAAATGTGCGGCTAATTTAAACTTTAATATCATGGCGCTATAAACCTGAAATGATGAAGTTATCAATGCGATCAATCAATGCGATATTTGATGGGATAAGTTAGCGAGGACAGGGGTGATGTGCTCATGCCTTCTAGTGCCGGTTAAGAGGTGTGCTGCCACATAATGTGAATATAAACAATAGTTGTTGTTTTTTACAGTAATTACATAAACAAACACAATTGTGTCTGAGAGTCAAATTGAGTCACTTGAAATCCAGTGAACTGTTCAAGTTTGTCAGAAAACTTGTCCAAGCATGCAGTTAGCTCTATAAACAAATAACTTCTTGTAATAGCCCCTTTCATTGAGTACAGAGCTGCCAGGTATGTAGTGGTCTGTGTCACATCGCTCTCCTCCAGAGCTGCTGAGAAAAAGAAAACTGTTCACTTTGCTTTTCAACAAAAGCTCCAGATTCATTTGAAAAGTGACTGTTTTACAGTTCAAGCACATTCTTCTTTTTTCTCAGGTCATATTAGGAGTCCATCGACATTCTTTCTTACTCACTATCACAGAAAATTTCACAGTTTTTGTGATTTGGAGGAAAATCATCCCTGAATTTGTAAAGCTTGAAAACAGTCCTCATTGCTTTTGCAGCTTTGCTAGCAAAGGTTCTGATGTCCAATCCCACTTTGCATCAGTCAGTTTCTCGTATTTCTCTCTCTGTTTAGTTTCATAATGATGATTCAAATTTTAACCCTTAAACATACCAATCTGCTCTCCACAAACTAAGCACACAGCTTTTCCTTTGACTTCAGGAAATAAGCACTTGAAGGTCCAGGTCTTGGACCCTGCATTCATATTTTGGGGCTAGCAAAATCAAGGGGACCGTACAGGAGGATCTTATGAAGTAGATTTGTAGATCCTTAGGAAAATCATATATTTACCATGTAAGATAAAAAGAAATCCACTGGTGCTGACACGTGTTTGCCTCACTAACACTACATTTCCTGTGTATGCCACCTGTTGCCACAGACTCATTTGCTCAGGTGAAAGGTTGGCAGTGCTGCAGCTTATGATACACAGCAGTATTTTACCTAGTGTGATTTTGTTTCCTCTCATGATTTCAGAAATGTGTTTGCACACTTCTCTTTAAAGTGATATTACTGTCACCAGGAGGAGGCAGCAATTATTTCAGGTTCTCATTTCAAAGGGACCCTGCAGGCACCCAGCTACACACCTCGAGTAGTTTTCTGCACTGGCTCCCTGTGGCTCCCTATCATCCGGACACCTCTTTGGAGAAATGAGAAAGGATATAAACCAAAATGTGCCAGATTTGTTTAATGACTCCATCTGTGCTCAACTTTCAGTGTGGTGTCATCTTTAATGTGTGTTTTACCTTCAGCCTGGACTGCAGCTGGTTTAAAGATTCAGCTGCAAAACAGTGCAAATTCATCCTCCGTGTGGCACCGTGTGGCGTCTAACATTGCTGTGCTGTGTGTTGCAGGTATGCCTCTCAGTCTGGACTGCAAGGCATTTTTTGGCTACAGTGGAGAAAACAGAAAGCCCATCATCTACTGGATGAAAGGAGAAAAATTTGTTGAAGAACTTGCAGGGCATATTAAGGAAACTGAAATGAAGTAAGTAAACTATTTTCTAGAGAACCACTGATTCAGTAACATACTCAAAATGATCCTGAAATCAGTGTCCTGAGGGTGGGGGGCAAGTAAATTCTAAGTACATCTACTGCAAGACAGTATCAATTACATTCTCTCAAGTTTACAGGTTTCTATTGTTAATTAATTTCTGAATAGGCTCGACTCCAGCTGCTCTCCTCACACTGTCAGGATCTAATTTGGTCTCTCGTGATTTATGACTCATTGAGGGTTTTCTGACAGCTTTCTTCTCAACTTTTCTAAAAAAAAAAAAATTATGAATTCTAATAATAAAGTTAAATTGAATTCATTTTCTCCCCTATTGGGACCAATTACATTGGAGTCTATTGGGAAAAGCCTGATTGTCTGCGGGGCATCAAATATCATTAGAACAACCTGCTGGATCGCTATGGTAACCATCAGAGAATTTACATTGTCTCACACATGTGCACACACACACACACACAGTCGATGTGAGTTAAGAGAATTATGTCTAACATCCATTAATTACACATAAAACAGTTTATCATCAAAATCTATAAAAGATGAAGTTGAAAGCAAAACATTTTATTTAATTAATCTCCGTTGTTCAGTCGGGAGGCGGGAATGATGGCGGTCTTGTTGCTTTCTCCAGTGGGTCAATGCAAAAGGTGTAAAATGAGGTAGAGACTTGACTTGCTACACCCCTGCGTGTTGCACTGAAAGTCTGTGAGTCCTAAACCTGTCCCAAAAGAACCAATCAACAACTGAAACCGGAGACATATTAGCCAATCACGTTGCAGTGCATGTGCACAGTACAGGGGGAAAATGTTTTAGCTTAATTCAGGTAAAGTTTGCTGACTTTGCTTAAAATCTTTTTTCCCTGTATGTTGTATTTGTATACATTAATATGGCTTCATATTTCAAGTATATCCCACCAGAGCACAGAGAACAAATGATCACAGTTATCCGACATAGATTTTTGGTTTTTATACTTACTGAGATAACAAGTAGAGCAATACGCCTGACGTCAGGACCTGAAGTATGCACACGCATCAGTGCGAATACTTGATTTGTTAATCTGTTACAGTTACAGCTACTGATTAGATCTTTAGGGGCGGGACCAGGACAACCACAGATATCTATTGAGTATACCTGAAATTTAGAGTGCTATAAAACACCACACTGCTTTTCTGTGTTTTTTCTTTTTCAGTGGGTGATCTCGTATAACTCGCCTCATTTCAAAGCATTTGCCCTTTTTCACTCTGCAAAGCGAAGAAGCTAGAAAGTTATTTCAAATCTTAGTGGAGATCCCAAGAAGTTCAGACAGACTTTCCCAGCGCATCTAAGACAGCAAAGTATTTCAAACAGCCTGCAGCATGGTGGTCATCTTTTCTGTAAATAAATGAGCCCGTGAAAGGCTCTGGAAGTGGTCTTTGAAAGTAAGATGGGATAAGGTAGGCAGGATTAGACCAGACAAATCCAGCCTGACTCTTAACTCACCTGTTAATACTCATGTGCATGAGTGCTGCAGACTCATGAATCATAATATTTAATTTGTGTATGGATTTAGCTACTTCAGTTATAGCTACAGCTGCATCATCTCCTCTAAGCAACAGTAGTCAAGCTAAATAATGTGCTACTACCTGAGTTCATGTTGGAGACGTAACTGCAAAGTTTAGGTCCGATGGGGTTCAATGTTTAGTAGATGAGCACTAAATGCTACTGACTGCTGTTGCAAATTCAGCACCTGTGTTTTAACTGAGCAAAACATTTAGTCCATGGGTCATTCCAACCGCACATCGTGCCAACTCCAATCTGAAGGTCCAAAGTTTGAACATATATATTGAGTGCTGAGAAGTTTTAGCTTCATATATCAAATAGTTTTTAAGATACACTTTTTTGAAAAATAGTCCATCGGCCCACTACCACGCACTGAAATATGAGTCAACATTTGAACATGAATATGTCAAAGACTATTAAAGATAAAAGCCTGAAGTTTGCACCGGTCTTTCTTAACATCAAAATAAATCAGGATCTTTAATGTGGACCAGATATATTTCAAATGGTCTGAAAATTTTAAATTTAAAAAAAAATCACACACTAACAAAGAAACTTTACATTGCAAAAGACAACCAGTAACAATTTCTGAATGGTGTGTTGTTGAATTTTACAGTAATACAAAAAGAAAGCTGGATTTTCACGATGGTACTGTAACTGTAACTCACAGGTCCTGGAAATGAAAAATATGAAAATATTTAACAAAATTATTTTCAGAGTTATATTTTTGGGTACCATCTGGAATTTCGTTTTATTCGAAGAGGACAATCTGCTGAAATTTTAATTTTTGTGTTTAATAATATTTTTTGGCTTTATTGGATAGTGAAAGTCAGGAGAGACAGGAAAGCAAGGAGAAGCGGGGAGACACACAGAAAAGGGTGACGGGTTGGACTCAAACCCGAGCCTTTGCAGGAGTATACTTGATGATCAGGCAGAGTGCATGTGGTGATTTGAGATGGACAAAAGTTTCATTCAGTTCACACAGGTGGGGCTGTGGTGGTCTGTAGTTTTGCTTCTCCCTTCATTATATCTTTAAAATGATTTAAACTGACAAATATTTGGTTTGGTTTTCATCCTGCACTGTGACCTGGCCAATCATGGCCTCTTTAGATTATCACATCAGCTTATTAATTTTAGACATAATAAGCAGTCGTATGAGAAGCAAAAGCCTGTTTGGTTTTCTTTAAGCGCACTACTTAAACTCAGTTAATAGCAGGTTGGAAAGATTCTGGCAATAATTAATGTACCATCTACACTGTGTGTGTCACTGTTTTTCCCCTATTCAGGTTAATGCTGCTCCCTTTTGAGCAATACTTCTGCACCATCACGTTAAAGAAAAAGTGCAACGTAGTAATGTAATCTAAATGTTCAAACTGCAGCACGTGGGCATTAGTGTGGTTAACTGACACACTAAGAGCTGTAATCAAAGCTTTAATATTAGAAAGTAAAATGCTCACTTCTGCTCAAAGAGCCTTCACAGGTCATGTTATCAGCCGAGCACAGCAATACTGATATGAATGTTTATCTCCCCTAAAGGGAAATCCTCTTGCCCTCCTCCCTTCATGGGGGAGGTCACAGGTCAGAGTCAGCATAGCAACAGTGGCTCTGAAGCCAGGTGACCTTCAGTGTCTTGCTGGAGGACACTCCAGCAGCAGAGCTGTTTACCAATCCAAGAATGTATTTGTGACTGCTAATCCACCTCCTGCCCTCTGAAAATGTTCTCTCCCGGGAAAATGATGTTGTAGAGAGCAGCACGGTACATGAGTAGGAGTGTTTAAACTTGAAACTAATCATGCCCCATAGTATTAAATTAACCTTTGCCTGATGAGTTCTCAATCTTTCAGTCCAGTCCTCTGGCCACCTCTGATCCAATCATACTGCTATTCCAAGTTCCACAATCGCACTCCAGCAGGTCGACTCCCGCTGTGATGCCCATTAATCTGTCCACTTTAAGCTCCCTTCCCCACGTCCTGCAGCACTGGCCCGAGAACTTTGTCTATGTCTGTTTGCATAGTGTCAAACACAGTCTCGTAGCCTCTGTGATAATGGGAATACCTGTAATTACCAAGGCTTGCTCTCTTACTGATACACTCACACCCTGCAGCACCCAAGAGGATGTGATAAAGCTGCGAGTTTGTGGAGAAAAAACTCCTGCCAACAAGTGCCTCTCTTTGTGAAACCTTACTTCTTTTTCTGGAAAATGTAAATCCATAGTCTAAGTAGTTTAAGTATGTTGGGTTAAAATAGCAGGCGAGACAATATATATGAGCAGTATCATCAGTTTTACTCCAGCTGTTGGCTGAGCTCAGCTTCACCGCTGTCCAGCTTCTTCACGTTTCTGCAACTCTGCTATCACAGTCCGCAGCTCGTTCATGTGCAATGAATTGGTAATTACAGTATTTCCACTTGGGCCAGTGCTTGCTTCATATTTTCACTTGAAGGCAGCCCATATGTCTACTGATGCAGAGAGGCCTTCTTTTACCTGCTTGAAATTCACATCTGTTGTCCAGTCCAACTGCTGTCAAAGCCTCACTGCTTCACTGTTCACAACCTCATCATCAACCATTATTTTACCTTATATTTTCTTTGTCATGAAGCATGGTAGTTAGCCCGTTCTAGGTGCTAAAGTAGGAGGGAAGCAGGGTTTTTATGTTAAAAAGTTGAGGTCTGCATTGCAATTGGGAACACCTTGAAACAGAAAGGTTTATTGTATGCTTCCTGTCGGCAGTGACAAGTACAACGGTCTGAGGAGACAAAGCATCAATAATACAGAAACGAGTTGTTTGATCCACGATGGGTCCAGCTCGCAGCTTAGAAGACTGAATGATGTACTGCAAACATCTTGCTACTACATACTGTACAACAGGGTACCTTCAGAGGTCTGACCTGTGTTATCGCTACACTCCAGTGGAGAAGTTCAGGGAGGTACAGAAGGAGGAGAAGGGCACTGTTGACATGAAGTGAAGAGTTGTAGGATTGGAAACCTGGGAATCTGTTTGAGGAGGAGAGTAGTACCAGACTTTTGGGATAGTGGAAAAATAGGATAAGGCCACAAACAGACTGTCAAATATTGCCAGCCCATTCCTCTGGTGGATCTGCTATCAATAATATTCCATAGCTGACTTGATTTCTTGATTTATAAGCTGTGAGACCTTCTACTCTGGGCTTATTCCTTCTTGCAGCTACCTGGATTCAATTCTGCCCTAGGCCCTTTGCTGCATGTCATCCCACCCATCTATCCTTCTGGCTGTCCTCAGTATCTGTGTCAAAGAAAATGCTAAAAAACTACTAAAAAACACACACACACACACACACACACACACACACACATATATATATATATATATATATATATATATATATATATATATATATATATACATATATATATATATGCACGCACACAGTGCTGACCTTTGAGATACAGCTTGGGTCTGGGTGTATCTAAGGTATCAGTTTCAATAACAAAGACTGATTTATTGTTTAAAGAAAAGTGCAATTGTTGTGTTTTATTTTCAAATCAAAGTTGCACATCCATCAAAGCCTTCAGACATGAGCGGAGAAAGAGAAGAGCAGAGATGATAGATATGATAGAAGAGCACAGTGTGTGATTTTTGTTCGACTTTTGGGACCAGCGACGATGACCTTCTTAGATCTAAGTTCAGTTAAGCAAACTTGGCCTGATTCCATTTGGTGAGTCAGTTCATTTGGTTGAAGTGAGCTGTGTGGTCACATCCACAACAGCAGTCATCGCAAGGCACTTTATATTTGAGAGGGAACCCAGCTGATCAGACAACCAGCCCCATGAGCAAGCACTTCACATTGGCAGGGAGGAACAACTCCCTTTCAGCAAGAAGAGACCTGGGGAGGGGAAGCCATCTGCTGGGACTGGCTGTGGGTGATTGGAAAGCCACAACAAGAGATGCAGGCCTTGATATCATCAGAACAGCAACACAAGTGGAGGCAAAGATGATACAAATGATGAGCATGCACACAGTGCTGACCTTTGAGATACAGCTTGGCACATACATGTAGCTGAACTCAGAGAGGAAGGATACTTTGGCTGATGGTGTCACGTTCACCAAGATGTACAGATTATGAGGAGAAAAACTTGTGCTTTTAACAGTGACTTTTATTTTGAAATGTACCCATTTAATCACCGGAGGACAGAAAGAGGAGAAGGAAAGGAGATGTAGGATATAGATAGCTAATGGCTAGAAGGTGAGAAAAAGGGAGAGGAGTGATGTGTTTTAAACTAAGCATTTTAGCAAGTCTCATCTTTTGACAGCAACCCCTGATGCACTGTCCTAGGAGACTTCAAAGTGATGCACACACTGAAAATCTCTGACACGGAGCAAGGAAAAAAAAGACGTACATGCAGAGATGGTGGTAGTCATTTTGCTGTATGTCTTCCGGCACATTTGACATTTTGAGTCTCATAACCCTTTCTGTAATGTTATCCATCATTATTAACCTGCATTGAGACTTCACTGCTCTTTCTGTGCCTCTGGTGCCACGAGGGAAGAGGAAAGCATGAATATTTAGGAGGTTAGAAGTTCAATTCCCAATGGGAATGCCTGTGCTGAAAGTTTGCATGTCAATTTTCTTTGCATGCAGCCACTTGGATACAAGCCTCAAGTGACAGATACAGCGCATTTCTGTGGTGAATTACAAACAGAGCTGCAGGAAAATGACTACACAGTGTCTCATCGCTGCTTGTCATGGTTGGACTGTGCCAACTCCCATGTGGTTCAACCCCTGTGTGTATTACAATGTGGCCAGTCTGGATTACTGTACTGTACGCTGAGTCAATGCAGCACATACTGTACAGAAGAAGGATAACAAAATCCTGTGGACCATCTCGCCTGTTTCTGACAAGAGTGCTGATTCTGCACTGAAAACGCTCATTATTTCCAAAATCCTGCTGCCTGCTTGTGTGGTTGAACCAATTACTAGAGATCCAAACCAACCCACCCCAACCTGCAACTAAACCAAGACAGGCTAAACATCAACAATATTACTTTTAATTTATTTTTCATTTTTTTAAGTAATCTGATGCTTCATTGCGGTAAAATTTGTTTTCTACACTTAACGTTGTATTGTCTTTATTTTTCATATAAAAGAGCTCATAACACTCATGAAGTATAACTCGCCACATAGTGAAGATGTTCCTGGACTGTGATCACAGCTTAATGTAAAAATAATGACTTTTTAAAGACTTCTGGTGTCATTACCCATGTGAAACTTTGAAAGCTTGTTTAGGTGCGACTTAACACTTCTGGTGCTGTCCCAGTCCCAGATAATTTGCTCTGAGGTTCAATTACTCAAGTATTAAAAGCTGACTGAGGGTTCAGTTCACAGCATGTTTGTTACATAATTATCTTCCTCCTGAACCGCTGAAAGATTTCGTTAATAGATCTGCTGGGGCACGTAAAAATGTCAGTTTGATAAAATCCTCATTCATACAGTAATTGTTCAATCACAGCTTCCACAGTTTTCTAGGGTCTATGATTTAACAACTGGACAATCAAGCTTTGGGTTTTTCTACATCAAGAGGTGAAGAAGTGCACATGGACGCCAAAGCATCTGGAAGGGTCTTTGTTTGTTTGTTTGTTTGTTTTTGCTTTGTTTTCTTGTATTGACTTTCCAAAATATGATAAGCTATTTATGCACAACATGTTTATTTGATGTCAGCCATTAATGTGAGTAAGCCAGGATAATTAGTTTTCTGCTTTCAAGTCCAAGAATAAGCAGTCGTTAGCTACATGTTGTTTTGGGGGTTTTCCACATAACAACATTAGCTAGCTAATGAATCGCTAGATTCCTCACTCTGAATTTAGTGGTGACTCGAATAAAAGCTTCTGCTTCAAATTTTTGAGGATGCTGACTTTTTGATTTGCACCTTCTCCTTTCACCCTCTTTCCCGTCTTTTCCAACGACTCCAGCAGAAACATTAAACAGATATCAGCCAGCCAGTTCTTCTTAATGAGCTAACTCTACCACAATTGTGACTGTAAACGTCATAATGTCTTGGAATCAAAAGACAGGCATACCCACAATAACATACAACAGCTGTGAACAGAAATGAACAGAATAAATAAATGCAACAAATGCATAACGGTGTCAATTACATGAAACTAGCTTTTATTAAATAAATGTTCAAATGTACCCAGCCTATGTGGCTGAACCATCTGTGCCACTGCTCTGAATCTGCCACCTGAGCTAAGATCTCACTGGTTATGGCTGAACCTCACCAGGTTTAAAGGTGCACTCTGTGACCCTGACATCAGTTCAGTCTCCTCCTCCAGCCCCTCTTCCTCACAGCCTCACAGGCTTAAAAGGAGTATGACCTCACCATAAGGAGAGAGCTTTTTCCAGCTGTCGCCAGTGTTTTCCAGACATGGCTCCTTGCTTCTTCTGCCCTCATTTCTTTTCTTTTCGCTCTCTCTTTCTTTTAAAATCTGCCCTATATACTGTGCTCTATAGCGCCATGTTCCTTGTGCTTCTTCATCTTTAATGGAACAGATTAAGAGGCAAGGAGATTCTCTCATCTTTAAAATTTACATGTGTTTACTTCCCTCCTGATGCAATTTGCATAAGTAGAAATTCCAAGTTAAAGTCTTGAGTGTATTAGAGTAAATCACAATAAAAGATTTAATATCACTGCTTTGTGAATCCACTTCTCGCATGTTTCTTTTCCAGGGTGGTGAGGGAGCATTTAGGAGAGAAGGAAGTGCAGCTGTCCCTAACATTTGATGCCGTGGAGGACGGAGATTTGGCCAACTATACCTGTTACGTGGAGAACCACATAGGGAGGCGCAGCGGTAGCGCTATACTGCAAAAGAAAGGTAGAGCTTTCCCTTTTCTTCGCTCCTGATTTACTGGTTTCTGTTAAACTTGTTAGGCAAAAAAGAAATCGACAAATATTGGCCTCCAGTGTCTTTAAGAATGACAAATGATCACATGTGCATGCTGGTCCATTCACTATCAAAGCAAAAATGTGTTATCTATACAATCTGCTTCCTTCTATCAAACTATTAAAAAGTAACACAAATAATTACCTTGCATTATAAAACAACACAGTTTTTGTTATATGAAAGAGGACATAGGATGTTTGATGGTGACACGGACCGAGCGCTGAGCCACCAGAAACCAGCTTTCTGTCACAAAACACGTTACGATGCAGATGATTTTGTTGGTAACACCAAGATTTCTGAAGTAACATTAATGCTTCACAAAGGAGGACACAGACATCTTAGATGGTGCTTAGGATGGAACCTTGAGGCACCCAAAAATATGTTTTCGATTACAAAACATGCTGAGGAAACATAGATTCTATTGAATAGAACAAGTTTACCCAGAGTAAGGTTGTGGATTTTAAATGTATTTTAATATGAAGTCAGGTTAGTGAAGCAGCATTGAAGCAGAGTGCAACAATGAGCGAGGTAATCGAGTTCTGTCGTCTCATACATACCCATCAACTCATTGTTTGTTAGTTAACAGAAATGCAAAAACCTTTAACATTTCAGTCAGTGCTAAAATCTGACATTTCCTTCTCTGGGATGTTACATGTGACATTAGTAAACATGGTCACCCCTCCCTGAGCCTGGTTCTGCCAGTCTTCTTCCTGTTAAAAAGGGAGTTTTTTCTTCCCACCATCACTGAGTGCTTGCTCATAGGAGGTCGACCGAAATGAATTAAATTGATTGAAATAAATTTTCAAGCTGTTGGTAATATTTTCCATAATTACAGGAATGGGATGACATTGGCCTTAACTGTCAGTAAGAAAACAAACATGTCAGATTCTCTAAAGATCAGAAGATTTCATTAAGTGCATTTAATCCTTAAGCAATGTTTGTTTTAAATGACAGGTTTCTGAGGTGCATTCATTCAAAGAAGCATAATTTTTTGCTTCCACGTTAGTTTTACGTTGTTTTTTGTACTCTGGCTTGCTAAATATAAGACCATGTCTGCTCCAGTTACCTGGGACTATTCCAGTCTCTTGTTATGATTCTGTTAACAAGGAAAACCCATCCTGCTCAGTGTTTTCATTGGGTAATAAATATTTGTGGATGTGAACAGCTTCTGAGATAATTAAGATTTAAGCCCATGGCGCAGCCATGTTTTTGTCTGTAGAAACCCTCGTTGTGGTGAGACATATTTGAAATATGTCCATGGGCTCCCCCGTGTCACCTATTGTAGCCAACCTTTACATGGAGGAAGTGGAAAGGAAGGCTCTTGGCTCTTTCAAAGGAAGAGTACCCAGCCACTGGTACAGATATGTAGGCGACACCTGGGTCAAAATCAAGACACATGAAGTGGAATCTTTCACTGCGCACATTAACTCTGTGGATAAAAACATCAAGTTCACCAGGGAAGACACAAAGGACAACTGTTTGCCTTTCCTGGACTGCGCTGTGCACATTGAAGAGAACGGCAACCTCAACATTGAAGTTTACCAGAAGCCCAAACACACGGACCAGTACCTCCTCTTTGACTCCCATCACCCTCTAGAACACAAACTTGGAGTAATCAGGACCCTACACCACCGGGCAGAACATGTTCCCTCTAAGCCTGAAGGGAAAAAGAAGGAACACACACATGTAAAGGAAGCATTCAAAACATGCGGTTATCCTAATTGGGCGTTTATAAAGTCAGTTTTGAGATCCCTTCCCAGACGCCTTAACACCCACTCACATCCTGGGCCATCTGACCTCAGGAAATCACATGATAGGGTGGGGCCAGGTTTCACAATGAGCTCACCCGAAACCCTGGCTGATTGTGACCCACACCCGCTTTCACACCTTGGCTCATGTGATTAGGTAGAGGATCATCAGGGGGTCCTTTTGTCCCTCTTTGGGGGGGAAACTCCCACTGGGTTTAAATCTGGGACTCTCCACCATTTGACCTTAGAACTGAAGAAGCTTCTCGGATGAGAGGTGAAACGTCTTCAAGCAACTCAAAGAAGTCCAGACGCTTTTCTTTCCAAGCTCCTTAGACTACCCTACAATAATTAGGGATGGGTATTGATAAGATTTTAACGATTCCGATTCCATTTTCGATTCTGTTTAACGATTCGATTCCTTATCGATTCTCTTATCGATTCTTTTTTTTTAAAAAGGAGAACACTAAAGTCGATTAGCTTAGAACTGTGTTTTATATCTTCTCTTTGAACAAGATAGAAATTTAGGAGTAACATGGCCTTACAAACCCAACAGTGAGATCTTAAGAGATCCACAGCCTACGGCTCTTCAATGGGGTGTCACAGGGTCCCCAGGAAAAAAATGTATATGTAAAATAATAAAATAAATATTCTCCTGTAGCAATAACAAAGTTTAACATAAATTATTCTGTAGCAATTACACAAGAATATCCAGTAATGTCCTGCCTACAATTAAACACATTCACTTACCAAAGTGAAATCGGGGGCATCTGCTGTGGCAAATGGGTGCAAGCCTTTGACCACAAACTTAGTCACTGCTCGGTGACATTCGTCTATCCTGGCCTGAAAGGAGACGCTACCGGTAGACTGCAGCGAGAACTGCCAGCATCTGAGCCAGCCAGACTCTGTCTCTCTCATCATGGTTATCTAAATGCAACGCACAGTAATAGCAGGTTTTGTAATAAGGTAAATCGCGCTAACATAATATGCAATGCTAATTGATTAGTTACCTGCAGTATTAACGGGAGAGGACGTGGAAACGCTACCGCTGCTGCTGGGTTGAGCTTCGCTAGTCCGGAGCGGATCAAAAACACGACATTCGTTGAAAGCAATCGCGTGTTTTTTGAGCAAATGCTTTTGCATATTCGTAGTGTTTCCTCCCTTTGATGAAATCTCTACTTTGCAAGTATTGCACGTTGCCCTGTTGTCATCCTTTCTCATAAAGTGTAACCAAACTTTTGAGCGTTTGTGCCGCTCAGGCGCCGTGTTTCCTACTGGGTAAAAGACGCTACTCAACGTGATGACGTCATTCGGGGCGACTGGAATCGATAAGGGAATCGTTTTTAAAAGTGGCAAACGATTCCAAGGAATTGAAACAGTGGGAACCGGTTCTCAACAAGAACCGGTTTTCGATACCCATCCCTAACAATAATATACACAGAGAAAAACCCAACAATCATATGAGTAAGCCTGCAGTGTGAGAGCGAAGTGCTCTAATAGGGTGATATGGTACTACAAGGTCATTAAGATAAGATGGGGCCTGATTTTTTTAAGACCTTGTATGTGAGGAGCAGGATTTTGAATTCAATTCTGGATTTAACAGGAAGCCAATGAAGGGAAGCCAATACAGGAGAAACATCCCGCCTCTTTCTGGCGACAGAGGCCAAAGCCCAGAGAAAAAAAAAGGAAGAACCTAAAGAGACATTAAGACAGAATAGTAAAGCACCCCTGAAGGAGCAGATGAATTGTCTGTCTTACCCCAGCTATCAGCAGAAACTAGTTTCCCTGAATGCCCACTATATGAAACCAATGTATGTAATGCAAGAAAGCAAGGACAGGCAGAATTGGAGAAATGTGAAAAGAGATAAACAGGCAGGGAAACGCAGCGGGAGGCCGAACGGGGCAAGGAAATAGAGAATAGGGCCGAGGTAATAGATGCAGACAGAGAGATAAAGATTAGGAAGGTGAGGGGTGACTGAGAGGATTGGGAGAGATGAAGAGAGGAGAGACACACAGAGAGGGGGTGGACTAAAAACAGGCCTTTCTCTCTCCCCGTCTGACTCCTGCTGGATGCCTTGGGTGTTAAATCTATCTTACTATACTTAACTAGCACCCCAGGGACGGACACACACACACACACACACACACACACACACACACAGGATCACACAGACACACACCTCCAGAGGAGGTCAGAATGAGAACTGTAGGGCCCTCATCACTTAACACTGTAATTACCTACAGGAAGCTCTGTGTGTGTGTGTGTGTGTGTGTGTGTGTGTGTGTGTGTGTGTGTGTGTGTGTGTGTGTGTGTGTGTGTGTGTGTGTGTGCATATACAAAAAACGTATACACATATACTTTCCCCTCATGGGAGGCATTAAGTTGAATGGGATTGTTTTGTCAGTGTGTGTTCTCCCAACACACACACACACGGGCGTGTGCATCAGCACAGCATGAAACCTGAAGTAGGTGTATGTACATGTTGAAAGCGTTCTTATCAGCTCTGCCTACAGGAGCAACCGCACAAGCAGCTGCAAATGAAGTCGAGGTATTCGATATGTTGGCGTGCTCTGTTCCACAGCACGCTCACACCGTCTTGTCTGTTTGTTTTCTTTATTTCCTCTTTAACCCCTGGCTCCAAACAGTATGGCACAAAAAATGGTATGCAGCCATTTTTTGCACTTTCCACATCTTAGTTGTCCCAGAGCTCAAAACTCTTTCTTTCTCAGCTTCTCCTCGTTCAGAACTCCCGCTCTGTAATCATCTAGACTGAAAGAAAATGAACAAAAGATAACAGGTTTAACCTGGATTTAGCTCACTACGTACTTCAAGAAAGAAGCTTTTCCTTATAGCTCATCACCTGTTGGGAAGTTTTTAACTCGGGCTTTAAACCAGGTTTGTCAAAGTCATTTTACATCTCAGGCCACATGTAGTTTGATCTGAAGTGGGCTGGACCAGAGAAACTTACCTTTTACTGAAGTAGTTTACTTGCACATTTAATTCCTGGGATATCCTAATATAAGAAAAAGAAGTGAAATTTAAACAGCACTTCTTGCTTTTCTCTGCATTATAAAGAAAAGCTGCAGGTAATGAAAGAAATCTGTCAGCACAATTCTTTGGGCTTAAATTGTAAGAACTTAATGACCAGAATGTCTTTGTGAATACACAGAAAATATCCTGTTTTATTTATTTTACAGTGGAAACTATATATGCAAAAAGACATTTCTATAGCAGAGGGAAAAAAATGGACTTTTTCTGTCGTAAATTTTTTTATCTATTACTTCATTGGTTCATACAATATGAATTATTGTTGGGGAGGTTGTTATAACTAGGGCAAGTTATGAAATGTATGAAAATACAGTTAAAAGTCCTAAATTTATGTCCTCCTTCACATTTTCCGAAGATATCAAGTGGACCGGATTGTCTTTATTGGGCCACTTCTGTTCCCCGGGCCTTATGTTTGACTCCCCTGCTTTAGACAATGTCCCAAACAGCTAAAATAAGGTCTCAGTTCCTGACCTCCATCATCTCCTCTGTCATGATAGTTCTCCATATTTAATTGCAGAATGGTTATGAAGGTTATAACTGTTTAAATGAAACTGCGTGTCCGTGTGCCGCTCCATGATAAACGAGGACAGCACTGAAACCCGAGCAGCTGGCCTCAAAAGTAGCTGAGACTTGCTGTTTAACAATATGCGGAAATTAAGTCCGAGTCTCGGGGTTGACTTGTATAGCAATTAAACTAATAACCACTTCTGAGTAAAAAGAGTGTTTAAAAATGACCAGTGCCTTTCTTTGAGCAGACAGATCACTGCAGCGCTCTTTTTCTCGGTCTCTCGAAAACAACAACAACTATAGATTTGAGTTTATTTAAAACTCTGCGGCTCAGCTATTAACCACAACCAGAAACAGAGAACATTAGTCTATTTTCTGCTGCTCTGTGTTGGCTTCCTGTATGGTTTTGGGTTTATTTTGAGGATTTTCTCCTATATGCAAAACCCCCTACAGCAAAGCAACAGCATCCCTTGTTTACACTTCCATCTTTTAGGAAACCACAGTAAAGCTTTTTTTAACTTCTTGTACGCTCTGTTGCACTTTAAAAAAATGTTATTATTTATTGGGTTCATTCCACCTTTTAAAAAAAGAATTTAAATATGAGAACTCTGTTTGATTACATCCTCTCTCAGAGGTCTTTGAGGTCGAATTAGTTTTTAGCCCACTTTTATCAGTATTAATGTTGAGGTTTCTATTCTTTGGTAACGTCCTGCGTAGGGATGGGTATTGATAAGATTTTAACGATTCCGATTCCATTTTCGATTCTGTTTAACGATTCGATTCTTTATCGATTCTTTATCGATTCTTATTTTTTAAAAAGGAGAACACTAAAGTCGATTAGCTTAGAACTTTGTTTTATATCTTCTCTTTGAACAAGATAGAAATTTAGGAGTAACATGGCCTTACAAACCCAACAGTGAGATCTTAAGAGATCCACAGCCTACGGCTCTTCGATGGGGTGTCACAGGGTCCCCAGGAAAAAAATTGTAAATGTAAAATAATAAAATAAATATTCTCCTGTAGCAATAACAAAGTGTAACATAAATTATTCTGTAGCAATTACACAAGAATATCCAGTAATGTCCTGCCTACAATTAAACACATTCACTTACCAAAGTGAAATCGAGGGCATCTGCTGTGGCAAATGGGTGCAAGCCTTTGACCAAGAACTTAGTCACTGCTCGGTGACATTCGTCTATCCTGGCCTGAAAGGAGACGCTACCGGTAGACTGCAGCGAGAACTGCCAGCATCTGAGCCAGACTCTGTCTGTGTCTCTCATCGTGGTCACCTAAATGCACAGTAATGGCAGGTTTTGTAATAAGGCAGCTCGCGCTAACATAATATGCACTGTTAGTTGATTATTTACCTGCCGCATTAACGGGAGAGGACGTGCAAACATTACCGCTGCTGCTGGGTTGAGATTCACGAGTCCGGAGCGGAATTAAAAACACGACATTCATTTAAGGTCATCGCGTGTTTTGTGAGCAAATGCTTTTGCATATTCGTAGCGTTTCCTCCCTTAAATGAAATATCTACTTTGCAAGTATTCCAAGTTGCCCTGTTGTCATCCGTTCTCGTAAAGTATAACCAAACTTTTGAGCGTTTGAGCCGCTTAGGCGCCGTGTTTCCTGCCAGGTAAATGACGCTCCGCAACGTGGTGACGTCATTCGGGGCGACTGGAATTGATAAGGGAATCGTTTGCAAAAATGGCAAACAATTCCAAGGAATTGAAACAGTGGGAACCGGTTCTCAACAAGAACCGGGTTTCGATACCCATCCCTAGTCCTGCGTTTATTCCCCTGTTGGAGTCATAAAGACGAACTGCGCATAAGTAAATAGTTACTAGTTTGAGCCAGAACCACCAGAGATTTGCCAATAAATGGTTAGTGCTGAACCAGTCCTGTATCCTCAGCATTTATTGTAACAAACTATGAACTGGAACGTTGTAACCAGCTGGATGTTTGTGTGAAAATGAATTTGGTTTCAGTTCTAAGCAAATATAGCTTTAACCTAAATTAATTGTGTTTGCTCTTTATTCTTTTTTTTCTTCCTGGTAAAAGTGAGTTATTCTTTCTCACTTTCGCCAAGTGCTTGCTCATGGGGGTATCCTCTGATTGTTGGGGTTTTTGCTGTATTACATCCCCAATCAAAAGTTTAAGACAGCTTGGAAAATGGCAAAAAAAATCATATTTTCATGGTTGGATCTTAAAAAGATTCCAAGTCGAGCTTCAACTTGTAACAAGAAGAACTGGGAGTGAGACAAAACTTTTTATTGAAAATAACACTTAAACTGAAACAGGCTGTTTTACAGCTGATCCAAAGTTTAGGACCACACCTCCAAAAAATTTCGTAAACCCCCCAAAACAGAAATCAAAGTTCAGACATGAACTCAGTGATGAGGAGCTCCACTGTTATTGTTGATCACTTCAATAATTCGTTGCGGCATGCTTGATGTAAGCGTTTCCATGAGGTGAGCGAAGTTTCTCCAAGTGTTGAAGACGGCCGCATGAAGGGCGTCTGCTGTCTGGAACTGTCGTCTGTTTCTGTAAACTTGCCATCCATCCCCAAAGGTTCTCAGTTGGATTTAGATCAGAGGAACACACAGGATGGTCCAAAAGAGTGATGTTACTCTCCTGAAAGAACATTGTGTACTGTAGCGTTGTCCTGTTGAAAAACCCAGGCGTTACCACACAGACGAGGGTCACATAAGAGAAGAAAACTCTCTGCCACCTTTCAGTGTTGCATGTTTGGTGCAAATGGTTGATTCTGTGGTGTCCAAGGAGACGAGGCCTTTGAAGATGTTTGTTTTTGAAGCCTTTTGTCAGGATGAGGTCGTGGACGAAAGAAGGAGGACCCAAACGCTGGACTCACAGGTAGGTGAAGATTGGTGTTTTATTGTCAACGGAGTGAACAAACAGAACAGAAGTAGGAAACGGCTGGCCGGCTGGACGACTGACTGAATGGATGAATGAAAGACTGACTGACAACTGACCGGCTGACCTGACGGAACTGAACAGAGGACAACCTAACAGCGGCGAGAACAACATCACAATAACATCAATGACACGACATTGGACTGGTTGAACTGAGGGACATAAATACACAGGCTGAGTGATGAGAGATTAGAACCTGGTGAGTACACAGCTGAACATAATGACCTAATGATAAACGGGAAGAGGACGGAACATAATGCACATGGACCAAGGCTAACACAATAAAACAGGAGGTGAAGCAGACAGAATATAAACAGTGAACATGAACTAAGAATACTGGGTCAAAGACCCAGAAACCCTGACACCTTTCAGTCTCCGATGCCATCTGATGGTTATAGGGCTGCAGTCGGCACCAGTAACTGCCTTAATCTGGGTCGAGGATCGTCCAGTGTCTTGATGGACAGCCAATTGGATCCTCCGGCTCAGTGCTGGTGAATTTTTTTGGGGTCTTCCACTTGACGTTTGTTGTTCCATAACCCTCAGGATCATTTAAGAAACTCCAAATGACTGTCTTACTGCGTCCGACCTCAGCAGTGATCACGTGCTGTGAGAGACCCTGCTCATGTAGTTCAGCAACCCGACCACGTTCAAAAAGGGAACATTTTTTTCCCGTTGCCATCAGAACGTCATGACAGTGTGACTACTGACAGAAAATGACAATGAATCCACATTTTTGCACAGATTTGGCCTTTTTAAGGCATATGGTCCTAAACTTTGGATCAGCTGTAAAACAGCCTGTTTTAGTTTGTTTTCAGTAAAATGTTTTGTCTCGCTCCCATTTCTCCTTGTTACATGTTGAAGCTCTACTTGGAACCTTGTTAAGATCCAATCATTCAAAACAGGAATTTTTTTTTGCCATTTTTCAAGTGGTCTTAAACTTTTGATTGGGACTGTATTGTAGGGTCTTAACCTCTCAGTAAAAAGCTTGTTTGTGATTTGTGCTGTATGAATAAAATTGAATTGAACTAAATATTTTCATCTGGCACAGACTTAATTTTAATTATTATAATAAAGGTTTTCAGGTCTATGTTACATTGTTACATACACTGTCCTCTGCTGTAAAGCACTTGACATTTCTCATATGAAAGGCATGAAATAAGTAGTAGCTCTTAGGGATTTTCTTGTACTGAAAATTTGTTGACATTAACTATATTCCTTTTGCACACACTGTGACTTACTCACTCACTGGTGCCAGTTCAAAGACAGCTCCATCTGTAGTGTCATTATTTTATTTAACTTGGGGAAGTTATAACATAATAAATTGCTTGATTCCGTTTTTGGATTTTACATCTAAAGGCACTATACTTTCTGATTATAATAAGAGATAGAGAAACTGCTGACCAAAGGTTAATCATAACTAAAATGAAATTAAGGTCTCTAAGGGAATATTTAAGCCTTTTAGCAATAAATCACAGCGCTCAGTCTTTTAAGAAACATGTCACACTGGATGAGGTCATCTCTGCACATCAGATGCCAAGTTCAGCACAAAACACGAATATCACTTCAGTTTGCCCAAAGAATATATAATATGTGTTTATGCATAAAACACTTATATTACACTGAGCCATTATAATCAGGAAACCTGCTGATTAGCTGGACATGGATGTTTTTGCAGACATCTTTGTGGACTGTATCTGCTGCAACACTGAAGCATCTTTAGACTCCCTGGTTTGGTTTTACAAATTCATGCACTGCATCAGCTTAATTTTTTTATTTTTGTTGGCTTGCACAAAATTTCTTTGGATGCTCATTTTTAAAGGCACACAGGAGGCTAAGGTGCCAGGCTCTGACTGAACAGAGGTTGCACACAGAATTCGAAGCAGAGTCACAAATTGATTCAGTTGCTTTTAGAATTGGTACACCTCTCATTGCTGGGCCTTAAAAGCCTATTAAAAGACTACAAAGGTCACAGACACAATCAAGATGTCATATTTTTCCCTAAACGTTTAACCAAATGCAGTAAACAGGTGTAGTGATGCACTAGATACAGTGTAGGAAATTCTTATTTTGTCAGTTTATAACTTTTATGTAATGTGTTTTTTGGGGAGTATGATGATGTTCCATCTCTCACCATTAAAATAAAACCAGCATAAAAATTAGAGACTGTTCAGTCCATTGTAAGTGAGCGACCTGACAAATTCAATTCGTATGTGCTCAGCTGAACTACAGTTAAAAGAAGAAAAACAGCCACAAAAACAGAACTGTTTATACAGTCAGTAACTATCATCCTTAGTCCGACTAAGCAGACTTATTTATAATTCCCACTTCAAGTCAGGGCTATTTAAAAGTTCGCTAACAGAGCTGACTGTTCCAAAGCCTCCTGCCCGAAGCCTCGGAGCTCATAAGGTCACATTTGGGTGCCAGAACTCGACATGACAGCCTAAACAAAGCACAAGTTATCTTAAGTTAGCGCAAGTTATCAAAGCTTGATTTCCTGCACTGAGTGTGTGTGATTGAATTAGGGTGTGCTCTCACTCTGCAGTGACCCAAGGTAATGGGTTGATGCATCTATGTTGCACGCATGCACTCACATGGACACGTGCACCTACAGTACACACACCATCCACATCTGCTTATTGCAACTGACAGAGCATAAAGAGCTGCCTTCAGCACCGTGACGAGAGTCTTACTAGAAAGAAAAAAATGGAGGCAAGGAGGGAGATGGCCGGAAAGATCGGGAGGAGGATTGAGAGAAATGACAAACTGGAGGATAGATGGGGAAAGACATGGACTTAGTTTCTCAAATGTCACTCAAGGGTTTGTTCGGGGGTTGTAAGGCTTTGAGTTTGGGCTCACCACAGGCTCCGGTTTGACAGGATTGAACATGGATTTATGGATGAGGAAGGGCAACAAACTCCAGACTTTCCCTTCAATCGCCTTTCCAAATTTGATATCATACTGTGTCCCTTTCCTTTTGTAGAACACACTTTTTTCTTTACAGTAGGCCCATTTATCCTGAAGCTTGTTTACGTGTTCATCAGATACTTTCCACTCCACCTTCATGCCATTATACATCTTTATTTGTTCTGTGCACTAGCTGCTCTAGCTATTTACGGCTATTGTCAGGATATTTCAACTCAGAATGAGACTGACGCTGCATTGGGATGGTAGCCAAACTCCATGAATATGACTAATGAGCAAGAATTGAAGTTGTCTTAATCTAACAGTCAAAGCAGCAACGCTCAGGTTTAAAAAATGAAGCCAAAGTGAACAAACACAAATTGCAGTTCCTGAAGTGGCCACTTGAGTTTGGATCATGCATTTCTATCTGATCTTTAAGTGATGATGTGATGGATTCTGCTTCCGGGTCCAAACTACTGTGTTTATTAAGGCTGTTGGGTTTTTAACATGTTTTTAATATTTTGTATCTTGTTCTATTTAATCTCAACAAGCCCCTAAAAACAGTCAGTGATCACTGTCAGCCTCTGTTGGTTTTTATTGCTGCTGTTCATTTTAAAGCTCAGTTTTTAAAACCTTATGATGTAACTCCGTCCGTCTCGTCCGTTTACAGCATCCTGCCATGCGATCGCATTTGTCCCTGACCACCAAGAACACTCATGTTAACTTTTATCGAGTGGAAAAAGTTAGTGTTCATCCTCCAGCTTCACTGTGTTTATGCTAACCATAGCTGTGTCGCTAGAGAGCACGTAGCACATCATTATATACCAGCTAGTCCAACTTCAGTAACCCTACAAACGTCACTGCTGTTTAGTTTTCTGTCTTCATTTATGTTGGAAGTGATAGCAGAGCTGTACGTTTGAATTCTTTCAGAAATCTCTGTCAGAACATGCTATATCATGTTTAGGTGGAAGCTAGTGAGCTAACTTCTAACTCTGTTAATTTAATTCTGTAATAATCCTGTTTTCATGGATGCCTGGACGTTAAACTTAATTGTTACACCTGGTAAAGCAGCAACACTGATCATTTTATTAAAGATGAAAGAATTTTAGGTTTTAACTCTCAGTGATGCCGCAGTGTTCATTTGACTTAAAGACCTGAAGCGGAGTTTGGACCCGGAAACGGCTAACGACGTCAGACTTAAAGACCGATTGTAGCACATGGGGGTGTAGCTGATCTCTGTCTATGTGCCCTTTGTTGATTTGGTTAGCCCCTTTTTTCTTATTTTTTGTTATCTTTTATATACAGTCTGTGCAGTCTTTATACATTGGAACCACTGTATATAGACTGTATATAGACCACTGTTTCTGAGGCAGAATACAGTATCTGACCTGTCTGCACAGAGAGCCTTTAAAAACCTGCCTACTAGATAGAATATTACTATAGGCTGTACTAATTCCAGAGGCAACACAAGGTTTGAGTCTTTAAACACTTCATGGGTCCAAACTGAACAATGGTGTGACAGATGGTGTGTTTGGAGTCCAACATTCAGATTATTTTTTGCTATTAATAATTGTTGTTTTAGACATAATACTTTAGCAGCAAATGCAAAAAGCATTCCTGTCAAAGCCAGATGAATGAGATAAAAAACAAACGGGGAGAAAGAAAGCAAAGGCGGTGGATATGAATGAGCTTTCAGTGCAATAGCATTGGGCTGTAAAGCCCGAAGAAGAGAACGAGAGTCTGAAAACTTATGTTAAAAAAAGAAAATCTTTTATCATATTCTTTCCTTTACATGCAGACACTGTCACCATTACAATTCCCAATTCTTTTTATGCCTAATAAGTAAAAAGCATGCTTAAAAATCCAACTTCAAAATTCTGCACCCATTTTCCTGTGTGCTGATATCAGGAGACGGCAGCAAGTGACTCATTACTAATGGAAAATATCTGAGAAAGATAGATGAAGGGGAGCCAGTGGTGACAGAGTGGGTGTGGGGGGTGCAAACTGAGAGAGGAATACAGAGCGAGGAGATAGGGATAGATATGGATGAAGGCAGGAGACAGAAGCAGAGATTTCTAAATGTGACTCATTACAATGAAGCAATGTGAGTTAACTTTACTGTAGAGCAAATATTTGGCAATTACTGGAATTTCACTATTTTTCTTCCCGCTCTTAGACCACCACCCCTCTACTCCGTCCCCCACTCACTGCTGTCCCTGCTCTGTCTGCTGTTAGGCGTATCTAGTGAAGGTAGTGTTTGGCTGATGGGAGCAGAAGGGTTAGAGAGACGTCTACTGGTGAAATGTGGTAACTTCAGCTGGTTTATTAACTGTAGTGGTGAATAAAAACAAAGCTGCATGGTGGAAGACTTTAGAGATGAACTGCACCAGTATGTCAACAATATTTCAGAGCAGATCTTGTGTTTTATAAATTTATCCTTAAAAATAGCCTTTATTTTGTCATGCAATTGCAAAAAAGCATGACATGGCCATAAAATCAAGAAAGCAAAAGAACTCAAATTGAAAAAAGAACTGAAAATCGTGCGATAAATACATTCGAGTTACAGCTAGTGAGGAAAATACAGAACTGCCAAAGCTGGAATTTAACGTCTGAATCCAAACGAACATTTGCAAAGAGTTATTCGAAATCTGGGAAATTATGCAAATTATTAACACATCTAGGATGACATGTTTAGTAAATTTGACTAAAAAGGCATCACAATTATATGCAAAATAACATTAAATTCATTAAAGATTAATGCATCTTACAAATCAGTGTAGAAAGCATCTACAAACAGGCGCTCTCATTTTATGCTCTTAATAAGAGTTTTAACCCTTTCAGCATAGTGGTCACTACAGTGGACAGCTATTCAAAGGCTGTTTTCTTGTATTGGGGTCAGTGTTGATGGGATACTTGCTCATAAAACACTACCTTGGACACTGATGCGTCACTCCATACCTGCCACCCACTGGTCAGCCAGTGGACATGTAAAAAAACCTCTTATGTTTAAGAAAAACATCCTGATTGAGGTTGTCATAATTCATGCATGAAAGGGTTAAATGTGATATTGTGTGGTTATATTAAGCTTCCAGGGTTTCCTGCAAAGACACTGCTTACAACTGAAATCAACAGATCTTGAACGTTGTATTTTTTTTATACAATTATTATTTCTTCTTGAAAATTCTCAAGCGCTGCTATTTCTTGACATTTTAATCATGTCAGTATTATACAGTATCCCAGATGTTCAGCACAGGAATGCATCCTGCAGGGTCACACAGATCTTATTGAACATTAAGTAGAAAGTTTAGACGACTTACTGATGAAGTACATTTTGCTCGTGGCACTTTATCTTTGCATTATCATGATCCCACATTGCTTCCATTTCTATTATAAATGACCTCAGTGTGTTTTTATTACAGTCAAGGATTTTTATCAAGTTCTCAATTTCTGATCACATAACTAAGAAAAATGTACTACTCTATTGTTTACAAAAGGCACAATAGTACAGTACCCTGTAAAGGTCTTACTAAGGTTATTAAAACATGTGCAAACACAGAGACAGTTCTAACAAGCTTAAGTCTTAGATAGTCTTCAGGAATCGTTCTCCAGGCTTCTTGAAGGACATTCAAAGCTCTTCTTTGGATGTTTCTGCTTTTTGCTCTGTTCCCTGTCCAAAGGATCCCACACTGCTTCAATCATGTTGAGATCCGGGCTCTGTGGAGGCCGATCCATGAGTGACAGTGCTCCATGGTCTGTTTCTCTGTCCAGTTATGCTTTTACTGTATTGGCAGTGTTATGGATCACTGTCATGTTGAAAAAATGAAGCTGGTGTCATTGCATGGTGGATCAAAATCTGACAGTATTTTTCTGCATTCATAATTGCATCAGTTTTAAGAAGCTCCCCAACACCACTTACTGAGATACAGCCCGAAAGACAAAGGCAGTCTCCACCATGGCTGTAGGCATTCACTGGTGTACATCTTTCCTGATCTCCATACATACCGTAATTGTCGGGCTATAAGCCGCTACTTTTTGCACCAGCTTTGAACCCTGCGGCTTTTAGTCAGGTGCGGCTTTTCTATAGATTGTCCATGATTTTTGTGATATCGTAAGACGATTTGTTTTGTTTGTTCCGCTGTTGTACGGCACTACGCCTGTTGTCCGCCAGGCAACGTAGTGCCGTACGAAGTAGCGCGAAAAACAAACTTCAAAGTAGCGCTACGCGTTCAGTGGGAGGCGTGGATGACGAGCGGCGATAAACTTGCGAAAAGCAAGTTATGCTCAACTCCACCGGTGGAATCTGACAGCGTGGAAAAGTGTGAAAACATCCACGATCACCAACGGATTTTGAAGGGCTGGACTGCTGCATGATGGAGAGGAGGACACCGCCACGGCCCTTCAGAGGGTGTTCGACTCTGACACTGACAATGAGGATTTGTTTGGTTTTGAAAGTGACAACGAAGGAGAGAAGCGGAGAGTGGATGACGAAGCCATCCTGAACCTGTTCGTTTCCGACATTGGAGAAGAGGACTTTGGTGGTTTTAGTGCGCAGGAAGATGAGAAAGATGGTGGTGAATGACTGACTTTTCTTCTTGTTAAAGCCGTGTCACTGCACCTGAGCCTAAAAGGTAGTCTGAATCTATTTTTCTGGTGTGCTATAGGTTACTGTTATGTACTACTTTTTTTACTCATTTATGAAGCACAGCACATGTGCAAATATGTACCCATAACTTGTTTTTCAAAATATTAATAAAAGGGGTGTGTCTCCAAACAGCCATCTCTTTCCTGACAATTCCCTTTGTGCATATTCTCTTACATATGATAAGTCAACATTGAAACACCTGCGGCTTTTAGTCAGGTGCGGCTAATGTATGTACAAAACAGGGTTTTCCCCTGATTTTAGCTTGTGCGGCTAATATTCAGGTGCGCTTTGTAGTCCGGGAAATACGGTACTCATAATCATTTTAATCAAAAATTTCCCCATTTGGAGTCATCACTACATTATACCTACTGTCTGATTTTCAGTCCAGTTCTTGTGTAAGTCAGCCTCAGAGTTTCCTCCCTGTTTCCCTTCCTGAAGAAGCGCTCCTTGACAGCCACCCATCCACTGAGACCATTGCTGATGAAGCTTCAGTGAACAGTAGATGGATCAGCTAAAGGGTCAGATGCATCTCTCAGGTCCTGTGTCAGGTTTTTGCTGGATTTCTTCCTGTTTTTTAAGAACATGACATTCGCATGCTGTCTGTCTGCTGTGGATAGCTTTTCAGACCTGCCACATCTTCTTTTGTCCTCCTCTTGTCCAGTTTCCTCATTTTTTTGACTGCACATCATGTCGAGATGTGCCAGAGCTGAGAGCTCTTTGGGAATCGTGTTGCTTGTGAAAAGATTTTGTTTTATATCTGTTAACTTAACTCTCTGGTTTGTCAAACCATCAATATTTTTTATAGATTCAGCTGAACAAAAGTTGGGTTTTTGCAACAGCCTAAAGATACTATTTAAAATTGGTTCTTTTGATAAGTTTTATATTATGTGCAGAAACAACCGACGCTAGTTTATCCCTAGTTTGTCCCTAGTTTGTGTTTGTGTTTAATATCCTGATTACTGTATTAACCCAAACACAAAAAGGTCAGAGAAGAAGACAAAGACGACAACATATTAACTGTTAAATGTTCTGTTTAAATATTCTTGTTGTAGAGTTGTTAAGAATAAAACGTCGAGCATGTGCATCACAGATATGATCACAGGGTCGTGTTGTTCTTCATTTAGCCAATTATATCTGACAGTTTGGAAAAACAGGTAGTGTTGTGTCGCCAGGCAGTGTCTGATATGTTAGCTTAATAGTTATAATGACAGACTAATACTGTATCGTCAAAACCGAGAGCCGCTTACTGAGAGACACCAGAAAATATTAATTAGGGACTTTAGTTTAGTTCAGACAAAACTACGTGTACTGCAGTTATTATTGGGTGCAATTGTTAATGTACTTTATGTTGAATTTTAACAATGGACTCACTTACCCTCTACTATAGTGTGTGCTATTCCTCACCATGACTTGATAAATCCATCCAAATAACTGTGTGTGTGTGTGTGTGTGTGTGTGTGTGTGTGTGTGTGTGTGTGTGTGTGTGTGTGTGTGTGTGTGTGTGTGTGTGTGTGTGTGTGTGGCGGGTACACTAATGGATCATATTTCCCATGGTGTCATTCACCAGCCGTGTTCCATTAATCTTCCATGCACTCATATTGCCTTGATAGTACTAACATCCATTCACACAACACAGTCTCAGCTCACACAGGTGTGTGCCCGACGCGCTGCTGTAATTTCACCTGTTTCTCTTTATCTGAGTGGTGGACTTACTTTGTAGTCTGCAGTTTGGTGAAACACAGCATTACTGCATGTTCAATATGGTGACCCTAAAAAATTAACTAACTGCAACCAGTGAAAACATGCACGCAAACTGTAAAACGTGCACTGATGACTACTTACAACTATCAAACCTGCAAAAGTGTGGCAGTGCGAGTGTTCTCTCGTGTGTACCGAAGGTGGAATTATTGTCTCTCTAGCCTTGTGAGCCTTTACTCTTAAACAAGGGAAAATCTTTATCTGAAAACGTGTTTTTAGTTTGCCGTTCACAAATTCAATATTTTTCCTTCACTGTCAGACTGTCAAATGTGGTTCATGTGTTTGGAAAGCTCGACCTTTTCTTAAACATAACCAAGCAGGTTTAAGTAAGCAAACTGCAAATAAAAGCTAAAAAGGAAAAAGACCTTCTGAAAAAAAGCTTCTCTAGTCGATGCATGTTGTGAAAAAAAAACTATTTTAAGCTACAACTACGAAAGCAGCAGCAGTAGTTCCTACTTCTGTGTAAGTTTATACACAGTGGATTGTAGTAGCTAACATCTCCATCACCTGAAAGTAGCCATATTTGAATCACTACATGCTGCACACAGCTTTTATACCATTTCCAAAGAGCAAAATGCTTCACAACTTTTCATCTGTTGCTGGGAACACTGGGTGGATGTAAAGTGGTTACATGATAATTCACTATGAACCTGCCAAAAGTCAAAGACTGAGTGCTTAGAGAATGTGCCACTCAACTGGGGAAGTCATTGTTGTGAAAGTCTTAACTTTGACCCAATGCAAGGACTTCTGCATTAAATAAAACTCAAAGGCTGACGTCTGTCTGCTAACATAAGTGTTAACATCTGCATGTGTCTACCTCGTCCCTACTACAGCTGCATGAATGCATTGAATGAGCTACTGAAGTGCTGTAGACGACTCTGTTTTGAGAAATGTAAAGCCAGAGATATCAACAACCTTGCCCTACCTTCAACACCAACCAGTGGCAGCAGATGGCCCCGCCCCTCCCTGTACCTGGTTCTGCTAGAGGTTACTTCCTGTTAAAAGGGAGTTTTTCCTTCCCACTGTGGCCAAGTGCTTGCTCGTCGAGGGGTCATCTGATTGTTGGAGTTTTCTCTCTATTGTAGGGTCTTTGTTAATTTATTAGCTTCTAATTAAATAGACCGCCAGATGATTTTGTGACTCTCATGTTAGCGCATCTGGTCCAGTGTGTTTCTGTGTGCATTTGTCTTTTTCTGGGCTTCATTGGTGTGGTTTTCTGCGCTTTTTTTTTTGCAGGCCGTTAATAACGCCTCTAAATGCAGCTGCGAGTTATCAAAAAACACATTCAAATGAAAAGCTGATATCAGCATTCTGCATGTTTGTGTGTGTTTGTGTATTTTGTGTGAGTGAATGAGTTTCCAGCTTCACTGCCGATTTGGAAAAATGTGCCAATCTGAAGATAATTGAAGTAAGATTGTTGTCAAAGCAGTCAGATGTGAGCAGTTTATTTAAAAAAAAGCATTATCTAAATATGTTTTGAAAAGCTCTGAGTTATTGGGGGGGAATTTTGTTCTTACATCAGTTAGTATTCCTCCAAGCAGACTGATCACTGATATAAATTTGTTGCTGTGTATCTCTGGCAGATATGTACCGTCTGGAGTTAGCTGGAGGCCTCGGGGTCATATTGCTGCTGCTGGGAGTCCTAACCGCACTTTATAAATGTTACAACCTGGAGATCATGCTCTGCTACAGGAGACACTTTGGGAGTGATGAAACTGAAGATGGTAAGCTATTTTGAGTGCTCCCTTTTTCTTCAGCACACTGCAGAAGGGGTCAGACAGGTATCAGAGCGCTGAGCGGTATCAGCATTGATAGGAAGATCAGAGAACTACAAACATGGAGCAAAATGAGAGTTAGACTGTTGCTGCGAATGAAACAAAGTAAAGCAAAGGAATTATGCTATTGAAGTAGGATTTTGCTGTAGGGCTTCTACACATAGCATAACACAGACTGCAGGATGAGTCTCACAGTACAACACTGTACAGCACATAAGATGCACAAGCCTGTAGTGAAGTCAAAGAAGGCAATTAATAGAAACAACAGCAGAGTAAATGAAAATGTGTTTTTCTTTTTTTCATCTATTGATGGAATAAGGAGCTACTTGTGCAGCACTTTTAAAAAGTTACACTGACAAAGCAATGCAAGATCACTCCCCGAACAAAACAGCGAAACGGCCAAAAGGAAAATTATAAAGATGTGAGTTTGTAGTATTGATTTAAAGTATTGATTTCAAGTTTAGGTCCTAAAGCAGCTGGATTTTCTTAGCCGTGCATTCACAAGTCCAAAACATGAATTACGGTTTTCTCATCAAGTCTACATGTATTGATGATCAGGAGCTGTCTGCTGTCTTTTAGTGCAATAATTACACAGAAACTGCTAACATATATATACTGTATGAAGCACTGTACTCACAGAAAGACGGGGAAGCCTTGTTGATTGATTTGTCAAATCTTCCAAATACTCTTATTTACTGTCCCATGCTCTCTCTGTCTCTCTCCACAGATAATAAGGAGTATGATGCCTATCTGTCCTATACTAAAGTGGACCTCGACTCATTGGGCAGGTCAGGTTTCTTGGATGTTTTTGTGCAGTGCTGTGTAAACAGATTAGGCGCTAAACTTAAAGTGAGGATTGATACAAATGAAACAAATATCATGTTCAGTTCCTTCAAATAGCAGCAAACACAAAATACTTGAAATCAAATCAGCATTGCCCCCTTTGACCTGCAGAAAAGCTCTGATTGTCTCTGATGTAGAGATACATAGAGAAAGCGAAGCTGATGCAATAGCGCCTTTATCCTGCAGGGGGATCTGTGAAAAGACGCATAACAAAGGGATTACCTTTGCTGAGGAGTTCATGGGCTCAGTGCCTTTGTATAAGTCATATTTAAAACATTACATTCATTTCATAAATTATGTTCTCTTTTGGAGTCAAAGATGATGATGAACTGTTGTCATATAAGCTGTCCTCAATTTCTCAGTCTAATCTTTCCTCTCTGGTTTCAAAAAGCTAAGAAAAAGCCACAGGTAAGGCTTCAGTAACCCCTAGATGATGCCATGGTGGCTCAAACTAGCTTTCATATATATATATATATATATATATATACATACACACACACTTCCTGTGAGCATAGTTCTTTGCTTCTGTGGTTGAAACGGTTTAGACAAACCTCCCTTTTATATCGAAGCGTGGCAGCCACATGAAAAGGACTTGCTAGCCAAAATTTTGTCTGGGCTACAGACATGTTTATTAAAATACTACTTGTTGTATTGTTAGCAGTAAGCCTGGTCATGTTAAAAATCAAAAAATGAATAAATAAATTCATAAAATGTGCAGATGTTTGATATTGACCAAATTAAATGCAAAAAACTAAACCTGACAGCCCTACAGTGAGGGGATTGAGAGGCTCTGTTACTTTGAGGAAAGCATTCTGTTGGCATAGCTTCAGTTTACTTGTCACCTCAGAAGGAAGGCTCACCGTGAATCAATACAAATTTGCTCAAAGCGTTCACCTTTACACTCTGATTAAACATCTCTGTCCTGATGGAAGTGGCTCCTTCCTGGATGACAATGCAGTGATCTGCATGCTGAGAAGAAAATGATGTAATCACGTGCTACAGTCTTTGTACTCACAAGATCAGCTACGAAGATGCAACACGTGCTCGTCTGCACATCAAATGAGGGAATATCTTCTGGAATGTAGTGCTCCATCTCTCCTGTGGAGTTTAACAGAGCAGGGCAGCCCACATCTTTACGATGGGTTCCCCTCTAATTTTCCACCTGTGTGCAGGCGTTTGTAGTTAAGTGCATTCGCTGATTGATTTGTCTGTTATCTGATTTTGAATTTGGAGCCATGTTTGTTATTCCCTCTCCCAGCAGGACGAGCAGCGACGAGGAAACATTTGCTTTGGAGATCTTGCCGGATGTTTTGGAGAAACATTATGGATACAAGCTGTTTATACCAGACAGAGATTTAATACCCAGCAGTAGTAAGTATAAATCTGTGTATCTACCTACACACATGCACACACACACTCTCTCTCTGTGTAACTCCAATCCCCGCTACCCAGAATTCATCTCTCTGTCAGAATAAATAAGAACATATGTGGATCTTCATCATAACACACTTACAGCCACACACGTATCTATGTCAGCTCTCAGATGTACGCCACATGTACCACATGCCTTACCACAATTTCATTTATTTGTTCACAAACACACACGTACGCACACACGTGCATGCATGCTTGTACCCTCTCACAATTTGTCATCATTTCTTGGCTCCTGTGTCACTCTGTCCAACTGGAGGGGAAAATATGCTGGTCAAACCTGGCACATTCACAAACACACATATACTGTATTTATATATACAGTATATATATATATATATATATATATATATATATATATATATATATATATATATATATATATATATATATATTAGGGGTGCAACGATACACAAAATTCACGGTTCGGTTCGATACTTTGGTGTCACGGTTTGATATTTTTTCGATACAAAAAAATGTTCATGCCTTTTTAATTTGTCATTTATTAAAATTATAAATATATATTTTAACTCAAAAGTACAGTTTTTAAATTTAACCCTAACCCTTGTGCGTGTTTTTTATTTTGACAGCGAATGTGCACCTGCGGACCACTTATGTGCAGCCCTGGTTATTTAGCTCATCATATTGCAGCCACAAAAATTCTTTTGTCCATGAAACCATAAAGCTGCACTTTCTTTTTGCCTTATAGTCTGATTTGTCATAACTTCTCCGTTTTGTGGTAAGCTTTTCTTTGGCTGTCACTTCTTCACCCTGACCCGTCTTATTTGGCTCAGCAGAACTAAAATATATATCCTGCTGCTTTTACACACGGACTCACATAAGCTCAGCGATTCTCTGCGCGATCAACCTCTCACATGTTTAAGCTTGCTGCGGGAGATTTCACTTGTCATGTTTGCATAGTAAGCTAACGATTAATAAGACAATGTCAGAGGAATTGGTGCACAAATTATCATCACTCACAGATCAGTGCTGTCGCTCTCTATACACAGTTCGCACGATTGCAAAGTGAAAGCAAAAAAACAAGCGCAAATTCAAACGCGACTTCAATATGTCACATATTGACAGTGGCTCACCGATGCCAATGACATAATTACCCAGCTACATTTCTGAAAGAATGCAAAAGCATTGACATATATTTTTCCTACAATAGCCCGACGGGCAGGGAAGAGATAGATTTTGGTAGCCCGACTGAAAAAAATCGTCGGGCTAGCGATATTGCAAGCCCTGTATCTGATTGAGGAATCACTCATCTTTGGAAAAGAGAGTTTATTACAGAGAAATGCCTCTTTCCAAAATAAAAGCTATACTATCCGCTTCTTCTGGGCTATATTCTCAGCAGCATAAGGAGAATCATGTGCTAACAGCTGTCTAAATGACTCGGCTAAAGTTAGTAGCATGCTTGCTTTTTTTTGTCTGCTTCCACTTGTCTTTGCACTAGGATGATGTCGGTGTAAATGTGCAGTCATATTCGTTGTGTTCCCACTAGTGCTTTCAGGTTAATCTCGTTGAAATGACCTTAACGCCACAACACGGCAAATCTCCGTTAACGAGCTACCGCCGATCGCTCCGTGCATGGGGCTAGACGGCCAACACGTTAACGAGCTAACTGCGCTAACACACTAGTTCACACCCATGTAATTGAGCATTGCGTGGCACATCCAACATACTGTTTTACTTTAGTCCATGACTCGCTTACCTTCAGGGTCATACGTCACATGAAAACCAAAATAATTCCAAACGCCAGATCTGAATGAGGTTCAATTTGCCTGTTGCAAGGAGAGCTTAACTTCTGTCTCGCTAGCTTGCCCTGCGCTCTTCCTTCTGACTATGCTGTCTGTGTTGAGCGCTCAGTGGATCTGCGCTCGACAGTGCAGCCTAGGCGGAGTAGTCGAACACAGATTCACTGAGCGCTCAACACAGACAGCATCGTCAGAAGGAAAATTGATAAAATAAATTACAAATGTTGTATTGTTCGATACATATGCGTACCGAACCGAAAGCACTGTATCGAACGGTTCAATATCGATACGAATATCGTTGCACCCCTAATATATATATATATATACATACACACAGTGTTGGTCAAGTTACTTGAAAAAAGTAATCAGTAACTGATTACTGATTACTTCCCCAAAAAAGTAATCCCGTTACTTTACTGATTACTTATTTTCAAAAGTAATTACTTAGTTACTTAGTTACTTTTTAAAAACACAATTTACAACCTGAATAGGTGATAAAGGATAGATCTTTCAGCCCAATTCTACTTTTTCTGCATAATCCATCATACAAAATGTAATCAAATGGAAAAGTCTCTTTTTTTAACTTGTTTTGTCAGTTTTAATCTTTTAACTTTATGCATCAAGCAAAAATTTAATTATATGCAACATTCTCTGACTTGAATGAATTAGTTTAACATTTAAAGCTATTTTCTGCACATTCCAGCACATAAAATAAAATATTTTTTGTGTTTACACTCACTCTTTCAAATAGATGCAAGTAAAACACAGCAGAAAATAAATAAAGTCAAAGACTAGCGGTCCTTTTGCTCTGTTTTCACCTGTAAAGCAGGACTGGCGTAGGCGGAGGTTTACCCTGGTGCAGGTGTGCTGCGGTCAGTTGAAGAATCCGCGAGTTTCTCTGTGAGTTTCCCATTACGTCGTTGCGCACTCGGTGCTTGTTTGGAAGTTTAGGGGTTTTTTTCGCTGTAAAAAGAAGTTTTCTTCCCACGCACAATGGACGCTAATGTTTTTGTCACTTTTTATGGAATCAAACTCAAAGTAAGGTCAGTACTTCCACGCTTTAAACGCTGCACGCTCATACTCTCTCCCACAATCGATATGTGATCCATTGTTGATCTGCACACAGCTGTTGTCACTAACGGCGCACTCGCTTACGTCACTGTCGTGAGACATTCTCGCAAAAAAATCACGGTTTTAGTAACGCAGTAACGCAGCGTTCCTACGGGAAAGTAACGGTAAACCAATTACCGTTTTTGCAATAGTAATCCCTTACTTTACTCGTTACTTGAAAAAAGTAATCAGATTACAAGTAACGCGTTACTGCCCATCTCTGTGTATGTGTGTGTATATATATATATATATATATATATATATATATATATATATATATATATATATATATATATATATATATATGTGTAGCGGTTCCGAATGACAGCAATATCAGGAAGAAGGAACACGAGAAGCTGGAGAAATACCAAGGGCTCAGAGAAGAGCTCGAGAGGATGTGGAGGGTGAAGGTAACGGTGGTCCCCGTGGTAATCGGAGCACTAGGTGCGGTGACTCCCAAGCTAGGCGAGTGGCTCCAGCAGATCCCGGGAATAACATCGGAGATCTCTGTCCAGAAGAGCGCAGTCCTGGGAACAGCTAAGATACTGCGCAGGACCCTCAAGCTCCCAGGCCTCTGGTAGAGGACCCGAGCTTGAAGGATAAACCGCCCGCAGGGGCGTGCTGGGTGTTTTTTTTATATATATATATATACACATAGAGAGAGAGAGAGAGAGAGAGAGAGATATGTATAGGAATTTCTTTTACTTATGTATTAATCACATTATTTTATTGTATAATGCCTTGGTGCCACTGGATTTTAACATGTCTGACACCCATACAGTAAGACAAATGGTGGGGGTGTAGTAAGGAAGTTGGGGGAAGCAGACCAGAGTCTTTTGTCTCTTCGAGGACTCTGGGAAGTAGCAAGGGAGTGTGAACCTTAAGGTGTGAAACAGCTGTGTACTGCCTTTTGTTCCTGAAGAAGGTATTTAACTGAGAGCCATGCTAGACTCAGAGAACTCTGCTGACCGTCTGTCCCGCGGACATGCAGGGGCTCCATCAGGCTTGATTGTCTGCTGTCTTTGTGTGTTTGGATTAAAGAATGTTAGATACCGCTCACCGCTCATTTGCAGGCTTTATTTAAGTGGAAAATTTCCACAACAATATATATATCTCTCTATATTTATAGAGATAGATATATAGAGATATAGATATAGACACCTCAAACAATGTGGTAACATGGCACTAAATACAACTGACGTCTTTTGTAGCAAAGATGTGACTGTCATCAAACCAGGATGTGGTGCTCACACAGGTATTGTTAATAATATCTGGTGCAAAGCCCATAAAAACATTTGTGTCGTTTTGGGTAGCATGTGTGAAACCAATCTTGCACTTCCAACACTCTGACCTCTCTTATGAACTTGAGGGATATCCCATTGTTAATCTAGATGTCAGCCCGCCTTTGCAGATATAACAGCTTCACCTCCTCTGGGAAGTCTTTCCACAAGGTTTAGGAGTGTGTTTATGGGATTATCTGATTGTTCTCCCAGAATTGTATTTGGGAGGTCAGACTGGTGTTGGACGAGAAGGCCTGGCTCGCAGTCTCATCCCAAAGGTGTTTTTTCTGGTTGACCACAGAGGTTGGGACTCTGTGCAGGCTAGTCAAGGCTTCCACACCAAACTCACTCATCCATGTCTTTATGGACCTTCCTTTGTGCAGAGTTGTGCAGTCTTGTTGGAACAGGAAGGGGGCATCACCAAACCGTTTCATCAAAGTTGAGAGCATGAAGTTGTCCAATATGTTTATATTAGCTTGTAGTTAGGGCTGCATCAGCTGACCCCGAATCGACCCTTAGATACGTTGGAATAGGCCTAAGCTGCTGGGGGCTTCCCCTCTGTGTTTATACACCCCTCTGCACTTAATCACTAGTTCACTAGCTGGGACAACATCCTTATTTTAGGTTTGACAGCATTTTTATTAGATAATGGTAGATGGTTGAGCATGAAATGAGGCTGCGGTTTGGAGAGTGAATACATTCAAAGGAAGAGGGCGAGTGGGGCACGAAAACAAAAAATGAACAATGTGTAGTGCTGGGTGGGTCATATGAACCAGAAGTGTTCAATATGTGTCCTTAGACATTTTCAGCCCAGAAAGTTCACTCAGTCATTCAAGGAAACTGAGTACTAAGTCAGAAGGAGAGCAGAGTAAGTATTGACTTCACCAAGTGGCCAAAAACATGGTTACAAATATTACGATCATAGTCTGTGTTCGTATGTCTCTTCTATATCTCCGCCTAGACTCCTAAAGTAATCTGGATAATTAAAAATATATTATCAACATTTTTTTTATGCATAGAATGTTACATATAACAATATAACACTCAAATTCATACAAATGATATCTCAAAAAAACATCAACATTAAACGTATGTCTGTGAAGGTTCTCAGTCATCCAGGTCATCGTAGTCAAAGAAGCTTGTAAAGAAAAGCGTCTGGACTTCTTTAAGTTGCTTGAAGACGTTTCACCTCTCATCCGAGAAGCTTCTTCAGTTCTAAGGTCAAATGGTGGAGAGTCCCAGATATGAATTCGCATGATAAGGTGGGGCCAGGTTTCACAATGAACTCACCCGAAACTCTGGCTGATTGGGACCCACACCCAGTTTCACATCTTGGCTCAGGCGATTAGAGGATCATCAGGGGGTCCTTTTGTCCCTCTTTGGGGGGAAACTCCCACTAGGTTTATATCTGAGACTCTCCACCATTTGACCTTAGAACTGAAGAAGCTTCTCGGACGAGAGGTGAAACGTCTTCAAGCAACTTAAAGAAGTCCAGACGCTTTTCTTTACAAGCTCCTTTGATCAACATTAAACATGTACACTGTGGTTTGTTAATGCTAAATAATTTTTATTGCTGTGGTACTTTGAGGAATGTGTCATTCTAATTATTTTAATAATACGTTTTTAAATAAGTATTTATTAAGCAGTGTCCCTAACACTGCCTCAAACTGACTGCTTTGTCTTATATAATGAATATGTAGCTTTCAAAGAAAAACCTAAAAGAGCACATCCTGCAAAGGCCTCTCTAGACCAGTATGGAAGCAAACTGGACAGTCCAATTAAAGGTAGTATAAAAATAAATAAATCTAAATAAATAGGATATTAATTCTAATTAGTAATGTCTGAGGTCTCTGAGGTCTAATGCGTGAAATAAAGTAATACAGCTATCATTTCCTGTGTATTAGCATTTTGGTACCAAAATCCCACGTCTCCTTGTCCTCAAAACATCAAACCAAAAAATATACACCGACTGAAATAACCGTATAATGTGGCACAAAAGACACATGCTAATATGTGCTCTTTGAATTATTTAACATTTTCTCCTAAAATACATAAATATGTTTACTTAAGTATGGTTCATAATGAAAAGCCACACTTTACGTGACCTTAGCTAAAATTATGCCCCTTCCCGACGCACCCGGCAGACGAAAAAGTCATATTTCCTGTGTTTGCCCTGAAAACATCCGAAAAACAAATATCCCCTGTGCATATAACATGTAACTTTTTCCAGGTTTAAATATGCCTACACTGAACAAGAGTCTTTTCTTTGGTAACCAAAGCTGCTGAAAGAGCAGCATAGCAATGCGACCCAAAACACACCATTCAATTATTCACTCCACTTAACCCTCTGAAATGAACAGGAGAGCGAGAAATAAATAACAAGGAACAGAAAGCAGTGGGTACAGGGTCACTGGTTATTTTATTAATTGATTTACATAATCCTCACAAATGGGGGAGCAGGAAGCAGTCAAGGGCAAGAGAGAGGCAAGGAGGTGTTAATGTGAGAGGGAAAATGTAAAAAAAGAGAGGCAGAAAGGCAAACCAAGAGAAACAGAAAAGAAAGAGAATGAATTTGGGGATGTACTGTACTATTTGTGCCCCTCAAATTGAGCGTGAAATTGCAATGTGTTGTTGGAGAGTCTGTCATTAATTTAGTTAGCAGAGATGGAGAAAGAGAGAGGTATTTAGACGGGGTGGGGGGAGCCGTGGTTCAATGAACACAAAGTTTTCATACTTTTTCTGTAACTACAAATTTTAGAAATAATGAGCAATGTGTTCCAAGAAAACACACACACACACACTGTTGCAAAAAAGTAATTGGGTTGTTTGTTAAGACAGGTTTTCACTGGGTTTGGCATGGAGGCTACTCTAATGCTGAAGCATAGTAGCTTCACCTCATATTAACTCACCGTCCACATCCCATCACCTGCCACTTCTCCTCGTCAACTTCACATATTCCTCACTTAGTTATAAGTAACAACCGGCGATGGTGGCTCAGCACAACTCTGATCCCCATTTAAGAGCTGACTGCATCGTGCTGTGTCAGAGCCAAAGTTCTTGCACAAGCATTTCTGTCACTCCGTTATATCCGCCCGTCACTCACCTCAGGCATGTATGGACGAATGAACTTGACACATGCAGGAAGCGGGGGCAAGTGTTGCTGTGCGAGATGTTTCCCTTACATACTGTGATGGTAATTCACTTCTTGCCTCCTGCTTTGTCTTCGTCAAAGCTGCTGGAGCTTTCCGTGTAATCCAACAAGAATTAAAACCTCTCAGTAATTCTGGAGAAAGAAATGCACGACTGTTACAGGATTAGTTCAGCACTGACAATATTAAGAGCAAAAGCTTATTAACCTGCTTTTTTGTCACTTCTGTTTTGGCTCACAACAAAATCTGGAGACACAGGAAACTTGGTATTACACCATCATGTGGATATTCATGGAAACTTTTTAGTAATAACAGAATGAAAGGAAAAGTTTTCTTTTTCAATTTCAATTCAATTTTATTTGTACAGCGCCAAATCACAGCAACAGTCGCCTCAAGGCCCTTTATATTGTAAGGTAGACCCTACAATAATGCATACAGAGAAAAACCCAACAATCATATGACCCCCTGTGAGCAAGCACTTTGGCGACAGTGGAAAGGAAAAACTCCCTTTTAACAGGAAGAAACCTCGGGCAGAACCAGGCTCAGGAGGGGGTGGGGCCATCTGCCGAGTTGTCCCTTCTCTATTCATTATTCTTACTCTCCATGTGTCTCTCCCAGCCTACATTGAGGACTTGGCTCGTAGCGTGGAGCAGAGCAGACGTCTGATCATCGTTTTAACGCCAGAGTTTGTCGCCAAAAGAGGCTGGAGCATCTTCCAGATAGAGACACGCCTCCACTCCATGCTTGTTACTGGGGAGATCAAGGTATGAATTCAGAGGTCAACGGTAAAAATCTAGAGGACAGACATTTTTCCAACTTGATTGCATTATTATTCTTAACAGTTTGAAAAAAGAAGGCAAGAAGACTTCTTTAGGTTTGTGAAGACCTTTGACCTCACAAGAGGTTTCTTTAGTTAAGGTGGAGAGTCCCAGGTATTTAAACGCTAGCTGTGGTTGTTGGCCCACTATTGATCATGTGAGTCATCAGATGAATTAAAGCCAAAAATAAGGATAAAACCACTGTGGGACTGTCCCACCCCATCATGTGACCTATTGAGGTCGTCTGAGTATGATTTGGGTGTTTAAGCATCTGGATCTCAAAACTTCATTGCAGGTGGCTGATAACTGAGAGACGACCTCTACTAGGGGTTAAATACTTGGAGCTGCCCACCTTTTGTTTTTAGAACTAAAGAAGCTGCTTGAATAAGAGGTGAAATATCTTTACAAATTTAAAGAAGTTCATTCACCTTCTGTGTTCAAGCTCTTACTACTACCATAACCTGGATTACTGAGAACCTACCCGGACATTGCATTATTACATATGGAGAGTTTTGTTGGCGAAGGTCTTCTGCTTAGAAATCTCTCCGTGTTCTAGGTGATCATGATAGAGTGTGCAGACCTGAAGAATGTCATCAACTACCAAGAGGTGGAGGCACTTAAACATACCATCAAGGTATACAGAAAGAGCGGATGAATGAAAGGATGGAGAGTTTATGGGGTGACCTGAAGAGTTATCACCGGCCAGAATGGCAAAATCTTTTTTTTTGTAATTTGTCTCCTTCTCTTCAGGTTTTATCCATCATCAAGTGGAGGGGTCCTAAGAGCAATGAGCTGTCATCTAAGTTTTGGAAACAGGTGGTCTACGATATGCCCGCTAAACGCAGAGAGACACTGTCCAGACGTCAGGTACACTGCGTCTTTTTTCATGTATTCTCGATATACTTTATCTTTCTACAGTGGTATAGCCTCCACTCTGGGACTGATTTATGACCTCTGAAAAGAAATTTCATAAAAAAAGCAAGTCTACAATACATGTGCGACTATAAGTGATAAAAACATTTTGGATAGCATGTGAATTTGTTCATGTGTCATTATAGAAACCCTTAAACTCAGACATCTTGATCTATACCTATATTAATAATGTCCATTTCATGCATGGGAGCCAAAAAATTCTACTGAGATGTACTCTTTCCTTGGGCGCATTCAAACAGGCAGATGGCCTTTAAAATGTCTGCAAAACACAGGTAATGTATTAAAATTGGAATCACAGCAAAGCAAAATGTGTAGATGTTTACCATGCCTCAGGTTGTGTATGCCCTGATTAGCAAATAAATGTTTCCTGCTGCTTTCTTTCCTGAAGAATGATGCTACACAGAGAATATTAACAACAACCGCAACAGCGTGGTGATATCATTCTAATGTCTTCTTCTACTCTAATAATTGATGTCATGGAATCTAGATGGTGTTTAAGTGTGTAAAGGTGTGTCAAATTATTTTATGCACCAGGGCTTAGATTATGCTACTCACCCATAGGTGGAAACTCTGAATAAAGTTGTTGAATGATTGTATGTCTCTCTGCGTTGACCTTGCAAAAGACTGTTAGCAAAGAAAGACTCCAGCACCCCATAACCTCCAACAGAGGGAGGGAGGATGGATGGATGGAATCGATGGATCGAATTTTGACTCACTGTTGGAGGAATCTCTGTGTTAACAGGTAATGGATTCTGGTGAACAGGGCCTCTTTGGTGACCTACAGACCACAGTCTCCACTATTGCCATGACAACCACTTCTGCCTCCCTGGTGCCCCCTAATGAGAGTCGGCATGGACACCATCAGGTCAGCACATGTCTTTTAGTTCGAACTTTTATTAATTAGTAGATGGTTTTTCTCAAATCAGTGACCTTGGCACTGCACTATGACAACATTAATCTTAAAAACACAGACTTAGTTGATCGTTGTTACACCTGTAAATTAATTTTTTCCTGAACTTTGGGCTACCTTGTGAGAGCAGATGATCAGGAACAATGCATTGTTACCTGTTTGATAGGACAGGAAAGAAGGAATGTTGAGCTCCAGCATCTGGGGGAGGCCATGCAATGACTGATAGTGCTTCATTGTGCATTTTTCTATCCAGGTACACTTTTACTGGACTTTTACAGTGTGTTTGGGATCAGTGTCATACTGAAAAAGCCAGTGCCAGTCAAATGCTTTCAAGATGGTTTTTACATGGTGGATCAAAATCTGACTGTACTTTTCTGCATTTGTAATTCCATCAATTTTAAAAAAGCTCTCCAACATCACTGGCTGATATGCAGCCTCAAACCATGACGGAGCCTCCACCAGGTTTACCGGTGACTGTAGCCACTCACTTTTGTACATACTGATTACAATTCGAACCATTTCACATTTGAATTCAAGTCCTCTTGCCAATGATTTGTAGTCCAATTTTGGGTAATTTGCCATACCTCAATTTTTCTCCCTGTCTCCATCCCTTACCCCAATGACTTTCTTAGAGCCATTCTTCCACTAAGACCATTTCTGATGAGGCTTTGGCTTTGGTCACCAGGACATTAAAACTGCATGTATATAACCACCGGTCAACTCTAATAAAAACTGAATAAAAAGTTTTCTGACTTTGTCCCATGATAAAGTTTTACAAGTTTTTCTACCACCAGTTCAGTTCAGAATTCTTTGACTGCCATGGATCTCTCTTTAATGTTTGTGACTATGTTCTAACTGTTTCTGTACTTCTTATGTTTCCACTGCTGTGTTTTCAAATGTACAGTTTGGACTAGAAAGTTTGTTTCAGTTGTTTAAAACGTGCCTTTGAATTCACATCAGACGGAATTCGGGGATTTCACGTTTTCCTGTGTTTAGCTCTATTTTGAAAAATAAGTGAAACTCGAGCTTGAATTATTTTAACACATTACACTTAAGTTCATTTACATTTATTTCATTAATTTACAATTATCTTGTTTTCATAGTTCACCCAGAAGCTAACAGAAGTCTACAAACAGCATTTTCATGATGAATGCTTCATATTTAGTTGCCTCTTGCAATAATGCTGAAGCTAATGAAAGTTACTAGAAAGTCATGTCTTTTACACACAGGTCGCCTTGGCAACAGAGATCCCTGACTACAACCAGATGACCTTGCCATTAGGAGGGGGTCACAGTGCTACAGCAGCTCAAATGCGGCATTTCTGCCGCAGCTATGAGTTTCAACTTCCCCCACAGCCCTCACCCCCACTTCCACCTCCCTCCACAGTGCAGTTCTCCACTCTGGGCCCCGGGGGGCGCCATGTCTATTGCAATATCCCTATGACACTGCTGAATGGACAGGTGGGAGAAAAGACTAAGCCACTTATACGTATGATGTTCTTAGTTAGTCCCCAGCACCCAACATCAGCACAGTGTATCCTTTTCTAAAGTTTGCTTGCTGTTATCTGTTTGCATGTACTCAGAGCTTAAACACAATAAAAATAAATCCTCTCTTCTCCCCAGGGGTTCAGAGCAGTTCACTGGGGAACAAGAGGTCTGTTTGAATAAAAGAGAATATAGAAAGAAAACAATATCTTCATATCATCTAGCCTGAAAACATGCTTATTCTAACAGACTGGGAAACGAAATGCAGTACAGTTCTTATGTTTAAGTCAAGGCACAGTATTGGCATGCAATATTTTGTCATACCATAAAATGAAGCACCATTATATGGCAAGGTTAGTGCTAATCATGGTGGTGCTGTGTGTTTCCCAGGTGCAACAGAGCAATACCCTTGGGAAGAAGCCAGAACTCCACCTGAACAGCACCTTTGTACCCCTCACCAGCAGAGAACTAAGCTCTGACATCTGGTAGTTGGACTTCTCAGCTGATACTGGAATACAGACTGCTTTTCACTGGATTCGTGTAGACTGGCGGGTCGTCTGGTTTTCATCAGGTTTTTGGACTGTGTGCAGACTTGGCGTTGGACTGCCCATCGACTGCTTTTGGGCTACTCCTTCCCAGCTGTGAATAAAAGACTACCGAAAGACCGCAGAAGGCTTGGTGTCACACTTATTAGGAGAGTGGTTGTAAACTGTTTACAGAAAGACTGGGATTATACAAAGGATTGCACTCTGATTTTGGACCTATTACCTGGTAACAGGCTGATGCCAGCTGGAATGTACACTGCTGGCATGACCATGTGTCCTTGACACACTGGCAAAAAGTTCCTGACTGGTCATGCTGAGTTTGTGGAAAGGAATTAGGAAACTTAAGAACTAGAGAAGTTAACGAAGGCATCCTGAGTACTTCAATCGTGGGTATCCACCGTCTATAGTACTCTATTTGTTCAACAGGCAGGCAGGTTGGATCTTGGAGCACTAAAACAGCACCTTTTAAGTCTGCTCACAAACCAGCTGCTGTGAAAACCAGTTGACTTGTCAGCTCAGACAAACAAGACGTAGCGTAATCTAAGAATGCCAATTGATCTACTTATGCGAGTTCTCATCTACCTGTTGACTAGGTGGCTTGTCGGGCAGACAAAGCAGACATCAAGCAATGATTTTGGAATACCAGACCACCTTAAATCAACTAGTCAACCTCTTGAAATATTGCTCTACAGCAAGCTATATAGCTACCTGGTTTGGCTCTCAGGAGCTGAACTAGACTTGAGAAATGTTTTTCAGCAAGAAAAACAAGAGGGGGTGACACATAAAGCGAAGGCTGAAGCTGCTTAATGACTGAGAAAGCACAGTTAGGTAGAAACTAGCTAGTTGCATAGACTAGTTGGCTGAAAGAATAGCTAGTACTTGAGGTAAGTGTGTTTAAGGGCACAGCAAGACTGGAAACCAGCCAGTCCATCACCAACAGATGAACTGTCAGATTTAACACCAAGCTAAAAGCATAAAGGACTTGGCTTTTTTCTATTTGCATGACCACCCATTTAGATTAAAAAAAAGAATAATAATCAAACAAACATAGATAAAAGAGTAAATGACACAATCATTTGTCGAAGCCTCTTTTAATATGGAGGGTATAAACATCCTATGTTGATACAGTATATTTGTTTTCTGTCTGGCCATGATTCAATGATAAAAACTGATAAAGGAAAAAAAGGAGGTGTCCCTCCAAAAACATTTGGGTTATTTATTTTGTCACGTTTTATTTAAGGGTTTTATCCTTTTAGAAGGTTGTTGAGAATTTTTACCAGGCTTTGTTTTTACTGTCTGTTTGTTACAATAATCTTTGTACAGCTTCCATAACCTCTGTATAGACCTATACATGACAGTGATTTGTTCCCTACAGTTTTTGTTAACACTCACATTAAGTGTTCTCTGATGGCTCCACAGCCACTTTTTTTGTTGCCTTTGTTGTGTTTCTCTTTTCATCGATGGATGGATGTCTTACGGCAGTACGACCCTGCTAACGGACTGATATTTTGAACCTTACCACTACCAGTCAGCCAAAAGGGGGCTTCACTGTATAAAAAGCTGTACTCCGAGCTGAATCAGACCACATTCTTCTTTGTGAGCTTTAAAAAAGAAAAACAAGATTATTAAGATAATATTTAAGCAAAGTGGGTAATGTTTTGAATTTACACAGAGCTACTGTCATTGTCTTATTAGAACCAATGAATTCTGGATATTTGAGATTGTTTGATACAATAATTAATTATTTCAGTTGTTATATTCAATGGCAATATACAGTATAGTGGTTGTCCTTTAATTTCTGACTATTTCTTTGACTATTCTTTGGATATATTGGTTGAATAATTTAACTGCGAGCAAATAAAACTTATATGAGTTGTTTTATAGATTTTGGATTCACTGTTGTCTGACATGGTCAACTTTTTTCCTCTCTTTTTTTTTTCCCGGACAACTATTTTTTTCTCATTTTGTTTTTATTGCTTAACCAGATGTGATTTCGCAAGCGGTCTGGCATTTCCTCCAACTGTCAGCTTACTTTGCTTCACCCCTATCACGAATCCTTTTCTTCGAATTGCACTTCTCATGGCTTTATCCTCTTCTCCAATGGTCACTTAAATTTCCTTGTAAGCTGTTAGCTTACTCAGTGACACATAGTTCTTTGCCCAGTGTCGAAAGGCATGAACTAAAACATTTGCCTTATCCAAATTTTCAAGATGCGCTGCATGGAGTTGACCACAAGGAGTGAAGCTGTCCAACAGGCCTGGAGCAAGCAGGTTTTTAGAGCGCCTGAGACGCACTGAGATGGCGTTTTCGCGGAAGGAAAACGCAGCGTTTTCAAAACGCTCTCGAAAACACATACATTTGGGTGCCGTCATGTGACCAATTATACTAAGATAGTGGAGGGCAGCAGTTGTTTTGTTTGCTCTCAATTTTGACAGCCCTGTTAAAGATTAATATCAGTCTGTACATGCTCCAGATAGCATTTCTTCAAATTCCTTAATTCTCACTTGCTTTTGCAACTTTGTACTTTTGTGTTACTCGCAGCAACAACTCCACCTCATTGTTAGTCCATTTAAAAAACTCGGTGCTTTTCCTCGACCTTTTGCCGCAACGGTTCAAAGAGCCAGAAAGTAAATAAACGACAGACAGAAATGAGGCAGGTCGAATCTTCTTGCGTTTCACACATGCGCAGTACTGGGACATAGGCGTTTTCATCCATTTCAATGTGGACACACAACTCTGTGAAAACGACTGAAAACACTAGTGTGGATGTGGAGTGTTTTCAGACGGAAACGCAGTTTTCAAATCTATCCGGGCTAGTGTGGACGTAGCCTCAGGCTGCAATTGCGGCACTTCACCGGGATCAACACTATCAACAGTAGCTCCCCACCTTTTCAAGGGACCAAGTGAGTATTGCAAAGGACCCACGGCTACACCACATATTTGGCGCACCAAAACGTACAGTGAGGGTGTGCTGGGAACATCTAGCAGAGGCCCCGGTCCGCAAGATCTTCAACTCACACCTCCAGCAGAGCTTCAACAGCATTCCCAGGGAGACTGGGGACATTGAGTCCTGTTCAGCTCCTCCATTGCAGAAGCCGCAGCACTGAGCTGCAGCCACAAGGTAGTTGGTGCCTGTCGTGGTGGTAACCAAGCCACCAAGCTGAAGAAGGAGTCCTACTGGGCTTGGTTAGCCTGTGGGACTCCGGCAGCTGATAGGTAGATAGATAGGCCAAGCAGGCGGTGGCGGAAGCAAAAACTCGGGTGTGGGAGGAGTTCGGAGAGGCCATGGAAAAAGACTTTCAGACTACCTCGAAGAGATTCTGGCAAACGGTCAGGCAACTAAGGAGGGGAAAGCGGTGTTCAACCTGCACTGTGTGTAGTGTGGGTGGAGTGCTGTTGACTGAGAAAATTGTCAGGCGGTGGAAGGAATACTTCGAGGACCTCCTTAATCCCACTGACACATCTTCCGAGGAGGAAGCAGAGTCTGGGTATGAGGGGAATGACCCGCCAATTTCCGGAGGCGAGGTCACTGAGGCAGTTAAATAATTCCTTGGTGGCAGAGCCCCTGGTGTTGATGAGGTCCGCCCTGAGTTCCTGAAGGCTCTGGAGGTTGTAAGGCTGTCCTGGTTGACACGCCTCTACAATGTTGCGTGGAGATCAGGGGCGGTACCCCTGGACTGGTAGACCGAGGTGGTGGTCCCCATCTTTAAAAAAGGGGACCGGAGGGTGTGTTCCAACTACAGGGGAATCACACTCCTCAGCCTCCCTGGGAAAGTCTATGCCAGGGTGCTGGAGAGGAGAGTCCGTCCGTTAGTCGAACCTCGGATACAGGACAGGGCTCTAGAGTGCGACCAATTTGGTCGCAAATGCGACCAAATTTTTCAGTGGTGCGACTAAAAGAAAATATTTGGTTGCACCTGTGCGACCAACTGTTCAGGTAGCAAAAAAAATAAAATAAAATCTGCAACCTTCCCTGTGGTCAACAACAGACACACATTTTGCCCCTATCGTGGACTAAACCAATCAGAGATAGTCAGGGGCGGGACCTCTCTGATTGGCCGTGATCCAGTTGAAAGTGCAGGTGGAAGTGGGAGGTGAGTAGCTTGAATAAAGCGATATCAATTCATTAAATCCTGAATCGACTTTTAAATATAACTGTGTTTTGCCAGAAACGCCAGATTCTCAGATTAAAGCTCACAAAACCATTTCAACAACAACCAAACAGCAAATGAGAGCAGGTACACGGATTCCACACAAAGACGTAAACACAGAACGGACCCGACGCATCAGAATCAGCTTTGTCTTTCTCGGCTTTCTCACCCGACGACCCGTAGACGGACACGCTGTCGGAGCTTAGCGATTCTGATGCGTGCGGTCCGCGCTGTGTTTACATCTTTTTGCGCTGATTCTGAGCTGCAGGTTTTGTCTCTCTCCAACCAAAATTCACCGAGCCAGCAGCAAAAGAAGCAGCAAACTGCGCTTCACATTTGATCAATGTCGTCATGAATTTTGCTGTTTTGCTTCCACGACTATTAAAATCACACTTCATGCACAGCTAGCTCTCTCTCTCTATCTCTCTCTGTACTTCAAGAACAGTTTCCTGTTTCCAATCTCTGTTTTCTGTATTATTAATTCGCTTATTACCCACCAGTCTACCGTTGTTTACAGCGCTGTGGCTGCTGTCTTTTTCTTTTCTTTTTTTCACTTAAATGACCTCGGACAAGAAAGCCTATTTTTTCTGTTGTTCAATACTGAAGAAATTTAAACTTTATATGCAGAACATTGTAGAATATTTTTAAGGTTATCTGCTATAAAAAGCCAGACCAGGGAAAATCTCCTTCATGTTTTTCTGTGTTTTATTCTCAGTTACTTTCACACAAAGGCATCTGCTGTGATGTTCACAATTCTGAAGAAGTCAGTACTGATAAATGATCAGAATTATAATATTTCTGACTGTCTGAGGCTAAGTTGAATCGAATCGGGACTTTGAAAACCGGAATCGAATGGATTATAGAAATCAGTGATGATACCCAGCCCTAGTGAGCAGCCTAGGCACCACAGAAGTGGATGTAGCTGTAATAGGAAAAGAACCATTGCTAACTTTTCTGTTAAGTTAAGGCCTGATCCTTCTGAAATTCATAGCCAGTGCTCGGACATGGTGTCATCAGTCTTTGAATGCTGAAAAAGCACAGTGTATCCAGAAAAACACATTATATTATTTAAATTATTATAAAATTTGTGTACGCCTAACTTTTGTGCCGGTACGCCTAACTTTAAAAAGTTAGGCGTACCGGTACGCCCATGGCAAAAAGTTAGTCTAGAGCCCTGGATACAGGAGGAACAATGCGGTTTTCATCCTGATCGTGGAACACTTGACCAGCTCTTTATCCCCCCAAGGATACTTGAGGGTGCATGGGAGTTTGCCCAACCAGTCTACATGTGCTTTGTGGACTTGGAGAAGGCATTCGTCCGTGTCCTTCAGGGGGATCCTGTGGGGGGTGCTCTGGGAGTATGGGGTGTCTGGCCCATTGCTACGGTCCACATAGCTGGCAATAAGTCAGACTCGTTCCTGGTGGGTGATGGGCTCTGCCAGGGCTGCCCTTTGTCACTGATTCTGTTCATAATTTTTATGGTTCTCAGCCGGAAAAGGGTGGAGTGCCCACTCCGGGTCAGGGACAAGACCCTGCCCCAAGTGGAGGAGTTTAAGTATCTTGGGGTCTTGTTCATGAGAGATTGGAGAAGGGAGTGGGAGATTGACAGACGGATTGGTGCAGCGGCTGCAGTGATGCAGAAGCTCTCAATTTACCGGTCAATCCCCTATCCTCACCTATGGCCACGAGCTGTGGGTAGTGACCGAAGGAACAAGATTGCGAATACAAGTGGCAGAAATGGGCTTCCTCCGAAGGGTGACTGGCCTCTCCCTTAGTGATAGGGTGAGAAGTTCAGCCATCCGGGAGGGGCTCAGAGTAGAGCCGCTGCTCCTCCACATCAAAAGGAGCCAGCTGAGGTGGTTCGGGCATCTGACAAGGATGCCCCCCGGGCGCCTCCTGGGTGAGGTTTTCCGGACATGCCCCACCGGGAGGAGGCCCCGGGGCAGACCCAGGACACGCTGGAGAGATTATATGTCTCGGCTGGCCTGGGAACGCCTTGGTGTTCACCCGGATAAGCTGGAGGGGGTGGCTGGGGAGAGGGAGGTCTGGGCTTCTCTGCTTGGGATGCTGCCCCCGCGACTCGGCCCCGGATAAGGAAGAAAATGGATAGATAAACAACATTATAGCACTTATTAAATAGTTACATCAGTTACATGTGACATTTATACATTGTTTTTTTTTATACAAACAGCATTAACAGCATGTTACAGGTTTTACTTGAGCTTGAATGTGAACACTTATTGCAAAACCATATACAGCAAGACTGAGTCATCAGCTGAGCCCGTGTGTTAGAAAATAAAAACACTTCAAATATACTGAATACATTCCCAGTTTTTAAGCAGCTTGGGAAATCTGTAAAGACAGTTTCATAAAAACTGATGACTTCTACACTACAGTCAATTACCACAGCAGAAATAGATCCCACGAGACAAAACAAATGATAGTTTTCTCAGGCAGTCGTCCGTCTCGACTGCGGCTGACAAGTTTCCACTTCCTGTGTTATCAAATCGAGCTGAGTTTAAAAATGCAAGAACTTTTGAATCTTTGCAATGTTCACACACTCAAAAGGTAGATTAAACACTTCCGCTAAAGACTGTGGTTACAGGGTAGACAAAAAAACAACAACTTAAAAAAAACCAAAAACAAAGTATGTGATGCCGTTAAAAATTATGTTAAAATCAATCGACCTTAGTCAGTAACATTAATCTAGTGCATGCTAACGGATGTTGTAATAACAGAGCATTTTGTTTTATGTAGTTTACTTGCACTCAAGTTTCTGCAAAAATAAAAATAAAGGTAAAAGCACAGTTCAAAGTACAGTTTCTCTCCAAACAGCTGACACTACTCATCTCAAAATGCAACTGAAACCAGTAGCAGTCACAGTGAGATCAGTATGACAGTTCCACATGACATTTTCTGGTAACATCATTAGATCATTAGATAAAGCCCAAATACTACAAAACAATTTTAGTCTGCCAAGTTGGCTCTTCCCTTTAGAGGTCATCACTGCCTCTCACACCCACCTCCAGCATATTCCCCTTCGCTACATGAACATGAACCTTCTCTGTGGTCTTCCTCTGTTCCTCTTGCCTGAAAGATCAATTTTCAACACCTCTGAGGTGCTATGTTTTGCTCCATCAGTGCGACCAGGTAGCACCTCAGACTGTCCAGAAGCTCAGTGATGCACTGTTTCAGATCTGGTAGGAAATCCCCCAGGACACCATCCTTCATCTCATTAGGAGCATGCCCTGAAGTTGTCTAGCATACATATAATCACTTGGGGGCTAAGAGGTATCATAATTGGAAGTGAATAAAACCCGCAAATCAAAAGGAAATTTCACCACAACTCTGTTCCCCTTTGAAATGCAACAGTAAAAACGTACCAGTGTTGGAGACATTATGGAGGTCATCACTCCGAAGAACAAGGAGGCCTCCCAGAACAATGATGCACATTCCTGTCACATCTGGAACAATGCAAACAAAATAAAATGCAATATTAAGAGACAAAGACAATAAAAATACTACCTTGTTTGACATGACAGCTAACAGTAAGAAGTCACAGTTATTATTTATTATCAACAGCAATAAAGTTCAACACAGAAATTGTTTCAGAAGTCAGATTTAAGTCAGGATTCAAACCTTAGTTTCAAATATGATACTTTATTTATCATACTTTACTTTATTTAGATACTTTATTTACAGTTTCGGCTGGAGTGCAGAGGAGTTATATGCATGGAGTTTACCTCTTGTAAACAGGATTCAAATGTATTGACTTTTCACTCAAAATGGCACAAACAATATGTTTCACAGCTCTCTCTGAGTATCTGTAAGGATAGCTAGTCTTTACTGTCAAGCCAGACTCAAAACATTGATCTAGGTGAGCATTCGAATTTGATTCAAGTTTGAAGTGGGCTACAGTGCACGCTCACACACAAGTGGCTACTTCTTTCAGCAGACTCAGCACAATTTGGTGCACTGTTCTTCATACTGGTGACATTCCATTGTTTCCTTTGTTGTTATTCACCTGCTTTCACTCTGACAATAACTAAGCTTTTATTTTCTCCATGTAGTAACCAACAGTAAAAGCTAGCAAATGCTAGCAAACGAAGCTAGTAAAAAGTATATATTCTTAATTTCTACCTAAAGCTAACTTACTTATGTAAGTCAGAAATCAGCACCGTGAACTGCTGGAATTCAATGTACATAAGAGCAGTAATGTATCAGCTTTATTTAGTATAGGCAAGAACTTGTCTGACAAATTTACATACTTCCTTATTTTTCAAGCTGACTGCGTTACAAATCTATTTCTCAAGCATCCCACATGGCAGACAACCTCAGACATTATCATCACTGTTAAAGGAAATGCATTTTGGCCACGCTTTAGCATATCAGTAAAACTGCTTCTGAATTTTGGCTTCATTTCTGTCTGATAAATGACACAGCGTATAAACTCTATGTTGTTGTTCAGCTAAGGTTCCGTTTTTAGTAATTGCCAAGAAACAGACGACATTACTATTTATTTGTCCTGATACATAAAAACTTAGAACTGAAAGAGGTTGCACTTTTTTTATCATGACTGCACACATCACTGAAACTGTAACGGACAGTGTGATTGCAGAATTAGAAAGCATGACAATTCTCTTTTAATAATGCCGCTAAAATCCCAGGCAGTATTAAATATGTGACCCTCCTTCATACTCGTACTTAAAAAGAATTACAGTCTAAAACTTGAAGCTGCTATCAGCTTCTAATTACAGTTTTTGCCCGTTGCCTGAACACATTTTGCAAAACTTTGCTCATTGTGCCAAAACCCTAAACACAAGTAAACATGACACAACACTGGGAAATATACCATTCACATCTGCACCAAATTGAAACTCTACTCTCAAAACCTAAACTCTGCTATCAAAACCTAACATTCCTTTGTCAAAATGTAACTCTGTTGACAAAATGACACATACTTGCATCATATGCAAACACCTACAGAGCAGGGGGAACACACTAGTCTACTTTATATAAAGCACTGCAGTCTTTGATTTCCATTGTTCATTCAGAAGGCATATTTTCAGGAGACACATTTGCAAACAACCAAAAAAGCAAATAGGCCTACTCAATATTGTACATTGCAGTACCAAGAATTCAGATAAAGCAAAAAAAAAACAACCCATAATACAGTAATAGAAAAAACACTATACTGTAAACAAAAAATCATGACAATTGTGCATACGTGGGCTCATGGATCCCGCCGTCTGTTGGGGTCTGGCCACAGGACCTCATCAACATCGCAAGCAATGTCTTCTCCCGCTAGGCACCGGGGAAAATATCCTCTTCCATGTCAAAACCATCCATGGATTGCTGTCACCTGAATGTCGCCGCAGGCCTGTTCCATTGCCTGCAGAAGAGGCATGCAGGCATGTAGTTGGCGGTCATATACACGCCATCTCCAAGCCGAAAAAAATTCCTCTATAGGGTTTAAAAATGGTGAGTAAGGGGGCAAGCATACCACTTCAAGTTGACTGTGGTTGGAGAACCAGGCCTGGACCAGAGCAGCCCGATGGAAACTGACATTATCCCATATCACCACAAACCTGGGCTGATCTGGTCTATTCTGTACAACTATATCATGGAGATCTAGAAATGTGAGTATATGTTGGCTATTGTATGGACCTAGTTTTGCATGATGATGCAGAAGCCGTCGAAGGCTTATGGCGGCACACAATGTGATATTTCCCCCGCGCTGCCCTGGAACGTGCACAATTGCCCTTTGGCCAATTACATTACGACCCCGTCGTCTTGTTTTGCACAGGTCGAATCCAGCTTCATCAATGAAAATGAATTCATGAGGCTGTGCAGCTCCATCCATGGCCAAGATTCTCTGTAAAAAAAAAAAAAAAAAAAAAAAAGAGAGAACATATTACTGTACTACAGTGCTACACATACAGAACCCTCACCCCATCACACGGGTACCTGTGTAGCTCTCAGAATGTATTCATGTGGTACTGATATGGTACATATTCAGCTCGAAGTCCTTTGACCCTGTCACTGTTCCTCTCAAATGGGACTCTGTAGAGTTGCTTCATGGTGATGCTGTGTTTTCCCAAGATGCGTCTGATGGTGGTGATGCTCACATGGTTTATGTTGTTGAACACTTGCCTGTCTGCAAGTATTTGCTTTCGTAGCTGGTGGAGACGGATAGCATTGTCTGCCCTCACTAGGTCCACAACGGCAAGTTCCTGCCGTTGTGTGAACAGGCGTTGGCGTCCTCCCCCAGAAGGTCTTCGAGTCATTCTAGAGAAATACAACCACATATTGTCATTGGTTTGCTTATTTTTCTTACAGTACTTTACTGTATATACTGTATCATCCACTGTACAACACTGTACTTCAATATAAGTAATCATGGTATGTTTCACAGAAACTACCACTTTGGCTGCAAAAGGAGCATTAGCACCCTGCAATACCCTGTACACTTGATATGGTAACTGTAGAACAGTACTATAAAAACCATCTGAGTAGAGTAGAAGGCAGTGAGATGAAGACAGACCTGTTTTCTAGTCGGAATTTTCTTACAGTTTTTTCTGATTGCTTAAGCACATTTTTTGTAACCATTGGCTAATTTTGCAAAACTCTTCACACAAATAAGAAAACCTGTCACCCAATCATCAAAACATTGTAGTTCTCTTGCAAAAGCAAACACAGCTAGATTAACTCTTCACACCTTCGTAAAAATGGTGTTTCCGTATCAAACAGTACCCACAAGCCATCATCTCCTAAGCACACAATGCACCAACTGCACACTGATGGTATGAATACAAAACACATCTGGCTTTTGCTTTCTCTGTGCACAAGGTAGGCTATGTCAGTTTGAGCTCATACTTCTGTCATAGATCCATAAGCATAGAGGGATCCAAACTTCAAGTACTGGTGTTTATTCAAACACATCAAAACAAACACAAGTGTTTATTTCCAAGTATAGGATTATTTGCAATCGCCATAATGACTATATGGGTTACTTGGTCTGCAGTGAACATGCTTCCTCTGCCCCCAGCATCCGGTCATCTAGCAATTCTGTAAAGTAACAATTTCAGTATTTTTACATCAGTGGTATTGGTGTGTTTCTCATTGGCATATGGCAGTGCTACAAATCTTTGTGCGAAGTGACTGTACTAACCGATTCTCATTTCAAGATGTCCCTATGGTACTTGCTACAGTGTAGCGGCTCGAGTTAGGCTGGACCCGTTGGCCAGCTACCCTCAGGGTCATTCCATAGTTGATTACATGGTCCACTATTGTAGCTCTGATGTCATCAGCAATTCTATTTCTTACTCTTCCTACCCTTCCTCTCCCCCCTCCTCATCTTCCTCTCCCCCCTCCTCGTCTTCCTCTTGCTCCTCCTTGTCCTTGTCGTCCTCTTCATCCTACTTCTTCACCTCCACGTCCTCTTCCTCGGCCTCCTCTACTTCTCACTCTTTCTGCTCCCTCCATTGTACTCCGCACACAGAGCTTCCCTGTATTATAGTGCTTAGGCTGATTGCAAAGTGAACTAATTATCTAAGAAAGTTTTGACATGTGAAAGTGTGCCAGACAGTTGGCAAATTAGTGTTAATGATAGCCATACATGTGTATACCTTTGCTAGGAGTGTGTTGGAAATTTGGTAATTGAGTGTTGTGCAGTGAATTGTGCCTACAGTTTTGCAAAGTGTGTGTTACAAAATTGCAAACCGAGTGCAAAGCAGTTTTTGTGCTTTTAGTTTTGCAAACTCAGTGAGTGGTTTTGCTATAAGTCTGAATAGTTTTAGAGATTGTGCTACAGGAATCACAGTTAGGGTTTAAGCATTCAGAAAAAACTGTATTACAGATGCCACTGTGAAGCGGCTTAGATGTGGGTGGACTCTCTGCCCAGCTTCCCTCATAGTCAGGCCATGGTTGATGACAAGGTCCACCAAAGTTGCTCTTATATCATCAGAAATATGGGTCCGTGCATGGCCTCGATGACGACCTCCTCTTCCTCTTGTTCTCCCTCCATCCATGCTTGCAGAGTTCTTGAATTGGCTGAACTGAGGGCTTTTTGTAGTTGGCTAATTGGTGTTCAGTTTTGCAAGTAAGTGCCTTCAGGTGTGTATTTGAGTGGTTGCAATTACCCGATGTGTTTTGTATTTTTGATACATGGGTTTTCCAAATGGCACCCTGAAATTTCATTTTTGAACGAAGTGTCTTATGTATGAAATAGAGTGTAGTATGCAGGACCATGTGTGTTGCATAAAGGAGTAAGTGCAACCAGAGTGCAAAGCAGCACTTTTGTTTAAGGTATGGGTACATGTGTTTGAGGTATGGTAACAAAAGCTTCAAGTTGTGTTACTTTAGTATAAGCATGGGTTTATAGTGTTCAAGCAACGAGCAAAAACTGTAATAGAAATGTGAGCATCAGTTTTTCTCACGCATTAGTTCCTTTCATGTACTGAAGCTGAAACCCAGCTGTGGCCTTTCTGTGTGTACTTTACACTAATCGTTGTGCCTGTGCGGCTTTCTTCAGGTATTCAGCTTCCTCCCCAGATGCACAGAATGGCACGTTAGATTAAAATGTTGTTCTAAATCAGTCATGAGCACGAGCCAATTGTATGTGCATAGAATACAGTGCTGCATGAAAGTATAGCTAAATATGGATTCTATGGTGAAGCACTATAAGTTTTTTTATCTTTTAGTTTAATTGTTGATTTAAATGGGGGGTGGGGGGTGCACTTAATCTTATGAGCTAGCTAGCTTTTTCTTTTGTTTGCAATAAAGTTTTTTCACATTAAAAGTCTCGTCGAGTCTAATCAGTGGGACAAACTCTTATTGTGAAACACTGCTCAACTCACAGAAAGATGATTCTGTTCATTTGTTCCGTCTCACCAGAAAACAGAAGAAGTCACTACTACTGAAATGCAACAGCCAGATGAACAGAATCAGCTTTCTGGGATTTCCTTCCTTGGATTTATCTGATTGAACTTACATCAATTCAGCAATTGCAGAACAAAAAAAAGTCGGAGGGTTGGGAGGTAGGTATTCCATCGATTCCACTGTTTATTTAATTAAGAGCTTTTATTTGTGACTGTTTATGAAGCAGTTTTAAAGGTTTTATTATTCTTGTATTTTTCTTCATGATGTATCTTCCATATTTGCTTTAGATAGCAATCAGTCAAAATTTAAAAAAAGACAAGGTGTCTGTAAATCTATGTAAAAAGAAATGCTCCAGCTCGTATCCAGACATATCTGGTAAAGTTGATCTTTACAGCTCATTACAATGCCACTGATATTTCTTCACAGTGGTCTGTGGCTGGTCTGAGCCTCTGGTCTCAATGAGGAAGTATGTCTGGTCTGAGCCTCTACAAGCGCAATGCTACAGAATAAAAAGGAATTATTCCGATCTTGTCTTGTACCAAAGCTTATACCAGAAATCATTCTTCACCTGCTGAAAATGCCGGAGAACACAGTTTCCAAAGGGTAGGTCTAATTTTTCCTTTAATTTCAAACATGCTAATGTGAAAGTATAGCACAGGCTGAAGGCTCACTGTGGTTTTTAAATGGAAAGCTTGTCTGGATGATTCACTCCATAGCAGGGCATATTACAGCCAGTTAATGGGTTGAGTAGCAGTGCACAAATATAATACCCCCTTATATAGTGACCGTAATATTTACTCGGATATGCTATGATGCCTACAAACCCTTCATTTTACAACAAAGTAATAATATTAGTAAAACTACTGACTTATGTGCCTTTATTTTTGACTTCAAATAGATCTACTTCATGTTTTTTTTCTTGTTGTGAACTATTTGTGTAATAACATTTTTTTAAATGTATTTTAATGTAATGTTTGTATGTAAATGTATGTAATACTGTGTAAGTATCTGACATTAAGTGACAACAACTTATGGACCTAAGGGTACAAATAATATGCATCCGTTTCCATTCTGGGTTACATGTGAAGAGTAGTTTGGGTTTCACTTTATTGAATAAGGCTACATATTCTGTCTCATTACAGTAATACTTATTCAGTTTGTGGTAACATTCCTAACAGAAGCTTATTTTCTTGGTAATCTTATGACTCCATTATTACAAGTACGCCCACATTATCCTGAGATAGGAAGAGGCAAAATGTTTCTCAGTTGATCCAGCAGTGGACAGCTAAGTGCTATTTAGAAGATCAATAACACTTTAACTCATTTGCAGTAAAAAATAAATAAATAAATAAAAAGACACTCAGTCTGAGTGTCTGACAGTCAGTTAAGATTTTGCATGTGACGCCATGTGCAAATCCCCCAAGAGCCGTTCGCTATATTGAACAAGATAATCAGTAACAGTCACATCCAATAAATGATACATAGTTTACATCGAAATGATCACTGCTTTTTTCCCCCACAACACCTATGCTGTGCTGCTGGGTGCTGCAATCATCAAGACTGAAAGATCATCTTTCTTTTTATCACTTCTCTGCTGATTTGGATAGAAGAAAGTGGGGGAAAAGATAAGCAGTAGTATCAGCTATCAGTTATATTTTTATTTTCTCTTTCACATTTTTTCCTTTCTCGTGTTCTCTATTTGCCTCCACCACCACTACTCTCCCCTGCTCATCTCCACCTTGTAAGGGTTTAAAAACTGAGCTTTAAAATGAACAATGGTGATAAAAACCGAGAGAGGCCGACAGTGATCACTGACTGTTTTTAGGGGCTTGTTCAGATTAAATAGAACAAGATACAAAGTATTAAAACATGTTAAAAACACAACAGCCTTAATAAACATTTATTTTACTTTCAGGGAAGCAATGGCATAAACACTGAACGTCTGCGCGAGTGCTTTCCGAGGCAACACTGCCAGTTTCGCTTTTTCCAATGTTATCCTTGAAACAGATATGTGTGTGATACTCTTACTGAGAAACAGTTAACTACATGATGTACTAGTTAGTACATGATTTTAACTGTGCTTTGGATAACTGATCCCATATGGAAAAGATATATATAAATCTTATATAAATCTTATATAAAGATATAAAGTTTGTATCTGTCTTGTGTGAAAAGCATACAAGAGTGAAAACAGATATAAGATCCCTAGAAAAATTATATAAATGAAACTTGTATGTTTTGGATACTAAAACAATATATGAAAGTGGCCACTTCCATGAGTAAATCATATGAGCCTTATATGATTCACTATATGAAGTAGGCCACATCTGATGCAAGTCTTTTATAAGTTTTTTCTATTTCTTTTCCATATGGGATAGCAGAGGAGCCACAACAAGGTCTGAGGACAGATGAGGACAGGTTAGAGCGAGAGAGAGATTTCTTCAGATTACTGAAAAGTGCTGAATAGCTTACATTTCAGAATGTGTTTATTGATCCTTTCTATAATTTCCCTCCTGTTTATGCTACACTACCACATTGTAGTTTACAAAATGCTTTATTTTTCTGCTAATACATCAGGCTTATCTCTTATCTGTCTGGGTTTTTCAATGTGGGACTGTGGGACTTCCATATACAGACGGACAAACTGATGATGGCTAACCAGCCAGACATTGTAGTGGTGGACAAGCAGAGGAAGACGGTTGTGGTGAGAGATGTAGCGATACTGAATGACAGCAATATCAGAAAGAAGGAACACGGGAAGCTAGAGAAGTACCAAGGGCTCAGAGAAGAGCTCGAGAAGATGTGGAGGGTGAAGGTAACAGTGGTCCCAGTGGTAATCGGAGCCCTCGGTGCAGTGACCCCCAAGCTAGGCGAGTGGCTCCAGCAGATCCCAGGAATAACACTCGAGATCTCTGTCCAGAAGAGTGCAGTCCTAGGAACAGCAAATATATTGCGCAGGACCATCTACCAGAGCTCCCAGGCCTCTGGTAGAGGACCTGAACTTGAAGGATAAAGACCAAGAGTGCGGATGTTATTTTATAGATATTATTTTGTTGTTATCCATCTCATTGTGTTTTCCTCTGAAAGTATTGTTGTCACAAGAGGATCTGAACTTAAAGACCGCTCCCAGGGGCGAGAGGGGAATTTCTTCTATACTAGCTTCTAGTTTTGCTTGACAGTGTGTAGAATAAACCTGATGGCACAAGCTCCTAGAGAACTTAATTAACCGAACGATTTTTAGGGCAGTGAGCAAAACCAAAGCTAGCTGAGCCCGAAGTAGCTGGAAACCTGTTTGCTTATTCCAATAAACATAGCAATATTTTCTCAGTATGTTTTATTTCATAAATTGATTTATTGCGAGCAACAGAACTGTTATCAGGGTTAGATAACAGAGATTTACAGAAAAATACTTTTGGTGACAAATCATTTATAAAGGTGTGTTGGTTTGACACACGCTCAGGGAAGAACCACCTTATTTACTGAGGATTTCTGGGATTTCAGCAAGTACCCTCTGCCCCGGTTAGCGTAACTTTAAAAGGTTGTCAGTTTTGGTTTTGCCCCGTTAAGTGTGCTGCTTTTGTTGCCAGGGTTGTACAGTTTAGCAAAGACACATATGACCCCAGCAATGGTAAACACTGTATACCAGTGCAGCCTGGGAATGGCTCCCAGTCTGTGTCACACTTAACTGCAAATTGCCCAAAGGCCCCCATTTCCCTGTGTGTGGTTTAGCCACTGACATATGTGGGGTGACCAGTCCTTTGTAAAATGGTTTATCAGGTTCGCCAAGTTTGTAGGTTGAGACCGCATGACCTGTTTCAACCCAATAAAAATGTTTGAGCAGCAATGTTGTGGATTTTTTTGTCAAAATTTGCCTTTCATACATTGTGTCAGGCCCCAGTGAGTTTTATAATACATGGTGCATGCATTCCTGTCTCTGTAGGTACAGGAGCAATTTGCAATTTTGCCATTTAGTCCTGCCTGAGGAGGTTTATGGCGCACAACTGCAAACACACCACCTTGTTTTTATTGGGGTTTTTTTTTTTTCCTTTCAGTGCAGTCTCACGCTCAGTGTGCAACCCTGCTGCAGTTGTATCAGTTTCCACCGCTATCCTTGCTTTGTCCTGACCTGCCTCTGTCTCTGATTTTTCTGTTTGACATCTAAAAAAATGGACGGGGGAGGTGAAAATGTTGGCTTGACAGAGCAGATGGCGTGTGTGTGGCTGTGTCAACTGAGAAATAGATGCAATGGGGGAGGAGCTGTTTGTTCCTCTGTTGTTAACAGAGGTGCTGCAGCTTTTTTAACCAGTTCTTCTCCCGCCTGATGTTTCAGGTTTCATGTTTCGGCTTTCGCGTTCCATGCTCCTAGTGTTTAGTGTCTAGCATTTAGTTTTGCCAAACAGTTTCATACAAACAATCATGACACTTCTATGCTGAAAACCACTTTCTCCAGTCCTTTAGATAGAAATTGAAGGGTAGAGATTAGTCAGAGCTTTGAAGGATCTGTCTTACTATTGTATGTTTAAAGTAGACTGGCACTGTCCCTGTGAATAATTTTTGTTTTTAAATCAACTTTCATTTGCTTGAGAAACCTATTTAAAAATATGAGATCTCATTTGTTTTGCTTTTGCAGTGGGGCAATATGTACTCAAACTGGTAGGAATGCACAGCATGTTAAGTCATGTTGTGCCTAAACACGCACAAACACTAAAAGCATATCCACAGATAATCAAGAGTTGTCAGGACATGACATCAGAGCAGAATCTGTCTAAGGGTGCTCACAGCGTGTCATGACCCATTTGTGCAACACAAACCACACAGGCAGATCAACACGAAGAGCTCATTTGCCAACTTCTGCATTTACATAAGTTACTGAAGTTGATCAAATAATCCATTCTTCACCTCCCGAAAATGTCAGAGCTCCCCATTTCCAAAGGGTAAGTCTAATTCTTTGTTTTACTTCAAATATATTGACATAAAAATGTGAAACAGACTGTAGGCACACTGTGGTCCTAAAATGGAAAATGTTTTACTTATAGGAAATTATGTCCAGCTATGACATGGATTAGTTAGACTTATTACATCTTGAGTAGCAATGTATAAATATATCATTTTTAATTACTGACTGTAATCTTTGCTGAGGCTTTGATAGCAAACAGCAGCAAAGGCAAAAGTCATTCTGTAGCTGCTGTTGCTTCAATGCCTTGAAACTCTTTTTATAATAATATTCTAGTAATAATGTTATTTAAAACTACTGCATTATGTTTATTTACTTTTAACATTTATCGAATTTGTCTTTTTTTCATTTTGTTACCTTTTTTATTTTTATAAAAAAAATATAAAATATGTTTTTTACCTGTTTTGTAAGTGATATATTTAAACATGTTTTTAAACATTTGCTCCCCAGTTAATTTTGTCATGCACAAGCTGTCCAAAGACTGTAATACAAACACTGTAAACCAAATATTGTAAAAGAACACTGTACCATGTCTCTGGTTGTCTTTATAAAATGCAGATTAATGATTCGAATGGAAAGGCTAGAACGCGTTTAAAAACGATCCCTTCAAATTGTGTTTAGCTGTTATAATTTCTCATTTGAAGGAGCCACACGACATGTAACGGAAATGCTGTATTGTCTGTTGCTGTGTACTTGTTTGTTTTTGTTGCTAGTTATATGAAAAGACATAAGTGATAAAGATGATAAACGATATACAGTTGTTAACCTTTTCTGGATTTTAGCAAATACGTTTTCTTTAACTGAGCAGTGGTTCTATGTAGGAATGAATTCTTGTTTTCATAAATATGTACTCGTCCAGTACTTGTCAGCAATGAGGTGTGACAGTGAGACACTGCTAAACCACATAACCTTAGTTTCAGTTATAAACTAAAAATGACTAGCCTGAAAAGTCCAAAATACATCTGCAGATGACTTTTTGTTTCTATCCACTTCAGAGCTAAATGTGAGGAGTAGTCAGGGTGTCACATTAGTCTTTTTACATTGCTTTCATTCTGCTGATTAACTACTGAATAAATGCCTTTAGGGACATTAGCAGGTGGCACATACCTATATATTTTGTGCACTTACAGTAACTTCCTCAATTTTTGGTTGTTGTAACTCTGCTATTGCAAGCTTGTTGATGTTCCCCATTTAGTACACTAAACCTGGTAGTTATCAAGATTTTATAGCCTAAGACTCATAAGACTGTTTGAGCTGCTGTTGATGACTTCTTGCAAACTCCCAAATAATATAAGTTATTCTTGAGACACACTGGGGCTTCATATAACATTAAAGAATTATATTCAGAAATGTATAGATAACTTTCAAATGAAAATGTGTTGATGCGTCATCTGGTTCTACATTACAAACAGGAAACTTTAAAATAGTTGTGGTCACAAAACGCAAGTCTACAAGGAAGTTGCAAGTGTTGTGGTTGTCTGACTGCCATACACAGAAAAGACTAACAAATGACAAGGACTTCACTCAGTGCTTAAAGGATAACTTTTAGTTATATCATGCAATTAAAGGAAGCATCCTAAAATTGATGTCCCAATAAATAAGACAGTTTTTTTGTTTTTTTTAAATGTAATTACAATATTTTTTAATTTGCACAAAAGAAATTCATCTGAATCTAGACACAATTTGATTGTGCTTGAAGCTACAGTGTGTAAAATCTCACTGTCAGATGTCAGTGGATTACAGATTGCAGTCAGATCTGTTTTCTTAGCCTTCCCAACTGCATTGCATAATCTTAGCTTTGGTGACCACTGTAAGAGAAACACAGTTTAGTCAGCCAACAGATATCAAACAAATAAAATGTGATGTTTGCAAGACACACTGTCTTTATACACGTTGACTGTTATGGGGTGCCATCTAAATTTAAACATATTTGAATGATTTCAACATTTGGAAATAAATCAGGAGTAAAAGCAGGATATGTGTCAGTTAAATAATATTTTGATATTTTTACCTCAAAATCGCCCTATGACCTGTTGTGAGTGTAGGCTGTCAATCACCTGTTTACCTCAGCTGTCAATATGCAGGGTGTCCAAGTCTATCTACTCTAGAGGAGGATGTAAAACAACATCAAAGTCAATGAGTCTGTTAAACTGACTTGGACGCTTTGTGAATAAACTCTCATGAAATGAGAATACAATTAAAATGTTTGTCGAAGGGGAAGTCTCATTTTTAGGACATTCAATACTGAAATTAGCTGCATTAATGTTAGCTTACGACCAGATATTATTTAGGTGGCTTGTTGTCACCAGTCTGGAGATGGGTTGGTCACATGTCTAATCTGCTGACAAAAAGTAATTGTGAGAATGAAAATGGAGTTATGATTCTGGGGTTGCCGTTTTATAGGCTATAACATCAGAGAAAGTTTTGGTTCCTGCCTTAAGAAGTTGGGTTTCTTTTCTGTTCTGCCTTTAGCAATGTAGAAACCTCTGTTTTGTCAGTATTTATTGTTGTGTCTGGTTTTGGTTCTTCCTTTACAGGTCCTAATTAAGTGAAATGACTATGCATTATGTACATTTGGTATACCGATTTTCACAAACTGCATAAATACCCAAGTCAAATCTGCATGAGAAAGGATTAACTTTTCTTTTTTTGTTGTTTTTTTGTTTGTTTCTTTATTTTTTTTTAAAAAAAATCCCTAACAATATATATATATCAATATTTTATCTCTAAATCTGAAACTATAAAATTCAAGTAAAAAACAAAATAGTGTAATTAGTTTATGTGGCTTGTTGTCAGCTGTGTGGTGACGGGTGGGTCACATGTGAATTGTGTACAATTGTGTCGTTGTAACAATATTGGGAATAGATAAACATGCATATGCATATTTCCATGTGTTAGAGCCCTGACTTGAGAACAGGAAGTGAGGTTTTTTTTAAGTACCACACACTCTGTTAAATAACCTGAAAAAAAAAACTTAAGGTATGTTTAAGCTTTTTTCTCAATTCAGTTCAATTATTGTAATTTGTAGAATTTGATAGAGTTTAGCAGAAATTCTTAGTTAACTTGTGTTAAGTCCACAATAAAGCGCACACAGCAGTGCCACAGGGTGGAAAAACATTGTGACTCTTAGAGTGGTGGCATGTGTCTGATGTGAAAGCAAAAGTCAAAGTGCTTTCTCATTTCAGCCCAGCAACAGTGAGCTTCACCGCAGCCCTTCACTTGTTCCACATTGTGTCAGCCTTATTCCAAAATGGATGGAAATCATGTTTCACCTCAAAATTGTACACACAGTACCCCAAGTACATGCAAATTTATTAAAAAATCAAAAACATAAATGAATGTAATTCATTTTGGAATCAGCTGTAACATGACAAAATGCAGAACAAATGAACTGCCCTGGATACTCTTAAGTGCTTCTGCAGTGCTGATAAATACTAATCACTTTAACTTCTTTGCAGTGAAAGGACTCCGTGGATAAAATTTAGAAGATGCTTGTGGTATGTGGCGGCTTTGATCATGGTCGGGACTTTAGTGATCTACAGCTCCGTTTTCCAAGAATCATGGTCTTTAAACCCAAGGACATCCACCCCAAACTCAAGTACCTCTCACGACAGTGTACCTCCTCTAGTTGACGAGGTAAGTATATTCACTGGCCTCCATATAATCTGTGCAAAGGCAACACTAACAATATTATCTCCACAAATTAGTCACAAAAGTGATCAGTTGGTTGTTCGATGTTTTTCTGAACTGAAACTAGTTAACTAGTTAAGTTAAAGTCATCATGATGTAGTCGTGTTACCGTGATGTTCTTCATCTCATTTTATCCATTTATATTTAAAATATTTGAAGAAATACATGTTCATAATTATTATGACTGTGACGTATCAACGATTTCTTTTAGCTAATTAAACACATAGTATATGTTTTATTAGTGGCAGCTCAGGGTTCTCTAATTTTCTGAAATGGGGTGGTCAAACAAAATTTATAGCATGGAAGATGGAAGAGCACCTGTCTGCTAGGAAAGGATCCTGCACTAGAGTTTGAGAAGTACAAGCTCTATGCTGAGGTCGGCCTCGCCTCAGTCACAACTTCTTAGTTTCCTCGTCACTTCAGAAGAACTGAGGTGACAAAATTGAAGCTGAACAAGAGAACAGAGAAGAAATATGGGAAGTTTGTAATGAAGGGTTGTCATTTTATTCAGCTGTAACATCAGAGACTTGGTTTCTGTATTTTCAACATAGAGTGGGTTTTGTCAGTATTGGTTTGTGGCCCTGGTTTGGTTTGATTTCCTGCTTTACATGACCTATTTTAACAGCTCCTCCCATCTAATACAGAAAACTTAAATAACGCTGACTGTGTTATGTACATTTGCTATACTAGTTTTCACAGACAGCACAAACAGCCAAGTCAGATCTGGACAAGAGAAGATTAACTTTAATTTTTTTCTTTCTTTTTTAAAAACATACATATTTTATCTCTCATTCTGAAGCTCATTTTAGAAAAGATGCAAAATTCAAATAGAAAATATGAATCTAGTGTTATCAAGTACAATGCACAAAAATCACCAGCCTTCTCTGCTTGCACAGATCTCAGTCTCATTATTCCTTGCAGTACACTGTGGCGTACCCACACGAGTACCATTTCATATTGGATGAACTGAACAGATGTCGGGAGGAAAGCCCATTCCTGGTTCTAATGATCCCGGTTGCACCCCACAACAGAGAGGCTCGTCACATGATCCGCAGCACGTGGGGGAATGTAACAACGGTGCAGGGCAAAGTGGTCAGCCACTACTTCATACTGGGACAGTCCAGAGAGGAAAATGGAGCAGAGACCATTGAAGAACAAGTGAGTGGCTTCAGTCCATTGTAGTAAACTTTCCACACATTTCCCTTCTTGTTATTATCAGGAATACATAGTACAGGGTGAATGAGCTACACCAGATGATTTAGAAAAGTCACAAGAGAGTCGAAGCAGAGGAAGGAAAGAAGGATCAGATTCCAAGCAGCCAAAGAAAATCCAGTACAAACACAACTTCCTTTACTTATAAGATTTCGATGTGGCTTGATCTGATTTAGTCTTTTCAGACCACTCTACCAAACATGTATCATGTTTGCTGTATCAATGAGTGAGTTAACTGAAGAATCATTACTAATTATTAATTTATTAAATGATGCTTTCAATTTCACTTTCTCAGCTGTTACGTGAAAGCCGGGACCATCGTGACATTCTCCAGAGTGACTTCTTGGACAGCTACCATAACCTCACCATCAAAACAATGCTTATGTTTGAATGGCTCAGCACCCATTGCCCCCAGACCTCCTATGCCATGAAGGTTGATAGCGACACGTTCCTCAATGTGCACAACCTTGTCGGGATGCTTTTAAAGGCCCCTCAACATCTCTACATGACAGGAAACGTGGTAAGGTTTGCTCCTGTTCTTCGAGACCAAAACTCTAAATGGTTTTTGCCGTTTTCCACCTTCCCCGAGTCAGTCTATCCAACTTATGCCATTGGACTGGGCTATGTGTTCTCTCTGGATTTAACCAGGAAGATACTGGAGGCTGCTCAGCATGTCAGAGCTCTTTACATTGAAGATGTGTATGTGGGACTGTGCATGAAACATCTGGGTATTCCACTGACAGATCCTCCTCGTAATGATATGTTTATGATTTGGAAGCCATCAGACACGGACAACTGTTACTGGACTTCTGTCATAACAACATTGCTGCACAGCTCTAACCAGCTTTTGGACGTATGGAAATCTTATCAAATTCAAGCACAAAGTGGATGTTAAACACCTGCTTCTTACTACAGTGCGATGAAGAGTTTTTCTATTTTAATCATTTTAATGATTCAATATGATCTTTATGTCCGCTGTTAGCTTACTGGTCCACAATGAAGAATGTAAATTTTACAAAAGCGCAGGGAGGGATTAAGATGTTTACACTGTCCCCATTCAATTACTCTGCACATTTTGATACATGCTGAGGTTTTATTCACCTCATAATTCTTTTTCCAAAAACGTTTACTGTAGTAGGATATACATTATTAGAACAATGCTGTTTGTGTTTCAGTGGATTAAACACCCTGAGACAATTTGTCATATGCAGGGCAACTCACACAGTATTAATAATGATAATGTTGCTGTCAGGCAGCAGCGCTAAACACCATATTAAATTTTTCCAATTTGGCCTGTGCACACAACCACGGCAGACTCTAAATCTGAGAAACCTGATATGATTGAAGTACCCACTTCAACTTAAGTTAAAGCTGAAAGTTTGTGCTTCAATCACACCTCGACTGATTTATTTAAAATGCACTGTGGTGCTGTACAGACGCAGAATTACAAACTGTATCTGTGTTTCTGGAATGGGCACTTTATGGGTCAAAATTACAGTCAGTCCGATTGGTACTAAACCTGGTATAGGCAGGACCGTCCTGGTACCGAAGCCACTCCCGTAATATTTGATTGATTTTTACTCAGGTCACACACGCTAACCTCACATTATAAAAAAGGCAAATTTTTTACATTGACGTGTCATTTGTTCCATGACTACGTAGTACTCAGTTGTCGCCAACTAAGGATAGAAACCTATTTAGGCGCACATCTGTAAATAAAGTCTTATTTATATAAAGCGGCAGTGACGATGATGCTGTCACAGTTTGTTGCATTTGTATTTGTTTTATTGTCGTGTTCAGGTCAAATCTGATTGATTTACTAAAGACTGATAAATATTGTGTTTTACATCTGGTTGCCTCAAGGCCTTACAACATCCTCCACACTATGCACTTGAACATATAAAAGCGATGAGCACCGCTTTCGTTGAATTTTGAGTGTTTTAATCAGCTTTGTTACATCTGTGGCGTTCCCGGTCAAAAGTGACTGCCATAGAAAATGAATGGGAATCCACCCCTCACCCCTCTTGCCCTTTACTAATGTAAGAACTCTTTGTTTTGTGCCTTGAAAATATGTCGCTGAGATAATCACAATTGTAGCTGAACTGATACACTACACAAAGGATGCTTCTTCACCCATGGGCAGGAAGACGCTGCCTTATCTTGGTCTGTACTGGTTTAAACTGATAATCTGCTGTCTCATGAATTTTACCCTCTATATAAACTGTTATACTTGTGAATAAAGTTGAGTCAATTTGGGAAGACAATCTGAAGCAGTCTCTGTTTTCTTGTTCTCCCAAGCTGCTCCCGAGCTCGTACTAACACGCTGAATGGCATGCTTGAATATTACTTGAGAATATATTTGACTGTGTTACAGACTAAGGGACAATCTCTGCTGATAGACGTCCACGCCTCGGAGGAAGTCGATCCACGGATTAGGCCTTGGAAACCGTTTCCTTCAGTGTCTTTGTCTTTAAGTGGTCATGTGATTGGCTTACCACGACTACTTTATTCTTCCTCAGTCAAACAGCAGCACTCATGCGATTGTTTTGCCCCCTTAGCTCCAGGTGTTGTGCTATAGTGATGTGTCGGTCGCAAACGAAACGGCTCTTAGAGCCGTGAATGACGTGAGCCAGCTCCTTATCGCAAGCTGTGGGTTTTTTTTTTCTTTCGCTCACCCTCTCTGTTGCACGTTTTTTCTGCTTCACTCTGCACGCCATTGCGCTGTGAAGAGGGGGGAGGGGCGGTAGTTACACTGGCAGTAGCACAGGAACAGAGCGGGAGGGAGAGAGAGACAACAACGTCACATTAGAAAGGTATAGTAATCATCTACAACTATTATCAGTTGTGGATTATAAAAGATTCAGAAAGTTTATTCATGCAGACCCATATGACAGAGAATGTGCATCTTCTTTTTGTTTTCATATTTTAATTTATATTTAATTGTGTTGTGATTTGCAGTGTTTTGTGTTGTTTCACTTTAAATTTGTTTAAAAGGAAAAAGCTGAAAATTTAAATAGTTAAAAGTTGAAATGTGAATAGTTGTTTTTTGTATTATATAATTTATTTATTATTTTATGTGGAGTGAATAAATAAAAGTATATTTACGATGGCCCCTACAGACAAAGCACGTACAAATTTCAAAACACGTAAAAACTCAGAAGCACGTAAAAACTCCAAAACACGTACAAAAGACAACAGAAGTGCTCCAGGATGCTAGGGACAGTGTTGAGCTTTTGTTACGTAGTGCCTACACAAGCCAGGAAGTACCAACGACCGGATTTGGTGTGTCGTAACAGGTAAATGAACTTTTTTTTTTTTATTATTTGAATATATATGAGTGCTTGTGCATAAATACACAAACAACACACATATGCTTTCAATTGTGTAATTTAAGTGATCTAGGTCAGCGGTCCCCGACCGTTTTTGCGCGATGAACCGGTTTATGCCCGACAATATTTTCACAGACCGGCCTTTAAGGTGTCGCGGATAAATACAACAAAATAAAACTAGTACCGGTACCGAAAAAAAGAAGATTTATTCATAACACACATGAAAAGACCCAGGAAAACAGAGTTAACAATAAAAACGATAACAAAATGACGCTGAAAACCGATGAAAAACCCTGAAAACCATACATTTCACACCTGAGCCTCTACTCTTGCGGCCCGGTACCGGTCCGAGGCCCGGGGGTTGGGGACCGCTGATCTAGGTAGCTCTGTTTTGGAAGTTCAGTTCAGGCTAGAAATGTGTTTTGGAGTTTGTACTTGTTTTGTCTCTAAGGGCCACCATAAATATTTATATAGAGACATATATAAATGAAACCACTTTTTTTTGCATTAGTAATTCCTTTTGTGCATAATTTTATATTTTTGTTAATAATAAATTAATTAAAGCAACAAAACAACCTGAAGAGCCGGTTCGGAGCCGAAAGAGCCGGTTCTCTAAAAAGAGCCGGAAATCCCATCACTATTGTGCTCGACCAGGGGTGTCAAATTCATTTTAGTTCAGGGGCCACATGGAGAAAAGTCTATTCTCAAGTGGGCCGGACTGGTAAAATCATTGTATATATAACTTAAAAACAACAACTTCAGATTGTTTTCTTTGTTTTAATATGATCAACATAAAAATAAATCTAGAGCCTGTGGACAGTATGTTCAAAATAGTACAGGCACAACATAGCTATTGATCATAAAACATCTCAAGTTATTTGAAAATTCTGAGGACAAAGAACACACAAACACACAGTGCTTTAGTGATTCACAGCAGTATATCACAGATCACAGAACTACATCAGGGTGTCTCATGCAGCACTTTCAGTGGGGTTGCATAGTTTATTTGATTCCTGATACCTGGCATCTTTTAGCTTTCACCAGCTCATCAATATCAGGCTTCACATCCTGAGCAGCAGCTAAATTCAGGATGTGATTCGAGTGCCTGTGCGTGAGCCTTGAGCGCAGTTTTGTTTTATTTATGCTCATTACAGAGAAAACTTGCTCACAAAGATACGTGGTTCCGAACATGCACAACAGTTTTGCTGCGAGGGCTGTCAAGTTGGGGTAACCTGATAAGAGATTCTAATAGAATGTGTTCAAGCCAGCTGCGGCAAATTTGAAATATATCCATGGGGCAAACCCCCGAGCTGCTGTCCTGGGGCCTTTGGGTTGGAGAGTGAATTTGTTTATTATTATTCATTCATTACTAACATCTACACCATCAGAGTGACTGTTTTCTGCAGCAGGAAACATCGCGTCAAAGCTTAAAATCTGAGAAAGTTGATTAATTCAGGATTCTTGCATTTACCACATCCTCCTCTAAACACACGCACACCCACCCACACTCAGACCACTGTCACACCAAATCGAACTCATCCGGTAGATATAACGCTGTCGGAATTTGTTTAACCTCCTACTAATATCAACTAAAGCCTTAAGCTGCGCACTGAAAGCGACTGCTCGTTGCACGTCAGTGTCGCAGAGTAAGCGGCTGTAAGTGACTACTCTTTTTTTTTTTTTCATAATTTAATTAAATTTATGCACATATTACAATCTCTCGTTGGGAGACAACATTAGCGCAACAACGTCTTGAAAAGGTTGAATAAGAAACCAGACGAAATAGGAAAGTAAGTGACTACTCTGACCGACGACTGGCCGCTCGCGGGCGTTCCGAGGTCTGGTTACCTAGGTAATCCTCTAACATATTTACCGCCAGGTCACATGTCAATCACCGTTATTCCTCGCAGTAGTCGCTCACCTGGAAGCTGAAAAAAGTTTGACTCGGGTCCTGCCCACTTGCTCCGACGTTAATTCGCCTGTAGTCTTTCTCTGGGCTCACTGCCGCGACCAGCGTGTACGCAGCTCTTTTTAAAGTTATGTTTTCGACATTACATCTATTTAATAAATTCACTAAAACCGCTTATTTCTCTTAGACTAATGTATGCAGTTAAACAATTACAAATACTGCAGTCTCTAAAATAATAAACGACGAGCAGTTCATTTTAAAAGACTTCTCTTTTGCCTTCTGTTGAACATTTACTGTTGCTCATGAATAAGAGCATTTAAAAAATATCTGATGATTCAAAGATCTCATAGAATAATCGACAGACTACTGAAATACTAAAATAATTTAATTAGCAGATATTTTTTACAGGGGGCCTTATAACATGTGTATTTGTAGCAGTTTACATTTTAGAGTACAACATTTCAGGAGGACAGTATTTAAATGAATCACTGACTCATGATTTAGTAAGGTTTCCTGCAGAAAAAAAGCCTCATTGTGCAACCGATGAATACTTACCAGTAGGAGTGTTTAGTTCTTTGGAGTGACATAAAGATCTCAATTCTAAGAATATGTAAAGTAGTGCCAAAAAAGTTGTTGTCGGGTGGGGTAAAGAGTCTTTATCCCAATTGACAACATGGAGAAAAGGGTGTGTCTGGTTGATTATTACAAGGAGCCAAGCTATGGTTACGCTGGTGTGAGTGGTGAGTTTCCTCACTACAGGATTGAAATCAAGACTTTGATGTTGCCGTTCTAATACATTAATTTTATTTTTTCCTTAATCATTACAATACTTGAGTTAGTTTCAACTTCCCCTCATATGCTTGGCAATCTGCTGACTTCTTCAACTAGACATATGTCTGTACAGGAAACCACAACCACATTCTGTCTGGTGTGTGTGTGAGAGAGAGAGAGAGAGAACGTGTGTATGTATGTCTGTACGCAAATAAATGGTAAATGGTCTGTATTTGTATAGCACTTTATATTTGTCCATAAGGACCCCAAAGCGCTTTACACATCCAGTCATCCACCCACACATTCACACACTGGTGATGGCAGCTACATTGTAGCCACAGCCACCCTGGGGTGCACTGACAGAGGCGAGGCTGCCGGACTCTGGCGCCACCGGGCCCTCTGACCACCACCAGCAGGCAACGGGTGAGGTGTGTCTCGCCCAAGGACACAACGACCGAGACTGTCCGAGCCGGGGCTCGAACCGGCAACCTTTCGATTACAAGGCAACCTCCCAACTCTTGAGCCACGATTGCCCCTATTAATAACACCATGACACCCAAAATGAAGACCAAAATGAATGACGATGCTTTCAATTTGGAGTAAATCTCCAACAGTGTCACCAGCGAAGCACACCCACAGCATCACACCTCCTCCTCCGTGCTTCATGGTGGCAACCATGCATGTAGAGACCATCTTCACCTTTTCTGTGTTGCACAAAGGCACAGCAGGTGGAACCAAAGATCTCAAAATTCGGACTCATTGTTTATCTGGGCTCTAATCTGAGCTGCTGTTAACTTGAGATTTCTGAGGCTGGTGACTCAGATGAATTTTTCCTCTTGGTGACTCTTGGTCTTCCTTTCCTGGGTCGTCCTCATGTGAGCCAGTTTCCTCATAGCACTTGATGGTTTTTGCGACTGCATTGGTGGACACATTTAAAGTTTTAGCAATTTTCTGACTGACCGTCAGTTCCTTCTTTCCAACCTTCCTGTCATGTTCAGGTCAAATCTGACTGATTTACAATTTAAAACGCTGATAAATATTGTGTTTTACATCTATATGCCTCAAGGCCTTATGGCATCCTCCACACTATGCACTCAAACATATAAAAGTGATGATCACCTCTCTCATTCATCATGGTGCCCTCGAGGCAAACGTGTTTGCTTGCTCGGCTCAATGCCGACTTCCCTAACTGGGCATTGGTGTGTAGCAGCAAAGAAAGAATTTCATTGCACAAAGAAATTACGTTTTTTCCTTTGTGCATATGACAATAAACACTTTGAATTGAATTGAATTGAATTGAACTGAATTGAATTTTGAGTGTTTTAATCAACCTTGTTACATCTGTGGTGTTCCTGTCAAAAGGGCCATTTGAAATGAATGGGAATCCATAAATTTATATTTATGTAATTATTATAAAGTATAGAAACAAATTACTTTGTAATGAACTGAAAATATGTGTCCTGTATATTGTGTACTCAGTACAGAGTACTCGGTAGGGTTGTTTTCTTGGTTAGCCATGCTTCTTGAAGAAACGGCGCTCTCTTGTGGTAATTGAGTGAACAAAATGTAGTTTGGAGTAAAAAATGTATTTGATTGGTTTAACTGATTGATTCACTTTTAATAAACACATGAAAACATACATTTTGAAGGGTTAAAAATGTAAATTATCTATTGTCTTATGTAGTCTGGAAGATGAGTGGATGGTGGGGTGGGTGCAGTTTTCTTTGTGGTGGGGTTGGGTGGACTGTCCCGGGCTCTGTGGGGCCAGGCGGCGCTGCTGGCCCAGTGCGGGTCGCGGAGTATGGGGGTGCCTACTGGGGTCAGCGGGGGAGCTGGCCCCAGGGAGGGGTCACTTGCCCCTCCCCTCCTTCCCTCCCCATCTCCAGTTGCCTCCCTCTTCCCGCTCCACCACAACCACCCACACATGCAGGGCCTTGGAGTAGGGTCACCAGGGTGCAGAGGAGGCAACCCCCCCCCCCCCCCCTGTCCCCTTCTGGCTGCCTCTGCCACAATTTTATCCCACAACTTAGACATTCACATTACTCACACTCTCATAACACATACATATAGGATCTTGGGGGTGGGCACGATACACGGAATCCAAAGTACCATCAGGGTGTACACCTCACCCCTGGCGTCGTTGCCCACCTCTCAATTTTAAATACACGTAGACATTGAGGGCTAGCAGGAGGGACCATGCGCTTACCTGCTGCTCTCTGGCAGGTAGCTCCATGCCCTCCTGGGTTTTAATTGCACCTTAGAACACATATGCATCAACACTACATATGAGCCTGGCGGAGGGAGGTTTGGAGTCTTCTCTCACCCCCGTTCTCTGTGGCCTGCTGGAGCGGGGGGGGCTGGGAGGAGGACTGCGGTCTGGAGTGTGGGGCCTCCCTGCTGCTGCGGAGTCGGGGCGGTCTGCCTCCCCCCACCGCAGGGAAAAGGGTAACACCACCTGGGTCTGGGTGCAGTTCCCCCCTCCAAGGGCAAAGGTACCTAGACCCGGTTCGTAGAGTACACTTGGGGAGTGTGATTGTGTGTACAGCGTCTCTTTATGTCTGTCTCCACGTTGGTTGAGTGTGGAGTAAGTGCATATGAGAGCATGAGGGTGGGAATGGATGTTTGTATCTGTGTGTGCCTGTATGTCTGTATCTATATGTCAGGTTGGGTATCAGACGCCACCTCTCTGGAGACATCTCAGGCCCTCCAAGGTTTGGAGGCCTATCTCCCCCCACCACCACTTCCCCTGCCGGTGGCAAACGCCCTCAGACATCGGTGCGTTGGCGGTTCTTTGTGTCCAGGGATGGGCGTCCAGGTACACACCGGCTCACTCCTTGGTGGCTCCTTATCGGGGCCTGGAGCCTGGGGCTCGCTCGGGCCACTTCGGAGGTGGGGTGCCCCCGGCCTCTCGGCCTGGGGCTCGGTCACTCTGGCGCAGCTGGCTGCCGGCGGAGCTCACGGGCACGTCACTGCAACTCCCCCTGGCTTCTGCTCCGCGGCTACTGAGTGACCCCTCATCTGGGACTCTCCTCAGCTCTTTCTGGGACAGTGGCGCGGCTGCCCCTCTGTTGGTCTTCCTTGGTCTCTTGTGTTCTGAGGGCCTCTGGATGTCTGGAGTCTTGATCTCCTCCATACCTGCTTCATGCCCTGGTGGACGGGGCTGTGGCCCCCCCACACCCTCTAGCACATCATTACATGAAGGAACCTTTTAAAAAACAAAAAACAAGCGCGTCCATGCTCACAGGTGTACACACGGCTGCTCACACCCACAAACTACACCCTTTTTGGCTCCTACCTCAAAGCACACTGTGTTCTGTTGATCTTATGTGCTGCACAATAATGTTTAATATTTAGTATTTACTGTCATATTCCCATATATCATCGTGATGTTGTTTATTGTATTGCTCTCGTTTTCTTCTGCTTGTTTTCTTTTTTCTTTCTCAACAGGTGATCCAGGTGATCGATAGATGCATTTTATTTCTCTGCTCATTCTGTTGGTTTTTGTCTTTTGCCCTTCTCCCCCGTCCCTCTTCTCAGCTGTTTCTCTTTCCCTCTTTCTTTCTCCCCTTCTTTCCCCCAGTCAAGTCTGTCCCGTATTCAGCAAGTGAAAATAAAATAAACAATAAAAGGTGAATCAAATGGACCATTACGGCAAGGCTGGGATGGTCAGTTTGGTAAAGTAAATCCGTTGGGCATCTTTCTTCGCCTTTAGACAACAATTCTGATGGCAAAAGAGCCAAAGAGGACAGGCAAAAAAAAAAAGTAAATTATCCTATACACAAAGGCTTAAGACTCCTGTCTTTGAAAAATGCAAATAACTTGTGTATCTGTGTGTGCTTGTATATTATTATAAGGCTGTGGTGGTAGAACGATATATAGACTAAAAACCAGCACAGGTAGCTGCAATCAGGAAGATCCAGCAGGGAAAATAAGCATTATTCCAAGTTAATACAGAGGCAAGCCAACCTGACTTGCAGGTCTCAGAGTTACTTATCCTCACTTTCCAGGGCTGCATGTCTCCACATGTCCACGTCCTCACACTCTGGCTGGAGTTCCCTCACTTCTCTCATCTTTTGACACAGTAACAACTGTTGACATTAATTTTGTGCTGGCTGATATGAAAAGCTCAGGACTTTACAGGTTAGTTCTTTTTTTTTTTTTTACCATGAAAATATATTTTCTTCATCCAAAGGGAAAATGGATAATGAGTAAAACAAAATAAAAAACATAAAAATGATTTCAGTTACCAGGAAATTTGTTATTTAAAACACTTTTTAAAATAAGTATTGAACACGTTGCCAATTTTCCACATGTTAAAGTCATATTTCCATGAAATTCTCACCATCCAATCATCTCAAATAGTGCACATAAACAATGAAAGGATGCCCTTAGTGGTATATAATAAGACTGAGCCTTTCTAAAGTTCCTCTCCTGGTCCTGATTCAACTGCTAAAACCTGATGTGTCAATCAAAAATGCATGTTTCCATGGGTGTTACTGTTATTTAGACCTTTATCTTCCTATTTATACTAATACACAAGTCCCTAAATCTGAGACACTGCATGTCCCTGGTAAAAAAATCCGAGATGACCCGGTGGCTTGGTTGCGCCATAGATGGTAAACAAACCGGGTTTCATTTTTTTCCTCACCAAATCATCCTCTGTTTGCCTGCTGCTTAACATATATCTAAGGGCTGGCAAATGGAAAGTAAGGCATTACTGTAATTGTATTGCATTTGTATCTAACAGACAACTGTAATCACATTATATTTTAACTGTCATGGACTGGTTTAATTAAGCATAAGCTTTAGGCATGCTTTAAAGTAGGGTATGTTTTAGGGAATGAGCCTAAAGCATATACTCGGTATATAATTGGTAAATGAAGGAAGTGCCTTTGAAACAGCACAGATGTAGAGATAACGCTGTGTAAGTTATATTTGACAGAAATGCTGCTTCTGTAAAATGACACTTTTGTGAAAAGTTTGCACTCTTAATCTTCCTCATCCATGCTACAGTAATGATACTACACTGCACAAAGACTACTGTCTGAATGAAGCTTAATCCACCTATTTTTGACTTTAGTGAAGAGGTCAGGTTATTGCTTCAGGTTATTGGAGGTTGGTGTGCATTTGATTATGCACAGCTCTTTTATTGTCCCTCCACAGTATTTTAATAATTAGCTTTGACTGGTTCATTGGAACACATTGATTATATAATTTTTCTGCCATTCTGTTGGTGGTATGCTTGGGTTAATTGTCCTGACCCAATTTCAACCAAGCTCCAGGTTCTGGACAGACAGCCTCTTAGTTGACTCTAGAATATTTTTGTATACAGAGACGTTCAGGGTCGACCGCAAGGCCTGCAGCTGCCGTACAAGCTCCACCATCATGTTTGACAGTTGATATGAGGTGTTAGTGCTGATATTCTGTGTTTAGTTGTTGTCAGGTGGCGTTGTGCATTATGGTCAAACACCTTCACTTTGGTTTCATCTGTCCACAGGACATTGTTCCAGATACCTTGTGTTTTGTTCAGATTCAACTTTGCAAAGCTAAGCTGTGCTGCCTGGGAAACCTTCCAAACATGTCATACTTGTTCATTCTTTGTCTAATTGTACAGTCGTGAACGTTAACGTGTAACATGCTAACTGAGGTGTTTGAGATGTCACATTTGAGTTTTCTGCAGTTTCTCTGAGCATTGCACCGTCTGTGTTATGAAAAATACCGGTGGACTCAGGAAGCAGAACTCACAGAGGCACAGAGTTGCGGTGAAACAATTTATTTACAGTGAAGGAGATGAATTTTCAAGGACAGTGTATATACAATAAAATGTGAATGGAGACGCCAAGCCTGGGACGTGCAGGTAAGGAGACGCAAACTGGTAGGGCACTCGATCTAAGGGAGAAGGAGCAGGAGAATTAGGAGGGTCTTGCCCAAAACCGAGAAAAGCATAAAAGAGACTTTACCGAGAGTTGGAGAGGTTACTTGGTACTGTTTGCCAAAAACCTCCAGAAGGGAAACAAACCAAACAAGGCGACCCGGAGAAACCGAGAGATGAGAGTCCAGGGGAGGAAACAAAACTCCGTACAGTCACCAGCGAAAATAATCTACAGGTTCCAGTAGGCAGGCTGGCAGATCTTCAGGCACTCCAGAAAAGTCAATACTCCGACAGTAGTCCTCTGTCAGGCAGCTCCTGAAGAACGCTTCAGAAGAAAGCGTTTGACAGGTAACAGGTGTGCCAGGTTCATTGAACAACCGCCCCGCCTACCTATGCCAAAAAAGGAAACACACAAACAAAAACACCGGGCAGCCATAACCCGGCTCCTAACAGTCTGACCTTTGCCGAGACATCCACTCCAGGGAAGACTGGGGAATGTCTTCATGTTTTCCACTTGTAATGGAGTTGTTCTTTGTTTCAGAGTGTGTTTTTGTTTAGTTGTTTCTTTTATACATAAGTATATTTACTTAGGAAAATGAAGAAAGGTTAATTGTATTTCAGTAAATGCAAGTACTGTGTTCTTTTCTTTTTTCAATAAAAATATTTGTCGAGAGGCACTACACAAAAAATAATAATGCAATCAAATCAATTTTGTTGTCCAAGACTCTACCAATGTCCCACTCCCACAGCATTTATTGTTATTTCATTTCATTTGTTTATTAATTTCACACTTGGTACAACTATTCAAACAAACCAACCACACTTTCTATCAAAAAGCACTACAACCATGTGTGAAAAGGAGCAGGAAGAAGAAAATATTCTTATTAAACCCTGCCCCCTATCTGCAATCCAATTTATATTACAAGTGGGCACCAAAAATCAGGGAACAAACTAACATTAACATTTATCTCCGGTCCTAACCCAACCAAACGACAAATGTACAATCAGAATGCTCCACATAGTAACGAGGAGAAAAGTAAAATTAAAATAAATAAAACAAAAAATTATAATGGATCCTTTTTCAATGAACTCCAATTTCATTCACATTCTTCATATTGAGTTATCGTTTTAAGCATGTAACACTTTTTAAAACAATGTAAATTTATACAATTCTTTAAATTATAATGAAGTGAGTTCCACAGTCGTATACCCCTAACCGTTGGACTCATTAATCTTTGTGTAGTCCTAGCTAACTGATGCTTAAAATAAAATTTCCTTCTGCTATCTTCTCCCCTTGAGCACAATAAAAATACTCTTTGTAACTTAAAGGGCAAAATATTATTTTTAGCCTTAAACATAATTAATAGTGTCCGGAATTTCACTAAATCTCCTAATTTTAATAATTTCGATTTTATAAATAATTTATTTGTATGTTCTCTATATTTAACATTATGAATCATTCGTATCATTTTATTGGGAAAATATTGAGTTTTTTGTGATTTATTTCAATAAATGCTTCAGATGTTTAATCTGGCATTTAAAGGGTTAAAATCCTGAAAACAATTTCAAAAATTGTTCAAAAATCGTTTTTACTCAGCCGTTCTTTCAAATATCTCAAAATTTAAAAAATCTCAAAATTTAAAAAAAAAAAGATTTCCTGCAAAAATCCACACCTCAGGCTATCACACATGCCTGAGGTGGGCATAAGGGTTAAAGAATCATCGTACGTGTCCTGGGCAATATCAGACAAGTAGAAAAAAGCTGAGATGCATTAAAATAACATTAAGGATATTGGGCCGACTTGCTGCTGTCCTCTCAACACACGTTTCTGTCACCCACACTCACAACGACTGCTCTGCCTGCTTTTGCCTGCAGATGTCGCAACTGAGGCACCGAAATCTGAATTTCAATCAGGAACACTGTAACAAATGTAAGCGTCACTTAAACTCAAATTTCTGTTTTTCTTTGAAAACATTTGTTTAAAGTTTTTCTTTATATTTTAATAACACTCTTGTCTCTCGAGAGACAAACTGCTCTGCCTCAAAGGACCAGGCAACAGAAATCTCATGTCGTGTTCAGCAGTAACACATAAAGTAAAGTAACAAGCAATGTAACATATTACATGCTTCAGGAAGTGCATTTAAATCTTACAGCTGGTATTGTATTAAAGAAAAAGGTAAAAAATGAAATGATGTGTATCGCACTAATTTATCTGAATACATGCAAGGTTTTATATCATTCTCCACAGCTTCAGATCAGAATGTAATGTAAGAGAGAACACAAGCATTGATACAAAGTTGATCATATATTGCAGACTTTTGCTCCCAATGACCAGGTCTTATAAAGCCCATAAGTTCATATGATTGATTCCTTTGCCATTGCTCATCCAAACGTGCAACAGAAACTAAAGAAGAAAAAAGCAATGAAAATATGTTCACTGGTTCTAAACAGAAAGGACACAGTGGTGTGCCAGTAGCTCCCATCCCGACAGTCATTGATTATCCACGTGCACAGTGTACAGCCTGAGCTGAACTGTCGTTTGGTTGAAAATGAAATGCTGTTAATCATTAACTGCATAAAATATCATTGTAATTACATGCCATTAAAAAAAATCTTACTTTTTTAAAGAAAACATTTTCTTACATGCAAAAATAAATAAATTATCACAAGTAGAATAATCTCAAATAAAAAGAAGTCATAGATACAGCCCAAACTAAGGCATAAAATAAACCTTTAATAAGCCTTTACTCTGCCTTCTTGGAATGTGTTCTTGCATGAGCAGATAAGAAATAGATAGAAATAGCCGCTGATCACAGTATGTTGACATATTATAGCAAATATGTTAACTGTTTTCAAATATGCAGCAACACAGACACACACAGAAGAGAGAGACAGACAATCAGCCTCTATCACTCAGGAATTTTCTTATTCAGTTGTTTCACAGAATGTCTTGTTTAAGTTGGATGCACGTCCAGAAATCTGTGTGTGTGTGTGTGTGTGTGTGTGCGTGTGTGTGTGTGTGTGTGTGTGTGTGTGTGTGTGTGTGTGTGCCCGTGCAGGCAGCTGACCCTGGCATGAAGAGGGCCACTGTGTGAAACCACAGAGAAACCATTCTTCACTGCGACACACACATTACACACTCGCAGCCATCCACTCCCTCCCCCTTCTCTAACTCCTTAATTTGTCACATTCACCGAAACACACAAGCGCACAGCACAGAGGGAGCAAGAGAGTCACTTGCCATCTCTCATTCTTTTACACAGAAGTCTAGCGTAGTCTTTCTGTTTCTCCCCAGCACATACACATACACAGTGACTGTGTCCCACCAAGTAATGACCCTTATTTCACCATCCTGACTCAATCGCTGCTTCGGTCAAGAGACTAAAATGTAAAGCACAATTCCTCCAATACACTTTACACTTAAAAAACAATTATGTGTGTTAATTAACTAAATAGAGTTCAGGGATACATTTTTTGTGATGAATCATCCTCAGCACTCATATTTAAGCATATAGAACTGTGCACAAGTCTTGAGCCACCCTTAATTTCTTTATATTTGAAGCTAATGCTGTTTTATATTGTTACTGTTTTCTTGCCTCTTTTTCCTCTTTGTTATGCCACTATTGTCACATTGTTACTAAGCTGTAATAAAAAGTGCAACAGCCATTTCTTTAGCTAAAACTATGAAAAGTACCAAAGATGACACAGTTTGATAGCAGCAGTTATAGTAGTAACGTAGCAGCAAGGCGATTCCAAAGAACTGCTGATAGCTGAGAGCTTAGCATCGTGATGTGTCACAAACTCTAAGAAACTCACTACCTTCACCAAAGCCTCATCAGAAAAGTAAGGTATGCCAAATGACACAAGTAATGACTGAAAATATGTATCAACAGCTAACTAAGTGGTGGTTCCTAATTTGAAATATTTATGTAAAACTGTTGTTCTTATGTATGGAAGGAGATCAGGAGCCATCTGTAAACCACAGTGTTGGCTCTCATGGTTTGGGGTGGCATTTCAGTCAGTGGTTGTTGGGCATCTTGTCAAAACCGATGAAAACTACAAAAAATGTCGTTTTGATCCACCGTGCAACTCCATCTGGAAAGTGTCTGATTTGCAACAGCTTCATTTGTACTTTTTAAAGAAATGACAAGTTTGCATGAAGCTGAATCCACACTGGAAGCGATTCGCTCCTCACCCGCGGCTTTGAAGCTGACAGCTGCTTACCTGCACATGGTGAAGGTTTACCCACATTGCCTAGCAGCAGTTGCACGTAATTCCTTGAAGACGCTAGAGGTTTTTATTCACTGCCAGTGCTGAAGTAGCTTAAGAGAGTAATTGTAGTTACTTGTTAGAGTTACTTATATCCTGTTTGTGCATTTTTTGCACACGTTTTAATAAAACACTACATTTATGGCTCATTTTCCAAACAAAAATATAAAGAAATGAGGTTTGGGTCAAAAGGTTTGTGCGATACTGTACAATATTTTTTATTGTGTAACAACAGCAGACGAATTGTTTTCATCATTTTCTTTTAAGGCAAATGCACCCATCACATATTTACCTTTTTTTTTTTAGTTTGTCATTAGTATTATTAAAGGGAAATTGAATCAAAAGCCCAAATTTGATTTTTGCATTTCATACACTTATGTATGAATAGCAATGAACTAAAAAGAATATTTTATGATATATTATTTAATCCTATTTTACCTATACCAATTATGAACCTAGGTTTTTTCACTAGAACCTTAAATTGGACAGTAGGTCTTGACATAGAAATGTGGATACATTACATTACACTACATGTTAATTTAGGCTTTATTATAACGGCATTTGTTAATCACAGGTTGAGTCTTTAGTCATGACACTGTGTGGTAAATCAGCCATTCAGGTGTATAAGGATCACCACCCTCATCCATGGAAAACCTGCTGCATATACTTTAAAGACACATTCCTTACCAGTTTTCCCATTTCTGTAGCAGCATTAAGAAATCAAATTACTTGGTATTAATTAGAATTATTACTTACAAATGTGCTACTCTCATAATTACATCTTAAAGTACGTGCTATGGAAATGGTCTGTTGCTACTAGCAACAGAGCTACTGCTAGTTGTATCAAACTTTCAAGGTTCAAGTGTGAGTTAACCTACTAATGCATTACATTCTAATCTGTATAGCAAAATGAATAATAATATGCAGCAAACTCACCGTGTCCCTTAGAGTAAAGAGTAGAGTAGTATAGAGTAGGTATGTATGTATTTATTTAAAAACTGTGAGTGTAAGCAAAAGTTCCTTCTCACAGACAAGGTCTTGTTGAGTGACTTTTTTACTCTGCCGTTCTTTAGATTAAAACAAAAAAACACACAAAAAACAAAAACCCTCCTCGGTAGAAAAACTAAATGGTGCTGGCAACATTGCGACAGTGTATAACCACAAAAACGTCATGGTTGTCAGAGTAAGATTTATGCCATATACTGAAATATAAATTGCTATAAATTTAGTATATTGTAAATAAGATATATTCATAACATATCTATGATATGTTTTATCTGTCTCAAAAAGTAACAATAAAGACTTTACACAAAGAAAAATCGCAGTCTGGAAAGACAGAATAAGAAAGACACTTATTCTGAAAGGTGCAGCCGGATGTTGCGTTTTTTCGGCGACTAGCTTGGTGAAGCTAAACTTCAGAATGGACCCGACTAGAGAAAAGCCCGTTAGTGCGTAGCGTTGGGAGACAAACTCTGACCGTCCATGTCTTGTTTACACATATCAACATACTGACAAAGTTTCTGACAGCAATGTCGAGAGAAAACACCACGCGAAGTTTGGACAGCATAGACCTCGCTGCTTTGAGAGTAAGTAAAGAAACCTTGCTTCTTTTTTCTGTATATACATATAAAAGGTAATGTTAAACAGTGTGGGATGTGGTGGGTGTTGCTTGAAAATTTAACGGTGCTTTCAAGCTGCATCTGAGTAATCAAACAGTGATTGGTTTTTGTGCCTCGTCTAACGGTCGGTACTCGCTACTATTCTTCACTGTTACACAAACTCAGTGTGCTTTAACTTGGCGTGTAAATATAGCGTGTCGTGTGCCACGGTGCCTCCTGTCTGCTCTGTGTCCTGTTTGGTGTCAACTTTACAAGCTGCACTGTTTACACAAGGTTTCTCCCGGTGTAGACTTGCCGAAAAGTTAGTGTGCAACAATGCAACAAGTGACCACTGAAATAAACAGAGTTTGTTTAATGTTTAAGATGCAGTCCAAGTAGCGCACAGCGTGTTTTTTTCCCCAACTGTAATGTTTAGTTGCTACTTTATTGTGGCCTCATGCTGCTTAGTCGTTTGCCTGTGTGACTACAAATATTTGATATGACATTAGGTGTGATGATGTTTCTGTAGCCACTCAGGCCGTGACCTAAACATAAGCCGTATTTAGCCAGTGTCACTGTTCTGTTTTTGTTCTGTATTTATTCCTCATTTTTGCGTAGGGAAACAAAGAAATGTAACTTAAGTGTTTTACAGCTTTCATCAAACTGTAAAATTAACGCACCATCCTCCACTAACAGCCAAACTGATTTTGTTCTGATACAAATTGGTGCAGTCTCATCTTCAGCTCAAACTCTCATCTACATTTGCAGTCCCACTTCTTCAGTCCCCATCCAAGCATAACTTTGAGTTGTACCCTCAGCTCTGAGCAATGAAACTGTTTGTCATAGTTTTTCTTGGCACTAGCCTGTTGCATTTTGACTTTGCTGCAATGTCGCATTTCCTATACACTATGTTGCTTCACTCGAGAACAAACATGCTTGGATTTCTCAGCATGTTGCTGTTATTTTTAATAACAATTTATTTATTTGTATTTTTTTAGGATCCAGCTGGGATCTTTGAGCTAGTTGAAGTAGTTGGCAATGGGACCTACGGTCAGGTGTACAAGGTGAGTACTGCCGTGATGCGTTGCTGCACATTGTAACATCAACAGACACATGAAAGTATCATATGTAGTGCTTTAAATCTAAACATTGTTTAAATGGCAGCAATAGTAGCTTCCTGTTGTCGTCTTTACCTTACAAGCTAATGCGAAGCTAAACATGTAGCAGCTGTTGGCATATGCAGACTCATGGTGTTACGGTTGTAAAACGTCATTTCTGGTAAAAGTTGCAACAGCTACTTCCAGTTAATTAGGAGGGGAAAAAAGATACTTTTGTTTACTGAAATATCCTTTAGCGCACACACACACACACACACACACACACGTGCAACTAGAGCATCTTTTAAAGGCCCTGGGTGGGGCTCACTTCCTTATCGCAGTATCTGTTTATATATGTGTGAGTGAGTGGTTTGTGGTTGTAGAAGGTGTTTAGTGTTATTTAGGCTCCTGCAGCTGGTTGTGCCCTATTTTCACACGAGTTTGCTAAACCACTAAAGCTGATGCTTTACCAGCTGCACTGTTTGCTACACCTTTGTGGGTTAGTTTCATCTTTGAGCAACTGAGAGCTTCCTGGGTGAAAAATTATTGTGGTTGAGGCCGTTTAGGAGGGGTCAAGTCATGAATGCCTATCTACCTGCCCTATAACAAACAGAAATGTTTGCATGATTTCAGATTAGACATAAGCAGTGTTTCCACTACTTAGACCTTGTGTGGTAGGAGCTGGGTAGATTTTTATTGTTTTGTTGTCATCAATCTAGGAGAATAACACCAGTCAGCTCGCTCCAACTTCAGTCCTATGTCTTGTTTCCTCACCAGTGAGCTTAGCTGACAGATTATTGTGGAGGCTGTTCTCAGCATCATTCTGATGCTTCTCCAGAGTGGTAAGATGAACTCCAGCTCCACTTACTTGCTCTAGAATAATAACTGCAGTTGCCAGTTTTAAAGATCCACTGTGAGTTAGAAAACCTGTAGCAGGCGGAGACTACTACACAGAGCTCGCCAAGAACTAGCAGGTGTGATCCAGAACCACTGGGTTGGTGTGTGGATATGGGACGAGAGACTGTGTGGACAGATGTTTGAAACAACATTTTTTTTTTTTTATTCCACTGTGAATTATGGAAAAGGAACAATGTTGTACATGAAGGGCAGGATACATGTACAACAAGTGTAACTGTTTTGGAAGAAGCAGGCTTTAGGTTCTCCCAAAAGTTTTAAAGTAACAGGTTTATTTAAGGAAGAGGTTAAAAGTTAAGGGCTGAAGGATGCACATAGCCAATGATGCGTTCTCAGAGTTGTCCATGTCTTCGTGGGATTAGGTGACACAGAAAGTAGGGTGTGTGTGCCATTTGATTTCCTGAAAGAGGATATGTTGCAAGCGATGCACAGGACAGTCAGGCCTTACAGGGTTCTTTCAAACCGGGGAGGAAAATCACAAATTTCATGCTTGGTAAAGATTTTTTTTTTCAGGGCTAAAGCATTAACAAATGTGAGTAACATTTAGTAGAGCATTAACAAGGGAAGAAAAACAAAAACTGATAAACTGTGAGCTGAATCACAGCAGTGATTCTAATGACTGAAGGCGGTACCATGTCTGATACCTTTTTCTTTCTGTGTACTGTATTCTCTAATGATGCTTGACCCTGCTTGAAAAATTACTTGTGTAGAATAGTTTAAAAAGTTAATTGGCTGGCCCTCTATGTGTTTTTAACTTTCTTAAAGAAATGTTATTTGGGGCATTTTTCTGCCTGCATCAGTACAAATAATGGAGCCGCAGTCTGCCAGCACTCTGCTGTGGTTTAAAAGCCTCGCTATAGGTAAAGTAATAATGATGGTGTGTAGCTCTAACAGGCAATCAATCAGACCTTAATGAGGCTGAGCAAATCTGGTTTCCCATGTACACGGTCTTATAATGAGAGTGAGCCTCAACCTGGGAAACCATGAATGCAGCATGGCCTGGAGAACAATAACTGGCACTGCACACACGCTCTCCTCACCCCGTACAAAAACACTTGTGGATTGATGTGAGTGCTGACATTGCATCTGGGCTCTTCCTTTGTTTATTTCTTCATGCCTCTGCATTGAATGATAGGTGTGTAGTATTGTTGGATGAATAAGAAACTTTGATTACCTAAAGGTGAGCACCACGGATTAAAATGCCACCATTATACCGGTAATTTTAATTCAGATCATTTAAGGTAGTATTAGAGGTATAAAACTAACAATCACACAATGCCGTATGAGCTGCACATGGTTGTGCTGAAGGTCTCTTCTATTTAATAGGAAGAAAATCTGTGAGTACAATAATCATACAGCAATTACCGTTACCCACAGTGAAACTGCTATTGCAATACAGCGATTCTTACTTTTAAAAGACAAATGTCGTGCATTACTAATTTCACACGTGAACACTGAGCAGTGGCAGGAGAATCTGGTGCAAGCATTGCCTGAAGTTGCCCTTTGTTACACGTAGCACACAGCAAGAGATGGTGCCTGCTTGCAACTGCAGATTCCCCATTCGAGGTGCTACCTGAGCATGCAGGAGGCATATTGCATCACCTCACCCAGTGTGAATATACCTCCTCAATCCTCATGTGGATTCAAGTCAAGAAATCTCATACTTACACTCACTGATTTACGTGTATTCACGTGATCTGAGAGACCATTCCTGTCTACCTGAAAGGAAATGTTTTTGGAGACAGAAATGCAATCAGTGTTGGAACAAATGTAACTAGTGAAGCAGTTGATCTGTATAGAAGGAAAACTAAATGAGGGCATGTTAGCTGTGATAGGATGTGAAGAATCCTACAATAAGTACTGCCAAAAGGGAGAGGCAGAAGATGAAGGTGGAACAGGATCCACCAGGATGGTGTTTTGTTTTTTGTTTTTTTTTATGTGCAGGTTGCTGTTGCTGTCAGTCACAGTGATCCTCTGCTTGGTGAAAATGTTTGTATTCCAACTTAGGTTATGTTCCCAATCAGTTCTGCTCTAAATTGAGGCCTCAGAGTTGATGTGCATCAGGAATTGATTGTAGTGATTATGAAATTTTCCCATGACTCATGTACACATTTGATTTTTGATCCAGCAATTGTCAGTTAGACATCTGATCCCGTGTCAATCAAACCCCAGTGTCCACTGGAACAGACACCGGAGCAAAGTGTGCCCAAATTATCCTCATTTTCATCTTAATTGAGTGGAAGAGCCTCCTGGTCAGCAGATGGGATTTTCTGACATGCAAAGACAGACACAATTAGACGGCATGGAGAGCAGAGAGGCCTGGTGACAATCAGGGCTTTTCTTCAAAATTACCCCAGAAACAGACGCCAGGAACTACTCAGGGAATCAAAGAAGCTTTAGTGCTTTTGTGTTCAACCTCATCTAAGGACGTGACAATTAGAGAACTTAGTGATAACAGATTCAATAAACCAGTACACCAATATAAAAAGTCCAGTGTGTTCACTTATAAGTGTAGATTTCGAGATGTTTGAAAATTAAAAGATGAAACCCATTTGCACGATACAAATAATAGTAAGAGTGGTTATTCCATATAATTAAATCTGACACCGTGCTGCACAGTGCACCCTGACAGTTTTTGGCACATCAAAGAACAATACCTTGCAGCGACCCAAGTTCCCACAGTATAAATGCAGATACAGATTTAAACATTTTACTGTACATCTTTGATAATTTGCCCCGTCTTAAAATATAAAAAAACGAAAGAAAATGTAAAGAGACTGCAGAAGTTTTATTGCTTAGAAGCAAGGAGGTGCTCGACAGAAGAAATGGGTGACACATGCACATAAATATATTAAAATGCTGTGTTGGACATTCGTAGTGCATGGTGCGTGCTTGTCTTATTCACCATATACACATCATTCACACACACACACACGCACAGGGCGTTTCCCTGTTTGCAAAAGGAACTTCCCTTCTGCGAGCCACTGCTATAGAGTCATCTGTGTGTGTGTGGGTATGTGTGTGTGTCACACTGTGAAAAAGCCAAACTCTACTAAAGCACAGACCTCTGAGCACTGCTGACGCAACACAATTTTCCTTAGTAACACTGACTAAAGTGACTGCAGTATCTTAAGCACAATATTGTAGCTTTATAATTTACAATGATGCCACTATGATAATTAGTGTGACTAATTTACAGCAGTTGGAATTTTTTTTTTTAACTATTTGTGTGTCACTGACCTGTGTGGCTGAGTTGTGGTAATCACATGAATAACAAAAATCAAGAATATCAATGTAAATTGATCCGTAAATGAATGTGAATTACATTTGTGATGGGTCAAAGAAAGTTTCACTCGAGCATCTGTGCAAACTTTGACTCGGTGTTGAAACCATACAACAGCTGGCTGTAGTACCACTCTGACTGAATCACTTGCACTTCCTCTTTCAAGTTTCAGTTGCATTGCTTCCCTTTCTGTTATTCACATATCATCATTCCTGTGTTGCTCATGAGGAGATCTGCTGACCAAAATCATGTCCAAATGTGGACTTGGACATTCACAGACTGATCAACTGTCAGTCTGCGTTGACATCACAGACTGATCAACTGTCAGTCTGCGTTGACAGCACAGACTGACTCCTTCCCCCAGCTCAACACTTTCTGCTGCCACACAACTAAGAGCTTCCTTACATTAAAAATGTAGTCACCTAATGCTTCTTTATTAGATGTAACTGAAATGAGTAATAGCTTTCAAAGTTAAAGTTTTAGTTTCTTAGGTAAGTGTTTGTGGGGGAAGGTGTGAGCTGGAGCAGAATGGGTAGTATTAGAAATACTGTTTGTTAACAGTGAAACAGAGAGAGCAGAGAGAGAGAGCGAGACAAAGGGTAAAAATGGAGAGGAAAGTGAGTGAGGGCAACGGAAGGAAGGCAGAGGTGAAAGCCAGAGAGACAGAGTGGAGGAAGGAAGAGGGAGAGAGACCTATTAAAGAGAGAGAAGAGGAAAGCGGCCCCCCATGAGGGTTAGAGCTGCAGCTTGTGCTGATTACCCATGTGTCCCAGAGCTGTGAGTCCAATTGTTAGAACATTCATAAAAGTATCTGGCCTCCTTACTTTACTTTCTAAATGCCAGAACTATAATTAAAAGTACTCGAGTGATTCAGCGCTGAACTCGGTACAATAGTAGAGCTTGTTTAAAAACCAGAGAAATCAGTATTTGACACTCTGATAGAGTCAGACAGTATGAAGCCAACCTCACAGTTTCTCAATCTTAGAATTCCCATAATGCATTTGGCTTGCCTGGTCATTACCTTTCACCCACCTCCTAAGTTTGTGATGCAGGCTCTGAGTGTGTAATGACTATTGCTGTCAGTTAGGGCTGTTTTCCCAGACTGTAAAAAATTATTAGGATTCTTTTTCATTAGCTCTTTGTTTTTATTGTGCATTCCTTTTATTTCTTTTGTGGTAATAAAATAAGAGAGTATGTGGTGAGAGCCCACAGATTGGCCAAGCTGCTATTCATCTGACTGCTTGTACATGTAACATGCATAGAAAGCAAAAAAGGAGCTGCTTGATTTTTCCCAGTTCTCCTCTGATGACGGTGTGGTGAGTTTACCTTTGTGGAGTTTACACCCATGTAATGAAAACACTGCAGCTTTGAAACTGTAGTTCCAGCTAATGAAGGTTACATGTGAATGGAAAAGTAGAAAAAAAGTTTTAAAAAAGCTTTAATGTGCAAAATAAAGATAATTATGCTAATTCAGCCCTCATCACTTCACAGGATATTACCTGGCCTGGTAATAGACATAGCCCAGCTCCTACCACAAACATTCCCACCAACACAGCTCATTATTGAAACTGTGACATTTGATTGACTTTTTGACTTTGGTCAAAAACTCCCCACATCCCATTGTGATCAAACATGTGAAATGCATCTGAAGGTCCCACCCCAGCTAAAGCCCAGTGGATGTGGGACTGATTTCCTCGTATGAGATACCAAAACCATTTTCACTCGTAGGCCAACCAAAGCCTTCAGATCTGAGCTGTCATATTTAATCATTTTAGTAATTGTTCTCTGCTGCTGCTGTTTCTCATTTCTCAGTGAACGCTCACGTGTCCCGGGATTGAAACTGCCTCTCTGAATTTCATGTGGTGAACTTTAGTAATGCAGCCTCCACATGTGCAAGCACAGCTAAGCTGAAATAAAGTGAATCTTTTGTTTGGGTGTACACTTTTTATCATGCACCTTATCAACATCACTGAATAAGAAATAACCATTCATGTAATATTATCACTGGAGGTTCATGTTAATAATAGTGTTACTTAACTGTGGCAACTTAAAATTGACTCATATGAGGGGAAAAAGACTTGGACTATCGGTGTGGAAAATGATCAGTGTGTGCCAGCAGTGCTCCAGACAAGTGAAAATCGCAGGCCAAGTGTTCTGGTTCCTTGTGGTTCTGAGCGGTGGTTACTGATTACAGACTAACTATTAATGCTGAGACATGTTAACAAACAAACTAAAAGCTAAATGAACTTCAGATGATAACTGATGGTTTCTAGAAACCTTTTCAGCAAGTTTGTTCTTATTCTCTCCGCCCAGAGTTTTCAACTGCTAAAAGTCAAAGTCGCCTCAAACACGACTGGTCTGCACTGCAGTGTCGTCACAAAAGACTCCAAACAAAAGACCCCACAGAGCCAGTATCGAAAATCTATTCTGCATATTCATGTGGAGATATCTGTCAATAGATATTACTCCCATCCTAACTTCAACCGTGACCCAAAGTCTTCAAAACTGAAGGTGAAGTGAAAAATGTCCTCATTAGGGCTGTGCGATATGAGGACATGTATCGGATGATGAAATTAAAACATCTGTCGTTTCATATCGGATGATATTGTTTGTTTTGTGGTGTCGCAAAATAAACAGTTTGCAGCAATATTTTTTTTTTTCATCGTTTGGATGGTCAGCACATGGATGCAGGCACAGATAAGTCCCAGCATGGCCAGTGAAGATGAGGCAGGACCAGGTAGCTCCAAACAAATCGAGGACCAGCATGGACATGGTTTGGTTCTGAAAAGTCTGATACTGGCCAGAAAACTGTACTATGCAAATTATGCAGGAAACAGGTCTCCACCACAGACTCAAACCTGACAAACCTCTACCACCGACGCAAGAATCACCTGAAAGCGTGTGGAGAGAGTTTACAGATGAGAAGCAAAAACAGCCGTCAAGTGCTCAAAATAAACCGTAGACTCAAACGTTAGAACAGGCTCTCCCCCGCAGCACGCCGTGTAATAAATACTCACAAAGAAAATGGCGGGGCTACACCTCCTGTCTAAAAATACATAGTTTCATGCATCCGTCAAAACACTCGACTCCAGGTGCACCACGCCCAGCTGAAAACATAAATGGTAAATGGTAAAGTCAAGTTGCCCGAAAGTCACAGAATTTACAGAAATGTCTTATATGGATATGAGATTTTGGTCATATCGCACAGTCCCCAATCTGTTCTCACAAAGCTACATGAACACAAACACATGCAGTTACTGCCACAGACCGTATAGCAGATAGACGTAACCACCATGATGTCACCCCTTTGTTAGTGAAGTCCTGTTATGGAGCCTTGAGCATTTTTTTCCCCAATTGCCTCGTCACACCTCCTTTCATGGCTCAGCCGATATAACAATTAGAAAAGTAGCTGCTGAAGTTTCAGAGCAAGGAAGCTGAGACACCTGAAGCTAACCACGGGAGTCGCCCCCTGCTGGCCATGTGAAAGAATGCAGGTTAAAGGCACTTCAGCAACGGCTTCACTTTTATGTGAACTGGAAGCTACATCCATCTTTTATACTGACTAAGGTTACAACCGTATAGGCTTTAAGTGGCACAGTTTCCACACTCAGTTTCTTCAGGAGAATTAATCTTTCACATATCCACGTATGTAACCAACATATTGATCTTGAAGGGGACAGATACAGCGGGTGGCGAGACTGACACTGAAGCAAGAGCAGGACAGAAAGAGAGATGCAGTGAGACTGTTTCTCTCGTTTGTCTCCGTGCTGTCTGTGTTATAAATGTCTCGCTTGTATCTGATTAGCATATGCATGAATATATTATAGTAACCTTTTCACTGAAACGATATTTGTAGTCTTCCCTTATTGTGTGTGTGTGTGTGTGTGTGTGTGTGTGTGTGTGTGTGTGTGTGTGTGTGTGTGAGAGATATTCATGGACTTCAGGATGCAAAATAAGAGCAACATTTTTCTCCAATTAATTCTGATGGAGAGACCAGACCCCTGTTAGTGTGTGCATGCGCGTCAGTGCGGCGTATTTTTAATGAGTAACTAGATCAGCTGAGTGGAGAACATTTCACACTGGTTTGCTGTGGTGGCAGCAAGCACACACCATCAAGTGTGATGGGACAGGAAGGCCATTTCCTTATTTATTATAGCCAGGCTAGTGGATGACTCCATGCCACAATTCTTTGCAATTATGGAGACACTGTCCTCTACTTTAGGACACAATCAAGGCCAGGATGAAGAGACGGCTTCACATCACAGCTCATGCTCAGTGAAATGTGTGTGAAGAATTCCAGCTGAAAAGGGTTTGGACTGGCCGAGGAACACTTCAACCGACTGTGAACCAAGTCTGCATGCTACTGGTCAAGATGTTTAGTTTCACTGTAGTGACCAAAACACTGACATGCTTTATATCAAAGAACACATGGCGTGATAAATAAAACTTTTCAAGGATTCAGGCTCCAGCTGCAGCTCACTCTCTGGGCACTGTTCACTTTTCAGGGAAGATTATTTTATTTTTAATATCTTTTGATTTGTTTCTTCTTTTTAAGAGTTTGAAGTGCCATCAATATCAGACCAGAGCTACATGACAGATGTTTACTTTGATGTTTTGTTGAATGATGTTTACATGAATAACTTGAGCTCATTGGATAATATTCTACTGCAGTATATTTCTAACTAACCAGGCAGCTCCTCTTCTTTCTCTTGACAACACTTTCTTTAAAGATGTCACATCTTCATGGATCTATTTCTAAAATAAATTGTCTGTGCTGAGTATCCCTGAAGCCTACAGCAGGTTTGCCAGCACATTGTTAGTTGTTTCTCACCATCTTTCTGTTCTTGAACAGTACAGTCTATTTGCTGTGATAATAAATATTCTCCAAACTTCCCATTTGTTATTTCCCACGATCAGCCAAGAACTCCCGCCTCGTACCATGATTGAATTCTGTTTTCTTGAGACATAATCAAAAAACATGTTGACGCAAAAGGATGGATGCTGGTTTTGTTAGCCAGTAAAAGTAACCTCGGTGCTCGTTGTAAAAAAAAAACAAACAAAACACTCTTTCACATAAAAACTGCACATTTTGTAAATCTTTAGTTCAGTTTAACTTGGTGACTTTCCATTCATGCCACTGAAGTTGAATGACTTGTCTTCTATTCATAAAGAGGAACAGGCTAACTATAACAGGACACGGAGCTACAAAATATGCCACCCACCATTCAGCTGGATTATGACAGACGTGTTTATGCCGTCAAGCTTGTTGCAAACTCCTGAAAACTCCTCAGATGTGGAAATGGTCGATGTAGACACACATGTTTTGACACCCTGCTGTCCTCCAAGTCCAAGCTGTACAGGGAGTGCAGAATTATTAGGCAAGTTGTATTTTTGAGGAATAATTTTATTATTGAACAACAACCATGTTCTCAATGAACCCAAAAAACTCATTAATATCAAAGCTGAATGTTTTTGGAAGTAGTTTTTAGTTTTAGCTATTTTAGGGGGATATCTGTGTGTGCAGGTGACTATTACTGTGCAGAATTATTAGGCAACTTAACAAAAAACAAATATTTACCCATTTCAATTATTTATTTTTACCAGTGACACCAATATAACATCTCCACATTCACAAATATACATTTCTGACATTCAAAAACAAAACCAAAACAAATCAGCGACCAATATAGCCACCTTTCTTTGCAAGGACACTCAAAAGCCTGCCATCCATGGATTCTGTCAGTGTTTGATCTGTTCACCATCAACATTGCGTGCAGCAGCAACCACAGCCTCCCAGACACTGTTCAGAGAGGTGTACTGTTTTCCCTCCTTGTAAATCTCACATTTGATGATGGACCACAGGTTCTCAATGGGGTTCAGATCAGGTGAACAAGGTGGCCATGTCATTAGTTTTTCCTCTTTTATACCCTTTCTTGCCAGCCACGCTGTGGAGTACTTGGACGCGTGTGATGGAGCATTGTCCTGCATGAAAATCATGTTTTTCTTGAAGGATGCAGACTTCTTCCTGTACCACTGCTTGAAGAAGGTGTCTTCCAGAAACTGGCAGTAGGACTGGGAGTTGAGCTTGACTCCATCCTCAACCCGAAAAGGCCCCACAAGCTCATCTTTGATGATACCAGCCCAAACCAGTACTCCACCTCCACCTTGCTGGCGTCTGAGTCGGACTGGAGCTCTCTGCCCTTTACCAATCCAGCCACGGGCCCATCCATCTGGCCCATCAAGACTCACTCTCATTTCATCAGTCCATAAAACCTTAGAAAAACCAGTCTTGAGATATTTCTTGGCCCAGTCTTGGCGTTTCAGCTTGTGTGTCTTGTTCAGTGGTGGTCGTCTTTCAGCCTTTCTTACCTTGGCCATGTCTCTGAGTATTGCACACCTTGTGCTTTTGGGCGCTCCAGTGATGTTGCAGCTCTGAAATATGGCCAAACTGGTGGCAAGTGGCACCTTGGCAGCTGCACGCTTGACTTTTCTCAGTTCATGGGCAGTTATTTTGCGCCTTGGTTTTTCCACACGCTTCTTGCGACCCTGTTGACTATTTTGAATGAAACGCTTGATTGTTCGATGATCACGCTTCAGAAGCTTTGCAATTTTGAGACTGCTGCATCCCTCTGCAAGATATCTCACTATTTTTGACTTTTCTGAGCCTGTCAAGTCCTTCTTTTGACCCATTTTGCCAAAGGAAAGGACGTTGCCTAATAATTATGCACACCTGATATAGGGTGTTGATGTCATTAGACCACACCCCTTCTCATTACAGAGATGCACATCACCTAATATGCTTAATTGGTAGTAGGCTTTCGAGCCTATACAGCTTGGAGTAAGACAACATGCATGAAGAGGATGATGTGGACAAAATACTCATTTGCCTAATAATTCTGCACTCCCTGTATAGCTACGGGACCAATTGTTCATATCAACAATATTTCTTTGGAAATGGCCGCGAGCGTTTCTAAGAATTGGCTGCTGAGGGGGAAACAGATGAATAGGCAGATATTTGTTACTTTTAAACTTGCCCCTCATTTCAGTGTCTGTGTTTGTCTGACTTTGTCTCTCTGTATGAATCCTGACTGCTGACTGATTGAATAATGGCGAGTTTGTCATGTCTGGTGGTCTGTTTCAGACACATACACTATACACTCCCACAGAACTGTCATACATCACAGCTTAAAGGCTTATAGAGTAGCTACTCTAGTATCTTGTCAGCTTTCTGAGTCATGACATGGTTTTCAATTTTCCCTTTTTCACCTGACTGCACTTTACAGCTCTGCTCCTCCATCCTGACTTAGTCTCTCGCGCTCTCTCTCTCGTGTCATGTCCTGTTCTTTCTGTCTGCGTCTTTCAAGAGAAAATGAAATTAGGTGGACTTGCCCGAGTCCATGAATATTGAGAATTATATCACAGTCCAAGTATTCACTCAGAAGAGTTACAGGGAGAGCGGGAACACTTTGTGAGCGTTCATCTGTTTACAGACTCCAGCGTGGGACAGTTGTTGTAGTCCTCGTCAAACATTTAGAGGCTAATCTTTTATATTACGATCCAGTTGCTGCCTGTCTTTCCAAGATGCACAGCTGCACTTGTGATTTAAGAAATTTGAACTGGTGCAGAATATTTAACAGAATCTCTACAGTGATCGTATCTCATTGTGTGTGTTTTCCAACAGGGCCGTCATGTCAAGACAGGTCAGCTGGCAGCTATCAAAGTCATGGAGGTCACAGAGGTAAGGGTTCATTACCTCACTACTCTCAGAGTGTACCTGTGTCATCATGTGTCGTGTTTGAGGCAACGCTGTCTCCTGCTCAAAAATAATCCTTATTTATCTCTATTTTATTTCGACATCCTTTTTATGCTCCACCTGTTCTTTACCTAGAATGTCAACTTCTCAAATGCATCCTTTCATGTTCAAACAGCCTGAGCAACACCATAAACACTAAACACTATTTGTGCCATCGCATGAACTACCTGACGACAGTTTGATGGAGAAATGAGGGTAACTCTGCTAATGAGCCATTGAGAGCAGGCTGAAGCGATGGATGGCAGACTGCGTTACACAGTATATAACTGACAGAACATCATAAGATGCGTAACGACCAAAGTGGAACGTTAGTGTAATTAAATTCAACACCACCGTGATAATCATCCTGTTAACATAAATCATACATGACAGCCTTTAATACGTGACTCCTGTTTGAGGGTTTTGCATCGAGATGACCTGTTTTTCTTCAGCTCCTGGATTAAATTTACACATACTGTAGTGCAAGAGTTTCTTGCAACTTATTACACATACAGTTGAGTTTTCTCGGTACTAGGAATCGCTGAATATACAGCTGATAAAATAAGCATTGAACACGTGACCAATATAGTTCCAGATTATCACCAGATGTTGGCAACAACCCATCCAATCCATGTGTTCGATATTTACTTTAACCGCTATGGTTGTGCCCTCTAAAGAAAAACAATCCCTTGTACTATTAAAGCATGATGTCCGGTAGACATGTAATATGCAGGATTGAAAGAAAAGACGAGACAGTTTGTGGTGGTGTATTTCTCTCCAGAGACCCTGCTCTCGGCCTACATCCTAGTCCTAAGTACCCATAGCAGTACGCGTTGTGTGAACGTATGGCTCTGTAATAACCTCCACACACTGTTTTTATGGTTTATGATGTCAACCACTGGCTTCTAGATTCCTCGCTTTGGAGTTTGCTCTTTAACTTCGTGGCCATCTTGATCTTAAGGTGTCAGGTAACAATAGGAGTGTAGGTTAGCCAGCTGCATTTCTAAACTGTGTGGGTATAACACACAGTTACCTACTTGGGGAGGCAAAGTACCAGACTAATGATCAGAATTTCACTAACCAGAGCTGTGAAAATGCTTCAAAAGGGCACCAATATAACAAATGCAGTCAAGAGGTGAAGCCTAGCGAGCAGCTAGAGCTTTTTTTGTAAACAGCTTATGTTTGCTGTTAGAATGAGTGAGTTCCAATCTTAGCATTTAGCAAGGTACTGCTCCACAGACAGGCTTGCACGGCTTTGGATTTATATCGGTGTGAAGTAAAATAAAATGTTAAAAGATCACAAAATCCAACACGCTCAGTCTTCTGTCTTGATAAAATCTTATCAAGAGGGAATATCTTTGGGTTTTGGTTTCTTGTTCAGTAATGCAGCCAAACTGGAGAGTTTAGCACAGACTTTGTCATTTTTCTCTGTTTCTTACATTTTATGTAGCAGATAATTACGTGATTAATGGAGAGAATAATCAGACAACTAGATGACGTGTTAAGAACTCGTTAGAGCCTCCCCCAGAAAAAGAAGTCAAATACAAATTATAGAGTGCCTGAATAAATTATATTACAGATTGTTCTGACATCTAAACGTCGTAGTTTCTTTGTGTGGATGTGACAGCAGGAAATGCTTGGCTATTATCTGCCTTCTTGCAGACACACACACACACACACACACACACACACACACACACACACACACACACACACACAACCTCGTCGTAGGCAGAAGCCTGTGTGTTTCAAACGGAAGTGAAAGTTCAAACTCTGCCTTGTCATTTTTCTCCCCTCCTGTGAAGATTTAAGGGAGGGCAGCGACTGTGAGAAGCTCTCTGTTGTTTCCACTTTCCTGATTAACAACCACAGCCAGCTTCTCCAGCTCTCCTCTTTTCTTCTGCTCTCGTTTCCAGATCCTGAGTAGATTTAGGAGTCCAGTGAATTGGAGAAGTCACAAGTCATTTCCAGGATTTATACTAGGAAAACAAAAAGTGCCGCACACAGTTTCCTCTGCTTTCTTTTTGTCCTCTGTCACGTAAAGTCGACCAACCCCAGTGGTTTTGTTGTGGGATGGGAGTAGTTGAGTTAAGGTCCAGTAGCTGGGTGAGAGATCATCTAAGGGTTATAAAACAGATTCAAGAGGCTATTTACCTGGATGTGTTTGTGATTTTACATTTGGAGCGACACTTTAAAACTTTAAATAAACAGGTCACATGTCCAAGGCAGAAGGGCCACTTTTATAAAAGCCTTGAAACCTTTTTGAACCCAACACAGAAGCATCACAGCGCCGTAACACCTGCTCTTCAGACAAACACCAGGCAGCGCCATTTTCAATCACCTGTGAACGGTCAGATGACCATGACTAATAATGAAATTCCACATGGCAGTAATATTTTTGTCACTTGTTTGATTCCTTATGTTTTTGTTCTTGTGTTTAGGAGGAAGAAGAGGAGATAAAGCTGGAGATCAACATGTTAAAAAGTTATTCCCACCATAGAAACATTGCTACTTATTACGGTGCCTTCATTAAGAAAGGCCCTGCTGGACAGGACCACCAACTCTGGGTTTGTTAACTCGTCACATTTGTTTGTTCTTCAGCACAAACTGTGGATTATCTTAGTTTTTATTAAACAACTGCTGTTCTTTTGGGTTACCTGTGTCAAACACCACATGTTTCTGCTATTTATTTCCCATATAGTTAGTGATGGAGTACTGTGGCGCTGGCTCTGTGACAGACTTGGTGAAGAAAACCAAAGGAAACTGTTTGAAAGAAGACTGGATTGCTTACATCTGCCGGGAGGTGCTCAGGGTAAGATCAAGCACACAGTTTTTTTTACCTTTATAAGTGACCATTTTAAATAAGTATAGAAGATGTGAGCTTTCTGGGTAATGCAACGATGCTGTTTGTGTCAAACCCTCCATCGTCAGCTAACTCTGTGTGATCTAATAACACAAACAAACACTCAGCAGGGACCTCTCTCTGCCTGCGGTGCTGTTTTAGTGTTGGTTAAAAAAACGCAGGTAGTAACTTGTTTGTGGATGTAAGCGTGGTTCAGTGTCTGGTGTTGTAAAGAAACACGATGGCTGCTTTTAGTGATTCTTTGCCAAAACATCAAAGAGCAGCCAAACTGACACTGATACTTCCTCATGTTCAGGGATTTATTCTCTCGTATGTTTCCCACTGTGACTCGGGGGGATTTCTTCTTTTAGTTATGTGCTTTAAACTGGCCTTTTAAGTATATATCTCTGTAAAATGTTATGGTTATCATTATGAGAGATCACGAGGTCCTGAGAAAGGCTCCGGGATGTTTGCTTCGCTTTCTGTGCTGGTGTTTGTGGCTCAGAGACATACACAGTAACATATCAGCTTATATCAGCCCCCGGTGTCCTTGATGTTGCCGTTATCTGCAACAAAAATGAAACGGAGCTCATTTTTTTTATTTTGTTGTTTTTGTAGTTGTAAAAAAACTTGAGAGACAAAGGGCTCTGGACTGTCGCCAGAGTTTTCTCCACTGCTGTCAGCCATGCTGTCTCCCCATTGTTTTAACATCACAACACACGCACGCACAAATACACACAGAAACCATGGTGAAGTCATTGTCTGAAATAAGACTTACTTCCTGTTTATTTAACCCACTTTGAAGAAGCGAGAATGCAAATACACACACTAAAACTGTGCTTGAGTTACTCGGCCACTCAGTAACTGCCTAAAGTAAGGATGTCTACTGATGGACTTGAAGCTAAAAGCTAAATCCTGCTCTCCATTCAGTAATCCTTCAGACACGTGATCTAAATGCTCTCCGAGGGCAGCGTTTGCCCCTTCGTATTTATAGCGGCGGTCATCTGACCGTGTGTGCACGGGAGTGTTTATATGTATTCATATTTGTCTTCCAGGGCCTTTCCCATCTTCACTCCCACCATGTGATTCACCGAGACATTAAGGGACAAAATGTTTTGCTCACAGAGAATGCCGAAGTCAAACTGGGTATGACACACTGACACATGCGCTGTGGTTCCTCAAGCAGACGTAACCCCTGGGAGAACAACGGAACAATCACACAGTCATATTCAAACACATAAATCTCACGACCACAAAGACGCTTCTGAAAGTAGCAACAGTTGTGGCTGTTTTTCACACATGAAACCTTTTATTTTTTTTGATTTTATTTTTTTTGCAGTTGACTTTGGCGTGTCAGCCCAGCTCGATAAGACGATCGGTCGGAGGAACACCTTCATCGGTACTCCTTATTGGATGGCCCCGGAGGTCATTGCCTGTGATGAGAACCCTGAGGCTACATATGACTACAGGGTACCTAATTTCAAAGACACAGCCTTGTTTCATTTTTGTTTTTTTAAGTGAGAATTAAGGCAGTTCCCAGCTGCTTAAGGTGGTTTATTTGTTATCTAACATGGTGCAGACTATGCTGTGGACAAAGTGGAAGTGGCTATATTTTAATATTGAAGTTATTCAACCACACATACATGGAAATGACTGATAAAGATGAACTACTTTACACTTTTACAGTTTCAGTCATCTCACAGCTCATGAAATCCAGATGCAGGGAAAGCAGCATTTGTGTAACTGTGGTTGTTTTGTACTGTAATGCTGAGGCATTATGCTGAGTGTGGGTCACCAACCACAAGTCATATCTGTTGTGCCACACGCATGTGAGACACACAACCAAGATTCAAACATCTGCTCTTATTATTGCTTTTGCTTCGAGCTCAGTTTAGTTTCACTTGGTTTCCAGAACTCATTGCAGTGTTTCACTCTAGTTTTTATTAGTTTCAGTCTTAGTTACTAAAATGTTTTTGGATTTATCCATTTATGATTGAGGAAGTTCAAAATAGGTAATACAAAATAAACACAAAGCTTCCTGTTATGTAGACACTGCAGCCATGAAAACCCTCCTGAGTTGACAAATTTGACCAGCGTGACGAAGAGCAAGTCTGCAGACGTTTCCTGTGTGTTGTCTGTTTTAGTTATTTTTGAAAGTGCGCAATATTATTTTTTCTTCTTGTTTAGAAGTTTTAGATGTGAGTTTATGTTTCATCAACTCTATTACCTTTTACGTGAGGGTGTCAGTAAAGCACTTTAAGCTGTTTGTTGCTGTGTAAGGCAAAACTCACTTGGAGGTCACAGGTTTGCTTTAGTCCTTTTAGCTGAAACAACGTTGTGTTGACAGCCAGGATCAGTTTCTTCTTCAACATCGTTGAGGGGATAAAAAGTCCAGTCGTCGCCTTCAGTTTGACTGGCTGCTGAGGAACACGTGGTTCTGGATGTTATTGCTACTTCGCTGCCTTCCTCATGTTTTCCAGCTGACACTGTTGAACCATGTTAGTCTGCCATGGCTGTGTTTGGTCCTGACAGCCTGACACTTTTAATTATTGTTCTGAAACACAGAAAAAATCATTCTTAGTCAGACTTTATCTTGTGTTTTCATCTGTAATGTCTGTCACTAACCAACACGTGTCGATTCGCAATATTGAGCCAGTTCAACACATATCACCACACGCAAGAAGTTCATTGTCTGTGAGATGGCTTGCAAATCGCGTCGACCATGATTTAATTCCAGCGACGCCAACTTCTGTGACGTAAAGTCGTGTAGCGCTCGCTTCTCCTGCCTGTCAGATGTGGGCTGAGAAACAGCCCCGGTCTCATAGCAGCACTCAGAAATAAGTCTGCATAAACATATATTCAACAGACAGCTTCCATAAATATAAGAAATTCACCAGAGTGACAACATCTTTCAAACACAGTCCAAAATCTTTTTGCTGTGTTCTTTTTTTTATGATGCAAACCTCATCCAAAATCTTCACGATAAAGTTCGAGTTTACTGAGTGACTGATTCATTTTATCGTATTTCGCAGAAACAACCTGAGACTGTTTTTGAAGAAATTTTATATTAATCAGATCTCACACCCACGATCTGTGAACTCTGGAGACTGTTTCTGTGATTCCCAGACCTCGATGCACTACACCGCTTTTACTAATTACATACAGTCATTTTAAAATGGTATCCAAGGTTATTAGCTACAATATAACCTTTAACCCGCCTGTCTTGTTTTTAGAGTGACCTCTGGTCTTTAGGCATCACAGCCCTAGAGATGGCAGAAGGAGCCCCCCGTAAGTTAAAAACGCATCTACACACATGCACATGACTAACTGATATGCTGAAGTGTTTTACACTACATCGTATGTATTTCCCTTCTCATTTGTTCATTTATTTTTATTTTTATTTTTTCCACATCTGTGACTCTGCTGCTCTCGGCCTGTGCCCTCCATAGCTCTGTGTGACATGCATCCAATGAGAGCGCTGTTTCTGATTCCTCGAAACCCTCCACCAAAACTTAAGTCAAAGAAATGGTAAGCCCTAAACACACACACACACACACACACACACACACACACACACACACACACACACACACACACACACACACACGCAGCAGGATGCAAACAGCAGTGTTTGGGATTTCTCTTCTAAAAACAGGGCCTCTGAGGGGTCTATGTTGTGGGTTTCATGCATCTGATAAAAGATCTTCCAGCACTCTCGTCTTGAGAAGAAAAGGTTGAAAGTAACGGGCATGTCTAGATATATCAAGATAAAGTTTTTTTCTTGTTTTTTTTTTTTGTTTTGTTTTTTTAAAGAAGTCCAGTCATCCAGATTAAAAACCCACTGGTGTGTGTGTGTTCTGGATTGAATCCTATTTAGGGTTTGATTATCAGCCTCTTTCCTTTCTCTCTCCATATTTTCTGTGGATAATTGATAGGCACTTGTTGAACTCATGGTGGAACTGTCATGCTGTCTTTCATTCAGTATTAATGTCATCTGAAAAACGCTTTCTATTGGTGCTTTTAATAGCGTCAATGATTTGGGGTGAACTGCTTTCCCATTTCACTCCAGGCCCCCTTGAGGCAGAAAAATAAAGCAGCCCCACATTTTCCTTCCCAGTTTTCTATGACTTTACACACGGCGCATGTCACTGATTGTAGAGTGCTTCTGTAGGTAGATATCATCGTAAAAGTTGGACTCGTTATTTTGGATTTGCTTTTCCTCGGTAGAGTAGCGCTGGGAGAGGCGATTCTAGCTTTTATACTGTGGGTGAGTGGAAATACTTATTTAAGAATTATGTGGAGTGTTATGCAGTTCAGTGAATTGAATATTTATTTAATGTTGTCTTCTCTTCTGATTTGTTGAGTTTTATGGTTGGAACTACAATTTGTTGCTGGTTTTAACCCTACAAAAGCATTTTTATCATATTTGCTACATGAGTTTCTGAGACCTCCATCTCCTCAACATAATCAATACTTGCCTAAAAAACCTTAAAGTCTTGTTTGTTTTTTGTCTAAAATTAACATTGTTGCTAACAAAAAGTTGCCAAAAGCGCCGAATGGATCAAATGTGATACAAAAAATATATCATCAACAACATGATATAGCAAAAAAAAAAAGTGGATTTTAAAAAATGAGTCTTTAAATTAGTGATTCAGTTTAGAGAATTTAGTGTATTCACAGAAATGTGGAGGAGGTTAAGTGATACTTTGTTACGTTAGTGTGTCTGTTGTTAAACCTGCTTGTAATGCTTTCACATTTGTCTGTATTTTGTCTGCAGGTCGAAGCGGTTCTTGTCGTTCGTTGATAGTTGCCTGATCAAGAACCATCTACATCGACCCACCACAGATGTCCTACTGAGACACGCCTTCATCAAAGACCTGGCTAACGAGAGACAAGTTCGCATCATGCTTAAAGATCATCTGGACCGAACCAGGAAGAAGCGAGAGAAAGGTCAGGGCAAATAAAGGCAGTAAATTTAAACCATAAACAAGCTATTGGCTGTTTTCCTGCTGTCTGTATACAGGGTGGTTTACAGTGACAGAAGCTAGGGCTATTTTTCTGCTCATAGGCTGCTTCACATTTTCCAAAGTCATCCAGCGAGCCAGATCAGAGTCTTTGCTGGACCACTTGTGTCCCCTGGGCCTTGGGTTTGACACCACTTCTCTGCAGGGTTCACAGTTTAATTCCACGTAAAACAAAGGCTGTCATATCTGCACTACGCTGTTAGAATCTGAAAATCCTTTCAGGTGTGTCTAAGTGTCAGGGTTGAATTTATCACCATGTTTTAAAAATTGACGGTATCTTCTGGCTTTGAGCCCAGCCGTGGTGGATAACGCCGCACACTTGAGCTGAGAGTGGACCAGCTGCTCTCACGGCAGCAGCAGCTGTTTCGCTCAGGCTGCTCAGACAAACACAGCATTTTGCCTCATTTCTTGCCTGCTGTTTATGGAAATGATTCATTTGGTTGCCATTTGGTACTTTTGCATATATTCTGCTTTGTTGTATCTTCATTCATTTTGTCAAAGCTTATGAAAACATATTCTGATGCTAACAGCGCCGGCGAGGCAGACGAGGAGAGCGCAGCAGCGGGAGAATGTTAGGTCAGGCCGAAGGGAAGTCTCGGGCTGACCTTTGCTTTCCTTTTTCTGCTGCATTCTTTTATAACAATGTCTTGCTCACAAAGATGGACGAACGAAGCGAGGACGAAGGGAACAAAAGGCATAGAAACAGACAAAAGAACAACAAATTAGGAATGTGTAACACGAGGAAGCAAGCTGTGAGACGTATAGTGTGAACGTAATTTATCCTCCGCTTACTCTGGATGAGCTGCATGTGCTGAATCACTGATGCCAAAATGTGCAGTCAGACAGTGAGAAAAACAGTCAGGACGGAGATATTTATGACTCTCTTTGCTTTATTCTCATGCCAGTATTCAGACAGTGTAAGTAATCCTCATAATGTCTATTAGCTTTATTTTTCTTCATTTGCAAAAGTGAGAGAGAGAGACGCTGAGGGGAAGTAAGGAGGAAACGAATCACCATCTGGTTCTAATCTTCTGTTGGCTTATAACAACACTCTAATGACTGGTAGGCTTTCTGCTGTATGCGCTGTGTGTATGCAGTGTGTATAAGGCCATATTTGTGATTTAGTGTGTGTTTCTGTTCCCCTGTGCCCCTCCACAGTAATGAAATGTTGGTAGTGTTACTGTGAAGAGAAAAAACTTTGCAAGTTCTGCAAGAAAGGGGGAAAAAAAAGAAAATCAGTGCGTCCGGATGTGATGCAAAAACGGATGTGTCATTCATCATACCCAAGAGTGTAGTTTGGACAAAGATGTCTGTGTTTTGGAAGATGAGTCACTCCAAAAAGAAATGATTAAAGTCCCACTTTTCAGTCAGGAAAAACTAGGCCGTCCCCTCCAGTCCTTCCCGTGTCTTTCAGCTCCTTTGGAGCCCTTCAAGCATGACATCACCACCATATAAAATATGCTTTTGCCCTGTTTGTTAACGAAAGTCTTCTTTTCTGCTTCGAACAAATCCACCTGTGTTGCGTTGCCTTTTTGGCTTCTTAATGGCAACATATGGTGTGTCAAGTTGATGTTCAACTCACCCCAAGCTCCTATCACACCATATGGTGGCCAAATGTTGTTATAGGAAGCTGACTGGACCCATCTTCATGTACCCCCTTGGAAGAGTGATTGATTTTAGTGCAGTGTTCATGAAGGCGGTCCTGGTTAAAAATGACACTGGGATAGTAGCATTTTTAAACATTTCCTACCTGTGCTAACACATGCTTGCATGCATTGTGTTGCCGTGTGTCCCTTGATAAAAGGTGTATGTGGAAACGAGAGACACCTTTTAGATGGGGAAGCACTGCTGTCCTGAAATCTACTACAGCATAAAACTCTGCTCCTTTAGGCTTCCATAAAGGAAGCCTCTTTCATTTTTTGCTGAATAACTTTGCCCACACTAGACTTTTGTGTGGCTTTGATAATGACAAAATTGCTACTGGCAGCAGACGATGAAGGGGGAAGAGGGTAGGGCATGGAGGAAATTTTAATGAAATAGCGGCTTGCTCACAAAGCCAGAAACACAGATGAGAATTCCCACCGCGGTGCTGACACATCAGAATCGTTCACCCAAGACACCACCCGTGAGCGCATCGCATTTCTAACGCATCAATTTACAGTAGAGCGTGCAGTGCAGCGTGTGGATGGTGCGACTCGTCAGAGAGTCTTCACTTTCTCTGCATCTGGGGCCAGATGCATGAAGGCCTGGTGACTGACGTCATACAGTGGCTGTTTGTGCATCAAGTTATTTGAAATGTCAGTGAAAGGAAAGACAAAGAAGAAGCAAAAGTGAAAGAAATGCACTCGCTCGAAGTAGAGAAAAGAAACTGTTTTATTTTGGAGTTTCAGTTCTGGAATAATAAAAAGAATAATCTGTAGAAAAAGAGAACGAGAGCATTGGTGCTGCAAGGCAAAAAGGAGAAATGGTGTAACCACTCACAGCACAAAAGGGCAGATTATTACTACAGCAATTTATTTAAGCACCTACAATTACCAAAGAGAAGAAAAAGTTTCACGAGGTTCAGTACCCATTAAATTATGTGCCAGATGACTTAAACTGGAGATATTCATACAGATGTGCGTCTGTGCGCTTCTGTAAACAGGACAAAATGTTCTGTGATATCAGCTGTTTGCCTAAAGGTGAGATTGTGTCTCAGCTTATTTTTCATCGGCATCATTTTGGGTTTGACTCTGAAAAAGTGTGAAGTATCAGGACCAGTGTCCATGTGGGAAAAGGAGTACGTGTATTTAAATATCACCATGTTGGGTGCTGCATAGTAACTTTTTACTGTATCCACTCCTCCTCGCTTTCTCTTCTCTCTCCTTTTTACTCTCTCAGAGGGCCCAGAGTATGAATACAGTGGCAGTGAGGAAGAGGATGATGAGGTCACAGAAGAGGAAGGAGAACCCAGGTAAAGCTTTGTCACGCCAGGCAAAATATTATTCACCAGAAATTAAAGCAGGACTCAGTTACTACATGATCCTTTGTGAAGTAATAATCACACTAAGCAACAAGCTGTCAAGCACACATCATGCGTCTGCCATATAAACATATAAATGATTTTTTTAATTGTTATTAGGTCTTAAGTGATCATTGCTACTGAATCACTACAGGTTATGTTTTATTATAAGTCCACAGACAGATGTTGCTGTCCCTGGATGTCAAATAGCAGATGGTGCCGTGCACAGAGCTCACTCACTCCTAGAGTGAGATTAATGTGTGTGTTTTTGTTGCTGTGACCACTTTCCCTTCGTCCTCACGTTAACTCGAGCACGTCACTCGCACTTGACTTAATGCCGCTCACGTGTCTCTCTCCATCAGCTCCATAGTCAATGTTCCCGGCGAATGGACGCTGAGGCGGGAGTTTCTTCGACTGCAGACAGAAGATCACGAAGGCGGCAGAGACGTAGGGCGCGGAGGAGGTGGTGGAGGTCAGCGGGGACAACAGGTAGTTTGTTTTGTTCTGTGCAGTTTTGTCTACATGCATATAAATTTTAGTAAGATGCAGAGAATTACATGTGATACATTTATTATGAGCAGCAGGTTATTTTACTGAACTATTTCACATTTAGCAGTTAGCTTTCAGTATCGTGTCAGGGTTAGACAGCACTCCGCTCAACGGTGGATGAAGTCAAACATGAATCGGTTTTCTTAGTTGCATTTTAAGTGTGGTCATGTTGTATTTGACATCCAGGCGTTGCAGCAGCACAGGCAGCAGCTGGAAGAACAGGAGCGATACAAGCAGCAGATCCTGGCTGACAGACAGAGGAGGATCCAGCAGCAGCAAGAGCAACGGCAAAAGTTAGAGGATGTAAGTGCTGTTATTTACAGTGGTTTCCATAGGATTCACTCCGCATTGACACATTAATAATAAAATATTAAGAGCGAATATAATATTTTATTGTGTGTGCTTAACTTCCTCTTTCACCTTCCTCATATCGAGTCTTTAAACTGCGACCGTTGTGACTTTATGTAGTTTTACTGCAGGGAACAATGTCAGCATAAAGCCTTAATGTTTGTTTAATACTTACATTTGTTAGGTTGATTAAAACAGTTCCCTTTGTTGTTGCCTGCAGCAGAGGCGACAGCTGACAGACTGTGCCTTTCAGTGGGGAGAGCTGCAGGAGGTCTTCCTTGGGGAGGAGTCTGAGCTCCACGACAGCAGGATCTTAGTGGATGAGGGAAACAAGAGGAGCGACAGGAGACAGGTGCAGATGAACTTTTGACTTGGTAGCAGTTGGAGGATCTTTTTATACATGCATACTGAGTCCACTGTAGGTGTAGTGGTGAATTTCCAAAGCTTAGGTTTTACAGCAGTGTTATGATAACCTTACAGGAGACCTGTTACGTTTATTTGCAACTTTATCTGAAGCGAGCCCTTTTTGTCACGTCCTGAGCTCAAGATGGTTCAGTTCTCTCTATGCGCAGATAATATTAGCAAAGCTAATATGGTAGATAACCACAACTTAATGAAACTGCTTAATATATTTATCTTAAACAGTTACCATTGTTGTTGGTGCTTTCCAAAAAAGCTTGTTTGGTTTGTTAATATGATGTCGCTTGAGGAGAGGACAAAAGCTGAACTGCGTGAAGGTGGACAGTGATTGGTTTAAAAACATCAGATGTAAGCACTGATTCTTAGCTGACCAAACAGCTGTTGGATGAGCTGTAACATGTGTCCCAGGCTCTCCCACCGTGTTCATGTCTTTACCACCTTCTTCACCTGACAAGTTTTCCACCTGTGATGGTTTCCCAGGGTTTCAGATGAGTTTTAAAAAAAATGATCAGAAGCATCAAGCAGACACACAGCAACTTTGTCACTTTGTTTCTATCATATTCACGTGCTCGGTTGTTTAATTAATTTTAAAAAAGCTCCCGAGGGGAAGATCAGGCTCCATAGCTGCTTAATGCTCCACTGTGTTCGTCACCTGGCTGCTAACTTTGTCTGCTGCCTGGTGCTGGATAAGTAGTCTACAGTGCATTAAACAGAGCCTTTTTTGCCAAAAACAGCTGCCTACTGATGCTGATGAGGACTGTCGGGATGGAACAAAAGTGAAGACGTGCATAGTGATAAGTTACTTCTTGCTGAAATGTCTTCCCAGTAGGCTGACTGCTGCATGTCCTTACTAACCCCTGTGTTTGAGACATAAAAGCCAACACAACAGCTGAACGTGTATATGTGAGTGATAGGAGTGATAGGCCCCTGAGAGTCTGACCTGGGTACCAAAACTGCTCTGACCTCCAACAGCTAATCCCTAAAACATCTCATGTCTTTAGATTATAGTTTGAGCAAAGTTATATAATGTCTGTGAAGTAGCTGTCAGAGGAGTTACTTTGTGACAGGTGACTGAAACACTGTGTGTGTGTGCGTGTGTGCGCGCGCGCGCATGTGCTATCTACATTTGGTTCAAGCTTCAGAAAATAAAGCTGTGATGATGATGATGTGCACGGCACTGATAGCGGGTGCACCTGTCAGGCTTTGTCACTTGGGTGATAAAAACACACCTTCAATGTAACAGAGTGATGAAGGACCTGGTGTAGTCTTCTCAGTTTTTGAGGACTTAACTGGTGCAGGTTAAGAATAAAGTAAAAGAGGAGGTCTGTATTTGGACATTTTTTCACATTTCACTGTACCGCTGAAAGTTTTCTGAATTATTTGGAGTTTGAATAAGTTTTTTTCCCCCATCAAGACTGTTTCCCCCCCCACAAAGCTACAACATGAATATGTTTTACTTCATTAAAACTCCGTTTATTGCATCACAGAAACCTGAGACCATGAGAATGACCTTTTCTGTGAGGCAGTGTTACAAAGTAACTGTAGCTATGTGTGTGTCTGTATGCACACATTTAACAAAGTATGCTGAGATGGTGAACTGTCTGTATCAGTTTCAATCATTTTGAGCAAAGACACAAAGACACTCTTTTTACTGTTTTAGAAATTCATTTTTTACTCATTAATTTTGACACATGCTTAATGAATCTATTCCATACACCAGTGGGTTTCAATAGGTTTATATTAACACTGCAGAGCAGGTTAGTGACTGGGGATTCTTCTTGTTGAAGATGCTGTATTTAAATGCTATTAATATCTGTCTTATTTTACTGTGTGTGTGTGTGTGTGTGTGTGTGTGTGTGTGTGTGTGTGTGTGTGTGTGTGTGTGTGTGTGTGTGTCAGGGAGGTATCTGTACATGTTAGTCTGATTACCTCAAAGTCATTAAGGTCAGCATGTGTAATGGATCTATCTGATGCTTCATTAACTTTCACTGTATGTGTGTTTAATTATGCGACAGGTTCAGTGAGCACATGATGTGATCTTGTATTATGTCAGATGAATAACACGTCTGCTGCTCCCAATCATCGCACACATCGATTGATTTAGCAAGTATTGCGTGATGTAGTTCAGTTCACTGTCAGCGGCTTCAGACTGTAGAGGTCGCCTCTCCAACTGGAAAGGGAATACTCATTACACAACCTTACTTTTTACAAATCTAAATGATTTGTAGCAAGTAAGGTCTGATTTCCCTTTAAAGAGTTGCAATGTGACATTTCTTACAGTAGTGGTCAGGATGGGTTCCAGTTCTCACTGGATTAGTGGTGACGGTCACTTAAAAGGAGCTACAGCTGCAGCATGGCTCTGCTTTAATCGTGATGTCATGCTTTGAATCCTCCTGTATCGTCACAAAAACTTGGCATAGTTGTTTTTGGCCTTTTTTAACTTTTATTGACAGATACAGTGAAGAAATGACTGGAAAGCAGAGGGAGAGAGAGACAGGAGAAGGCATACGGCAAAGGGCTGTGGGCCGGACGCATATGCCATGTGGTCGCCTGCTCAACACACTGAGCTAAACTGGGCCAGTGTGTTTGACTGGATTTTAAATCATCGTTCTGACTGGCACACATTTTCATGGCTTAAACCTGAGTATAAAATGGTTTTCTGGCAAAATGCAGAACAAATCAGCACAATATCCTTTATTTCTATTGATTGGTGACTTTCATCTAATACCACCAGAAGGTCATAAACCACACGGTCCAGATGACACATGTGAACAATACATCGAGTCGGTCACTTGAAGCTGGTTATAAAAGTGATTCGGTGCACACGCAGTTTTATCTTCTATCACTTTTACAGCAGTAAGCTTGTCTGTAGGCTGCTACAAAACTGTGTTGGTGCCTAAAACTAAAATTATCTTTCTATCAGTTGAACAGGAGAGGATTTTATTGTGCAAATTACCAGTAACTTACCAGTTTAAATCAGATTAAGGTTTAAAATGTGCGTGACTGTGGTTGTGACCAGTTTGAGTGACAGCTGCGAGCTGTCTCTGAGGGTTCACCTCAGAACTGAACCTCGTGTTTGTGGTTTTAGTTGCTTTGGAGGACTTTTAACACATCCTTTCAATCTAAATACAAACTCATATGTAATGTCACTGTGGCTTTGTTCTTGTTTTCCTGTTGTCACGTGTATCACTGTAGAGTTCAGTGTAGCATGATTCCTGTCTCAGGTGTAATTGTTAGTGCTTCCTTGTTAACAAAGCTGTAATTAGTTTGTAGACTCAAGGCCTCGGTTCTCACCCTGCAACAGTTTTGTCCTTGCGCGTCCTCACAGTGGCACCATCGATTGCTCGCAGATGAGGTGAGCTTCACCTTGGATCACTGCTCAGAGGGCGCTTACGTTTGTCCTGCAGACATTTGATTTGTAATCAGGTTAAGCTGCCGTTTCAGCTTAAACCCTGTTTAGTGTGACCCTTCACATCAAAGCCCAGTGAACACAATTTGAAGCCAATGGTGCAATCACTGAAAATATTTACATAGATTAGATTTGATTAACCAGTGTAAATGCAAAAAAAATTCAGTTTGTGCTACTTAGTTTTTTCTCTTTTTTCAGAGAAATTCAAATGAGGTTATAATGAAATATTTAAAGTTGAGTGTGGCGGCTAAAAGCTTTGTGCCATCTTGCACACTCTGAATATTTTAGTTCCCACCTCCTCAAAACCTCAGAACATCTTAATTAAAGTGTGTGTGTGTGTCCTGAACAGGATCAGGCAGGCAGACAGTGGAGTGCCGATGTGTCAGTGAGGCCTCTGGACTCTGTGGCGGAGCAGGTAACAATCCTTCACTTCATATTTGTTCATATATTTGCTTGTTTACCTGTCACTCATATACGAGTGACAGCAGGTGAATTTTCTCTTGAAATATTCCAAATGTGAGCCGATCCTTCATGTGGTCGATGAAAGCAAACAGCGTGGGAGTGTCCAGACTGCACCTCGTGTCTCTTTTTCTCTTGCTTTCTTTCACCATCTCTGTATGTTCTTATGAATGTGTTGCATGTTGTTAGATGTGTTATAAACCTGGATTCTCTTTTATTTTTAACACTTCATGAACAGCATCAGTGTAAACTGTTAACTTCTCTTATTTCTTATAGTTACAGCTTTTTTTTTTTTCTTGTAGCCTGACAGTAAAATTGAAACTATTCAAAGACTTGTATTTGTTTAAATCTTTCTTAAGTAGAAATTTTCTGACATGTGAGGTGAGAAAAAAATGTGTTGCTGACAAGAGAATAAGGTTTAACCCAAAGACTGAAATGCAGACAGAGAGACAGCAGCTGGCTGTTGTTTGCGTCTCGGGTGGATGGAAGATGAAAAGATGTGCGAGTGAAGGCAGATGAAGAGTCAGAGGTGAAGCAGGTGGTGGTAATTGATCGTCTGCGTTTCATGTTTGAAGTGAAGTTTACGGAGGGTGACAGACCTGTTTGTTCTGGTGAAGTTTATTATTTAAAGTTCTCAGTCAGACATTAGAGGTTTGTAATTTTCAGTGTGAGACTACTGCAGGAATGCAGAGAAGTCTCTGAGGAATCACTGACTTACACTTTACTGTACCGATAGCATCAGTTCTCAGTTTAAAGCCAAACCTTATCACAGCTTGGCATCTCTTTTTGTTTTAAAAGGCTTTCCTCTCCATCTCTCTCTCCACTGATCCCAGCACGCCTCCTATCCTCAGTTGGGTCCTCCTTCCATCCATCCCTCTGCTCGCAGCATGGGATCTCTTTCGCTTCCAGCAGCTCTCTTTTAACTTGTCTTGGGATGATACTATATAACCTCAGTAGATGTTTCAACATAAAAATTTGCAAAACATGGTTATATTTCTAATGCTCATACTCTTCATCTCCTTCTTTAGTTCTAAAGACGCACATCTCTGTATTGTTATGATTTTGTGGTGTGATTAGACTTCTTAATTTGTACTCCACCGCCTGCACTGACTGTTAAATGGTAAATGGCCTGTATTTGTATAGCGCTTTTACTAGTCCCCCCTAGGGACCCCAAAGCGCTTTACACACCCAGTCATCCACCCATTCACACACACATTCACACACTGGTGGAGGCAAGCTACAGTTGTAGCCACAGCTGCCCTGGGGCAGACTGACAGAATAATTACATTATACATGATCTTTTCTGATGTGAGAAGTACACATGTATTGTGTGTTTGAGTCGATCATTTTTCCTTCTTCAACAGTTCAGTCTGGTTTGGTGTTCGCTGACTTTTTAGACTACAAACAGAATATCAGACCTTACCATGACACTGAGTCAGGAAAGACTGCGTTTCGAGTGATCGTGGAGTCGGGTGTGGGTGAGATGGTTAGGTTGGCGAGGCAAGAGTGGACAAACTGTGCTTGTGGGCAGGCAGATAGAAACGCAGACTGGTGGTGGAGGCAGAGTGAGAGCAGGCAGGTGAAGGCTGCTTTTGTGCTGCAGGAGGGTGGAGGCTGAGCTGGGCACACGAGAGAAGTGAAGAGCTGGCAGTCAACTGAGTATAAGAGACTAGAAGCACTAAGGTGACTAAAGTGGGCAGCTACTAAGTTAAGTTAATTGCAGTTTTGAGCCCCAAATGTTCATCTGAGTGAAGAAATCTGATTATTTATTTATTATTTTATTTTATTTAGAAAGAGGGGCAATACATATTAATGAACATTTTAACAAATGTAAATATGCCAGATTATAGCCTTGGGCTAATTTCCATCTGCAGACCCTCTGACAGGTTGGTGTTAAACACAAGTTAGTAAAAACATACAGAGACAATATTTACAGATCATGTGACAAGGACAAAAACAGTGATCACATTATACTAGAACAAACAATGACAAGAAGAGTGGACAACAGAGGACAGTATAGATTTCGATAACGGAAACACATCAATTATATTGCACAAACCCCAGTAATAATAATAATAATAATGGATTGGATTTATATAGCGCTTTTCAAGGCACCCAAAGCGCTTTACAATACCACTATTCATTCACTCTCACATTCATACACTGGTGGAGGCAGCTACAGTTGTAGCCACAGCTGCCCTGGGGCAGTATTGCACATGCGCTGACTGTCCTGATACAGACCCTGTGCACGAGAAAATGCTTCCTGTTCCTGTTAAAACTTCCTGTTTTAAGACCGGACGTAGGGTTGTACATTTCCGGTAGCTTTACTTTGAGGTCAATCGCTACTGTGAAGATGGATTCCTAAATTATGCCCAAAATTGCGTAAAGTTACAAAGAGCAGAGGTGGGAACACTCACCACTGCTGTGTCATAAAAAAATCAAATGATCAATTTTGACGTTTGAAGAGTGCAGATCGATTGGTTGTTTACATCACTCAACACGAGCAGAACTGCATTACTGCATGCAGAAGACACCTCGTCCACATCTCTGTATAGTGACAGTTCTTATGATTGAAACTGGGAAATGTTCAGCATTCAAACTACAGGTGAACATTAGTCAAAGGTTTTCCCATTATGTCGATATGCACAGGGCAGCAGCAGAGTATGGCAGTCTGAGTTTTACTCATTTCCATCACTGTAACAGAACACATGGATTTCCTCTGTTGTCTGTTTTGGTTCTATTTTCTCTGTTCAGGGGCCCGTTCTTCGTACGTCGCTTACTACATCCAAGATCAAATGACACATCCAAGATCAAATCATCGCGCTAACTCTGAGCTCGCTATTCCGGTTCCCCGAACACACCTGTTGTTGACGATTAGTATAGCTGGATGAAGTAATGTGAGATCACTGGGTGGCCCAACAGGGGCTACGCATCGATAGTAGAAACATTGATCGGCAACCCTCTGATTGGTCGGCGAAAATGTCGAAGGAGCGTGCTCGGTATTTTTCGGCAGCAGAGCAAGAACTCTTGATTGAGGGATTTCAGGAGTTTCAGAGTTTAATCAGAACGCAAGGGAACACTGCAAAGGCTGCAAAAGCAAGGAGAGAGGGCTGGCAGAAAGTTGCTGACAAATCAAACTCGTAAGTAATTTATTAATAACAATAATAATGGAGTGGATTTATATAGCGCTTTTCAAGGCACCCAAAGCGCTTTACAATGCCACTATTCAATCACTCTCACATTCACACACTGGTGGAGGCAGCTACGGTTGTAGCCACAGCTGCCCTGGGGCAGACTGACAGAAGCCAGGCTGCCATATCGCGCCATCGGCCCCTCTGGCCAACACCAGTAGGCGGTAGGGTAAATTTATTGTATTACACTATATTATCCAATATTATATTACATTATATTATGTTATATTATATCCCCTTACACATTAGAGCCACAACAGGACCCACTAGAACATGGGAACAAGTAAAAGTGGAATATAAGAATATGCTACAGAATGGTAATATTTATCACTTATATTGCTTGTCGTCTCTTGGAAAGAGACCCTGAAATAATCTGTTTGTTTGTTCATAACAGCAACCAAGAAAAGGGCAGAGCAAAAAAAAGACAGGTGGTGGTCCTGCACCCCCTCGTCAACAAGTTGGTTAAGTAAATAATACCCTCACGGGAAAATCGATATCTCTCTATGAGCACACTGTCGCGCTGAGCTAAAGGATCCTGTCTGTCCCGCAATATACGCTGAATTCTGAAAACTCTCCTTATCAATCTTGCACCTTCCGCAATGGGCTGCTCGCGTATACGGACAGGACATGGCTGCGACAGACTTCCCAAATCCACCTTCGCTTTTATAGCCGTGGTCTCTCATCTTGATTACACAAAGTAATTTGCAATTACTACTCTGAAATATGAATTACATCTGTAATAATCACATACATGTAATAGAATGTTAATAGTACATTTCCCTTTTTTAGGAAATGACCTGTATGTATCTGTGTGAAATCAATAAAAGGATCAAGTGCTGCATTATCTTTAGTTACATTGATGTTATTTATTTATGGTGAAACAGTGGTGGAATATCGCTGTTGCTTTCGTATGAATGACGCGGACATACCTGCGTGGCCGCGATCTAATCCTGTTTACATAAAGTGAACCTGCTCCCGAGCAGGTTTACGCTTACGGCTCTGTTGCTATGGCAGCAAGTCCCGGATGAGCTTCGGGGAACCGAACGATCCAGGATCACGCGAAATCGTCAACAATCTCATCCAGCTAACTTACTTAGCGCGGTACGAAGAACAGGCCCCAGATGTTTATCTTGATTGAGGTTTATGTTTTAGCTGGAAGAAAAACAAGCTCTGGTTTGAGATTATATATAGATCTGAAATTAGTGATAGTGATTCTCTATTTTGTCTCCGTCTCACAGTGTTGGACAGCAGACGGTGTGTTTGTAATGTTTCTGTGTGTAGGCCTTGTGTTCAGGCGCAGTTTAGTTAAACAGGATTAGGAAACTATGCTGTGCATTCTGACTGCGGCTTCCATGTTGTTTCCTCATTCTCAAGAAAACTGCATTAAAGTGATTTAAAGCAGTTTTCCCTCGATGGCAGCAAATACCTGAGCTGCTGTAGTTGTTGTCTTAAGCACAGACTGGACGTCGTTGTTAAATTGTTCTCACAAATCCTGAAGCGATTTTTTTTTAACCTACTTACTTTCCCCGTGTTTCTGTTCTCTAATAAACCACTATAACAGTTCATGCTTTAATATGTCATATTTATTGTCATGTGACTAATGTGACTCTGGCCAAATCAGACCATAAAGCAGAGCGTGCAGTTTTAACAGATCTGATACTGTGTGCTGAAGGCTGATCTGCTTTAAATATTGCCAGGATACATAAATTCATCCATGTTTTTGTAAAAAAAAATATAATTTTAAATCATGTTCCGGACAATATAAAATTCCTGTTGGATGTGTTTAAGAAATGAATACATTTATAGTTAAATACTGATGTGCAGACGACACCATTGGCTGATTTATTTACTGCTTCATTCCTGTCAGTGTTTGCTGTTTAATGAATGTTTCCCCTGTTTGTTGCTTTACCAGTTTGTGTTGTTGAAACTAGCTTAATAGGCCAGTGTGTGTTATATTTCTGTGCTATATCTGTGGGCTGAGCCTGGGAGTGTCCTTTTCATTGGGGATGTACAGCTAACATTTAACACAAATGACCTTTGTTACCCTCATAGTCGGCATATAGTTATATACTGTATTTGATACAGATGTACAGAGTTAGTTGTACATGAGTTGGAGTGGACCAAACCATGTAGCACTGGTTAGGACAAATTTGGTGCCATATAAAATGGGGTGTCAGCACTAGATTGCTAAAATAAAGCTTAAAACGAAATTTTGTTAGCAAAGAAAATCAATAGCCACGTCTTTAGTTTTTTCTACTACAATTGATTGCTAAGCATGACCATTTAAATTGACGACTTAAAAGTGACCGTTGTACAGTTAAAACACTTATTTTAAGTGTGCATATTAAGCCATTAGGCCATTTAAAAAACCACTCTATCAAAAAAAGGGTTATTCCACATAAACTATACGTACATTTAGCTGAAGTCCATTTGTCCCGCTATAATTGACATTTGAGTAAAATCACATTTTCATGTTCATGGGGCATCTGCCACTTAAATCACTTTGACACTACTACTAGTAGTTAAATGAGCAAAGATGGTGGGAAACGTTTCAGTTTGTCTTTGTTCATGTGATTGTGTTACATTTGAATCTTGTGAGTAGCTTTGTAAACTGTTTGGGTGTTACTTTGTAACACAGTATACACGCCGTTTAAGAAGGACACTTCCAGGCTTTGTCAGTTTGTATTTCTGCTCTTCATGTTTGCTACATAGAGAGCAGTGGCTCCAAACCAGCTGCTTCAGCGTAAGGCCCAGCATTCGCAGTCTCGGCTTCAGTCGCAAGCCAAGTCCCAGCCCCTGGCCCAGCATCAGCAGCCCTCAGCGGGCAGGAGATCCCACCGCACCCTGCCCAAGGACCAAACCCAACTCCTGTCCCTGCAACACGACCACAGACACAGGGAGAAAGAGCAGCAGAGGAAAAGAGAAATGCCTGTGGCATCACCCCACAAGCTAACAGCTAATAGCGGGAACACTGCTGCTGCCGCCGCCGCCTCTCCCAGGCGCTCTCCAGTCAGTCAGAGCTCAGCGGTAAACCCTGCCCCCCTCAGCCTGCTAACATCTTCATTTCTTCTACACCCTACCTGGTCTTTTTGTACTTTCTCTTCTTGCTCACCGGTGCGAATATCATGCACTTTTTTTATTTGTTGTCAAAGTGCAAACATTTCATTTTTGCAACGCTGTGATGATTTAATCAGCTTTGGCTTTGTTGCTTTTCATGTAAATGCATGATGACAGATGAAAGACTGTCTGTGGGGGGTGGAGGCTGAGGATGCATGTGGTTTCTGGCCTCTATTCATATCATCGAAGCTAAACCACACAAGGAACATGAACATGACCCACTGGTGTTATTTACAGAAATATGTTGAGACAGTCACATGATCGTGGTGATTGAAAAACATTTGTTTCTGCTCCTGATGTTATATTAGACACTCTCCAAACCACAAATTTCTGAACATGTTGAAAATATTTAAGCCTGAGCGCCTCGAAAGGAGAACAGGTTGAAACACAGTCAGGGCTTCACAGAGTCTGCCTTTAGGACTTTAATGTCAGGGAAGCAGAGCTGTGTCACAAATATAATATGCTTTTCGTTATTTTTCAAAGCTATACTGTACAATAGTTTATATTAAACATTAGGGCAGCTCAGCTCAGTCTTCAGACTAGTCTAAATGCACAGTTTCATGGCAGCTCTGTTTAGATTTCCTTTATTTTAGCCTTTGGTTCCGTGTAATAAGAGACTATTCATAATATGCTCTTCTCAGAAACACATCTCGCCTGCCATCTCCTCTTTAAATGTTTTGCTTGTGAGGGGCAGCGAATCACAGGAAAGTTTTATTAAAATAGGGTTGGCTTAAAGGGAAAGCTGTATATGTTAAACAAAGACGCCGGTATAAGATAGATGAGGATTATTTTGAACCAAGAACCTGACAAGACGACTCTAGAGTCCAAGAATGAAAAGATGGTGCAAAGATCAGCATAAAAAGTTCCCTTTGAGGTTTTATATTTTCATATGTTGTTACATGCTTGTTGAGAGATTAAAGGCACATTATTACATAAACTAGACCCCCCGATAGTTATGTGGACAATTTCAGTGTATAAACTGTTAAAGAAAATAAACTTTGAAGTAAATCAAGACTTTTTTTTTCACCCACGACACTTCAGAATCGGTTTAATTTGCCCTTCTTCTTCCTGCACAGGCTATTTTTGTCTCTTTAGTCACTTCTCATTAGAAACATTTTCACAGTCTCAGAAATGGCATCTTTCAAAATGTCATACACCTCGATGATAAAATTCAAAACTCATTCCAACCTTCATTCTAACCTCATTTAGATTCGCTCCTAACCAGACGACTGTGTCCGTTTGTTTATGTCTATTTAACAACAGACATAAACAAACTTAATGGTTTGTTTTATATTTTAGATGGACTTCCACGAATCAAACTTAGCCAAATTGCTTTTAGCTGCTGGTCTTCCTGGCCAGATGCACTCGAGGCTGGGCTCCGGAAGCAGCTCTAGTCCTTGTACCCCAGCCATGCAGAGAGCTCACTTCATCCAGGTATACAACAGATGTGTCACATAGCTCATGCATGCAATTGTGCAATTCTAACACTTTGGGTAAGGCTACAGTCCCACTAGAGAAAACGATGAATGGAGACCGCTGTGTGACCAAAATTATTGCAGTTAACTTTGAAAGGATCACTTCAACGATGGGGACCAAGTCTGGGGACCACTCAGGCAGTTGCTGTCTTCAAACTTTGGCGCATTAAGTTAGTGATGAAATGGCAACAAGGCAGCTTTCAGTTTTGAGTAGGAAAGGGCATTAGTGCAGTTAATTAAGTCTGTTCCCATCAGACTTGTATTGTTGTATCTGAACCAGGGTGGACTCACACAGCCAACAATGCACAATCTGCAGATCAAACATGACCGTCTTAGACTGGGCCAGATCTAAACGTGGCAAATGTACCAACAAGCAGACATAGCTTGTTCATTTCTTTAATCACCTGCATTTTATTAAGAGCAAGTTTGCTCATCAAAAATGAGGGCATGAATAATGCGTGCAGGGTTTCTGTTTTTCTCTCTGAAACGTGGCATTTAGAATAAATGTTTATAAGGGTGAACTCTTCTGTTACACGTTGCTGTAACAGAATGTGTGCGTGGTCCTGAGAAGAGAGACTCGGGTGGAGCGAAGTTACAAACTATTCCTCCATGAAACCTCGAATCTGTGTCCAGCAGCTTAATGAAGATGCTGTTATTGTGCTGTGTGCATAAATGCTTGCATTTATGTTTTTCTGCAGTATGTGAAACTGAGCTTTGCACCAGGGCCTTGCTCTCTGAAGAAATGTTATGTGCGTAGTTTGTTGGCTTTGCTACTGATGGTGCAGCTGTGATGAGCTGATAGAGAGGAACAGGAACACTCCTGAGTGATAAGATCAACCCTAACTTGACTGTCATTCATTGCGTCATTCACAGAACCTGCGGATCATGATGCTGTAAAACATGATACAGAGCCAAAGGATTTAACGTGTATAATAACTTACAGATGGAAGTTTTAAAAACAGCGTTTTGTCCCGTTGCATTTGGACATTATTTCTTATTAATAATAGCATAGCCGGTCAAATATCAAAGTCCAATTAATAGCTGGATTTTAAGAAAGAAGAAGCTAAGAAATAAATGTTGCCGCTCCTCTGTGTGTGCGCACTGCTGAGAAACAACAGGGAGATTGTGTACCGATTTAGTAACGTGAATAAATGCCTGAAACATTGGAAGCTGCTCTGCTCGCTGGAAAGAAGGAAACGACATGGACTGGATCTGGATTCTCCATCTCCTCACTTTGACACTTCAGTTCTGCTCCGTTTCAATAAAATGTGTCTTATTGCAGAGGAGGAATATGTGGAGCAACAGGACAAAGCCAAAGTTTTGGCACTGCACACAGTTTTGACACATCCAGCCGTGACAATTACGCACTCTTTCTGATCGCAACTCTAATTCCAAATAAATGAGCATTCCTAGCAGCAACTATCGTGCATGTTGGATGAAGATATGCTTTTCACTGTTAAATTTCAGCAGTGTTCAGTAAATAACCTGCCACAAACCTTTGTAACTTGGGTTTTGATGGTGCAGATAAGTTGCACTAGTTGCAACATGTTGACAATCTGTCTACATTTATAAATGACATAGCAATTAATCACAACCCTTTGCCAACCTACTAGAAAGTGACTACCCTCAGTCCAAGTCAGACCAAGATTTGTTGCCTTATGTTGAAAAGTGGTCAACCAGAGGTTGAGGCTGCTGCACGCTCGTGCCACAACTACTTGCAATTAGCCCCAGACAACAAAAACAAAATCACCATCCAACTATTCATTCTCCTTGGGGGGATGTTGGAGCCTATCCCAGCTTCCAGGGGGCGAGATGTGGGGTACACCCCGAACAGGTCCCCAGAATGTCACAGGGCCTATTTACTCACAAACCTCTGGTGTTTCTTGGTCCCTCGGAGGTTGCCGTCCTGCTTTTACTCCAGTGTGACTGAAGCCTAATATGCTCATTTCGGATAAATGCTAAGTGCTGTCACGAGGTACTATTTAATAACTTTTTACATTTTTTTTTTTCCCAGAATGAAAATCTTCGTTCAAGTCGGGATGCCCCACACAGCAGCTCTATGTCAGACATGGCCATCTCCCCTTTGTCCCTATTTTCTCCCGTGTCCCCAACTGACAGTGTCTTCTGGGACTCTGTGGAGACTCCACCCAAAGTGAGTATCATCTGTTTTTAGTTTCCAGCTCCTTACTGGGTCACGGTGCAGATTTGATGATTGGCGTGAACGAGACATAAGTTCAAGTGATGCATTTTGTTCTTCTGGCTCCCACCAAAAGAGGAAGTCTTTGTTGTGTCCTGCATCACATGAGCACAGGATAGAGAGTGTGTGCGTGTGTGTGTGTGTGTGTGTGTGTGTATTTGGCATCTTGTATTCTGATCAGTTGCCCAGCTAAGGAAGTGGTGCATTGAGCACGAGGTTGTTATGCGGCTGGCGTGTTTGTCGTCAGTCTTTTGTGTGTGCAGCAGATAGGAGGGGAGGAAGGGACTGTGTTTTACCTCGAGGTTTGTTGTGAAATGCCCCCAACTAAAATCATCTTTCTCACATTTACCTCATCTCACCTGCTAATATCGCGGCTCTCCCTGCTAAGTGATGTACAGAGTCGGTGTATTTACCAACAGAACACCATATGGGGTTGATGAAACAACTTATAAGTACTACAGAGACAGCAGGGGGGTGCAGTAAAGCTGTCTATTTGCTGTGTTATGTTGTTGATCTAACAGGAGGCCATATGGTGCTTATAGAGAGAGCAGCTAATAAGTCAGTACACTTTCTTGCAGTGTGGTGACTTAAACAAAGGAGTGGCTGTGAAAACACTGGGTTAAACAACACTACAGTGTGAGTTATGAGGCAGACATTAATGACTTTTCCTGTTGCCTGAATTCACATAACTTACCCTCTGAATAGTATTATGATGAAACTTAGAGGGCATTTTTATAAATCCCTAAATTTATAAAGGTTTTGAAATGCTCTTAAAAAAATGTTTTAAAAGCCTTATATTTGACGTGTCTAGCACAGTTGACGGGAAGCGATAGACACTGGTGCAGCTCAGTGTCTCTGTGGGTGTCTGCGCTTGTGCAGATGCAGGATGTGGGCAACTCGTGAGAAGGACGATAGGTATTTCCACAGCTCTCTTCCTGCATTCCTGGGTGTGTCTTCCTCTCTGTGACTTTGTCACTTGACCCAAGAGATGAGAGGTTAAAAGGCTGCCAACTGCTTGACCGAAAAATACACACACACACACACACACAGATCTGAAAAGAGAAATTGCTCCGAGTCAGATAATATTTCCACACTCTATGATTTGGATGTGGCTTTGATGTGTTAAGAGGGGCAACATTGAAATGTTATGAAATAGCAAAGCCAAATGGTCTCATTAGTTTCTCAGTAATAAATGTCTCCTCGAGGGTTATTAAAGATTTTATTGCACTCTGCTCTGCAGCCTTTCAGGCATTGTAAATGTAAAGGTTTCATAACCACATAAACCTTTTTTAGAATTAGCTCTAACATACTTTGACTCGACAGAATATTTAGTTTGAAAACAAAAAATGAAATAATCAGGCGGGAGCTTTGTGTCCACGTGGTTTTATTAAATCTATTTTGCTTTGATCTTTCAGGTCCCAGAGCGCACCACCTCAAAGTATTACTGCAGGGAACCGATGATGGGACACAAGAGGGCCGCCTCAAGGTAGAGCACTAATACATGATGTCCATACAAGAACCAGCACTTGGTTCACCAAGTCGGTGCCAAACGTGGCTGCTAATGCTAGAGGGCTAACACGCGTAGGCTACACTAAGCTAGGTCCTGTTCATAATGTTAGCAGGTTGTCATTACAGTTCAGTCTGTACCAACACAACGAGTCTGGTGTGTGTGCAAAATTTGATTTGTCTGAGGCATTTTTTTGGATCAATTTTTGTATTAAAGTGTGTAATGTGATTGCCATTAGTAGAGACCATCACATGGGTTTGTGACAGAGCAGAAGTGTGTTTAAATGTTACAGGTTGCTCATTTTTCACACATAACAATATCAAAAACTCAGCAAGTGTCACTTGCAGTGACAAACCCACTAATAACTTTTAGCAGCACTTCAGTTTCCTCTTTCTTGAAGCGGTCTTAAGTGCAGTTTTTTGTTTTACAGAAACCCACTGCACACCACATCTGAAGTATTAGACAATAGCAACTAGCTAGTGACTGAATGGGAGCATGCAGCATCTAAATGACTAAACTTTACCCCAGAAGAGAGCAAAAAAAGATCAAATACAAAAACAAAGAGGGAAACTTGAGACTCTTACATGATGACTGTTGGTTTAACAACCATGTTACTCATTGTTTGTGGTGCAAGCAGCCATAAACCTCACCTGGGTTCTTCTTCTGTTGAGAAATGAACTCTTGGAGCAGTCAGCACAGACACAGTGTTTGTTTTTTAAAATGCACACGCCAATGCACGGGAATCAAACTCGATAATTAATGAGTTTTAATGCAGTTTCCAGAATCACAGTGAGAATAATTAGCTTCAGATGCAAAGCGTTGTTCAGCACCTCATTTGTCTACCAGCGCTTCACATTATCACATTATTTTACTGGTGTATATATCATATTTAGTATAAAATATTAATTGATATGAAGTTAAACATTTTATTTTAGTTGTAGTAAACTCTAGTAAACTGTCTTTTAAGCTGGCGAGTCATTTTTCTTTTAATGCCTCATTAGAATAAAATGTCTCTTTACCACAGTGTTGTTGGGCCTGATTTATTGTTGGTGTTTGTGTGGCGCTCTAAGTCAGCATGTCGGCATCCAACTCGGGAGAACAGCAGATCAGATTCATTTAGCCTGGATGATTATTTTTGATGAGATGAAAATAATGGTGGAAAAACTGTCACTGCAGTGACGGCGTGAAGGACGTTCTCAGATCAGGACGGAGAGATGTATAGTGTTGATCACAATTCAGCTCACTTCCTGTCTTTAACTGTCTTTAACTCTGCGTCTGTAATGCTGTCTGTGTGTCTCTCTCGCCATCTAGTGGCAGTCCAGTGTCTGCAGCAGATAAGAGTGGGAGGTGTGCGTCCCATGGAGGCTCCTCTTTAAGCAGCAACCATCCAGGTGTGTGATGCCTAAACACAGCTCACCTCACTAACCTCAGTCCTGTGCTGTTGGAGTAACAGAGCACAGTGTCCTTGCCTTAGGGTTCAGTTTATATTGTGCACTAATAATCTTGGTTCTGCCATCTTTGAACAGCTAAAAGCACTCGTGTTATTTTAGTAATGACATGTGTTTGCAGTGTGTTTGTTTTTGACTGCTGTTCTCAGCAGCGCTTCAAACTTACACCTTACTTGCCCATGTGTGTGACACTAGTGTGAACAGCGTATGTGGGTGTGATCTCATGGGTGCCTGGCGTGGGTTGGGGGAGGGGTGTACGCATGCAGAGTACACTACAACAGAAAGCACAACAACAGAGCGATGTATTCAAAGCCTGCCCTCTCCACCCGCGTCTCCGGCGAGAAAGAAACAACCAAGTCATCTTTTTCAAAGTTCTGCTTGGTGTGTCCTCTGTGGTCGGCAGCAAGGAAGCTGCACTTCTGCTGGGATAGACAGAGGGGAGAATATGTTTAGGATTTCAAAGTTGCCCTCTGCGTGTAGTTGAAAGGAAACACCGTTTGATGCCTCCCACTCAGTTTGGCTGCTGGCCTCAGCCTCCTTTGTTCGAAGTCACAGATCAGACATTGTTCTTGACAGTCGTGTAGCTCCTCTGTGGTTAGACGAAACCTTTATCTACTCATGCTACAACTGAGAGAAAGCCGCTTACTGCTTTGTAAATAGTAAAAGGAGCGTTTGATGTCTCGATTTATTGAATGTGTGATACTTAGGCTTACTTAGGTGCCCCGATGATGTTATTTCCACGAACACTTTTGATTCCAGCAGCACAGAAAGACTTTCTTCTCTCTCACGCTTGATGGAAACACAACAAACAGGAGTTGTTTCCTGTTTTGTTCCATAAAACAAACTCTTTATAAACAGTCGTTCTTTGGGTATTTAATTACCTTCTTGAACGACTTGATAACCAACCCTAATGTAACTGTCCTGTAAGTCTCTACTTCATGATTACAATGCATCACATGAATCTGTGGAAAATATAAAGGGAGTGTTTGAAGTGACAGCATGACAAAGGCTTTATTTTTAGTCCATTGTTTTTGTTTTACAGGCTAAATCTTTACTGTATTGATTTAGTTTCTATTGTTAAAGTTTGAGCTGCAGTATTGTGCAGTTTTCAGGGAAATGGCTCTAAAACCCAACAGTAAACTACCAACCAGCACCAAGAGCAGTTAGACACCAAGTGGTGAGCCAGATACTTCTGTCATGTGGAGATAAAAGAAAATAGAAAGAAAATAGAGCCCATTTGGACAGAGCGCAGCTGAAATGCTAGTGTATAAGTTTAAGTAAACTGTGGGCTGGACTTTTAAAAGGTGGATTGTAAATCACTTTTCTTCAAATACACTATGAACAACATGCCTCTGTCTTATGGAAACTTAAATATATTTTTATTTTAAATCACCTGGGCAGTTTAGGGAGTCATTATTAAACATTCCCCTGGAAGCTGCAGGTGGATGCTGGAGTTTAAACAGCACACAGTAATGCAGTGACATGAAGCTGAGATTGTGGTTCACACATTTGCCTAACGAGCTAAAGATTGTCCGTTCGATCCCGGGAGGAGATCCAAGTCATTTCAGTCTTTTCCCAGAGAGGGCATCCAACATTTAAAAAAATCTGTCAAATCAAACATACCGAGCTGTGGTGACCCTTTGTGAATAAGGGAGCATTTTTTAGATTCAGAAGTGTTGCTGTAGACAATGAGGACAGTACAGCTCGAGTAACCTGCCTGAACTAGCTCACAGCCTTGGGTCCATTTACTGTCTTTAAAGCAGTCTGGCAAGAAACAGGTATATTTACACATGAGATTCCACATGTAACTCTCACACTGATTACTGCTGCTAACATATGTGTGTGTCTTAGGTTACTTCAAGCTGGAAAGTCCCCTCCTGCAGCACCACCCACACAGGAAGCTGGATAACATAAGCAGTGGACACACACAGGTAAGTGTTGTTGGAGCATGTGTGCAGTCTCACTGGTTTATAGAGTTAAATTGTTTCAGTATATCATAGTATCAGTACAAAGCATGCTTGCACATGTCATCTAGATCCCTCTTCCTCATTGATTTGAAACTTGCTTCATCACATTAACATCAATGATTTTTCTCTCTGTCCAACTCATTTTTCCGGCTACTTCCTTTTCCTCTCGCAGGGAATAAAACCCGCTCTGGGTCGGCTTAACAAGGCCGCAGAATACTCTTCTTCTAGCGATGAAGTCGGCAGCAGTGATGACGAGGAGCGAAGCGGGTAACCAAACACATCCTCAGTGTATTTATGATGCTGTATTCTTATTGTTAGAGGTTATTGTTTAAGAAATGTTCCCATCAAGCTCATCATGTGTTTGACCTGCTCGACAGTTTCTTTTAGCAAAAAAAACTAAGTGTCCTGCTGCACATGAAGGAGTGAAGCAACTCTTTTAGTTTCCAAACAGCACTGTGACGAAACATGATGTGTTGCACTGATAAACTGATATTTAGAATCTAGTAAAAAGTCACAAAATTAGTAATTCTGCTGCATCTACTGGGAGAAATGAGCACTGAAATATTTCTGCTAAGTATGAAGAGGAAATGAAATCCAAGTCTGTTTATTGTGATTTCAATTCCTGTGGCAGTAAACCTGGGAGAAGCCAAGTATCTCATTTGGTTTAACAGACCTGAAAGCAAATTAGTGTTACTATAGTGTTGTTTGTGAGTTAGTCACAGTCTGAAACAGCAGGTGTCATTAGGATCCAGTGTGTTGCTTTTATTGCTGAAGGATGCATCAGTCTTGTTTCTAACTATGAAATATGACATCTGCAGTCGGTCTCTAGTCTAAAATCTCGAGCGGTATGTTTCAAGGTCTGGCATGTCCAATGGAAAAGGGAAATACTTCAGAGGAATACCCGACGGCATCGTCCTGCAGCCTCACCACAATCTCAACCAGGTACTGAGCAAACACAACCACAGAGCACACGTGACTGTCTGCTCTGTGGTCGGTTGTGTAAAAAAGCTGACTTCCTAAAGCTTTAACATTCATTCATGTGACGCCTCACAGTTACTCAAGTTACATCCTGTCCTGGTATTGCTCTATAGATTTCGCAGTTGGGTTCAGATGACACCTACTTGCTACCAGACCTTCTGCAAAAAATTTCTTCCTCTAGTCCTACCCACAATGCATTCATCCAGCAGCAGCGAGCACGGGAACTTGGCTATTTGAGATCGCCCACATCTCCCGGATCCCCCACACACCAGGATCTACATGTAAGTAGAAAATCAGCACAGATTTCTCAGAGCTTTACTTCTTCTGGTCATTGTCATCATCAGCATCCCTGTTTATCATTCAGTGTACACTACAGCGACGTTCAGCAGTGTTGTTTATAATGAAAACAGTATATCATGCTCTTTATTATGTTGCTGTCATACTGTCAGTTTGTTTCAGTGGTGGATGTTCACGTTGAACACTGTCAAAGTAACTGCTGTGAGCCAAAAGCTCTAAACACTCGATGTCTTTTTACTCTTGAGATCAAATTGCATTGCTTTTGAGGGGCAACCAATCACTCAAAAGTTATCTTATATGATGAGGGCCTTAAAGAAAGACAGAGGATGAATTGATCGGCAGCATCAAAACCCAGTATAACATAAATATGGATTATTTTGAACTATGAATGAAAGCTACTCTAGTAGCATCCAAGAACAAAAGAATTAGATTGTAAATGAGAATAATAGTTGTTTGTTTTTTGTTTGTTTTTAAGACAAAGTGCTGATTAAGTTCAGATGGACTTACAGTTGTATCAGTATTAATGTCCTTGTGTTAATAAATGTCAACAGACTACTTGATATAAACCTTTGGGCTCATTATCATAGCCAAGGTTTAAATAAAGCGACAGACTGCATTAGTTATAAATGTCCACCAGAGGGAGGTAGTGGCACAGGCTGGGAGCTCAGTCTTCCTGGGTTTCAGTTTGGATTTCGAGTTAACGGAACTGTTGTTACTGATGTATGAAAACCATAATTTGTAACTGGTAAATGATTATATAAATGGTTTATGGTTTCATAACTGTAACTGCCTGTTGTGTTGTTTTTTTTGTTCGTGTTTTATTAAAGTATAAAATCTCTTCCCTTGTCATTGTGCTCATCAGGATATCGGCAGTCCTACTGGTAAAAGCCCGACATCATCATCTTCCTCCTTCCTGCCCTTCATTGATCCACGATTGATCCCCATCTCATCACCACCACAGAGCCCGAGTGAGTTTTCTACCAGAGAGCCGAGCTACAGTTTGCTTTGTGAGCACAGTTTAGTTTTATTTTTTAAACTTTTATCTTGAATCATTTTTGCATTCAGCGGGCATTAAGGGCGAGCCACTGAAGAGAGAGAACCACAGGAAGGGCTCCGTGGTTAACGTGAACCCAACCAACATTCGACCACAGAGCGACACGCCAGAGATCCGAAAGTACAAAAAGAAGTTCAACGCGGAGGTTCTGTGTGCTGGATTATGGGGTATGTAGTTTTTATGTGTTTTATGTTGTTTGTGTTTTTAAATGAAGTAGATTCTTTCAGAAAATGATACAAACTGTGTCAGTGTTGATATTTTCTGTTTTGACGTGCAGGTGTGAATCTGCTGGTGGGCACAGAAAACGGTCTGTGGCTGCTGGATCGAAGTGGTCAGGGAAAGGTGTACCCGCTCATCAGCAGGCGACGGTTTCAACAAATGGATGTACTTGAAGGACTCAATGTGTTGATTACTGTATCAGGTATATGTGCTGCATGTTCAAATGTTCAGAGCTACAGAAACAGTGACACAGAGTGCAGCACTCTGCCCTGCATAATGATTAAACTCTGCTTATAAGTTTTGCACAGTAGTTCAAAGAGACCACATTACTGTAACTGTTTAACAGGTTTCTTCAGGTAAAACTGACACTTGTGTGTGGATGACTGCTCGATATTCGTGCTCTGTTCTGGTTTGCTCCGTCACCTCAAAGAAACTGATTGAAACTTTGTCACACTGAAGCAGGAGTCGTTTGCATCCTTCCCTCTCTGTCTGTAGGAAAAAAGAACAAGCTGCGTCTCTACTACTTGTCCTGGTTAAGGAATAAAATCCTGCGTAATGACCCGGAGGTGGAGAAAAGACAGGGCTGGACGTCAGTGGGTGATTTAGAGGGCTGTGTCCACTATAAAGTGGGTAGGTACACTAAATAAAAACAGAATGATATTTTACAGAGCTTCAAACTAATGCAGGTTACAGATGTTGTGTATGTAGTGATCTTTAGGAGCTACGTGTAGAATATGTGGTCTCAGATTTTTCACGCTCCTTACCGCTTGTTTTGTTTCTGTTTTTCTGTTTTCTAGTGCGTTATGAGAAGATAAAGTTCTTGGTGATTGCCTTGAAGAATGCTGTGGAGGTGTACGCTTGGGCCCCAAAACCCTACCACAAATTCATGGCCTTTAAGGTTGGTAACAAATTAATGAAATGCAATAAAAATAAGAGATACTGAAGATATAAGTTCATCAGTCTGTGGAGCTGTGAAATACTAATATCATGGAAAGTACTACTTATTCTACTTATTAGAAGGTTTTTTAGATGTTTGTAGTAATCGTAAAGTCACACAGTAGTTTATCTCAGACTTTTCTTCTAGTTGAAAACTTGAAGCACCTTCCTTTTTACTAACCAGTGTGTGTAGTCATGTAAACAGGCTGACATGCTGGTTTTAGCATGCTAACTAACAGCACTACAGACAAGGTGAAGCTAAGTTTAACATCGCGGTGTAACACCTAAGAACATCAGCCTGCTCAGCTTTCCTTTCCATTGATCGATTCATTGATTAAGTGGGTTATTGCTGTGTTATTTCCACAGTCGAACACTTGCATGTACACAGACAGGACACATCAGGTTCTGGGTCTCATAACCACAGACTCTCAGCAGAGATGTGTCCCATTTCTGTTTGTCCTCTGAGGCCTGAACTACTTTCTCTTCCATACCGTGTCACAGGCCAAAAATGGAAGAATTAGGTGGACTATCTTAGGATGGCAGCTTTTGTGACACTGCATTATTATTAATGGAGCAGTTTCACTTTAGATTATGTAATTAGGCTAATGTGCAAACTTATGTAACTTAATCATCGTGTCTGTGTGTCTGCCCAGTCCTTCAGAACTCTGCCTCAAAAGCCCCTTTCTGTTGACCTGACAGTGGAGGAAGGTCAAAGGTTAAAGGTCATCTACGGCTCCGTGTCTGGTTTCCACGCCATTGACGTAGACTCTGGGACACCATATGACCTCTACTTGCCGACACATGTAAGCATCTGCTCCGTTCTTCGTACTCTTTGAGGATTGTGTCATCACTTCGACTCAGGAGGTTGTGCGTGTCTGTTTGCATGTTTTGTTGGCACTGTTTTTGCCATAAAGGTGTGTGTCGAGTCTGTGATGTGGGATAGTTTGAGGGTTTCCCTGCTCTGCTCCATCACTGTGGCTCAACCTGTAGTTGTCATCGTGAGAGTTTTACATCTTTAAAGACTAAACCGATGTCTGATCTCTGTACCTGCAGCTTTCTGTTAAAGCAGCTTATTAAGTCATTTTCTTTCATTTATCAGCTCTCCAGTCGACCATATCACCTCACTCTTCATCTCTTAGTATACATCTCAGTATAGCCCTCCTCCCACTCACAGTCATGTCAGTCATTACTTTCCTGCATTTCTGCTGTGTTCCCTCCACTCTCCTCCAACACAGTCGATGGCTGTCAGAAACTATTCTTCCATCCGCTTCCTTTTCTCCCTCCCACTGTCACTCTATCATTCAAGGTACCACTGTTCATTTTCTCTTAATTTCATCGTCTCTCTTTCTGCATTTACCAAAATATCATTGCTCGCCCTCACTCCGTCTGTGGGAACTAATATCAAACTGTTGTGACTCACGTTCATAGGTGGTGTTTGAACTTTCATTAAATCTGCAGACACTGACTTGAGTGAAGCTGCTGTCACAGATCTTTTATGCGTGTACGCTGATTTTTCAGCTGATGTTGAAATGTGGATGTTTTGACGAGGCACTGGAGCGTTTTATCATTTCCTGTGTGGCTGCGGAGGAGTTTGATTTGTGATGTTCTCTAGAATTAGCACAGCTTGACCCAACAGATTCATCACAGACTCGACACCGCCTCCTGAAAATGAGACCGACACGAGCAATGACACTAAAGGAGTCACATGCTTTAGTGTCATTGATGCAGGTGGCTGTAGCTCAGGTGGGAGAGTAGGTCACCTACTAACTAGAGATGGACCGATCCGATATTACGTATCGGTATCGGTCCGATACTGACCTAAATTACTGGATCGGATATCGGAGAAAAATAAAAAATGTAATCCGATCCATTAAATATCACGAAAGCACCTCACAAAACTTGCAACACGCCGTAACTCACCTCAGAACGTTAGCACGTCGGAGCAGTATGCATCACGTGATAGAGCGGCTGTGGCATGCAGGACCTGTCAGTGGTCTGGATAGCATTTGGAGCTTCGCTAGCAACCCGCATTTCATCTCCGACAAAGTTATCCCGAGAGAAGTAAAGCAAGTGTGTAAGTCCATCTCTGAATGTTTGTAAAGCATTCCTGCGTTAAGCTTAACAAGCGACTGCCTCTCCTGCTGCTACTTCAATCATGAAACTGCTTAACGATCAGCTGATCGGCTTTTCTGTTGCAAGTCCGTGTCTCTAGTTTGCTTTTGGCCCACTTTGCACCAGAAAGAGGAAACCAGCGGCTGAACAACAGCAGCATGTTTAAGCTTGATCAGCTATTGTTAGAATTTATTTAATATTAGTTTCTACTCGAGGATCTTTTTCTACGTAGCTGACGCTGGTAACTGTGCAGGGGCGGATCTAGCAAAGTTTAGCCAGGGGGGCCGATAGGGCATTAACAGGGAAAAGGGGGCACAAAGACATACTTTTCTTTCTTATTCTCATTTAAAATGTCTAGCTTTTAATAAATAATTATCTGACACCCAAACTTTTAATTTGATGTAAAATGAATAGAAGTCAATTACTGTATATAGTAACTATTAAGTCTAATATATATACCCTAGTAAGCTATAGTACTTTTTCCTTTGGGAAGGTACCATCTGTGCAGTCTGCAATTTTGTTGAAGAAAGATGTTGAATCTATTTAATATTTCTTGAAAAATAATTGATTTCTGTGCATTTTTTTTCACACTGCATCAAATTAAGGTTGATTACGTGGATTAAGCATCATGAGGTGGAGCGTGAGGGGTGGTTCCCTATTTTTTATTTATTTATTTTTGTTGTTGCTGGGAGTTGGAACCCTATTAGTTAGGTTGCTTAATATTTATGCTAAATACTCTTTAAAATACCAGAATAGGGAGGATGGTGTAGGTTTAAGTTTATTAGATTGATCAGTATTGCTGAACTATGAAATATTTTTTTTTGCATACAGGTATAACAGAATAGCTTTAGTGTAGTTGTTGTTTTAAACTTGAGTATGAACTTATACAAAATGCAGCAAGATATTTAAAAAACAGTTTTGTTGATTAAAAAACACTATATCGGATTCATATCGGTATCGGCAGATATCCAAATTTATGATATCGGTATCGGTATCGGACATAAAAAAGTGGTATCGTGCCATCTCTACTACTAACAGTGGCTGGTGGTTCGATCCCAGTCTGCTCCAGTCTGCATGCCAAATATCCTTGGGCGAGATACTAAGCCCATGTTGAAGCCGTCTGTTTACCATTTACATGTAGAAGGTGCTGTTCTCAAACTGTAACGAACCACAGCAGACCCGGTGACATTTTCAAGCTTTTCAGCTTTATTTACACCTGCACAGCAACAACCAATACAGGATCCGGTATAAGCTGGCGAGGCGTGATTGTAGATGCCACTCAGGCGCATCCATCTCACCTGCAGTGGCATCGCAAGCCACACCCTGCCACATAAACCTAATAAACTGAGACTCACAGTCCAGTCAAGTCACCACCCTCCTTAGAGGGCCTTTAAATTAGGCAATAACACATTGTACACCATGTCAAACTAAGCACACCCTTACTACACACTACTGCTGCATTCAGGCTTAATTTTTTCTAATGATGTCTTCATTATTTCCTGATATGTAAAACCTTTAGAATTGAATGAGGAACCGTGACTGTATATGCTATAGCCTCAGTATCTGCATCAGATTCATTTCAGTTTATAGGTCACATACAAAGCGATTTAATCTCAAGTGGGTTGTCCCAGTTAAACTTTGCATAATAACCTCACTTTCACCTTAAAGTACACTCTGAAAACATTCACGGTTAACGACACAGTCACAGCACTGATGAACTGGAGCATCTTAGGTGTGTTTTCAACACCTGTGGCTACAACTCTGCATGATCTCTTTGGTGAAAGTAAACGACTGCATTTGGTGGCTGGAGTCAGCACAGCCAGTATTTCTTTGTTTGGTCCTTGTTGGGAACATGTAAATCTGATTTGTTTAGTGTTTAATATTTAGAAAGGTTACGCTGTAAATGTATTTGTGTCTTTAACTGTGACCAATCGCCCACTGCTGGTACAATTGGAGCAGTTATTATTCTTCCTCTGCTGTATGTGGGCATGTAAAGCTCGCTGTAGCTTGAGTGAGTCATATTCACATTCTGACACATCCTGTTAAATATGTTCTTAGCAACAACTGGAGAGGCCCGAGGCTCAGTTTATATTAAAGTGGTTCAACTTTACGCTGGAAACATTTTGGCTTGAGCCTTTATTTAATCAGTCTTTCCAGAGTCTGAAGGTAATCTGATTCCATCAGTTGATTTACTGTGCAAACTATACAGCACTACATGTGGTGTGGAGTGTGAGTGGGTGGCTGGTTGTTCCAGTTTAATGGTTTATTTAAAGATGTTCTTTATATTTGTCCGCCTAGCATCCATACGAGGAACGTTTAATCATTTTGTGAGTCATTCTGAAAGGACTCGTGTCACAATTCGATTTTTCGGTCACAAATTGCTGCGTGGAGTTAAAGCGATTATAAACTTTCTTTCTGTGAGGTTGTTTTTTTGTTTTGTTTTTTTTTTATACACCCAAACACACACAGCACCCCTGCCACCGCTAAACGTGCTACTTTCTGTAAGCAAGGAGGAGTTGGAGACACATGAAGAGAGAAATTAGCTCTAAAAATACACCCCTTCTGTCCTCCTTCTCTTACCATCATTAACTGTGTGTGTGTGTGTGTGTGTGTGTGTGTGTGTGTGTGTGTGTGTGTGTGTGAGATAGAGAGAGAGAGAGAGAGAGAGAGAGAGAGAGAAAGTGAGTGTGTGTCCTGACCTGCTCCCCCCCCCCCTCCCTCCTGTGTATATTAAGCGAGCCTGCTCACAGCTGTCTACTACACCGGTGCCTTATGCTGCTGCTGCTTCGATATCATTTCTGCTCTCCTTCCCGTGTTTTCCTCTTTTCTTGTCTCTCTTACATACACACTGGAGCTTTCTGCCAGACACACTCAGCTGCAGCACTCCTTTAAACCCACTCACTTTCTCTTTCTTCACGCACGCTGGAGGAACCTTCACACTGCTGGGGCTTTTCCCAGTAGCTGTTATCTGATACACACTCATTCTTGTCTTAGGTGCATACCCACACACACATACACACAATCAGTTAAAGACGTCAAAACAGTGATTTCTGTTACTGTTAAAATCAGTTCACCTGTAAGCAAAGCCTAACCCTCAAACGTTTTCTCTCTCACACACACACACACACACACAATGTGCCCACCCACTTAAAGAAGTATACACACGCGCACACACACGCGTACAGCCATCTCCTGTTGTTGCCTGCAAACTATGTAACAATGCTGATTCCAAGGCAGAGGATTAAGATTGCGTTGCGGCTGTGGATGCCTGTTCTCATGCTCAGGATTGTGGTGGCTCACACTCTGGTAAGGTGTTCGGTGTGAAGCGCAGTGTTTGTGTCGGGCACAGAGCTCAGCCCAACATTTTCTTCTTTTATTGTAGGACTTTTGCTTCGGTGGAATCTGTTAAAGGATTCATTGACGTTGCAGTGTTTGTCCTAATATCTGTAGTTTGTCTGATATTCATGTTTAGAAAGTTGCAATGATTTATTTTCATAGTTAAATCTTGTCAGACCTGCTGCAGTGAACGCTTGGTTGGTTGGAATATTTCATAACTAGTTTGCTAAAAGTGTCTGAACAGATATTTCAGAGTTTCGCGATTAAATGAGGCTTGCAACAAACAAACACCTCTCCTTCACGTTTATGGACTTTAAGGTTGTGCGATATATAAAAATGTTCCAATCGACAGTCCAATAACCGATGATAGGAGGAAAAGTCGTGCAGCTGCAGACTTTTTGATGGGCGGAGCAATGCAATCATGCACGGACTGATTTGCGCATTTTAAATTTCTAAGTTTTGTTTGGAGGGAATATTTTAGCTTCTTTTCTTGTTTGTTTCAGTATTATTATAGATACTTTTTGGATTATTCATTTATTTATTTGAGATGCGCCAAATCCAACAAAAGACTTAACTTTACATCAGAGGGTTTTATGTTCACTGGAAGAGACATTTTGATTTTTAACTTACTTCTTGTTTAATTTGTATTTGTTGTTCGGTCGAGTGTGTCAGACAGATAAACACTGGAACAGCCTGTAAACACGTTACAGTGGGGGAAAAGCTCGTTCCTCTTTGTTTCCAACATTGTGGTTTTTTTAATTTGTTGTTTGTTAAAACGGCGCTGTTATTTTTGACTGCTTCTCTTAGCTTCAACCAACATTATTAACAAATGTACTCACGGGCAAAAAAAATAAAAACGATCAGCGAAAGGCTCCGCCTATCGTCGATAGTCGATGTATTTGTCCAATCACCGATGGACCCTTTGATTTATTAGAAACCTGTTTCTGAAGCGTTGGGTTCATCCTTCAGCTGGATAAGTAAATGGATCTTATCTGGTTAGATAAACATCCTGAGCTGTTGTGAACATGTGTCTGAACTGTTAAATATATTCCTAGGTCACTACTTTGAAGATGTTCTCAGTGAAATAATGTAATAACACTTTTCTGAATGGATTTAAATAAAGTTAAAGTTAGATAAACTTAACTGAGCAGTGAAATGCGTCTTCGAATAAAATCGAATCTCTAACTTGTTTTTTTACTTCCTCCTGGAATTTTATCTTAAATACAGGCTGCTGTGTTCAATCTCTGTTAAAATGTTTTATTAAATTAAGAATCTGAGTATCTGGTCAGTTCTGATACAATGCCGCCATATTTAGTCAAGGACTTTAGTTTCATCATGAAATCTAGTCTTTGAAATAAAGTTGTGACTATGGATTTGTTACGTTTGATTGTTGCAATGGTTGTGCATTTAGACCTGAACCTTAGTCTTTGGATCACCAGTGACTGTAAGATAACATTTAAATAGCATGAAGGAACAGCCTTCATGTTTTCTGCAATCCGTATAGATGATAGTATTTTCTGGGGTTTTTAATTTGGGTTTTTCTTTCCAAACAATAATTAAAAAAAAAAAAAACGAGTGTTCATGTTGTGTTTGTGTGTGCGTTACTCTGCAGATCCCGGGTCCCATCCGTCCCCATGCAATCATCATTTTGCCAAACAAAGCTGGAACAGAGGTCCTGGTTTGCTATGAAGACGAGGGCGTCTACATTGACACCTATGGCCGTATCACCAAGGATACAGTGCTGCAGTGGGGGGAAATGCCTACATCTGTCGGTAATGTTGGAGCACACATCTTTATGCAAATGCTATATACACCCATAAAGGTCTATTTTTGTACACAGTGCATCTTTGTGCAGGTACCACTAACAACAACCCAATTGCGATGATTAGTCAGGCACTGCTTAACATCACTGTAGATTTTTTCCAGTTCGACTCACTAGATCTGGATGAGCAGCTGTCCTGCCACTGAGAACTTAACCTGAACCACATTCAGTGGAGACAGATCAGGGACATGGTGGGCTAAAAATAAGATGGTAGTCAATCTGTGTGTGTGTGTTTTTGGGGCATGGAGATGAGGCAGTATTCAAGTATAAGGAGTAAAAATGTAGGAGACATATTTAGACTGTTTTCTCATATTCGTCTGTTTCTCTCCAATCCAGCCTACCTGCAGTCTAACCAGGTGATGGGTTGGGGAGAAAAGGCCATAGAGCTGAGGTCAGCGAACACGGGGAACCTGGAGGGAGTGTTCATGCATAAAAAGGCTCAAAAGCTGAAGTTCCTGTGTGAAAGGAATGACAAGGTAGGAGGAACCTACGACAAAAAACAGCCTCACTCGCTTTATTTATGCACCGTTTGTTTGATTTCAGTTCCTAAAAGCACCGTCTTGTTGCAGGTTTTCTTTGCGTCGGTGCAGTCGGGCGGCAGCAGTCAGATTTACTTCATGACTCTCGGACAGAACTCTCTGTTCAACTGGTAACACTGAGACCAGTTACCTCTGGGATCGACTGGTGGGCGTCTGCCTTCATTGTTCTGGGTTATCCTGGTGATGCTTTGTTGTGTGTTTTTTGGCTTTGTGCTGACCTGCGTTGACCTCCGTGAAGTGGTGGATACCATTGCAAGAGTCTGCTCGATTCCTCCATCCGTCCCTCAGCCTTGTGCAGTCGCCATGTTAAACCATTATGATCAACGATTGAGCTGGTCAAAAATCCGCCTGCAGGAAAAAAGCTTGAATTCATCGCTCCATCATCGACTACTGACGCGTGGATCACAGCACTGACGCCTGGACATGATTTGCAGCACAAACACACATCCACAGAAATGTTCAAAGGTACAAGCAGCTGTGCCAGCGTCTTTTTTCCTTTATTTTACGTGACGCTTCACCAAAACAGAGGGCTTCACGTGGACGGTTGTTCTGGGATTTCACATGAACACCTGGCTGTTTGTTCAGCGCCTGGATTTTTTTTTCTTTTTTTCAAGAATCAATTATGACTTAATTATGTGCTTAACAAGTATTTGATTGTGTGCGTTTTAAAATGCCCAGCTCTGATGCTTTTCTGGATCATCGGCATCCTCACACCTGGATCACAGTTGTTGCTGCACACACCAGAGAGTAATCATCACTTAATTTGTGTTTGTCTGTCAGTAGCTTTGTTCACTCTGTACATCACCTGGGCATTTAATGAAATGTGGGCTGCTTCATATCATTCCATCTTTGTTGCTCGTGCCATGATTACGTCCTTGGAGCAGTTTTAGATCCACAGTGTTCGCTGCCTGTCTGCAATACCTCAAAACTGTTCCGGTATTTATGAAGTCCTTGAATTGATAGAATTGCTTTTATCAGAGTGGTAGAACCCAAACAAACTATCATATTACTGTACTGACTCATGTTCTAGTTTATTAAATACATATCACTATTTTATTTAATATATAGCACTATCAAATGTTAGATAGGAATTATTTTCTCACGCAACTAGTCTGCAAATTCGTTATGAAGTGAGGAAAAAAAAAATACTGATGGGTATATTTGCTGCGTTGCATAGTTTGAATTAGTTTGAATATATGTTGCTAGCACAGCCCCTCCCCTCGGCTCTAAGTGTGAGAGGTCAGTCTACCACAGAACTGGACCACGTCATTTAAATCGCATTTCTTTTTGCAAAGGACCTTAAAAGCCATTTACCATAAAAGGAGCAATTTAAATGTGCAGCATAAATAGTGTAGATAAATAGAGATATAAAGCAAGTATAACTCGCTCTTTTTTTGTATAGCTTGTATATAATCCTGTAAGATGCACTGTTTTCTAAATATTTTATTACACGCCATCTTTACATATATGTACAGAATTGCAGGCTTACGAATGTGAAATTCAATCTTAAAACCGAGTCGTGCATGCCCCCCACGGTCTTTGATTGTGAATGTGAGCTGCTCACAGGACTCACAAACTTGGCTGAATCGTCTAAAATCAAATGTGAATTCTGTTTGTTTGATTTTCTTGTTGCGTGTGTAAGAAAGGTGTTTTGCACAGTTGCCCTCTTATACGCGTTACATCAAAAGCCATCCTGTCGTCAGTATTGAAGAGATCACTGCTAACCTTTGGATCAGTATTTGTTACACTACCCACTGTCGGACCAGTTTTTGATGGGGCAACATGTTGAAAATATAAAATATAGGATATGTAGTGAGTTGGGCCTCTTTGTCTTTTATTCAATGAGCTTCAAAGCAAGAAACCAAAGATGAAAGCTTTGATGTATTTGCTTCCTTGATTCTAACAGATTATTCACAAGTGACAACTGATCTCATTTATGAATCAAGTTATTAATTTGATAAACTCTTAGATCACCTTGGAAACTCACCCAGGCCCAAAGTGTTGCAACAAAATACACACAAGTCAATGTTACGAGTGTTTATGTATTAAATATCACAGATGTATGCATTAAGTATTATTTGCTTTGGTAAAGGTAAAGAAATCATTGCGGTTTTCTTACCTTCAAATGTGAATCTGAGTATTTATCCATTTTATTATTCTGTTTCTCCTCTGCGAGATTTTGCTTAAACGGCTAACTTTATGTTTTTTACATTATCCTGCACACTCTTGAATTTTGTCGTTATCATAATTGTGCCAAATGTTTTTATATACATTGATACTTTAATTTTACTTTTATTATAGACTTATGACTTGTGAGAAATATTACAGCTGGTTCTGTGAGAATATTTTGAACTGGAAAATGAAATTTTTGTCTTATTGCTAAGTTTTAATCACGTCTTACAACGATTCTTTCGGGGACAGAAGGTGTTTGATTGTCTGACGTACTTAACAAATAGCTTAACGTGGCTATTGTGCATTAACATAGTGGATTGTGACCTAATATTACCAGGCTAAGAGGTGCTCGCTAACAGGGCCAAAATATGCCGTAACTATTAGCTAACTTGCAGCTCCTAGCTAATGCTGTTAGCTGTTATATGAAAGCAAAGCTTGGCTAGCAGTACCGAAATGAGTCACTTGTCTCATAAACAAAAGGACTTGTACACACGTAGCATACTTTGCGCTAATATTTACATAGATTATCCTTGTTTGAAGTGGATAACAACTGAAATTAAATTTGGTTAGATTAAATTCTGGCGAGCATGTCACGAGTAAATACACCTTACCTAGCTTGCTTTTTTTAAATTAACTTTTTTACCAATAATGTTAACATTTTTTAAAACCTGTAGGCTACTGTATATGTGGGTTTTTGTTTTAAGTATGGAATAGGACAAGTACATAGAGACTGTTGCTGTGCTAGCTTGTTGTCAGGCCTACAGGGAAAGGTGACAGTGTAGAACCGACAGCTTTGGTCAGGTTCCTGAGCAGGACCGTGGCCAGACTAGACAGGAGAGCAGACCAAAACCTAGTGCTCCACAGTTCTTATAGTTTTTGTTCAGCTCTAACTTTCAGTTATCGAACAGCCTGTATCTGCTCATCCTGCTTCCACACTCTGTCATACACCTTTAGGGTATATGCTGGGAAATAAACCAGCTCTAAAATGAGTTCTGACTCCATAATTCTCATTTGTCTTCAAAACTGATTAAATTGCAGAGTTCATTATGAAATTCTGTTACAATAACCACTTTTCTTTTACATGGTCTAACATTGGAATGATTGAGAGTATCTGTCTTTCTCTCTGGACTGCTTTAAGTAACAGCATATGAAATCAGCTCATCTGCAAGCTGACCAGTTTGACACCTAATAACAGTTTCCTTTTTATCAGGGTTTATCCATTTATGATCTTAAGCTACTCTTTTAGAGAATGAGGATATTTTTCTGGTTTATTTGAAGCAAAGTGCCTGCTGCTGCCACTCTTTGCTCCCTGTTGCTTAGCACTGGACGATCGCTGTATCACTAATGAGAGCGCGAGGGAACAGCGCACTTCCTCCTACACCTTCCACTGGTTAAAAACGTGATAGATTCTGTATCAGGCCTGTGGTGACTCACATCCTTAACTCTCCCACAAACTCTTTTTCTCTCACTTTTCACAACTCGTTTCCTCTTGCTGCCACTTTTCATCCCCTCGGCATCTTTTCCCCATCTTCAGCTTCATGCTCCCACCCCTGGCTGTCTCTTTAGCTTCCCACGTCCGCTTCCTTTTATTTCAGTTCGGTTCACGGAGACCTGTCGCATCAGATTGCACATCTTTATTGCACCAAGTAGATTTGCACAGCTTTTCAGATTAAAAGTAAGGTTTAATTGATGGAGATGGACCCAAACATTTAGCCCAACCTCGTTATTTCTCCGGATTGTGTTGCAAAGTAGGATGAAGCGTGATACAGGACGGAAAAAAAATGAATACAAAGCAGCTTGCGTTTTTGCAGTATTCACTTAAGTGTCAGCTGTTGTTTTCCACCCTGTGGATGTGATGTGTGGGAGAGTGTGATGAAAACTGGTGTTTAAAAAGGCAGAATTCAGTCTTCAAGGAAAGGAAGGACAAAGTTGGAGGAGGTAGTTAGGAGGTTTTAGTCAAGTGTCAATAGGAGGAGCGAGGAAGAGGCTTCAAGAGGCTTAATTTCTTTAAATAATACCTAGAACATATGTTTAGATATCTATATAGCTTTGGTTGTGATGAAGAGAAGGAGGAAGAGGATGTGAAAGGGGTGCTGACTGCATACATTGGCCTTTTAAGATTAAATATTGACATTTATTGCGTCATTCATCAATAAGCAAAATGATTTTCCTGGTGAATTTTGGGGGGGGGGGGTGGTGATATTTTCCAAAATCCAACTAATTACATGTTACATACATGGTAGTCTGACTTTATTCTTTAGTTGGAAGTTTTTGGTGTTATTTGACCCACAGAACCGTTGTTTTGAGATTATATAAGACCAAATATTATATGGCTAAATATCTGAAAATATATCTGTCTGCTCCTGTGTCATTTATAAGATAATTCTTTTGATACTTTGGTATATTTTTGCACTGGACCTTTGTTTTATGCATTGTACACTGTACCCCTCATGCTTTGATACGAACGCACACTAACTCGTGTTTCCATGTAAAACGGTGAGGCCACAATAAATATGTTGAATCAAGTATCGTCTGTTTCTTTCTAGTTTTCACTGATAGGATGACTTTATTTAATCCACTGATGGGTTGATTTGCACGCTGATATTTCTGATCACACTGCATCTGTCAAAGTGACAAAATATGTTGTGTTTGTCCTTGTTGGCATCAACAGAAACATTCTGTCACTCATTTTCTAATGATGACTCTAATATACTGAAAAGAAAAAGAATATCACATATATGTTTTTAATGCATTTCCCATTTAGAAAGGATCATTTTATTAGACTCAGATTCCTGTTGGCCAAAACTGAAGTGGGGATAGAAGCCACTAACATTGAGACATCCATGATTTCATCAGGCCACAACTGACCTTGTGCTTGGAGCTTATCTCAAGCAGCAGAAACCTGAGAAAGAAGAGGACCAAGGAGAAGAACCATCGTGGAAGGACAGGCCCCTGCACGGTATGTACCACTGGCAGATAGAGGAAGTTGCTGACATCCAGAAGTCCTACCAGTGGCTGGACAAAGCTGGACTGACAGCACAGAGGCACTAATCATGGCAGCACAGGAACAAGCTCTAAGCACAAGATCCATAGAGGCTGGGGTCTATCACAGCAGGCAAGACCCCAGGTGCAGGCTGTGTAAAGATGCCCCTGAGACAATCCAGCACATAACAGCAGGGTGCAAGATGATAGCAGGCAGGGCATACATGGAACACCATAACCAAGTGGCCAGCATAGTGTACAGGAACATCTGTGCCAAGTATAACCTGGAAGTCTTGAAGTCAAAATGGAAGACGCCACCTAGGGTGGTGGAGAATAACCGAGCTACGATCCTGTGGGACTTCGTAATTCAGACGGGCAAAGTGGTCATGGCTAACCAACAGGACATAGTAGTGGTGGACAAGCAAAGGAAGAGCGTGATACCGAATGACAGCAACATCAGGAAGAAGGAACACAAGACGCTGGAGAAGTACCAAGGGCTCAGAGAAGAGCTCGAGAAGATGTGGAGGGTGAAGGTAACAGTGCAGATAACTTATAGTGACAGGGGGCGATAGTGATAGGGAACAACATTGAAAATCTCTGTCCAGAAGAGCAAGAGCGCAGTCGTAGAAACAGCAAAGATGCTGTACAAGGCGTGCGAGCTCCCAGACCCCTCGCAGAGGACCTGTAGGGATCCTGTATGGATCAATGTAGGTTTTGCATATTCAGGCATGTATTTTAAACTATCCCAGAAGCTTCTATGTCCATTACTTTAATAAGTGAAGCCTTTTGGAATGAGATGATTCTGTTTGATGTACTCAGTATATTGCATCAGTTAGATCTATGTGAAATATGATGAATAAAGCCCTGATGAGCTGAGCTTGAGTGTGATCTGTTTTCCAAGGTTGTGTATTCACGTCTCCCTCCGTCTGTCCGACTCTCTCTGGTTCTCAGGTTTCTACCCAAAGACTCACTGGCACCAGTTGCAGGTTTTCTGGCCCCTGTCTCTCACACTTGGATGAAGTTTGGTCCGGTCATGACGCCTCCGCCACTTTTTGTAATTTCAGATGGAACAATATATCTTTATAGTTTGTGCAGCAACGTGCAACAAGCTAGCTCTGTGTCAGCTATCCATGGTCATTTGGATTTGGCATTAGCTGTGCACATTAGCACAAAGGCATGAGGCACCGGCTGGGGCAGACTTGAGCTTCCCTATTCTCTTTGACCATTAATTAACACTTCACTCTGCTCTAAATTTGCTCCTTCCGTACCCCTCTAACCAAACCCCACGTGGCTTCCTCTCACCCCCCCTCCTCAGCCTCAGATTCCCCCCTAACCCCGTCCCACACCCCAACCTCTTCAACACACACACAAGCTCCTGCTTGTGGAGCGTCCAGTAACCAAGCCATGACTGGCAGCCACACAGTCATATAGCAGTTTTGGTTTTAACATTTGGATTTTCTGCTTGTTGGATCAATATATTTGTTGTTATTCTTGGTTTTGTGGCCTGCTGGGGATAAAGCAGACAGGTAAGGATGGGGATATTTTTGCGGAAGTTCACTTCAGATGGGTTAAAGATTGTGTTGAGGATGCAGAGCTGCCTGTTGCTTGTCTAAATTAAGCTAGGAGCATATGACACACAATTACAGCATGGAGGAACTTGTGCAACCCAGCTTGCATTTCAAATCATTAGCTTTTCGGTAGAGACATCCAGAAAGTTTCGCAAAAGTGTAAGTCCAGCATGTGTGGCATGCTTCAAGCCCTGCTCCTTGTCAGGATTCAAAGAAAAGAGAAAGCAAAAGTCAAGTTAATCAGATTATCAAATGGTGTAATTCATTTGGTCCATGGCCAATGAGATCCTGATACTGCAGGCAGTACTGGAGTGACTGAGTTTGCAGCCAGAAGGAAGAGGACAGCTGGAATGATCTGTCTAAAGTTATTTATAATTTATATGCTGCGTCATGTGCTATCTAGCTATATTTCATTGACAATAGTTACCTCGACACGCTATTATTTTAACTACCAACCTTTGTAGCTATGTAACTTCCTACCTACATGCTTATCTAATAACCTACCTTTCTACTCGCCTATCCATCTGTTGATCTACCTACTTACTTTCCCCTGGCTGCCTTCAGCTTCTAGTGACACCACTAAAGATTCTTTGTAGTTACTGTTACAAAACGGCATATATCAAAAGAGAACATCCCAATGCACATCTTTAAATTAGCACAATGATAGTCTTTGAAAAATATATAGGCACACTCAAAGACATTGGTGCAAACTATCCACATAGGATATCGAGTGCAGCAAATGAAGAGGGGAATTTAAAGGGTATAAATAAAAAAAGGAACTGTGTCAGTTACATGTCCTGCAGTGTGAGGCAACATAAGACATACCAGCCAAATTTGAGCTGTGTGTGTGTACAAGCCTGGCATGCCTGTGTGACACTGTGTTCAGCCACTGGGTTCTGGTTGGCCAAAAGAGAGATCAGGTGACCCAGTCTGCGCTAAATTGGTCCTGTGCACAGCCAAGCTGAGGAGGTAGGAGAATTGGAGAGTCATAGGTTGAGGACTAGGACGGTTTCTGGAGTGATGCAACTGAGAAAATTCAAAACGTAATTTCTCTTTGTTATCAGTAGTCCCTTTACAAAGAGTTGGCCTTTGAAATCACCTCTTCACTAAAAAATTAAGTCACTTATTGATAAATGGCTGAATAAGAAAGAAGAGCATGTGCAAAAAGGGTGTAGCTATTGCAGTATACAGTGTGTTAAGTCGATGAGTTGTACAGGGAGCAACAGGCAGGAATGATTTCCTGTGTGGTTCAGTGGTGATTTTTGGTAATTATTTGGTGTTATCCAACATTGTCTTTATCTTGGACAACATCCGCCTCTCCAACACCACTTTAAGGGAGTCCAACTCCATCCCCACAACATTACAGACCAACATACCCAACAACTATGTTGGGTATGTTGGTCTGCTCTGACATTGTGCTCTGAATTCCGCAAAAAATTTCCAACTGGGAATGTCAAATTTCCGAATTCTGACTTATTTTGGAACGCACCAAAACAACCATTGTTACCAATATTAGCATTTAGCTTAAATTACTACTGTATCTGAACAGTCTCAGAGAAACGCTGGAGTGAACCAAGATTCATGCTGTTAGAGAAGATACAATTTAATTCCTTATCATATCCTGCTGCTATCACAAAACATCATACCATATACAGTATAAACTGACACTAATGCTACATTCACTTACTTAAGAGTCTTCTATTAATTACAAAGATATTTCCTGGAAAGACCCATGTATTAAATATATTTCTTAATGTACAACAATGAATAGTACTAGATTTATAGTTTCAGTTTTTCATAAATAACTAATAATAGCTGTGTGCAGTATGCATCATGTAATGCTACTTTTATCACAACTATTACAACTGAGTAAAGCAACAGTGTGTGCCTTTTTGTATCTTTTCTCTTTGCTGGTGTGCTCTTGGTCTGGTCACAGAGATGTATGGAAAAAGTTTAACATGATGTTTGTGTTTGTGCATTTTGCTTAGCCTGTTATAAACCTCCTACATTCAGTGGTTAATACATTACTCTAGATTTTTGGAGGGTACTTTTCAAAGCCCACAGGTTTATATAAAGGTTGCTTTGTTAGCTAATTTTAACACGGTCCACTTCATTCTGGATTTCTGCTCTAATGTGCCATTCCTGTCCACAGCTGAGAGCTGCTAGTGGCTGAAAGCTTCATGGTGTTGTGTACACCAAAGAGGGATCTGTTTAAATGAGCAAGGCTGGCTGTTTCTTCCTGTTTGTCAGAATCTCCTCGTCGACTGCAGGACAGCTCAGTTTTCTTTGATAACTGTAAATGACACATCTATACATGCTGTTAGTGTATAAAATAGATCATTTATGCTAATAACACAGGTTGGAGGATACGTTTGTGGCACCTGTTAACTATCACCATTCACCGTTTGTAATAGCAAACCAAATGACAAACAGTCATCACCATGACTCATCTCCAAAGGCTGGCTTTCTCCTGTCAGGTGAGAACAGGTGCACTGGAAATGCACTTACTGGAATACTGAACTCAGACAGAGTGCAGCCATCTTCCTCTTTCCCCGTGTTACAGAATCAGTGGGCTCAACATGCTGTTAAAAATACCAGCCATGATTCTTCATTGACACATCAGTGAGCAACACGGAGTCGTGTGCCATACGCATTAGCAAGCCATATTGACAAATTACATGCAAATGTTCAGAGTAGCAGTCTGCCGTAATAGGGACCTACGATTGGTCTAAAGTTATGTGATTTTACATATGCATTATACTGTATTAATGCTTCTCACCACACAGACCAGTCACTGTATTCAGAGCTCTGGTGCAGGAGCCCACCGAACTCCTGGCCATGTTTGACTGGGTATGGCTTCAGGGAAACAGGAGGTCTGAGATGGGTAGCATCTTTCCTCTTTGAGGGCTGCTAAAGGCCAACTGGCAATAAGCTTCTGGACGATCTAGTGATGATGTTTGTTCTCCTTTGGATTCATGTTTTAACATCTTCTGTCAGTCTGGACGTCCTTTCGTCTCACTTTAAACTTTAGGCACTTAGAAAAACTTAATAATCTGAAGGCATGACAGTCTACATCGGACACCCAGGGAGGGAGGTCATACTGAGAAGCCTCCAGCAAGTTGCATTATGGGAAATGTAGGGTCTAATACTGCTCAGTCTTCACCTACACTAAAGCAAAAAGGATGCCACTGTCACCCGTGTCTTTGATTTGCCTGCCGTCAGATAATATCAATGTTACATCCTTGTTTGGGACGTCACTGAACTTGGCTGTCACTGCTTGTGTGCCTCTGTCCATCTGTTGCTTGCCAGGTAGTGGATTTGTTGCACTGCATGAACTTGTCCTGTCCTGTTGTCGCTGCCACAAATTCTGCAGTTATATAAGAGAGACAATTGATACAAAGGGTTTAGCAACAGTTGCTGTTGTATCAGCAGTGGGCTTTAGTACGCGCACACACAGCTGTTTGGAGTGATTATGTGAGGGGAAAACTGGATTTACACACGGATGTCATACATGCCTTAGTTGTTTCTTCTTTCTTAAGCTGTGATCCTCTCATTTAGACAATGTTTAGGCTGTGTTTATTTGACTGCTGTGACCCCATGTAGCACAACTAGTACAAATAGTAACCCAGCTAAGATGTACTGTTGTAGATTAAATGTATATAATTCTAGAGTAAAGACTTTTCTTTACCTCTGCGACTTCGACATGTAGATGCGTTGATTTATCACAGCTCAGACAGTCTGTGCAGTGCTTAGGAGGTGACAAAGTTTAATTTAGCCCAGAAACCTGAACCTCAGGCAGCTCCTTCTCTGAAACCAAGACAGACCTCCCAAGGCCGGAAGGCTGAGATCTGAGGGAGTCTTTTGGGTGTATGAGTCTCCTTATGCCTTCAGTTAGCTCAGATATGGCCATGCTGTTGCCAAACAAAGTCATGGAGAAACAGTGACCTGTTACAAGAGTGATTTGGTGCCCTGTTTGAGGAATCCAGTGTGTGAGCTCAAGCGTTTAAGCTTATATGTTTCCACGTCTAACTTTGAGTCTGCGTAAGCGTGCGTGACCATTCATTTGTTTGGGGATGATAAATAGTAATACAAAACATTACTGTGTTTGTATATCACCACCTGAAAGAAACAACAGATCAATAGAAATGCATGTAATCAAGCTTGAATTTAGCTGTATTAAATATAACTGCTGGAGGTTTCTTCCTGTTAAAAGGGAGTTTTTTCTTCCCACTGTTGCCAAGGTCTTCCTCAGAGGGGATTGTCTGATTGTTGGGTTTTCTCTCTAAGGTCTTTACAATATAATTTGCATTGAGGCAAATGTGGCTGTAAAATTTAATTCAAGGCAAACAAAGTGTTGTGTGTTAATTAGTTGTGAAATCCTGTTTTGAAGCTTTGAGTTCAGTATTATAAATGAGGGGTGGAAGTGACTGTGAAACGAACAGCTTGTCAGTTACAAAGTAGCTCCGTCCTGCCTTATTATCTGTTTTACTATCATTTGGACAAAACTTCTTCTTGTTGCAGTAAGATAGTTCTCTCCATTCTGGCCATTTGGAAGAATGCAGATTTAAGGCACATCTTTTTTTATACAGTCTATAAATTAAACCTGTCTAAAGTTTCACTAGACGTGAAATCTCATAATTACATAGGCTTTGTGCACGTTCATTGATCCAAACGTGACGTACAGTCCTGCCAAGATGTTGTTTTAATCAACACCCGACTGTGTGTCTTTTTTAAACAGGGGCTCATCCAGCTTTAATCTCAAGCATTTGTCTGAGGCGTTTTCTGGCCAGGGATGCTCTCAGAAGATTTTACTGATACCAGTGCCGACATCAGTTTTGTTTATAGGCCTACACATGTTCAGCATTAATCCAAAAATGTGTTACTTATTTGATGGTTTACACAAAACAGAAAGACAGCAGAAAGGAGGCTTACAATCCAGGAAATAATTATTTGATCTCTGGCTGAATTTTTAAGTCTGCTCACGTACAAGGAAATGAATAGTTTTTAAATTTTATGCTTGTTGCAATTTAATGGAAAGAGACAGGTTATCGACCAAAGACAGAAAGAAGTATTTCATCCCCTAAAATGCAGTCAGAACAAGCTCCCACAGATTGGCTCAATCAACCTACCAGTCGATCAGTTACAGATTCGCTTGATCTCAACTCGTATGTATAAAGCACACCCGTCCACATGATCAGTTTCTTCCATTCCAACCTCTCCATCACCACGGGCAACACCAGAGAGCTGCCAAAGGACGTCAGGGACAAGGCTGTAGACCTGCACAAGGATGGACTGGACTAAAAGACCATCAGTGCGCTATAATGGATTGAAATCTTGCGATGCAAAGTCACCCTGCTCAAGAAGGCACATATACAGGCCCGTTTTAAGTTTGCCAGTGAACATATAAATGATTCAGTGAAGGGTTGGCAGAAATCAAAAATGTGAGAATGTGTGTGACCCAAAGAACACCATCCCAACACTCCAGCACACCTGTTTGAACCTGTTTTTCTGCTAGGGGTACAGGACAGCTTGACTAACATTAAGCCCCATTAAGAGGCCAATGGATGGAGCAATGAACCATAAAACCAACAGCCAGAACATTGAAGATGGGTCATGGATGGGTCTTCCAGCCTGATACTGACCCAAAACATACCGCCATGTCATGGAGTGGCTGAGCCCGTCTCCAGAGCTCAGTCTGACAGAAAATCTATGGAGGAACGTGAAGCTTTGAGTTGCTGAGCAGCAGCCAAGAAATCTAAAGGATTTAGAGAGTTTCTGTAAAGAGGAGTGGACCAAAGTCCGTCCTGAGACATGTGCAAACCTGCTAAACAACTACATGAAACGCCTCACCACTGTGCTCGCCAGCAAGGGTTTCTAAGCCAAGTATTAAGTCATGTTTATTAAATGAAATGAAACTACCTTCAAATTAGAGACTGTTCACATCTTTGTGAGTAAACTCACAAATTCAGCGGGAGATCACATAATTACTTCCCCACTGCACATGTGACTCGTGTGCAGAAGCAAACAAAAACTGAACCGTGTTTCGAACTGTTGGAAAAAACATTGAATTAATATGATTTAATGGGTTGGAATCTAATTCTTGATTAACATCTTATTAGTTGCTAAAAGTCTGTGCTGGTGCTTTGTAAAATGAAATGTATGTGTTCAGTCATACCTGCAGACACTCATTTCTACAACACTGTAGCACAGCATGTTTGAGAGTGTCCCTTTGTCTTTGCAGGACCTCTGTCACTGCAGCCTGGAACATGGAACAGTAAGTTAGACCTGCACACAAACACACGTTTCCTTTTCATGAACCATAAGTAATACTTGACTCAATTTAACCTAATTTTATCATAAATCTTTACTTTAAATTTCTAATGATTGTAAGATGGAGACTTACTTTTTGTCCTTAACAATAAGGAAAGAATCCCCACAGTGTGACTCTGTATACAGACTTATGTCCTCACAACCCGAGGAAGCATCCAAACACAGATTTATTCATTTCATTATTGGCGATTAGAGTCCAGAAGGTGCAGAAGAAGACAAGCACCATGTCTCTGACCATCTCCTCCTCCTCTGCTGCTGCATCCTCCACTCGTGAGCTCTCCTCCTGCTCCTCCACCATCTCCTCCTCCTCCTCCTCCTCCACTCTTCTCGGTCAGAGACACTCCAGCCTGGTGCAGCCGCTGTGTGTCAGCCCTCAGAGGGTAATTACAGCCATTTAAAATGAGTCATTTCACCTCATTCGATAAAACACACGAGTATGTTTCATTAAGGGGATAAACTGGTTAAATAGCTAAATGTCATTTTAATGTCCTGTAATGTTGAAAGCAACCTTTTTGTAAATAAAGAAATGGACATGGCAAATGATTTTCAAACAAATTAGGTGATTATTCCATTTCCCCAGACTCAGAGTCCCATCTACAACCAGCAGCATTCAAGCAGCGCAGTGGCTCCCACATTTGTTAAGGTGAAATAAATGTGCACTCTTGTATTTGTTCATGAAAGTGCACAAAGAAAATCAGAAACCATACTCATATGAACCTGTTGTCATACCTTCTCTTGATCATGGTCATCATTGCTCCCTCTGCCAGTGTCTCCACGACGTGTCTACGGTGAAGGGTCAGCTGGTGGTCCTGGAGTGCAGACTGAGGGGGACTCCGCCCCTGCAGGTTATGTGGTACAGAGAGGATGAGCAAATACTGGACTCCGATGATTTTAGGATACTCCGCAAGAGTGAGTGTTTTCATACTTGCTCTGATTTTCCTAAATCTTGGTTCTAACATGTGCCCTCCATACCATTATAAGAGACAGTAATTAAAACTAGACAGCGGAAGGGGGTGATGGAATACACACCCTTCTGCACCTTAGGGTCAGACACACAGGGCAAACAGGATTTAAGCTCTGAAAAAAATGTTTTCCTAGAGAAAACTATAATTTGTATCGCAAAGATTTCTTCACCGTGACTGAAAGCCACTTCCAGTCTACAAAATATTAAATTTTCATATCTGTAGAGTTTATTATATTGATGTGGTGACAGTGTAAAGAATTTCAGTGAGCTGAAATTTGGGAGCCGATTTAAATGGACCTCTATGGGGAACAAACAGGGAGGAGGCTGCACTTTGATGGCATTTGCGAGGAAACCGTTACTCCTATGTCACTGAGGATGACACTGAATGAAAGAGGGCAAGGATAGTTACGTGTATATGTATATATATATATATATATATATATATATATATATATATATATATATATATATATATATATATATATATATATATATATATATATTAGGGGTGCAACAATACACAAAATTCACGGTTTGGTTCGGTTCGATATTTTTTCGATACAAAAAAAATGTTCATGCCTTTTTAATTTGTCATATATTACATTTTCACAGCACATTCCGCACCACATCTCTGTGCGTTCATCATTTGTTTGAAGCCAGCTCACCTCCTGCAACCACTTTTCCGAGAATACGTGCTTCTTTTGTGGTTTGGACTCCTTCTGATATTTGTTTGGAGGTGGAGGAAGACCAAAGTAATTGCTTAAAGGAGCTTCTTCGACAGAGTTCTAAACAAATATCTGTCCTCCTCCTGAAAATCTTATGTACGCAAACACGCGTTGCAACTTCTTATCTTGTGCGTGTTTTTTATTTTGACAGCGAAAGCGCACCTGCGGACCACTTATGTGCAGCCCTGGTTATTTAGCTCGTCATATTGCAGCCACAGAAATTCTTTTGTCCATGAAACCATAAAGCTGCACTTTCTTTTTGCCTTATAGTCTGATTTGTCATAACTTCTCCGTTTTGTGGTAAGCTTTTCTTTGGCTGTCACTTCTTCACCCTGACCTGTCTTATTTGGCTCAGCAGAACTAAAATATATATTCTGCTGCTTTTACACACGCACTCACATAATGCTCAGCGATTCTCTGCGCGATCAACCTCTCACATGTTTAAGCTGCGGGAGATTTCACTTGTCATGTTTGCATAGTAAGCTAACGATTGATAAGACGATGTCAGAGGAATTGGTGCGCAAATTATCATCACTCACAGATCAGTGCTGTCGCTCTCTATACACAGTTCTCACGATTGCAAAGTGAAAGCAAAAAACAAGCGCAAATTCAAACGCGATTGCAATATGTCACATATTGACAGTGGCTCACCGATGCCAATGACATAATTACCCAGCTACATTTCCGAAAGAATGCAAAAGCATTGACATATATTTGTCCTTCCTACGATAGCCCGATGGGCAGGGCAGAGATAGATTTTGGTAGCCCGACTGGAAAACTCGCTAGCCCCGGGACGTCGGGCTAGCGATATTGCGAGCCCTGTATCTGATTGAGGAATCACTCATCTTTGGAAAAGAGAGTTTATTACAGAGAAATGGCTCTTTCCAAAATAAAAGCTATACTATACGCTTCTTCTGGGCTATATTCTCAGCAGCATATTAAACATATCAGGTCCCCATAAGGAGAATCCTGTGCTAACGGCTGTCTAAATTACTCGGGTAAAGTTTGTAGCATGCGTGCTTGTTGTTTTTGTCTGCTTCCACTTGTCTTTGCACTAGGATGATGTCGGTGTAAATGTTCAGTCATATTCGTTGTGTTCCCACTAGTGCTGTCAGGTTAATCTCGTTGAAATGACGTTAACGCCACAACACGGCAAATCTCCGTTAACGAGCTACCGCCGATCGCCCCGTGCATGGGGCTGGATGGCCAACACGTTAACGAGCTAACTGCGCTAACACACTAGCTCCCACCCATGTAATTGAGCATTGCGTGGCACATCCAACATACTGTTTTACTTTAGTCCATGACTCGCTTACCTTCAGGGTCATACGTCACATGAAAACCAAAATAGTTCCAAACGCCAGATCTGAATGAGGGTGGGGGAGGTTCAATATGTATATGTATGTATATATGTATATGAGGAAGAGGGAAAGGAAGTTACAAAACAAAGACAAAACCAGTGTGTCAGTGTAGTTAAAAGGGAGTTTTTCCTTCCCACTGTTGCCAAAGTGCTTGCTCATAGGGGGTCATATGATTGTTGGGTTTTTCTCTGTATCTATGAAGCGCCTTGAGGCGACTTATGTTGTGATTTGGCGCTATATAAATAAAATTGAATTGAATTGAATTGAATAGTTATTGGCATCGGTGAGCCACTGTCAATATGTGACATATTGAAATCGCGTTTGAATTTGCGCTTGTTTTTTGCTTTCACTTTGCAATCACGTGAACTGTGTATAGAGAGCGACAGTACTGATTGGTGAGTGATGATAATTTGCGCACCAATTCCTCTGACATCGTCTTATCAATCGTTAGCTTACTATGCAAACATGACAAGTGAAATCTCCCGCAGCAAGCTTGCACAGAGAATCGCTGAGCGTTATGTGAGTGCATGTGTAAAAGCAGCAGGATATATATTTTAGTTCTGCTGAGCCAAATAAGACAGGTCAGGGTGCAGAAGTGACAGCCAAAGAAAAGCTTACCACAAAACGGAAAAGTTATGACAAATGAGACTATAAGGCAAAAAGAAAGTGCAGCTTTATGGTTTCACACAGCAAAATCTCCAGTGTTAAATTAACACTAGAGAGGGTCTATATGGGTCCACACCTCTGAGTGTTAAATACAACACTGTTGAGTGTTAAATTAACACTTTTGACAGTGTTATATGTTTAAAAGTAACCTAGTCAGTTTTGAAGATTAACAAAGACTAACACTGAGCAGTGCTGATTTTCTAACACTGGAATATTTCTAACATTTTGAGTTATTTGAGTCCCACTGAAAACACTACGTCCAGATGAACAGATTCAACCTTTTGGAATATAGAATGCAAATGATGGTTGATAAATAGCTGGGTATGGAATATGACCACTGGCTAATTAAGGCCAATTCATAGCCAGTCGCCTCAAGGGACTTTATATTGCATGGCAAAGACCCTACACTGTAAAAGAAAACCCCAACAATCTAACGATCCCCTATGAGCAAGCACTTGGCGACAGTGGGAAGGAAAAACTCCCTTTTAACAGGAAGAAACCTTCAGAAGAACCAGGCTCAAAAAGGGGCAGTCATCTTCCGCGACCGGTTGGGGCATAGACAGCATTGTTTGTTGGAAACATGAAGCCAATACAGAAGAACCCTAAATGTACATTCGGTCTGAAGTCTACCAGATGGCAACAGCTAGCCTAATTGAAACCTATAGAAATCTATAGGAAAACAGCTTTCTTTCTTTCTTTCTTTCTTTCTTTCTTTCTTTCTTTCTTTCTTTCTTTCTTTCTTTCTTTCTTTCTTTCTTTCTTTCTTTCTTCCCACCTTAGCTGGTTTTTGCAATCAAGATGGCAACGGTAATAATGCTCATCTTGATGCTACAAAATGGGACTTCAGAGACCAATGGATGATGTTACTGTAGCTATATCAATGTTTTATACAGTCTATATTCTATACTGTCTATGGGGGTTGAGGGGACAGAGTTGCAGTGGTGTATACAAATGGGAAGTCGAAAGATGTGAGTGGAGAAGAAATGCTCAGTTCCCAAGCAGCCTGAGCCTTACTGTGAACTGCCTTTCAGTAATAGGCATAGTTGTAGTGAGAAAGAGCAAAATGCAAGGCAGCACCTCGGAGCAATGTTATCCATCGCCCCTGATCCTCTTCCTCCACGGCCCTGTCTGTCTGTGAGATGAACTTTTGTGGGGATGTCCGTGACTGTTCATGAAATGCTGGGCTTCTCCATCTTCTGGGGCGGGCCTACGGTGGAGCTCTGAAGATGAGGTGCTGCTGAAGATCATGAGTCCTCCTGATCCTGAATGAATTTCAGTCCAAAGTCTTGTAACTCGTATAAAGTTTAAATGAAGTACGGCCAAGCGATAGGGTCCCACAGTGACCTGGGTTGGTGCCTTTTTTTTCGGGTGCTTTCCCATTCAAATGAATGGGGAAAAATTCTGAAGTTTTTTGGGAATTTTGCAGAAACCGTGTGACAAATCGGTACCCAAAGTCATAGCTCACCATTCCCAATCGAGCCGCACAAAATGATATAACATGTTGGGGTTGTCTCAAAGCTGCGGGGTGAGTTTCGCAGCAAGATTTCACATGATCAGATGTTTCGCAGCAGAAGAAATTTCAGACTGGGGCTGGGAAGAATAAATCCGACAAATAATAAGAAGTGTGCTACTGCATAGGCGACCTTAATAATCATTAAAAAAAAAAAAAAGACTGAAACTAGTAGAAACAAAATTAAACATTTTCAAACAATAAAAACTAAACTGACGTAGGAAAAGCTACTCTGGAAACTAACTGCAACTAAACTGGATACAAAAAAATCAAAATCAAAGCTAATTAGAAAATACTAAACTATAATAGCTGGTTTGGATGAAGGATTAAGCAGAAATACACTCCTCGATCTCACCTCTGAAGAGTGTGTAAAGATCCACACCCTGCACTCAAACATCTTTTTATCCCACGGTTAAGAGCTCACACGGGTCAGATTAGAGGCGCTTAGATGTTTTCTATCCAGAAACAGAATTCAATATATACAACTCTGAAAATATTATTACCGTGTAAATTCTCCAGAAATGATCTCATCTCTTTGCTTATTCTTCCAGAGGCCAGTTCTGCATCAGTGCCGGGTGAGTACCTGATGTTAATTACATTCAAACTCAAAGAGAAGCCATTTCCCCAAAGTGTCAAACCTACTCGACATTGTAAGATACAAAAAACAAAAAAACAAAGTCTCTGAAATTACTAAAAGTGATGTTTCTGTGTTGTTATTTAAATTTTCTTTGTTTTGTTTTGTTTTTGAGAGAATCCATGTTCCCCTCTGCAGGTGAATAACTTTCCAAAGCCTGTAAGATCAGAGAAGAAACATGTGCCCTGGATGGTTTATGGTATCGAGCTTGTAGAGGATGGAGCATGGATCACATGACCAGAGTCACTGAACTATTAATTTGAGCCTCATGTCTGAATCATCAGTTTTTAAGTCTCTTTAATGGTAAAGTCAGGGCTTCCTGTACTGATCGAAGTGAGGTAGTTAAACCAAAGAGGCGTCTTGCGATCGCAGTAGCTCTCTGTGATGAGAGGGGAAAGTTCTTTCCACTAAAAGAAAGTGAAACACTGACAATTTTACATGTTGTTATACAACAGTGCTACTGGTCTAAGACCGTAAAAGGCCTCCATCTTTAATTGATATGGTCCGTTTGATTTGATAATAGGGGTGTGTTTCTATAACAACCAGGAGCAGTGCGTCTTTGATCATGTGTGAAACTGCAGCCCTGGCGTCTTGATTACCAATGCTGTGTTAACCCCTGCAGAGGAGCTGTGTACGCTGGTGATCACTGAGGCCTTTCCCGAAGACTCTGGCCTGTTTAAGTGTGTGGTCCACAACGCTTTCGGCACTGTCTCCTGCTCAGCCATGCTGGAAGTTTATGACGGTGGGAAGTCCAGTTGTACATACCACAATGTTTTCCAGTTAAAAGTTCACATAGTGACTCTGTTACTTTACACCCCACACGCAGACCTGGACGAGCAGTTGGAGGCCGAGGCCATTCATCAGGAAGCTGTTTCTATCAGGCAAGATAAAGAGGCCATGTCCCAACAAGAGACTTTGTCCTGCAGAGCAAGCAGCAGAGACTTTCCTCCAGGGCTGTCAGACAGTATCAACCTCCCTCCTCCTGAGTGGCCTGACAGCGCTGTAGAAGATGACATCCCTGTTGCAGAGTGAGTGCATGATGGTCTCATGAACATCCAACAGTATCTACAGTGCAGTGCAGTGCTTTTGCATGTTTATCACACTTACATGTTTCAGATCATCAAAGAATTTTAAATATTAGGCAAGGATGACCTGAGTAAATACAAAATGCACTTACTTTTTCTGTGTGAACAAATAATTGCCTCCTGAAGCTAATAACAGCTTGTGCCACCACTGACAGTAAAAACTGCAACCAAGCTTTTGTGATAACTCACAATGAGTCTCACCGAGGATACATTTTGGCCCACTCTTCTATGCAGAGTTGTTTTCATTTGGCTTCATGGGAGGGTGTTTGATGATGAATGGACTATTTAAGCTCATCTTGAAGTTCAAGGTACAAACTGACATCCTGAAGGATTACAGCAAGTCTCAAAAGCAGCAGAGCAGCCCCAGACCATCTCACCATGTTTGACTGTTGGATCATCATTTTATGAAACGCTCTGTTAGATTTATTCCAGATGTAACAGAACTCACACTGTTGCAAAATGTCATTCTACTGCTGCAGTCCCAAAATCTTAGAAATGGCCTTTTAACCATTTCCAGGCAAATATTCAAAAACCTAAGAAATCAGGAAGTGGGGAAAAACACTTTTCACAGCACAGTACAAATATTACATAACTCTGATGTCACTGTTTATGCACACTGATATGTATTTGTGGTTTTATGGCACTATTCAATGTGTATGACTCTACATCCCTGTTTTGTATAAAAAATACCCTTTTTTATTTACGAACTTTAGTTTGTTTTATACTGTATGGTATTGGATATTTCCTTTACGCATTTGTAGTTCTACTTTTATCCAGATGAGGTCGCTGTTATATTATTGCATTATCTCTCTCACCTGACACCGTACAGTCGATACTCCATACTTCTAAGAACGAGCCAGAAGTATGTTTGATAATTGATCAGAAAACAATTTCTACTTTCGGGGGAAACATATTTAAATTTACGCAGTAAATAGAAATAACATGTGTGTACTACGTGTAACGATGCTGAGCTTTCGGAAAAACTAAACCAATCTGCCAGACGTGCGCGGTCACGTCACTCCGCGTGCTGCTCGTGAGCGCGCGGTGTCACCTGTTGCAGTCTTGCCTCGCGCTTCTTCTCCTCAGTGGAGTTTCGGGGGTCGCGCTCTTCCCGCTTCAGTGAGTCCTCTCTCAGGTTTAAGGACAGTGGTGTGGAAACGTTTACCGAGGTAAGAAAGCCCCCGCATGTGTCTGCACCGGTAGCGGCAATACGCATGTTTTTACTACCTGCTGTTAACTTTGGCTGTTTGGACTCCAGCTCGTTTAACTCCGTACTATCGCCGCTTTTTAATCTTCCAACAGGATAATTTTCCTTCCTTGTTTATATCGTGGAAACCTGATATGCTATGTCCTCCTTAAAAGGTCAAACTATGTTTAGAGCGCTTGGAAAGTGAACTTTGGTCTATTTAGGGGGTCGGTGTCATTTGGTTGGTGCTGTTTGACCCAGGCTGTGGGGTAGACGTCATAACTGAAATTAAGCCAATTAAGACATTTACGACGCCGTCAGGTGCGAAACGGTCATCCATCGCTTTTCTGGAGTAGCTTTCAGGCTGTCCTTTCTGTGTATACCATAAATATGTGGCTTTATTTAGCTGTTTAGCTGTGTTTGGTGAGCACAGTCCCCGCTCGGGCCAAGTGGTACCTCAGAATGGGCTATGAGCTCATCAGTACAGTGGCAACTCTACCTTCAAGCCACCGGCGGTGAAACAAAATGCTGTGATTGTCCTCATTCTTCGGTTCACATTCAGCTAGAGCGAGTGTTTGGCGGTGTGAAGTATGTTTGGCTGTCCAGCCTATATGAGCGTTCAGAGCTATGATCTCATCTGTAATGTGAAGAGCAGACATGGCGTTGGTGTCCTTCAGAAACCCCCCCTCTCCCCGGTCTTCCTCTGTGTTACACACAACAACAGTTGTTCAGAAACTGTTGGCAGCAGTCTGGCAATTAAGGTCAAGTTGAGGTTCTTTGGCCGCCATCAAGTTTATCTGATTATCGATTAAATTATTTGATCAGGAAGAGGAAATTATCTGAGGCTGGCAAGGCATCTGTTGGTTTTTTCTACAGTAAAAATAACAGCCCAGATAAATGATGGTGCAGTGTACCTATTATGGCCGGTGTTCTGAGAAACCATCCTACTCTGACAAAACGTCCTACCCGTATTATAATTTGACGGTGACTTGCGACTAAACCTAACCATAACCTTAACCCTAAACATAACCTTAAGAAGTATTCTGGATGGGTGAGAGAAAAAGAAGTTAATTCGGCGTTGGTGTTGTGCGCCTGCGCCGCGTCTGCTCAGAAACATTGGGTAGGATGTTTTTTTTTTTAATTTATTTGTTTTTTTTTTTTTAGGTAGGATTGATTCCCAGAACACCTGTTAAAGAGCACTTTAAAATCTGAAAATGAATGGGTTCGTTTTCTTTGAGGCACTTTGTGTGACCCAGCTGGCACATATAGGAGTGACTTTGTTTTCCATTTTCTTCCTTTTTTCTTTTATTAAGTACCCACAACCACTCACCCCCACCCCAAGTTCCATGGCTGTTACCAAGATATAAAGGGAAATGATAGAATCAAAGAATAGATTCATATTATATCGTTACTGTGTTGCAGTCAGTGAACTTCCATGGAAGTCTTTTTGTGTGTGTGTGTGTGTGTGTGTGTGTGTGTGTGTGTGCGTGCGCGCGCTAAACGGGTTGGGTCACCAGTAAAGTGTCTGCACCTGCCAGCCGATGTCCGAATACCAAGATTAATATAGCTTTGCCCACTTAATCACACAAACACACACACTTTCACAGGATTAGATCACAGACGCACACGGGCACATATATCATGTATTCAGACAGTAGCATTTAAAACACACACAAAAAAAATCCCACACATGGATCAACACATTGAATGCACTGTCATTAATTAACTGAGCCTCTGGCAGGTTAATATCCACTTACACAAAGCAGGAGCGTTTAACCAGTAGGCCTGAGCAGGGTCTGTTTTTTCAGGCCTTCCTCATATTTCACCAGGCTTGTAGGTATATGACACTATTTGTGTGGATATGAGGAATTAACCAATCAGATCTGAGAAAAATTAATCAGAATCAGCTGATTTCTTTGTACAGTGACTTTAGGATATTTAACAAAACCATGCAATGCAGTACATGGGCGTTTGCTGAAAGGCATTAGCTTTTTAAAAAAATTGTGTTGTTTTTTTCCCCCAGAAAATTTCAGCTGTGTACAAAAGTGTATAGGGGGACAGTCGGTGCTGAAAAACACATATAATCTCTGTTAAAAGCTGCAAAGAAATCATCTTTATGCCCGAGTCCCTACTTCCGGCGCCACTCCGAGCTGGCAGCCAGTATCAGCAGCTCCAACCTGACAGTCCTTTTTTCTCTTTAATATATGTTCCTCTGTTGTTTTGTGTTTATTGTTTTTGTTTTTCTATTGTGGACTGCTGTCCCCCACAATGGAGCTCAGAATTCTATGGACAATGGTGTTCTTTATTACATTTTTTACGGCGTCTTTGTCCGGAGAGCGCGTGGAGGTCCGACCTCCCATTGTTTACAGCAGGGATCAGCTGTTAGCCCTCGGAGCCTCCGCTGCCCTGCCTACCGCCAAGCAAGCTAACATCCCCCGTGAGGTGAGGAGGAAGAGACGCGGTACTCGAGCCGGGATCGGGCGTCGCAGTAAAGTTAGGAGGTACCGGCCAGCGATTCCATCTATTATTATGGGGAATGTGAGATCTCTCCCCAATAAAGTAGACGAACTGGCAGCCCTTACTCGACATCAGAGGAGCTACAGGGAGTGCAGCCTGATGTGCTTCACAGAGTCGTGGCTAACTGCGCTAACTCCGGACTCACACGTAAACATGGATGGTTTTCATCTGATCCGGGCCGACAGAACAACGGAGAGTGGTAAGAAGAGAGGAGGGGGTCTGGCTGTGTATGTGAACCATAGATGGTGTAACTCTGGGCATTTATCTATCAAAGAGACGCTATGCTGTAAGGACATTGAGCTGCTAGCGGTTAGCATGAGACCGTACTATCTACCACGAGAGTTTACACACGTGATTATGATAGCTGTGTATGTCCCGCCCTCTGCTAACGCTGCAGCTGCCTGTGAGGTCCTGCACACTGTAACCAGCAGACTCCAAACACAGCAAACTCAGGCCCTTTTCCTGATCTCTGGGGACTTTAATCACATCTCCCTGTCCATCTCCAGTCTATGTATAAACCTCTAGTACACAGAGAACCAGTAGTGAAACGCACCGTAAGGAAATGGTCAGCAGAGACTGAAGAGGCTCTGAGGGACTGTTTCCGTTCTACTGTGTGGGACAACCTCTGCAGCCCCCTGGAGGATGACGTTAACAGCATCAAAGACTGCATTACGGATTACATGAACTTCTGTGTGGACAACACCGTACCCATCTAAAAGGTACGGTGTTTTTCTAACAACACGCCATGGATAAATCCTGAAATTAAGGCTCTCCTCAAGGAGAAGAAGAGAGTCTTTAGATCTGGAGACAAACAGGAGCTGAGAGTTGTTCAGAAGAAGCTGAAATGGAAGATAAGGCAAGGAAAGGAAAACTACAGGAGGAAGATGGAAGAGCAGCTGCAACAGGACAACATCAGAGGGGTTTGGAACAGCCTGAAGACAATCTCAGGACAAAAACCAACCCCACAGGCTGCAGGAGACTTGGGGTGGGTGAATGACCTAAATAAATATTTTAATAGGTTTGATCAAACACCCACCCCTCCCACAGCATCGTCCCCCCTGCTGCAATCTGCCTGTCCTTCATCTCAGGACTTCACACCTCTCAGCTTCACACCTCCCAGCTCCCAGTCATTACACCCACCCCCGGCTTCTGTGGACTCCAACATACACACCCCTCCCCCAAAATCCACTCTTTCTATCTCAGCACTTCAAGTGAGGAATGAGCTTCGCAAGATCAAGTTACGGAAGGCTGCAGGTCCAGATGGCGTCAGCTCCAGGCTCCTGAGATGCTGCGCAGATGAACTGTGTGGCATCCTAGGATATCTGTTCAACCTGAGCCTGTCACTGGGGAAAGTACCACAGCGTGGTACTGGTACCAAAGACCTCCCATCCCAAGGACCTCAGCAGCTACAGGCCGGTAGCCCTGACATCACATCTGATGAAGACCCTTGAGAGGTTGGTTCTAAACCATCTGCGCCCCCTGGTGAGGTCTTCATTGGATCCGCTGCAGTTTGCTTACCAGACTGGCATTGGGGTGGAGGACGCCATCATCTACCTCCTGCACCAAGCTCTGACTCACCTGGAGAAGCCTGGAAGCACTGTGAGGATCATGTTCTTTGATTTTTCCAGTGCTTTTAACACCATCCAGCCACGACTTCTGAGAGACAAGCTGGAGCTATCGGGAGTGGACCAACACATGTCCCAGTGGATACTGGACTACCTCACAGAACGTCCACAGTATGTGAGGTCACAGGGCTGTGTCTCTGACACGCTGGTCTGCAGTACGGGGGCCCCACAGGGACTGTGCTGGCACCGTTCCTCTTCACCCTCTACACTGCAGACTTCTCCATCAACTCCCCACGCTGCCACCTACAGAAGTTCTCTGACGACTCTGTCATAGTCGGCCTCATCACAGGTACAGACTCAGAGTACAGACAGTGGACTCTGGACTTTGTTGACTGGTGTCAGCAGAACCACCTGCTGATCAACGCCGGGAAAACCAAGGAGTTGGTGGTGGACTTCCGGAGACGCAGACCCACCACACTGACACCGGTGAACATCCAGGGAGTGGACATTGAGATAGTGGACTCTTATAGGTGGGTGTTCACCTGAATAATAAACTGGACTGGAGCCACAACACTGATGCTCTTTACAGGAAGGGTCAGAGCAGACTCTCCCTGCTGAGGCGGCTGAGGTCATTTGGAGTCCAGGGAGCGCTTTTAAAGACCTTCTATGACTCTGTGGTGGCATCTGTCATTTTTTACAGTGTTGTATGTTGGAGCAGCGGTTTATCGGCAGCTGAGAGGAAGAGGTTGGATAAACTCATCAGGAAGGCCAGCTCTGTTCTGGGATGCACTCTGGACCCAGTGCAGGTGGTGGGAGACAGAAGGACCCTGGCCAAAATAACATCTCTGATGGACAGTCTCCCACCCCATGCATGTAAATGTTGCTGAACTGCAGAGCTCCTTCAGTGACAGACTGCTGCATCCTAGATGCATGAAGGAGCGTTTCCACAGGTCCTTCCTCCCTGCAGCTGTCAGACTGTACAATCAGAACTGCTCCCAACAAACATAGATGTTTACATCTGCGCTGTAACTGCAATAAGTTAATCAACCGATTCACACTACAACCTGCTTTGCCTCTTATCTGTAGCTATTTTTATTTAAATGGCCTGCATTTGTATAGCGCTTTTCTAGTCCCTAAGGACCCCAAAGCGCTTCACACTACATTCAGTCATCCACCCATTCACACACACATTCACACACTGGAGTTGGTAAGCTACATTGTAGCCACAGCTGCCCTGGGGCACACTCACAGAGGTGAGGCTGCCGGACACTGGCGCCACCGGGCCCTCTGACCACCACCAGTAGGCAAACATGGGATTAGTATCTTGCCCAAGGATATTTGGCATGCAGCCAGGAGGCAGCTTAGGATCGAACCACCGACCTTCTGATTAGTGGCTGACCTGCTCTGCCACCTGAGCTACAGCCACCCCATATTATTTAATTTAATAACTGTACAATACTCTCTGTATATAGTAACCACTGTCCTTGATGTAAATATGTAAAAATTGTGTATGTTTCTGTTCCATGTCCTGTGCACTGTTTGTTTGTATATCTGTCTTTTTGGCTGCTGTTACAACCAAATTCCCCCTTGTGGGACAATTAAAGGATTATTCTATTCTATTCTATTCTATTCTATAATTTAAAGACTGGATCATGACTTTGTTCAACAGAGTTCTGACTATTTCAGTTCTTCTGAGCTCGATGGAATACTCATGAATGTACCGGTAGTTCACAATGTTTATTATGAAGTTTATTATAGAAGTTGTTTGTTTTTTGCAGCAGTAAGCTACACTGTTGCACATTTAAGGCCTGACAGCTCCTAACACTGCTTTTTTTTTTTTTTTTTTTTTTTTTTTTACATGACTGGATTTCATATGCATGTTACATGGACGATAGACACACTAAAGCTTTTACAGCAGTCTATACTTAAAATTCTGTTTAACTGTATGTGTATTAAACTGAGAAAGGTTAAACAGAGCGAGGGAAACAAACCGATAAGTGTACTGAGCAGAGATGTTGGCAAACTGGCAATTTAAAGTGTTACACTCTTCAGACAGAAGTTTTCAGGCAGCCAGTGTGCGCTATTTACTGATCTGCTGGTGTTTGCATTTATAACTGCCAATAAATGGAAATGGGAAGAAATGGGAGAAGCGACCTTCAACTGTGTTATGAGTTTGTTCATTAGAAGGCACTTTGTAAGAGTTGGTGATGAGACAAACAACCAGCTGATCTGAGCAGAGTAACTACACATAACAAATGTCTGATTGGTCTGTATCAGATTTTTAAATCCCCAAATATCAGTACTTGTCTTAAAAATCCTGGATCAGTCGGACTCTACTTTCAAGAAGCAGAAAGTCCACACAGATGCATTCATGTCTGTTAAAACATGCCAAATATTCCCAAACTGTAGTTAATTTGGTTCTTACTTATAGATTAAAACTCATGCTGTCAGAATTTTGAAACCCCCTCAGATAACACAGTACTGTCCAAAGCTATAAACCAACCGCTTGGGTAGAAGGAACATCACTGATCTTTAAATCCTCAATCCAATCATGCTAACCTGAAACCGTTAAATGACTGAAATGTGCGTATTCAGAGTTCTCTGCTAATATGTACACATCACAGATATAGTACCAAGAACATTTCTCCTGCTTAGCATGTCTAGCAAAGATCATCGACACATTAAGTTTTCACCTGTAAAAAGTCCTGATTACATATATCTAGGGGCCCATTTCTTTAAAATAAATAAATAAAATGAAAGCCATGCAGCTCTTTTTGTTTGTTTTCATTAGACTCCCAGCTTTACCATTCTCCAAAGACAGTTTTATATCCTTATTACAAACTCTTTGTAATGAGGATATAAAAGGAGATATAAAATAGGCCAGAGATTACACACACCTCCACTTACAGAACACTTTACACTTGTCTTTTGTGCTTACACCACTAAGTCTAACATGCTTCAGAATCTCCCAATAAGCATCTATCAGACGGCGTTGATTCAGATCCAAGGTTTTAGGCTCTGGGTCAGCTGATGCTGGCTAGTCATCTTGTGCCCCCAGGAGAAGTGCAGAACAAGTGTGTGGATGCAAGGAAGTGTGTGAGAGCGCGTAAAGAGAGGGAGACTGCTATTGTCATTACTGCTCCTGCGTAGCCCAGACTTCGTGGTAGCCATGGGAACAACATTCTTTCCTAGTAGAAAAATAGAGGTCGAGCCAGGCTTGGTATTACAGGAGGAAAACCAGCGAGTGGGCTGAAATGGGAGTAGATATCTGTTACTTTCATTAAACAGCCTCACTGGTACCGTTTCAGTTATTTTGAAACATACTGTAATCTTTTTTTTTTTTTTATTTTAAACAATACAAATACACTTTTTATCATATGGATCGCACACATGAGTATTTCAGTCACTACTTCAAAGACATCCCTCCCACCTCAAATGACTGTATAGCTGTGGGAAACTTGTGTATCCCGTAAAATGTGTACAACACCAGACTCCACATTTTGGAACCAGAAGTTGGTAAACGAAGAACGTGGACACATTGGGGGTTATTGAGAGAAAAATCCTTTACCTTTGAGGGACTTGTAGTAATATATTTTAAATCTACAGCTAACACACTTGTCTTTATGGCAGTTTCCCTGAACCTCAGCTGGCCAACCAGTATTCTGACGAAATCTTTGGGCGGAGCGAGGACGAGATCGCCCTGAGCTCAGAGGGCCAGAGGTCCCCAGAGGTTACTGCCCAAACTTGTACGTCTAGCCCAACCCCACCACCCTCACCCTCACCACCGCCAGAAGTCAAGGAGAAAGCCCAGGCGCCCAAGCTGTTCACCCCAAGCAAGCTCAGTTTCACAGTAAGAGTATTTCTGTTGTCAAATGTAAAAAGCTCAGAATTTTTTATTTAATCATTGCACTGAGATGTTGCATGATCCAGTCTTATTCCATGGTGCAAATTTGGTTTTCCTCTTCATTCCAGTCCTCCCAGTCAGGAGGCAACAACATGAACCTGTCCGACCTGCCTACGTTCACTCCCAGCACGTTCCCTCCCAGCGCCTTCAACTATGAGCGACCGAGGCATTTTATTCAGTCTCAGCCGGCCTTCCAGGCACCCAGCTACGACAGCGTGCTGAAGGAAGCCCAGGAAAACCAAAACAACTCCCAGCAGAACCTCAACAGTGCCCAGAAAAGTCCAAATGTCCTGGAGACGCAGATTCAAACTAAAGCCATGTCCACACAAAGTCAGTCATTTTCTCAGTCCGCGTCAAAGTCCTTGTCAGAGACCCAGTCACAGCTTCAGTCACTGAGCCTCAGTCACAACCAATACCAGTCCGCCGCACCGCCACAGATCCACATCCAGGCCAACGGAACAGCCAAGAGTTCTCCGTCTTCATCCAGCCTCAGCTCCCCTGTCTCCACCCCGGCCTCCTCTGCTGTACCTGCTCTTTCCTCCGCCGGCCCTATACTCAGTCACTCTCCCACCTCCTTCTCATCTCTCCCATCCTCATCTCTCCCCCGCACCACCATGCGCTCCACCATCACCCTCACCCCTAGCGTCCCCAGTGCTACTGGCCTTGGCAGCGCCACCTTACCTGCTAACCAGGACAGCATGTCGGCCTCTGCTGCTTACCTCTGCTCAGTGTTACCCTCCCAGTCCTCGTCCAAACTGTCTCCTAACACCAACCGTCCCCTCTCCTCCACCTCCCCCTCCCGCTCCCCACTCGCACCCTCAAGCCCTCTCCTCCCTCTGAGAACCTCCTTTTCTTCATCTGCTCTCCCTCAACAACCTCCGCCAGTGTCTCCTTCCCTCCCATGCTCCCCTCTCTCTTCTTCTTCCTCACCCTCCTGTGTCCCACAGCAGCCTTTCACTCCCAGCACCCAGAACAGTGTACAGCCTGCTGTGGTCTCCTTACCTGCCAGCTATAAGGGGACGCCAAGCACGTGAGTTGCTCGATACCTCAGTTTACAATTTGGCATGCACATTATTACAGTCGGTACAAATTCAGTTTCTGATATTTTGACATTGAAAATAAACCAAAACACAGCATAACTCCATGCAGCCTCCAAACTGATGATAAAATTGAAACATTTCTGTCAGAAAGTTTAAACAAAAACTTCATGAAGGAAGAATTTATCCCAGGCTGTACCGGTCGATCTACGTTCCTGTGGGTAGTGACCAAAAGAACGAGATCGCGCATTGAAGCTGTGGGCTTCCTTAGAGATGGGGTGAGAAATTCAGCCATCCAGGAGGGGCTCAGAGTAGAGCCGTTGCCCCTCCACATCGAAAGGTGCCAGTTGAGGTGGTTCGGGCATCTGATAAGGATGCCTGCTGGGAGAGGTGTCCGACCGGGAGGAGGCCCCGGGGCAGACCCAGGACACGCTGGAGAAATAATATCTTTCAGCTGGCCTGGGAACGCCTGGCTGTTTCCCCGGACAAGCTGGAGGAGGTGGCCGGGGAGAGGGAGGTCTGGGCTTCTCTGCTTAGGCTGCTGCCCCTGCAACCCGGCCCTGGACAAGCGGAAGAAGATGGATGGATAGCTGTACCTAATAGATGGCTGCCTGAGTGTACACACTTTGAACAGATGTCAGGTTCTTCAGAGTTTAGAATAACTTTTAACCAGCCATGGAGCTTTGACAGGACTCTGTACAGTCCTGTGAAATGAGTTAAAGGAGATTCTACTTATTTCTCCGTGTTTTTAAGTGTTGAACTCAAAGTAATCTTTATTTTATAATAGGCACTCAGTCCAACCATTGTCTCAAAGCTATTTAGCTCTCTCTCTCCCCAAACTATAATCCAGCTTTCCTGTTATTGGCTGCCTGTACAAATAAAAGATTTTACTAACAGGAGGCTGGAGCTGCTCACGGCCCGAGCTGTGTGCATAAGACGACCATAAGAAGAATATCCGCCCTTACGCGACGTTGAGATTCAAGAAAAAACAACCCAGCAGTCTGAAGCCTAAGCTTTTAGCTTTAGTCATGTTTAGTATGAGCATCCACCAGTACTTTATTATTGTAATATTTGTTGTAGTAAGTATGCATATAATCCTTTCAGTGCATACATTTGTGCTTTCTTTTATATATAAGAAAAAAGAAACGTCTAAATAAAGTAGGACACAGGAAGTAAGGAGAAGGGTTCAGTTCTCTCCCTCCTTCCTTTCTACTTCACAGCCTTCCCAAACCCATACTGAAGAAGGCTATAGCTCCTCGACCGTCCTCCGCCCGCTCCACAGATGAAGACATTCAAGGTTCCAAAGACGCTTTGATTCAGGATCTGGAAAAGAAGCTTCGCTCAAAGGAAGCCAGGAGGAGAAACAGCCAGGTGTGCCCCCCTCCTCCACCACACACACACACACACACACACACACAATGTCTGTTTGAAGAGAATGCAGTGCAGTAGTTTACCAGAAATATCAGTGACCCATTCTGTGTGTTGGTTAAAAATGATGTAATCAATTAAAACTTACCAACATGAAGCTTCATTTTTACAGAAGCTGTCTTACGAGGAGCGCATGGCTCGTAGGCTGTTGGGTCCAGACAACACTACCTACATGTTTGACCAAGACAATCTTTCAGACTCACAACTCGACCAGGTACAGCTTTGACTTTCTCCGTTATTATGAAAAAATTTCCAATCTCAAGAGAGCGTTTCAGAGTGTGCTGCAGGGCTGACGTTCATGCTGGCCCTGTTCCAAAACCCATTAGCTTTCATTTAGTCGTTAAGTGAAGACCTCGCATTAATACAGTCATTTGGGTTTGAATAGCAGAGCAGGGAGCCAGTTTCCCTCTCGGGGCCTCCTGATGGGCTCCCAAGCTTGAAGATGAGAAAGTGCAGCAGTATAATCAGCAGCCACAGCGAGCGGCTTCACACTGTCATTTTGACCACGTCACTGTGTGTGTGTGTGTGCGCGCGCGGGATTGTTCTGTCAAAAAGCCTGTTGCTCACAGGGCTTTGCACCATCTAATTTCTCTCACACACACATCATCCTCTCAAGCCAACGAGGTTGTCAGCAGCTTTTTCTAGCTTGTTTCTGGGAATGAACCTCTCAGTCGTGACAACAGCACCATTGTGTCAGCACACACACACACACAGTTGCTGTCATTCCTGTTGACCTGTATGAGCTAGTTTTCAAAGCTGAAACCTACAGTGTGATTGTGTCAGTTTATCTCAGTCTTTCTGTTACAGCCAGATTCACCAGAAGGAAGACACACGGGTGGACTATGGTAAATACAACTTCTACATTTGCACAGAATGATTAATCCAGGTTTCATTTAATGTTTATCCAGCATCTGTGCACTTGTGCACTTCATCTGCAGGCTAAAAAACAAAATGGCAATTATTTATAAGTAGATTTGATATTTTTAATCTGTCTGATGCTGCAGGTAGCACTGCTAGAACAGAGAAGGCTGGCAGGTTGTAGTAATTTAATCTAAGCTAGCAGTTTGAGTACAAGGAGCTTGTGTTTGAGCTTGTTTTAAAATGACTTTGTAAACATGCCTCTGGTGCTGGGAGCAGCTGAAAATGCAGCTTTATTTAGGCTTAATCTTGTTCAACAGCAGGTTTGGTGCAAGATTTTTGCCCCCCCCCCCCCCCCCCCCCAAGTTTGAAGGCAATGTAGCTAATGCTTGTTATAGTTGGCAGTTATCTTTCACTTTACCTGAGCTCACTGTCTGCATTTCCACCTCTCTGCGGCTGCTGTAGGTGTGTAACATCCCTGATCACCGTGTCATTATCACTGTTGTTATTAACCTGCTGGAAAGAAACCCTGGTTGCCCAAGCTAAATTCCTATTACTTCTGTTTAAATCTTATAGTTTTCCACAAAGACCTGCTCCTTTAATAATATCATATGCTTCCATAGAGGTGATGCATTTAGGCACAGTGAAGGATGTTGGGGCATCAAGGGTTCAGTTTAGACAGTTTAGAGTACGTCCTGACTTCCTGGCTCAAACAGTAGCTGACCATTCAACCTGTTCAGCATCCTTTTTTTGTCTTAGTTTATTTTTTTGAATTGGCTAAAACTGACTTTATATCTGCAGAGTCTGTGCTGCATGAAATGCAAATGTATACCATTCTAATAGCAGATCACTGAAGCAAGAGAAAAATGAAAACAAAGTTGTGAAATTATACACTTTACCTCAGTTAAAGCCTCAATTTAAAACAAAAGCCAAGCAATTAATCGTTGTGCAAACCAACCCCAGCTGTCTGCTGGTAAGGAGGCTTAAGTTCTTCATAGCATATTTGTGATGTCAGTGGACAGAAAAGGAAAAGCAGTCGGTGTTAGTGCATTTGCTTGCGTGCGTCTGTGTGTGGTCACTAGTTTCCTGTAAAGTTCAGTCATTGAAAGTGAGGTTATAAATAAATAATGTCCTCTGCAGGGGGAGGCACCACTCACGCACAGATGAGAGGGGTAACGAAGGATTGGCTATCCAGGAGAAATGTTACGCGCCTCGCTTCCTGCAGGTCCCCCCAGACCTCACAGTGGAGGAGGGGCGCTTCTGTAGGCTTGACTTCAAGGTGGCTCTCTTAAGACTGAATACTTTACCAGAAGCCTAACAAGCTTAGGTTCAATAAGCTGTTTTTCACTAGTGATGAATCATGAAAAATGTGTTAATTTCAGGTGGGAGGCCTCCCAACGCCCGATGTCTCCTGGTATCTGGACGGTAAAGCCATTCGTCCAGATGACTACCATAAGATGCTGGTGTGTGAGAAAGGGATGCACTCATTCATCATAGAGATTGTGACGGTGCATCATGCTGGTGTGTACGAGTGTGTGGCCAGGAACCGAGCCGGGGAGAGCAGATTTACCATGAGGCTCAATGTAATCGGTAAATATTAGCATACTGTGCTCTTCGTCATGGCGACTGATTTAACGATACCGCCTTTCACCGTGGGAGAGGACCTAATCACATGTATCCTCGTTCGTCTCTGCAGCTCAGGAAGCGCTCCGTCCTCCTACCTTTGTCCAGAAGATGGTGAACTCCAGAGCTCTAGAGGGCGACACGATCAGGTTAGAGTGCAAAGTGGATGCTTCCCCTCCACCGCAGCTTTTCTGGAAGAAGGATAAAGACATGCTGCGCATTGACCCCAACAGAATGAGGTGCGTCAGCTTAAGTTCAGACTCCACTGTTCAGGTGATGATACCTGGCATCGACTCTGTGATTGTGACACTTTAGCCCGTATGTGTAACTTTGCAGTCTCTCTCACTGTTTCACTGCAGTCTGTACCAGGACGGGTCAGGCCGCCAGTGCTTGTTGATAGAGAGGGTGATGAAGTCAGATGCTGGCTGGTACACTCTGTCTGCCATCAACGAAGCTGGCATGTCCACATGCAACGCCAGGCTGGATGTAGGAAGTAAGTCTGTTCATTTTTATATGCAAATAAGCTCTGAGAGGCCGCCTCAGCTATCTGCTGCATGAGATACGACACGCTGCTCGTTACCATAGAAGCCCAGGCTGTAAAATCAAACACCAGATGGAAAACGCTGTGTGCCCGGTGTCTCCATGAATCCCGCTCTGTCTCTGGGAGCTCATCAAACAAATGGCGCGTTATGTGATCGAGCGGAAACTCGATGAACGCACGAGGCTCCGAGCTGCCGAGGAATACGGTATAATCGCCGAGCGATAACTGTGAGGCAAATACAACACGGCTATTAGGTTTCTGCTTTCTCACATAACACCATCTGCTCCGTGGAGAGGTCCTCCATACACAGCAAACATGAAAGTGAGTTTAAAGCACTTTGTCTGAACCAGAGCTCAGAAACGGGAACTCATCAGGAGGTTTTTAGAAGTGAAGACTATGGCGTTATTTTTGTGCCACTATTCTGAGCGCACGTTAAAAAAAACATTGTGCATGTGTTGCATTTTGAGGAGAAATTTATTTTGAGCAAAGAAAAACTGAATTTGAGTGAACAAAATTAATTGCTGTATTTCAGTGTTTGCTATTATCCACACACACAACAGCAGCCCCTCTCGCTCAGTTTTTGCATTTGCGCTCGCTCGCAATGTGTTGCACGTGCTCTCAACATTTCTGCCCGTGCGCGCTCAACTCTTTCTGTACACCGTTATATTTGTTCCACAAAACCCGCCAATCACAGACTTGGATGCAAAAAAAATGTGATTGGCTGTTTTGGTCTCCAATCAGCTCGAAATGACGAAATGCAATATCCCAGAATCCATTTCGTCCAAAACTCAAACGAGGCAGTGGTGGAGGAACACAGAGGGGCGGAGTTTGAAATATTACTCTTTCTGGGTCACAAAATAAACTTTTAAGATATTTTCATGCGAGAATGGTGCTGTGTAAACTTCAAATACCTGCTCGATTTATCAAGACATCACATATTCGCAAAAGTGCTCTAACGTTCTATCGGATTGTCACAATAGAGTAATGTTTTGCCCACCGAGGTGTTAAGTCGGTTATGTGACTGAATAGTGTGGATTGCACTGGGTTAGGATGTTACTCAGTGATGACAGAGTTCAGTGTGTGAAAATGCAGTTGAAAAGCACAGCGTCTGGATACGTCTCCTAACTCTTTCCATGTTTATTCATCTTAATTAAAATGAAAAACATTTGATGGTGCAGAGTTTAGTCCAAACGTTTTTAATCTGACACCTTAGTCAGTTGATAACATTTCAGACTTAGACCAGAAGAGTAGAGGTTATCTGATCTTAACTTTAGGCCTTTATGCTTAATCATTTTTAAATTGTTCCTGTTTGGTTTTTTTTGTTTTTTTGTTTTTTACATCATAGCCTTTCAGTGTTGAAAATGTTTTTAAAAAGGAGGGAATAGTAATAGATACCATAGTTGTGTCTTCATACAATGCATTATTACAAGAACTTTACTAAAACAGTATTCAGTTAGGGCTCAGCAGCAGGGAAGGCTGATGGTGAACTGAAAGGAATGCTAAATGCACTTTAGCTTAACCTCCTAAGACCCGAACTCTTTCGTGGCATGCATTTTTAATTTCTCTTTGCTATTTGGGCTGATTGGGACCTCCATCCAAGCATCCATCTTCTTCCGCTTTAGCCGGGGCCGGGTCGCGGGGGCAGCAGCCTAAGCAGAGAAGCCCAGACCTCCCTCTCCCCAGCCACCTCCTCTAGATTATCCGGGGGAACACAAAGGTGTTCCCAGGCCAGCTGAGAGATATGTCTCCGGCGTGTCCTGGGTCCGCCCCGGGGCCTCCTCCTGGTGGGACATGCCTGGAAAACCTCACCCAGGAGGCATCCTTGTCAGATACCCGAACCACCTCAACTGGCTCTTTTCAATGTGGAGGAGCAGCAGCTCTACTCTAAGCCCCTCCTGGATGGCTGAATTTCTCACCCTATCTCTAAGGGAGAGGCCAGCCACCCTTCAGAGGAAGGACCGATGCAGCATCCGCATCGCTGCGGCCGCTGCACCAATCTGTCTGTCGATCTCCGGCTCCCTTCACCCATCACTCGCGAACAAGACCCCGAGATACTTGAACTCCTCCACTTGGGGCAGGAACTCATCCCCGACCCGGAGTGGGCACTCCACCCTTTTGCGGCTGAGAACCATGGCCTCAGATTTGGAGGTGCTGATCCTCATTCCCGCTGCTTCACACTCGGCTGTGAACTGTTCTAGTGCGAGCTGGAGGCCTTCACCTGATGAAGCCAACAGAACCACATCATTTGCGAAAAGCAGAGATGATTGGGACCTGATTAATGTAAAAACAAAGAATTACTTTTTGTTTTTACCTGATTTTTTTTTTTCTGAGAAAAATTAGATCCACATATGACATTTGCTTTAAATTTCAATGGAACAGTGGCAGTAAAACGTCCTCGTAAGTGGATATCAGGCCCTCGTAGAGCAAAATTTTGGTCTAGACAACCCAAAATGTGACGTCCACATATGTGGACGGCAGGTCCTAGAAGGTTAATAACAACATATATCAGTGAAGTTTAGCTGAACTAATTCTGTACCAGACAAGAGTCTGCAGCCTCGTCATTAAAGAGTAGAACGTTTGCTTTGAAAATATAAAAAGGTAAATTACATTAAGTGGTGAATTTCTATGTTTACTAAAGATGTTTGTTTTGTTTTTTTTTTTTTTAAATTATCAAATTTTAATGGTGACATTATTGTATGTGGATATGATGAGTTGGTGTTGTGGGTTTGTCTCATTCAGGCTTGTGGAGGTGAACACTGTGCATCCACTGTTCCTGCATATATGTGCTGGTCACATATCTGCCTCTGAGCTATGCTGTACTGTGGCATGCAGGGTAGAAGAGTTATTTTCAGACACCTGGCATGAGAGGAATTTTTCTCCCCTGAGTGTTAGTAAGATTTGATGCTGCTCTCAGGGACAGGAAAGGTGTTGCTCTGCTTTCTTTAAAAACTTTATTTATTTAAACTTTGATTATAAATCAATCTGAAAACCCAAAACAATATATTAACCCATCGTCTCTCCGCCCCTACCAGCCCGCACAACTCCGGCCATGAAGACTGCTCCTGCTGGCTCCAAGACTCTGAAGCTGCTGTCCTCTCTGAGCCACGTCCCTGCTCTGACGGTGGAGAGCCCCGCCCAGCACACGGCGCCGTTGTACGAGAGCGAAGAGCTGTAGACCCACATGCTCCCACCCTCCACTAACCACCATGTCAGAACTGTAAAGAGAGGAGCCTCTGACTGTCGCGTCAGGGCCGAAACATGAGTGCAGACTAATAATCATCGCAGCGCGCACAACTCACAGTAGTAACACATTCACTAAGCTTCATGCAACAGCAAAGCACATCTGCCATCTTTACAACACTTGGGTAAAATGATTATGATGCAGCATTGGAGACTTTTTACTGTGGGAGAGTTTAGGACTTGTTCTCGTCCATGTGCTGCTGTTTGTCACACTGTTTCTGCCCATCTGTCTGCTCTGCTTTTTCCTCTCCGTCTCTTCATGTGCCCGTCCTGGCTGCTCTCAGCAGAATGCGGCTCCTCGGTCATGGATGTATTAATAGAGCTGGGTATGTTGTGGCACAGGCTGCGCTGCTGTCAGGTTTGGTCCCAGTGGGCAGCCACATTACTGCAACATAATCTCCTCCAGTCCAGAAACCATTTTCAAAACGCACATTTCAAGCAATGATGACAGGACACCGGCCATATGTTACTACATGTACTGAATATTTAAAAGGTTCTTTAACATTTGCACATTTTAATTTTTTTCCCATGTCTTATTGTAAAATCTGTGATTGGAGCAGGCCAAGTCAGACAAACTGGATGCTGCTGCACAGGGGAGGACAAACATCCTCTGCACAGCAGTGCATGTGTTGCAGTGCACCCTTCAGATAAACTCTTCTATGGTAGAGAGTAGAAAACAGAACCAAGTCTTCCCACAATCCCACACTGTCTCTACACATCACACTCACTCCACTTTAATCCTGACAGCTGTCTGCTTATCACTCCTCTGTCCATCCATCCATGTTCTTAACCACTTATCCAACTTGGGGTTGCGGGGGGGGGGGGCTGGAACCTATCCCACCTGTCACGGGAACAGACAGTAAAAAAAAAAAAAAAGATGGACGTAGCCACTGTGACGTCACTGATTAGTGAAGTCCCCTCTGAAGCCTCGAGCCGTTTCCGTCTTTGGTGTTTTGAAACAGGATGTGATAGGGGAGGGGCGACTCGGACTGTGAAACTGAGAACACCGCATGCTTGTGATTGACGCGTCGTTAGCCAATGAGAATATCCTGGACATTCCTCCTTTCTGGCTCTAATAATAACCGTAATTCCATTATTCAGTGTAACCCGAAACTAGTCACGGAGTCATCAGGAAAGTGTTTACAGAGGTCACACAAGAAGAAAGCCTAGGGCTATTTTCCCCCATAGCTTCTATACAATCAAGTCTTTTTGCAACCAACGTTGCCCCCTGTTGTCCATTTAACAACAATGCAGCTTCAAAGCAAAGCATCGGCTCCACTTTTTAGACCTGCTTAAAGTTACGTCCATCTTTTCTGTGCTGTCACAGGGTGAGAGGTGGGGACGCCGTGGACAGGTTGCCAGTGAGGAGAAAGAGTTCTGTACTTGTGAATTACTGCTAAGGATCATTTTGTGTGTCCTTGCATTAATGCTGCCTGTGGTGTGTCTGTAACGCTTTTTAAATGATCAGATTCTCTGCTGTTGTATGAATTTAATCGGGTTGAAATGTTCTGATACAGTTTATGTGACTGAAGCTTTTTATCAGTGTTGAGACTTTTCATGTGTGCAGCCTTTTGCTGCTAAACACAGGCTGCCATCCTGATACCTGAACCCAAAACGTGCTCTGAACTTTAAACGTTTACACTTGGTCACATCTGCAGTGCAGATACGTTTGAACTCCAGACAGAAAATGTTTTTTCCTGTTAAGCGTACAGGCAGGTATCAGCATGTCAGCCTCAGTCTGTCTTTTGGTGACTTTATCCAAATGGATTCATCAGATATGCTTAATTTGCGTGCTTACATTGAAACTGCTTGCTATTACCAGCCTGGAGCTCACGTCACAAAAACCAAGATGGAAACGTGTGTTCTGTGGCCATGAAAATCTGGTGTTGACCCCTGTGTGGCCACGGCCTCGCAGTGACGGTTGTTTGCTGAGGTCTGGATAAACTACATTTTCTGCCTTAATGTAGTCCCAGGTGTTACAATAAGTAGTTGGACTAACCAGTGTCCTGTACTGGTCTAATCCACTGGTTTAGCTAGTTGATCTTCAGTTGGTCACTAAGACATGCGGCTCAAATGGGGTTAAACTTTTATAAAGCACAGGACTAAGTCATAATTCAGAGATTTTAAACTGCAGTGTGTACTCTCCTGTACTGTTTGTTGTGACAAGAACTTCTAAATATCACTGGATGAATGAGGAATAAAGTCTACACGACCTTGACCTCCTGCATTTTTCTTTTTTTGATCAGCTTCAGTTCAATGTCACGATGTCGCCCTCAGGTGGCAGCAGAGAAAACGTACAGATAATGTGACACACACACACGGGTGAGTCAGTTTATTAAAAACAAGTTGAAGACGATATCAAAATTGACAAAGCTGTTTATGACTAAAAGAGGGCAAAGTGTTTCTACTGTGGCTGCCAAGACCACAGACAACTGTTCATCTGCAAAAGCATGATCAGATAATTTACAGGCTTCATCAGCAGTTATCCTCAGTTTTGTGCAGAACAGCAACGGGTACCAGAAGAAACTGGAGCACGGGCAGTTCTTGGATCAGCTTCTGCTCGGTGGCCTTGCATACAGAAGCTGCCAGATCAGTGAGAGTTGAAATAGTGCCCTGCTCTGTGCTAGTGCTGGACTTCTCAGAGCTGTAAGGCACATGAATAATGAGTATATTTGAGATTGTGTCTTTGAAAACTTCAGCAACCATCTGAGCAGGCCTGTGTGTGACTAATGCCACCGAGCAGGCACTCCCACGTTTGTTTCTTGTTATGCCTTTTCCTTCCCACCTGGTGCTAACTTGGTGTTGCAGTTTTTTCGCCTAATGCGCTCTGCCCTCCAACCAGCTGCTCACAACTCCTGTGGACTGACTGGTGAATCTAAATCGTAGGCTGTGTGCAGCAGAAGTCTTTCAGAAGCCAAACATTTCATTAAGATAACATGAAGATCATGAGCAGAAAAAAAATGAAACAAAACATCTGGAGCACAAACGAGAAAAAGAGCAGCACGTCTGATATATGTCACGTTTCTGTGTGTATACAAAGACCAGAACGCACAGGAGTCTGTTCTCAGTCTTTCGAGTCCTTCAAGAAATGTTTTCTTTGTTGCACCACAGGGGATTTGAAAATACCGTCAAATTTCTACGTCGCTCTCTTTGTCGTTGTCGTGGTCACCATCGTAGAACTCGTTTGCTGCCTCCGGCCTGTGGGAGTCACGTCATGAACAGTGAGGATTGTGCACACCAATCTTTTATAAATACACGCGTGTTGCTGACTCGTGCTGACCTGGTGTAGTTCTCCTCAGCTCCCCTCTCATCGGGGTCGGGCTCGTCGTTGCGCTCGTAGCTCAGCATGTCGGACGGGACGTCGTGGATCTGAACGCTGGGCGCGTGGTTCAGCATTTTCAAGTTCTCAAACACCGTCTGACGGATTTGCTCCAAATACTGCAAACACGTGAACACAGCGAGAGGGTCGGCCGACTGCATGTCAGGATCTCTACTGTGCACTTTACACCAATGAAAAGAGGAATGATGCTTTTACCTGTCGGGAGTTCTGGTTTTCTATCCTGGTGCTGACATCAGGGTGCAACGTGAAGTCTGGAGCAAAGTACTCAAAATACTCTGCAGACAAACCAAATCAGACAAACAGGATGTTCCAAGTATTTCTGTTCACTTTCCTTCTTGTTTCACCCGCAGTCCTCTGTAATGTCACGTGTAGCGACTCTAAGAGTAACTACTAACTGGCTTTTAATTTGTTGTTTATGCATAAATCATTTTTCAGGCTCATTGTGACATCCTGGACAACAAGAACGCACAAAAACAATCCAACAAAGATATTAAAATCTCACTGAAACATGAAACATAGCTCACCGCTGTAAGGCAGCTCATCACTGATGGATTCATCCAACAACAGAGACGTCTCATAGGTCCTACAACACAGCACAGATTATTATCATCATCATCATCATCTTAAAGCTGTATTCATGGAAAGTGCACATCAGACTGACCAACAGCGAGCCACGTTCCTCACTGTGTATCCTCCTCCTCCCAGAACCAGCAGAGGGATCTTAAAGCTCTTCACAAACTCCACACACTCACTGAAAACCACACACACACAGATTATGTTGCAACTATCAGTACTCATGTGCTGGCTGTTTAAAAATATTTGAGTTCAGCTGGAAAAAACTTTATGTCTCACCCGTGTCCTCGGATACTGAGGTTGAAGCAGCCCAGCCTGTCACAGCCCAGCGAGTCCGCTCCACACTGCAGACAGACACACACCAGGTGAGGCAATCGCACACACGCAGATTAAATCATACAGAAGCAAATGATAGGAGCTACTGACTGACCTGCAGGACGATGCAGGTCGGCTGGTAATAATCCACCACCTGTCTAATAACAGGCTGGAACAGCTGCCTGTAGCCTGAAAACAAAACATGCAAACACGTTGGTCGAATCTCATGTGATAGTCGCAGAACAATAAGAAAGTGTGACCTCATGTGTTGTTGCTCTCACTCTGGTCATCGATGCCGTCTCTGAGAGGAACATTGAGGCAGTAGTACCGGCCGCTCTCTGCCCCGACCTCGTACATGTCACCTACAGGAAGCAGAGCGAAGAACAGATGACGAACTTCTGTTGTTGCTGGACTTTCAATTCCATTCAATGTTTCCACAGTCAGAAAAACAAACACTACTTTAGAGTCTTATTTAAAAATAAAATAAATAACACTGCTAAACAGCTGACTCAGTGACAAAGGGCAGCCCGGACAGAGTCCAAGACAAACTTAATAGGGACCAAACGGCTCATAACAACAGGGTCAGATACATCCCGAGTCTACGGATAGAAACCCGCCTGGAATACACTTATCATTTATCTGCTTATACAGCTGACAGAGGACTACTTCAGTATTTCTATGTCTTTAAATTGGACTTTTGGGGCTGAATATGCACGCAAGTAAAATAATAAATGATATAAACACCACTATGTGGACAGCAAACATTTGTTAGATAATTAAAGCTGCATTTACCTGTCCCTGGGAAAAAGTAGTTTCCATATTTGTGAAAGGACACGGTCATAACTCGGTCTGTGAGGTAAAAGGCTTCCTGGACGCCATCGCCATGGTGAATGTCTATGTCAATGTAAAGAACCCTGGGGTGGTACCTTGAACAAGCACAGAGCAGGAGATTTATGTCACAAACAGACACGGTAAAGATTCGAGGAGAGTTACTCCGGAGCGCCGTCTTACTTGAGGAGCTCCAGTATACTGATGACGATGTCATTGACATAGCAAAACCCAGAGGCCTACACCAACACAAGAACCAAAAAAGACATTTAACTCAAATGAGCTGAACAGAGAAGACACACATCAATACATGTGGCTTTGTTCTAACCTCAAACTTTTTGGCATGATGCAAACCTCCGGCCCAGTTTATAGCAATGTCACAAATCTGGAAAATAAAGCAGAGTCAGCATCAGTTAGAGCTCACACCTTTAACTGACCACGAAGCTGAAGACCATGACAGTTTTAAAGGATGGAAAGCAAAACAAGAAATCAGAAATGTCTTTGATGAGTAACGATTTTAGTTTTTAAACACAAACTAAAATTTTCTCACAAAACTCCTCAATGCTTCTCCTATCCTCCCTTTAAGTTCACTTTTTTCTGATTAGCTGCCCTTTACAAACAGAAAGGGGGTGTCCAAATTCATGGGCTGCATCCTTCTGAGGACCCGGCCTTCACGGTCTACGTGAGGATACAGCCCATGAATTTGGTCACGACCAAAGACTGAACAGCAGGTCTACTGCTGCTGGGAGAGAGAGAGATACGTTCCCTCCAGCAAACATGAAGAGAGGCCTTTCTTCTTCTTTCTTACTTCAGCTAGAGAGCCTTGGCCACATAGAACAATCAATGACTCAACCTACTCCTCAAGGATATCACATAAATGAGTGTCTCTGACGACACTTTAAGTTGTAATTCAAAATGAAACCAACAGATGCCACCCTAGGCTACCTCAGTCTTGTTTTGTTTTGTTTTTTCTCTGTAGCACCAAAACCATCAGCTGGGTTTATGTGTGCGTGGTACCTTGTGGTTGAGCTGAGTAGCCCCCTGTAAGGATGCTCCCGTGTATCTTGAGCAGAACTCAAACAGTCCTGGAAACACCGGACTAAAACACACAGACATGAAATATTTAAGTTATGGGTTTGTCAGCCATGATGATCAGAGAGGCTTTTATGCTGAAACATTTACAATCCTGACAGATGAGATGTAAGAAAAGGAAGTTAGCTGCTTGAAAACTACAGTCCTTAGTTCCTATGGAAGCAGTAAAGGTGTACTTAGTTTTTCACAGGTCTTGTGAAAACTTCATTAAATCCTTCAGATTCTTTTTCTCGATAAAAACGTATTTAACGAGAAAGAGACACTCACCAGTCATCTCCCACATTAAACGCGTTGAGACTTTTTGTGAAGCCCTGCATGTTATTGGGGCTGACCTTCTGTAGGAAGTCAATGTAGTCTTCAGAGTGGAAGCGACACATGTCATGCTGAGACGCTTTGTAGGGCTTAAACACCTGGTGGGAATAAGAACATTTGATAGAGTGCAGCATGAACTTGTTGTTTCTAATAAAAAACAAACAAACACAAGATTTATCAAATGTTTTTTCAGTGTGAAAAGCATCAACAGGTGTGAACACGTGACAGTATCTGTCACTACTGCTCGCTCACCATCATTTTCTTGTAAAGTCCATAGTGCAACACCAGACTGTGAGTGAGAGACAACCGGTGAGGCTTCATCGGGTGGCCAGCACCTAACAGAAACACACAGTTCATGCATTACAGGGCTTATATCTGCATCTCACAGACATTAATCAGGTCAAAAAAAAAAAAGAATTAAGTGTACACATTATGGCTAATCACCTAAAAGAGAAACACGGTTGAAATTGGTACAATTTATGACGAAAGAGATTTGGAACACTGAAACAGCCATCCATGCGCTGTTACAAAAGCGAAAATACTTGAGGTAATTCGCAAAATAAAATAAAAAAAATAAGCACGGTAAGTATATCCTGTGAGCATGCGTATTGCAGCACTAAAGTTTGAATTTGTACAGTGTATCATTTCGTAAAAGCAGCATTAGCGTAGACAGACATATTACTTTATTTATCGTTACTGTTACACAACCGCCACGTTATCCATTCAGGACACCGTAGGAAGCACCGAGACATCCTAATAAAAGCTTTACAGGCAAATACTGAACACAGGGCTACAATACGCGTCAATAACGTTACATCTTAAGGTTAAAGGCGCAAGCAAAGCCCAACTGTAATATATAAACAAATCAAATTAAATATTAAAGCGTAGCAGTGACGCAAAACTAAATGTTAAAAAGAAAGAAAAGAACTGAGAAAATAAGAATAAAGCACAGTCTCGTACACATTAGCATGTAGCTAGCTTTCCTTAGCATCAGCTCCCTGAGTAGGGCGGTTCACTATAATAATTAAACTTACCGTAGTGGAAATTGCCCACGTCTGGGTCGTAAAAGTAAGATGTTCTATTGGTCATTCTGAAAGCAATGTCTCCCGACTTTCTACGAAAAACTGTTGTCGTCTTTGCAGCTACAAAACCCGCATTTTTCTTTCAATTAGCAGATAGCCGCCATAGTAAACACCGAGGCGTCTGCGTCATCACACGGAGACAGCAGCGACGGGGAGGGGATGGGTGGGGCCACGGAGCCGGAAAGAAAAACAACAAAACAGCCGCGACAGATGGAGAGAAAGTTACACTAGCTTTCTGTATTTTTCATTACATGAAGGTAAAGAAGTGCAATTAAAAAAGAGTGGAAAGATACCTTGAGCAATGTGCTTAAGTTATACAGTACATATAATATACAGTTTACTTTAATAAACTCATCCACACATAATTAAAACTTATATTTTTTACAAATCAGTGCAAATACAAATCCCCTGGTCGGGTCTTAAAATTAGGAAAATAAAATCTCAGACTGAACAGCATAACACGGCATATGATATACACTGTGTTATTTATTTATTTATTTTTAAATAGAAAATACAGAAGCAGTGTGTGAAAAGCCAATGCACTTTTAATGTTTCAACTGTGATTGAGAGAGTAACACACTTGATTGGTGTGAGTGTAAAAAGTTTTAGCAGTTGGCTAAAAGGGCATTTAAAAGAATTTGAAGTGCATTATTCTGCAGTGAGAAACATTGTAGAATAATCCGGTCTGTTTTAGATCCCTCAAGCAGACGTGTGTAACTACCACACACAGAAAGCTCCGGGACCGGATAACATCCCAGGTCGTGCTCTCAAAGCATGCCTTCACGATGTCTTCTCAGAAATCTTCAACTTGTAGTGCCCTCATGCTTTAAGAGGACCACCATCATACCTGTCCCAAAGAATCTGAGCTGCCTCAATGACTATCCCCCAGTAGCATTCACCTCCATCGTTATGAAGTGCTTTGAGCATATAGTTCACATCACATCTTTACTGCCTGCTAAGACCTGCTAAGGATTTATTTTCCTTTCTGTTTACCTGTATAAATCCTATGTATACCCAATGTTACACAAACCTGAGAAAAAGAAAAGAAAACAAAGCTTATCCTAACCATTTGCAAACCAATTTTAATCAGTTTTAACCCTCTTTTTGATGTATGTCATATGCAATTATTATTTTTCTTTGCTCCCCAATAGCCACAACTTGGACAAACAGTTCAATAAATCTGATCTGACACTGTTAGAATACTTTTCTGGTTAAAATCTGTTGCATGCTATCACTTGGCAGTGTCAGGTTTAAATGTAGTTCATGTTTACCTTTGAGCTATTTTTAGAGGATTATTTTGCTATTCAGGTGATTTTGACAGCATCTATTATTCATCCAAGACAGCATGTCTCTGCAAGCTTACTGACAAATTAGATGAGGACGAATTCAGAACAGCACCAAAGCACTAACAGTGGCACCAGTTTCATTCTTGAACACCTGCTCATTTAAAAATGATGAAGCGGAACTTGCTGGAGCTTCTCTGCATCATAAAATGCTTTTTTTTTAAAGAAAAAAAGGGCAGACTGTATACACGTGGCAATGAAAGGACGCTAACAGAGGTAGGAAACAAAGCAACCATGTTACTGTCTATCCACTGTATCCAGCATCAGTAAAAGTCAGTAAACATGTGGTCGCACTGTGAAGCTTTAAAAGTTTAATGTCTTTCAAAGATGCTCCCACTGAAATTTCCTCTTCATCATTTCCTTCACCTCTTCGTGCCCGTCTGTATTCTTCTTGTCTTGTCCACGTGTGTCCTCCTTTTTTTCTGCAGTAAAAAATAAAAAATCTCTGTGTGTGTGTATTCATATCCTTGTGAGGACTAAAAAATTGGAAGTTTACTATACTTGTGGGGACCAACAGCCCTTATGGCAGGGATGGGGAACTCCAGGCCTCAAAGGTCAGTGTCCTGCAGGTTTTAGATGTGTCCTTGATCCATCACAGCTGAATTAGATGGCTAAATGACCAAATTTCTGGTCCCCACGAGTTTGAAGGCATTATAGAGACTAAAAATGTGGTTTTAGTGTCAGGGTTACAATTGGGTTATGGTTAGGGTTAAGGTTAGGCAATCCTTTTTCATGGTTAGGTTTAGGGCTAAGGGGCTATGCCCCAGCAATATGCCACACCACACCACAAACACTGGTAAGGACCAAGCAACAACTTCTGGCACTGGAAGCTTAAAAACCTGGCTCCAAATCCCAGTCAGTCATTATAAAAGAGGCAACTTTACAGCATCATTACAACCTGTTCTAAAAACAGTTTGGTCCCTAAGGATTTTGGAGAAAGGTGTGAAAAAGGGAGGGCAGGAGGGGAGGATGGGAGATATTATTAAAAGACAAGGACTGTTCAACGAGTAAAATTCAATCACTTTAAATGAGAGACTGGATCTATGCCTGTGTTGCTGCATGAAAGGTTATATGAAAATCCCAGGGGAGTTGATACAGTTTAGTGCAGGGTAAATGGGTTATTGTGCAGTATTGTGGTTAAGTTTATAGTAACACACTATGTTGGGCTGGTGTACAGGAGGGGAAGGACAGGTGGTCATCCATGAATTTTAAGGAGTGTGCTGGAGAGGCTGGCACAACTAAAGCCTTCACTCTGCAGTATGTGTGTTGGCTTGTCAGTCGTTTTGCGCTGGAATTTCTGGAGGTATGTTTGATTTTTCTATCTGCGCCTGTTTGCTTCCTCTCACCCTGTCTCTGTTTCCCTCCCTGCTCCGTGTTTTTCTGCCTGGAGCTAAAAGGCAGTGCTGCTCTGGAATTGAATCGTTTATGTATTATTCATTGCTGAAGTTGCAAGTTACAGAGAGTTCAACACAGGTTAGCACAGGTGTATAATTTATATGTCTATCTGTCTCCATCATTAAGAATTATAAGAATTTACCTTTAGGCACTATTTAAAGCTCCTTTTATTTCCCCAAAATAATATTGAACACAAATTGTTTGTACTGGGGTTTCATGTCTTGTGGGGGAAACAAATGTTTGCTAGAAGATCACATTTACAGTAAACAAGCTGTCCTTACCAGAGCTCGACTAACACAGAAATCATTAATAAAACTATTTTGAAAACTTAAAATAAGATAAGATAACCTTTATTAGTCCCACACGTGGGAAATTAGTTTTGTTACAGCAGAAAGTGGACAGTGCAAATTTACATAGAAAAATTAGAAAAACACTGGAATAAGATAAGAATAAGATACTGAACACAACTGTATAGAATAGAATAAAATATAATACTATGTACAATAGGATAAAATAGAATACAAATGCAATATACAATTGAGTATAATACAATGATGCCAGAAAAGTATTGCACTTAGTGTTATTGCACATGTGTGGATGTGTGTGTTTGATCAGTTGAAGTCTTTGTTGTGGAGTCTGACAGCAGTGGGGAGAAAAGACCTGCGAAATCTCTCCGTCCCACATCGTGGGTGCTGCAGCCACTGAAGGAGCTGCTCAGTGCTGTCAGAGTCTCCTGCATGGGCTGGGAGATGTTGTCCGACAGGGATGACAGCTTAGCCACCATTCTCCTGTCACTCACCACCTCCACTGGGTCCAGAGGGCATCCTAGAACAGAGCTGGCCCTTCGGATCAGCCTGTTCAGAGTCTTCCTGTCCCCGGCAGAGATGCTGCTGCCCCCCTCCCCCAGCAGAGCACAATGTATAGATTTAAATGTATTAATGTATAAATGTAACTTTTTATTTGCAATAATAATTTAATGTGTATAAAGGACTGAAGCCAATACCAAGATGCATAGTAATACTAATACTACTAATAATAAAATATTAATGACAGGTGCACAGTCATTACCACTATTCATGTTGGACAACCTTTTGTTCAGTTTGCATTCAATCACAGAGCCAACTTTAATCAGTTTGTTCCGTCTGTTGCTGTCACAGGTTCTCCCATCAGACAGCACTTCCCACGATGGACTAATGACTAATAGAAAATCTGCATCGTTCTGCAACAGGAGTCTGCTCATCTCTTTTCTGTAGCCTCTGTCTTGGTCTCCCAGTTCAGCCGATGCAGACACCCAGGTACTCGTACTCCTCCACATCAATATCCTGTCCCAGGATAGATGCTGGTCACACAACCTTCCTCGTCCTTCTCAAGTCGATCCCCATCTTTCAGACAATTCCTCACAGACCTGCTGTGCTTGGTGTCTCTCAAGCACAGCAATGTAAAACACACAATTTATGAGCGACACAATGAACACTATAAATAAACCACAGTATAAACAGTCTAAATCCTTATATAAAAAATACAGGATTACAAAAATTAATACCACAGAATGTACATAAAGTGCAGCTGCAGTCTGGCAGTGTGAAGCAATGTGACAGTTCAACTGTTTAGAAGGGAGATGGTGAGGGGAATGAAACTGTTCTGCAGGCTCTTCCGTCTACCAGAAGGCAGCAGGTCAAAAAGTCTGTGTCCAGGGTGTGAGGGGTCTATGATGATTTTCCCTGCCCGTTTCCTGGTTCTTGAGAGGTGCAGGTCCTGGATGGAGGGCATGGGGGTGGCGATGATCTTTTCTGCTGCCCGTACAGTCCGCTGCTGTCTGCACTTGTCCTGTTTAGTGGCTGTGATGGAGGACCACAGGACAGACTCAATGACTACAGTGTAGAACTGGATCAGCAGCTCCTGTGGAAACCTGTACTTCCCCGGTTGTCTTAGGAAGTACATCCTCTGCTGGGTCTTTTTGCGGATGGAGGAGCTGTTGGTCTCCTACTTCAGGTCCTGGGAGGTGGTGGTACCCAGGAGTTTGAAGATCTCCACAGTAGACACAGGGCTGTCTGATATGGTTGAGGGCTGTCTCCTGAAGTCCACTGTCATCTCTACAGTCTCAAGCATGTTCAGCTCCAGATTGCGCTGACTGTACCAGAGCACCAGCTGCTCAACTTCATGCTGGTACGCAGACTCATCACCATCCTAAATAAGGCCAATGACAGTGGTGTCATCTGCACAATACTATTTAAAGGCAAACTAAAGTCCACAAATAGGATCCTGGCATAAGTTCCCGGACAGTTGAGATGTTGCAGGATGTCCCATGTTCACTGCATCATCCACCGACTTGTTTGCCCAATAATCAAACTGCAGGGGGTCCAGATGGTGTCCCATAAATCATCTGTTAGTGCTCTTTATTCTTCTCTTGCTGACACATCCAGCCACTGCAGAATTGTCTCTCTGTAGGTGGAATGACCCAAAGTTGTACTGAAAGTTTAAGGTGTACAATTGAACTGGAATGGAAACAGCAGAGTCACCTGTGAAGCTCCTGTACTGCACATCTGCAAATCAAAACAAGTACTGCTCGCACTGCAGCCTGTCTGTTTGGTAGTCAGTAATCCATGATGCACACGGTGGATACTGACAGATCCTCACTGTACAGTTGTCACGCTCTAGAAAGGAGTAAGCTCTCTGCAGATTTGATCATCCACTTCCACATTAGGTCTGTATGCAAACTGCAAAGGGTCAACAGATATTTTCATCTGTGGCCTTAGGTGGGAGAGCCCAGTCCCTCCAGTAGCTGTGTCACATGTGATGTGGTGGTGACTACTACAGTACAGGAAGTGGACGGGAGGTTTGCCTTAAGAAATAAATACACAAATGTGACTCACAATCGCAGACAGACCAAAATCACTGAAGGAAGGCCTGAGTGTGTGGTGGAAGAGGCACACGGGAATTGAATTAAAATACATTTTACTAATATTACCAACTGGTGACAGCAGCCTTCTCTGGATATATCCAGTGCTGAATATATAAATAACACTCAGTTATAACACAGTTATAACACACTGTTGATCCTGCAGCCTGTAAAACAGTCAACCTTGGACCTTTTAAACTTTAATAACTGCATCACACTTGTCAGAGTTCGAGGCTTGTCAAGATTTTTATTTGTATAGCTATGAAGTGTGTGTGTGTGTGTGTGTGTGTGTGTGTGTGTGTGTGGGCTTCCTCCTTAGCTGGCTTGTTTTGGCCCCAGGGTCCAAATCTGTTCTGTCAAGCATCTGTCTCTGCCGGCTTGTTAAGACACACACACACACACACACACACACACACACACACACACACACACACACACACACACACACACACACACACACACACACTTCACACAAGCGACCTCTCCAACTCATGCCTGTGTGTTATCGCCATGGCAATATAGACAACACACAGAGGTGTTGTCTGTGACATATATGAGTAGTAAGTATCATTTTAAAGTGCATCAGAGTTTAACTGCAAAGAGACAGAAATCCACAAAAACTGACACTGATATTTGCAGTTACCTACTATCAAAGTATCTATGTCAAAGTTGAGGCCAGAAAAAAAATGGCAAGTGAGCTAACAATAAAAAGTTTGCTTGTATTTTATCCAACAATGACAGGATTATATTAAGGTCAATATGAATAAATCCCAGATGTTTTTTTCGAATCAGGAGGAAAATCTCTCTTCCACGATTTTTCTTTCAGCTTGTACATAATGTTTTTTTCTTCCTTTGGTTTTCCTCTAGTGCGCAAAGGATGTCAGGGGAGGTGTTTCAAACTCCAGCATGTTTCAAGGTTGCCAGCAGAACTGAAAAGCTGGAATGGAAGAAGCGCTGTGTAATTCTCAGCTGTCAGCACCTTCCTGTTACATGCGCTAATGTTGTGCATATTGCCTGGACAAATTTAATGCACTACATGCACACACATTTGCTTTTGATTCTTCATAATCCAGAAAGAAACTTTGAGGTTAAATTTGAAGAATGATGCTGTTGCTTAAGTATCTTATTTAGGCCCCAGTCATGCGGGCCGAGGCGGGCTGGCAACTACCTGCAACCAGTGATCACTAATGAAAAATGAATACCCTGACCGGTGAGGACTTTGAAACTGATTGCAAAGAGTCGAATGATGCTGCACTAAAAGCCTCTTTGCAATTGTTTTGGTCACTCGTGCATTGCTGCAGTTGACTGTAGTTTGAATGGATTTACTTGCTAAATGGTTGGGTCAGGGCGCCGGGTCTATGAGCCAGCATTTTGAGTTCATTTTGTAAGTCTGATTTTTTTATGATGTATTAGAGTAATGGTAAGTTCTAGTGTTATTATTAGCGTGTCTTTGTTAGGTTTTGTTTAGTTAAAGTTTCATCCATGCTTCCTTGTTTATGTGTCATATTCTTTCTCCTGTGTGAGTCTCTTGTCCTCTATGTAAGATTTGTAATTATGACTGTGCCTCGTTCCCCTTATCTGTTTTCCTGTTCCTCTCCTTGTGTATTATTCCATCTTCCCAGTCTGTTCTGTGTTTCATGTCTGCATTTTCCATGTCATATTGTCATCTCATTACTACTACTACTGCCCATCTCCCCTCCGGGCCGCCAAAGATGGATCTCCAGAGATTTCTGTCCTAGGCCATTCTTTCTAGATGGGACCAGGTGTAGCCCATCATTTTTGCTTCTGCCTCAAGTTCTCATCACCGGGTGTTTCTTGGGCGGCCTCTCTTTCGCTTGCGTGGGGGTTCGATCTGAGAGCCTGATATTTAAAACCTTTTAGTTTGCACATAATAATAGCCTATTTGGTGGTTTGGTGGGCTGTGGATCTTCCAGTTTGCATGTCTAGTGTATCTTGTCTTGTGCCCAAAATCGTCTTATATCTTTTATATATAACTGCGAATGCATAGTGAGAGAGGCTTAGAAAGGGTGTATGCCTGCAGGTGTAGCCATCATCCTGAACTTGTGCATCAGGTGTTATTGTTCTTTAATTCTCATACAACATTCATCAGTTGCACCAGGACAGTTACCAAATGCCTCCAGGACAGCTTAGTGTGCAACGCTTTGCCTTAAACTTGTCAGCGGTGCTGCTTTCAGAGGGTGATGATTGACTTTGTCATGGAGGCTGAGTCACTGGACTGCGCAGAGCATCCTCATTCTGTTTCTCAGGACAAGAGAAAGAAGAACTCCAACTCCCCCAGTGTCAATTACACTTCAGTCTCACCAAAGTTTGGCTTTGAAGCTTGAAATGATGGGTGTGTATTCCTGCAAATATGTTAGCATCTTTGAACAGGCCCATCACCAAAGCTACACGGAGAAAGGCAAATAATGCCTTAAGAAGAGTCAACAAGTTTTGGCAGTAAACAGTCCTCAGACAGTCTTAGTCATCAAGGGCTTATTAAAATGTTGCCCATGAGGAACATTAAACTGGAATTAATTATGAGACATTCATTTAATATCTTCACCAAAGGATTAAGCAGACTGAGTAATGTGACTCTAATGTCTCTGATATAACTATTTCTACATATACACAGGATATGTTTAAAATACAAAGCAAAGCAAAATGCTGACAAGGTCGGGTTTGATCTTCCTGGAGCCTGGACAGCAGGAAACTTGAGTCTCATCACTCAATCATTGAGTCTCTGAGGAATCCTAACTTAAAAGTTTTATGATCTCTCCAGATGACAAAAGGCTGTTCGGCCCCCTCCAACTAATGTTGTCTCTCCTCTAGAGCCAGTTTCACTGCGAGTAACTCGCAGTCTCCCACATCATAGTTTTTCTTGGGTGGTGTTTGTCAGTGTGAAAAGAAGGGCCAAGGCTGCAGCTTACCTTGTGGGCCAGAGCGCTGAGCAAGTATTGCCTCCACCCCTGAGTCTGATTCATCTACGGATGCATATTGTAACAACCCTTATTGTGTTATAGCACCACTAGGGGGGTTGCCCTACTATTGTAGTAGTTGGGGGAGTCTCCTAGTGGGTGTGTGAGTATAGCGTGGCAGCCATTACATGCTGCTCGTGTTCTGTTCTCAGGATAGAGCTCACCATTGTAACGGCCTGGCGCCGGCGACTACCGATCCCCGCACATGTATGTACGGACAGAGCAGAGCTGTGGAGACCTGGCTTGTGCGGTCTTATGTTGCTGACAATGAATAAAGGTCTGTTGTTTAATTTAACTGACTGGCTTCGAGTTATCCGGCTAACCTCCCAGTGGGGCATGCCCAGAACACCTCACCCAGGAGCCACCCAGGAGGCATGCTTGTCAGATGCCCGAACCACCTCAACTGGCTCTTTTCAATGTGGAGGAGCAGCGGCTCTACTCTGAACCCCTCCTGGATGGCTGAACCGCTCACCCTATCTCTAAGAGACAGGCCAGCCATGCTTTGAAAGAAGCCCATTTATGCCGCTTGTATCCACAGTCTCGTTCTTTCGATCACTGCCCACAGCTCGTGACCATATGTGAGAGTAGGGACATTGACTGAGGAGTATGATCCCCTGTAGTTTTAACACACCCTCAGGTCTCCCTTCTTAAAGATGGGAAGCACCATCCCAGTCTACCAATCCAGAGGTACCGCCCCTGAACCGTCGTGCGGCGCATAAGCACAGATGACAGTCGGGATCTATTCCCTGACCCAGAGGGAACAAACCCTCTTGTCCAGCAGGAAAAACCCCAATGTAAAAGCAGCAAACTGAGGGGATACTAGTCCGCCTCTCATGGATATTCCTTGTACTACAGAAATAATATTGCCAAGTATGCGACATAAATAAGATTCAATTGTAACAATCAGATTTTCCTTTCCAAGAAACATAAACCATTTCCTTATGACACAACATGATGAATACCTGGCTATCCCAGTGACAGTAAATCACTCACTGCATACAAGCAATAAAAACTTGAATCACTGTAACAGTACAACACACATATATGTGTATTTTTACTGACTGATAAATGAGCTGTGAAATGCTGACAACAGTCACCGTGCAAACAAAAGCCAAAAAATCAATTACAGATGTGCACATGGTGTTTTACAGCTGTGTGGCTTTGACAAAAGGGATTTAGAACTTTGTTAATATGCTCTTAAATTAAAGTTTGGCTGTGCAACAATAAAATATTTTAATTAAAATCAGCAGAGATCACAAACATTAGAAAGAAAAAAAATTGTGTTGTAGCTGTGGAGGCTGCAGGTTTGTCTGGTAAACCAAAAAGGGAAGTGAAAAGTAAACAGCAGTTCCCAGAACACTGAAAACGTGACCTCTGAGCAGTAAAACCCACTTTATGTGACTTATGAAAATATTCTATGAGGCACACCAAAAAATTCTCCTGATCATTAAATTGCTAATAATTTTAGGAATACCACAAGACTGAGTAACATCAAGCTTCATGAAACAAACAGAAACCTGTTGAAGCAGGCACGGCTGAATTACAGTTCGCAAGTGTTCACAAATGTTGAGAAGCTCCACTTCCCTCAGGAGATTTTTATGAAAATGAATTCTTCTCATGACCTTTACTTTTATGTAATTGATACAACTTTAATACTCATAATAATTCCTTTGATGCACCTGGAAATTATGTAAATTCAACACAGCTCATAAAACCTAACAGAGGCAGGAGCATGTTTCCTAATAACAATTAGGAAATGATGTGAATGCGTTTTGTAATGTTTACTTCATTTTGTCCTCATGTAATGGAAGCTACGTGATAGCGTGTTCATGTAATTTTGTTTGAAGATCAATTTCATGCTTTCTGTCGACTTCCAGTGTTTCAATTCAATTCAGTTTTATTTATACAGCCCCAAATCACAACAACAGTCACCTCAAGGTGCTTTATATATATTAGACCCTACAACACGTTTTCAACTTCTGGATGTGGTTAGATGTGCAGCAGACCATATCCATCTTCAAGTTGGTGACTTGTCACTGAGCAGTTTTTTTCTTTTTTTTTGTCCTTTTGTGGTGGACCACTGGAGGGCTCCACTCACACCCAGTTCTCAGGAAGTGTTGCTGTGTTTTGGAGGGAAAAGTATTCAGTTGTGTGGTGATGAGGAATAAACGAGGAGTGTTAATCGAGAGCTCTCGTGTCGTCTGTGTTTACCTCCACACTTTTTCTAATTTTTCTAAGGTGTAAATACACTTGCTGCCCTGGAATCATGAGCTTTGGAGAGGGTTGGGATTTTTAAAGGGCAGCAATCACATATGCTGATGGCTCAGGGTTAGGGCAAGATACTTGTCATCAATAATGAGTTAGCCATCACAAGGTATACAAATATTTGACAATGCAGAATATTTTAACTTACAAAATTCCTCCTAAAAATGATTATTATCATTATTTTTCTCAAAAAGCAGAAACTTGAGCTGCTGAAAATAAAAGACATTTGCAACACACTGTAAATGCTTTATAGCCCATTGGCTGATGGAATCTTGGCTCCGTGAAAAAGCTGGCGATGAAGAGAAGAGAGAAAGTGCGTGACAAGAGAGAAAAGATGGGAGACATACAGGTGCTTCACTTCCTGCAGATACATCAACACAGCTGGGCTGGATAATAATGCGCAGAGTTGAAAGAAGAGAGTGGACAGGACTGGTACCAAAAATACAGAATGATAAAGAGAAATGAAGGAAGGAAACCAGACCCATGAGACACAAACATGTTCACAAACAGATCGACACCTGACAGGCACGACGAGGTATTTGCAGCTTTCAAACAAAGTCTGAGAGAATTGTTACTGTTCTTCTTTGTGTCACTGTCACCTTTGTACGGTTGACCTTTGTGGAGCTGAGGCTGATCACAACCCTTTAGCTCTGACTAGTGCAAAAAAAAAAAAAAGCAATGCATGTTAGAAAATGCCAGACATGCCAGACATCGTGGTTTGGGAACAGCTGTGTGAAGGACCAAAAAGCTCTCCAGAGAGTGATCCGTACAGCAGAACGCTGCTGCAGGATTGCTCTCCCCCCGCTTCAGGACACCTACACCAGGAGATGCCGGACTAGAGCAGCGCAGATACTGAAGGACCCGTCCCATCCTGGCAACAAACTGTTCCAACTTCTGAAATCTGGTAGAAGGTTCCGCATCTTCCAGGCAAGGACAGAGAGACTCAAGAGGAGCTTCTATCCCCAAGCCATCCGTGCCCTAAACACACACACCCGCCCTCTCACATCATCTATAATTGACTGAGACAGGACTCTCTTCCAAACACTCTAAACCAAGGAACAATGTACATTTCAAATTCCTTTAATTTTAAATATGTTTATATTGTCTATCCTGTAAAATAGTCAGATGTCTATTCATATTAATGTACAGAATTCACCTGCTTGCTGCTACTACTGCACATTCACGCATAAAGTTCTTCCTCTACACCCCCCCCCCCCAATTTTTGCACATGTCGAGGAGCGTGTCAGGCTACATTTCACTGTGTGTTATACTTGTATAACTATGCATGTGACAAATAAAGAACCTTGAACCTTGAACAAGCAACTTCGTCTGCTTTTAGATTAAATTCAACAAGACTTATTGTTACTGACCTGTCTGAGACCTGTTTGACTCTTAAGTAACATATTGCAGCGCTTTCACTGTAATAGCGTCTGTTAAATGGTCAGTGGTGTGGAGGTGTCACAAGCAGGAGACAGCTTAAACTGTTTTCATTTACGGCGTTTATAGTATCAGGTATCACTACTTGTTTAGGGTAAAAATAATTATGCTGGATAATTTTACCTTAACCCTAAAAACACGTAAAATAACTTACTTTTTAAACTGACCATGGTAATGAGGTAACATATTTTACATGGTCTCAGTTCACTTTAGGTTTTTTCTGATAGCCCACAGTTAAGCTTAAATTCTAACATACTAAGTTGCTAATATATCAGTGTGAACAAGGTAAACATAGTTAGAATAATGTGTCCCAGGAATCCCAGGGGTTATTGTTGGGGGCTTTTTGTCTCCTGCTAGGGTCTCCCATGGCAAATTGGACCTGGGTGAGGAAGTAGACAAAGAGCGAGTTAACTGATCCTCGGCTACTGAGAATAGCAACTGGGACATGGAATGTCACGTCTCTGGTGGGGAAGGAGCCTGAGTTAATGCGTGAGGCTGAGAGATACCGGCTCGATACAGTCGTGCTCACCTCAACGCACGGCTTGGACTCAGAAACCAGTCTCCTGGGAGGGACTGGACTCCGTCTCAGCCTGAAGTTGCCCTTGGTCGAGGTGATGGCCTTGCGTGGGTATCTTAGTATCCCCTCGGCTTGCTGCCTTTATATTGGGGTTTTTCCCAGTGGATCAGAGGGTTTGTTCCCTGCACCTTCAGGTACAGGTCCTGATTGTCCTCTGCGCTTGTGCACTGAACAACAGTTCAGAGTACTGTGTCATCCGCTGAGAGACTTCAACGCTCATGTGGGCAATGGCAGTGAGACGTGGAGGGGTGTGATTGGGAGGAACCCGAGCGGTGTTCTGTTACTGGACTTCTGACCACAGTTTGTCCATGACAAACACCATGTTCGAAAATAAGGGTGTCCATGAGTGCACGTGGCACCAGGACACTCCAGGCCGCAGGTCGATGATTGATTTCGTAATCTTATTATCAGATCTTCAGTCTTATATTCTAGATACTCAGGTGAAGAGTGTCATGTTTCGGCCGTGTGGCAGGCAGGATGAGGACCCAAATTGCAAACTCACACACACGGGGGATAAACTCAAAATGCAGCTTTATTGCTGATAAGTGATAAACAATAACGATGATACAAAAAGCAATACAAAACTACGCTATACTGGGAAAAGCTAAAGTAACATATACTGGAAGACACGGGGAGAACCACACACGGCATGAGGGAGAACGCGACGCTGAACAGAGGAAGACGCAGACAGAAATACACAGAGGGTTAACGAGGAAAGTGGGAACACACGGGGAACACAGGTGACACAGATAACCATAACGAGACAGGGCGGGGTGAACATAACACTGACGGGTACAGGCACAGAGGTTCAGACAGGAGGAGAGAGAGCACGGGGAAAACACAGACATAACAGGCTGGGGAAACATGAAACCACAAAGGGAGACGAGGGCTCATAAATACATAGAGGGCACACAGGGGGGAGAGAGAGCACGGGGAGAACTTAGACATAAAGGGCAGGGGAAACATGGAATAAAACATAAGGAGAGACGAGGGCTCACAGATACACAGAGGGGCACACAGGGGGTAAAAGCCATGAAGGGAAAACACTTAGGGAACACCACAACAGGGCAACTCAGAAAACATGGTCTAAATAAGGAACGAAATACAAAAATACATGGAAACTAAGAATACTGGGCCAACACGGCCCAGGACCATGACATCACCCCCCCCTTAAGGGCTGGCTCCAGACAGCCCAAACACAGGAAAACAAAAAACCAAACAGAAAACGACCCAGGGCGGGCGGCGGGGGCCCAGGACGGAGGGCACGGAACAGAAAACAAAGGAGCACAGCAAACACCGGAGCCCAAGAAAAACAACCCAAAACATAGTGCAGTTCAGGGGGCCGACCGTGCGGACGGGAACGGCGGAGACGTGGAAACAGTTCAGGGGGCCGGCCGCGCGGAAGGCAACGGCGACGACGTGGAAACAGTTCAGGGGGCCGGCCGCGCGGAAGGCAGCGGCGGCGGCGAAGGAGACGACGGAGCAGTTCAGGGGGCCGGCCGCGCGGAAGGCAGCGGCGGCTCTCCAGTGTCAGGCGTGCTGGCCATGGCCCGGTGGGCACAGGACCAGACGAAGCACAGGCTGAAGGCTCTGAGGCTGCTGCAGCTGACGAAGGCTCTGAGGCTGCTGCAGCTGACGAAGGCTCTGAGGCTGCTGCAGCTGACGAAGGCTCTGAGGCTGCTGCAGCTGACGAAGGCTCTGAGGCTGCTGCAGCTGGCGAAGGCTCTGAGGCTGCTGCAGCTGGCGAAGGCTCTGAGGCTGCTGCAGCTGGCGAAGGCTCTGAGGCTGCTGCAGCTGGCGAAGGCTCTGAGGCTGCTGCAGCTGGCGAAGGCTCTGAGGCTGCTGCAGCTGGCGAAGCACAGGCTGGACCAGGCGTAGCAGAAGGTGGCTGGATGGGCTCCTCGGGCCCTCCAGCTGATGTGGCATGGTGCTGGACGGGCCCCTCGGGCCCTCCAGCGGAGACAGGAGGCTGAACGGGCCCCTCGGACCCTCCAGCTGACGTGGCATGAGGCTGGTGCGGTTCTCCCGAACCCCCAGCTGACGAGGAAGGTTGCTGAACGGGCCCCTCGGACCCTCCAGCGGAGACAGGAGGCTGAACGGGCCCCTCGGACCCTCCAGCGGAGACAGGAGGCTGAACGGGCCCCTCGGACCCTCCAGCGGAGACAGGAGGCTGAACGGGCCCCTCGGACCCTCCAGCTGACGAGGTAGAAGGCGGCGTGGGAGCCGCGGAGTCCTGGATGAGCTCATCCGAGCTCCCAGCAGGAGTTGATGCAGAGCCAGAGAGATTTAAGACCCCTGGCTGAATGTGAAGCTGACCAGCGGACCATACTGCTACTGGGGCCTGCGCTACAGGCGGCACTGGAGCTACTGGGGCCTGAACTGCTACAGGCGGCACTGGAGCTACTGGGGCCTGAACTGCTACAGGCGGCACTGGAGCTACTGGGGCCTGAACTGCTACAGGCGGCACTGGAGCTACTGGGGCCTGAACTGCTACAGGCGGCACTGGAGCTACTGGGGCCTGAACTGCTACAGGCGGCACTGGAGCTACTGAGGCCTGAACTGCTACAGGCGGCACTGGAGCTACTGGGGCCTGAACTGCTACAGGCGGCACTGGAGCTACTGGGGCCTGAACTGCTACAGGCGGCACTGGAGCTACTGGGGCCTGAACTGCTACAGGCGGCACTAGAGCTACTGGGGCCTGAACTGAAACAGGTGGCTCTGGAAACTGAGCTGAAAGTGGCTGCGGGGTAGGTGACACTGGGAGCTGAGCTACTGGAGACCCAGGTGACACTGGTGTACTGGGGTGAAGGCAGCGAGGACGCAGTCTCTCTCTTAAGGGAGGATCGAATGATTTAACGATAAACCTAGACGGGAAAAGATGCCGATGCTGAAAATAGCAGGCAGCAGGGGCTTCCAGGAGGGTAGCTGACTGAACTGAGCGTGGCTGCGAGGGAGCTGACTGAACTGAGCGTGGCTGCGAGGGAGCTGACTGAACTGAGCGTGGCTGCGAGGGAGCTGACTGAACTGAGCGTGGCTGCGAGGGTGCTAACTGAGTTGTGAGGGGCTGCGAGGGAGCTAACTGAACTGACCTGGGAGGAGAAACACGAGCAGGAAAAGGAGCAGGCTCAGAAAAAACTGTCCGAGAAATGGCAGGCTCAGGGTCGACAAAAATAGCTCTATCAAAGATGAACCCGCCGTCCACTTCATGTTTTGTAGTCTTAGCATTGTCCGGTTTATGGCGGCGGGCGCGCCGCCTCCTTCGAGCAGAGGAAGCTGGCGCGATGGGCGCTGATGGCGCCAACACAGAGGGTGACGTAGTGGTGAGTTCCCCGTCGTCCGCCCCCATCCTTGCCAGAAATGAGGCAGGCGAAAAATAGCCTAAGCGGATCGGAGACGGCGAGCGGCTGGTAGGCTGTGCAGCAGGTGAGAGGTCCTCCTCCGGGATGAGCCAGGGTTTCCGCCGGAGCTCGTCCTCCCGATAAGCCCGTAACACCTGCTGCCGCTCTTCCTCGCCAAAGTCTATGGCTTCCGTTGTCTCCGTGCGCCACGCCGTGCGGCCAGACCGCGGTGAAGACGCGGAAGCCGGCGGGGTGCGGGCGGAAGGTGTGTCTGTGGCGAGCCTCACCGTTCCAACTCTGACCGCTACTGGCTCATGAGACAGCGGGGAAACGGCGCAACGGCACGGCTCTGGTGAAGGTGCACGCCCACCGGGCCGCTGCTCCTGCGGACGGAGTTGGAGGGTGGAGACGAGAAAGTCGCTGACGAGGGGGTGCAGCGTCTCCCATAACCAGGGGAACACAGATACGCACACCCCTACTTGGCGGGCGAACTCCTCTCGTTCCTCCTCACTGGAACAGTGCAGCCACTTGTCGCAGAGAGACTCCACTGTCCGGACGATCCCCCTCCTCCGTGTCGCTGGGTCCGACATGTTCGCGTCGTCCTGGAGGTCCGCGGAGGGGTTGTGAACTGCTGGGTCCATGTTGCGGTCGCGTTCTTCTGTCATGTTTCGGCCGTGTGGCAGGCAGGATGAGGACCCAAATTGCAAACTCACACACACGGGGGATAAACTCAAAATGCAGCTTTATTGCTGATAAGTGATAAACAATAACGATGATACAAAAAGCAATACAAAACTACGCTATACTGGGAAAAGCTAAAGTAACATATACTGGAAGACACGGGGAGAACCACACACGGCATGAGGGAGAACGCGACGCTGAACAGAGGAAGACGCAGACAGAAATACACAGAGGGTTAACGAGGAAAGTGGGAACACACGGGGAACACAGGTGACACAGATAACCATAACGAGACAGGGCGGGGTGAACATAACACTGACGGGTACAGGCACAGAGGTTCAGACAGGAGGAGAGAGAGCACGGGGAAAACACAGACATAACAGGCTGGGGAAACATGAAACCACAAAGGGAGACGAGGGCTCATAAATACATAGAGGGCACACAGGGGGGAGAGAGAGCACGGGGAGAACTTAGACATAAAGGGCAGGGGAAACATGGAATAAAACATAAGGAGAGACGAGGGCTCACAGATACACAGAGGGGCACACAGGGGGTAAAAGCCATGAAGGGAAAACACTTAGGGAACACCACAACAGGGCAACTCAGAAAACATGGTCTAAATAAGGAACGAAATACAAAAATACATGGAAACTAAGAATACTGGGCCAACACGGCCCAGGACCATGACAAAGAGTGCTGCTGATATGTCATCTGATCATCACTAGCTGATGAGTTGAATCAGGTGCAGAGGAGGATGCTGGACAGACGTGGGGCACCTAAACGTATAGTGAGGGTGCCCTGGGAAGGCCTGGCAGAGGCCCTGTGCGCAAGATCTCCAACTCCCACCGATTCAATTTAATTCAATTCAATTTTATTTATATAGCGCCAAATCACAACAAAAGTCGCCTCAAGGCGCTTCATCACTACCACCACCAGCAGAGCCTCAACAGCATTCCAAAGGAGACTGGGGACATCGAGTCTGAATGGACCATGTTCAGCATCTCCAGTGCTGAAGCTGCTGAGCTGTGACCACAAGGTGGTTGGGGCCTGTGGTGGTGGTAACCCCCAAACCAGATGATGGCTCTACCTGCTGACTTCGACTGAGAACTTCATCAGGCCACTGCCATTGGGATCTCCTTAATCCCACTGGGTCGTCTTCCATAGAGGAAGCAGAGTCTGGGGACGACTCATCTATCTCCAGCAATGAGGTCACTGAACAACTCGCTGGTGGTAGGGCTCCTGGGTCGCTCTGACTTCCTGAAGGCTCTGGATATTGTAGGGCTGTCTTGGTTGACACACCTCTACAATGTTACGTGGAGATCAGGGGCGTTACCTCTGGATGGGAACCACCATCCCGATCTGCCAATCTTTAAGAAGGGGGACCGCAGAGTGTGCTCCAACTTTACAGCCTTACTAAACTATGTTTATGTTTTATATTTTTGTTTAAAAATTGAATATTCTCATTCACCTACTTTATTGTACACCTGATTGTCATGAACCGAAGTTCCACGCACAAGCTGGACCCAGGAGCAGAACACACACACACAGCGGTACGAGAGAACAAAAAATAAACTTTATTATAACTGAGGGTGTCCCGGGAGGGTAGAAGGGAAAAAAACCGCACGGAACCAGAAAAACCGAGGGACCGGGAGGTGAATCGCGCAGGAACGCCGAGAGCGGGACTGTGGGAGGCTGAAACAAAAAAAGGAAAAAAGGATTATTGGGGTGCGGGAAAACGGCAGCATACGAGGGGAAGTAGAGTACGCGTCTTACGATGATAGCGGGGCCGAGGGAACCGGAGGGAGGGGTGAGGGTCCGTGGGGAGAAGCTTCAGAAAGGTCGAGGCGGCTGGGCCTGATTGTGATCCAAATTCCGGACAGGCAGGTGGACAGACTGGTGGCTCAAACACGCCGAGCTGTGATCTGAGTATACAAGGCAGAGTTAGTGTTAGTTCACACGGATAGGTTTACATAAGGGCTTTCCCGCAGGTGTACGTTACCGCTGAAGGACGACTACGGACTGGCGTGGAGCAGCAGGCTGGGCAGGATTAAATAGTCCACCTGGTGATCGCCCGGGATGGGATGCAGGTGTGGAGTTAGCAGCCACGCCCACGGGAGTGGGCATCCCATCAGCACCTCGGACGCCGGGCCGCGGACCATGACACTGATATCACTTTGCCTCACCATATATGCTTATAGAGCCAGATTGCATCTGAGAGCACCTACTGACACTGTCATTGGACAATTCCACCTTCTCTGGAGCTGTAAAATTAAAATAATGATAATAAAAAAAAATTTTTTAAAAACTGGTATGGAGCCCAGCAGCTGAATCACAGCATCAGCTAAACCACAGTCAACAAGTGAATAATCTACCTGATAATATGTAGAACAGAGCCTCCCCTCCACTAAACCTATTACAAATACACTAGAGACTTCTTTTCAAATGTGTGTAATCACTTTCTTAGTCTACAGGAGTGTATTATAGGGCAAAGAGACAAAGAGAAAGGGAAAATGGCTTATAGACATATAAGAGGTGTTTAGGTGAAGCACAAAGAAAGAGAACTTGAGAGCTTACGGGATTACTGCTCCAGGAACAGAGAGGAAGATCACCAGAACATCATACAAAAGTTAAGACAGAATAACAAAGCTTTAATCTGAAGTCTTTGGCCGAGAGTCTCAATAGACAAAGAAAACAAGTGAAATCCTACACCGAGGCAGAGAATGCTCCCAGTGATGGGAAAACAGCATTTTGCTGAAGGTCTTTTTCCATAGCGTTTTATGTGTGGGTGTGAGACGCATCACATTCAGACATGGTCAGACAAGTGTCTCCTAGGACATTCCCGCAACTGGTAAATAAGAAAAAAAAAGATTTTAAATGGCTGAAGATGAGCTGGAAAAAATAAAATCTCACACACATCTAAAAATTATTAAGAAAGAGGGAAAAAATAGAACGTCAAAAACGTTTTTTTATGTTTTTTTACTTTTAAAGAAAGTGACAGAACAATAATGGGGAGACTTGGCGGAATGGAACTGGCACCAGAGACTATCATTAGTATGATAAGCTAACGAGTGAAATATGTGTTTGCATGTGTGCGCACATGTGCAGTTGATAGAAAAATGAAGAAATTAAAGAGTGATGCAAAATTATAGCTATTTCTTGATTAGAGATACTCGAGGATTGGCAAAGTAGAAATGAATGTACTTACACTGGGATGCATAGAAAAAAACCCAAACAACTAATTTAATAGTAATAATTTAAAAATACTGCAAATAGAGACAAAAAGTTCACTTCATATTTTGGTATGCTCTATAGTTTGTCAAATATGGCTAAAATAATATAATATGGAAACTGGGACTGAGAATAAATATGTGCTAACATATAGTATTTTCCTGTTAGTTTTTTTTTAACATATGTTACAATACCTAAGGTTAAAAAAATTATAGAAGAAATGGGGAAACATTACAGCTTAACATTTTACATTTTACCCGTTTACTGTAGCTGATATCCATCCACTCGTGTTAACTAATTAAGGTAGGTTGAATCATTCAAGGCCATTTTATGTAGCATTTTTTCACTGTGTTCTCTTGATACTGGAAGTCCCTGTACTTTTCTCTCTGAGCAGAGCTACACATATGTAGACCTACAGTTGTATGTCTGCGTGTGCACAGCTAAATGTTAACATTACCTGGCAACAACACACGCTTCAAGGACAACATTAAATTTCTGAGAATAACTTTATTGCCCAAATTATGTACTGGCTGTCACCATCTTGGATTTCTAGCAATAGAAATAAGCTTGATTAGATGAGACAACAGAGTGCATCGGCTAACCAAACTTGCTAGCATTAGCACTCAATACCCGCTAATTCACGCTGCAATGCATGCAATAAAAGAAGCAAATAAATTATAGAATTTTACTCACTGAAACATGTTAGTACAGTTAATTGCACAGAATGCCATAAACATAATAAGAATGCACTAAAACTAAGAGAAAACCAAGGAGGCCTAGCTTAGTAACTAGATTTGGCTTAGGTGTCAATTACCAGCCCGAAGCTGCAAACTTGCCAAAAAACTTTGTACCCAAACGGGCTGTACCCATACAATAACTTAATACTATGAAACAAACAAGTTGTACATCGGAGATGAAGAAGTCTTTGCTATTATAAAACTAATGTCCTCAGAAGCTCATCGTTCCAGCAGCGTTCCTGTTTGTTTGCTTCTTGAAATGTTTTTCAGTTTTTCCAAGAAGAAAAAACTGATGAAAAAACTGCACAAAATATAAAGTCAAGACCCAGCCCCCTCGTAAATGTAATTATTTGTACTGTGTGGCTTCAGTTTTGGATTCTAAGTTCATGGACAGGAGAAATTTTGAGTATAATAAGAATAATATTCCCCAATGGAGGAATGCAGGGAGGTGGGGTGGAGAGAACAGAAAGCAAAATATTTCTCTGAGTGTTTTACAAGCTTTAGCTTGCACTTTTAAACCTCACATTATTGGCCTAAGCTAGGTGAAGTAAACTACATAAAAGTGAAATGATAGGAGGGGCTGGAGAACAAAAGAGCTCTGCAACAAAAGGCCTATTCATATTGACGTGTTTAGTTAGTTGCTTAGATCTTTCCAAATAGTAACAATAAGATCAAATCTATTACAGTTTACATAACACATCTAATATTCATGTTTAGCCAAGGTGTACCGCAGTCCAGACTTCATGTTTCTATGAGGTAAAAAGAAAATTCTGTCTTCAGGCCTGTAAAAACGGCTGTGTCAACAGAGCGCAGGTACGGTGCCACAGTGTTAGAACAGCAGGTATTTCATACAGCATCAGGGCTTAAGGCACAATTGAACAGCTCAAATGTCCCCATCTTGTTTAATTCATTGTAAATCTTATGTAGGCAGATCAAATGAATAACACTGAATACCTGCCAAGTTCTGCAAAGAGAGAGTCGGCGTGTGTAGCCGCAGGCTCGATATCTGTGGACAGGTTATGATAATTGGCTAATATGCATTCACACACTGTAATATACCTCAGGACGGGGGAGGAAGCTAGAGAGGGAGCGTTGGAAAGGTGAAAGGGTGTAACGAGAAAAACAGGCAGAGACAACAGAGAAAGAATGTTGCGATAGAGAGACGAGTAAAAACTAAGACAGATGGAGGAGTGACAGAAAACAGCAAAAAGGAAAAGAAAGTGATCTGTTTCTACCAGGACAGTCTGCATGAAGTGGAAGTCGAGCCTCAAAGAGGGAATAGCGAGGAATGGTTAAAGACAGAGTGGAATAGGAGATGAATAAAGGAGGTGAAGGAGGGAGCGTAGGTGTAGAAGGGGATGGAGAAGCAGCATTCCTGACTGCACAGTTACAGAAAGGCACGGGAAAATGGAAAAGCAGTTAAACTGAAATCCAGATGCCTCAGAGACCAGCAGAGGGTCAAACTAATCCACACACACACACAGACAGAGCGCTCCATCCCCTCTTTTACTGCCTCCTTCTCAGACCTCGGGACATTGGTGGCTTTACAAATCAGCAAACATCATCAGGACTAGAACATCAACTGGATCCTTTTTTTCTTGTCTACACCTGGTTTTCTTGTAAAGCTTTGTATCCTGCAGCCAAAACAAAGGACTTTGTCTATTTTGTACTAAAGCTGTTTATGTTTTCCACCTTCTAGAGGAATTTTCAGGTGAGTCTCTGGTGGTTTTTCCTAATGAGAACTTGTTAAATGCTCCCAGATGCAGTTGTTTGAGTTGAAGTTTCAGGATGCCGTTTTCTACGTAGAACACTGACTGTAATTTTCTCCAATTAAGAGGTTTGAAATGTGACTGTTGACTCTTAATTTCTATGTTTAACAATTGGACGTTGTCTAATAAGAGTCCAAAGACAGTAAACATGATCGTTTTAGAGCCGCTTTGGCCACCAGTGTCACAGTAATTCATCTGTTTGTTGGCTTGTATAGAATTAAATTTGCCATTCTTTTGTCCACAAGTCTTAATAAAGCTGTGAATTAGCTCTCACATAAATAATGTGACATGCATGCCCACAGCCCACCAAGGTGTCCAAAGAGCAAACGTTTATACATGATTTACTATGTGCGAGACAGACTTATGTGAGACCAAATCTTTGTTTACTATAACCGGGTCCTTTGGCAACATGCATTTTAATCATACTGGTACAAATGAGCACTTCAGGCAAACAGACGGTCAACATGAATACACAGTTTAGTATTTGTTAGAAACGGCTCTGTTTTAATGACTAATGAGGACCAGCTTTCAGAAATAAGACTTCTACACTCTACAAAGACGCAACAACAGCATTTAGATTAGCTGTAAAGTCAGCTAAGCTTCCCTTCATCCACATGCTAAGCTAAAACTATAAGAGATTTACACCTAGTACTTGGAGGGAAACCAAAACAAAAACTTTCTTCTCAACCTTCATAGTAGCAAAACCAACATAGAGCCTTTTTGTGCAATACACACATTCAATTATCATTTTGCTGTAGCTCAAGAGGCAAAGCATCCATCGTGGTGTGAACTTGTGTGAATGTTAGACAGAAAAAGCATAGCAAACAGTGCCTGTGTGAATGAGGCAAGTTGCATAAAGTTCTTTGAGCGCTCAGGTAGAACAGAAAAGTGCTGCGTACGTTCTAGTCCATTTACCATTTCTTCCCTTATGAGCTGATTAGGCGTTAATAAAGAATCATAACCGCAACATCAATCAGTAAATGTAACCATTGTAATTGCTAGATGACCTTATGTAGACAGGGTTAGTATCTAATGGCAACACTCGGTACATAATGTTGAAAGAGATTTCTGAATGAGGATATATGGGCAGCACATGATCGCAGGCCTACAGACGTGCATGGAAAACATGTGGGAATCATATTGTAGTCCTCTCCTGACATGTGTTATCTTGAATAAAGCAGCTGTGACTTGGCTGACTGTCAGCATAATGCTTTTGACATAAAGATGTATTGGCTTTACTCCGACATTCTTCTTTTTTTTTTTTATAATTCAAGTATTTGTTAGATTTTGCATTTTATAACAGCAAATACAAAGATGCAGCAACCAAAAGCAAGAAGCAAACAAACAAAAACAAACAAAAAAAACAAAAAACAACAACAAAACAAAACAAAAACAAAACAGTGAGGTTTTAACATATGTTGTATTAAGATCAAATGTCCAAGTCATGGAGACTTGTAGGTGCAAAAATGGTCCCACTGTTCCACCGCAGCTTCCGTCACATGATGTATTTTTCCCTACTCCGGCATTCTTAAAAGAATAATCAAAGTGAGAGGGATCTGACTTTTGATCAGTCTTCAGTGGCGGATCATTGGCTAACAGTACTTTTACCCTAACAACACAATTAAGGCTGGGAGATATAGTATGACAAGCTCTAAAGACTTGCTTGTAGTAGGAAACTGTAAACTACATTCAGTAGCTTACTTGCACTGAAAAGCAATGAGCCTACCCGACTCTGTTACTGTTGTCGCCACATCTGTTCAACTAAAACTCTAGCCTATCACGCCATAAGAAAAGCACCTCAAAGTACTTTTGCAATTGCACATCTTGGATATATAGTAACTACCTTGGAATGTGTTGACTTTGAATACTGACTAAAGCTTAGTGTTGATGTCGAGAGTTGCTGATACCTTGATTCGATACATTCCACCAGTACACAGGAGAAGTCGCTAGCAAATATTTTGATGTTGAATGACCGCTGGCTTACCATCCTTTCTGCTCCATAAGGAAATATTCTATTGTCCCCTTTCTTAGCTCACCATCTGCTCTTTATGAATATTGTCTGGACCTCTATCCTGTACTTACTGGGAAGAAGATGTTTGTACACAAGAATGTGAATTCTGTTCAGTTAATATCTAAAGTCTAACAAAATAGAAACAGTCATTTGTTTTGTTTTAGTATTTACAAAACAAAACAAACTGTGTCAGAGTAACTGTGTTTTTTTTAAAGGTTTCATGAAAATACTCTATAGCTTACTGCAGGATAAATAGGTTAGTTTGCTGTGCTGTGCTGGGTTTAAAGTGTGTGTGAGAGTGCAGAGTGGCTGTGGTGTTCATGGTCAGAGTTAGGTTACATAAAGGGCAGAGATGAACTTGAAGTTAAGTTGGTTGTATAGTGTAAAGTATAAAGACAGCATAAACAAGGACTGTCAGTGTAGAGGATGGAAATCAGCCAGGACGACTCATAAAACATCTGCTAACATCTGGTTGAATTCAGACGTGTACACCCACAAAGAGCAGCAGGTCAGCTGATCACAGCCTGTACGTGATTCTTTTATTAGAATAAAATTTAGATTGAAATAAAAGTTGTATTCCCATCTACTAATATTATTTATTATTGCATTAATGTAGCACAAGGTTCAGTTAGATTGGCATAAAAATATGTGGTAGAATTGTCCTTCAAGGATCTACTTTGTGATTCGGGAAAAGTAACATCTCATAAAAGAAGCCAAGTGGCGTATTATATAGAGTTTCTTTGCACACTCCACACAAGGATAATCCATGTGCCGAAGTGTAAAGTGTTAGCAAAGTTGGTTTTCTATTGACCTAAATAGAAAACCAACTTTACAGGTTACAGTATAGTTTTCTTTGCTTCATTCACTCAAGGTGTTTAAAAGTGCAGTGGAGATGAAAAGAACTGAATGGCTATAAGACAGCATGACCATATACAAAGACATAAAGGAAAGATTGATGTATTTTGGCAGTGATATAAAGAAAAAAACCTTTTTCCAGGAAACACGTGAAATTGATAAGAAACAGAGTTTTGTGCTCTGCCCCTTTCAGGAGGTATATGCATTTAATCTCTGTCGGGAGGAAGCCTGAAACAGGTGCTTTATGGTTGCATAGTTCAGGGAAACCCTTTTCTCATCTCCTCGTGTGTTTTCTCATGCCTCTGTTTTTTAATCTTCTTCTCTTTTGTATTTTTTTCCTTTCATCGACCTCTTGCCCTCTCTCACTTTACACTTTAATTTCCAGCTTTTACTTTTTGTTTCCAGCGTTTTCTGGCAGAGAAATGTTAAAGGTGTTAAAGAAAGGGTAAAACACTTCTTTACCCTTTCTTCTTTTCCTCTGTGATCAGCATATCCATTCACATTGGAGACTGAGACCAAACGGACACCTTTACTGGACTATAAAATCTATGCAGGAGCTGTCGATGAAACTGGCTCCTAGTTTTTAAGTTTTATGACGTGAAGTTGCTGCTCAGGTATGTGTAACACCCAATAAACTGTAACAAAACTGCTTTTAACATGTCATTGAAAGCACAGAATGGATGTTTGAAGCTACGTGGACATTTATTGTGAATACTGTGATATCATCCTTGACCCCAAAGCTCCAGAGATTATTTTCCTTAGCCCCTGAACTCTTCGTGGAGGACACATTTTTCCCTGTAACCCAAACTGCTGCTATCATACTAAGACTGAGCAGGATATTTCAGGGCTCAAAAGCCTCATGGCAAGGTTGTAGACCAGGGGTGTCAAACATAAGGTCTGGGGGCCAGAATTGGCTCAGCAAAGACTCCAATCTGGCCCACTGGACAGATTTGAAAAATGAGAGGGAGGGCATAGAATAATTTGTCATAAAAAAGTGACTTGTGCATTCTTAGACACGTGGGCTAAACCGAGAGACCAGCAGCTACGCAGACATAAACAGGAGTAGCCCCCATGATCAGGCGAGACTGCCCCATCACAGCTACAACATGTAGACGTAGGTCTCTACAGCTTCTTCCCACTACGAGTGATATACTTTGCTGGGTCGTTTAGTCTTGTTATTATGAAATTTTAACTATTCCTGGAACGTCAAAATCATGCAGAATGTTTTATTTTAACTACAAAAGGGGAAAAATATTGTTTTTGACACAGAACGGTCCATTTAGGTCTTTTTCCCGCTTGTGTGTGAACAGATTCTTTATTTTGATTAAAACTGTCATGACTAAATCCAGGTGATGATGACCTGACCTCTGTAGTAGCAAGAAAAATGAGAAGTGCACGATTGTAGATTTGTGTTGCAATGATAATAAAAAATCAAATTTCACGTTGTAGGACCTCCTGTCAAACACACACGCACACACAACCAGCTGTTAGATGAATCAGCCTGCCTTCGAGGGACGAGAGCACAGAGACACACAAGGAAACTAGAAACCCTTAAATGGCCTCAAATGACTTAAAATATGCTCGTGATGTTTGGTTCTATCTGTTCTCTTCCTTTATTTGTATCTTGGCTAACTATGTAGCAATATCACGTGCACGTGGGATTCAGTGTGTGTGTGTTTTTATTGTGCCTGGTTGTATGTAATTGGCATGTATTGTTCTCAAAGGAGCATGTTTAAACTAGGCTAATGGCTGCCAAGCGCCCTGGCACTGCAGCGAGCTACGGCTGACAAGTTTCCAGTGTTAAGTAGTTATTTTCCATTCCACTGTTTATTGTATTTCATTCTATCCTGTTCTATTTATTTGAGGTGACTTATTAAAATATTAAAACCAAGTGCAGCCATTGTTTTTACACGACTATGTTGGTTATGAGAGGATTTACAGGCTACTGTGGTGACGGACAGGATTAAACCAAGTGCACTAACCTCTCCAGGATGTTTCGTCCACCTTGAGGCTGAATAGTTTGGCACGACAAGAACTACTGTTGACTTTTTCTCACGACTCTCATTTCCTTTCTCACTGCTTCTCATGCTTTGTCTCTTCCATCACCTTGGGCTTGTGGAAACGGTTACTGATGCGATTTAATTTGAGAGACATTATGGTCATTTACATTTTTACTTTCATCATAGCTCCTTAAATCTCAAATGAAATCTAAATGTAAAACGAGAAAGGGTGAGAAAGGATTCAAAAACTTAGAAGGCACTAAAAACTTCAAACGGCACTGTCATTAACTTTAACATTTAACATGCTAGCAGAGGCCTGCAGAGTCTGAGGTGAAGTTGTTGTAGTTTCTCTGAGCACTTCTCAGACCTTCAGGTGAGTGTGGTAGTCTGATGGTTTCCGCTACAATATCATCTACTCCGCACACGGATCAATATAAAGAAAAGAATCTGCTGTATTGCATCCTTCATTATTTAAGGATTTTTGCTCTGCAGCTGAACACACCTACGAAATAAAAAAGTTTTTATCATTACATCTTTCCTAATAGTTTGACAGCTTATTCTATCAGCAGTCCATTCCAGCATGCGCTAAGCAAGAGTGTGGTAGTCTGATGGTTTCCGCTACAATATCATCTACTCCGCACACGGATCAATATAAAGAAAAGAGTGTGTTATGTGATCATGTTCGTAAGGTACACGGCACTGCGAGAGATCTTTTTGTTAACACAAATCTGCACCAACAGGTGTGTTCATGACGTGATCAGTCAAACAGCCATCCAGTCATGGCACTGTGGTGGTGCGCCAAGGTCGCCCGCAGCCTGGCTACAGCGTGGTTTTCCCTGCTCCTTTCATCACTGCTGTGGCAAATGGTAAAAAAATGTATAGAGGCCCATTTGTCTTCTGAATTTCTACATTTGCCTGATATCACTCCATAGATTTCTTCCTTTAAACTTCCTCTAGATCATTCCTGTCCACACCGTCCCATCCTGCCCCCGGAGCTGCAGCTGTCCAGGTGTCAGAGAGGTCCACTGTACGTTCAGACACCTCACCAGTATACCAAAAACTCTTCCTAAGGACACAGAGCGGCTGAACCTGGGGTAAGATCCCACACACACTAAGACACAATTACCAAATGTCAGTCCAAGGGGAAGAAAACTAAACACATGAAGCCGTGTGGAATGCCATGGTCTTGTTTTCTTTCTGTAACTAATGATCGAGCTGCCTCGCAAACCAAGTCATGATAAATATTTACAATTGTTTTAATGACATTAATCTTAAATCTTAACCTCTCTTGTGTAATGGCGCCAGTGAGGTCGGCTGCCGTGCTGGATGCTCTGTCCTAACTTCTCCACTTTTTGCAGTTTTTCGTCACTTTTTGCTATATCTGCGATAATCTTGCATGGGCATCATGCAAAACACACAAATCCGCTACAGTAGAGACACTTTGGTTTCTATTGGTTTGCAATACACGAACATTTCACCATGTTTAACTCCGGACCCAACCTGGCCAAAGGAGATCCTGAGAGAGAACAAAGGACGCGACCCTAAGCGACGGCCTCGAGGTAAAAGAGCCGGCATCAGGAACAGGCTACGGGCTCGCGCACACCGCGCACCCATGCCCAGTATCCTGCTAGCCAATGTTCAATCCATCGAGAACAAGCTTGATGACCTCAGAGCCAGAATCAAGTTCCAGAGAGACATTCGGGACTGCAACCTCCTCTGCTTTACCGAGACTTGGCTGAACCCAGCGATACCAGACCACGCCGTGCAGCCGACGGGGTTCTTTTCGGTTTACCGCATGGACAGGACAATGGAGTCGGGGAAGAAAAGAGGTGGTGGAGTATGTTTGATGGTGAACAACAGATGGTGCGACAGCACAAACATCTCCCCACTCACACGCTCTTGCTCGCCCAATCTGGAGCTATTGATCGTTAAGTGTCGCCCTTTCACTGCGGTCATTGCCTGCGCTGTTTACATTCCGCCTCACGCGGACTCGGACACTGCCTTATGTGAGCTACATGAGGCTCTCACACATCAGCAAACACTTCACCAAGATGCCGCACTCATTGTTATGGGAGATTTTAACAGAGTGAATCTCAAACGGACATTTCACAACCTTCACCAGCACATCAACTGCCCCACCCGGGGCACGAGGACATTAGACCACTGCTACACCCCGTTCAAGAACTGTTACAAGGCTCAGCCCCTGCCGGCATTTGGAAAATCGGACCATTCCGCCATCTTCCTCATACCTGCTTACAAACAAAGGATAAAGCAGCATCCACCAATCAGGAGGGAGGTCGCTCGCTGGACGGACCAATCGGTGGCCGCGCTGCAGGACGCACTGGATGACGCAGACTGGGACATGTTTCGGCGCAGCTCTGATGACATCAACATGTTTACGGAAGCGGTTGTGGGATTTATCGGGAAACTAGCGGACGACACAGCAGAAAGAACTATCATCCGAACGTTTCCCAACCAGAAGCCGTGGGTGGATAAAAACATCCGCGACGCTCTGAGATCACGCACCGCTGCCTACAATGAAGGGCTTGTCTCCGGTAATATGGTCCGAAAGGCAAAGCGGAGCTACGGGGAAAAACTAGAGTCACAGCTACGACAGTGCGACTCTAGGAGCCTGTGGAAAGGACTGCGGACTATAACGGACTATAAACGACCAGCTTCTTCAATGATGAATGCAGATGCTTCACTGGCTGATGAGCTGAACACGTTTTATGCTCACTTCGACGCCGCAGCAATTAAAACAACAAACGGCTGCGCGCGCTCGGAGTGCACCAGTGAAGAAAATGCATTCGTCATCACAGAGCATGCCGTGAGGAACACCTTCAGGAGGGTGAACACCAGGAAGGCAGCAGGACCAGATGCAATCCCTGGCCGGGTCCTTAGAGCCTGCGCTGATCAACTAGCGCCGGTGTTCACGGAGATCTTCAACCTCTCCCTGGCCCAAGCTGTGGTTCCCACGTGCTTCAAACGGTCCATTATTGTCCCTGTTCCAAAGAAACAACAGCCCGCTTGCCACAATGACTACCGTCCAGTAGCACTGACTTCAATTGTGATGAAGTGTTTTGAAAGACTGATGAGAGATCACATCACTTCTTCACTTCCTCCCACCATCGACTCACTTCAGTTTGCTTACCGGACTAATCATTTCACAGACGATGCCATATCTCACCTGCTCCAGACATCCCTGAGTCACCTGGACACTGGCAGAGGGAATTATGTTAGGATGCTGTTCGTGGACTACAGTTCAGCATTCAACACAATAATTCCCTCTAAGCTTTTCACCAAGTTGACGGATCTAGGACTCAGCTCATCACTGTGTCAGTGGATCCTCAACTTCCTCACAGACAGACCCCAATCAGTGAGGGTGGGAAAACAAGTCTCCCCCTCCATCTCACTCAGCACTGGAGTGCCTCAGGGCTGTGTTTTAAGCCCCCTGCTGTACTCACTGTACACTTATGACTGTGTAGCCACATCCGACACCACCTCCATTGTCAAGTTTGCTGACGACACTGCTGTTGTGGGCCTGATCTCCGACAACATCGAGACGGCCTACCTGGAGGAGATTAGGAACCTGGAGACCTGGTGCCAGGAGAATAACCTCCTCCTAAACATCAGCAAGACTAAGGAGCTGATCGTAGACTTCACTACAAAGCAGGCGAGGAATTACAAACCCCTCATCATCAGTGGCACGCCAGTGGAGAGAGTGGACAGTTTCCGATACCTGGGTGTCCACATCACTCAGGACCTGTCATGGTCCTGCCACATCAACACCCTGGTTAAGAAAGCCCGTCAGCGTCTCTTCTTCCTCAGAAGACTTAGAGACTTCCATCTACCACTGAAGGTGCTCAAGAACTTCTACTCCTGCACCATCGAGAGCATCCTGATGGCAAACATCTGCACCTGGTTTGGGAACAGCACCAAGCAGGACAGACGAGATCTGCAAAGGGTGGTGCGCTCGGCAGAACGCATCATTCAATCAGAGCTCCCTGACCTGCTGTCCATCTACACCAAGCGGTGCAAGTCCAAAGCTAGGAAGATTATGATGGACCTCTCCCATCCCAACAATGGACTCTTCTCACTGTTGAGGTCTGGGAAGCGCTTCCACTCCCTTAAGGCCAAAACAGAGAGAATGAAGAGGAGCTTCTTCCCCCAGGCTATTCGGGGCGTGAACCAGGTGTAGGACTGGACTCTCCCAAACACGTCACTATAAGACTGAACTCTCACACACGTCACCACACGCACCACCACACATTTCCTATAATCCTATAATTCCTATAATTTATAATCCTTATCTTTATAATCTCTTCTGCTATTTTCACATTCTTTACTGTAAATTCCTAAGTTAATTTGTAAATTTTTGTAGTAAATTGTAAATATTGTAAAACTTTTCTTCTGTCATTTAATGGTCGGGCATTGTACAGCTACAAGCATTTCACCCCCATGTCATACTGTGTATGGTTGTGTGTGTGTGACAAATAAAATTTGAATTTGAATTTGAATTTGAATTTAAAGAGAGATTACAATCAAGAAGAAGGATTATTGCTTGCCATGCATCTTATCAACCTGCCATATCAACTAAAGAAACCCCAGGCAGCAAGTGGCCCTGGTGCATTTAATATGACAACATTTGCCTTAAGCCCAGAAGATAAGGGCTTAGCACCAGCATGTGGTACTAGAGTAAATCTCCTAATAGCTTCCATGTGGGAATTATGGATAGAGCTTTCACTGCCCTCCAGCACAGTAGGAAAAAAAATCACCAGCCACTGTTTTGTATGTAACACACAGCCTTGTCTAATTATCTTGGCTCCAAACAATACATATCCATCTATCAAACTGCTTGGCAAACAACACTACTGTCCACAGGAGGGGTTTGGGTGTGAGGCTCTGTTTTGGGAAAAACCTTTCACTGCATTTCACGAGTGTAGTTTACTTACTTTTTCATAGATTATTCTATTTATGATACTTTAACTCATTATATGCATCCTAATATAAGTACTTCAGGGGGTATGTGGTCCACTAAGCACCATGCAGTGCCAACCTGCAGTTCACAGGAGGCAAACAGTTTCCATATGGGCTCCTGTTCTGTGTGAAAAGCTATCACGCCGCTGCAGCTGAATCAAAGCATAATGCAGGTTTTACTCTGCAGGGACAGTTACTGAATGAATTAGAGCAAGACAAATAAAAAATTAACATGAAGTTACACCCTTCAGCAAAAACATTTTCACATCTGCAACAATATTGCACATAATATAATGTTGTACAAAGTGCAATCAAAAGTGTCCAGGAAAATCTTACCTGATTCAACTGTAGCACAGCAGAGATGCTGGAACCATCTGTACTTTATCTGCTCTGAAATTAAACAAGCAGAGAGCAAACTTCAGCTCCTGTGAATCACTCCTGGGTAGGGATGGGTATCATTTAGGTTTTATCCGATACCAGTACCAAACCGGTACTTTTGAAACGGTGCTCAAACCGGTGCTTAAAGAATGGAGAACACAAAATTGGTCCAAAAACCTCTCATGTTCAGCTCTTTTTTTGTAAAAAGATAACAATGTTAGCCTTTTCTGCAGCTATGGGGCATATGTGGTATCACTCTTGGCTGGAAGCAGTGCTTAAACAATGGAAAAAAACACAAACTTTGTCCAAAAACCTCTCATGTTTAGCTGTTTTCCACTTTTTCTTTGGTCATTTTAGCCTTTTTGGCCAGGGTGAAGGGAGTATCTGCCATCAAACAAGAAGACAGCTGCATGTAGCTATGACGGTGTTTGCTAGTTCACCTTACATGCATTAATGTAATAACGTGGTTAGCCTACTCAGCATAAATTACACACGAACAACATTAAGCAACGGCTGCTGCTGCATCATCATCCGTCATCATTTCTGCTACACTGGCAGGGCTAGGGGCCAGGACTCTCGTCTTCGGGTTTTTGGGGGATGTTGCTAACTCCGGGTCCGATAACAGGCACCACACCCACAGTAGATGTGCACGGTCTATGCGTCGCCAGGTGTTTCATCGGATTTGAGGTGTTACCTCCTTTGACAGTATCACAGTATCAGCTTAAAGCACTTGTTGCTGCTGAGTTTGCATCTTTTGCTGTGAAGTACAGCCAGACTTTTGATTTGCCTTGGTCATTTTTAATCTGTAGCTCTGCTCTAAAAGAACGTACGTACCTGGACCCGCCTACTATCCTCGGAAATGTAAAATGATTGGCTAGAATCTAAAGTGTATCACAGCTCAGGAAAAAAAAAGCACCGAAATAAAGCACCGAAATGTGCGCTGTTTTTCGGTCTGGTTACTACCGTTTATGTCAGAACCGGTGCCATGATGGCACCGCATACCGGTACCCATCCCTACTCCTGGGTGTAAGAGCTGTATGTACACCAAGGCAGTTTGTAGGTTTCCATGTTTTCTGTTTTGACAGAGAATCGTAGGTAAACACAGGTATTATAAATCACATTAATTAAGGCTTAGAAATGGACTTAACCTTGTTAATGTGATTGGTAACACCTGTGTTTGCCTATAATTTAAAGCAAAGGTTACATCATGTACGTAGCCATCAAGCCATTAAAAAGAAAAAAAACGCTGGAAAGAATAAAAACAGTTTTCTACAGAGTATCGGACCTTCTGAGGCTCATGTTAGCTTAGTTTTATAAGCTGCTAGTCAACAACTAAAATTAAAAAGGCTTTTTTCATCTGCTGTATGTCCATCTGAAATGAACCCAGCATTTCTGAAGTTCCCAAAAATCCTGTTTATCTTCTTTAAATGGTGATTATTTTATTAGTCATGCCTCAATTATTCTCCTCTGTTGATTAATTCATTCAGTCATTCCTCTTATACTTCTTTGAAGTCTGCCACTGGGTGGGATATGCATACTTGATGCATATGTGAAGGCCTGATTTAAGACCCTTTCACATAGGGAACGGCATGCACTGCGCTGACCGCTAGCTGGAGCGAACGGACCAAAAATTGTTGTGCGTTCTGCCTGAAAGCGTTGGCACTGTCTCTGCTAGTGAAGAGTGTGTTGTTTCTGCAACAGTCCTTTCCTCCCGAGGTCCCTGTGCCCAGGTGGACTTGATCTCAACAGCTCTGGACTGCACTGATGTGTACTTACATTTCTACGGCGGTGCACGTTGGATTACATCACAGGTGTTTACTGTCTGATGATGAAATATATGTTCCATAGAGTAAAGTGGACCCTAGGGGACTCGTAGTTTAATCAAGGCTTTAACCACTACGTGTTTGATGTTTCACTAGGAAGCTTAGTACGACCAGCAGCCATGCTTACACCTGAACTCTTGACAATAATGTCTACAGTCATTTGTCTGAACTGTTGTCACCATCGGACAAAGATGCAAACTGTCCCATTGGAAAATAAACTCCATTTAGTTTAAGAGACCATTTTGGGAGCTGCCTGGGTAGAGCATAGAGGCCACATGTCTTTCACTTGTTGATTGTAAAAGTTCAGAGGACAAATGACTTGTGCTTTTCTTACACGGGCTCAGTCAGACATTATAAGATGTACTCGGACGCTTGCATGGCAGCGTTTGTTTAACGTTCACTCAGACTAAATCGGACATGAGTGTTCCTACAGCTACAGCTCTCCAAAGTGAAGCCAAGAAACACTCAGGGCTACGATGCGAGAGCGAAGGCTTACGATTCCATATTGACTCCTGATGACTTTGTGTGTGGCGGCGGCGTCTATAGTATTAGGAACAAAGGGAATTTCGGCAGGACACTGCACAGACAATACATTTGGAAGGGGACCATGAGCCTTTAGGGAACAAACAGATTTAAAACTTCCGATGACGGGACCACCCTGAAAATAGGGTGGAGGGATTTTAACTCTAAATGTTCACACCAGACATGTTTGGGTGTTTTATTTAGACTCTTGGGCCTGTTTCCTTTAGTGTAGGTTTAGAGACATGCAGTTTGAATTCAAAAGAAAACTGCGGGTTTCCACTGTCTTTCAAAGGAACTGTTCAGTAAATGGACCGCCTACAGCACAGGGGACTGCTGTAGCACATGGGGATTTAAAGCTGTAAGGAGATGGAGGCTGACTTCTAAACACCAAGTAGTCTAACATACTTGAGACTCGTATAGTCGATGTGGGGCTGAGGATGTAGCTGTTTCTGATAAATGTTGACATGAATGAATGTATGGACAAAAGTGCATGGCCACATACACGCTACACTTAAAGGAGCCATGAAGCACCAGCTCAGTTTTTGTGTTGATGTTGATGCCAGAAGAGGTTTTGAGGAGGTTTGCAGAGTGGTTTTGCATGGCAAAGCTATATGAAAAGTTCATAACCAGTTACTGGAAATGCTGACATATCATGATCATTTTGTCTTTTTTTTTTTTTTTACTCTGGAACTGTTAGAAATAATAGAAATAATATCTTAGAAAACTGCGCCTACTTTCTGAACATGTTAGGCTACTTCCTGTTCCACATTGGTGCTGTTTTAGATCTTCTTTGTAAAGAAGATAAATCACTTGAATCTGCACATGCGTTTCCTCTGATTTAAAAATAGGAAAGCTTTAAGGAGGAAAAAACCATTGTGGGTCAAAGTCTGTCTGAACACTCTCTGTCACCCTTCATTCTTTCCACTTGTCAGTCCTTCAAGCATTTTCCTTTTATCTGAAAGGTCACATTTACACACATAGATTGCTGAATATTGTTGCCTTCTTCGCCTTATGCCATAACAGTACCTGGTCCTGTTTGTTTTCTCTAACAGATATAACAGCCTGACGGAGGTGGAGGGGTCTGAATTCAGGTCACTGCGGCAGCTAGAAATGCTCATGTTGCATGGCAACGACATTAACATGGTTCATCCTGGAGCTTTTTACAGCCTGAGATCACTACAGGTACAGTTTGTCTCTTTGTATACATCACATTCATATCTTGACCCTGTTTATTACAGTTGGTATAAACAGAAGGAACTGCTGCTTTTATCAAAATAAAAAGTCAAAACTCACTGGACTCAAACTTGATTAGGTCATAAGTGGAAATTTCATTCAACAGCCAAGTTTACTTCTGCATCACACTCTGTAGATCAGATGGTTTTTCTCTTTCTACCAGTGACATTAAATGTTTTTTATGGAAACACAGATTACAATGAAGAAATGATAAGTGTAAAAGAAACGAACTCTAATGGCATACAGTGTATGCACAGAGTTCAATCTTCTCCTGTGTAAACCACATATAAGCCAGTAATTAGCTGTTCTTTGATTGCTTGACTAAAGTTGCAATGAGTCCTGTTGGGTCCAGATGGATCTGATCAACGCCTAAATTAGCTTTTTAAACACACCAGTGATCCATGCAATTACATCAGAATTAAAAATGAGAGACTCTGGACTTTATTACTGCACATTAGACAGGTGGAATGAGGCTCAACTGCAACTGCCTGATTACTCTTGTGCCGTAGCAACATCACAGGCCAACTAAAGACTGCAGCTATCTTCTTTCTGTCTTTTCATAGTTCTGTCATTCACTATTTTACAGATCTTGAAGCTGAGTTACAACAAGCTAACGTCAATAAATCCTGGTTTGTTCGAGGGTCTTGTCGGTTTGATTCGTCTCCATTTGGACCACAACCTTATAGACTTTATAGAGCCATACTCCTTTTCTGGCCTGACCTCCCTAAAACTCCTGCAGCTGGAGGGGAACCTTCTCAAAGAGGTCCACCCGCATACCTTCATAACAGTGTCAGTACTAGGACACTTTTGGACCTCAGGACTCAAGTAAGACATCGAGAAATTTATCTGAAACTAACTTGAGGTTATTGAGTTTGTACCTAATTATCTATTTACATTATTTTGATTGGAAGTAAATATACGCAAGTAAGCCAAGCCGTTCAAAATATGGTTCACAGTGTAGCTCTATACTATGCCCTGGCATTCATTTAGAAACTAGAATGGCTCAAAGAACCTGACAAACAAACGTAAACTCTGTGCGGTTCTCCTTTGAGCACTGCATACTTATGCTACAAGGCACCACAGCACAAAGGAAATTATTACAACCATGTGTAATGAATTTGCTATCTTGTTGCCTATTAAATGGTTGCCATGAAGACCGGGTCTGTAACCAGTTTAAGTCGGCTGCTGTCATCATGATGCCTCAAGATGGCAATGAAATGAAAATTAATGGAGTCGGTCTGCTATCAGTTTGTACTGTAATGGACTTGAGTTTGTAATTCCATGCAGTCTGTTTCTGATAATATAGTGATTAGATGTAAATATAATTTTAAAATAAATAAATAAAAACAAATGACCATCTGCATTTGCAGAAATTTACATCAACTTGAATTCAAAGGCTGGAACTGGAACCATATTGATCTAAAACTGAAATTCTTCCAGAAGTAGTGACATAGCTGCTTTCATTTAACTGTAAAAGGATTTAGGTGTTCAGAAATCTTGAGTTAGGTCGCTTCTAACAGATGACCCGTGCAGTCACCTTCCATTAAAAGTGGTCGGTCAGACATGTTGGTCACCACAGCTACTGAAAACTGGCTGCTAAATATCAAAAAATCCAATGAAATCACCAGGCAACAGCAGATTTCACCTGATTGTAAGGAGACTGCCATCCTATTTTTTTATTTATTTCTTTTTTGGTTTGCATGGTGCCGCCAATAGAAATGTTAATGTCCCATATTAGCCAGCTGATGGTTGTAAGAGCAAACCCAGACTCATGCCTTAACAAACTGGAGCTGTGTTTTTGTCGTGTGTTTTGGATTGCGTAATCCTGAAGTAGGCAGAGAGATGTACTGTTTTAGTTTAAGCAACATAATGTCTGATTACAAGTGACATTTTCTGTGTTTTTATGTGTTGAATATAAGAAGACACTTTTTAGAGGCCTTTAGCTCCCAGTGCAACTGATAATAGCCCCCAAAATGATTGTTTCAGTTAATGTATGCTTACTCTCAGACCAATCACATATGTGTTGCTCAGAAATTTCTCTTAGTGTAGCAACCTTCAAACAGAAGCTAAACAGGACCCCGAAAACAGTGTTTAAAGAGTTTCGATAGTTCCAAAAATTCTTGCATTGTGGATCTAGGATAGGATTGGATACACAGGTAATGTAATACATGTGTTTCCTTTCAATATGTGCAATGTACTCAACAATCTTTCCAGTCCCCATCACTCTGAAGACCCTTTAACAAAGACACCGTGTAAATGTTTTTGTCTCAGACACTTACATCTATCAGACAATCTGTTGGAGCAGTTACCTGCCGGAGCTCTGCAGACAGCTCCCAGACTTGAGCTCCTCTCGTTACATGGTAATCCTTGGACCTGCAACTGTCAGCTCCACTGGTTGATGGAATGGAGCTCCACACATGAAGGTATGAAAGCATAACCCTAGCCCTATTTCATCACATGAGCACTTTGAAAGCCTGGAAACATATTATCATTAAATATTTTTTATGGTACATGCACTTTCTCTAATTCATTGTAATTTCACTATTTCACCTTGTTTTCCTATCATCTCTTATATTTTCCCTTATTTTACCTCAATGCCTTACTTTTCCCTCCAAACTTTTTCCCCTCACATCCTTCCAGGAGTAATAAAGTGTAAGAAGGAACGTGGATCCAAAGACATATGCCCACAGTGTTCCTCACCTCAGCACCTGAATGGGACCCTTTTTCTCGGGTTAACTCCAGACAAGCTTACATGTGAACGACCGGCTCTTCGTTCCCCTCTCAAAAAGTGGGACAATCCAGTGTGGGCTGAATCAGAAGCAGAGCCTGACACTCCATACACTCGGGACTTTGAAAAACCTTTAGGTCATTTGACCATTGTTCTCTCAGATAGCCATGGAAACAGTGCTCATGTGGCATGTGATGTTCGCCATCCTGGAGACAGTTCACCTATGACGTGGGCGGCAAATCCACGTTCACCTAGGGACTTATCTGTCAATGTATCACTGGTGACTGCTATTGAATGCGAGATTGATCGAGAGAAATTGCAAAATCTGTGGCAACTGGTTGCGTATTACTACGAAAGCCCTGCAATTTTGGAGAGAGGTCATCAGAGGGGAAATGCAAGTGGAGTAACCTATCAGTACACACAAGCTGTGAATGAGAACTCTCCATATTTCACAGAACTAAAAGGGTATTTGGTAGCAGAACCCTCATGGCTGCTTCAACCCAGAGTCACTTTGAGGCTTAATAGAAAGCAGACAACGACCAAGAAACTGGTGATGGATTTCACTACTTTAATTACAAAGGACATCAACATCCACAGGGCTGAAGATGACAGTGACTTTGCGTCTTCCTGGGCACTAATTCGCAGAGGGACAGCAGGACGCGTTCAGACTGCTCTTGAAGGATCAAAGGTTAACTTAGAGTGCAGTGTCATTGCATCTGATCCACAGGTGAAAATGGAGTGGATGCTTCCAGATTTGTCCGTTGTGGAGGATGTAACTGATAAAATACACATTTCTGAAAATGGGCAGCTTGTGATTTTGAATGCCACACTGTCTGACTCCGGTGTCTACCACTGTATTGTCAGAACTAAAGCCGGTGTGGACTTGATGCCCTTGAGACTAACCATCAAAGAGCGCTCACTGAGTCCAACAGCTTTCAATGGTGAGAAAATTACAGTTGAGAGAGGGAACACTTTCTCTCTTCCTTGTGAGGTGACCTCGGCTCATCCCAGTCACACTATATGGTATCTACCCAGAAATCAAGTTCTTCTCCCCACACAACAGACAAGAAGAGCAGAAGTGATGGAGAATGGGACGTTGGTTGTAAGAAGACTGACGCTAGAAGATGCAGGGGAATATAGCTGCTTGGCCTCCAATCTGTATGGAGCTGACATGCTGACTCACATAGTGGAAGTCAGGGGAGAAAAGGCTTCTGAAAAGACTAAAGTACAAACTGAGAAAGAGCATCCTATCTTGACAGTTGCTTTGGAAGAACGAGAAGGCTCAGGGGGAGATTTTCAAGAAATTGTGCGTCCTTTTTCTACACAACTCCCTGAGAAGGTAGGATCGAGGCAAAGGAATCCTAACGGTTTTTCGAAAAGGATACGAATGAAAGATTCAAAGAGAAAACCTAATAAATCCATTAAGGAGTTGGATCCAAATCGTTGGGCAGAGATACTGGCAAAAGCTAATGCGAAACCAGGTGCTGCTCTGCCCACTGAGCAGACACTTGAGGAGCCAAGCACAGTAATCATCCAGCCAAGTACAGCCAAGCCTACAACTGCAGTTGCCACTATGGTTAATACTGCTGCTTACAACTTACATCACACCACTACACCTCAGACAGATTTTCCTATCAATGCGAAACTTAATCCTGAGGTACATTCAAACACAGGCCAGAAGGAGGATGTGAAAAAACACTCTGAAACATTAGAAAGTCAGATTCTTCAGACTGCTTCTCCCAGGACTACAGTTCCTTCTGGAGTTCGTCACCCAGTCGAACAGTCAGAAAATAAGCACTTAGGAGAGGGAGGAAGAAACGTTGACTTTGTTTCTGCTGGTTCAAACAGAAGAAGGCGCCCTTACAGACGTAGAAAACCCCCAGTGAGAAGAATCCACCCACATCTTAACCCCCTCTACCATTCATCAAACAAACCCCAAACAACTCTTCCCCCAACAACAACCACCACTCCAATGACAACAACGCCCATTACAACTACCACTACTACAACTACTACAACTGCAACAACTGTTCCAACCACAGTGGAAAGCTATGAAACCTTATCTGCTGAGTATCAGACAGAGGAAGATGAGTACTATGATGAATATAATTACAAAACTGGTGACAGTTTGGATGCTAAGGAAGATTTAAATAGTGAAATCCTTATTACAGCTCAGCAGCTTGCAATTAGCATTACCCCCTTTCCATCAGTTAAGGAGACTAATCCCCACGTAGGTCATTTGCCAGGTAGAAACCATTTACCTAATCCAAAGACAATCGTCACTCCTAAAATAAATAATTCAGCTTTACAGCCTGTTGAAGAAAAGACGAAGGATGTTGTACACTTAAAGAAACCCGAGATAAATAAAGTAGAGATGACAAAACAAACTCAAGGAAATGGCATCAACAATAAAAACCTGCTTCTAAAAGCATTGGAGGAGCAAGAGAAATATCAAATAGAAACAGAAGGGAGAAAGAAAGACACAGAAAAGTTGGTTACAGAGAGCTACAATACACGAGATATCTTGAGGTCAACAACACAACCGAGATTTTACACTCGACCTTCACCAGAGAAGAAAACACTAATGTACGCAAAGTCTTCATCCTCCAACATCTTTACATCACATTCAGCAAAAGGTGGAACCAGAGATGAGGGCACACAGAGAGAAGACAAATGGATACACAAACCAACTGTAAAGCCTCAAATGAGCAATTTCCCCATAATGGAGCCCCTTCACCCCTGGCTTCATCAAACCAACCAGGGAAGAAGACAAACTACCACCCAGAGGGTTACATATGGAAACCAAGACAGAAACACAGGAAGGCACACTAATGTGAATCCAGGCAGGCATTTCCAGCCTCCCAGAGTCCCTCCAACCTCTAGCTGGTCTTTACACCATCATCGTCATCATCATTATCCCCTGTACCCTTCCTGGCCAGGACAAAGATCTTTACCTCATCAAAATCAAGGTAAATAAAGTAGCATGCTATAATTTCCTTTCTAAAAAGTGTGGGTTGAACACACAACAATATTAGTTTTCTGTTATTTTCTGTAATTTTAAGCCTTATTGCAATTCATGGTTCTCATCCTAGGGTCACACCTTGCAGCTCTCCCGCACCCATGGGCTCATGGCGCATTTGTCACCAACAGACCAGAAATTACAGCTGAAACAGTCAAACCCACACCCACTGTTTCAGGAGCAGGGAATATCAGACTGACTTACTCAAACACCCACCTATCCCAGCATCATCGTCAGAATCATCATGTGGATGGCACGACCCAAACAAAAGACCAACTGTTTCTAACCAGGCTGAGGAACAGATACAGACAGGTATAATGGGGGGCTTGGGGCTGGTATAGAGTTCACATGGTTTGTTTTGTCTAATTTTGTACGTAAATACTCATAAGAAAATGTCTGGCAGAGACATGCTCATATTGGACAACCTCACAAAAATAGCATAACTGTCTTAGAAGACCAAAAAATGGTACCATGCTCTATCTGTTGCAAAGTTGTGAGGTATTGCAGGTCTATTGTCTTTTTTCACATCATTATGTTGTATTACACAAGATAAAATAATCTACCATCAAGAAAAATGTTCGTTCCCTACAGAGATTACCTTTGTTGACCAGTCTAAGGAGGTTTTTCTTTGATCATCCAAACTCCAAAGCTGAAGAGCTTTTTGCTTCTTTAAGCCCAGGGTAATGATCATATGGCTCGTAGGCTTGTAGGCTGGGAGTATGGTTCATGCTTCCTATTGCTTAATCTAATGTCTTCTGCAGCAAACAGGCCGTTGGAAATAAAATCTGTGTGAATAAATTCACCACAGACACAGACAGTTAGCACTAGCTCTTAAATAAAGCATTAACTACTGAAATCCGAGATTTGACTTTTTTAAACTGAAAACAAAGCTAAATGGAAATTTAATTTAGAAGTTGAATGCGTATTGAGTCCAATAGCACACATGTGGGATGATAAAGTTTCATGAAAAACTTTTTCAGTATCTGAGCTCAGTTTGGCTTCTTTCTTGTAATAGAAATTATGTTTATTTGAAAAATGTTGACATTAAAACAAAGGATCATGCTTGGTTTTTTCCAGGCACAGCTTGATCGCATTGCTCAGCTGGGGAGAATGGTTACACCCAAACCCCTCCCTAGTTACTACAATACTCCACCCCCCTTACTGCCTAAACCCAACCTTCCATCCCAACATAGACCTTACACCCCCAAACCAGCAGTGCCTACTGCTTCTTACACAAGCAACCTTCAGCCTGCAAACTCCGCTAAGCCTTCATCATCATCATCATTTTCTGGTTTCATGCCGACTCCTCTTCCCTACCATCACACCACTGCTGGGGCTTTGCATGAAGGTTGGTGGCCTGTTGGAGGTATGGTCATTTGAAAGAGCTATATTATATTATATTATATTATATTATATTATATTATATTATATGTTGTTTAGAAATTAATTCTGATAATACTGATGCTTTGATTAATTTAATAGCAGGACGAATTAGCTCCCACCGTCCTACAGCTGCACCTCCTTTCCGATGGATGTTTGAAGGTGGTGGTGGGGCTAAACCTCGCATTACCACAGTTACCACAGCAAGCGTGTCAGTGCTGGCAGAGAGTGATGTCCTCCTGCCGTGCAAAGCAACCGGGAATCCTGAACCCAATGTTGCTTGGACGAAAGTCTCAACAGGTAAGGCACAATTTACCATATGCTCGACTTTCAGCTCTGGTCTGGTATTAAATAGGTCTGCCATTTATTTTTTTTCTACTAGCAGAAATTCTTTGAAGTCTTTATGGTTTGGTTTCTCCTCAGGTGCCACTATCCCAGCTAACACCAAGCACGGTACCCGCTTTGAAGTCTTCAAAAATGGAACTTTTGTTATTAAAAACATCCAGCTTCAGGATCGAGGACAGTACCTTTGCACAGCCCAGAACAGGTTTGGATCAGATCGGATGGTCATCACCTTAGCTGTCCAAACGGAAGCACCCAAGATTCAACCACCCAAGTCCACAGAGATATCAGTCTACTTAGGAAAAAATGTGTTTCTGGACTGCCTGGCCTCTGGCAAACCACCAGCCCAGATTTCCTGGATTCTCCCAGACAAAACATTTGTTCGTGATGCCGGGACTCTTTCCACTATCCTCTCTCCAATGTCTCTGCTTCAGAATGGGACCCTTCACATTCATTCTGCTAATTTCTCCAGCAAAGGGAACTATAAATGTATCGCAAGCAATGCAGCAGGTGCAGATACAATTACTTATCATCTGCACGTAGCAGCTCTGCCTCCAAGCATAAGCGAAGAAGCACTGGATAATGTGATCATTGCTCCAGGTATGATACAGAAGCAGAGATTTTCCAGTAATTTGAATTCACACAACAAAAAAATATTGTCATCTACATTGAAAGTGTTTTTAAAGACATGGCTGAAACGTTCATAGAATCACAACCCTTCTAAACCAATAAATCTCTATCCAACCAGGCAGAAGTGTCTATCTTCACTGCTCTGTGAAGGGTGAACCACCACCTGCTCTCAAGTGGACGCTCTCAGCAGGTGTCCAAGTCAAACCCTCACAGTTTCTGGGACGCAGGCTGTTTGTCTTCCCAAATGGGACACTGTTCATCAAGAATGTTCTGCCATCTGATGGTGGGAGGTAAGAGATGGCCATTTCTTTTAGACAGTTTCAAAATAATTAAATAATTGTATGTATGAATGCAGCTATCTTGGCTCTACCTATTTTCATAAGTCATATAAATTGTTTTAAATTCCCGTGACATAGGGATTGGCATGCAGTTTTCTTATTTATGTTCCATACAGGATTGTTTAAAATAACACAGATTTATGAGTAAATTCCAATATGGTTGTTCTTATGTTCTTCTGTGACAGCTGAGTTGTTTAAAAGATGTCACTAAGCTGTGATCAGTCTCTCACAGGTATGAGTGTTTGGCCAGTAACACTGTGGGAATTGCCAAAAGAACGATCCAGCTGGATGTGAGAGCAGATTCATCTACCTTCTCTCGCCAACCTCCTCCTCCTCTTCCCATTCCTCCAACACACCGGCATGCTACCCCATCCCGTCAACACACCGTCTCAGCTATGTATGGTTCTGCTGTTTACCTCCATTGTCCGGAGTCTACTGACTCCACGAGAGGGACCATCTGGCAACTACCATCCAAAACGATCCTGGATCATCGATACAGGTAACTGAAATGTCCCATTTTGTGAACCAGTACAACACTAACAAAGAGATTACTCAAAATGTTTGGGTTGCCTTTAAACCAGACTGCTTTAATCTCAGTGCCTTTTCTCTCCCCCATCTGCCTCCAGTCCAGAGAGACCAATTAAAGTTTTCCGTAATGGGACCCTAAGGATTCTTCAGTTAACTGAGCTGGATGGTGGAAGTTATCTGTGTGTCTTCCAGCGACCCAATGGAGAGGACATGGAGCTTTTCCAGGTAATAACAAGTCAGAGCAATATGGGGCCAGTTCATTTTGTTGCCAACTCCTTGGAAGCTCATTAGTATCGCTTCCTTGTTGATAACTATTAATGTTCGAAAACACTGTGCCTTCCATTAAAGGTGAGGTCTGTCCTCACTGTTTTGTTTTTTTAATGTGGGCTGAGTAAAGCTAAAGCAGCTGTTGTGTCAGTGATGAATACTAAAAGTGGATTTTCATAACTTTCACCAATATGTAGCTGACTGATAAGAAATATGAACCAAGGTTTGCTGTTATTTACAATAACATACTTTATGCATTTGTTTTATTAGGTTGAGGTGTTAATGACCCCTCCGAAAATCGAACATGTGAGGATGGCACAGACCAGGGTCACTTTTGGGGAAAACTTCCAGGTATGTATCTGTGTGTGATAACTCTAGTATATGCCAAGTCATTGAGTCCATTGTCTCAAGAAAAACAGTAATTTACTTTACCAAATGGACCATCCCAGCCTTGCCGTAATGGTCTATTTGATTCACTTTTTTTATTGTTTATTTTATTTCATTTTCACTTGCTAAATACGGGACAGATTTGACTGGGGGAAAGAAAGGGGAGAAAGAAAGAGGGAAAGAAAAACAGTGGGGAAGAGGGACGGGGATAAAGGGCAAAAAACAAAAACAAACAAAAAGTAAATCCATTGGGTATCTTTCTTCGCCTTTAGACAATAATTCTGATGGCAAAAGAGCCAAACGGGACAGGCAAAAAGACAAACAACCCCCCCCCCCCCAAAAAAAAAAACCCCAAAACAAAACAGTAATTTCAGGACGTTTGCCCTGGAAAGAACCCTGAACACTTGATTCCTAAAGTTAAGGCATCTGGTGCTCTGTTATGCTTTGAGTCCTCTTCTCCCATAAGTGTGAAGAGTCGCCGCAAATCTACATCTAAATCATTGTTAGCAACATATAGATGAATATCAGCTAATGTTACATTAATTCTATGGTGGAAAAGTCTAAGGAGACATTCACACAGGATGCATTGCAAATTGCTTTGTAGCTAATTGTTAGTCACTAGCAAACACCTAGATAATACCTGAAATATTTTCCACATTGTAATATGCCAATCACCAGTATCCTCACCTTAAGGTTGAGAAATGTTTAACTCAGGACTGACAACTTCAAGTTGCTAGTGAACTTTGTGAACATCATTGACTTTCTATGGGCTCACCCTATCATTGCTAGTTGCTTCCTGTGTGGGCAGCCCTATTTTATATTTAATTATTAATAATTATTCATGATTATATTCATAATTATGAATAATTATTTATATGTATTATTTCTCTCATAGCAGAATCTATACTAATAAGTATATTAAGACCAACTTTCATGTTGGTCTTAAAACATCTTTGTATAGCAGAGCAACCAATCAATCGATGTCATGAGGTATTTTTGGTTTTTTGAGGCACAATGTGACCTAACAGTTCACTTTACTATGTGCTAGTTTTTCCTTTATATGATTTAGTTCTACTTATAAAACCAATGGAAAGATTATCAAGCTGTTATTGAGCAGGGTCAGGATGGGTTGATGACTCAAACAGCAGACTTCATGTTTCTTTTAACCATGATTCTTCCATAATACATAATTCTTCATACCCAGTTGTATAGATCAGCTGTTTGGATTCATCGGTATACTTGCCTCTCCCCTACCTTCATTCTAGGTGGACTGTGTGGCAACTGGCCTACCCGATCCAGAAGTTTTCTGGAGTCTTCCAGATGGAACAATAATCAACAACGCCCTTCAGTCAGATGATAGCGGCCTTCGTAACCGCCGACATGTTATGTTTGGCAATGGAACTTTACTTCTCCAGCAGATGGGCAAAAAAGATGAGGGTGACTACACTTGTTATGCCAAGAACAAACTGGGAAAAGATGAAAGAAAAGTGAGCGTCAAAGTGGGACCAAATGCTCCGAAAATTAGATTCAAGTCACAATCACTAGTGACGATAAAACTGGGAGAATCAGCCAAACTGAGTTGTGAGGCAACTGGTGAACCTACACCTAGAATCACATGGATCTCACCACAAAAGGATGTCATACCAGCATCATCCGACAAATTTCAGATTATGGATGGTGGAATGTTACTCGTAAAGAAAGTGACACTGTCTAGTGAAGGAATATACACATGTTTGGCACGAAATTCAGCTGGTGATGATGTAAAGAACATAAAAGTTGAAGCTGAGCCCCAGGAACCCTTTATCAATGGTGTGAAAGGGAGGAGTACCACCAAGGTTTTGGGTGTATCGTACCAAACAGCACATCTGCATTGTAGAGTGGAAGGAAAACCCGAACCAAGAGTCTGGTGGGTTACTCCTTATGGCCTCTCACTCCCAGCACCCTACCTCGGAGGTCGCTTTCAAGTCCATCAAAATGGTACCTTGGAGCTGAGGGGGATAAGGAAAACAGATGAAGGGAGGTATATGTGTCTAGCAAAAAACAACATGGGTGAAGCCTCACTTTTGGTTGAATTTGATGTAGCATCATTAGCAGAGAAACCCACTTTTTCTGTTCCCAATATTGAGATCTTACCAATAAAGCCAGATGGAGGGGAACTGATTCTTGAGTGCTCTGCCCGTGGCAAGCCAAACCCAGAGTTTTCATGGATACTACCCAATGGCACATTGTTGATGCCTGGTGCTAGACTCCAGCGGTTCACCCATTATTTAGGCAATGGAACTCTGCGGATCTCTCGACCAGTTCCAGCTGATAAAGGAGTGTATCGGTGCCTAGCAAAAAATGTTGCAGGACAAGCAGAGAAACGTTATGCCCTGGAAGCTGGGAGGAAGCCAGTGATCAGAGGATCTACAGGTATGTTTGTCTTTTTTTATCCAAAATTAATGAAACAGAAATGTCTTTTGTTATGTGTCATTCATATGTGAAAAAGAAAGAAATATATTTGTGTAATGCCCGCTGTCTTTGGACCAAGACCAGTTTTAATTATTTTCCCACTTTTTAATAGCGACTGCAAAATGTGTCTGTTTGACCAAGAGCACTTCCTCTTAACCCTTGGGTGAACCTGGGACCCCAGCGGTCCCCAACCCCCGGGCCATGGACCGGTACCGTGAGTCGTTTGGTACCGGGCCACGAGAGTCTCGGGTGTGCAATTTATGGTTTTCAGGGTTTTTATCGTTAACTCGGTTTCCCTGGGTCTTTTCTCGTGTTGTAGTTGTGTCTTATTTTGAAAGAAATATTTACGTGTTACCATAGCAACCAGAGAGTATTAAGGGGCAGAGTTATTATATTTACAAAATCCCACAGTTTTTGTCTTGGTCGTATCATTTATTTTGTTTTATTTATCCACGGCATCTTAAAGTCCGGTCCATGAAAATATTTTCTGACATTAAACCGGTCCGTGGCGCAAAAAAGGTTGGGGACCGCAGGTCTTAAAGGTTTTAGTTGTTTTGGTCTGCACCCAAGTATAATTTTTGTGTTCAGAGGTTCTGCCAAAGAGTCAACGCATGTTTGTGTTATCTCAGTTCTACCGTATCATTGTATTTATTGTCTATCATTTTAGCAAGAGATTATCTTACTGTTACAATTTGACTTTTTCCAGGTGGGATGAAGATCACTTATGGCCTCAATCTGAACTTGCCTTGCACTGTGGATGGCTGGCCGCAGGCATCAATCACATGGATCCTGCCCAATGGTGTTGTTTTGGACAAACCTCAAACTATTGGCCGAATATCTTTCTTTCCCAATGGTACGCTCCAGCTCAGGCAGATGGCTACCTTTGACAAAGGAACATACATTTGTAAAGCTTCCAACTCTTTCGGGTCGTCAGCACTATCCTACCCAGTCACTGTGATGGTGTTCCCTCCACAAATCACAAGTACAATGACTTCCATCACCAGAGCGTACAGGGGATCGCCCGTCATGTTAAAGTGTGTCGCAACTGGTATTCCCAAGCCAGACATTTCATGGACATTACCTGGGCGCACCACACTGGCTCCCCACAGCCGGTACACAGTACAGGGAGGAATTCATATGACAGAGGAGGGCAGTCTGGTCATACAGAACCCTGTGCTCATGAACTCTGGTATTTACAAATGCAACGCAAAAAATGCCCTCGGAACAGATTTCAAATCGACGTACTTACAAGTTGTTTGAATTACTTTAACAATCATTTGTACTCAGAATATCTCACAGCAGTGGTCTGGATAGGATTTTTTTCCATTAGGATTTGAATATATCGTCAGTGACGAGGCAGATTTAAAGCTGGTTGACTAATGGCTTCGCTTGAGATTTCACGCACTGCAGTTTGAAAATGAACATTTATTATTTGTGAAGCGTAAATCACGTTTTCTGATTGTTTGTTTGTTTTTTGCAGACGTTTTGTTCAGTATACCTACTGACCCTACAGGTCTTTTGTCCTGTTGCAAGCACATCTTCTCGACATTACTCCCATAGATGTGATCTCACGTTACCCTTATAACATTATAGTTTATTAAATTTTACTTCCCTAAAAAAATTGTTGCCACTTAACAGCAAGTTCTGTCAGCTGACACACCTTCATGCTTTACTTTCTGTACCCACCATCTGCATACAGTATTGCAGTTTTTTGTTTTTGGCAGATTAAAGTGTTTTTATAAAGATTCAACAGTTCATGGTACAGAAGAGTAGAGCTTACTGCAGACATCTGTAAGTCGTAGCTGTGGAGCGATCTTAAACTGCTTGTTTGCTAAGTACCATACATGATAAGCTTTCAATGTCTCTTTTCTATGAGGATTCAATTACCTCTTATTACTACAGTGTGTTTGAGCAAATAATTTAGTGTATGTATCAATATCATTTATTCATGTTCATAATGGTGGGAAGGAGTAGTTCATAGCTGGTTGTGAACTATTAACAAAATATGTAAGTACATAATTTATAAGTTAGTAATAAAATATCCAGGTTTTTATTGTTTTTTGTTGTTTTTATTGTTCTTTTCTTCTCTGTTTGTTTTTTGTGGGTTTGCATTGTGCGTTGAACTTGCTGCAGATGGTGATTTAAATGCAGAATGACAGAGCCCTTCTTCTATATAACAATATTGCCAGTTTGCAAGCAATTTACTCCTCTATCAAAGACATGCGTTGTGGGAGTTATGGGAGTCGCCAATCTGTGTGAGATTGATTATAGTCAGTTCAAGTGGGACTTAGTTGTTTGGAGACAGGTTTCATCCCACCAGAAAACCTGTGCAATTACCTTGCAGTCAAAAGTGGTCACACAGAGGTTGCAGGTGTTGCACGCTGATCCTCTTTATGACCATCTGACCACCATTACTACTTGCAGTTAGTGGGCAACCTCCACACATGCCATAGTCCAGCACTGGTTGGTTGTTATTTTTGGAGTCTGTGAAACTCTCTGAGTCCAGGATGAGCAGAGTAGATGTTTATGTCATCCTTGGGTTTGAGCCCAGACCTTCCCCGCCTCATTCTGACCATCAGTCATGTTCATCCCTTGCACTTCATACAGCACATTCAATTTAAATTCAATTCAATTCAATTTTATTTATGAAGCACCAAATCACAACAACAGCTGCTGAAAGGTGCTTTATATTATAAAGTAAAGATACAACAATAATACAAAGAACACAGAGAAAACCCCAACAATCGGAACAATCAGAACAATCAGCAAGTGTGGGCGATGGTGGGAAGAAAGGAAACTCCAGCAGAACCAGGCTCAGGGAGGGACGGTCATCTGCCATGACCAGTTTGGGGGTGAGAGGAGGAAACCAGCACAAAAAGAGCCAGAGACTAATAATAACCATTGATTAAATGCAGGGAGGTGTATAAACATATAATGAGTGAAAAAAGGTGACTGAAGAAGAAACAATCAGTGCATCACAGCAAGCACACAGCAGGTTGTCTGCCTCCTCAGGTTCCTTTATGTTAGTCCTATGAAAGTTATCACTCTCTCTGTTAACGTCTGTGTCTCCTGTTTACCAGTGTCTTCACCAGTTTGTCTGAAGGCCCGTTCTGGAACACTCCCCTCACTTACTGACCTGCTGGGTCACTCTTGTTATGGATTCAAATATTGGGGATGGATACAAGAGGAAAACCAAAATAACAACACTGGTCCGGCCGGGTTGAGTCAAACGATGATTTTAATGTAAACGCGTGGGAGATGGACACCGTACGCAGACAGCATGAGATCTCAAAATGGTGGAGCATTGATCAAACTCTTATAGCCTCTAGTGGCCCCCACCTAATCATAAAAGCCTAAACATTCACATTCTTTCTCTCACACGGCGCCTAGGCTACGACCTTGGCTCCCTGTTTATCTGCTCCTGCTGAGATGGGGCAGAAAACCTCTCCGGTATGTTCTGCTCTCTTCTAGTCAGACAAATAAGGCGATGACTTTCTACGAACAGTATTTCTTATAACTCAGCAGTATAATGCATCATAAAACAATATCATTCATTCACAATAAATCAGCAGTCTAATGTAATGCAAATCAGTTTAACAAATGTAATAGTTATCACCTTCTTCTAATTCAGGAGAATAATGCAAACTAAAACTACATAATAATTTACAATCTTTAATTAGGGGTCTAACATGGCATAGAATAATATTATAATCCCACACTCTCCAATGATCTCTTTACCTGTGGACGAACAAACCAGTGGCCTCCGCTTCTGAAAATAAAGCTTGATTTAGACTTCTGTGGAAAGAAATCTATGTCCTAACTGACATTGTAACCAGAAACTCCTTTAATTTCTACACTGCAACCTTCCACAACATTCAAGTCATCGTGGTAACCGTCGACCAGACGTGTAGTTACATTTCTCGAGGTGCATCAGGTTAAGTCAAAGGATGCAGCGTAGGGTTAAAATGGGATTAGTGTTATGGTGTCATTGATCTGACAGAGAATTATAAAATCACATGTAACTGTCACAGCTCAGAGTAAGCACTGCATTCACACTCACCCTCACTAACTGCGCTGCTCATGAGTGACACGACAAAACTTGAGGACATGGAGGACTGGAGTCCGGCTAAAGGCTGGTTGTGCCACCTAAAGACACATATAGGACAATAATGGTATGTGTAACAAAGCTTCAAGTTTGAACTTAATTTGATGCCATAGATGTGGAAACTGAGGCTGAAATTTCAAAGCTGCAGAGGACAGAATTTCACATGTATTAACTGTTATTTTCCTTCTTTTTTTTCCTCCTGAAGTTTTAGTGAGAGAGGAAAACAACTTAGACTGAGTAATCATAAAAAGTCATCTATGGATAACTACATGTTATTTTTGTAACACTGGGGTATTATTTTGTTTGTATACGTGTATCCAAATGTGTGCTATATTTCACTGGGCTCACTAGAATGTGAATGTCCCACTGAGCATCGCTTTCAGACAAACAGGCCTTTTTCTGAGGATGAAGGGGAGCTTTGTCAGACAGAAACGTTGGGATTGTTTGACACTGGGAGTGACTTTTTTTTTTTTTTGCGTGTGTGCGTGTGCGTGTAAGAAAAGGATTATGTTTGTCTCTTTGAGAGAGAGAAAATGTGCACGTCTGTGAGGAAGAGACTGCGTCTGTGTCTTAACGGATTTGTTCAAACAGAGAGTGGCACGCCTGTTTGTCTGTGCAAGAAAAACAAGTGTTTGGTAATTCTGTCTGCATTTCAGTCTGATATCAGCAAACAGTGAGTGTGCATACACGTGAACAAGGCTGCGTGTTTCTCAGCTGTCACTTCTGCTGCGTTGAGTCAAGATGGAAACACAGCAGCTCAAACGTGCTGCAGCTTCTTGTACAGCATCGTTTCAGACGGTGAGTGAAACAGACTCTGTCTCTTCCTTCTGTTTCTTCGTTTCAAAGCATCAGCTGTTATGCATCATACTTTTTTTTTATCTCAACTGCAACAAAAATAACTAAACTTTAAAATAATAATAATAATAATCCAGGAGACTGGGAGCTGAGGAAAACTTGTGCTGTGTACTGTGGCATGACTGGTTGGTCTACAACTTTGGTCCATGAAATGCTGTAAAATCTCCAGGATGATCGTTGCATTGACTTTGGACTCGATAAAACACAGTGGATGACAGCGGCTGGTGTGGCACCTCAAATTATCAGAGACTGCAGACACGTGACGACAGGTTTCAAACACCTTCTAAATTTCTAAATGAAATGCAAAGTTACTTTTCATGTGAAAAGAGGACCCTGGACCACTGAACAACAGTTCAGCTTATTCCCTGTAAGATGTTACTGATGTCGCTGTTTCAAGAGGGCTTTGTTTTAGGAATTTGCTGAAGAAATCTGTGCACGGTGGCTCTTGATGCACTGACACCAGCCTCTGTCCACTCCCTGTGAAGCTCTCCAAAGTTCTTGAAACACCTTGACTCGACAATCCTGTGCTGCGGTCATCTTTGTTTCTTTTGCATCTTTTCCAACCCTGATTTTCCCTTCCTGCCAACTTTCAGTTCATATTCTTCAATTTAGCACTCTGTGAACAGCCAGTCCTGTCAGCAGTTACCTTCTGTGGCTAACTCCTCATGGAGTGTACTGACTGTCACCATCTGTGGCTGTGTTAACATGAATTGGAGTGCCTTAGAGAATCGCCTCATGACAATCTCATGTTGTGACAGCCTTCATTAGCATTAAGCTGTTTCACTCGCAGACAGAAAACTTTATGTTATCTTAAAACGGTTGTTCTCTGTATTGCTCTTTCTTTTTGTTCACTTAAATCGAGCGAGGAATCTGGGAACACTGCAATCCTTTGCATTATGAACTTCTTGGTTTATGGAATGTGACAGTGTGACAAGCCGATCAGCTCATGTGACGACAGACAGTGTGAGAAAATCTTTCACTTTCTTTCTCTGTTACACCCTGAAAGGAAATGCTTGAATTATAGAAAAACCTTCTGTTTACTTCAGTACTTTAAGTGCATCACATTTTAAACTGTAATCTTTATACTATCTTGAATCTAGAAGGAAGTAATTATGACTAATGACAGTGGATGAAAAACAAGCTAATAGAGAGTTCTGCTCATGAACTGTAAACACAAGGTGAACGTAAAGAGATGAACTGTTGACCATGACAAAGCCCTGTGGCCCTGGTGTAATTTATATTAACTTCCAATCCTAGTATTACAATATGATTACGTTATAAATAAATAATATCACAATAATTAGGTTTGACTATGACTAAATAGTGTTTCTAGTGATGTGTAGGTGCCCTGCTTGGCATGAGTCTTTTTTCACATGTCTTTATAACAGTTTGGGTATTTTTTAGGTACTCGACAGATTTCAGAAAGAAGAGATAAAATTAGAAGTCTGGAGGTGAGATTGCTCTTTGGGTCTGGTAACATGAGCTGGCTGAATTTAGGCTATCAGCTGATTATATTTAATGGCCTTTGTGGCATCAATGTTACAATGTTTTGTGGTTATAATGATGCAGTTCAGTAAATTTAAATTTAAATATCCTATGTTTCTATAATATGGTGCATTAGTCATTACCACTCAGGGCTGCCGCTCCCCAAGCCTGGTTCTGAGGTTTCTTCCTTTTAAAGGAGTTTTCCCTCCCACTGTCACCAAAGCGCTTGTTCACAGGGGGTCATCTGATTGTTGGGGTTTTCTCTGTATTACTGTAGGGTCTTACATTGCAATATAAAGCACCATGAGGCAAGTGCTCATTTACAACTTTTTAAACTGCATTTCATTGAATTGTCAATTATTTTTATTATTCATAAATTATTATTATTATTATTATTATTATTATTATTATTAGTCAATTGATTTTTTTTTTATTGTATTCTTCTCCCTTTAAGGCCACAGTCAGCTGCTGAAAGGAGCATCGTTGGTATTGTTGCCTCCCTCGTCTCCTCCTTCTTTTCTCCTTTCCCCTCCCTTCTCCCGTCTATCAATCCTCTTCTCGACACACGCACCCCGATTTCCGCATCGCCTCCTCCGGTATAATGACCAACGATAGCCCGGAGGAGGAGACCCGAGCTCCGGGCGGCGGAGGAGGTGGTTGTGGAAGAGCAATCGGTAGAAAACACCGAGCGGATGACAATGTGACGATCCTAACATCATCCATGGATTTACACAGAGCCAGCCGGAGCCGAGCCAGCAGCAGCAGCAACGATGCCGCCCCGAGCATCACGTCCTCCGTGGATCTGAGCACCTCCTCCCTGGAGCTGAGCATCCAGACGCGGATCTTTAAGATCATCGTCATCGGGGACTCCAACGTGGGGAAGACCTGCCTCACCTTCCGCTTCACGGGGGGCAGCTTCCCCGATAAGACCGAGGCCACCATCGGCGTGGATTTCAGGGAGAAGGTGGTGGAGATCGAAGGGGAGACTATCAAGGTAACAGGCAGCAGAGGAGCTGGATGCTGATCAGTGGTGTTCCCTCACTCCTACACCCTTCCTCCTCCTCTCGGCTGAGCTGATCAGCTGCCAGTGGACACAAAGGGGGCCGTTTCTTTCATTTTATCCTCACACTCTCAAAGGATGGGCAACATTTTAGAATATCTCTGGAGAAATGTAACATTTAAAAAAACATATTTTTAGTACATTCTAAAGAACTACAACTCCCTTTTTTCTTTGCCGCCACATGCTCTGTAGTCAGTAACAGGCCACAGGAAGATAAAGGTAGCCTCTAATGAATTCTATTGTATGGCTCAGTAGGCTTTTTGTGGATTTCGAGTTTGAAACATAAACAGAAATGAATATATTTTTACAAATCTGACTATGAATGCAACATTTCTTAAGAGAATATTAAAACTCTAAATGAAAAACAAAACATCAAAATCTGACTGTGGTGCTGCAGAATCTATAAATATGCGCTTGTCCACCTTCAGCACGTGCAAGCCATTCATTTACATGTATAATATAAAGCAGGTCTACAAGGTGATTGCAACAATTAAGCTGTTCAATCAACAAAAATAACCACATTCCCGTGTTTGCACGTGTGAGGCAAGCCCCTTAGCTGGGCTGTTATTGTAGTCACAAAGTAAAGACAGCAGCATCGTAAATGTAGGCCACACTGTCATGTGCCCTGATTGTGAAATTAAAATGTAATGACTTTGAAGATCATTTCTGGAGCAATGCGTACTGGCAGACATAACAAAACCAACATCAGACCACAGTGTAAAAACAGGTTCAAGATTTTAGCATGAATATGAAAGGTTAATAATTTGCTTACTCATCTGGTTCGTCGTTTCTTTAACTGTGATTCCTGACTCACACCTTGGCTGGTCACTCAGACCAGACGCTGTGATGTCAGTGAAGCTTACCTTTGTGTGCTCCCCTCCCTGCTTTCTCTCAGTGGATTATTCTGTGTGCATACTCCAGGTTCCCCCAGTGCTGACTCACAAACACAGTTGCACAGTCGCATTACGTAGTATTAGGTCATTGTATCTGAATCATCCAAATGCTCCCCAGACACACCTGCCACACTGTACAGTCATTGTTGTGAGACTGTGAAAATATCTGCTTTCTTGTTGCTGCTCTCTGAGCTGGTTACTGCTGGTGGAGTACATGGAAATGGGACATTAAATTAAGATTAATCCTCATTGGTAATTAACTCCATTTGCATAAGCAGCTGTAAGAGGAGACAGCTATGACTCCCCCTAAAGATGGATCTATATGTCTTTAAAATACTTAAAGAGTGATCAAAACAGGCCCATCTATTGTTTTGTTTTTACATTCATTTTTCTGTTCAACTGGTAATCCCACTGATATTGACGAGCTCTATTTCAACAGAGACCTTGTCAAGATGGCAGCAGTTTCTGATTGGATAATTCAAAGACAGGAAGCTGCCAACATTTATCTTAAAGAAGATGCTGTAAAGAGAATTTGCCCTTCAGTGAGCCCCCCACAAGTTTGCCTTCAGCACCAGAGCCAAGATGTCAATGTAAAATCCTGCCTTTTTATGTAAAAGTGAACTCTTCCACTCTGAAGTAAAAACTAGGCCATTCTGTAGAAGTGGGGAAAAAATGTTGTCATACAAGTCAAAATTTCACTTGTACCTTTGATATAAGAGACTAATATATCATTAAAATTCAGAGGATTAAGTACAGAGGGATTAAACTGTGCAGCTCCCATGCTTTCTATTCCTCTGGCTGGTAAATATAAGTAAAATACAAATTTACAACTTCAAACGGCATAAACCTGCGTAGGACTATAAAAAGAAAAGCAGACTGATGTGTCAAAATAATGTCATTGATTCTCACGAGGGCATGAGATAACCTGAAAAAATATGTTTCGTAGCTTTTGACGCTCATTTCAAATTGATGAAAACAATGCTATTTACATATTCAACGTTTCTTTTTAAACTGACGTTCCCTCTGAGTGCATACATAATGCCGTATCTCTTATATTCACTTTCATAATGTCCATTTGTAATCAGTTTAAATAGGATGCAATTTTCTCAACTTATCAAATCAAGAGGGCCACGCGTTCGAAACGCTGAGCTTTGATGTTATGGTTGGCTCTGATGCAGTGTTCTGCCTCTAATGATAAATAGCTGCGCTAGTCCTTTCAAATGGTAATAGCAGATAATTCTCTGGCCCTTTTTACACTGCAGGCCTGTGCTAAGTGTTGGGAGAACTCCCTGCTGATATACAAAGTGCTACTGATCAGACAGAAAAAAAACAAAACCGTTTTTGTGCATTAGTGAAAATAAATTCTGACCTCCGATTCATCCTAATGGCCTTAGTAAGGCTAAATCTGAAATCAGTAATTATTAAAAATTACTTCATTAAGCAGTGGTATGGTACAGTGCTGGGGCTAAATACTTCTCTTTTGCTCCCCTGTTGACTGGGAACAACATTCTAAACATTTGATGAACTTGGCTAACTAGCTTGAATACCCTAATTTTGTTTGAAAACATAATATGTTAAAGAACACTTAATGATTTGATCAATTCTCTTTTGAAGCCTCAAATTTGGTATATTGGCAGCAGATATTTTATATTTTTGAAATCTATCATAATCATTTTGTTTATGATATTCTAGTTCTAGCTGGAACTAGAATAGTTTTCAGCTAATGCTAGCACTAACATAGCATTCTAGCTAGTCTAGCTAGCTCACATGGTTAGAAAGGTAAAGGATGCTAATTTTGGTAAAAGTTTAAAATGAATAGAAGAAATAAAGAAATAAACAAACTGGAAAAATAAAGAGCTGACTCATTGGAGTGTCTTTAAGTACAAACGTAGTACAAAAGTTAGACATAGCTACTGTGACTTCATGTTGTTGTTTGCTGTCTCATTGTTTGCAGTCTCATTTTAAAGCCTTGAGCATTTTCAAACAAAACCAAGGTGGGTCTTACTACGAAAATGCGTGCTCATTTATTCCTGCATACCTCAGGTAATACTCCACTTTGAAGGATAGTATGAACAGGATTTACAAAACAGACTTAATTTTTTATTCAATATGACTCAAACAAGTCACTGAGCCCATAAAGTCTTCAAGATAGTGTTTACAGAAAGCTGTTTTCTGTAGACGTCTATAGGTCTAGGTAATAGTGGGTGAAGTCTTGCATTTTAACATATATACACTTATTATGGAAAAGTAATTGCGCTAAAGAGAATAAAACCATATTTTGTACTTAATTATGTAATTATGCTTATGTCTGCTGTAAAGCTGGACATTTAAATCTAGTCTTGACACACCTGTGGAGCCAGCAGGAAGTGTTTGTTTTGATGAAATGCAGATTCTGGGCTTTTCGAGTTTTGTTTTTCAAGGCCCAGAGATTGACACTTGCTTCTAACCCACATTACATTATTTTAGGATACATACTGTAGATATTGGCTGAACCTGCTGTTAATGATCAAGCAGAAAAACGCACTGTACTGTAGAACCATGCTCTCCTGAGACCCTGTAGCTAGGAATATATTTGCACTGTTTCCTGCTCACGTGGCAATGTTCTGATTTGCAAAGTTGCAAGCTTAGACAACTCATTGCAGCCTAATTCATATTCATTGTTATTTCATTTGTACAATTTTATCTCAAGTAATTGTATGCAACAAAAAAGCTGTTGCTGTTACTTCTGATATTAAAATTGTCTTATATTTCATGATCTGCTGGATATTCTAAGAGAATACCATTTATATTTTCCACTTCTGTCAGTGCTGTCTCTATGTGTAATGATCGGTTGTCTCTGTAATTTGTATATAAACCTAAGTCGTCTGTCTCTACAGGTGCAGGTATGGGACACAGCAGGCCAGGAGCGCTTTCGTAAATCCATGGTGGAGCACTACTACCGCAATGTTCATGCTGTGGTCTTTGTATATGATGTTACCAAGATGGCTTCCTTCCGCAACCTACAGACTTGGATAGAGGTTGGCATTACATTGTAAAAATCACTTGTCAGTGAACAACAGAGGAGGCTGACTTACAGCCGCTATGTAATGATCCCCCTTTGGTACCATAAGGACTCTGAGCATTGTTCAGTGTTCCCTCCTACCCCCAAGACTGTTTATTAGTCACCGTTTGACACTGTGCTGTTTCCATCACCAGATGTGGTTTGGTGCTGTCAGAGTCTGGTGCTGTTTGGACTCTGGAGTTTGACGACACAGGAGGCAGATGAATCCAAAAATGCGTACTTTTACCAGCCATTCACCAAATCTGAAAAGGGAAGAAGGAAAAAAACAAATGGGAAAGTCAAATCATGTGCAGTCAGATTTTCTACACAGCAGTTCTCTTTCTCTGAGTCTAAGTCTCAACTATTAATAACAATCAAGACTTGAACCAAGACATAAGTTGTAAAACTGAAATGCAACTACAGTCATCTGAAAGTAAACACAAGAATCAGTGATAACGTCACTAGAGATGGTCATCCAACCAATATCGCATTTTTAAGACCAATATTTGATGATTTCAAAAGCCAGTATTCCATATGTCGGCCAATATTTTTCCCTCTTGACAATAAGTTGCAGAGCGCCCTCTAGTGGACAAACTATATACAATGTCAACACTCAACATGGTGGAAGGGTGTTTCTCCCTTCTCTTCTTTTTTCAGGTTTCCCTTAATTACCCATTATAAACAGTGCTTACTCAATGTGCACTACCACTGATTACACTGCACCTTAAATTGCACCTTACAGCTTATATATGTTTGTATCTTTTCTCTTTATTATTAGTAATTTTAATGTAAAAATCTACACAGCAAAATCTCCAGTGTTAAATTAACACTGGAGAGGGTATATATGGGTCCACACCTCTGAGTGTTAAATACAACACTGTTGAGTGTTAAATTAACACTTTTGACAGTGTTATATGTTTAAAAGTAACCTAGTCAGTTTTGAAGATTAACAATGGCTAACACTGAGCAGTGCTGATTTTCTAACACTGGAAAATAACTCAAAATGTTAGAAATATTCCAGTGTTAGAAAATCAGCACTGCTCAGTGTTAGCCATTGTTAATCTTCAAAACTGACTAGGTTACTTTTAAACATATAACACTGTCAAAAGTGTTAATTTAACACTCAACAGTGTTGTATTTAATACTCAGAGGTGTGGACTCATATAGACACTCTCCAGTGTTAATTTAACACTGGAGATTTTGCTGTGTGAAACCATAAAGCTGCACTTTCTTTTTGCCTTATAGTCTGGGGAGATCTGAAACAGTAGTAACAGTGACAATACAGATCTATGTTTACATGTGTGACAATGTTACAACTGCTGTTGTTATACACACTGGCCAAAATCATTTCAATGTGTAACAGCAAACTGACACTGCTATAATAATGTTCATTATTTGCACTACTGACAATGTGGCCCCTACTACCCCCGAACAAGGACAGTAAAATGAACCTAAGCTCCTGTTTAAGCTCATTTTGACTAGCATTTGCAGCCCTTTAAAGACTAATGTGGCAGTGGCATGGCGGCACTGCAAGTGTAAAATTCACACAAGTAGAGTAATTTTGTGGGATGTTGTAAAGACAAAGACATTTCTAAGTGTTAATACAAGCTCTGTTTAGCTCTGTGTCTCACTGGCACAGCTTCCAGGGTCTCCTCTCAGTGAAAGTGAGTCATGGTTAATGTGCAGTAACCTGTTTTCCTGCCACAGCAATTTGTTGGAATGTCTAAAATGGAAATAATTTATAGCCAACACTCCCTTTTTAATTTAGTGTAGTTCTGTCAGCATTTGCTAGAAAAAAAATTGTGGTTTTTTTTTTTTATACACGATATTTATATCAGTGGTTTTGCATGACAGATGCTTTCCAGCTTGTTGTTATCCCTTCAGTACAGCTCACTGTGAAGTCCTGATATTCTAAGTATTATCAGTAGATATACTGTGGGTAATTTTTAGCAGCAGTAAAATAATTTGTAAATTATATATAATGTAATATCTTATTCAATATAATTTAATATATAAGGTTTTTTAATTACACGTGATTATTTATATATTATTCTATAGTGTCATTTATTTACACTGAATGGTGGGAACGGGGACTTCTCGCACATCCTGGCACCAGTGCGATGACATGGATGTATTTTAAATGTGAAAAAGTCCTTCTTTTGTTTTCACAGCCAAGAGACCAAATGTCTATGTTGTACTCTACATGGTTTTACAGACACACAGCCAAAGTTTATAAAGCGATATGCTTTTCACTTTCCAGGAGTGCAATGGTCATCGGGTGTCGGCATCAGTACCTCGAGTCCTGGTGGGGAACAAGTGCGACCTTGTGGACCAAATACAGGTTTGTGTGCACCGCCGAGGATCGCAGCGTGACTTCAGGGTTTATTCATCATCCACTTAACAACCGATCACTTGTGCTTTCCCAGGTGCCCTCCAACATGGCGCTGAAGTTCGCCGACGCCCACAACATGCTGCTATTCGAGACGTCGGCAAAGGACCCGAGAGAAAGTCAGAACGTCAACTCGATCTTTATGTCCTTGGCCTGCCGTCTGAAGGCTCAGAAGTCTCTGCTCTACAGAGACGTGGAGAGAGAGGATGGGCGAGTGCGACTCACACAAGAGACTGAGACAAAGAGTACTTGTCCTTGTTGAGGAAAAGGAGGAGCGGGAGGAATAATGGAAGGGAGGAGAGAAGAGTTTCTCTACATTTGAAGAAGGAAGAGGAAAAGGGATGATAGGGCGAAAGACAAGAGTCGTTTAAATTTGTAGTTTAGGAGAAGGATGGGGGTGTTAAAGCTGACACTACGAGGTGGACGGTAGAGGGGCTTAAAGCTTGTGCAAAGGACTGAAAAATCACCAACATCCTGGGAGTGATGCATCTGTTAACAATTCAGAAATAAGATGAAGCTGCCTTTTCAACTACAGTATAGTTTAGAAATTCTTCCACTTATTTGCACATATATACACAATCTGAGTAATCTGAAACCAGCCCTAGCTCGGTGTTTTCCAAGGTCATTATTAACCGCAGCAGCTTATTTTACTGGCGGTTTTTTGCTGTCAGAGCTTCATATTTGTCACATTTCACCCTTGTTGTGATTGCACCATTTCTACCGCCTTAAAAGCTAAACAGCTGGCTCTAAATTAGTTTTAATGACCCGAGGCAAAAACAGCAAAGATGTTTCAAGGATTTGAAAAAGCATTCAACAGATTCTTCTTTTGTTGAGAAATATTAGACTTTTATCGTCTCCCCCCTCCTTACATTTATGTTGCCTGATATCAAAAGCCCTCAAATGAAGGACTTAAAATCATTGTGAGATTTAAATGAATGGAGAAGATGACAGATTGCAGGATCTACAGAGGAAGACCTGACGAGAAGGTTTCCTGCAAATGGGCCATTTATAGGTTGCCAGAGAGCATGTCAGCTATTGATTTAGAAGCTGTGAGATCCTTTTACCCTTATGCAGGTGAAAGGCACTCTCCTACAAAGGGGAGGCAAGGCTCTTGTTTCTCATCCACTCCTCATGTAAATGTATCTTCTCCATGTTGTCCCAGTGGCCTAAGCCAGCTTTGCCACTGGATGTAAATTCAAAAACATCAAGTCTTTAAAATAGCTGCCCGGCTCTCTCCTGTTATGCAGCATCAATGCTCTAATAGGTATTTTTCAAGCTAGAGGCCTTCTAGCTGCCTTAGATGAAGCTTCACTGCCTCCAGTCTCTGAAAATGCAGGAGAGAAAACTGTGAACCCTGTGTAGGTGATGGAAAGGCCTTTGTGCTGCTGAACCCTTAAGCCTGGATTATTCGAGTCACTGGTGAAACTGGCAGCGTGAGACACTGTAGAAAGCCATATTTAATATTTCCTGCACACAGAGAGGCAGCTTGCTTTGCACCGAGGAAGCTCCCATGTAGGCTGTGGGTGAAGGAACACACTGTACATAAATCAGTGTTTAAGCAATGAAGCCTCTGTGTCACAAGAAACCATCCAACATCCCAACTGTGATGTATGTCAGTTTGATATAGTAGCACACTTAGCATATTTTACCACTGTAGCCTACTCTTGTGTGATTCTATTAATGTATCTGGATGCCATATGTAGAAAAATCAGATCAGCGAGCATTTAAGAGCGGCGTTCCCTCCAAGCTGCCAGTCTGATGTCCTGATTAAATTATTCACAGACTGAATCTGAACACTGTGCAAATCCAGAGAGCTTCTGCCTGAGGTGTGCCATGTTTTGGTGATCTTTCATACAGATTTTACGAACGGTGCAAAAGTCTTCAGCCACAAATAGTTATAAAATAGTCCTAGTCATTTCATAGCAATAAAATAAAGTGCTATTTCAGCATGGTGTGCAGTCTGCCCTTAAAAAATATGAGGCAAATGGATGAATAGAGGACAGGAGAAGTGGCAGGCCTTAAAAGCTCTACAGCAGATATCTGAAAGTCATTTGCTTAAGAAATAGGCAAAATCGACCAAAGACCCAACACAGGATTTTCAGTTGATCCACTGACTGTTTGCCAAAGCCTCATCAGAAATGGTTTCAGTGGAAAGGCAGCTGTCAAGAAGCTTCCTAAAGAAAGGAAACAGGGACTAAACTGTGCCAAATTACACAAAAGCTGTAATAAAAATCAGTAGAGACAGGTCTTATTGACCAATGAATCCAAATGTAACATTTCTGTCAGCAGGCACAGCGGAGGCCAGGAGAAATGGGCCCACCGTGCAAGACCATCTGGAAAACGCTGCTTGGCAACTGACCTTTTCATGTTTGAGCATGACAATGATCCAAACACACTGTCAATGCCATAAAATTAGAAATGATTAGAAAAACACACAGTCGTGGATTGGCCTCCCCAGAGCCCAGACTTCAACATTCCTGAAGCAGTGTGGGATCATCTTAGTTAATGTATTTCCGTGTATGTGTGCACCTTTCAAGAAATTGCTACACCCATATTCCTACCAAAATATAAAAAAATGAGGGCCGGCTCAAGACTTTTGCACAGTTCTAACAGCAGGATCGAACAGCTGTCACAAGTGAATCAAATGACATTACTGTAAAACATCAGGAAGAGCTCTGTTCATTCTCCTTATATGGGCTAATCTGTGACTTCTTTTGTTTGTTTGTTTATTTGTTTTTAATCTCCATAAATGGCATCCACAGGTGCGCCTCAGCCACAGCTGGGGAAACCACTACGTTCAGGATTGATGGAGCGGTATCCCAGGACATAAAATGTAAAAGGAATTGTTCACCCTTTAAATTTTAATACATTAACATCGACAGCTTTGTCCATCAGTGGGTTTGACTGTCAATTGGATTGACTGAACTAGACTAATGAGCAGAAAAACACATTGTGGAAAAAAGAAAAATGTGTCTGCATTTCTGTTAGCAGATTTACTAACATGGTTTCATATGAATAGAAAAGGAAATGAAGCTATAGTTAGGTTGTTTTCACTGTCATCAACCAAACATATATATCACTGTTTATGAAATTATTCAGCAGTTTATGTCATTTACTAGAAAATGTAACATCGCTTAACAAACGTGCAGATTTAACCATTTAAAACTGCAAAATGTGCATTTTTCCAGGTCGAAGAGTTGCAAATATATGCTTGCGTTCCCTTTTCTCTATATCTCCAGTGTGTTTTCTAATATATTTGTACTTTTTTGCAGTTGATTTGTGTCATTTGTAATAACCCATGTTTGCTCTTGAAGGGTTGCCTTTGCATTTTGATATTTAGTCTGGTATTATTGTTTATCTGCAAAACGTCTGTATGTGGAAAATAATAAATATCGAATTCACTTTGAAGCATATATCATTCATATATATCCATAAGAACACACAAACATCGATGGACAGCTTGAACAAGCCAAAATTAAACAAGTTAGTTTATCATCACAGTTCATTATTTGATTTACTGTTTTAAGTGAATTAGGTTCTTTTTTTTTCTTTTTTTTTTAGAAAACATGTTTTTGTTATCTTTTAAATCCTTAAGAAGCTGTATTAGCTTTAGCATCATGGTCAAATGAATGTGGTCTTTCTTCGCTTAAGAACTAAAGTAAAGTTAGCTGCAGTCCTACAGAGTATCAGGATATTGGTTTTATACATTACCTACTTGCAGTGCTAACACAACTTAGCCTGTGGTAGCTTAAATCAAAGCGCTAGCTTATTTGCTAGCTAGCCAGCTCATTATTAGCTAAACTCTCACTAATTTAAAGAATATTTTAATGATTTTTTAATATTTAGGATTTCTCTGGTTTTATACAATAATACAAATTGTTATTTCGCTTTATTATCTAAAACAGCATTTGTCTTTGGTACTATCTACTATCTACAGCAGTGGTCCCCAACCTTTTTTGGGCCATGGACGGTTTGTGTCCGACAATATTTTCACGGACTGGTCTTTAAGGTGTCACGGATAAATACAACAAAATAAAACCAGTGCCGGTGTTGTGCCAAAAAGTGATTGCCTGCCAAAAACTGATTTCCAATGTTTCCGTGTGTTTTTTATGTGTAATATCGTTATGTATGTTGCTAAATAGACTTTGGTGAATGGGTATTACAAATGGGTTGTATATAAAATTTAAAAATTACCTGTTTCTCAAGTATCTTTGTAACTGTGTTATTGTACTTACATTATAATCAATCAGCTCCCTTTTGTCCACTTAAAATATCTTTACAGAACTATGATTGGCGATCCTTATGTCTCACACAGCATAACTCCACTAGCTCTAGACGATGGAGAGAATATGGCTGGAAAAATGTGATTAGGTTTTTTATTACTCCGTATATCAAAAGCAAGCAGTTGAAAACACCCCAACAATGCTGGAGATTATGTGGAGACTGGAACGCCAATCACTCACATGTGTTTTGGAAGTGTAAATATATTAAATCATATTGGGAAAGAATCGCGGCAACAATGACGAAGGTGCTGGGGTATGAAGTACTGTGTGAAGCACGAGTAATGTATTTTGGAATATGGGAAAATGTAAAAAAGGAGGACTGGTATTTGTTTAAGATTATGTTGTTGTCAAGCAAAAAGGTGATAACAAAGAATTGGCTGAAAAGCGATCCTTTAAAACTGGAAGACTGGATGGACGTAATCGAGGACATATATACAATGGAAAAAATGACTTACACTCTGAGACTGAAATCTGACAAACACCGAAAACAGTGGACAAAATGGATAATTTATAAGTCTCAGTCAGCCTTATAGGGCGGGACCTCTCGTGGGTTTTTTTTTTTTTTTTTTTTTTTTTTTTTTTTTTTTTGTGTGTTTGTTGTTGTGTTATTATTATTATTATTGTCTTGTCCGTATGTAATACAAAGGAAAAAGTACAAAATAAAGAGTTAAAAAAAAAAAAAAAAAGAGAATATTTTAAAGTCAACAATAATTTTTTTAACTGCATAAATAAAGCATACATAAAGGCCACTGCCAAAAACTGATTGCGGCTTCTACCTTGCTACAGGAATGTTGTTTGTTGCTCAAGATGATGTGATATCATTTATGAGGGATACATTTGACATATGTTTCACATATTATAGACCAACAAGTTATTTATAGCAGTTTAAATACAAGCAATCAGTTTTTGGCAAATACCAGAAATCAGTTTTTAACAGACAATCACTTTTTGGCACAACACCGGTACCAAAAACACACGCAAAAAGGCCCAGGGAAACTGAGTTAACAATAATAAACGATAAAAACCCTGAAAACCATAAATTTCACACCTGAGCCTCAACTCCTGCTGCCGGGTAACAAACAACTCCGGTCCGTGACCCGGGGGATGGGAACTGCTGATCTACAGCATCTTTGACTGACACAAGGTCAAATCAGACCTGGGGACTCAAATCCATGTTTCTTCCATCTGTTCTTCTGTCATTCTACATAGTGTGGAGGCTAAAGCCTATCCCAGTTGCAACAGGGCAAGAGGAGAGGTACACCCTGGACAGGGCTAATTCAATTTCTTTACACCCACTGGAGCTCAGTGTAAGTTAATAGAAGTCAGCGTTCCTTGTTTGATGACTCTTCAGATGGATGTTGCTGACAGGGATTCGAATGCAATGCACCCCATTTAATCAATACTACAAAAACGTCAGACTAAAACCGAGAATAATGAATCGCTCTTTTTGAAAAAGCCTGAAGAGTCATGTTGGCTGATTTTATGGTATTGTAATTTTGTTAGATCCTGTAAATCTGTGGTGACTTTTGTTTTTGCCTGTCAGTTAACTCTGCTTTTTGGACTGTGTGTGATTCTCCTCTTCTGTTCATATGTTTCATATGTAACACTGTATTGTTACAATCTCACCAAGAAACTTACGATAAAACTGCTGAAGAAGCATCGCTTGACTCTGAACCTTTTTCGTATCACTGCCCTTGAATTGGTTGCTTTAAAAACAGTGATCAGATATGCAAACACTCGCAGTCAGCTGCAACCTTTGGTGACTTTGATGCATCAAGACCATGATGAAAAGGCAATAAGATACAGTCAGTCTCTTATCAGTCTATTTTTGCTAATATGTTGATGAACTCTCAGCAAAAATTCACATTAGGCATTAATTCACATTAATTACTTACATTCAGAGTCCAGTCAGACCTTCATTTTTGAGACCTAATTTCAAAAATTAATCTGCAAAAAGTGAGGTAGTTGCTGCAAAACAGATATTTAAATGCAAAATGACAGGAGTGCTTGGCAACCATGCTTTTGCACACAGATATAACCAGAATACAACTACGTTAGCTGAGCTGCATCGCAGACAGTTTACACTCATCAGTCCAAACTGACTCCGACTGATTGCAAAGTGCTGCCAGTCTGTTTCCTTTGCAAGGAAGCTGTCGTCCTATTACTTTGTAGATTTGAACTTATGTGCCCGTGCCAACAGCATGGTGTCTTCAGTTTTCAGTGTTTCCCTCACACGCAGAACTCAGAATTTCACATCTGTTTATCCGTTCTCTTGCTCTCTGTCCTGTATCCTATTTCACCCTTCATGTGTGACCCTGTTTCTGCTGCACTCTCATTCTATTTCTGTCTTAATCTCGCTATAGATTATCCCTGTAAGTCACTCTATGGTCCTCTCATATGTCACTGTCAGCACTTCTTCATTTACCTCTGTGTGTAGTCTGTCTGCATCTTTCCCTTCTTTTTCTCTCCCTCTCTTAACATGTGGCCTGTTGCAGTTCCTTGTTTTTGCCTACAAAGTATAATTCTCAAGAAGGTCACATGTCCATAAATAGATGTAGCAGATGAGTGCTGCTGAGTGTTGAGAGAATGAGAGGTTTATAGAGGAAAAACATGAGGTTTTCACTGATCCTTAATACTGAATCTGCAGGCCTCTGTTTGAAGGAACATTAAAATATTTAAGAGGCTAAATCTGTACATTTATTCATGCCATGCCTTGCAGTTAAATGTAACAAACGTATTTAAGCATAAAAAGGCATGTGCCCTGACTTTATAACATAGTTATTATAGTTATGTTTTCGGTTTCCAGGCAAAACTATTTTGGAGTGGATGATGTGGTTTGGCATGTCAGCTTTCAAGAGACAGTCCTCAGAAACAACCAGCAGTAATGAGTAAGTCTGAGTCTAAATATATATTGTATATTACATTAGATTAGATTCATTGGATATTAATGGAACATTTAATGAGAACGCCTTGGTTGCTGTCCTAGGTTTTGAAATCTCTCATTTTAATTTCTTATTATATTAGATAGATATATAGATACTTTATTGACCTCATGGGGGAAATTATTGTTACAACAGTGTGATAAAGAATAAAAATAGTACAGTGTACAATAAACATCAAATAAACAACACATGAGAAGCCAAAGTTCTTTGCCTACGTTCTGGAATTGGGGTGGATGACGCTGTCATCTACCTGGTACACCGATCCCTCTCTCACTTAGAGCCGGCGGGGAGCACTGTGAGGATCATGTTTTTTGACTTCTCCAGTGCTTTCAACACCATCCAACCTGCACTACTGAGAGGGAAGCTGGAGGGAGCCGGAGTAGGCAAACAGCTGACTGCATGGACCATCAACTACCTTACCAACAGACCACAGTATGTGAGGCTCCATGACTGTGTGTCCGAGGTGGTAATCTGCAGCACGGGGGCACCACAGGGCACGGTTCTCTCACCTTTCCTGTTCAGCCTTTACACTTCAGACTTCTGTTATAATTCGGACGATTGCCATATACAGAAGTTCTCAGATGATACAGCCATCATTGGATGCATATCAGACGGGAATGATCAGGAATACAGGGGGGTCATCAGTGACTTTGCTGGCTGGTGTGGGACCAACGTACTCCAAATCAACGCCGGCAAGACAAAGGAGATGATCATAGACTTCAGGAGGAAGTCACCCCCTGCAACACCGGTGAACATCCAAGGGAAAGACATCGAGATAGTGGACTCTTATAAGTACCTGGGTGTTCACCTCAACAATAAACTGGACTGGACTACAAATACAGACGTCCTGTATAAGAAGGGCCAGAGCCGACTCCACCTGCTGAGGAGACTGAGGTCCTTCGGAGTCTGCAGGACTCTGTTAAGGACATTCTATGACACTGTGGTAGCATCTGCCCTTTTCTATGCAGTGGCCTGCTGGGGGAGTGGATGCATGGACAGGGACAGGAGCAGGATTGACAAACTGGTGCGGAGGTCTAGCTCCGTGCTGGGATGTCCCCTGGAGTCTGTGGAGGTGGTTGGTGAGGGAAGGATGTTAGTAAAGGTGACATCCATCATGAACAACCCACATCACCCACTGCATGAGTATGTGAGTGGGCTGAGCAGCTCCTTTAGTCAGAGACTGAAACACCCTCGCTACAGGAAGGAGCGCTTTCTCAGATCATTCATCCCAACAGCAGTTAGACTCTATAACTCCTCAATCACAATGTCATAAGTCACTGGACACTGTGAACATCCACTGTCACCACTTCATGCATAATGGACCTTCCATGTGTATAGACATGTGCAGGTATATATGTATGTATATGTATACATATGTATATTTAGTGTGTACGTGTGTGTGTGTACATGTCTATAAACAGGAATAGTAGTGGTACAATAGCTATATCAAGCTATATAGTTTATGTCTTCCATATTTCCAGCCATATCCATAATCACATACTGTGTATGCTACCATTGTATATGGTGTATTATCTTACTTTTTTTCATTGATTGTACTTATTGTATTTTTGTATTTCCTTCTGATATCTGTACCTGAGCTGAGGTGACGCAAAAATTTCCCCGTTGTGGGATCAATAAAGTCTTATCCTATCTCTTATCTTATCTTCTTTGCAACAGATTCCAGTAGTTAGTTAAAGATAGTCAGTATTATGTTTGTGAATGCACATTGTAAAACCAAGTGAGGAAAAAGAGCAAGGTGGAATAGTTGAAATGTGGCTTGATAAATATGGAGAGGGATAAATTTGCTGTTTTCCCGGAGGGACTGGCGGGCCGTGCTGTTGGGATAATATATTTTTTCATTTTTTCTTAGAGCTCAAATATGGTACACCATAGGATAAACACAGCGGTCATTTTTATTTTGATATATTTCCTGTTATATCAAAGTGCATTCCTATTTATTACCCGTGGAGAGCAGCAACAGGCTCGGATGACAGTAAGCAGCCTCAGTTTTCAGTAGAGGAAGAAAGCGGAGACGTCACATGGGGAGATACAACAGCAGTAGCTGCTACACCACTAATCACACAACATTAACATAACTAGCTACTAAAAGCTAACCTGGCTAGCTAATTGTTTCGTCTTCTTCATGCAGTCGGATTTGCAAATTTGCAAGAAACAAAATTCATAGACGGTGCAAAACGGAAAACAATATTACGGTCACACACAGCTACCGTGGCCTCTTCTTGCATCCAGTAGGCAGGGTATTTAGGCTAGCTAGCGACTCTGCCTTGGCTAGCGTCAGGCTAGCCAGCTAGCTAGCTAGCTACTAACATCGCTATCGGTAGTTAGCTAGCTAGCGAGCTGTAGTAACTTACGTCATGGAGGAACTAGTCGTGGAAGTAAGAGGGACAAGTGGGGCTTTTTATAAGGTAAGTTATTGACTTTTGTCGAGTTTAGTGACCACCGTTCACACACTATGTACCAAGTAAGCCTAACTAACATGAAATTGTGTCACGGGGCTAGCTCAGTGTTATATGTGGGCCTCGGTGCTTCTGCTCAACGTCTACCGGGACCTGAAACCTGTAAACAAAGCTAACGCTGCGGTGGGGCTCTAACATCAGCGGTAGTGGATAAATTGGTGAACTATTGGTGATAATGACGCTTAACCAGGGTAGCTGTTTTAGCGGTATCGGTAACGCTGATGTGACTGCTGTACGATGGTACCCCTAAAGTGATGTGCAAGGGTTGGTTGCAGACTCACAAACATCAGAATCAATCATGGGTTGGCTGTTTTTTGCTTTTGTCAAATAAGTTAATTCAGAGCAGCACACAGGGGCGATGGTTTGGCTAACCTTTATTGTGCCCGTAGCTGCCAGGTGTTTTCTTGTTTTGTCAAGACTGCAGAGATTTTGGGGTCAGTCAGGCAACAAGTAGATCATAAATCCGATCCCGTGACCTGCGTGTATCACTGGGGTGGGGTGGGGGAGATAACATAAGCAGTACAATGGGATAACACGCTAATTAGCAATAATTACTTACATTTGAATATTGTTTAATTCAAGGACACAAGAATACAATGAATGGTGAAGAATCTAAATAAAATGATACATTTATTATTTATTTATTTTAGCTGTCAGGTTTGTTGTAGTGTAAATATAGGATGACATATATCTCAAGTAAAGTTCTGACAGATGTCTTTTTAAAGCTAATAGTTTTGTTGTGGCCACATTAATGCGAGGTACATGAATGCTGTGAGTATGCTGTATAATCAGGGTAAATAGTAATTGGAATTAATCTTGATTCAGGTCACATACTCTCATTAAGCTCAGCAGTTGCCATGTAAACCATAGACTTTCATGCTGTGCTCAAAACTTGTATGCTTTCCCAAATCAAGAGGCTTTTCCTTTGAATGTAGGAAAGTTGAAGTTGGCACTGTCAGCTGTACTTTGGCTTTTAGCTAGGTGTGGCACTAAACAGAAGCCTTTCTTTTAATAGTTGCAATCATATTGTTAGCAAGTACAGAACCATATGAATGGGTGGGTGTGTCCGAACATTTGACTGGTGCCATAGCTTGAATGATAAGTTTTACTGTCAAACAGCTATGAGAAAAGTTAGGCTAATTTTTGTTAGATAGTAGTCTGGTTTGAAAAAATCCAGTCCCACCAGGTAACTCTTAAGAATACTTTCATTAGCCGTATATCTATCATAACCTACATGTATACCACCATTATATTTAATGTATTTTACCTTATGTAGATCAATCTAATAAGATGATGTAGGTGTGACTGCTTACAAGTATAAGCAGATACACAACAAGAGGGTGACTTTGGCAAATGTCTTTCTGTTCATCAGAAAATGCCCAGTGTGTTCACAGAGGCTTATTCATAGTGCTTAAAACTTAGGCAGTTTGTTCTTCTCTTGGCCCAGTATGATGTCACTGAGAGCAAATATCCCTAATATTGTCATCTTAGGTACACAGTTCTGACTGAAACCCCACCCACCTGCTGTTCACACCTTCTGTTTGCCAGGGGTTGACTGGCAGACAGTTGGCCTAATAGGAGTAGAGCTAAAATGGTTTAAAGATGAATTGAGCTGCACCAGCAAGAGATAAATGTGGATTATTTTCAATTGTGAATCATGCAAAGCTAGTGTAGTAGACTGTAATCGAGTAAAAGGAATAGTGTAATAGGTCCACTTTAAAGGAGACTTATTTACGGAGCAGTTACCTTTGCTAGATGGCAGCATAACTCCAACACAGGGAGTTGCATCTTACTGCAGATCACTTGCATGATTTCAATGTTAATAAGCATTCAAATTTTGGTTAATGAATCAAGAGTTTTGAACGTAATCATTTTAGTTAGTTGTTGTGAGGATGTTGATTAACTAAATGTGTAGTTGGCAAATAATTTTTATAATGTTTTTGGTGATAGTTGAACTGAAAAATGACACCCTTGTCTCTGGTATTATAGCAAAACTTAAAATATGCTCTTGGCTGAAATGAACAGCCAAGAGAAATAATGAGTGCATTCATCTGCCAAGTAAGAATAATACTAAAGAAATAATTGTAGAAAATGGTTCTGCCATAAATCACTTGAGTGAGAAACTTAATTTTGCGGTTTTTAAATTGCACCTTATTCAGCATAGAAGTCATTCCTCTTTTTTATTGTAATCTCAACAGCAGTACAACAATTGCAGTTTACTGCCAGTAGACTAAACTACATTATCTCCTAATGCACCCTCTGTGTTGCCCTCATATTTTGTGTTTTGGTATTTTTCCAGTTTTAACAAGATTAATGTTCTTGCTAAAGTCTGAACTTCGTTTCTGAGCGAGACAGTTCAGTCAGTCACAATCCTAAACATGCTCACAGGTCAGTGAGGTCCTGTCAAAATTGGTTTATTTGGTTTTTTTTTAACCTTGGGAGTTTTGAGAATCTCTCCTTCTTGCTTCATTTCATCCACCACTGACTGCTAGCTTGCCAGGTTAATGCAACCCATTGGCAAGGCTCTCTAGCGCTCTCTTTTCCTTCTAGGCATCGCATGGCCTACTTGCAGTGTTTGACACACATGACACACACATCAGCTGTGTGTAGAAGCAGCGAGAGAGAGAGAGACTGAGCCAAACCTGGCTCGAGCCCAAAGCTCAAACTCCAGAAAAGGAAATTATTTAGGTTGTTTCATTGCTAGGAGCATTAGGATAAGGTCCGGCTTAAGCAGTAGAACTGGTTCCTGTTTACATGGTCGATGCCAGTTTGACTTGCACACTGACTATTTCAAAGATATTTCAAAACTGAATTTACTTCTGTGACTCTTGCAGGGCTTTGTAAAGGATGTTCACGAAGGATCTGTCATGGTAGCATTTGAAAACAAGTGAGTAAAGTAAAATATAACATTGTGTAATATGTCATTTCTTTGCCAAACAATAAAATGAACTTTTTGTGTTTGTTCCTCTGTCCCAGCTGGCAGCCGGAGCGGCAGATCCCATTCCAGGATGTGCGCTTTCCTCCTCCAACAGGGTTCTGCAAGGAGATCAGTGAGAGCGATGAGGTCGAGGTGAGAAAGTGATTGTTGCCATCAGACATGGTGGGTTTGGAAAGCAAAGTTGGTATAGCTGGGGAGCAGTTTGGAATAGCATGGAGCGGAGTGAGTAGAGTTGAATTTTCAGTGTAAAATAAGATTTTAAAAAAAGAGGGTGATGCTCCTTAGATAGTCTTAGATTTTCTGTTCTATCATTGGTAAATTAGTCTGACTTGTTATTTTTATTAATAATATTATTCACAATGATTTCCTGTATCAGTGTGTCCAGTTGTTTCTGTGCCAGTTTACTCTTATCAGCTTTGTTTAAAGGTGGGAATTATTTCTGAAATGAACTGTGTGTGTGTGTCTGCCAGGTGTATTCTAGGGCGAATGACAAAGAGCCATGTGGATGGTGGCTAGCCAAGGTTCGCATGGTCAAAGGGGAGGTAAGAGATGCTCCAGTTCATCTGTAAGGCTCACCAAGCAGCACTGAAACAACATGGCTCTGATAAATTTGCCTAAAACGCAGCCCAGACACTTGCTCCATCCTAAATGCTTTAATATCACAACTTCCTTTATTAATACTAAATACAGCCATGTTTACTAACAACATTTTACACTCATGAAATGTTATGTACTCATAAAAATCCTTTTTATCAAGCTCACTGCAGATATTTAACTTCAGTGTAACATCATTTCTCTGGTGACAGATGTCAGTGTGTGGTTGAGTTTTACAATCCTGAACAACACATTAACTCAATGACTGATTGAATTCAGACTATATGCCCCAGATGTTCTTTATATCCTTGTATTTCCATTTTCCTCTGGATTTTTTGTGCACGTAAGCTCTTCCTCTGTTTGTCCTCCTGTTGTCTTACCACCATCAGATGTACTTTCTTCAAAATAAATTTTTAATAATATTTACGCACAGCTCCAGCCTGTATGGGACTTATTTAAACTTTTGAAAAAAAGTGATGTTTTTCTATTGGATCGCTCATACTTGATCTGTCTTTGTTTCCAGTTTTATGTAATAGAGTACGCCGCATGTGAAGCCACATTAAATGAGATAGTGACGCTGGAGAGGTTACGACCGGTCAACCCGAATAAACCAGCCACCAAAAACACCTTCATTAAGATCCGACTGGATGTACCCGAAGATCTACGGCAAATGTGAGTTTGACTTGCATGAATAAAGACTGGTGCACAAGTTTGAAATTATTTGGATTTTCTGTAATCCACATGGGGCCAAAAGCATGCATACGCTACCCACTAACTTGTGCTTAAATGTCCCTTAGCAAGGTGCGCCTCAACCAGAAGCTTTTGGTAGCCATCACCAAGCTCCTAGCATAATTATAGCTGGACTGCTCATCTTGGCAGAATTGGTCAAGTTCATTTAAATTGGTTGATTTGTTGGTAAAGTTTAGGAAGTCCATTCCAGAGCCATTTCTAAATAACTAAAAATTCCAGAAGCATCAATTTAATGTTACCACTTTGACGAGGTCTAGGAGAAGACCCCAACCGTCACCCTCAGATGAGAGGAATTTGGTTACATTGTTCAGAAACAGCCAAGGCTCAGCTGTGCCCTGAGATTGAGACTGCTGGAACATCAGCAGAGAAACTAGTTTTACATCACCAAGAAAGAAGCCCCTACTCTATAATTGACGCCTTCAAGCATGATGGAAATTTGCACCTGTGCAGGTAGACAAGTCAGATGCCTTCTTTAAACTTTTGTTTTAAAGTTTTATTGTCAGAAGAGACAAAGACTGAGCTATTTGGTCATAATGACAAGGTATATTTGGAGAAGTAAAGATCAGGCTTTCAGGGCTAAGACCTGTACCAGCTGTCAGACATGGTGGTGTCATCATGCTGTAGGGTGGTTTTACAGAGCTGGAATACCTGAAATTCTTCAACTTCAAAAGACATAGTTGGGTGTTCCTACAGGATAATGACCCCAAACACATCAAAACTAGTTCTGGGATGGATAAGACAAACGAACATTTAGTTGCAACTTGAATTGAGACAATTAACCGACTATTCGTCTGGGTGCATCTGTATATTTAATCCTATATACATATTTTTGACCCTGTGTGCATGAGAGAAAATCCAAAATAATTTCACATTTGCCATTAAAGTTGTATGCTGCACAATCTTTTCATTCTAGAATATTAATCGTTCAAAGAAATAATTAAAAGCTTAAGATTACTGTTACATTCTTGACCACAACTGTACGGTCAAAACTTGACTTACTCCAGCTTGTATATGAGCCTGTACTCCCAGAAGAGTTTGTATGTGTACATGTATCCATAAGCTGTTATCACTGAGGACAAATTCATTTATTAAGCAACTTGTTTGCTGGTTTCACTATGATAAAGTATACGTGTTCTTGTGTTCCCAGGTGCTCCAAGGAATCAGCACACAAAGACTTCAAAAAGGCTGTGGGAGGGTTCAGTGTCACCTACGACTCAGAGAAAAAGCAGCTGGTCATTTTGGTTGGTCAAACTGTTGTTTTTCTTCTTAATGTGCTACATTTTCACACAATCATATCCTCTATTGACCCTTGCATAGCATCACCTTGAAGTGAAGTGCATCCATAGGTGACTTAAAACATCAGAACCTCACTCGTGTATGATATTAATGAGCGTAATGTTTGATTGTTACAGTCGGTGAATGAGGTCACAACAAAGCGGGCCAATATGATGAGCGACATGCACTTCAGGAGCCTCCGCACCAAGCTGTCTCTAATGCTGAGGAACGAAGAGGCCAGCCGACAGCTGGAGGTAGGTTACGCACAGCTCCAGCCTGTATGTGACTGTTTGGATCATTTTGCAGCCTGGGATGGAGAGTTTTTAAAGGGTTTCTTTTCAGTAAACTTACACACCCTCTTTGCTCTTTTGTGGAATTTATTAAATGTTAATTAATGAATTTTTTTGATGTGCATTTCTTCAGAGCTCCAGACAGCTGGCGTCTCGGTTTCATGAACAGTTTGCTGTTCGGGACGATTTAATGGGTCTCGCCATTGGGACTCACGGGGCCAACATTCAGCAGGCGCGTAAAGTTCCTGGAGTCACTAACATAGACCTGGACGAAGAGACCTGCACCTTCCACATATACGGAGAGGTAGGAGGGCTTTACTTGTACACAAATGAGCTGAGACATAGATATGTAGAGCTTGCCCTCATTAATGTTAAGTGGGTACAAATTTAACAGACCAGCATGGGGTAAAAAAACACAAACAAAAGTAAGTATGCCTGTTTTGTATTTCATGGAAGGACCAGGATGCTGTCCGTATAGCCAGAAGTTTCCTGGAGTTTTCTGAAGATATCATCAAAGTTCCCCGGAACTTAGTAGGTGAGAAAGTCGCTCAACCGAGACAAAGAAATGAATCATCGGGTACCTTTATTTTACTTGATTTAATCCAGTTTCAAGTTCAGCCAGAGTGAGACTGATGTTTTTTCTTATGCAGGGAAGGTGATTGGCAAGAACGGCAAGCTGATTCAGGAGGTGGTTGACAAGTCCGGTGTGGTTCGGGTTCGTATTGAGCCTGAGAACGACAAAAAACCATCAGCGGCAGCAGCAGCAGCTGCTGATGAGGTCAGTAGGGAGAGAAAGTTGCGTCGTGTTGCTGCATTAAAAATCATCACAGTAAATACAGCAGTGTTAGAGCTCAATCACTAAGAGGATTCAAACTCTCCTGGTCCTCCTCTGTCACAGGGAATGGTGCCATTTGTGTTTGTGGGAACCAAGGAAAGCATCTCCAATGCAACAGTACTACTAGACTATCACCTCAACTACCTTAAGGTTTGTGTCCTCAGTGATGTCATCTTCTACCAACCAAACATCAAAACGGAGCTAAAGGATGTGGTCAGGCAGGGATAGAGTGGTGGCCCCAGTAGGTAGAGTGGTGGCCCCAGTAGGTAGAGTGGTGGCCCCAGTAGGTAGAGTGGTGGCCCCAGTAGGTAGAGTGGTGGCCCCAGTAGGTAGAGTGGTGGCCCCAGTAGGTAGAGTGGTGGCCCCAGTAGGTAGAGTGGTGGCCCCAGTAGGTAGAGTGGTTCGAATCCACTGAACGGCTACCCTGGGGTACCCCTGAGCAAGGTACCGTCCCTACACGCTGCTCCCCGGGTGCCCAATGGCTGCCCACTGCTTCACTGAGTGAATGGGTTAAATGCAGAGAGGAATTTCCCCACAGGGATCAATAAAGTATACTTTCTTTCTTTTCATTGTTGACCTTCTGTGACGTTTTCGTTCATGTCCACAGGAGGTGGACCAGTTGCGACTGGAGCGTCTACAGATCGATGAGCAGCTGAGACAGATAGGCGGTGGAGGCGGAGGGGGGGGGACAGGGCCCCGAAACCCTAAAGACAAAACCTACGTGTTCGATAATGGAATGGGGCTCGGGATGGGCCGAGGAGGGGGAGGAGGAAAGCCCTATGGAGGAGGGGGAAGAGGTGGACGAGGGCGGAGAGGAGGAGGAGCTGCTTTTGCCTCAGGTTTGATAGTTACTGCATCTATATTACTGCGGGTAAACTACAAGAGCTGATGTACTCTCAAGTCAGTCAGCTGCAGATGTTTCATGTAAAATTTGTTACGTTGTTACTGCACTTAGTATTTTCAGGTATCTGTACTTGGGTATTTATTTTTATCACAACTTTTTACTCCCTACATGTTAGCATAAATATCTGTACTTTCTGCTCCTTGAATTTGGAAAACTGGCTCATTACTTTAGGTCTAACACATTTGAGGGAAGTAATTACTTTATGTTGCTGAGCACCTTTAAACATTCAACCAATCTGAACCTAAATGGAGGGAACAATAAAACATAGTCTGCATTAAAAGGAGTAATGTTTTTTTAAGTGGCAGCTGATTTCAGATGCAACGTTTCAATCAGCTAATGCATAAACTGTTTATATGCAGTTTGTCACACAGTGTGTTGCTAGCTACAGGTCCAGCTGCTGTATTTCACAGGTAGATAAAAGAATTACAGTTAACTTCACTCAGAGAAAGATGAGAAAGACAGGAGAGGAAGATGAACAGAGGTTATATTTAAAGGTGAGGACTTCTCATTGCCATTTGATAGACAGGACATTTAAATCAAGCATCAGCTTATATCTTGATGAATTCAGTTGTTTAAATCGACTCTGAGCAGCCTGCACACAAAGAAAATGTACTGGAGCTCTGAACAAAGACTATTGTTACTTATTTCTAAGTGATTCTTCTCCCTACGCTGCACCACTACAACCAACCTTAGGTTTCCTCACCAGACAAATCCCACTTGAGCCGCTGACTACACTAATTCTTCTGTTTAGGTATGGAGGTAAAGTCACCCATCAGCTGGTAACAGTATCCTCCAAAGAGCTACTTACTTTTATAAAAGTGTCAGAGCTTCTACTTTTTTAAAATAAAAAATTGTAATCAGTTTTTCACCTTTTACCAGATTTTTTTTTTTAACAGAAGTACGTATAGGAGAAAGTCTCCTGTGATTGTTTGGTTTAGATGTAAAAGGCACAATGACAAAGCAAACGAGCAGATTCTCGGCCATAGATTTATGTTCTTGTGATTTCATTTCATATTGAAGTAAAGTGTTTGGACATCTGATATTTCAGTAAAAACGTTTCCCCAGGCGATGATCTGATTATGAAACGGCAATTAATCAAAGGTTGAGTCTGTGTTGTCTTTCCGAGGCAGCCGAAATGAGGTTGGACTTTGTCCTCGGTCCCCCAGGCACCAACTCTGAGGCATCCAACGCTTCAGAGACAGAGTCAGACCACAGAGACGAGCTCAGCGATTGGTCGCTGGCCCCCACGGAGGAGCTAATGACAGGAGGTGGGACCCTGCCCAGACGGACAGATGGGAGGAAGAGAGGAGGCGGCGGTGGGCTGAGGGGACGAGGAGGGAGAGGAAGAGGAGGGGGAGGATATAAAGGTGAGTGTTAATTATCATTGGCGGTCTTTGATCTTTTCACAGGACTCTTATCTCATTCCATGATTTTTCTCAGCCCATTTTTGGAGCATTTACACTTTGTCTAAAAAATGATCAATGCAAAAGCTTGCTAAATGTTTCTATTAATCAGATAATAATGAATGGAATTTATTTTCATTTGAAAAAATGAAAATATGAAAACGATTAAAGAGAAAAAAGTTGGTGTGTAATGACTCAAAAGAAATAACATTTTGAGATGCTTTTCATCAAATTATGGCCTAAAGAACGGAAATAAATCACATCATGAGATCTCTGCAGACCTCCTGTGCAAATAAATTCTCATTATGAGTTTTCTTTTCAAAACGATCCATATTTATATTGAAAGAAACTATTTCTCCCAACTTTAATCTAATTAGGATGTACACAAATTTCACCCTATTTTTACCTGGCAAAAGGTAGGTCACCTAAGACTGAGTCTACTGAGCCATGCGAAGATTGTTTACATGACTGTGGCTAACTTTGATTGCTAACTTGTTGTTTTTAATGTTGGTTTAGGTGAAGACATGCAGTGGAACGAGCCGAGAACTCGTCACATCAGAGACTCAAAGACAAGAGGCCAAGAAGACACTCTGCAGGTAACAGTCACAAACAGCTGCTGCCAAGTTATTTTCATGTCATTGTTTAAAGTCTAATATCTTTGAAACGCTCCTCAAAATTCTGTAAACATGCTTTTCAGTGAGCATGCCCTGATTGATCCTTCTTTCTGGCATTAAAAAAATGGCCAAAATGCAGAAAAAATTCAAGTATTCTAAATTCAGTATGACCTGAAATGAGTGACTAAATCCATTAAAGCATCAGGAAAGTGTTCAAGGATATTTTTCAGACATCTGTAGGACCAGGGTTTTTTGTAGGCACATCTGTCACCCCTGGTGGTCATTAAAAGGAAAAAAACTACATCTGTCTTTATAGTTTTACACCTATAGTTTGTTTACTCCGGTTCAAATCAGATGTTTGGTTTGTTTTCACACAGAAAAAAGTGAAATAAAATGCGTCACTACAAACCATGTGACCATTCAGTCGTCTCATTGGTCAGATGTGTCTGGAGCGGGTGCATAAAAAAATGTAAATACAGGAAGAAGGTGCTTTGCTCTGGACTACTGGAGAACGCAGAGCGTTTACGTTCATTTCACAGCTAGCTGCTGAACAGACCTTTGCGCATCTATAGTGCCTTCCCGAGATCAGCGTACATAGTTATGGGATGTTTTGTAGCTCAAACTTGTAACGTACTCCTGTTAGCTGATTCATGTTGTGTTCATACCTGCACAAACAAACCACACAAAATGTGGGGAAACGAACAGAGTTAGAACTGACAACACGCCGCAGGTGTGCAAACACCCTTCTACTCTTCATGGCTCCCTTTTAGAGCCACCCTCAAGTGGCCATTACAGGAACTGCAGTTTTTGACCACTAATTTTATTTTGCAGCTACAAAGTTTGGAAATTCTGTTTCAAGCAAGACATTTAAAGGAGGTGATGATTGTTTACAGTGAGATGATGTAGATCACTTACGATGATAAGATAATACAGCTGAATAATATTTGAGGCTGACTGTAACTATTTACGTTTCTATTTTAAGCCATGCTTATTTAATGAATTCTCAGTGCTTTGCAAAAACAATCCAGCTACTTCAGCATACTGGCAAATATTATGAGACTGCTACTAATTTTTGAATCATTTCTTCTGCAAATATCCTTACACCACTGTCACAGTCAACAGTGCTATTTTCTGCATATCAAATGTTCCCTCTGTTTAACACTCCAAACCTCAACTGTCAACAAGACACTCTCTGTGTTGTCACACACTCAAAGTCCTGCCTGTTCTCACTGAACATCACTGTAGGACACTTTCTAAGATGGGGCTATATTTAGTCCTAACTTAACTTTCTGCTTGATTCGTGATTGCAGCAGGTTTGACATATGTAAAGGTGCACAGCACGGTGGGGTGATGGTTAGTACCACTGCCTTACAGCAAGAATCTCCTGGATTTGATCCACCTGGGGCCTTTCTGTGTTTGCATGTCTTGCTCATGTCTGTGTGGGTTCTCTCCGGAAACACCAGCTTCTTCCCAAAGTCCAAATACATGTGGGTTAGCTTAACTGGGGATTTTAAGGTGGCCGTTGGTGGTCCCTTTTGCCCCACAGGACCTCTGAGGTGATCTAAGGAACATTGGCAGTGGACACTTGTGGTCTTTTTTTGGAGGAAACTTGTTCTATAATGAATTGTGATATGAAACACTTGAAGGCTGTGTTGTTTACATCAAGTGTTTTTGCACTATGGTGGACATCACCATACTGTGCTGTTTGGGACACTACAGCCCTTCAGGTGCTACTGCTATATAAGGGTTTGCCCGTTCTGCAGCAGTTTTTAGGTTGGTGGTGCATGTTAAATAACAGCTGCATGAACACAAGGACCAAAGCTCTTTTAGCAGATTTGTGCATCATAACAAGGTGATCATTGTTTTTCACGTCAGCTGAAATTGTGGCGTATAGCATTGTTCCTGCTAATTAAAGTCAGATTTTCAGTACAGCTGTGAACGGACTGTACCAAATGCTTCAGATAAGCACTGACATCTGTGTGAATGATCAGTGTATGCAGAGACAGGTGGAAGTCCGCCCTCTATCTATCACACAGTTCGTGTTGACAGCTGGTCAGCTAGCATTGACTCATACACAGTAACAGAGTATAAACCACTGTTCGTTTCTCAGCTTTGTCTCAGAGAAGAACTCGTTTTCTTTAGTCTGACCCTCCTGAATGCTCCTCCTCTGCTTCTAGTAGTGGATTTACTGAGATGCAAAATATTTTACAGGACAGGCAAAATATAATTTCTATTACTTTTATTTTATAATAACCTTTTTGTGAACGATGCATTTCTACAGTTTATTAACCAAATAAAACAAAAAACAGAATTGCCATACAAAAACCTAAAATAACCAGGCTGAAACCAAACGGATAAATAACCTGGTGCAGGGAGGACTGAGGCAGGTGCAGGTGCTGCCCCTCCCTAAGTCTGGTCCTGCTGATGGGTTTTTCCTGTTAAAAGGGAGTTTTTCTTTCCCACTGTTTCTACTGCTTGCTCATAGGATTGTTGGGGTTCTCTCTCATAATACTGTTACAATATAAAGCACCTTGAGGTGACTGCTGTTGCTATTTGGTGCCATATGAAAAGCACGCAGCAGGCTGCACCGAGGGTAAAGGGAAAGTTAGCTGTGTAGTGTGGGGCCAGACTCTTATGGATTTCTTTATTTTTCTACCCGCAGATTCGTGTGGACGGGAACAACGAGCGTAGCGTGCAGCACTCCTCAGGTGGCCGAGGCGGTCCGTCCTCGTCCCAGGGCAGTCTCAGTGGCAGCGGCGAGGGACAGCCCCGCCATCATCATCAGAGACCTACTAGAGACAGAGGGATGAAGAAGGAGAAACAGGACGCTCCCGCGCTGGTGAACGGAGTGTCGTAGATACCCCACTGGAGGACCTTCTCACTTAGACACACACACACAGGCAACTCATCACAGAACATCGTAGAGTCTCAGTCTCTGCTTTTTCTTTTCTGTCTCTGTCTAACACAAGAATACACATATTTCCATCAGCATGGAAGTGTTTACAGTAGTGAAGTCTTAGGCTGGAGGTGATCTTGTATCTGCTGGTCTGGTCTGTTCTTGACTGGTGTTGTATCTCCTGCGCATTCTCTGGATGAAAGAAGAGGAGGAATTAGACTAAAGCTCATCTCACAAACAACCATTAACACCAAACATACTCGTGCCCCACTAAACCAACATAGTTTGTTTACTGATGCTCCATTTGGACTTGCTAATGTGAGAGAGAAAAATGAGGCAAAAGAAATCATTGGCCGTTGGGAATCAAAGATTTGCAGCCACTGGAGAAAGCAGGATGGAATATGTGCCCTCGCTCCCTGAAAAGCACACTTTTAGGAGGTGGCTTCAGTTTTTTCAGCAGGTCTAAATTTTATTTTTGGTTTTGTGAAATCTCCAACACATCCTTTATAATGGAACTGTTTTGTCCAGAGAAGCGAGTCTCTGTGGGAAATCAGCTCTATTATTCCACAGAGACTTTTGAGGTTAACTATCAATTTAAACACATCTTTTCAATAAGGGGCAGAAACGTTTCGGTGTCACCTAAATGACATGCAATCCTATGGGGATTCAGACTGGAAGATGATGTTTGTAGAGGGCACTTTATGGACTTTCTTTCTTTCTCTCTTTCTTTCTAACGTAGTTATTGTTTCTTTCTTCTTTTTCTTTTTTTTTCAACATTTAAAAGCATCCATGTTTCAGAATGAAATGCAAACGGGGAGGCATGAGCTCTGAAGTCACCTGTGTTTTGTTTCCCGTTGCCTTGATATTCAGATTCAGTAAAACTTATCGAAATGTACAAATGGAGAGACATAAATCTGAGGCACACTGATGCACATAAACTGCTTAAACACAGCGACTCCCATGAGTTTGTGTCAGGGTACATATTGTTATGAACTGTTCTCCTTTCCAAAGGAAGGTTACACTCCTGTACAATGACCAGAAATGCATTATTCCTGCGTGTTTACAATTAGTCTACCATAAACACTCCACATGTGTGCAGTGGTGTTAGTCCACAGTGAGGGACTACGCTCCCTGAACTCATTCATCTCATCTGTAAAGAGCTGTCAGCAGGAATCACCATCCTATACCAGACTCTTCATCCTCTTCAGTGAAGGGTGCAGACTGAAGCTAGGCGTATTTTGGTTAGGTCCACGTAAACCTGGCTTGATGCCCGTTAAAGTCATTTCTTTTGCTTTCAGACAAGCAGGATGCGTTTAGAGCAGCTAACTCCTGTCGCACCACTTTGTTTTTCTTAATTTATGAAACTCTTTGTATTTAACTTTGCCATGACAAACTTATTTGAAGTGTAACTGTAGAGGACATGACAGACTGTTGAGTTTTTCCTTGACAAAATAAAAATTTGGCCTAAGTTTTATTCTTTTTGGTGATCTTATTCCTGACCCGTTCAGTTCACATATGTTTTCTTTTAGTTTTTTTTTCTTCTTGTTTTTGAACAGTAGAGCAGTGTGATAGCAGTCATGCTCCATCCATTGATTTTCCATCCATCGATTTTTCGATCCATCGATTTTCTGATTCAGGGTCTTGGGGACTAGGGCTGATCCCAGCTGACTTTGAGAGGCAGAGGTCCATCACAGAGCCTTTTCCATCCACACCCACTGAAGTGTGTGAAAAGTCTTTATCTCTGTGCCTTTGATTTATGCTCCTCCATTTCTCTGAATTTGGCCTGAACAGATTAGAACTTTTCATCCTGCCTGTTCAAACCCAGCGCTACACCCCTCATTTAAAACATACTGCAGATGGATGTTTTGTAGAGTGAGTGGTTGTGTGACCCTGTTTACATTGGTTTCCATTGTTTTGAGGAGGCACAGCGGTGTAGCCTGCTGAGGTATTTTATTCTAGGGTGAGACCAGTTTTCTGACCTTGCTCGATACTTTTCTGCTTTGAGTCAGAGCTCTTCGAGGCGCTGACGTAAACAACCGGAGCAGCAGACGGTTCGTCTTCAAACAGCTCAGTAACTTTGTGTTACCAGTGCAGGCTTTCAGACAACAAAGGAGCAAGACTAAGCAGGACATCGCTTCAAGCTCTTGAGGTGTTCCAACCTGCTGTTCGGTTGACACCCCAGTTGATCACTGACTTCGTAAATATGTTGAATAGAAGGATCCTTAGGTTCACCGTAAACATCTAAATAGCGAGAGTCAAATGTAGGCTGCAGCGAGGCTGTTGGTCATTGACATCGTCAAGTTGTCCTAAAGTCAAAGCGACTGCTGTGCTGTATACAGGCTAGTGTAGAGAGTACCTGTGGACCTGTGGGTGATTATGATGAAAATAATACTCATTAGTTCGAATAAAGTGACGGTCAGTGTAAAAGACAAGCAACAAAAAGCTGTTCTTAAGGTTTCTCTGTGCATTTGTAGGCACATTTCACTGGAACATCTCGCCACTAGTTTCTAGCACTGAATCTGGAGTAGCAGGTTCGCTGTGGGTTATCCAGGTTACATTATTCCACTGGTTGTTACAGTAGCATAGGACTTTCCCAGGAAGAATCCACTGGATATAAAGTTAGATCACACAGCGTTAAAAGAAACCACGTCATCATGGGTGATCACGATACCCTAATCTTTTTTTGTTCCTTTAAAAAATTGTTCCACAAGTATTGGCAATCAAATTGTCCAAGGTCTGAGAAAATTTCAGTAAGAAAATTGGTGCCAATCTCTACTAAACAATGACGTTTGAGCCATTGCGTATTTAGATTAGCAGGGGCTCTAAACAGTTAGCCAAAGCTAACCAAACCTGGTGACCAGCACCTCCGAATGCCGGTCGGAGGACCAGCAAACCAGTCACATTCATTTAGGCTTTCTTTTTCTGATTTTGTTAAACTCATTTTTGCCTTGTTTCGATTGAAACTTTACTGTGAATTAAGGTGTACTGACCTGGATTTATTGGTGAGAAAAGCAGTAATGGTATTGCCCAACAGACTGCTTTTATTAAGAGCACCATCAATAAGCACTGCAGAAAATAAATTTACAGTATGTTCAATTAAATTCCAGACTGTCAGAAACAAGAGCTCTCTCCTCTTGGTAATCACCAGCTCACTGGTAACCCGTTCTCGGTTACATTTTGAATCCTGTTCCTAACCCTACATTTGTCACCAATAACCTGGGGGATGACCAGAGGTTAAAAGTCATGGCGAGCAAATCCATGTGAATGCTGTGAATGCTCAGGGAAACCTTAACTATATTTTGTGTAACATGTGCCTTTAATTGTGGCTAGCATCACAGCGTAGACTTGTAAATCAGGGATGATGAGATGTTACTAACGGACCAGATGAATAAAGACGGCAGCTCCTGTAGCGCAAATCCTCTTTGGTCGTCACTGACAATGCTGAGCATCTCGAGCTTCCTCTAAAAGTCTAAGGGCCGTTTATGAGATGGGTGATTTTTGGCACTTCAGGAAACTGCCTTGTTTAACCACCTGGTCTGGACACACTGAAGGTGTTGTAACCTTGTGCAGTTGACAAACGTAAGCCTGTAGCTCGGGACCTGGTTCGACTTGTTTCTGAAATGGATTCGGTTACTTCTGTGGGAACATGCAGAGATCAACTCTGAGCGGCTACTTTCATGCCAAAGAGAGGCATGTTCTCTGTACTCACACCTTTTAAAGGGTTTTCAGTAAAGACGACCCAGTGCAGCGTCACTGCTGCTCTCACCGAACCGAGAAAGCAGCTGAAGAGATTTCAGAGGTTGAGCCAGGTCTTCTCTTTAACAGACATCGGTGTACTTTTTCAGTCTTGCGGTGCATGCATTTATTTATTTTGGATCTTAAAGACATTCAGTAGATTTGGACACATTCAAAAGATAAGTTTAAGTTTGTTTTCTTTTTTTTGGATCAGTGTTGCTTTGTCTCAGTTCTTCTTGACCTGAGTTCGGCTAGCAAAGCCAGCGATGAATAACATCGTATGTGAATAGACAGTGATACCACTTTCACCTTTTTTAGGAAATGTCACAGGAAGTAACCAATCGTGAAACAGGCTTTCTTTGAATTTCATTTTTTCCTTTTACAAAAAAGTATTATGGCTGTCGGCTTTACTTATCATTAATCTGTTAGGACCTTTGCTTTTACTGCAGCCATGTTGCATTTTTTTTTCCTCTGTAAGCGTTCTCAGCAGTGCATCGACAGATTGCTCGAGTGAAAGTAACCCATTTATTGTCAGTAGAGCTTCAATATTATGGAGTTTCTGTATTTAAAGAAAACGGTTAGAAAAAGAAGGGAGGATGGCATACTGTATATAATGATGTCATTATTTGTCTAAGAAAAGATGTTTCAAATGTGCACTTATCCTGATATATTCTTTGTTTTCTTTTTAGTTTGCTAGAACTCTTGATAATAAACTTAACGTGTGGAAAAAATAGTGTTCTCCAAGCAGGATTGAGTCACATTCAGCTTTCATTAATAATGAGATGTCCATAATTTTGCACAACTTTACTGAAAGAGAGTTTTTTGTTTTTTCTTTTGTTTTTGCCAGACGGGGAAAATCCACAATGAATGGTTGAAATCACATACAGAAGGTTTGCTAAGACTGATTTTGACTAGTCTGTACAGTGTTTAGTTGATTCAGTGGCACTGTGTTACTTTTATAATGCGTCCACTAATTTTCTGAAACAGCAATTAAGTCCATCCAAATAATGCACCAAAGTTCATAGTGATACTCCATCCAAAATATATTATTTAGTATACCTGTCTGGTTGGGCATAATTTAATTTAAAAAATGTCCAGTGACATTTTTCAACTCAGGTCTTTGGTAATGATTGGCCATGTTTACCACTAGCTACCACTATCCACTAGTCCAGCGGTCCCCAGGCCACGGACCGGTACCGGTCCGTGAGTCATTTGGTACCGGGCCGGGAGAGTGAGACTCTGGTGTGAAATGTATGGTTTTCAGGGTTTTTTATCGGTTTTTAGCGTTATTTTGTTATCGTTTTTTTTCGTTAATTCGGTTTTCCTGGGTCTTTTCACTTGTGTTATGAATAAATCTTATTTTTATTGGTATCGGTACTAGTTTTATTTTGTTGTATTTATCCGCGACACCTTAAAGGCCGGTCCGTGAAAGTATTGTCGGGCACAAACCGGTCCGTGGCGCAAAAAAGGTTGGGGACCACTGCACTAGTCCACCAACGGACCATGTAAGGTTAGGGCTGAGTTTTGTCTTAGCCATACGTACATTTTCAGCGTTAATCCATTGATTTCTTTTATTTGGGTGTTCCAAAGAGCCACCAGTTTTTTAAAGGGTTGAGGTTAAACTAGCTAGAACTTGACCAATATCAACAGTTAGTCCTCAAATATGATGAGACCATCAACATTAGGCTCATGTCTATGTGCTAACAGATGCAGCTAAGAGGTGGTTAGCCTAGCTAAGCACAGGTTCTATCCAAAGTTTAAAGGCGCCTTTAGGGTTGCTGAAGATGCACTGAAATGTTAAAATGTGGTGAATTAAGCTTGTAATTGGTAATTAAAAAGCATTCATTTAACTTATTAGGTACAGCTTGTTATTGGGTGACCATAAGTCTGCTTAGCTGTTTACCCCATAGCATAATGCCATGCTAAGCTAATCACCTCTTTGTTTATTTTTCTCCCATAAAGGATGCATTGGTCTACCTACAAGCATGTACCAGCTTTGGTAAAAGCTTGCCTCCTTCTGTAACTGAAGTAACTCATGTTTAATGTGGATTTTCCCTTTAATTTAAAGCCAGTAAATGTGTCTTATACCCTGGACTTGTCATCTTTTTATGTACAGAGACCCAAATGACTAATGAGAGTTTTGTTAGGATTCCCTTAACCTCTTTTTCTTTTAAAATACTGTAATGTTTTCATAAATTTACAGGTAAGACTTTTCTTGCAAGAGCTGATTCTCTTTGAAATGACAAAAAAAAAAAATTGTATTGAGTCTACAAATGTCCTACTTTCACACCGTCGCACCAGTGACAATGAAATTCTTTGCATTTTTGTGTGAGCTACAACCTGCTTGTTGGTGTATTTTATTGTGCCTCCTAACACAAAGTTCAGAGTAGAAGTTTTTAATTTCCAGACCGAAAACTACATTTGGGAGAGCTGAAGTTTTTTTTTTTTCATGCTTTGGTTGCCTTTTTAGGGGCATTACTAACAAACTATAGTTTGAAACCAAGGCTTATATACTGTGGAAAATGTACATTTAAAAAAAAAAAAAAAAAAGCAGTAAAGGACAGTTGCATGCTGACCAGTTTGGGTCATTGGAAAAATGGTACTAAGGAAGCCTTTACGTTCAAGTTTCCACAACTTACTGGTTGTGGCCTTGTTATTCAGTTCTGTGGTTTTTGAGTGACTTGCATTGGAAACAACTCACTGTGAGTATCCTGATACGTGGTATCTAGCCATGGGAAACACTGCACATGTGGTCACAAGGGATGAGGCATCAGAAATGTTTCCCTAGAAACAGATTTGCGTGATATGTGAAGTCCCTAAAGAACGTTTAAGACTAGAAACTCTTCACTGTGTCCACCTCAGTGGCACTGATTCCTAGAGATTAATCAAAAGAACCGTATAGGTTGTAAAGATGCGCTGTACATTGTTTGACACCCCAGTTTAAATTTCAGTGGTGGGGTTTAAAATGCCTCCCTAAAAAGCTGTTAACCCACATGAAGTTTCAAAATGTGAGCCTAGTGGGTTTGGGATGGAGGTTTGTCTGCTTGTGACATTTTCAATCTTTTTAGCATTGTCATTGCAAATAGACTGTTAATAACTGAGTGCAGAAATAACTTTCACTGGAGGTTTCTGCCTTACAGGACAACAAAGAAACGGCATGATTGAAAGTTTACTGTCAGTTGACATAAATACAACAATACAAGTATTGGACAGTTTTTCTTGTGAAACGTTGCTGTGTTGAGGATGTTTTCTGGCAGATTGTCTGGTGGTACCTTGTTTTTTTTCTTGATAGAGAGGGGATCTGGATGATTTGATGTGCATTTGGTGTGGATTCTTACTCTTACAGCAACAGTTTAACGTACAAAGGCAATGACGTGACCAAAGTATGGACCCGTCACGTTGGGGTTGCAGCATGGTTTACGGGGAACCATCTAAAGAGATGAGACCTAAAATTGTCATTGTTGTTGGTTGCTATTCCACAGCACATGTCAGCAGACATTTATTTGCAGAATGTATATACATAAGCAAATACTATCTAGGCACATTGTTGGCTGTTCAACTATATTATGCCAGGAAGTGAAGACACACAGAGAATCTGTAGATACTTCAACCAGGGTAGAGAAAAAAAACCCGCTGTAAAACCTTGTGTGCACTTTTTGGGCATTTTTCTTTTCTTTTGTACATACTACTACTAGCATTTAAGATGTTTGGGTTGACATGTCTGGTTATAGTGCAATATATTTTGTATGCAAGCAGTTTCAATAAATAAAGGTCGATCTTCCTCAATTAGTGCTGGCTGTTTTTTTTATTTTACCTTAGCATGCGGGCAGTTTGATAACAGAACCAAGATCATTTGATTGTTGGTCCCTTGTTTTGCAGAGGAGTTAGTCTTTACTCCATTATTGCAAGGTGTCCTCCAAAACAAGCCCAAATCATCATCCTTCCACCACCGTGCAAACCTAAGCCTTACTACCATTTCTCTAGTGTAGGTGGTAGGTGGGAAAAAATTGTGGATGCAATGTAAAAGGACACACAATCCCATTCAACTGTAGCATTTAAAAAAAATTTTAAAAGCAACAACAGCAGTCAGAAATACCCTCCTGTTTTCACTGCCCCATACACACATTAATTTCAAAACAACACAGAAGTTGGGCCATGAACCTGTGTGTGTTCACCGGTTGTATGTGGAGATCCAACGTGAAACTATAGCACAGCAGATTCAATTTATTCTGAATCCCATAACGATGATAATTTAGCTTTATCAATGGGAAAATTAATTTTTAACAGAACTTCCTGAACTGGAGAGCCATTGCTGCTCACCTTGACCATCGGCAGGCTCTTGACAAACACATGTCTTTGGACTTTTGTGGTCTGATCTTTGGACAGATTTGCTGGGACATTCACTCCTGGAAGATTGTGGTGTTAAAACATACCTGAATGCTTCAAAGCATTCTCTGTCCCCTACTCAGCCTACTTCTCCAACAGGCTTCTTCCTGTTAGAAGTGCGTCCTTCCTTCCCACTGTGGTCAAGTGCTGCCCATAGGGATCATCTGATTATTGGGGTTTTCTCTCTAATAGTGTGGGGCCGTTACCTTAAAACGTAATGCACCTTTAGCTGTTGGTGACTGTTGTTGTGAATTGGTACTATATTAAACATAAATTGCATTAGGTTGAGTATAGACATCATCAGCATTTTGAGGCCTTCGGTGAAATGACCACTTAAATGCAGCCTGAATGAAAAGAGGCTGTTACGAAAGTGAATCAAGAGTCAAGGCCAAACCGCTCTACTCTGCTGCTGGCTCTAAAATTGGACAACGACAAACTCTCGAAAATCATTTAGACACAATTCAAGTGGAAATTAGAATAAGTGTCCTAAACGACTAAATACTTACAATCAGCACTCACCATAGTCCTCTGAAGCTTTCTCATGAAAATCCACTGAAAGCAAATAAAAGAAAATCAGATTAAGCATTTATAACTGCTTATTAACAAGGTGATTATGTTTTACTTATCCCGAGAGCGTCGACTGTGTGAGAGTTACTGCTTGTTTCTTCTCAGGCTTTAGAACTTTTCTAATATTCCTGTTTATAAAAGAACTGAACTGCACTGAAGAGCAGCCAAACATTAGAAAAGACTCCTTATTGGATGTGTCCTTAGATTTGAAAAGATTATAAAAAGATTATATTTACATGTAAATTAGTGATGAGATTGCTTTTAGTTTCAGTGAATGTTAACTTCACTCGCACTGTAAAAGTAATAATCACAGCAGTATTTATTAAAAAGCATCTGGACACGATGTTACCTTTTGTTCTGAAACTTTGAATCGAGTCTGTGTTTGTTGACTTTGTTGAATCAGTTCATTGAGCTTCAGGTAAATACCGACATACTGAACTACTAGACGTTAAAAGGAATTTGCGTTATTATTTCATTAACTTTGCCAAATTGAATTATAAGTATTTAAATACATACATATTTGTTTGCTTTTTGGAAATTAAGATAAACGTATTTATTATTTAATAAAATAAACAATGAAACAAATCCATACATGTATTACGTCCACAAAAATAAACAATTAAAATAATTGTACTCAAACTGATCTAAAGTAGATTAAAATGGGTTTCAGTGGGGCAAATAACAAAAACACTTTTCACACACAGAATGAATATATACAAAATATAATACTATTGTCTTAAAAGCAGGTCACTGGTGCCTGAGGCTGCAAAACAAGCCTGAGTTATGACCCGTCCACCACCATGCTTTGGTTTGTAGACATGAGGCGTTTGGGTGTGGTTCGGTGCTGTACTGTTCTCTCTATGTGTTAAACTCCCTGAGTGTGAACATAGATAAACAGCCAGCCAAACTCCTTTTCAAGAGCCAGGAAGGTGAGCGTACTTGCTCCTTTAATGACTCCAAACATAGCAATCATCTTGCACTGACATCATTGAACTGGAGTGAAAGACTATTGCTTTCTGAAGGACTCCTTTGAAGGATTGCTTTGGATTCCACATGAATGATTACAAAGTTGTAGCCATGCTTTTCCCACTGTTCTCTGCATTTCCTGCTTCCTGTCTATACACATGTCAAAATAAAAGCCTTCCTGTCTATCCAGATGTCAAAATAAAAGATTCACAATTTTCCGATGTATAACAATAGAAATACACTTTACACTTATTTGTGTCATTAGCATATGAACATATTGAAAACAGAACAGGTGCTGTCCATTATGGTCAGACATTTCCACTTTGGAAATTCCAGCAGTCCTGTGGTTTGTTGCGATGCAGCTTTCCAAGTAAGTTTTGCTGCTGTTTTCTTTTCAGAGAGAAAGTGTTTTTTGCACAGCCTGACATTGGGGTGAATTTCCTGGAACATCCACTCCTGTGAAGATTGGTGGTTGTGAATATTTTCCACTTCTGAATAATCTTTCTCACAAAAGATTGATGGACTTCAGATTGTCTGGAAACGACCTTATAACCTTTCCCAGATTGTTGGGCAGTGACAATTGTTTCTTTAAGATCACTGCTGATGGTTTTCCTCCTCCGCTGTTCTGAAGATGTACTTACCTCATTTAAATGGGCCAGGCGACTTGTTTTATTATGTCCTGACACCTTAAAAGGTGCACTTTCTTGTGCAAATCAATCATCTCAGCAACCTGCAGGTTACTCGTCAGCTGCTCAAACCTCCAGTTGTTTTCTCATCTAATTTGTCCACCTGTGCACAGCAGGCTAGATCCAGCTGGTTCCTTGATTGAGAAAAGCTACCTCTTGATTATGATATTGATTTGTATCGTCTCTAAAAATTTGTTTTTTTCCAAAGCCTTTAAAGCTTGTGTGTGAGCTATGAGAGAATGAACAGTGTTTTATCGGCTTCCTCCTTCTGCAATTCTTACTTTGAGCCACATGGGGGAGCTGTAGCACTGTGTTGCCTCCCTGCTACCAGAGAGCAAGAGAGAGAGGCGCATGGCAAAAGGATTAAAAAAAAAAAAAAAGAGCCTGGGCTCATATTGAAAATTCATGACATGCACTTCTCAACTTCTGCAAGATACACAGCAAGTATAATGAGCTCAAAGCACAGAACTTGGTTCTTCCTGACTATTTTATCAGTTTGTATTTCTTTTCCAGCTCAGTGTGTGTGTGTGTGTGTGTGTGTGTGTGTGTGTGTGTGTGTGTGTGTGTGTGTGTGTGTGTGTGAAAGACTAACTCCCGTGCCATCATTTAAATATAAATTACTGGCACTGACTGTGGCTTCAAACAACATCACAAATGACAAAAACAATTAAAAATCTCTAAACAAACAAAGAGACACTCCTCTGCGAAGGCTGCGTAGCATGGCATGAACAGGAAAGGAAAGACAGATTTGGCCTTAATTACATTTTCCCTTCACGTTCATCCATCTCTTTATCATCTGATTCTTCATTAGCTCACCCCACAATTGCTTCTTTTTTTTCTTAAACTGTCCTCTGTCTTTTTTATCCTTCTCCTCTCCGTCGCCCCTGTCGTTCCCTGTCGTTCCCTGTCTCTCTGTCTGACCTAGTTTTGGGCGGCGTTTCTCTCACACGCACAAACCGGTGGTCCTTCAGGTGCTTTAAATCCTTGAGAAATGTTTGAATTTTGATGTGATGTTTTTAAGGTCTGGAGATGTGCAGAGTTTTTTGAGGTTGAAATGTCTGGATTTGATCAAGGTCATGAAACTGTTTTCATTTGCACTGTTGCTAGAGGACAGCAATCTCGTCTTCCCATCATCCTCCATGGTTTCCATCTTTTCTCTTCTCTGCTATTGTTTTTCCAGTGTGATGCAGACTAGTGTTGGCATGTTGCCCCAGACCACACCGAAATATTCACACACATACACAAAGTGACACGCCAATGCACAGCCTGCAGAATCTCTTCAAATCTTATTCCCGATCCACTTGGACTTCCCCCTCTTCAAGCTTCTTTTTTATTTCTTTATTTCTTTTAAAGGAGAGGACAGTGACGTCACAATGGAGCCTCAGTTACAGCTACGGCACATGCTGAGTGAGAAGTTTCAACCATCTGGTCAATCGTTATTCATAGCGAGGCGTAAACAGTAAAACGTGCCGCCGGGCATGTGTTGCAGAAAAAGAGCGCGAGGATGCTAAGCTGCTAGCTCGGCTCATCCGAAACAAAGGTGTGGTGGTTAAAAGAAGGCACACGGCTGCTTTGTGAGGGGTTCAAAGACCACCTGGACTTCATGGACAGAGGATTTCCTTCTTCTATGACATCCAATCCTCCGTTCAGGTAAAGTACAGAAACAGAATAACCACAGCTGCCTGAGCAGCCAATGTGCTGATCATCATCAAGCAAATGGCAATTTCCATTCACCCGGCGGTAAACTTGTTTGCACCGCCAGTGAAAGTTTTGCCTTTTGAAGTTCAGGTTTTCAGTGGCTTTATCGTTCGTCACAAAGTAACAAGGTTTCAGCAAGAAAGCCTCCAAATCAGACACTTTAATCATGCAGCACACAAAAATCCAAAAAACACTTAAAATGACTCTTTCAAATAATCCCAGTTTGCTCAAAAAGCAAACAGGTTTTTATAGAAATCACAAACTCAGGAGCTTAGCATAAAAGACTCCACAGAATTCAGACTCTGCTGGCTACAAATATGCATTCAGGTGAAGACGTCCAAAAAAGTTTCGTTCCCTGCTCCCTTATCCACAAACGGGTCATCACAGCATGTAGCTTCACACGTTTGTTTTTAGCATGATTACACACCAGATGCCCCTCCTGAGGGATTTGTGTCTCCAGCTCATTGGTACAAATCATTTATCACAAAGACAGTGCCAGCCAGCCACGCCAGTGCTGTCTGTCAGCTGTAGGCTGCTGTAGAAATACACTGGATTTCTACAGCATCGGCTGATATATTTTATATTTATTTACATACTTCGAAATCTCTGGTTGTAGCTTCACCGTGTGCACAGCTGTGATGCTGCTCTGCTACATGTGCTGCTGGGAGCTGAAGCAGATCTGCCATTATCAGCTGATATATTGTTCTAATGCTTACCAATAAAGAGTGTTTGCTTCTTTGTGAGTTTATTTGCCTGTACACACACACACGTGTGTGTGTGTGTGTGTGTGTGTGTGTGTGTGTGTGTGTGTGTGTGTGTGTGTGTGTGTGTGTCTTGAGTCTTTGAAAAAGAGGTCTTGGGCAGGGTCGTAGTTGGTAAGAATTTGTTGTTTTTTCACAAAGAGGTCATGGGTTAAGCCCTCTGTATATTTGGGGGATTTGGGAATCAGCTTACAAGGATTTTTCACTCATCATAAAAGCACAAATCATGCTAGGTCCATTGTGAAAGCCTAGTTTGAATTAACCTCAAGTTATACCGGCCTATTAGACATTAGGGTGCTGAGATCTACACAAAAAGGAATTGAATTAAAGTTAAATGCATGAACAGGTTCAGATCTTAGCTAACAACCTTTGTGTCTCTGAAAATCCTGGTTGTAGCATTTTATGGTGCACAGTGTATTTATGCATTGCTGTGTGCACAAAGGCTCTTAACAGAAGAAAGTCTAAGGTAATTTTCTGTTTCAAGGAGTGTGAAAACACACAAAAAGAAATCTTTTGTGTTGTGTACACGGGGTGACTGTCAAGTTTAGAGGTATGGGGCACCTTGTGATCAGATCAGAGGTGTGGTGTCATATGTGTGGCTTCCTGCCTGATGAAGATTAAAAACCTCACATGTCAACACCTTGCACAATTACACGGCACTTTTTTTAAGGGCGGCATTTAAACCATTTTCCAGCTGCTGTCAAGTGACTGATTCACACATTTATTTTGGTCAAATGTGCAATATAAATAGCTCTGCTTGTTATGAAGAACATTTTTGCAGTGACTTGTCTCCCACAGCATGAGTGTGTGTGTCTGTGTGTGTGAGAGAGCGCTCCCTCCCTCCACCTCTGCCTGGCTGTCAGCTTGCCTCGACCACGTAGCAGCTTCCTGGCAGCGGCAGCAGCTTGTGTCTACTCTCCCTCGCTCTCTCTCTCTGACACACACACACACACACACACACTCAGTGTCAGTAGCCTATGTAGAACCGCGTAGCACCACCTTTGGATTTTAACCACCAACAGCACCAGCCCAAGCGGCAATGGATCTCTTTGAATTCGACTTTTTCAGAGACTGGGAGCTTGAACAACCATGGTAAGTCCTGTGCGCGCAGCTTTAGATTCTTATGTGTGTGTGTGTGTGTGTGTGTGTGTGTTTATAAAATGCATGCATATGTGTGTTTATTGTGGAGGGATGGCCGGACATGCTTTCTGGGGTATAAATAAAGATTCTTGTATTTTTGTCTGGAGATGCAGCCAAACTGAGTCTCGGAGAAATCGCGCACACCGTCTTTCTTTGTCACCGTAAAGCTGCCCTTGTTGCTGGAGATGAACCGGGAGGCATGCACACACACACACACACGCACACACTATAGGCAGCCAGTGCAACGCCGGCTTTTTACTGTTTCGTTGTGAAATTAAAAATAATAATAAATAAAAATAAAACGTTCGGCGTAAACGTGAGACCGGGGAGTGTGGCGGAGCGCTGAGCATGGAGGGATCGGCGTAAACGTGAATGAACTGCGTCCCCACAAGTTTGGGCAGTTTAGTGTTTGCTCCATTTCAGTCCCTAAAGAATCACGTGTCCTGGTGACATTTCAGTTCAGCTCACCTGGTGCAGCGCAGGTGTAAAGGCGCAGCGTCACATCCATGGAGGCATAGCGATGGAGTGATGACGCTCAGTCAGTGTTTGGCCGTGTGTTGACTGAGCATCACTGCAAAGTGGTTGTTACTGTAAACGCTTAAAGTAGATCATCCCCATCTTTAAATCCAGTACTGCTGACAGCATTGAGAGGTCTGTATCAGCCTCGTGTTGTTTGGCACACTTGGTCCTTTTTTTGTTGTTGTTGTTGTTGTTGTTGATTCAGAGCTGAACTCATTAGTTGACAGTCAGGACGAACACTTGACTCTAATTTTAAAAGCAGTAAACATTCTTCTGGATCCATCCACTCTCACTGAAAATGATCCTCAGTGAAAATCAGCACATAAGTCAGCTGGTATCTGCTCGCTGTTTATATATCAGGACCTGATATCTATGGCAAGACATTAAATGGACTGTTTCTTATGTAGCACTCAAAGCACTTTGTTCTACATCTAAGTGCTTTCTTTCACTCACACAAACACACTCTGATGAATGCATCAAGAGAAAGTATCTTGCCTGAGGAGAATTTGGCACATAGACCGGAGCAGCCAAGGATCGAACCGCCAACCTTCATGAATAATAGATGACCTGCTCTACCTCCTGCCATCCTGTTAAAGTGCAGCACACGAGTGGCACAGTGGTGAAGCGGTTAATACTGCTGTCTCACAACAGGAAGGTTCTGGGTTCGTCCCTTCCTGGGACCGTTCTGTTTGGAGTTTGCATGTACCGTCTGTGTGGGAGCTTCCAAAGGCTTAAATGTTAGGTCGAGACTAGAAAAGTGCATTGAGGTGATGCTTTCTAACTTGAATAGCTGCATAAAGTAGATTCATTTCAGGACATGTTGGGAAAATGTTATAGTTCACCAATAAAGAAAAACATTTAAGATGATATTATTAATTAGATCTCTGCTGATCATAGGGCAAGAAAAGGTGGAAATCATGGACAGGTCACCCATCACAGGGTTAACAAGCGAAATTACAATTTACAACCTCCACCAGAACCTTCCTGCACTGAATCCCACACATTTATATTTTGAGGCTTATTTTCACTTTGACCATCCATCCATGACTTACTTCTGGATGGTCCGGTTGCTTATTTTGAAAATCCAGTTGCTGCTCCAGGCTTTACAGTACAGTGTTTCCACATAGGCGGGCTGGTCTGGTTGTTGTCGTGACAGTCCTCGAATGTGTCCGATTCCCCCTGGTGTCTGGAGATGTGCTGTGACTTGGAAGGCCACATAAAGCAGATCTTGCTGGGTTCCCAAAGAGCACAAGGTCTACTGTCACCAGCTGTAGTCCAAGACACTGGAACTGAAGTCTCCTGTTGCTCTATTGGATACTGTCACAAAGTATTTATGGTATTATTTATGCATTAAAAGGCATGGGTGTGCAGTGCAGTATAATTGTATGGGAGGCGACAGGCACCGATCACTGCACCACCACGCTGCCCCTTTATAAAACTCTAAAATCTGTATGATACTATTAATCAGTATCAGTGGTACTATCATCTATAATGAAAGTCATTCTTGTGGATTCTGCTCCTCCTGCATGCCTCTGTGAAGTCATTTTCTATGCAGTAGAGGACATAAGAACAAAGAGCCACATGGGGAGAAGTGCTTTTTAAGGCTTTTAACACTATGGAGGCCTAAAAAGATGCTGGGGTTTTCAAAAAGATGATAGAGAGGCTGGAATCTGCAAGAAGTTAAACATAATTCAGTCTCTCAGCGTGATTTGGAATTTATTCTCGCACTCATTTGTGCAGAAACTGGGCGTGTGGAAAGTAATGGAGGGGCAATTTGAACCTTTCAGAACACTTTGTCAGGCTCTGGTTGTACTGGTGGGCAGCTTCCTGTTGAGGTCACAGCTTCAACTGCAATTCATATTACAATTTTTTTTAATTCAAAGTAATTAATTTTGCCTTTCAATCAGCCATTTATCATCAAGCCTGGAATTTTTTAAAATTATTGCTCCACTTACCAATTCAGCAATCTGATGCAGAGTCATGTGCACGATCAGAAACAATGCAGGCAGAATGCTTCATACATGCTGTCATGTATGCATGTCATATCTATATAAATATATATATGATTTTATTCTTCTGGATCAACAGCATTTTTAAAATATCAGCTTTTATTAAAAGATTATCAAGTGTCTCACTTCATGCTGCATATTTCTTGTCACTTGGTGGAAACATTCAGGAGGACTGTAGGAAGTAAGGTCTATATAACAGTCAGCCTTTCCAGTCTAACTGTGTATTACAGAGGGAGCACAATAACTTGGCAACCACGCTGCTGTTTTGAATGCGTATTCCAGCAGGGAGAGTCTGAGTGGGGAAAGTGACACACACTGCTGTCCCTCAGCAGCTACCGTGGAAGGGCCCTGGAGCAAGGTACTTAACCCCCCGCTGCTGGAGTGGAGCTGCTCAGGGCTCAACAACAAGCTCGGGGTGTCTACACATGTAACCCTCCCCCTGCCACCACTGCATCACGCCAGAGCTGTCAGGTGGTCCTGATGGGAAATTGGGCTCACACTGAAACGGCTTTTAGGCCAGAAAGAATATGAAGAAAATACAAGAAAAAATGTTTTTAGGAAACTGCAGAACAATGAAGGCAGCTTATGTGTGTCGATCAGCTTCTCCCTCATTTAGAATTAAACAGTCACAATCTGGAAACATCATGCCAGGTCTGTTTATGTAGCTGTCTGTGGGTGTATTACAGCCAGCACGTGCCACCCTAGGGGTCTGGACTCATCCAAGTGCCCTTGAGGGAGTCACAAGAAGCTGGAAGAAAAATGCTTTCTCCTATAGCAAATCATATTAACCTGTCAGATGCGATCCTAATCTTTTATGTTTGTAGAAGAAGAAAAATGGAGCACTGGGGTCCACAGTGTAAGCAATGATTTTATTTATGAGAAGCCCTACGTAGGGTTGAAGCACCAGGATTTGCCAGTTTCCTTCGCAGTGCTGGTCATGTTGTTAAAGTGTGGCACTTTGGCAGGGCGTGTTAATTTCCTGCTTCTCACAGAAGTCAGTAGAGTTGGCTTATTTAAACCTGCAGATTGTCAGTATATTGAAGAATTTGAATCAAATCTTTATTTTGAACAATTTCTAATGAACATAAAAACTGAATGAACCTAAATAGAAAGGCGTCATATTCACATTTCCAATTCAAAAAGCAACAGAAGGAAGCAAACGTTGAGTAATTCTCAGAGATTCTACAATAAACTGGTGGGAGCAGCAGGAAAACAGAGTCTTGTACACTTGCGTTTTTTTTCCTGTAGTACTCGACATCAACTGCACAACAGGTCTCTGCCTCACTACGTTCACTAGCTGTACTGATAAGAATCTCAGACACCATCAGTGTAGAAGTCTCAGCTCTAGCTCAACACAACAGGAAGGAGACTCTCCTCGTGGAGCCGTTCAACCCTTTACAAGTACCAACTGTGATTCTCAAACAGGGAGGCCCCTATATGATTAAAATAAAAGCAAAATGTAATGATAAAAATGGTCCTATATGTTTGTTCAATCACATCAGCCATCATAGTCAACATATTGCAACAGAAAATATTCAGGCTAATTATTTTTCACCATAAGCAAAACAGGCAAAGTTTTCCAATCAGTAGAAGTGCACAATCCATCCTGGTGTCTTGAAAAAGCCAAATCCCTTCATGTGTTAAATGTATCTATTTAAAAATAAGAGTGCGTATGAAATGTACCTGACATTTCAATGTCGTCAGTTTGGAAGACACAAGATGATTCAAAATCAAGTTTAATCTGACAATCAGATTGTCAGATTTAACAATACCCCACCCACGTGCTCTTAGTTTGTTAACTCTTCAATTTATGAACTTATGACAGGTGGAAAACCATAGAAGACCTAAACCTGGTGAAGTCTAAGTCATCACAGGTGGTAACCGTTATCCTTTATTTTGGAGATTTGGGGGAAAAAAATGTGAATAGCTTTCGATGAGAATGATTCTTTCCCTGATTTACAAGCCTTGGAAGAACAGGTCAATACAAAAAGATTCATCTAGCCCTGGGTTAGAATTAGGGTTAGGGTTGGAGAGGGCTCATCACCAATGACGGCTTAGACCTCAGAGGGTTAAGTAAAGACCATCCAAAAGCACCGTTACCCAAACAACCATAAATCAATAAAAACAGCTAAATAAATTCAGCTGAAATTCAATTGAAGCATATTTCAGTTGAGAATGGAGGCCAACTTTTTTATGCTTTTCCTGTCCGATATCGTCTCTTAACCATCGGCTTGTACCAACATCTCTAAAAGCCGCTTTTGATGTTGCTGGCGACTCTGTGCTAATAAATGTTCAAATGGGCTCAGCTGTCCAAGTTGATAACAAAGATAACGGCACCGCTGGAAGATGGGAACCAGAATGCAGCGAGTTATTTTCAAATAGATCTTCCTCCTGAAATTTTACAATGGATTTTACAGGCATAAAAGACGACACGCACCTTCAATAGAAACCACGAAAATCACTCAGATTGGAGTTAAAAGTCTGTCACGCACCATTGATGTGTGGCTGGTGTTTGACAGTAGATTTTCCCTTTAAGAAGAAAAAAAAAAAGCTGAGAAAGAGAAAACAATCTTGAAGCTCCCCCCTTTGTTAAATCTGAACGAACACTGTAGGTCTCCTCCTCCTCCTCCTCCTGAAGAAATACCCTTTCATCTCTTCTCCTCTTTGTTGCTCTTTCTCCCTCCTCCCATCTTGCCTCGTTTCGTTCTCTCGCTTGGAGATCTGAAGGCTTTTGTATGATTGTAATATGGCTTGCATTGAGCGTCGCGTGCTCCTCACTGTAATTGCCCATCATGTAGCCGGCTAATCATGGCAGTGGAATCTGGGGGAGATCGCTTTGAATGTTAATTGATGCTGATGGTGATTGGTTGAACCATTTAAGTAGTTAATTAGAGAATTGATTACACATATCCTCAGCATGCAATGATAAGTTTCCAGCTGCGTGTTTTGGAGCCTAAAAGTTCACATCTGCGGGAAGAAACACCGATTATTAATCTTTTTTTATTATTGTTGTTTAAATGCTGGAAGACAAAGAAAAGATTGTTGTTCAAAGGTGTAATCAAAGCTCTCTTTTCAGAACAATCCGGGGGGAAATACACCATGGCTGTCCCAAATATCGTGTTTCTCTTTTTTTGTATTAACGACCAAATCATTGCGTCTTCAGCTGGGCGGGGGAGGGGGGTGACTTTGTAAAGTAATTTGTCTTTTGCATTTAATAATTAAAGATATTTTTACAAATTTTATTTAAAATCATCATACATGTAAAGTTAAATTAAACAGGTTTGCTGATAGTCAAACTGCGGGGCTGTAAAATGAAGCCAACACAACACAAAAGCAAGTCAGTCCACATAGGCTCGCCTGCTTAAATCCCCTCTTTACATCAGAATTAAACATGTTTATAATGTGATAGAAGTTGGATACTTCCCTGTTCCCTGTTTATGATAATAGTGTGTGTTTACGTCTCCATTTTAAGTTATATGAAGGTTTACGCCTGTTTGTCATCAACCACCTGTGCTGACTGACAAATGGTTATTGGTATAGACGAGTGGCCTGTGGTGACTTTTACAGAGGGATTGAACATTTTAATGCCTTAATATTATTTAACTGCAGGTTAAACTCACTGGGCAAGCACTGCTTTCCTTGCTTGCCCAGTGAGATCCAGACTGATCCATTGAACACTGATGACAGAAATAATATGTTTATTCTATTTATTTGTTAAAAATAATTAGCAGGTTGTCTGTACCTATGTGATGCACCAACTGTATGGATGCACAATTCAGTTCACCAGCCTAATTAACATGAGCTGATTGCCTCCCCACTCCACCGTCTCATCCAAAATATCATCGCTTATTATTCCAAAACTTCTAAAACTTGAAAAGTGGCACAAATGCTGAACTCAAGGCTTTAAACCAGTTGTTTACAAACTAATGGGTGATGTCATGGTGGCCATGTCCATCTTTAATGTACAGTCTATGTTGTTATTTCAGCTATTTTATCACAAAGTGATGAATGATGTTTGGTAATTTTATAGCACTTTTCTAGTCTTACTGACTATTGAAGGATTACAAAGATTATTAGTAGCATTCCTACAATCACACACACACATTCACATGGCAGATTATTCTATGAACTTAAAACGCTTTATCTCTCACACATACATGCACAGAGAGACAGACTGAGGAGTGAATCAGAGACAATTTGGGGGTTTAATAACTTGGCCAAGGAGGCTGTGAGTAATTCCTTGTCCTTGTGTGTCGTAGTGGAGTAGTGGCAACTGTTTGTCCACAAAGGTGCTAGATTTGTGGATTCCAAAAAATTGAATCCCACAGTAGACGATTAAATACCCACCAAGCCATCAAATATTCAGAAAGTTGAATACTCAGGTCCGGCTCTTGAAAACCTACAAGAAGCGGTGATGGAATCTTTGGGGAAAGGAGGTGACAGAGTCAATGCATTCGATGTTCATTCTCACAGTCTGGTATTCAATCTGCCATCAATCCTCCCAAGCTCTCAGTCAGCTCACTCACACGTGCAAGCTCAATAAGCGCAAAATCATTCATCACACACTGAAATTTCCATCCTTGCTGTGTGATCGGCCTAGGCTTGCCAAACCAGCTCCACTTGATGATACTTCACACCCACATCATCAGCAACTCAGAGGCTGCGAAAGGAAGCTGTGTCTCATCCCAAACTGCCAAGAATTCACAAACAAATGCTTCAACCTGACAGCAGATAACACTGAAAGAAATCTTCTAACTGGGAAAAAAAAAATCCATTTTATCCCATACTGGCGGTACAGTTATCCCACAGGGCTGTGAAGCGCCAGCTCTGTCAGCAGGTGTGAAGAAGCTGGTAAAAGTAGCCAGATCACCTGGACTCCATCTGGGAGGAAACAGTCACTGTCCGTGGTGCTGAAAAAACAAACAAACAAAGAAAAAAACACTCAAAGCATCAATTTTTTTTTATCTTTATTATATTCATTCAAAGCTACACAAAAAACCAAATACCCTCATGCAAGTCAAGATCAAATCAAAGGTTCACAACAAATCTGCTCTGATAATAAAAGCAGAGATGAAGAAAAAGGAAGCAACTCAAGGTTATAAAAGGAAACTTTGCTTTTTCAAAAGTGTTTTATAAATTTTACTCAAACCATAAATAAGGCAGCATTAATTTCATTAACCATCTACCAATCAAATAATCTTATATGGGATAATGTCAATGTCAGTTTTATTTCTACAGCACATTTAAAATCAACAAAGACATCACAGTTAGTGAACAAGAGAAAACAACAGAAAGGTAAGAAACTGTCACTAGTACTTAATATTAACATTATTAATATTATTCAGAATTATTATTATTAAAAAATATTGGCGATAAACAAGCACTCCCTCCTGACTGAAGACTTGTCAAATATTATTACTTCTATAGTTATTTATCAAAATATTTACCATGACCTGATAATGACGAGTGCTGGAGGACTCTGTAGAACACTTGAACACTGTGAAAACACACATAAAACTGTATTACTGGCAAATGGTCCCTAAAATATTATAAAACGTAGTCTGCAAAAATGTTCCTCATCTGTGTTACATGGATCAATATTACTCCTGCAGATGTTTAAGGCTGAGCTAATCTTAAATACATTTTATTCTGTTGTAATTCTCCAGCATAGCAGCAGAAATAAAGGTTTGTGTCTTTAGAACTAACTTCTCTGTCATTAAAGTGTGTGTGTGTGTGTGTGTGTGTGCGTGTGCGTGCGTGCGTGCGTGCGTGCGTGCGTGCGTGCGTGTGTGTACGGGTATTAACATCTTCATGGGGACCAAAAATTGATAGTTTACTATACTTGTGGGGACAAACAGCCCTCGTAAGGACCAAAATCCCGGTCCACACGAGTTTGAAGGCATTTTTGAGACTCAATATGTGGTTTTAGTGTCAGGGTTACAATTAGGTTATGGTTAGGTTTAGGGTAAGGATCAGGGTTAGGCATTCATTTTTTAGGGTAAACGCCTAGGGAAAGCATTATGTCAATGAGATGTCCCCACAAGGATAGAAATACACAAGTGTGTGTGTGTGTGTGTGTGTGTGTGTGTGTGTGTGTGTGTGTGTGTGTGTGTGTGTGTGTATTGGGGGTGAGCGGCACCTTTTATCAAGGCTTATCGGAGATAGTTGCTTAGACTGACAGGGGGAATTGCTAGGAATTCAAAAACCTGCAGAAAAATCTTCAACAATACATGTGAAATGTTCCCAAAGCTTGCAACCATGTAGAACAATCTGCTCTTCTTTTAGCTATTTTTTGGTCTCCACCTACTAAACGCTGCAAATGAAGCATGTGATTGACCAGAGGCTGAACCAAAAAGTTAAAACAACCCAAGAATGAGTTTAAAATGTTCTTCAAAGTTCTGCAGAAGTCATACTTCTTTGTGGGTCTCATGGAAACAATTGACATTTTTCACTATGCGCAGGGCCATTAAGAAGCACTGCTGATCAAATATGTTTGATTAGAGCTGTTATAAGATATTGTTTCCAGATTTGAAAGAACTTGTCTGATTTGATGTACACCAGAAATCTTACTACATTTCTGCCAAAGAGTCAATTGTGAGGAGTTGATCCATTGGAGACTTTGATGTAAAATTATACAGATGTGTCTTTGTGGCTGTGTTTACATTTCAACAAGGAATCTCCAAATTAACTCGAAATATTGTCTTAGCTTAGCCTTTAGGATTTAGTGCTCCACACTGCGAGCTGTAAACAGATAATACAACATATGTGATGTATTAGGATCCAAAATGAAAACATAAAGCTAGATTAACTGAAGAGTTCAAGTGTTTTACTTATGTTTCAGATATTATTATCACTTACTACTCACAGTTTACACTCTGTTTTAGTCTTTAAAGATCTTACAGCCTTGAAAAACGACGCTGCTGTTTTTCATTGAAGTACTGAAAGAGAAAACTTAATTGCATTATTCTTAAGAAACATAATTAAGTTGATGAAGCCTTTGAATTAACAGTTTGACACACAATCCAATTATGTTATCACATTACAGAACTCGTACAAAGACAGAGGTCAGCTGTTGAAACTTTACTAGCAGGTAAACTGAGGCTCAGTTGAGGGTTGGAGTAAAGACATTGTAGGATTTGCACACGCTCCATATAAAGAGCTAAACCATCTGTTCACTTTCTTTAGTGCCTTATAAGAAAATTAAGAGTAACCATCTGGATGGGATATAAAAATCCTCAGCAGAACATTTATCTTTATCAGTGTAAGCATACTATTGGCCTCCCTCTACTGCTGCGGACTCTATTTTGTACGATGCCACAGAAAATTAGCCCAAAGGACGCCATACTCAGTAAGGTGCACAAACTTTCTTTTTAATTGCATCAAATCTCTGAATAAATCCAATAAGTGTTCAGTTGTGGAGTGAAAAATTGCATTGAGACCCCTCCAAACCTTTTTAGTCAGTTATCATAAATAAAGAGAGTTCACACAACAAATTACCACGACAAGCCTCAGATGGTAACACCCAAAAGGCACTGAGTGGCTCAATGAGGTGCGGTAAAGTCACTCATGAGTGCAGCCGAAGTACTTAGACGGAGATATCTCTCTCTGAGCGGCAATATTGTTATTTTAAAAAGCAAACAGTGTTAACACTTAGGTGAAGAGGCTTATGAAATAAACAGGTAGTTTCACATCGTTCTGTTAATGCTGCGCCAAAATCACAATTGCCAATACTAAAAGCCCTGTGACTGTTAATTAGACTATAAAGCTGAGCATAACTGTACAGAACTGAAACAAATCTCTCCCCTGGGATCAGATCTGTTGTGCTGTAGCTGCTCTTCTGTTATCGGCATAGTCATTGTCTTAGAGTGTTTCCCACCTCTTAATGCTCGTACTTACCTACGTTTCTATTGCCACAAGTCGTTTTTTATGTCTTTTTAAAGATGAGTTTTGTGGTAGTTTTTTTATCAGACAACGCACAGAGGAGAGATAAAGGAAGCATGAGCTGCGGCGGAATTTCTGAAACACATCTAAGCAGGGGAGAATAACTCATCAGGAAATAACCTGAGTGTTGCATACATCTGAAAACTGTGCCATAGCGCTTTCTAGTTCTATAAAGTGTACGTGTTTATTTAGTAATGACTTTATTTAATTAGCTCACTATTTGCTTAAGATAATATTCATTTTTTTTGGTGGAATGGGTCAGATTAGCTAGAGAGCTTGCTTGAAATTACATCCCCCAGTTTGTTGTTAAAGCTAATTAAGAATTTGTTTAATTAGTTGATCAAGTATTTGCTTGGAGTAACGTTCACTAATTTGTTGGGAAATTCTCATTAGCAATTATTGGAATTAGTAAGCAGTGTTTGCTCCGTAACACTAATTCAGGCAGGAGAATGATGTGTCATGATAGCAGGACAATATTGTTATTACGTTACATTATCAGGAATATGTGATAACATTGACTTATTAGTTACAACTTGGAGTACACGCTTAACCTGAGCTTAACATTTTATGTAGAGAGCGACGCATTCAGTGCTACAACAACAGTCACTGCTACTAATTAAATTCATTTATGCATTTTTTCCCATCTGAACTGTTTTGGCAGGAGTTCCTTGTTTCAAAGGAATTTTGTAGATGTGTCTGGTTCTCAAAGTATCAATAATTCATTCATTCATTTATTCATGTTGTGAGCAGTTTTATGTATGGTCATCAGAGTACTCCGTCTCTATGATGATGAAGATTTATTTAGCGCCAAATTACAACAGTTGCCTCAAGGCTCTTTATATTGTTATGTAAAGACCCGACAATAATGCAGAGAAAACAGAGAAAGCCCCGACGATCCAATGACTCTTTATGTTAAAGTACTTGGTGACTGTGGGAAGGAAAAACTCCCTTTTAACAGGAAGAAACATCCAGCATAGTGGACTAAATAATGAGTTTGCCATTTTTTAGCACTGCCAAATGGATTTAATATACCCTGTACAGACTGTTCAGAGTATCCTACATTACCTCTCACTGCTCAAGAACAGAAGACCTTCGGGCGTTTCACTAGAGTTTCAAAAAAGAGAAAATATGCTCAGTATATGTATTTGTTACAGAAATATTAAAAATAAATGTTCGTAGTGGTGGATGCTATGCTTAAAAATTTGTATCCCAATATGTGACTGTATTATTATTTACTATTTATTATTTCTGTATTTATAAAATTTTCCTATAAATATTGATTTGCTCTCCTGATATTTAAACTGTAGTATTGATATTTTAACCTTTGCCTAAAATGTGTTATTTATTTACAAATAACACATTTTAATATAAAGGTTTTAAAAAGAAAAGAATAACATAAAACCAAAACAAACCCAAATAATTTTCTTAATTAAGCTCCATTAATGTTTGACAGCAGAGATATGAAGTGTGGCTTTGAAACTGTCTTCATGTGTTTCATTCTTCTGCATGTGGTCAGAATATGTAAAAAAAAAAAGTGAAACTTCCAATCTGCACATATGGCTCCTTAACTGAATAGCATCAGCAAGGATTTTTGTTTGTTTGAGCTCACAAAATAATCTTCTACACATAAATCCATCTACAGGTTTATCAGTCAGTGAGGGATTTCTGACACAATCACGGATTCTCCCGCTCAGTCGAGTTAGCTGTTAGCTAGCTGCACACTTCCATTGGTTAGACAAAAAGCATTGCAGACAAGGGAAAATCTACAAATGAGGTTTGTTGGTGAATTGTCCCTTTAATAATGCATAAAGGGGAAATTGTACTACCTCTGTCTACAGTATCTTTTACACAGTTTTCCATGGCTGGACCTTCTTAAAAACTAAATTCAACCACATATGCAATAAAAGTCGTGACTGGGCACGGCATTTCAGTAGAAGTGTGTGTGTGTGTGTGTGTGTGTGTGTGTGTGTGTGTGTGTGTGTGTGTGTGTGTGTGAGAGAGAGAGAGTTTGTAGGGTTTATAAAAAGAGAGAGCACAAGAGAACGAGAGACTTGGCAGTCAACACCAGGTAGCTTCTGCCCTTGTGCCCCCAAGATACCAAGACAATACACACACACACACGCCGTGTCCCGGGGTTGGCACAGCCATCTGCCAAGAGGAGCATGGTGCTGAGGAATGATAACACACACACGCACACACACAGACACACTCTTTCTTTGCAGGCACACACTCAGTCTGCCTTGAACCCAGTGCTCTAGTAGTTCTCTGCTCTGCTGTAGTTGGCACTTGTGATACTGCTGATACCCATTTTGTGTCTGTCCAAAAGTCCGTGCGAGTATTTTATGGTGGCAGAAAGCCGACTTACATCCAGGTATGTGCAGATGTACTGGAATCCTGTCGGGCTGTGTGTTAGTGGTGCATTTTCACCCTCTGAACTTAAATGTTTCAGCAGGTTCATTTTGTTCAACATCATTAAGGTGAAAATGCCAAAATGTTGCGATGTTTCTGGCAGAAGTTTATTTCTGTAAACCCAAACCTGCTCTGCACCTGTAATGAGTAGGCCTATTATTTATTTAGGCAGAAAGTAGAGGGGGTACACGGGAGGGAATCCCCTTCATGTTTTATCAATGTTTAGCTCAGGATTGTGTGGATGGTCAGGTTTTTAATTGGCTGATTTTAGTTAGTGCTAGTTCACCTACTGCTTTTCATCTAAACAAATAAAAAATAGATTAAAATCCATCCACCATGTTTACAGGCTGTTTATGGCCTTGGAGAGAAGGCTTGGAAACTCAGAAAAAATCCAGAAATCCAAAAAACATTTTAAAGATATTTTGATGTGGTTTTGCATTTTTCAAAGGGCTAGGAATGCAAGTATCAGGAAGGCTACAATTTTTTATTTTGTTAAATTCTTTAGAGTAGCCCTGATGTCTACGATCATTAAATAAGTCTTTTGAATCTGTCAACAATCAGCAAAGACTGCTATTTAATTTATTTTTCTCTGCAAATAAAAGTTCTAAATTGTTTATGATTCTTATACATCGTGGCTAGCTAGATATTAGCTAGCTACATTATCATTTATGTGTGCTCGTTTTCCAGATATGCAACCGTATACTTTAACATATGTTTAATGTAGTTCAGCCAATATAATATTTGATTCATTTTACAGAAGGCCCGCACAACTCTCAGACAAAATATTTTATTATGTGTCAATTTGACAATACACAATACAAGCAAAGTTGTAACTGTACAGTACACAATACAGACCAAAGCCTTTTTTGTAGTTTGCCTGATCTAGTGCAAGAGTGAATTTATAATACATTTGATGTACATTAAACAAACGAGAGAGTTAATATGACTTTAAAATGACCCACTGGCAGGGCTTTATGATTTGGTTTTATGTGTGTGACTGTGGGATATAGCGGAGAAAGAAAGACAGACAGAGAGAGCTAGTTAGCCTCACAGGACAGTAGATTAAACACTGACTTTTAAATTAAACAGAAGTAATAAAAGTGAATTTGAAAGCAGGGCGATATAGAGGAAGTGAGAGCGAGACAGAGACAGAGAGGGCTAATGACGTAGCTTTGCTAGCCGGGGCCAATTTACTGTGAGGTTTCGAAAGGTCATCTCCTACACGGAGGCCTGTCTGTGACAAATTACATTATTTACACTAGGTAGAAAGAGGCAGCGGGGCCCAGAGAAACTCAGAATTTAAAGAAAAAATAAAAAGCGGACAGAGAAATATAGGAAGACAGTCCTTGCATGTTTGATTTGATTGTAATTGGTCTGCAGCGTTAACACAAGAACCCTGAAGACATTCGCGAATGCCCCTAATGATGCTTTTATCAAGACGCAACGTCCATGTTTCTGACACAGAACTGCTACGCCCGATGTGATCAGATCTATCACTGTGCTATTTTAATTCTTTCATTTTGGATGCAGGTCGGACTTTATATTTAGAGCAGCCATGCACTGCTGTTGCGTTAAATTGATAATTTTCTGAAACTGCCTGAAGCATACCCAACTACCTCTTTCACTTTTCTTTTTTCAGATTCACAGCTTTACGCTGGTTGCCACTTTATTAAACCTGTTTTATTTACTGCTTTAAACACGAGGTCATGCAGACGAGCCTTCATTCGGGGAAAGCCCCTGTGGAGCTGAGGAAGCAGTATGTTTGATGTGTCCTATTATTTTAGCCTGAAGAGATAAAAAATTGGGTAATAATTAGCATCAGCTGCATGGATGGACAAAACTCACTCTAAGAGAACACCTGAAGAAAAAGATGCCACTTGCACTTTTTGATTGACAAGCAATGTCTGGAAAATGCTGTACAGAAACTGTGTGATTGGCAGGTTATGTCTGGCAAATGCCAAAGATGAGGAAGAAAAGGACAAACCCACAACGAACCCCACAATTCCTCAGATGCTTCCAGAATCTGTTGTTGTATCATTATGCAGTGAGGACAATAAGGCGATTTATTAACTTGTACTACATGGTGATAATTCCTTTTGTGTCATTATTTTTATTACGTTAAATAGAATAAGAAATTTTCCTTATTTCCCCTGAAGCGGCGGACTCAGCTCCCCAAAGACCAGCTTACTGTGTGTGTGTGCGTCAGGGTGTCCCTTGGGCTATCCAGAGAGGGAACCGCCAATGGGATTAGTAGTTAATGGTTTGGGATTTGGGTAAGAACAGAAATATTAATATTTAGATTTAAGTTTTTTTGTGTAAATATCTTGAATTAATACAGCATAATATTTAACAGCTCCTTAACTGCTTCTCGGAAGTGCCCACAAAAATGCACTTTGTATTTAATTTGTTTATGCATGGCAAGTTCCTTGAAATGATATAAATCTAACTGTGGATTGTTGTAGATTATTGTATTTGTATTGTTGATTATCACGTCCATCCCTTTATAACCACAGTGCATTTTCTGATATTGTCTTCCAGCAGGATAATGTGTTACATCACAAAGCCCAAATCATCTTTAACTGGTTTCTTGAACATGCCGTTATTTTCACTGCTTCCACAGTCATCAGATCTAAGTCCAATAGCCCCCCTTTGGGATGTGTTGGAATGGGAGATTCACATAATGAATGTGCAGCAACAGTGTTATGCTGTAATGTCAATATGGCTAAAAATAGATGAGGAATGTTTAAAGCACCTTCTTGAATCAATGCCACCACTTAGGCATTTTCTAAAAATGGGTCACATCTCAGTGTGTAAAGTGCCGTTAGATGTCAGTAGACTGCAGATTGCGATCAACGAAATTCTGTTTCCATATCTGTCCCAATTCAAGTGCATAATGCTAGGTACAGTCGCTGTTTATATCGGCTGTCCACATCTATTTAGTCTGGAGGAGAGTATAAAACTTTATGAAAGGAGTCAAATACCTGTCAGCGATTCAGAGAAGCTCACTTCTGTCTGATGACAACAACTTTGAGGCGAGTTGATGAGGATATCCTAAACCTTTCTCTCAATAATCACTGCTTTTTTGCCTCTCTTAGCTGCTGTTAGCCTCTGTTAGCTGCTGTTGGTCTCTGTTAGCTGCTGTTAGCCTCTGTTAACTGCTGATAACACCTGTTAGCTGCTGATAGCATATGTTAGTCTCTGTTAGCCTCTGTTAGCTGCTGATAGCCTTTGTTAGCTGCTGTTAGCCTCTGTTAGCTGCTGATAGCATATATTAGCCTCTGTTAGCTGCTGTTAGCCAGTGTTAGTGAAGTGGGGGGGGGGGGTGGACTTAGAGTCTCATACATGTGAGAATATAATCAAACTGTTTATTAGAGGGGGAGTGTTTTTAGCTGGGATAATGTTAGCATATAACCAGTTGTTGTTTAGTCTACCTGTTTTCAGCTATCCAGACAGATGTCACATGTCTAATCAGTTAACAGTAAGCAATTGTTTCAATACCAGGTATAAATTAGTATGTTTATGCACGTTTTGATGTTAGAGCCCTGACTCCAGTTCAGGCCTGAGATGAGGAGGAAGAGGATGAGGGGAAATAAGATAAGATAAGATAAGACTTTATTGATCCCACGACAGGGAAATTTTTGCGTTACCTCAGCTCAGGTACAGATATCACAAGGAAATACAAAAATACAAATAAGTACAATCAATGAAAAAAAAAAAAAAAAAGTAAGATAATACACTATATACAATGGTAGCATACACAGTATGTGATTATGGATATGGTTGAAAATATGCAAGACAAACTATATAGCTTGACATAACTATTGTACCACCACTATTCCTATGTATACACATGTACACACACACACATGTACACACTAAATATACATATCTATACATATACATACATATATACCTACACATGTCCATACACATGGAAGGTCCATTATGCATGAAGTGGTGACCGTGGATGTTCACAGTGTCCAGTGACTTATGACATCGTGATTGAGGCGTTATAGAGTCTAACTGCTGTTGGGATGAATGATCTGCGAAAGCGCTCCTTCCTGCAGCGAGGGTGAAGGGAGGAAAGAGCAGTGGTGGAGAAAAACATAATGAGAAATAGACGATGAAAAAATGTATGTACAAATGTTAAATCGTCATAAATAATTTGAAACAATTTGAAATTATGTATGTGGCCAGTCTCTCGCCACATCAATAAAATTAAGTGGAACACCAGTGTCCATTTATTCAATATGGCCGCTTCCACAAACGTCTCCTCTTGTGTATTTTTAATAGATTATGTTTATGAAAATGCATCAATTTGTTGGAAGATTTAATTAATTTAACACAATAATCTGTGTTTATTTATGAGTACAACAATCTTTTTCTTCTATTAAATAACCTCAAAAATTACATATTGTACCTTAAAGTGTGCAATCTTTAAACAAACCTCAATAATAAGAGAACTTGTGGATATTTGCAGGAAGCATGTATCAGATTGCAGACAGTCAGAGGGTGACCCTGGTGACACACCCTCTTTTAGAAACCAGGAAAATCCGTTCATATTACTGCAATGAAAAAGAAGATGTCTGTTTGTTTATTACACTGACATTTGATTGACAACTTATACATACACACACATTGCCTGCTACATGTACAGGACTCTCTTTTTCTTAAAACTAATTTTTAACATTTATCTTTATCTAGATGTAAATTCTTTCTCACGATACGTTGCATGGTGAGCTTATATGTGCAGGGCTCTGGACTCTCACGATGCATAAAATTAGTTCCTCTATACTGCCATTGTAGGCAATATAAAGCCTGTAGAGTGTATATCAGTAATACGTTCACCAGTGTGTTCAGTGAGATAAGATTTGATGGTTAAGAATGAGAGGTCTGGGAACGATGTCTCTGTGTGAAGCATAAATTCTATTCTTCTTCCTCCCATGAGCTAGGTTCTTTTTTGCTTTGTCATGTTCTCAGTAATAAAAGCACACCATAGAAAAACTTGACTTTCATGAAGGACACGAACCATGCGGCTGAGAAATGTCACAGGCACGGGGACTTTCACTTTCGAGCTCTTTTTGAACTGAATGGATGACCAAGCAAATCTGGTTTAATATCAAAATATTTGCAAGGACATAATATTTAACTGAGTGAAATAGGTAGGAAAATGCTCCCATGAGGCTCTGCTGTGCTGTGGCCATTGAGTTGTGGTGCTAGGTGCTTCTGTTTTAGTGAAGAATGCCATCAAGGCGTTCCAAAGGGCACCCCTCTGCTTATTTCCCAGCAGGAAGTGTTATCCATCAAACTTAATAAATAAGCGAGGTAATAACTTTTCATTCAGCGCTCAAAGTTTATTATCAAACGGATCCCAGTCTTCATTTTCTCCTTCATTGCGCTTCTGTGTCCTCTGTCACTCCTGCTCCCCTTCAGGACATTTATTACTTCTTTATCAACTAATTCATAATTATCCTGCGTCTCACTGTGCCTTTCTCTTTGGTGTCTCCCCTCTCTTTCCTCTTTCTGTTAACCTTTTCCTATCTCTCTCACCCCGCTTCCTCTCCCTGCCTCTCCATATGCCTTCCCTCAGAGGCCCACTAATACATTTGTTATCAACCTAGTCCCTAATTAACATGCCCCCTCTCTGTCTGAGTCGCTCCTATCTCTATTACTCCGTCCAGATGTCTTCTTTTGCGCTCTCCTATTTCATTCTGACTTTTTCTTCGTCACGCATCTTCTTCAGTCTCGCTCTCTCTTTTTTTAATATATGAATTTCAGGATGGCTCCTCATCCTCACTTCTGAGGCTCCATTATCTGCAGACAGACAAATTGTCTGTCTGAAAGCCAGCAGGACTCAGAGATCCATTTTCTGTGTGAAGGTGTGAGCTTGTGTATCTCATTTGCTCTGAGCTTCCTTTGCTTCAGCGTCGTGTCTCGGTATGCCTGCGCTGTGTGTGTGTAACCCTAGTGGTTTTCAAGCTGCGGTTTAGGAGTCCTTGGCAGGCTCCCATGCTGGGTTCACAGGGTGTCTGTGTGATAGCCATTAACATTTACTTTCCGTGTTGCCCTGTAACATCTCCTCCTCAGCAGAGCTGCTCTGAAGGTGCTGCATCTATGCTTGAAAAGAAAGAAACAGCTCATTTGTTTTGTACATTTGACATGGGGCACATCTTACAGCAGACTTCATGTAACATTTGCTGTGCCTGATTTTTTTCTTCCTTTTTCAGCACTTCCAAATATGCCCACACACCCCTTCAATAGAAATTTCCCCTGCTTTTCAAGCACAGCGAACAGTGGTATGAAAAGTAATTTCATCTGTACGGCAGACTTGTTTGCGTTTGTCGTCGATTTCACCCCGAGCTAAATCTGAATGTTTCTGCCAAGACAATAAGTTCGAATGAAGCCATGCAGGGTCGCATTTGTTTTGTCTGCGGTCGTGAACTGGACTGCCGCTGTGTTGCGTAACGCTTTTTGTGCCAGCAAAAGTCAGGTTGGCCGCTCTAATTAACTCAGCTAAATGAAGTGGAAATATGACATGTCAGGAAAGGGTACAGGAAAACATTCAGACGGAGATGAGAGTTTTTAAAGAAATTTAACAGCACAAAATGGGTCCAGGAAAAAAAATAAAAAAATAAAAGAAATTCCACACACATATTTCTTTATTATACCTTTTTGTCGCTATTTCTTATAATTTATAATGTACATAATATTTATGAATGCATTTATTTTTATCACAGTTACAAACATTTTCCTCACAGGGTAAGGCTCTTACTATCCACCTGTGCCAAGTTGACTTTAACAACAGGGTTTATTTTTTGTAGGCTGAACTATTTTTATTCTTTATCCTGCTGCTGTAACGCAGTGATTTCCCTTGTGGGATCAATACAGTATTCATCTATGTATCTGTTATCTAATTCAATTTCATCTCATATCGTCAAAGCAGACTTCCTCAACCATATGTCTTCTCACCAGTACCATTGGTACTGGTACCATTACACCCATCCCATGGATTTTTGGATTTTTTTTTAACATTCTGCTGTTTCGGTCGATACGCTTGCTCAGCATAAAATCAAAGCTATCATGTTCAAAGCCACATTTGTGACACCAATAATAGCTATTACAGCTATAGAAACTTTATGTCACATGGTTCAATCTAGATCAAGAGATAGGACTATGAACTGTATATAAATGATGGACACAGATGATTAAAACAAATGTGTCTGCGTTTTGTTCCTAATAGCCAGCAGGGACAACTATAGATCCAAAATGAATCTCTCAGGGAAACAGTTCTTCAGCTCCATTGCTCTATGAGCTTTCCTAATGAGTTTATGGTGTCAGTAACTTGTCAAGTCTTATCAATGATGATCTCCAATGTGTAAGTTATCGTCTCTGCTACTTATTCTTATGCATTAAATGTAGACGTCGTGACCCCAACCCTATGCCGCAATTTATGCCGTAACATAATGTCCACTCTCCTTCAGTAGTACTGGATCAACTCGAAGTGAGAAACTCCAAATAGCGTGATCTACTGAAAATGCATAATGCAATGCAGGCACAACCCGCACAAGTAGAGGATTTAAAATATACACAGAAGTATCAATCACACATTACAGTAAAAAAAGAAGATAAAGCAGAGTATGCTTTACCCTCACAGGCAGTAAGAGAGATGGATGTAGCTTCCCAGTTGGAAAAATGAGCCAATGTGGAAGTGCTTTAAGCCTGCATTCTGTCTAAAAGCACCAGATGGCGATAACTGTAGATGCAGAAAGGTCCTATAGAAATCTGTGGGACTATTGCTTTCTTTGTTAACCTGTGTAAACAGTTTCCTGCTGAGTTCATGGTCTTTATTCACTCAGTTTATTTCATGCTGATTAAAAACTGTCTGATCAGCAAAGTTCAAGCAGAAGCAAAGAAGCAGAACAGAAATGATTGCTAACCAGTGGGTGACGTCGTGGTTGTTTCTATCGTTTATATACAGTCTATAGAGAGGATGGTGCATATTTAATTCTCGGTTTCATCTATTTGATCAGCAGTAATATCTGATGAATCTTGTAGCAGGCAAAGACTTTTCTTGCATATTGTGACTACGAAAGAAACCGAGTTTCCTACAGTGGGAACACATGCAGCAGTAAATTCTAATGAGAATGCTAAATGGCCTGTATTTGTATAGCGCTTTACTTAGTCCCTAAGGACCCAAAGCACTTTACACTACATTCAGTCATCCACACATTCACATACTGGTGATGGCAGCTACATTGTAGCCACAGCCACCCTGGGGCGCACTGACAGAGGCGAGGCTGCCGGACACTGGCGCCACTGGGCCCTCTGACCACCACCAGCAGGCAACAGTTGAAGTGTCTTGCCCAAGGACACAACGACCGAGACTGTCTGAGCCGGGGCTCGAACCGGCAACCTTCCGATTACAAAACGACCTGCCAACTCCTGAGCCACGATCGCCCACGAAACACGTAGATTGTTTATGTATTTTTGCTAATTAATCTTTTAGAGCGCTCACTCAGTGTCTGCAAGTCGTGCAACAGGAATATCTCAGTACATCCAATATGTATACTGTGTCTTAATCATGTTTTTATTTTATTTTGCAGTTGTCTAACGGTGTATACCCAGATTTGTATCACAAATAAACATTAGTTACATGTAGTTCTACCATCTCTTGGATATTTTTTATTATGTGTGTAATTCTGACGCTGCTGCTAAGCACAGTAAAGATGAGAGAAAAAAATAACCTTGGTTGAGCCTCATTAACCTGTAGATAGATGACAGTGGTTTAGTGGGAACAGACTGCAAGCTGTAACCCTTCAGTTTGCCCATACAGCCAGTGGAGAAAATGGCTAACAGGGAGCTCAATCAATAGGCTAAGAGTGTGTGTGTGTGTGTGTGTGTGTGTGTGTGTGTGTGTGTGTGTGTGTGTGTGTGTGTGTGTGTGTGTGTGTGACTTCTACTAGAGCTCGTGTGTGCATTTGCATTATGGGTGTCCGCGCGTGCACATCTCTAACCACGCACAGGCTGTCTAAATGCATATCGATCCTGAGGTGTTGTTTTGTGTAATTGATGGTCTGCCTTGTTTTAGTTTCATTAAGTGTGACACACACACAAATGATGACTGATGAAGTCAGCTGAAGCTTGATTTATCAGCACGATTTTTAAAAGTAGCCTCAGGACATCTTTTAGCTGCCGGGAATTAGACCCTGATGCATTTTGGAGAGTGCGTGAGCAGTTCCTTACTCCCGGTCCTTGTCCCCTCTGAGCCTCACGACCTCACTCACGCGACAAGGCAAAGAGAGAGAGAGAGACAGATGAAGCATCACAATATACATGCATTGGATGCTCGTATCCAACAGAGATTCACTTGCTTTATCCTTGAGCACATATACAAATATACACTCAGTTGGTCATACTGTTTGTGTTTACTGTTGTCCATAATCCCGCATCTCTTCACTGCTGTTTCAACGTTTGCCTTTCAGATCATCTCTTTGATGTGCTCTCATCATTACTTTCCTCTCATGTAGCTTTTATTTTGCTATTCAAAAGATGATTGGACTAGAGGGAGGAAGTTTTTTAATGTTTGCTGTTTCAATGTTTTCATTTTCCCCTTGTTGGAAAACCATTTATAGATCTTTAAACTCAGTCTTCCGAGATAAGCTTGATATTTGGTGGTTACGCTTTCCTACTGACAAAAAGATTACAGAACAAAATCAATCGAAATCATTTAAATCGCTGAATAAATTATACAGGTTGGAATTCTTAATCTATAACTGTTGTGCACGGCCTGCACCTGTTTTATTAATTTTTTTGTGTGATGCTGGAATACAGGATATAAACAAGGGACATAGATACCCACTGACTGAAATCCCCCTTTTAAACCTTGAGATTAGCTATGCTGCAAAACAATGGATGTGACAAGAAAGTGCACGTGAAGTCGGACACTCACTGGTTGACGATTCGTGATTGAAACCTCATTAGCTAATGAATGCATAGTTTTATACTACAGACACTCAAGATTTACAAAGCTTACTTTTCCATTCAGTTTGATACAGAACAAGTGACTGAGCCCATTAACTCATCAGGAAAGTGTTTGCAGCAGTCAAGTCAGAAAGCTGTTTTCCCATAAAAGTCTGACGGACCAGAAATCTTTTTGCGACCACAACTATTACCAGCTGGAGGCCTTCCGCTAAATTTCATTTTTCTGAGCTGGAAGCTACGTCCATGTTTTACACTGTCTATGGATACCAGTTAAATACCCAGCTCTAATGTCTATGTCTAAAAATAAAGTCAACACAGAAGTGCCAAAAAACTGCAGTTCTTCTAATGCCCACTTGAGGCTGGCTTCAAATGTGGGTCAGTCCCATAGACTTCCATGTAAAAAAGACTAACTCTGCAGAATTTAAAAGCTTGTTTTTACATATTTGGATAGGTTCTGCTTTTGTAAACGCTTTGTTGCTCACACCTTTTTTTCACACCTATCTTATCTTATCTCAGGCAGAATTGAGTGTACTATGGCAGGCAGTGATCTGCTAAGCAGTTTGTTATTAAAAGCAGGTCAGGTTGTGTTCAGGATCCAGGAAACTGTGCAGCTAGTTTGCATCTCCACCAGCCTGCAACAGCAACACTGTGTCCTCATACCAGTGGAGCAAGACAAACATCTGCATATTATTTGCCTACAATCTAAGTAGCATCTCACTGCAAATCTGTCCATCAGAGTTCAAGAGCCATGCAGACCATGTTTATGTTTGCAGAATATTAAATTGTTTTATATATTGTATTCAATGTTCCCTCTAAACTGCGCACGTGCGCAATTGCGCACTGCTGGCACGGTCTCTGTGCACAGAAAATCTGCGTTGCGCACAAAAAAAATCTAACCTGAATTGAAATTAAAATGAAAACTTTAACAATTCTGTTTTGCAGTGTTAGTCAGTAAGTGACTGGCTGCTCCCGTATGGGATTAGAACGATGCCACCTTCCAGCCAATGATGCGATTCTCATTCGTATATCAACGTCGTTGTCAGGCTATGACAGCGTCCTTATGTGCCGACACCGGTGTTTTAGCTAGCAAGTGAAGCCACGTTAATGACAACGTGTACAACCATTGGAGATGTGAGCAGGACAGACGGAACAATTGACGGAAAAACTGTGGACTTTGTACCAGTTTTTAAATTGTGTTGACCGGCCATGTAAACCAGAGTTATGATAAAAATATCTAAGAAACTGTAAAAAAGGCTCGAAAGTGCTCTCCGCCTGTGAGCAAAAACAAACCCCACCCCCTGTCCCTTTCCTATTCGTCCAAAAAATGTACCATGTTGACCAATCAAAAAATGATATGGCAACGTGGCATCTAGTTGTTAAGAAACGGGGGGAAGTTTTAGGAGTGACGGCGGTGTTTTGAGATGTGAGAGATTTGCGACGTTTAGCGCAAATCTTGTGTAGTTAGTGTGTAGTGTAGTCAATCCGATTGTTCAGTGATGACGTGACGAATCCTACTTCCGGGCCTAAAGTAGTCTGCGTTTAATATGGCTTTTGTGTTGTTAACATGTTTAATGTTATGTATTTTCTTCTATTTGATCTCAAAAAGCTCCTAAAACATTCAGTGATCACTGTTGACCTCCCTCGGCTTTTATTACCGCTAATCATTTATTTAAGCTCAGTTTTTAAAACCTTAGGGTGTAACTACAGCCCAGCCCATGCAGCAGTATATGAATGACTAACCTCGTATTGTGGATGGATTATCTCAGTTGTTCTCCTGGCTGAAGTTTGGTCCTTTTACGAGCATCCTGCCATGCAATTACATTTGTTCCTGACCACCGAGAACACTCACGTTAACTTTTATCGAGTAGAAAAAAAGTTAGCCTGTTTATATTATGCTAACATAGCTGTGTCGCTAGCGGTCACGTAGCACATCATTATATACCAGCTAGCCCAACTTCAGTAACCCTACAAACGTCACTGCTTTTTAGTTTTCTGTCTTCATTTATGCTGGAAGTGATAGCAGAGCTGTACGTTTTAATTTGTTTCCAAAACCCCGCAGTCAGGACATGCTATATTGTATTTAGATAGAAGCTAGCGAGCTAACTCCCTGCTAACTTCTAACTCCGTTAAATGTCATAAATTCCGTTTTCATGGATGCCTGGATGTTAAACTCAATTGTTACACCTGGTAGAGCAGAACGCTGATCATTTTATTAAAGATGAAAGACTTTAGACAGTTTTTCAACTCTCAGTAATGCCATAGTGATCGTTTGATATATGGACCTGCAGCGGAGTTTAGGTCCAGACACGGCTAGTGACGTCAGACTGAACAACCGGATAGTTTTGTTGTGTGTATCAGAACAATGAGGCGACTGCTGAATGTTACAGGTGTTACAGGAGTGATGCATCTCCTGTTGTCAGGCCTGCAGGTATCAGGCTGTTGTTCTCCTTTATCTCATAGAGGACAGAAATTATTTTTTGGAGTGGCACAAATAATTTGTCTGGCATCAGATTTGATGCAGAACAGCTGATTGTTCTGTAAATAGTTTGAAATGTTTATTTAAAAACGCCTTGGCTGCATTAAAAAAAAATAGCTGCAAAAAACGTTGTTGTTTGCCAAAGTGAGTTACTTTTTTGAAGAAGTAACTATATAATTAATTGCCCAACATTGGTCATTATATACTATATTTTGCTGACAGGACTCTCTCTCAGACCACAGACTCATAATACAAGTCAGAGCTTTATAAAAAAAAAGGGAAAAAAAAGAAAGTTGTGTTTTCAAAATTGGAGTTCAAGTTATTTTTACTTTCAATAGTGTTAACATGCTACACAGGCCAATGACTAGATTTTTTTAAATTTTCATTGTAAGTGGGCTAAAGCAGTTAATTAAAAGTAGTCTAACATAAATGTAAACGCTGTAATTTGATTATTTTAATAAACATGTAACTTGGATGGATGCTGGCGTGACCACAGTGCACACGTCTGATGTCGCTCACAGTGATCCAAGGGACCGCTCAGGGAGTTTGTGTGTTCGCTCAGACACATGAAAAATTAGGGGGAACATTGATTGTATTGTCACGAGGTGCGCTTAAGTTCCTTCTGCTGGTGGAAATATTCCCTCCAAAGCCTGTAAAAAAGCCTCTCAGGTCGTTTTTGCTTTATTTTAAGTTGCCACAAGCAAAGCAAGTTTGGAGAACACTGGCGTGGGTAACGTTCAGTCGATTTGTGGTCTTAGGATTTAGTGTTCTAGTTTTATTACTATTGTGTGTGGATGAGGGTTGAATCTCGTGTTTCCCGTGTTAATAAAGAAAGAGAAACCTCATCATCTCTTAGACTAAAACAAAGACTGTAGATTTCTGAAATGCTGCCACAAATTAAAATCAATAGTCCAGCTATAGTTTTACTACAGTCCATCGACAGTTCCTGTGTCTGTTTGGTAACAGCTTGGTAATCTTTGGCACTTCATTTTCAGACATTAGCACAAAATGAAATACAGTAAATTAGTATGTAAGGAGTTAACAGCAACGGCTGTTTATGGTGCTGGTGCTGGATATTATTTTTAGCGCCACCATTAGGCAAACAGAAGCACTGTTGTTATGAAGCATTTGCACATCATTAGATATGTTGTTATACACAAGTTTACAGGTTCTCAGGGGGAGGCTGTGAAACAGCAGATGGAGAATAATAAAAATAATAAACCTGAGCAAAAAGAAAAACAATAGTCGCAGACCCCGCAGGGCTGGAACCACAAAAGATAGAAAGAAGTAAACCAGGTCAAATTGTTAATGTTACTGTAAATAACAGATAAACACAAAGCCTAATGCCAAGACCTCCTCCCAATAGGTCTCGCACATAAACACATAATTCCCACTGTCCCTCCGTACGCTGCTAATTCAATCCTCCTTCCTTTGCTCTTTATCTTCGTTGACTCTTTTTTTCATTCCACCGTCTTAATATGTTTCTCTCAGGTTTTCTTCTTCTATCGCTCTCGTTCTCTGAGTATAATCACCATGTTATCTGAGTAAATCCTTCAGACTGAAGTCTTTTGGCTTCACGGGGATTTGTAATATTTTCCTAATTTATTTCACAATATCATGCTTTAGTTATTTTAGTCAGAGATAATGTTCGACTTTCCTATTTCTAGAGACTAAAGGGGATTTCTATAATGTTACAAAGCGCTCTGGCGAGACTGCAGCTGGATTTGCTTTCTGATTTTTTTTTTTGTCTTTTTTGTCTTTGCAGATTTTTAGAAGTTGTAAGTAGATCCCTAAAAAAAGTAGAGTGCTATATATATTAACATGAAGCTTCATTTGGTGTAATTGGTGCTAAATCCACAATAAATAAAAATACATGTTGTCAGTGTTGCTCCTTCAGAAGCCTCGACTCATAGCCAGCTCCTTGAAAAGGCCAGCGCTGTTGTTTAGCATCTGCCTGATTCACTGCAGCTTCGTAGCCCCTCGGTAACCCCTGAGATATGCGGAATACTTGCTTCTTTCCAGCTCACTTGTTGACTGGCTTGTCTGAGTGACATTTATTTGGGGCGGCTGTGCCCTGCGGCTCAGGTGATAGAGCAGGTCGAGCAATAATCGCAGGGTTGGCGGCCTGATCCCCTGCTCCTCCTGTCTGCATGTCAAAGTGTCCTTGGGCGAGACCTGATGGGTTACCTGCTGCCTGGCCCAAGAGATGTTAAAAATAGAATCAGACTATGTGTTCATTTACACCGCTACAACACTCATTAATGTCCTATTAGAAAGACATTGCAACTATTTTCTCTCTTTCTTAAGTGAAGATCAGAATGTTGATGCCAATGTTACATTTTTACATTAAATCTAAAGCTAGAGTGAAGCTAGATTAATCAGCTACACTGACTCTTGTCATAAATGAAAAGATAGCAGATCATTACAATCAAACTGAGTCAGTCTCAGCAGACTTGACTCAGGTGGTTCCATTCTGGTTATATAATCCTGTATAAAAGCAATGTTACCAAAGCCCTGTGTCATGCTGCAGTAACATGAGTCCTACAGCAACTATGAAGTTCTTACTGGACTGAATGAATTTCTGTGTAATGTGAATTTGTGTGTATATAGATGGCAACAGAGTTTGTCAATTTATCGCAGTTAACTGTTATTTTTACGAACGGACTGCATGTCGTTGCCAGCTTGAATGCGTTCAGTTGTAAACTACTTAATGATTTTTCGTAGTTCCGCTGTTTTTAGCCCAGTGTCTGAAAGTGAAACTTAAATACCACAGCAATTGTATCGATCTTTGTCTTTTTTTGAAAGAAAGCAAACGGAGGTATGCTAAACCATTTTTCATATGGTTTAGTTATTCCTTAAAGTTCAAGAGCTTCCCTTGTAACTATGTCTGAATGGATTGTCAAGTAGGTTATTCCTTGACAATGCCCTCCTTGTAGCAGTATCCCAGCGTCTGGCCACTGTATTGACAAAGTGATCCCTCAGCCTGACTCTAGACTAGTGGATTTTTTTTATATATATCCCAGACCTCACTGTGTCAGTGTGTAACGCCACATCACCACGAGCCAGCCTGTGCCTGTGAAGGGATAACAACGGAAAACAGATTCCAGGTCCTGTCTGACGTTTTCACACTGACAGAACACAAAGTCCTTGTCTGTCTGAATCTGTTGAAGAACAAAGCTTCTTAAGACATCATATCCCCAGTGTAGCGACCAGGTACGTGGGTGGCCTTGATGGTCTGCCATGCAGGAAGAGCTGACCTAGAAAACAACGGCTGTCCTGTCAGGCCCTTTTCCCGGGGCCCACAGGTACGGCAGACAGGCGAAGAAAACAAAACAAAAGGAGATAAAAAATGGATGCTTACCCCCTGAGATTTATCATTTAAATGTTTTTGATGGGATGAGTCACATATCTAAGTTGACATGCCCTCAGCGCAGCTCATAGTCACATTTTTCTTTATTGTTAGGCGTTTTTTAATGACACTATTGCTTAATGCCTTTTTCTTCAGGTCAATAAAACACATTTTGAGCTTCATACTGAGGCACTTTCTTCCAAACCTGCCTCGCGTGGGAAGATTACAGTACACTACAACAGGCTTATATAATTGAAGCTATTTAATGCTATTGGCATGGCTACTGTATTTGTACTGCTTATATTTTTTAGACATAGTAGTTAACTAATTAAAGAGACTGTAGTAAGTCTCTATTGTAGCAATAGGTCTCTCCAACAGAAAACTCTACCGACTTAATAGTTCTACTTTGCTTCCATGAGCTCATGGAGGCAGCAGTAAAGTCTGCAGATAAGACGGTGACAGACTGATGCAGAGACAAAGGTGTATAAACAGTAGCTTTATTGTACGTAGATGTGACTACGCTGCATCAACTTGATAATGGCCAGCTCAGTCTTGTGGCAGACCTGAAACAGTCACGTCAAGCAATGGTTTTTTTTTGTGTACATGGAAACAAATAGTCTTGTTTTCATTACAGGCACGACTACAAAAAAGTGAGTTTTGAACTTGGGGCAACCATATTTGAATCCAAACCATGATCTTTTATTGCCTGCTTCTGGATCCAAACTACTCTGTGTTTATTAAGGCTGTTGTGTTTTTAACATGTTTTAATGTTTTGTATCTTGTTCTATTTAATCTAAACAAGCCCCTAAAAACAGTCAGTGATCACTGTCGGTTTTTATTACCACTGTTCATTTTAAAGCTCAGTTTTTAACTACAGCACAGCCCATGCAGCAGTTTGATTTACAAGATGGCGCCGAGTATGGCAGCCTCGTCGCGCGCTCCCCCAAGCAACAGCTTTTTTCTGTGTTTAATTTTACTTTTCCTTCATTTTTTCGCGAGTAGCACATGTCTCCTTGTGTACGACCGACAAACCTTACTGGACATAAAAGACGGTCTTTCTTATAACTTTCCGGAGTTCAAGTTTTGCAACACGGACGCTCCGTTCCCAGACCCCCCATTCATCTCACCTGAGACGCCTTTGTTCTCTGGCCCTGGAGGCCGCAAACGCCGACGCAGAGGGAGAAGATCTGGCGTTCTGGTTCGACTGAGACGGCGCACTAACAGACCACCGTTACCCAGTTTATTACTGGCTAATGTGCAGTCTCTGGAGAACAAACTGTGCGAGCTTCGGGCACGGATCTCATTCCAGCGAGAGATGTGGGACTGCTGCGTGATCTGCCTCACAGAAACCTGGCTATCGGACAAGGTACCGGACTCCGCAATACAACTACCGGGGTTCTCCGTGCATCGCGCGGACAGGTCACAGGATCTTACTGGGAAAAGCAGAGGCGGTGGTGTATGTTTCATGATCAACAACAGCTGGTGTGATTATGCGAACGTGCACCCGGTCAAATCCTTCTGCTCACCGGACCTGGAGTACCTGATGATTAAGTGCCGGCCATTCTGGCTACCGAGGGAATTTACAGCAGTGATTATTACGGCTGTTTACATTCCCCCACAAGCCGACACTGACCGAGCACTCAGGGAACTGTACAGCGCGATCAGCAGCGAGGAAACCGCACACCCAGAGGCAGCGTTTATCACAGCCGGAGACTTTAATAAGGGAAACCTGAAGAAAGTCTCACCCAAACTCCACCAACACATCCATTTTAACACTCGTGGAGACCGGCTACTCGACCACTGCTACACCTCTTTCCGGGATGCGTACAAAGCCCTCCCCCGCGCCCCATTCGGCCAATCAGATCACCGCTCCATCCTGCTCCTGCCCGCCTACAGGCAGAAGCTGAAACAGGAAGCTCCAACCCGGAGGGCGGTGCACTGTTGGACGGACCAATCGGAGTCTGCGCTGCGGGACTGTTTTGATCACGCGGACTGGGAAATGTTTCACGTGGCTGCTAGGGACATTGATGAGTACACAGACTCAGTCTGCGGATTTATCAGGAAATGCGTGGAAGATGTCGTCCCATCCAGAACAGTTAAATCCTTCCCAAATCAAAAACCCTGGATTAACGGAGATGTTCGCGCGGCACTGGCGGCACGGAACACCGCCTTTGCCTCCGCGAACACATCGGACTACAAACACGCACATTACCAACTCCGGAAGACGATCAAAGCAGCCAAACGTGAGTACAGGGACAGGGTGGAGCAACAGTTTGACAACCCTCGGAGTATGTGGCAGGGACTAAACACGATCACAGACTTTAGAGGGAAAACCAGCACACCGCAGACCACGGCCTCTCTGTGTGAGGATCTAAACGTATTCTACGCTAGATTCGACACAGCGAACACCATGAGATCGGACAGTGTGCGCACCGCGGATGACGTCAGTGCGCACGCTGTGTCTGAGGAGGATGTGCGGAAGTGCTTCAGGAAGGTGAACGCACGCAAAGCTACTGGTCCGGACGGGATTCCCGGCCACGTCCTCAAGTCATGCGCGGCTCAGCTGGCTGGAGTGTTCACGCACATCTTCAACCTTTCCCTCTCTCTGTCCCAGAGAGTCCCAGCCTGCTTCAAAATGGCCACCGTCGTCCCTGTACCCAAATCCTCCACCATCTCCTCATTGAACGACTGGCGACCTGTAGCCCTGACCCCCATCGTAAGCAAATGCTTCGAGAAGCTGGTCAGGGACTTCACCTGCTCTGCACTACCCGACTCACTGGACCCTCTACAGTTTGCATACCGCCACAACAGGTCCACTGATGATGCCATAGCCCTGACACTACATACTGCCCTGTCACACCTGCAGAAGAGAGACACGTATGTGAGAATGCTGTTTGTAGATTACAGCTCAGCATTCAATACCATCGTTCCCTCGAAGCTGGACAGGAAACTGCAGGATCTAGGACTGAGCAGCTCCCTCTGCAGCTGGATCCTTAGCTTCCTGTCTGACAGACGCCAGGTGGTCAGACTGGGCAGCATCACCTCATCCCCCGTCACACTGAACACTGGTGCTCCACAGGGGTGTGTACTGAGCCCTCTCCTGTACTCACTCTACACCTACGACTGCACAGCCACTAACAGCTCCAACATCATTGTGAAGTTTGCGGACGACACTACAGTGGTGGGTCTTATCACCAATGGTGATGAGATGGCTTACAGGGAGGAGGTCAGCGCCCTGACCCACTGGTGTCAAGACAACCATCTCACCCTCAACGTCGCAAAGACAAAGGAGTTGATAGTGGACTTCCGGAGGTGCAGAGAAGTACACACCCCCATCACCATCAACGGCGCTGCTGTGGAGAGAGTGAGCAGCTTCCGGTTCCTTGGTGTACATCTGGCTGAGGATCTTACGTGGTCAGTACACACAAACAAAACAGTGAAGAAGGCGCAGCAGCGCCTCTTCTTTCTCAGGAGACTGAAAAGATTCGGCATGAGCCCCCGCATCCTCAGGACCTTCTATCACTGTGCCATTGAGAGCATCCTCACTGGATGCATCACCACCTGGTATGGCAACAGCACCGCCTACAACTGCAAAGCTCTCCAGCGAGTAGTGCGGTGCTCTGAACGGATAATTGGAGGTGAGCTTCCCTCCCTCCAAGACATCTACAGGAAGCGGTGCCTGAGGAAAGCGGGGAGGATCATCAAGGACTCCAGTCACCCCAGCCATAAACTGTTCAGACTGCTTCCATCAGGAAGGAGGTTCTGCAGCATCCGGTCCCGAACCAGCAGACTGAGAGACAGCTTCTTCCATCAGGCCATCAGACTGATGAACACGTCATAGACACCTCAGCTTCACTACTGGAACTTCAACATTATGCACTCCATACTGTACAGTCATGCCACTGTTTTGCACATGTCTCAACTCTGTATATTTTTATATATTTTATTTATTGTTTACTCTATTTAATTTGTAAAATGTGTACACACACACACGTAGAAAAATATTTAGTATACACATCCAGAAATGCATATACTATTATATATTGTACATATATTTATTAGTTTCAGATGTAGCCATTCTTGTGTTTTGCTTGTTTACATTATTGTATTTTGCACAACTCTGTTGCTTGTGAAGCTTGCACACAAGAATTTCACTCACATGTGCTGTACCAATGTACCTGCACATGTGATGTGACAATAAAAGTGATTTGATTTGATTTATTAATGACTAACCTCGTATTGTGGATGGATTATCTCAGTTGTTCTCCTGACTGAAGTTTGGTCCTTTTACAGCATCCTGCCATGTGATTGCATTCGTTCCTAACCATCAGGAACCCTCCTATGAATTTTTATTGAGTGGAAAAAGGTTAGCGTTCATCCTCCAGCTTCACTGTGTTTATATTAAGCTAACATAGCTGTGTCGCTAGCAATCACGTAGCACATCATTATATACCAGCTAGTCCAACTTCAGTAACCCTACAAACGTCACTGCTGTTTAGTTTTCTGTCTTCATTTATGTTGGAAGTGATAGCAGAGCTGTACGTTTGAATTCGTTTCAGAAATCTCTCAGTCAGAACATGCTATATCATGCTTAGGTGGAAGCTAGCGAGCTAACTTCCTGCTAACCTCTAACTCCGTTGAATTTAATAAATTCTGTTTTCATGGATGCCTGGATGTTAAACTTAATTGTTACACCTGGTAAAGCAGCAACGCTGATCATTTTATTAAGATGAAAGATTTTAGACAGTTTTTAACTCTCAGTGTTTGTTTGACTTTGGGACCTGAAACAGAGTTTGGACCTGGAAACGGCTAATGACTTAAAGACTGGATAGTTTCATTTTTTTAACTGAATCTTAAATGCAACCTTTTTTTCTTTGCCTAAACCTAAACAAATAAGATAGAGATAAGATATAATTTTTCTTAAGTTGGGAAATTCCTTTGTAGGTAACAATGAACTTAAATATAGCAAACATGTTGTAGGCTATTAATAAATGGGCTTATAGTTCTTGAGTTTTCCTTACACACCTCAGGTGTAAGGAACAAGGACAAGCAGCAGGACAACCTTTGATGGGTCAAGGTGTCCAGCATATAGTGTCCTGTGTCTGTTGACAGAGGATGTGAGATTGTGAGGGACTCTGCCAGGCCCTGTTGCAGCATTAGTTCTAAAAATCATGCCCCGCTGGCTCTAGTTTAAACCTAATGTGAAGCATGTGGTCTGAGTCTGCAGGTATTGTTCAGACTTTCCGAAGAGCCATTTCATGTAAATCATTGTGAAGCTGGGCAGATCTTGGATGATGGTTTTTCCACTAACAGCCCTGTTTGGGGCTCAGACACAGATCCAAACCAGGCTATGATCTCAAACCTCAACATTAACTCAGTAAAACATCTGTAAAAGGCCTGTGGCAGAGACTTTTGCAATAACAGACATCTTCATTTTCTCAAGAAGAGTCCCTTTTGGCATTTTAAGAGCATCTGTTCATCATTGCTCTTAAAAGTAGAGCCCGTAGACAGTTACACAGCTCAAGTACTCATACATATCTCTGCTGAATCATCTTGCTTTCCACTGTCAAATTCGATGGGAGTGTAAGGTTACGCAGGAACTCAATAACCGTGCCTTTTGTTTTAGACACTTTGAGATTGAGGTGATTGCTTTTCCACCAGGAAGCCAAAGCACCACTGGCACTCAGGAGCCTCTTAAATGCGTTCAGGATTACGCTGTCATCACAGTCTTTCAGACGACATATCGGGCTCTGTGCTCCTGCAGTCATCTGTATGCAAAGTAAACAGAGGCGATGATAGTACAGAACCCTGAGGGTTTTTCTGTAGTGACAGATGTGATAGCGATACAGTGTGTAAAGTGCCCATTGAATCTGACCCGCTGTTAGAAAAGACTGAATCCACTGGATCAGCAGAGGGTTTACATTCAGCCTAAGAGCTGTAGGCACAATGGACTTCCACCACTTGAGAAGTCAACAAACGGCAGCCCGGCCCGGCTTTTATTTGAGTGAATGAGTGGGGGTGATACCTGTGTCACCTGCGCCTGTCTTAGCCGTAAGCACACTGAAGTGGGTTCATGAAGCCACCAGCTTTGTACTGTAGCCTCTTAAAGAAGTTCATACCTGCTGAAGGTAGAGCCATCGGGGATAAGATAAATGACAAAAAATTTCCATACACCTGCAGATTAACGTGTTCACAGAAGATCCCTGACAGCTGTCTGTATTAGACTCCCAGCAGCTGCCTGGTCAGCGTCGCTGGTCTGTGCGCTTCACCGGGGTTTTTGTGTTTGAAATGTCTCTGCACTTTCTCTATAAATTACACTCTGTGGTGTAGGGGATAAAATAAATAAATAAAAGTTCCCAGAAAGGTCATTTCTTTTATTTTGTGTCATTGAAATGACTCTAGTCCTGCCGCTCTGTTGAGCCCTATACTTTTTTCCCCATTGCAGTGATGCATGGACTGCTTATATTGCTACACTGATTCAGGATGCACTAATTCAATTTGGCCTGCTGTGGTACTAACAGCCCTGTGTATGTCAACTGCAAACTATATTAATCTTACATTGCATTTAATTTATTTGCATATGATAAGTGTGAATGTTGCACATCACATCAGGTCTGTTTGGCAGATTCAGGTGCAGCACGCATCAGGTGGGAAATCAAAATTGCTGATGAGGCTACGTAAACACTGCTCAGCTGTCACCACTAGCACTGATATCAAACTGATTGCTTAAATACTTTTTAATAATTAGTTTTAATACTTGACTATGTAAACATACTTAAGTATTGAGTTATTGATTTGTGTGCATGGTGATCTGAGGGAAATTGGGAGGTCGGCAGTTGCAGGGTACAGATAAACAGTACTTAATCTGGAATTGCCTTTAAACAGTACATTAACATAATATAAGCAGAAAATACCTTTCAACATTGTTTTATATACAGTGCAAATGTCTCAAACCTCGTCTCAGTGTTTTGTACTTTGGTTCAAGGAGCCCGACTTTCTTTCTTTCTTTCTTTCTTTCTTTCTTTCTTTCTTTCTTTCTTTCTTTCTTTCTTTCTTTCTTTCTTTCTTTCTTTCTTTCTTTCTTTCTTTCTTTCTTTCTTTCTTTCTTTCTTTCTTTCTTTCTTTCTTTCTTTCTTTTTGTACCTGACCATTTTCAAAGGAACAGTTTGAGTTTGTTGGGGAGCTAAGTCACTTAGCACTGATCTATGAATCGCTGAAGCGTAAAAGAGGCAACTAGGTCAAGGGATGAACCACTGTTGTGTCTCCAATAGCAGCCTGTCGAAAAAAAACACATAATTTGTTCCCAATTTAAATGAATCTATGAAAGAGTCCAAAGATAAACCAGTTTTACAGGGGAAAAAAATTATGTTTTTGCAACACCAAAGTGATGATGATGATTGCATCAAGTCTTTTGCACAGTACTGTATACACTGAACATGCAGTGCATATGAGAGTAAAATATGAGATGGAACCACAGTGAATTATGATGCTGCTCTGCAGTACCTCTAAGCTTCATTTGTTTTGTGTTGATGTTCTACGCCTTTATAATTTTCCTTCAGTATTAACTGCTTTAATCCATCGTGAAACCGCAGAAAGAGTTAGCATCTAGCCAGCTCAAAGACTGCATTTGTTGTTATGGCGATGACAGTGGAGCTTAAAGGTGAGAGAATATTAAAATTGCAATTTTCAGGTGTCCAGAACATGTAACTCGGATGTGTAATTAAACATTTATACACAGCCTGCAGTATCACTAAGATCATATCATGTCAGTGTTTTCAGAGCTTGAAAAAAAAGGTTCACTCTGTTATGGTAATGCTATTTGAACATAGGGGAAACATACTTTTAAATGTTTATAGTATAACTGTGTTTAAGGTGTATAACTGTACATTGACATATAGACGATGCATTTTAACTATGGCCCATAGACCTTAACAGAATGTCTCTTACTTTAAGAGAAGTTAATCACGTCTGGTTTTTGTTGTGATGTGTAATACGATACAGCAGACTCCCTCCTGCTCAGCTTTGAATCCAAATTAAAACTGATGCATGGATCCTAGGGTAAAACACTGGCTGCTTGTAATGAGCAGGTAAATGTCTATTAAATGTCTGTGTCTGTTAAGCCCATTGTATTTCTGCCCATCAAAAAGTCTGCGCATGTGCGAATATATCGCCCATTGTTGATTATTGCACTGTCGATTGTCGGTTGGAAGATTTTTACATATCGCCCAAACTTAGTAAACACACTGTGTTTTTATCAGTTCAGTTAATTATAAAGTGCTTCTTTTGTTATTAGAACAGGATTCATCAAGAGATTTGCCAGCTTACGAAAAACATCCTGCAAATAATCTATGTAAAGTTACACACATACATTAATTTAAAGTCATCAGAAGTCCAGGATCACAGACGTCTATATTAGCCACAGCATGTTGTTTAGCCAGTGTATGTCGCAGCAGTTGATATGTTAGAGAGTGTGTTAATGGGTGTGTGTTTGTGGGGTTATTAACATTTCCCACAATGAGAGAATGCTGTTTCTCATAGCTGGCATACGTGTAACGCCACAGAATAGTGTGCAGCGATTACAGCCAAGACCAAATGGCTCGAGGTAAAATCTCTGTGGTACAGACACCGAGCAGCTGTTAACCCTTCATGTGCCGGGGACGGATAATTGGCTGGAAAAGCCTTTGTCTGAAAAAGAGGAGAGAGAGAAGAAGGTGATGTGGAGGCATGTTTGCAGCGTGTGTGTGTGTGTGTGTGTGTGTGTGTGTGTGTGTGTGTGTGTGTGTGTGTGTGTGTCCTTGGGGGTCTCTCTATCCATCTTTCTCGCTCTCACTCTCTGGTCCGGAGCTTGTTACCATAGCAACATAGAAGAAGAGGTAATGCTGCCGGAGTCCCAAAAATTGTATTATCTTTTTCAGACACACACTTGCATGCACACACACACGCGCACACACACACACACAAACACATGCTGCTCCTTCGTCTATCTTGTGCATATACAAACTGGCAGGCAGTCGTTGTGTGTGTGTGTGTGTGTGTGTGTGTGTGTGTGTGTTTATCTGTGTGTGTCCGGTACAGCTTGTTCATGCTGGCAGGCAAAAGCATGCAGACACACACACAGAGAAAGAGAGAGATCGGCTGAAGGAAAAGCAGGACAGGCGGAGTGTTGCAGCAGAGTAGACGAGGTCATGTAAGAACAGCATGATAGTTTATTTATGCCACTGTGGGGAGATAATTGGCTTTTACTCATTCATTATTTCTTGTGTTTTCTCAAGTTGTCAGCCTATTGTACAACAGGTAGATCTGACTCTGCAAGGCGCCATAAAGCAAGGTTAGCTGGCACTACAATAAAACAAGGAAAAGCACTCTGTGGCTTTGTGATGTGGCTCATTAGTACATATTGATACTATACAGGAGACAATAATAGCCAACAGTAGCTGTGACTAAATATTTACACTCAAACTGTTAGCTGATGATATTTAATACAACATATTAAGTATCTAGCTTTAGTTTTTTATTCAAAGAAATTTAGGTTTGATCAGCATTCAAATGAAACCAAACAGGAAAAAGTGATGATGACAGTTTGGGGAATTACAGAGAAGAGTACGGCTAGAAGAGCCACCACTTCAATCTCATTCCGTCTTGGTTTCAGATTGACAAATTTAGCATGTGGCTAGTTGACACAGTGAAGCATTTAGCAGCTAAACAAGCTATTTTCCTCCACAAGATGGTGAAGACCGAATCTGAGCCAAAAACTGGCTGCGTATTGGATGTCTGCCACCCATTGAGAGAGATGGAGGGTGAATACAGGCAGCTGTTTCCCAACATGCTCACCATATCTGCAATAATGACTCCAAAGAGTTAACTTGTCGTTATTGTTATGGTGCACATAGGCGGAAACAGATTTTTATCTGATGTTTATCTATGACATGCCTAAACATGATGCAATGACTGAGACATCACGATTGTGAAATGCAGTTGTTGGTATCAGTAGTAGTGGAAGTACACAATTCTCAATCCCCAATGAAACTGTATGTTTTTGCATATAATTAAACATAAATTTCGTTATTAAAAAGTCAGCCGTTGATTTAAAATACTATTATACATTGTTCAAAAGACACAGAATTAAATGTTAGTTTCTTAGTGTAGCCTGCTAACAGTATGAGGGACTGCATAATGTTAGCTAACTTATGTTAGCCTAAGTGTTAATATAGCATTAGCCATTGCAAACATTTTCATCTTTGACGCGTTGCTGATTTCACAATAACAATGAGAGCTATTTTAAAAATATGGTAATTTCACCATCTTCCAAATGTAATTTTTGCTTGAAGGCTTCCTTCTTGTTCTTCTTCGGCCTGTAATGATAGGTAAAACACCTGTAATCATATTCTGCCCCCATTAATTCTGGAAAAATTGGTACTTACCATGCTAAAAGTAAAAAAAAAAAATTAATAAATATATATATATATATATACTATGGCACAATCCACTTTGTATTGTCTCTGTCCTGTCTTTGTTTATCATACTGTTAGTATTGTTTAATTATCATTATAGTATTGTATATTTAGTAATTAGTACCTTTTTTTATCCCTTAAATTCTTAGCATGTTATTTATTTGTAATTCCTGGTTTTATATCTCTTGGAGATATATCCTTTATATATTTATAAATGCACGATGGGGGGCTTGGGGTGAAACAGCATTTCGGTACACTGTATACTGTGTATACTGCTGTATTGACAATAAAGCTCATGAATCATGAATATACTCAGAATATTCAGAATTTTGGTATTGAAAGGTATTGTATAAATACTGGTTTTGGTGACAATCCTAATGACATAAAATCAGAGAAGAGTCACAGGTCCACTGACGACAGTGACAATTAGTGTCTGTTTAAGTTAGTTAACAATATTGGTCATACTGGTTATTGGTTACATACTACACAAAATCACACTTCGACTTCCTTTTTTGTAGTTTTAATTAAGGCCAACAGTTCATATTACTCATATGAAGTAATATGAACTGAAACTCGATGAACTGAAAGAAGACCATTAGTGGACCACACATAACATTTCAGGTACATTTGCAACCTATTTGTAAAACTGCCAGAAGAGTTGACCTATTATGATGTTCTTGTTGGTTTTTCTGGAAACTACTCAGTCAGGTTTACAGTAGACAATAAAAGTTACTTAGTTATGTTTAGAAAGCCGCTCACTTGCTAGCTGCTAAAAAGCTAAGGCATAGGATCAAAGACTGTGTGTATATATATATATATATATATATATATATATATATATATATATATATATATATATGCCTGAAAGGCATAAATCAAAATGTATAGAACTGAGAATTGATTTTTTTTTTTTTTTTTTTTAAACAATAACAGCACAAAACTGGTCTACAAAATACTGACTGACCACTGGGATTACATCTATCTATTATACACAGTATATGTCTAAGAATATATACATTTCCATGTTTTTCTGCAAAGGAAATCTACCAAAAGCCAGGTATGGCCTGCTGTCACAGCTGTGGGGAATGCAGCTGTTTAGACTGACTACTCTCCCTGTGGTAAAACACTGAAATGAAGAATTTGTTTCCATGAAAAGATGCTATTTTATTGTGCTTTCATGTAACCAAAAAAACTTAAAATATGTTTTTATTACCGTTGAAAATCTGAAACACACTTCACTGATGACCCAGCAGGTTGTGCCTGCCTGTAATCACCACGGGTGTGTTTCCCCGTACCTTTTTAAATTAAAGAGGGACCTGTTAGTCATCACTCTGAGTGACAGAAGTGAAACGGTGCTCTGTCACTGCAAAGGAAAATGCCTCTGAAATTAACATCTAATATGATTACAGCACAGAGTTTATGCTTTTTAATATTAATATTAATAAATTTTATACAGATGTGCTATAGTACCATTTAAGAATGATATCAAAGCGTGCATATGTTCAGTAAAAGGTCAGTCTATGTCTTCATACACAAAAATACTGACAGTATTTCTATCAATGTGCATATATGAGCTAAAAACGTATGACATATTCAGAGCCCTGGCACACTTGTGTTTGCACATGTAAATGTGAAAGATGAAAGCGTGAGGATTACACGGCTGTCTTATCAATTAAATTTCATGAATCGCATAATACCTTGACTCGGGAAGCTTAGGAAATGTCAGCGGCGTGCGAACGATCGATGCGCTGTCGAAGTGCCTGAGACACCGTCAGAGGGTCCCAACGCCGCTGACAAGCATGTGACATCACATAATGTCTGAGACAGAGATCATAAGCGTGATAATGGCCGTGATTACATTAGTAAAGCTATTATGTTTTAGATGACAGATCTCATTAACATATAAACAGCGCTGTGGAAATTAACAGGCCCACACACACACAACAGGGTGTATGTGTGCAGGCATGTAAGGGATTATAGGATACAGATATTAACAAACATAATGCCATTGGACATGGAGACACACACAAAACACACACACACAGATATATATATATATATATGTAGTACATGTGTGTATTCTCGACAATTACACACACATATCTCTGAAGTTCATTTTAGCCTGATTAAATGTAATTTCCCCAAAATGCACCTGTTTCCCTCTGAGTCATTTTCTTGAAATCGTGACACACCCCCACCTACACACAGACACACACACAGTGTTTATGTTCATGTGAATACGGGAATGGTCTGTAATCTTTCTCTGTCTCTTCCTGCCCTCATGATAAACTGCCTGTCTAACATTGTTTTCTTATCGCTCTGTGTGTGTGTGTGTCTTCGTGCATGTGTGCTTATAACACAAGTGTGTATGCCTCTTTTTTTTGGTTTGAGTGCATGAACACCTAATGAATGTTTTTGAGAAAGACGGCCAGGGATCCTGCATGCATGCGCGTGTGTGCGTGTTTATTTTAGCCACGCTGAGTCTCCAGAGCCGAGCTCTCGGGGCATTTGGAGGCAAACATTAACATCACCAGATGCCTCTGTCTGACTCTGTCTTTTCCTCTGTCTCAGTCTGCTCGCCCCATCTTTTGTCCTTCTCTCTAACCTGTTATCTGATCACTCGTTGTTTCTCTCGCTCTGATTTTACAGAAGGCAGGATGTAGTTAACTGTGTTCAGTCATTATCTAATTAACTAATTTAGCAAACATTAATTCTTTCTCATCAGCTAAAAGTGTGCAGATTAACTATGGACGTATGTGTGTGAAAGGAGTGGTGATTTTTTTTCTTCGTTAAGTGAGTATTAAATTATTAACCCCTCATTACCAGGTGAAAATCAGGAGATAAAGGAAGCTCTAATCGTTGATCTGGCTAATCAGGGAACAATCAGTTTATCCTTTCAAGAGACAACAGAGCAATCAGCATTTTCTTCACACTGTTATGTGTGATTTTTGTGTCTTTGAAAAAATTGCACTGCCACATTTGAATGTTTGGAGCTACGGTGTCATTGTTGCCGCTGCACACTCGTTTTTTCTTCCCCTTTCCGTTGATTTATGTCATACTTTTAAAGAAGTCTGTTCGATTTGGAAGTCACTGGGTCTGCTCCCACATGGAAACATCCTTCAGGCAGACTTGGGAGTTGCACATCAAAGGCAGACCACAGAAAGAAATCTTGAAATCTTATGATGGGAAGTAGCCCTCTCTGTCGTGTCAAAACATTAGCGGATCTCGGTGTAATCAGAGTTCATTGTGAGTGTGCAGAAGACACAATGAAGGAGCCACTAATGACAATTGTGACACAATAAAGGACCCACGCACACAGCGGTGTAGGTTGAGTGCTTGCTGGGGAGATGATCAGATGATGGAGGTCAGCTGTATGAGTCAGCTGACCCTGACACCACACTCTGAACCCTGTGCTTCACCCCTCCCACGCAGCTGAGCCACAAACCATACCCAGCCACATACCCCCATCGCCCAACTTAGCCCTGGGAGCCATCCGGCCTAGCATAGAGAACCCTGCATGAACGCTGCCTGGCACTGCTCCATCCACTGGACCAGATCTGGTCAGATGTTTCAGATCAGATCAAGGGGCTGATTAGCTCCTCAAAGCTGGGCACAAAACAGCCAACCCCAAGAACCGCCTCACCTCTTTTTTGGTCTTGGGATGTGGAAAGGATGCGATGGCTGCTGTTTTACCCATCTGCCAGTAGCTCTTGGTTAAATCCAGTGTCGTGAAAAAACAAACAGTCCCAAACTGGTCCAGGAGCTCGTCGACCGGGGCATGGCATAAGCATGAGACTGTGATACAGAATCCTATGGACCCGTCTTTCTTCACCACAAAACTATGGAGCCACACACACACTGCACTGTATGACTTTTCTATTAATCCCAGCTTTAGCATTTCAGCCAATTCCCACTGAACCATCTCTTATGCTCAGGTGACCGATAGGGTCGTGAATGCACCGTCACACAAGGGCACGTTTTGAAATGCTGCTCTATGAGATTGGTACAGCTGGGGGAGAACATATCTACAAAAACACTATTGCAATGTTCTCTGTGCCTGTGTGAGATCTGTTCAGTGACAGGTTGCTTCTCCCCAAGACAAGAACTAACAGACTTAAAAACTCCTTTGTCCCACACGCCATCAGACTGTTTAACTCCTCTCTGGAGGGGAGAGGGAGGGGAAACAGGAGGACAAAGGAGGGGGGAACAACTAAGCTGTAGTGCCTCTGCACCTCACTGTACAATACCTTGTGCAATACTTTTTGTAAATAGTCAACAGTGCAATAGACTCAATACTTGAAATGTGCAATTCACTTGTATTTTTATTTTTTATTCCTATTTATTCTATTTATCCCCTTTGTATATTTTATTTATATTTGTCTCTGTATTTATATATGTGTGTGTGTGTGTGTGTGTGTGTGTGTGTGTGTGTGTGTGTGTGTGTGTGTGTGTATATATATATATAACAGTTCTGTAACTGTAACTTCGGTCGTTGCTGTGCTTTTTTTGGAAGTCGAATTTCCCAGAGGAACCCACCCGAGGGATTAATAAAGTTCTATCTTATCTTATCTTATCTTATCTTAGATGGTCATCACAATAGAGGGAGGCAGGAGTGGTGGAATATGGCACCCCTGACTGATCTTTCACCTACACCAAGCTCACTAGATGAGCAGTGTGGCTCCCCGCCATCCGTCCACTTCATATTCTATGCCACCCACTCGCTGTGTGACCACAAAGTGTCCTTGCCACTTAGGGAGTATCTTTGAGCTGGAAGAAGGGAATTTTACAAGCACTTTGTCTCCTGGTGAAAATTGCCCGAGTCTAGCCCCACTGTTGTATAGGCGCTACTGGCGTTCCTGGGCCTGGAGCAAATTTTCTTGTGATAATCACCCCAAAATGTGCAGTTTTGCTCTCAGGTCCAGGACGTACTGAATTTCATTGTTACCTGGGCTTGGAGCTTCCTCCCAATTTTCTTTAACTAGGTCCAACACCCCCAGCCTTTTCCAACAGTAATTCAAAGTGAGAAATCCAGTAGAGGTCTGGGACCCCTCCCACACTGCAAACAACGGAGTGTCTAACCAGTGATCCCAATCAAGTTCATCCTTGTGAATCAACTTACGAATCATGGACTTTAAAGTCTTATTCAGCTGCTCCACCAACCCGTCAGCCTGAGGGTCGTAGACGCTGGTCCGACTCAGGAGGTGACTTGAAACACCATCTGCACCACACTCTTTGCAGATATTGTGCACAGCAGCAAGGCTTTGGAGTAACACATTGCATAATCCACCAGAACGAAAACAAAGCAATATCCCTGTGCACACCCCATGAAATGACCCAATGAGGTCCATGCCAATGCACTCCAAGGGGACCTCAATTAATGGTAACGGACACAAAGGCGCCTTTGGAATTGATTTCTTCAATGGCCAGTCCAGGCAAGACGTGCACCATCATCACACGAACCCACCCAAATGCCGGGCCAATAGAATCGGGCCATTGTTCGCTTCAGAGTTTTATCATATGCCATATGCTTCGCCTTGTGTTTATAACCTTAGGTACCAACAACTTGGTGTTCTCCTCTTCTGTGAGCGTCATGACTTACTCTATAAAGCCTATCTTTAATCGATACAGAATGCGGGTAGGCCAGCTCTGCTTCATGCGCCATGTGACCATCAGTTCTTATGACAAAGACTGAGCATAGGGTGTCATCACAAGACTGCTCTAGTGGGAAATCTCCCATAGAGTGAATTACTGGAGCCAGTTGGGCTCAGGAGAAGGCCCTTGTATATGATTTCCAGCTACACTATAGGATATTTGTGCATGTATGCATTCATGCATCTAACTTCCAATCAATCAACCTTCAGCAATGCCCTGGGCCAAACCAGGGTCTGGTGGACCAGGGTCTGCATAGAGCCAGAGTCCACTATAGCCTGACGTATACTACCTTGGCTTGTTAAAGGTATGCTGCAATCTATTCTGAAATCGTTGGCCAGGGTCACGGTGGAGTCCAGGCCAGGGGCAGTGGACCAACTTTACTCCTGATGCACAGATGGCAGCTCAGCCACCATCTGGGCAAACACCTTAGATGACGAGGCCACCAGGTCCGCCACACGTGGGTTTTGACGCCACTGTGACACGATAAAGGACCCACATACACAACGTTATAGGTTGAGTGTTTTTATTTTCAGACTGTCTTTGCGGCAGCTTACCTGTTGCCCTCCTACTGCTTCACATCACGTACAGTTCTGTGTTCTGGTGCAACATACTCAAATGGGGAGATGTGATTAGATAACGGAGATCAGCTGTGTAAGGCAGCCTCCCCAGATACCACACCCTGAACCCACTGCTCAACCCCTCCCGTGCAGCTGAGCCACAAATCACACCCCACCACTGGTAATTCAGCTAAATAAGAATGCAACTTGTGACTTTCTTCTGAATTTGACAACAAGGTGCTCAGGTCCTGTTGGTGCAAAGCAAAAGCCAAAATCCTCACCCTGCCACCTCCGTGCTTTACAGCTGGTATGAGTCCTCCTCTACGGTGCCCTAACTACACGCGTAGGCAGCCTGCTTCACAGAAGTTTAACACGAATGACTACTTGACCGTCGGAGCTGTCCATTTCCGTAACCGTGTATAATCCAGGCTTTATCCTTCAGCTACTTACGCTTCAGTTTCTATGGAAGCAGTAAGGGTGTACTTAGTTTTTCCTAGTGAAAGTAAAGGCTTTCCTTTTCACATGACTGCTGTATGTGAGGCTACAGCATCCTCTGACATTTAACATTAATGGATTCTACCCTTTGAAGTTTGTGGCCACTGTTACCACTACTGAACAATGTTTGTATCACTAGGTCACCATTTACTTTGCATCGTGCACGCACATGAGATGTACGTCCCTGGCGTGGGTTTTATTCAGTTTAACAACAGCTGTCAGTTGTAATTCACTTGCACAGGCAGCAGAGAAGCCATAAAAACAGTAGCTGGCAAGCTCTGCACTTATTTTACCGGGACACTTAAAAATCATTGTCAAGCAGTCCTTCAACAGTCAGTCACTAAGTAAAATTCAAATCATTTTCAGTCAGCCAATCAATTACTCAATTTTTGTCCACTTGTTAGATGTTTTTAGCAGAATAATTATGATTACTTTGTTAAAACTTTGTTAATTATTTTAAACTTTGTTGCTCACTTCTGGTGTAATCAGAAGGTTCAGGATATGAAAGCAAACATGTTTGCTGTGAAGCCAAACAACCTCATTTAAGGTTTCAAGGAGAAAAGCATGGCGGCATATTCAGCTTAGACATGTGATCTACTGTATGTAACTGCAAAAGCACAGCTGTGAAAGAGTGATAAAAGCGTCCTTTCATTGAGCTGTGATAGAAAAAAAATAAACCCTGCTTTCATTTAAAGTTATGTTAGTTAATTTGCTAACTTTGCCAATCATCTTCATACACCGGTGACACAATTGGCCGGTTGTATAAATTGGCATCACAATAATCGACAGGTAAAGTCTGGTTAATCACCCATATGGAAAAGAAATAGTAAAAACTTATATGTGATTACTCATGAAAGTGGCCACTTTCATGAGTAAATCATACAAGGCTTACATGATTTACTCATGAAAGTGGCCACTTTCTCATTACTTTCATACATTGTTTTAATAAGTATCCAAAACATACAAGTTTCATTATATAATTTTTCAAGGGATCTTATATCTGTTTTCACTCTTATATGCTTTTCATACAAGTTTCACACAAGACAGATACAAACTTTATAAGATTTATATATATCTTTTCCATATGGGCAGTCCTGTTTAAAGACACCTCTCTCCAGTGCACCAAGCTGCATTTTTACAAAACCTGTGAAAATCCTTTCCAGTCTTTTATCTGGCCATTATTCAGCAGCACCCGATTAATAAGGAGTACATGTTCCATTATTAATGCAAACAGTAAGAATCTTCACAGCCGAGCTGTGAATTATTACACATCTTTGACAATGCTCCTCTTGTATTCTGAAAGAAGAATAGGTCATCATCACTGATGTGCACTTGGAAAAGAATGAAAAGACTCCAGAGAGAATCGAACCTTTTCAAAATCATCGCTTTCCGTGTTTTTAACACCGGAAAACTGTGAAAATATCTCTCGTGCAAATAAAGCCAGATAATTCAAATTGTTTTACATTGTAAAAGGCTGCGTTATCATGAATCTGATTATTGTACCGGGAGCGGCGAGAAGCCCCTTTCGGACATTTACAATGAATCCTGGGATGTGTCGGTCGGAGAGAGGTGAAATGAGATGGCGTGAGAATGGCCTGTAGAGTCACTAGAGTCTGTGTTTGCTCTGACAATGATTCTACTCAAAAGTGTTTGCACTCGGAAATGTGCCTGAGTGGCCTGTTTTCATTGTATCACACGCACTTCAACAGCTCGCTCTCGGCCTCTCTCCCTTCCCCTCTCTCTCGCTTTAATCTTTTGTTTCACTGGGCTCCAGAAAGCCATTATGTTAGAGTACCTACAGTGATGGAGACACCATTTAATACCCAAGAACACACCTTTTTAGGTTCACGTTGGGGAAATGCTCATTTATTTTAAACAAGTTCACTGCTGGTTAGAAAACACAAAGATCCCAAATACACAGGCCCTGCAGTGACGGGCCACTATTAGTTGTGTTAAAGTGACAGCTCTGAGAACTAAATGGGAAACATCCTAACTAAAAACTCTGTTTTCATTTAAAACTTGCCCTTTAAAAATATATTGTGATTCTCCAGAGAACAGAATTTAAACCTTTGCAGAAAGATTAAAATCCAGCATTCATTCAAAGCACAGCAGCTTTTGTTCCCGGTGATTTCCCAATAGGAATTTTAATTTATGTGCCCAAAAGCTCAGCTGCTGTTTGCTTGTAGAGAAGAATTTAAGAACATAAGACTATGTAAAAATCAACATGACAGATCATAAAATAAGCAAATAATGAAGTAATCAGTCCCACAGATGTAGATTTTTTTCTGTTTCCACAGCTAAAGAGAAGGTAAAACACTATTTATTTATTTTTTTAGTAATGCCAGTTTTTCCGTTAGATCAACTGCAGGTGGTTGGCAGGGGTGACACCACCCCCAGTGCACACGATGAGAAGCTGTTAATGCACTTAAAGTAGACTAACGAGTTGTCATCAGCTCCTGTTGCTATCTTCTCCCCATTTTGCCTCCACACACACACACCTCGCCACACACATACACAACACACAAAGCTTGACCATAAATGACTGGGAAATGCAGTAGAGACTTTTAGTTTTTGCTATAAAATCCACAAAATGCTGTTTTGAAAAGAGGGCACTAATGAAGAAACACTCACATACACGTTAAAAAGTACTGTGAACATGCCATCACTGTCCTCTCATTACAAACTGACAGTAAAATAACCACCTTAGTAAAACAAGCAAAGTAGAACATCATATTTGTAATTTAATATTTTCTGACCATGTTAACAGCAAGCAGGGGCAGCCACACCACATAACCAATGGTGAAAGCATATCAAGCATTCTAACTAGCTTGTTTGCATAGCCAATTTAGATTCACCAATTAATCTAACGTGGACGTCTTTGTAACACGTGGGAGGAAGTTTAAGTTCACAGAGAAAACCCACACAGGTACAGGTTAAACATTCAAGCGCCACACACAAAAAAGGCCCAGGCAGCTTTCAAACCAGGAACCTTGTTATTGTGCACCAACAGTGCTAGCTACCACAGTAGCTAGTAGCCGCTAGTTTTTCTACCAGAACTTCTTTTTTCTTATTCATTTTGTCCTAACAAAGAGACATTTTGGTAGCAACAGAGCTAGGCTTCTAAAATGGCTAGCTGTGACGCAAAGTCTTGGGAATTGTAACTGATATCAACACAGTTTTACTTTCAGCCTCAGATGTCCCATTTGCTATTTCCGAAATAAACACATGATTAGAACATGCGAGTTGACGGCACTTTTTTTTCTACCCACACAACAAAAGAAAAGGAAGAAACGCTTTGAAAATGTGTACATATGTAAATAGGAGAACTCTTTGAGTTAATGTGTGATTTCTATACATTTGTGTGCCTGTGTGCACGAAAGAACAAAGCAGCAGGGTCCTCTGATGTTCTTGCTCTGTCCATCAGTGTCACGTACACGGGTTCGTGTGATGTGCATGAAAACAAACCCAGAAGGTAACAATGCATTTAAGGCTTTGTCTCATTAGAATACCTGCTCTCATATCAAACACACACAGAAACATGAAATAAAAACTGATTTCTGATATCGTCCTTCTTCCCGTCTGTCCACATACAGAAACCTGAAAGCTGTACATTTTTGCATTGATGGCATCCTGGATGATCTTCTTCTCCTCTATTTATCCAGGAATGCCTGCTGATATTCCTCTGATGTCTAATGCCGTCTGAATGAGCACCCAAACCTGAAAACACACACACACATGCACACAAAAAAATGCGTCGTTGAACTGACACTTCAAACAAAGCTTTTGTCTGCTGCCTGACAGCTATTCCTCTCTCCTTCCCCCTCTCCTCCTCTTCCTCCTCCTCTCATTATCCCCCTCACTTCTCCCTGTCATTCCAAAACACTCGTTCTACCCCCTCATTCCCTCGCTGTCTCCCACACACACGCCACAAATGCATTGAAGGGTTTATTCCTAATTGAGCTGCCTGGTTAAATGCAGGTTAAATAAAATACAAAGAATAAAAATATGACGGGCATTTTACACCACCACTCGAGCTAAAGGTGTAATTATCGCCGGCATTTAATTTCTAGGAGCAATAGATTAATACGATGATTTATTTTAAAGCAAATTGTCGTAATGACTTCATTACTCGCAGAGGTGTCAATGATAAAAGCGTGGGTTAAAACTTTGAAGAAAAATGAAAACAGAATCCCTCGCCGGTTTTGCAGTCGTGTTCGACACTTTTGTGAACACAAACAAAGCTCCATTGTGTACGGTGACAGGGGGATTTTACACTCACTGGAACAAAAAAATTCCAGCGCTCACTTCTGTTATAGAGTTCAGCTGAAGCTGAAGATGTCTTAGAGCTTGCACTGTTCGGTTTAACCAATCTGGGTGAAGCAATGAGAGTCGCTGGTTGTCGAGGAATCTGCCATTTACAGCGAATAGTTTTTGCAGGTTGGTTGGAATAAACTATCAAGTTGCTGTGATGATGCTGAGCGAGAAACTTCGGCCTAAAAACTTACATCAAAATTATTTCTCTGATGTCTACATGATTGGGATTGATGTCCCCAACCGTAGCCCTGATCCTGTGAGACAAAGAAAAATGTACTTTTGTGGACAAATGTTTACATTTACTTCAAATGAGTATTTCTCTGTTCCCTGATTCCCATGAAGATTTTTAAAAGAGCGACAGAATGGGGTTAGAGTTGGGGTCGTCATTGATAAGTTAGACCAGCGGTCCCCAACCTTTTTTGCGCCATGGATCGTTTAATGTCAGATAATATTTTCATGGACCGGCCTTTAAGGTGTCACGGATAAAGACAACAAAATAAAATGATACGACCAAGACAAAAACTGTGCTATTTTGAAAATATAATAATAAACGTGAATTCACTGTGTAATTGTGTAACTTTATTAGCAGTGACCTCCTGAAATGCACCAACAACATTGAGAGTAACATCCTCCTCTCTGGTCGCTATGGTAACACGTAAATATTTCTTTTAGAATAAGACACACAACTGCAACACGGGAAACGACCCAGGGAAGCTGAGTTAACGATAAAAACCCTGAAAACCACAAATTTCACACCCGAGACTCAACTCTTGCAGCCTGGTACCAAACAACTCACGGACGGCCCGGGGGTTGCTGCTGAGTTAGACCTCAGAGGGTTAAATCAACAATGCTAAAAGTAACATGTGGAGCAAGTTTAACCAAGCTGCGTCAGCTTGAACAAATCATTGTAATAGGGACTGTCAATTGTAGAAACAGCTTATAGACCATCGTTAACCCTCTGATGTCTACGTCATCGTCTAATGTTCCCAACATTAGTCCTGGATCCCTAAACTACGTTTGGGAGACAATCAAGCAAAACGTAGTTTTTTGGAAGGATGTGGATGTTTCAATGCAGTCTAGTTATGTAATGTTGTTTTTTATTTATTTATTTATTAATTTTTGTCTCCTTATCCCCAAGACTTGAGAGAGCATTTTTAAAAGAACAACTGTTATATATATTGTTAGCATGAGGTTAGCGTTACGGTCATCAGTGACGATAAGTTGGACCTCAGAGAGTTAAATCAGCAGTACTACAAATATCATGTGGAGAAGGTTTAAGCAGGCTGCGTGAACTTGAACAAATCAATGGAGAAATAATGTGTCAAGTGTAAAAGCCTATAGACGAGATCGAAGGCATCGTCTGTAACAACCCTAACTGTATGCTGCTGCTTTGAGTACTGTCCAGTACTGTGGCCGTTCTACACTTTGAGCTACACGAGACACTATTTAATGTAAAAAAACACAATTAAAGGAAGGAAGGATATGACGTAAACTATAAAATGCCACAGCATCTGCACAAAACTGACTGGAGAAAAGGCTGATTTCACATGACCGAAATGTACAGAGAGCTTTGCTCAAAATGTCTTAATGGCTTCGAATGAGTTAGAATATATTTCCAAATGGCTGCCTTGAACTGCTCTGACAGATATTCCCATAAGACGCAAATGCAGCATGAGTCCGCAAAGTCGGGCTCCAGTTGATTTTCAATGAAGCAGCCCCAGAAAGTCTCTTGATGACATTCGCAGACTGGAGCTTTTCTTGCTACTGATGACAGAACACAGAAACCTCAACCCCTGTTGAACTCAAACCACCGACCAGCTTCAGCTGCTGTGCCGTGTGTTGGAAATAGTGTTCAGTTTTTATTGGCATTTAAAGTACGGATTCCACATTAAGTAATATAAGATGATAAATAAAGCCAAACATCTTTGTGCACATTTTCACATTCAGTAAAATTCAGTGTTACAGCAAATCTGTCAGCTTCATTCTTCATCTAATAAATTCTATTAGTGCTTACAGCTGCATATCCCCTTATGTCTGTGATAAACCCTGTGATTAACCTTCGTTTATCAAGGAGAGAAAGCACATATCCACTGGGCAGCTGCCTGCGCCTACAGCCTGCTGAGTTGCAGGTTCAGTTCCTTGCTAAAGGGCACTGTGGCAAATTGCTGAAGAAGGGAGAGAGCGATACTGAAATTCTGTTCTGTAAAAGTAAATGAGAGGGTGATGAGCCTCAGTTAGAGACATTTGGTGTGTGTGTATGTTCAGTTATCAGGGGAGAACAGCATAGCTCTGCTGAGATTAAATTCCCAGAGCTTACTCTGACTATCAGCATTACTTCAGGACACATGCACACACACACACACACACACACACACACACACACACACACACACACACTCACGCAAGGGAATCGGGAGTGTTTGGAAAGAAAGCTGGCGTCACTACATTTTCATTCACAGAAAATATCAACATCGACAGTATGCCCACTGCTGATATCTCCACCGCTAGTAATCCCCACCAATCCAATCAATCTCTACGTCCATCATCCATCTTTCTTTCTTCCAGTCTTCCTTTAATTTTTTGAAAAGTCTGTAGTTGACTGTTATTCATCTAAAGTGCAGACAACAGCAACAACAGAGCACTGACAACAGTGTTCTGATACGGTCAAAAAGCGAGCACGAAGATGCACAAAAAAATCTATTTGAATTTTCAGCAGCTTAAATTAGAGTAAATATAACAGTGTGTGGATAAAACCGTTTTGGGCGTATTTATGAAAACATCATCACAGCCAATTTTCAAGAATAAATGTTTTTATGTGCAAGTTGGATTTATTTTATTTGGACGATTATTAGCTAGCACAAAATGCATTTCCACACGGAAAGTTAATAGACCTCTCTGCATTGAATCATATCTGTTATTAATCTCTAGCTGTGCCCAAATTCATGGGCTGCATCCTCCTGAGGACCCGGCCCATGTAGACCGCGAAGGCCGGGTCCTGAGAAGGTCGGGTAGGCCAGAAGTAAACCGCTGGGGAAATTGGACGGTCCAGCCTTCTGATTAGCATCACTGCTGTCTCGGTGGCGTTTAATAGACTCGTCCGTCTGCTCCTTGCTATCTAAAATATAACAGGACACTGGCGTAAATTCTCGACCATCTCACACTTCTGTTTAATCAGTTTTCTGTTTGACGTTTAGTCAGCTTTGTAAAAACCAAGGAGGAACCCACCCGGGGGATTAATAAAGTTTTATTTTATCTAATCTAATCTAATAACTTTAATCTCAGCCAAACTGATTTACTCACGAACAAATAAAACACTGAAAAAAAGACAAACAATAAAAATTTTAGGTTGTCTAAGTGACACATATTACGTTTAACCTGAGTAGCAAAAGACCGCGGTGATCTGAAAATGATGTGCTGGGAGTTGTGCCGTTCTCGGCGGCTTCAGTGACCCTCGAGCTCTCGGCTAGCTATCGAGCTGGTGGGTAACAGACGTCTCCGAAAACGTCAAAGCACTTTTGCAAATTTGCAATATCTTGATAAACCGAGCAGATATTTGAAGTTTACACACCCACATTCTCGCCTGAAAATATGTTAAACGTTTATTTTGTGACCCAGAAAGATTAATAAGAGTAATTTTAAAACTTAAAAGTAGCGGCCACCATTGTTGGAAACTGGAGTTTGAATTCTGGGATATGGTGGGCCACGAAGGACACACCCGACCCATCCTTCAAATTTGGGGAAAAGGAGGACGCATTTCTCGGCTGCATTCAGAGGAGTCTACGAATTTGGACAGCCTTCGGTGCGTCGCTGTGACGTAATCGGTCTACAAATGCGGCCTCAGGAGGATGCAGCCCATGAATTTGGACACAGCTTCTGTCTCTCTTCCACAGCATGTCTTTATCCTGTCTTCCTTCTCTCACCCCAACCAATCACAGCAGATGGCCCCGCCCCTCCCTGAGACTGGTTCTGCCAGAGGTTTCTTCCTGTTAAAAGGGAGTTTTTCATTCCCACTGTTGCCAAAGTGCTTGCTCATAGGGGGTCATATGATTGTTGGGTTTTTCTCTGTATCTATTATTGTACAATCTACTGTACGTTATAGGACGCCTTGAGGCGACTGTTGTTGTGATTTGGAGCTATATAAATAAAATTGCATTGAATTGAATTGAATAGTTGTCACTATAGATTCTTCTGGCAGTTTTTCTTTCCTTTTTATCTTACTTATCCATGTCTTGCTCAAGCCCCATATACACTGAGTGTTTTGTGAAAAAGCAAAAGAAAATTTCAAATTCTCTCTGATCTGAACTTTCTGTGTAAATTATATATACACACTGAAACTCGTTTTTGTGGATATTTCAGCCTCAATGCATTGTGAAAAAAGTGAAGTCAATATCAGGAGATGTCTCGGTCCAGAGCTTAAGAGACTGCAAATTCACACGAGCAAAATTATGTGGCTGGTGTGAATGGCTACAATATTTGGAATTAAATATTTGCACAGATTTTACATGTCTGAAGTTTTTAAGACTGCAGAGCACACGTCATTTTTATTCTTCTCTATACTTTGTAACTCAGATCGATGCCTCTCAGCTTGCTAGTTATAACATTAACTTGCTAAATAACGAAATACTTGAATGCACAGACTCACTCGAGAAAAAAACAAAGGTCTCCCCTGTTGATGTGAATATTGTCTAGCACAGTTTACTTGAGAACATTTTCTATTTAGCAAACAGTGATTCAAAGCTTTTGCATCTAATTCCCCAAAACATCCACAGGTGCCTTGGCAACAGGCCTACTTTAGAGGTGACACATGCTAGCTACAAATGACTCTTGAAAAACAAATTTGTTAGAAAAATAACAGTCGAACATGTATCACCTTGATCAGAACTTCTCAATATGACAGAAAACATACTTGGAAAAATTGCATTTGAGCTGTACTTGAAGGAAAGATGGGGGATTGTGACCTCTCGTGCAACCGGCCTGTAAGAAGGAAGGAAGGTGTGAGCCATAAAAGCCTCGGCCAACCCGTATGTGACAGGTAGCTCTGTAGCCCTGCCACATGCTGGGAAATAAATCCTGGATGTGTTAATTACCTTGTCTGACCCGATTCCCTTCGTGTGAATGTCTGGTGTGTGACAGACGGAGACAGCGATCTGTCACGTGGGGGCTGTGTGCTTCTGTGTGCGTGCTCCATACGTGTGTGTTTGTGGTCGTGACAGCTCTGTCAGTTATCTCTCTGCGCTGACAGACAACGTACATGTCAACCAGCAGTGCTAGCTCACACAATGATCACATCTACGTACATTTCTGTCGCTGCATCCCCCCAATCCACTCACACACACCCCTACCTAACCTGTCAATCATTTCATCTGAAATTCCCACTGCTCTAGCTTCCTCTTTGCTCCTCCCTTCTTCCTATCTTACCTTCCTCTCCCCATCCCTCTGCTCTGTCTTTCATCATTCTCTTATTTTTCTTTCCTTTTAAAGAAACTGTCTGTTGCCCTGAAACTGGGTCTTTTTCTCTCCCCTGGGTCTCCAATTTTTTTTTCTCCCTCTCTCTTTCCTCTCATTGCCTCTCTGCTCTTTCTCCCTCCCACTCACATCTTGCTGATAGATGAAATGTTGAAGGCAAGGCCTGGTAGTGGGAAAAAAAGAGGAAAGTCTCTTTTAATTGTGTTGATCACTAATTAGCCAGCCTGTCTCATCTCTCTGCAGTGGATGTGGTAAAACAGGATGCCCTTTCCTGGGTCAGCAGGCCACGGGCTTATGCATAACATGTATTCACAAACACACTCACACATTACTTTGTGCCTCTGGGATTCCAGTTTGGCTGCCAGCTTGTAGAATTCTCAGTGGGGGCTGGTGACTAAAGAAAGTTCAGGAGGGCAGAGTGAATTGGGAACTGTGCAGTAAAAGATTTTTTTCTAAAAATACATGGTTACGCAACAAAAATGTCCCAAAAACCTGAGGTTCACCGCCGCCCCCTTTGCTCCCCACAGACCAAACCCCTTTGATTCTAATCATTTCTGTCCCTGTTTACAGTCAGCTGTCTCCTTTTTAAATGTTTTCATACTTTAAATCACACGAATCCAGCAATCGTACGTTCTGTGGGAACGTTTGAAGATTAAAAGCTGATTTGATTGGGAGCCATCCAAAGATGCCGTAGCAGGAAATAAATGTATCCGTCCTTTCAAGTGCTTCAGTGGGTATAGCGTGTCGTAAACACTGCCTGGATTAGGAGCACAATCCCCACTGGGCTCACCTGTGTTAAAAATGAATGCACTCATGAATGAAACTAGCCAGCTAAAAGCATATGTTACATCACAGCATTAAACTCACTGGAAATAGAAATCTGAAAAAAAGGGTTGATACTGAGGAGGAAGCAGACTATTTATTACTCATGCCTTCATTATTTGTGAGTGTCTGTGTGTGTGTGTTACGCCTTATGCCTGTATATAATGATCGTCACTCAGAATTTCATTTAATTGTATTATTTATTGTTGTTGACTCAGTCGTCCCTAAAGCTTTTCACAAAGATGACACAGGCTGTACAAAGGAGGAGTTAAATGTTTTTGGAAATACTGTTTGATTTCTTTGAAAGTATTAAGCTGGAGGCGGCCGGAGGTAATTGGATTAGCATTGCATCAGATGGACAGTCGGGGGAACATTTAGCTCTGTCCAAAGTTGGCAAATGTATCTTCCAGCACCTAATTATGTCTTTATTTTATCTATTTAAAAAAACAACGCATAGTTTTAGGGTGACATAATTTCTTAGTGAGCATTCATGTAGAGTAACATGTCCAGCAGGGGTTTGGCTAAGGGTGGGTGGATGGAGTGGCTGAATCGTTTTTTTTTTATTGGAAAAACAGGCCTGTCCTCCTCAAAGCATCATCGTAATTATCACTGACATGCAGTATGAACATATAAGCAAAGCAACAAACTGCGCGCACCATCTTCCCTCACTGCTTTACTTTGGAAACTTAGACAAAAACATGATAATCATTTGCTTCACGTTGTCACAAAGCAGCCATGAATCCTAATGAATTTTAAACCACTTTTAGATATGATTTATTTTTCTAATAGATTTGTCTGATTTTCCCTGAACCATCTCTGACTGCCCCTCCAGTGCCATCCAGTTAATGTTACGTTAGTCTAACTTTCCTATATAGTCACGCTTGTTTAGAATATATATAATGTAAGTGTAGGTAGGCAAGCAGGTTGTAGGATTCCCTCCTAGCCCCACACTACTGGAGTTTGTAGTGTAGTTCTTTCAGATTTCAAAGTTTTGCAGTAAATATGTAGATATATAAATATGGACTTAAAAGAAGAGAAAGAATTGCTGTGCTAGACCTGCCACACAACAGTTCTGGCATATATAACCTTGGCTGATCAGATGTTTTCCTTTTGAACCAAACGGTGCAGGTGAGTCAGGTTTGTTAGATTTTAGAGTTTGCAAAGCGACCCAAAGACTCCTGGAATTCATTCAGAAGTTAAGTAAAAATAACAATTTAAACCCCGTGAGCTGCTCAAAGAGGCAACGAACACACTCCTCAGTTTTAAAACTGCCAGTACAAACATTTCATCCACAACTGCTACGTGTTCATAGTTAGGTAAATCATAAACTGCGTTTCCCATGTCGACGTGGGAAACTGTTTTGAAAACCTTTTTCTTACAATTCTGAATGTTACATTTTTACTCTTACCTCAAGACTCATGTCAGGGTTTAGGTTTTTTATTTTCCTTCTCGTTTATCTGGAACTTGAGTCATTTTCACACGATATAATCACATGACTTAGCCTGCTATTTTCCTTTACCAGCTTCCCCGCTAGTCTGTTCAAAACAAAGAATTTCAGCCAATGCTCTTTGCAGCTCCAAATACTACTTGTAAGCAATACTCATTAAAAACCACTGTGGCAGGCCATGTGTCGCCTCAGAGGGGGGATGCTAACTAGCTTTTCTCTTTGTGCCTTTCCAGTCATCTGGAGTCAGAGCGCAGCGCTCTGAAGAGGAGAGAGTGGGAGAGGAGGAACCAGGAGGTCCAACAGGATGAGGACTTGTTCTCTACTGGATTCAACTTGTTTGGAGAACCCTATAAAGTAAGGTTAACTGATGGTTAACAAGCAGATAATTACTCATTTATGCTTTTTGGGATGTTATTTTAACCATTTTAGAATCACACACAAAGCTCAACAGCTTGGTTGACTGTTGAATTTTTCTCTGTGTTGTTGGGTGACAGGGTGTTGGGAAGTCTGGTCACAGAGAAACACAGAAAACAGTGTCTGTATTTAAGGTCATTTCTGTTGTTAAACACAGTTTTTCATGTTAAATGAGAGAAATTTCAGGGGGTTTTATGCAAGTAACACTTTTCCATAGGAAGTGTATTTAAAGATAAGATAACCTTTATTAGTCCCACACATGTGAAATTTGTTTTGTTACAGCAGAAAGTGGAGAGTGCAACGTTACAGTAGCAAAAATTAAGAAAAAACCCTGGAATAGAATAAAATAATAAGTATCAGATACTGTAAACAAAGGAATAGAATAAAATACTATATACAACATAATAAAATGCAATGTTGTCAGAAAACGATAAGTGCACTTGTGTGTGTTTGGTCAGCTGCAAAGTCGTTGTTGTGAAGTCTGACAGCAGCAGGAAGGAAAGATACGGTGGCCCTGAGAGGCCAAACAGACTGCAACTTAAGAAAACACCAGGAATAAGAAAAATGCTGGAAAAGCACACAAAGCACAACGGAAATAGGGAAAACAGAAATAGGAAAAAACTGATTTGCAAAAGCACAAGTGTTTCTGGGGAGACAATAACCCGACGGACCAGTTGCAGGAACCAAAACCTGCCAGGTAAGTGTGTTTTAATCTCATGATTCATATAATACTGATGACAGATTTAGGCTAATAGTTAGGCTAACACACTTACCTCTCTTTCCTCACAAAACTCATAGATCCTCCACTTATTCCACGTGTCTCCCAGCGTAATTCTTAGCATATTGGTTCCTGCAACTGGTCCGTCGCGTTATTGTCTCCCCAGAAACACTTGTGCTTTTGGAAATCTGTTTTTTCCTATTTCTGTTTTCGTTCTTCCTATTCCCGTTGTGTTTTGCGTGATTTTGTAGCGTTCTCTGTACAGGTGTTGCTAAATGAGACATTAGCATGGCTCCTGCAGTAGCTAGGCACGTGTGAGCTCCAGCTCTGCCTGTCACTTATTCTAAAGTGTGAAAAAAATGTGAGAAAACATTAACACTGGCTGTGGCTGAGCTGAGACTTTGCGCCGAGTGCTCCCTCATTGCTGTTCCGGAGACAGTTTTAATACATCGCTGTTAAGTTTTTGATTGATCTCCATGGAAGGAGAAGTGGATGTACTGGACACCAGAAATTCATTTGGGCATGGAGTGAATTTACGACATCTTAATCATGAGGACGGGCGACTCCCCTCTACAGCAGCAGCACTGCTCTGTGATTTAGCGTCATATGAAACAATCAGTTGAAAGGAATTGATACGGCTAATCAGCAATTATCCAAAGATGTTTTGTACCATTCATTTTTAGTATAACCACGCTCTTCTCCAGTGGAATGAAGTTTAATGCCCTTGTGTTTAAGGTCTTGATCTTCTGAGGCGCTTCAGAGATTTTTGGGGGTTTTTTAGCAGAAAGTGAAGCAGCCACGCATGAAGTCCACGGCCACTCGAATGCCCCTGTGTATAAAATTGATTTTGGTTTGTTAACTCTCATTTGCTACCACCAAGCACTTCAACACTTGGTTATGCTGCGAAGTGTATCGACCTTGGGACAGACTGGCTTTGAATCCTGACAGAACGTGTTTAAGCGCTGCTGCGTCTGAACTCAGAGGACACAAGGTCTTCTCACTAAGACGCCGCTCGCGGTTCGGGGCCAGTGCAAAGCAAATGAGAGGTTGTTCTGATAATGAATCCAATCTTAACTGTCTTCACACTCCAACTAATTGTTTCCAGCTAATTAATGGTGCTGAGGTGAGGTCAAGATTCATGTGTGGGGAGAGTACAAAGATCAGTGCGGGCTGGTCTGTGGGAAGGAAGGCGGAAATTTTAGACACCGCCTTGCTGTCTGCAATAAGTAGTTAAAAGTGTCGTGATTTGATTAATTTAATCAGTACATTTGCTTGCTCTGCTTCCTGCTTGTATTTTTGCAGGTACTTTTAATTTTGCGGCCTGTTAAAAGGAAGCCTGTTTAATCTGAAATGTTTTTGTTTTAGATTTGGTAGATTTAAACTGTAGAAGAAGAGTGTAAGTCAGAACAGTAATCCGGTGGTTCAGTCTGACGTCACTAGCCGTGTCTGGGCCTAAACTCCGCTGCAGGTCCATATATCAAACGATCACTATGGCATTACTGAGAGTTGAAAAACTGTCTAAAGTCTTTCATCTTTAATAAAATGATCAGCGTTCTGCTCTACCAGGTGTAACAATTGAGTTTAACATCCAGGCATCCATGAAAACGGAATTTATGACATTTAACGAAGTTAGAAGTTAGCAGGAAGTTAGCTCGCTAGCTTCCATCTAAATACAATATAGCATGTCCTGACTGCGGGGTTTTGGAAACAAATTAAAACGTACAGCTCTGTTATCACTTCCAACATAAATGAAGACAGAAAACTAAACAGCAGTGACGTTTGTAGCGTTACTGAAGTTGGGCTAGCTGGTATATAATGATGTGCTACGTGACCGCTAGCGACACAGCTATGTTAGCATAATATAAACAAGCTAACTTTTTTTCCACTCGATAAAAGTTAACGTGAGTGTTCTCGGTGGTCAGGAACAAATGTAATCGCATGGCAGGATGCTGTAAAAGGACCAAACTTCAGCCAGGAGAACAACTGAGATAATCCATCCACAATACGAGGTTAGTCATTCATATACTGCTGCATGGGCTGGGCTGTAGTTACATCCTAAGGTTTTAAAAACAGCTTAAATAAATGATTAGCGGTAATAAAAGCCGAGGGAGGTCAGCAGTGATCACTGACTGTTTTAGGAGCTTTTTGAGATTAAATAGAAGAAAATACAAAACATTAAACATGTTAACAACACAAAAGCCATATTAAACGCAGACTACTTTTGGCCCGGAAGTAGGATTCCTCACGTCATCACTTAATGACCGGATACCATACATTTCATCAGATATATATAGTTCTTCACTTTAAAGGTCCCACAAGAATATGGCTTTGAATTTTCAGTGCAAAATACTGCACAGATATCCCTGGATTTGACTCTTTTCCAAGATGTCTTGGTGTCTGTAGCTTTTCTTTCTTTCTTTTTTTATCTGTAGCTTTAAGCTAAATATGCAGCTTCTGCCTGTGGCCCTCTCCAGAACAGTGTCATTGTTGGCACTCTGTTCAGTGAGTGGCTGAGGCACAGCACATTCACTGCATGGTAGCTGACATAGATATGAATGAGACGTTCTTTCACTCCTAAACGGGCATTCACACTGTAAGCGACAAGCATCAATCAGAGACCACAGAAAGTCAATGAAACTGCAACTGACAATAGGTGACGGAGCGGGTGGGTTGTGAGTTAAACTTTTCTCAATTTCAAGCTAAAGAGATGACCAATGCGAGCAAAGGATACTGTTGATTAACAAATCAGGTTAGGCTACCTAAGCAAATTCAGCCTGTAAGGTCTGCTAGTGACCAACCTTCATCTTCATGCTCGAGCATAGAAAAACTCTTAAAATTCAATTTTTAAGTATTAAAGTTCTTATAAATATTGTTTTTCTATAAATATTTCTCATGGTCCAGGGTCATTTGAGTTTTCTTGTATTTTAATATTATTTTGTATTATTTAGGCTTAAGTTCATTGAGTTAGCCTTGAGGTTATTCTATATTGCCTAGGTTCCCCTGTTATAGCTCATTGTTTATTAAATTCCCCTTGTGTCTCATTCCATGTCTTCCCCATCTGTCATGTGTGTTCTCCCCAGCCCGTCATGTCCTCTGTATTTGTTTCTTAGTTATGCCTGTAACCAGCGCAACCTTGCTGCACTTCATCTGTGTGAATGTGCTGAACTGCAGCCTATAGATCAGTATCATCACTTTATGATCATCATGTATACAATTTGTAGAACTTTAGTAATTCCAGGCTCCACTCGCCTTCATTTTTGCTTTTTTTTTGTCCACCACCAGTCTCTGTTTTCTCTCTGTACCTGCGTATCTCCCGTTTGTCAATCACTCTGCCTCTGTCTTTTCTCTCGCCCTCTCTCCAGTATTCATTCTCTCTGTCAGCTATTAGCTAATCCCTCTTCTAATCCTGTTAAAGAGTGTTATGCCGTTAGCAGCTATTTGGGATGATCTATTCATACACACACACACACACATTCATACGCACATAGGTATTCATCCTCTCCTTCTCCTCTGTTTTCCATTTTGCCTCTCTGTAAATGTGTTTTCTGTTCCTCTTCAGCCACCAGATCTTTTATTCATGAGCCCGAGATGGAGAAGAGATGGGCTAATTTATTCACAGCTAACTTCACGGTGTGTAGTGTTTGCGTGCCAGTGTGTGAGTGTGCGCACACAGAAATTACATCTGTTCAGATTATTTGAATGCAATTCTGTCCTTTTTTGCGTTAATCTTTTGTAAATAAGGCTTGATTCTTTGCCCTGTTTAATTTCGGTATTTCCATGGTTTTCCTGCTTTGTTAGAGTCTAAAACTGAAGGATACAGTGAAGTGACGAAGAGATGAATGGTCCTTCCACTCGCATAGGTTCGAGTTGACGTTTTTTGTGACACACACAATCATAAGAATCAGTTCTATTAACCTCTATATTAGTGTAACCAGAGATGTTCAGTAAAGATGGTTGGGTGCTGGTTATTCATTGGTCCTGTGTAGAGCTGTAGGAGTGTACCATGTGTGACACCAGGGGACAGTGTTAAAATATGTGCAACCACCATAAATGAGCTACTCTTGTTGCTGGTTAGCTTAGACTTTAAAGATGCTTAAATGTGCTCGCTTAGAGCCTGTGTTATCTGGAAAGATGGAAGTCACGTTTTTTCTTTTTCCTTTTCTGCCAATAGCTTTTCAACGAATGAGCATTTTACCTACCCACGGAGCACCATCCCCACTGGGCTACACATTGTTGGTATTTTGGTGAACTGCCAGTACAGCACATATAATTACTTCTGATCCAAGCTGTCCAATCAGGACATTTGGCTGAATCTGAGCAGAGTATAGCTCTGGCAGACATACATGCCCATGACAAAACGTGGTCTCCACTGTGTTTGACACATGATGTGGGGCGCTTTCAGATTGTGAAGCGTTCCTTTCCTTCTCCATACTTTTTTTGTCCCATCATTAAGCTACAAGTTAGCATCAGTTTCATCTTTCCAAAGACTATTTTCAGAAATTGCTTTAAATGTATTTTTCACAAAAGTATAATCTGGTCTTGAGTGTTGCACCAACAGTTTGCACCTTGTTGTAAACTGTCTGTCTTTCCATTTATGACGGTGTGTCTACATTGTTGCCTTTGACAGTGATAAACCTACCTCTTTGAGGCTGTTCCTGGATATATTTGGTAAAGTTATCTTCTGTGGTCCTTAGTGCCTTTTGATGATGCTGACCTTCTTCATTTTCCAGAAGCCCAGCGTGATTTGGCTCCTCTTAGAGTTTGTTGGATGATCGGATTTTTAAGCCACTTTTGAGCTTCTCAAAAAAGTATAAAAATATCTATAATTCCTAAACAGCCCATGCAATACTTTTGTCAAACCCAAACAGTCTGCATTTCAATCATATATGTACAGTTTGATTTTACAAAAAATGTCATTGTCCAGATAATTATGGACCTCGCTGGGTTTTTACTTTTCCTGTTCTTGTTGTTGGTGATTTTAGTTAGTAATAGTTTAGCCTGATTTTTGTGTAACTGGTCAGAATAAAAAAGGAGAAAGTTGGCTCTGCCTGCTTCATAAACTATTGTCAAACCAGTGATGATTAGAAAAAGGGGGGCACCACAGTATAGCAATTATTATCAAATGGTACTTACACGGCCCTCTATTAGAGCAAATACTGGGGTGGTGTTATACTAATTTGTAATGTTGTGAAGTGGCACACACACTTGCGCACGCATGCGCACAAGCACTTACAATTCCCTCTTCAGCAATAAGACCTCTCCATGGATCATTGCATGTTATTACAGTATTATGTGGTTATTGACTGAAGCTGTTAGCATTGGAAAAACAAAACCACACAACATGTAGCCAAGAGTCTGACATTACTGAGGAGAATAAAGGATATAAGGAAACCTCACACGGATTATATATATATATATATATATATATATATATACACATACATACATACATAATTATATATTTGTTTTGCACTCCAATACTGGTACTATGACCTTTACCTTACATATTCATTATTCACAAATTCATTAAGCTCTTCAAATAAAGCAGTTTCACCTTGGCTCAAAAATTAGAATAAGGTTGTTTTCAACCTCACATTTATTTGACACTACCTTTTAATGTTAGCACAGGGCTGATTAGACGAGTGCAGGCTGTCAACTACCTGAGAAAATTTGTTGAGCAAACCTCAACACTGTTGTACAATAAAATTACAGGGCCACACTCGACATTGATCTCATTCAGTGTTTCCATTGTTCATCATTCATCTGCAGCTCATGATGAAATGTCACACGTAAATTATAGGCTGGAGATCTTGCATAATTCAGACTTGATTCATGATTAATATTTGCTACACAATTTGTAACTCTGGTAGAAAAAGGAAATGTCAATGGATAGGATAAAAATCTACTGGCCTTCACTTTTTCCCTGCTCCTCTTTCCTGACGTTTTGCAAGAATCCGGTTCCTAAAATAGAAGCGCTGAAACCGCTGCTGATTACCCGTGTCCTTTTTAAAATGCCAGATGATCAAATCGTGCAGTTTGATCATTAAAGAATCTGTCAATGACTGAAACCAAAGGTACTGCTGAGCTATTCTGAGGAACATCTCCATGTTACCAGGTAGAAGCTAAAGAGCTTTACCTTCATATATCAGTAAAACGTGCACTGTCCTCCAAGCCATTAATGCCTGAGAATCTGGGGTCAGGCTAATAATGATTCCTGCCCCATTAATTTTACTACTCCAGCCTGGACTGGACCCTCTTATGGGTGACATGTATTTAATTAATCATCTCATCCTGATGTCTGGTCAGTGGTCACCCTATCTATCTCTCACTGTTCTTTTCCAGATGAGTAAAGAGGGCTTTTCATCAAACCTGTAAAAAAGGAAGAATGGAAGGCTTAATTAATACTCTTCTGTATCTCCCTTCCCCCTTGTCTTTTTCGTCTTCCTTCTCTCCTCTCAGACTAATAAAGGTGATGCATTGGCCAATCGTGTCCAAAACACGCTGGGCTCGTATGAAGAAATGAAAGACCTGTTAACCAGCCATTCCAACCAGAGCCACTTGGTGGGAATCCCCAAAGGAACAACAGCGAACAGCAACCTGCAGCAAGCCCCGACCACGTCAGCGACAGAGAGACCCGCCATAGAGCCATCCCAGCTTTTTAACGAAGCCCTGAGAGGAGGAGCAGGTGGAGGAGGAGCAGGTGGAGGAGGAGGAGCAGAGACAGGTGGGGACAAGAAGACAGGGAATACACCCTCTTCCTCTACAGCTTCAATGCAACCACCCCCTTCAACCACATCCTCATCAACAGCAATCCCACATCAGAACTCCAAAAAGTCCCGGAGCTCCATGGACTGGTCAAGGGGAGGCCACGGACAGAGCACCCAGGGGGCAGGCCTTGTTGTGGGGTTAGGACAGAATGGGCAGGGGCAGGTGACAGCAGGAGCTACCACCAGCAGAGGGAAAATGTCTTTGTTGGATGAGCAGCAAAGACATGACGAGCTGTTCAGCTCACTCAAAGATGAACTTGGTCTAAAAGAAGATTCAAGCCCTTCTTCTTCCTCATCATCTTCCTCTTCCTCTTCTTCTAGAAGGCACTCATCCCACCCAGCCAAAACCCACCCACTCGCCGGTAAGTCGGCAAGAAAAAAAATCTGTAAAAGAAGACGTTTGGTTGTTTAACTTTCACATCTGTACTCTAAGAAAAATATCATGTAGACAGGCTAGCATGTCTACATGATATCATGCGTAGCAGGGTTTCTGGCAGTGATGGTGATAAGTATCCACCTGCTATAATGCTAGATGCTCAGTTAGTGCAAATTATACACAAGTCAAAGTTAGTTGATAAAAGGAGCGCAGGAATGCACATTTATAAAAATTGATGTCAGCTGCTTAAACTGACTTTTGATGGACCGTCTGCGAAATCCCTGCCTCGCTCTCTCTGCACTATAGTCAACGTATTTATTTAACATATTTATGTTTCTGTAGCAGCTCGTTCCCGTTCGGAGGAAAACACTCACCTTAATATGCACTTGTGCTGAATGGGCAGCTGCAAAGGGTCACGGCCGCTTCACATTGCATCCAAAGTAGTTTAGGAGTATTGGTGCCATCACGTACATGCAAATGGCAACATTTACTTGATTCTTTAGTCTCTTTTTTAGCTTATTTACATTTGTTTCAAGCTGTGATTTTACATGCAAAAATGGCTAATAGGTAGGCTAATAAGATGCACGAGCTAATATTAGAGTTTATTTTTTTTTAAATGGTTCGTTAACTTAGGCCCAGCAGGCCAATGGGTTTGTATTATTTGGTAAAAGTAGTGCTGAGAATTGTTAAAACACTTTGTTCAAATTCAGCCTAGTTGTCTCGCCCCCACTACAACCTTTATGCTAACCTCAGCTAATACAATCCTAGGTTTAGCTTCATCTTTGGCTTAAATAGGAAAGTGGGATCACACCTCACCTACCTCTCAGAAAGTCCTTAATTCCAGGTGTCATCTGGTAAAAAGTCTCTTTATCTGTTTCTTTGTTATTTGCTTGAGCCATGAGCACAGATGAATCATTTGAATGAATAATTTCAGCAACAAACACACTCGGTCACCTTTTTGGGGAATTCATGAAAATTGACATCTGCATTCTATGATAACCACATCTTGCATTTGATTTCAGAAGCACGTTGAACACATCATTTGCTTTGATTGTGATTGGTTACATCCATCTGGGAGAGGTTCAGCATTTCAACCTTCATTAAGTTTTGCCAGCAGAAAGTTAAGCAACGCTGTGTTATAACAGGTGTTTCTTTGGTTAGTCTTGACTTTTGATTGTTGTGTTCTTTTTTTTTTTTTTACAGATGGTGGCAACTTTCGATCTACTGCCATGGATGGTGGCCACTTTAAGTCTTCCACTAATGCAGAAAATGGTGGATATTTTAAATCCTCCCCATTTGAAAGTGAGACAGGCTCCCACCTCTGTACATCGTCCTCCCCGTTGGCTTCCACATCAGTTCTGACAACACCCACTCCAGGTCTAACCACGCCCACATCTGGATTGACCACGCCTACATTCCCACCTGGTAACCTATCAGGGAAGCCGATAGCTGTACAGCAGAAGCCTACGGCGTATGTTCGACCAATGGATGGCCAAGACCAGGCGCCTAGTGACTCTCCCCAACTTAAACCCCCTCTAGTGGCCACAGAGGGATTTAACAGCAGTCAGGCTTATGGAGGAAACTCTGGAAATGCGAAGAGTAAACTGCCCAAGCTGAGTCTCAACCACACAGGAGAGGTAAGCGAAGAATTACTGGAACGTGTTTTCCATATCTATATTAAACCAATGTGAAATAAATGGTCTTCATGGAATTAGTCTAAAACAGAAAATAAAATTTCAGTCCTTTAAATTATTCCTGATCATAGTATATAAGCCATCAGTTCACTTTACATAGAACTAGGAAATGTAATTGTGTACATATTCTGCAAATCTGTAGCATTTGGGGCTAGGTTACTTGAGGTTTAACCCATGTTAAGTTGGTTCAGTCCTCACCAGTGTTGGTCAAGTTACTTGAAAAAAGTAATCAGTAACTAATTACTTCCCCCAAAAAAGTAATCCCGTTACTTTACTGATTACTTATTTTCAAAAGTAATTAATTACTTAGTTACTTTTTAAAAACACGATTTACAACCTGAATAGGTGATAAAGCAATAGATCTTTCAGCCCAATTCTACTTTTTACTTCCGGAGCAGGTTATGTTCAAGATAACAAACCAACACAAAAACCAGTTTTGTGGAAAAAAGTGTCAGTATTCCTAATTTCCTCCCTGAAGAGGATCCATGTGAAATGTAGGATCGTATAGCAACTGTTTCCCCGTGTGGTCTTTAAGCAAGTTGAAGGAGTTTAACTGCTGTATAAAATAAACGCTTAGGACACCTAAATATTGCTACATATTAACGTCATATAAAATTATGTTAGCCTCCTTACCAGTTTGAATTTCTTGCCGTTTAACTGCACCTCAAATAAAACAGGTGAAAGGTCTTAGTCACTACAGCACAACCTTAAACGTATCACTGATGCTCTAATAATGGTGTTAAAATTACAGTCAAACGTTATGTTGTCTTAATGACAACAAGATGAATTGAACAACAGTGATTCACAGCAACATGGTGACTATACAGCAGCATTAGGGCCACAGAAGGCAGAGAAAATAAATAAATACGTGTCTGAATGACAGATTCATGCCAAAGAAAGGTAACATAGTTTTTTGCAGTCAGTGTCATATTGTTTCACTTTTCAAGGTTAAAATGGAAAGAAATTCCTATTTTTGAACTCAATAACTCATTTTTCTTGACTTACAATTGAATCTCGTAAATTTCCCACTTTAAGCCATAAATGTCCACAGTTTCTGTCTTACATTTGCCGTTTTAATCAAACCTTTTTCTTTTAAAATGATCACTTTAACCTAATACATTTTCTTTTAAATGTGTCAATTTTTTAATGCAAATTTACAATTTTAATCTTGTAAATTTGAAATCAGTAAGTTTGCTAATATTTTTCTCATAAAATTGTCACTTTTTTTCCTCAGAAATTTTCATCTTTAATCTTTGAAATTTGCCCTGTATTTCTGGAAAATGTACAACTTTAATAACCACCTTTGTATAATCACTGTCACGGCGACTGAAGCCAGCAGACCATATCCTGTTTATGCTGAACTTTGTAGCAACTAGAGATGGACCGATCCGATATTACGTATCGGTATCGGTCTGATACTGACCTAAATTACTGGATCGGATATCGGAGAAAAATAAAAAATGTAATCCGATCCATTAAATATCACGAAAGCACCTCACAAAACTTGCAACACGCCGTAACTCGCCTCAGAATGTTAGCACGTCGGAGCAGTATGCATCACGTGATAGAGCGGCTGTGGCATGCGGGACCTGTCGGTGGTCTGGATAGCATTTGGAGCTTCGCTAGCAACCCGGCATTTCATCTCCGACAAAGTTATCCCGAGAGAAGTAAAGCAAGTGTGTAAGTCCATCTCTGAATGTTTGTAAAGCATTCCTGCGTTAAGCTTAACAAGCGATATATGGAGCGACTGCCTCTCCTGCTGCTACTTCAATCATGAAACTGCTTAATGATCAGCTGATCGGCTTTTCTGTCGCGAGTCCGTGTCTCTGGTTTGTTTTTGGCCCACTTTGCACCAGAAAGAGGAAACCAGCGACTGAACAACAGCAGCACGTTTAAGCTTGATCAGCTGTTGTTAGAATGTATTTAATATTACTTTCTACTCGAGGATCTTTTTCTACAGCTGACGGCTGGTAACTGTGCAGGGGCGGATCTAGCAAAGTTTAGCCAGGGGGGCCGATAGGGCATTAACAGGGAAAAGGGGGCACAAAGACATACTTTTCTTTCTTATTCTCATTTAAAATGTCGAGCTTTTAATAAATAATTATCCGAATCTTACACCCAAAGTTTTAATTTGATGTAAAATGAATAGAAGTCAATTACTGTATATAGTGACTATTAAGTCTAATATATATACCCTAGTAAGCTATAGTACTTTTTCCTTTGGGAAGGTACCATCTGTGCAGTCTGCAATTTTGTTGAAGAAAGATGTTGAATCTATTTAATATTTCTTGAAAAATAATTGATTTCTGTGCATTTTTTTTCACACTGCATCAAATTAAGGTTGATTACGTCGATTAAGCATCATGAGGTGGAGCGTGAGGGGTGGTTCCCTATTTTTTATTTATTTATTTTTGTTGTTGCTGGGAGTTGGAATCCTATTAGTTAGGTTGCTTAATATTTATGCTAAGTACTCTTTAAAATACCAGAATAGGGAGGATGGTGTAGGTTTAAGTTTATTAGATTGATCAGTATTGCTGAACTATGAAATATTTTTTTTTTGCATACAGGTATAACAGAATAGCTTTAGTGTAGTTGTTGTTTTAAACTTGAGTATGAACTTATACAAAATGCAGCAAGATATTTAAAAAAATCAGTTTTGTTGATTAAAAAACATTATATCGGATTCATATCGGTATCGGCAGATATCCAAATTTATGATATCGGACATAAAAAAGTGGTATCGTGCCATCTCTAGTAGCAACATACAAAAATTTTAAACTAGTAAATCACATGGATGCAATGCTGTTTAACAAGTTTTCATTTAATCAAGCCAAAGACTAGAAAATATGGTGAAGCAAATCTTCCCTTTGGCTTCACCTGCACAAGTGCCGAGGTAGGTCTCCCTGCAGAATTGGTTTTCCCTTCGTCAGGAGCAGCGCTGGGCTCTTCAAATCACAGACAAACAGCATCCCACATTCTTGATTTTTAGTTCACAAACACTTGTTGTAATGACTAACTACTCCTGACATTTTGGAGATATTAGCTCTTTATACAGCAAAGTTACAGCGGTATACAAATAACATCAGGCTGATCCTGCCACGATTTGTCTAAATCACAGACAAACAGTATCCCACAGTTGTTTATGTTTTTAAACCCATTTTGCACAGAGAGACATTTTTGAAAAATGTATTGACAGCAATGTTGAACATTATTACACAGGAAAAAAACAACTACGTGTAAAATAATTACACCGTGACGCCTCTGCCTTTGTAAATAGAGGGACAGTAACTGCGTGTTTATATGTAAGCCTGTAAATACTGCAGATAGAGACAAAATACTGTTAATCTGACAATCTGCCATTCTGCAATTCATCTCACGTAAACAATAACGTGGCGCACAGCATGACATGAAAAAGGCACACACCTTTGGCGTTGCGTGACGAACTCTGTATTCCCCTCCACACATAAACGCAAAAAAGGAGTTTTTAAAAATCTCCGTTTTCAGTGATTCGAAACGCCGTTTACGTGTGGACGAAACAGCTGCATTTTCAAAATAACCGTGTAGGTGCGGACGTAGCGTAAAAGAGTTAGTAGTTTATTTTCTTACTACCTGTAATTTATTGCAGATTACTTGTATTTGCTTAATTGTTTACTAAATGTTTGAGGTGTGAACTAAACCGCAATGGAGCAAAATATGGGTGTGTGTGGTTGGAGGATGTGTGTGTGCGGGGGGGGGATTTTTCTTGTAAAATAAAGGGGGGCCCAGCAAAAAAACTTTGGGAACCACTGTATTAGACAAATACTGATGCTAACTGTAAAATAAGTTATCACACTAATGGCTCTATACCGCAGCACTACTTGTCCTGGAGAGTGTATAGTAAAATAGACCCCTCCTAACTTGACACATAAAATTATTCATGAGCATCTGTGTGAGACCGTTAACAGCGACACATACTGTCATTTTGCTTCTGATGTCATGAGCCTGAGTGCGTGTTTGCAATTTTTGATTACATTCCAGTCTCCTGTAATATTTCCTTAAATATTATCTCGGTGAATATTCACACTGGCTAATTGTCCCGACAAAACCAGAATCTCTCGCTCGCTCGCCTTCTCCAAACAGAACCAGGACTTGATGATGATGTGCATGTGTCTCTATGTGTGTGTGTGCGTGCTATGTGAAACTAGTAGTTGACAGGCGAGTAGTCATCCATATCGAGCAAGCCAGCTGTTCCTCTGCTTTGATAGAGCTGGTGTGTGTGTGTGTGTGTGTGTGTGTGTGTGTGTGTGTGTGTGTGTGTGTGTGCGTGCAGCGCTGCAAATGAGCCCAAGATGGAGCTTTGAGCATATGGCACAGAGAAGGAGAAAGCAGGGGGAGAGAAGGAGGGAATTAAAATATACTTTCGACACTTTCTTATGGCTGCTGAAAGAGAGCGAGAGAGAGAGAGTACATTCATGGCCATGAGTGTTTCTTTCACTTTGTTTTCTCCCACACATCCATGGATGCTCCGTTATCGCCTGCTTTCTGTTTAGTTTTTTCTTTTTGTTTTTTTTTTGTTTTTCACTCCTCTCATATTTATCCTGACGAGAGTTTATTGGAAGCAGAATGCAAACTCAATACGAACCGAGAGGGGGGAGTGGGGGTGAGGGGTGACACAAGAGGAAAAAAGGGGAGACTGATGATGTGAAGCGCGGGGCGGCGGAGGGAGGGAAGGAGGGTGGGCAGAAAGAGGAAAGAGGGGATAGAGAAAGACAATGACTGACTGATTACAGCACCTTATCATCGCTGTATTTGTTCTGGTTAGATGAGTTATTGGATGCGTTCTGCAGCTTAAACAGCAAAATAGCAGCAAATCAGAGGACTGAACCAAAAAGCAAATGAAAGACTCGAAGAATCCCGCTGCTCGTTTCATGCCAGCAAGCGAGGGGGGGGAAAGATGTCCGTTTTGGTGCCTTTTGATTGGTGTACGAACCGAAACTTTGGCTACAGTGTAGCAGCAGAATCTTTAATGTGTTTCCAGTGAAAGAGATCCTTAAAGCTGATTTTTCATGGAACAGTTTTCAAATGAGTTCAGGTGTAATGAATGTGTTGGAAATCCTCGATATTAGAGTCATGGCTGTGTTGTTGAGTGTGTGCAATAAACCTTTAAACTGCTTTGGAAGTGTTCTGTTAGCACTATAGAGTTATCGATCAGCGCGCTTTATCTCCAAGTGCGCTCGGACGCGCACGCGTGTGTTTGTGAGCGAGCGAAAGATCGAGAGAGATAGAAAGAGAGAGAGCGAGAGTAAGCAGAGAGAGGGAGAGAGAGACAGAGAGAGTGATAACACTATTGATCTGTTCCTAACAGTTACAGTAGGCTTAAATCTACCTCTGGTCGCACACACACATGCTGTTAGTTGTTGTCAGCAGCTCACAGCGAGGCGCTGCATGGTTTCACTTTGGATTGATCCGCTTTGAGATATTGTTACGTTGAGTCATTACTGCTGTAGCCTCATCACATAAACATGCAGCCAAATAACAGCCAACAATAACATAACAAACCGCTCAGAGTTCAAGTTACGAAGTTACGATTCACGCGACGTGACAGGTTTTCAAACATACATAGAAAGATTTTTACTAAGCATAAAGACTGCGGGCTACTCTGGTGTCCCGTCTCACATGGAAATAAACTATGACAGAGGAGCCTGCGTTCAAACTGTCACCTGTGTCCATATATGTATATATTAAATATAGCTCTACACATTGGGCTACTTTCACAGGCTGTGAAGCAGTTTGCACAATTACAAGCATACTGTAAGCTCACAACGTGCTCGTTCAGAAATGCTGACACATCACCTGCTGCAGTCCCGAATGTTTGCGTCAGACTCTCTGGAGAGGCAGCTAAATGATACCAAAGACTGCTGCAATGGCGCCGCGTCGAGCCTGCCGGGAGGGGAAAGTTGAGATGGGAAGGGTTGGTGGCTGCGTAGCTGATTGGCTGTGACTGAACTTTTGAGATTGTGTGCTAGTAAACGGCTTTCTGTATGGACGCAGCTTTAATGGGAGACTACTCTGCTGGGACAGATTTGACTTGTCCCAGGAGATAAGGAGGGAAATAAGAAGGTAATGGCTGCAAGCCCATTTGCCACCCACTTAGCTGCGCTAAAATTTGATTGAAACTTGTTAAATTTACACAAAAAACAGCTCGATAAACGCAGTAAAGTGATACACAGGGACACCTTTGCAGGGCTAAACACCCTATTTTAAACCACAAGCATCTGGTGGTTCACGCTCCAGTCACACAAAGAAAAACAGTGACTGGAGACAGCAGCACAACCAAAGTGACAAAGTGACTGTGTGCAGTGAACGCGCAGCCATATTTCCTTTGAACTGCTTGCTTCAAAGACGTGGAGCAGGTGTGCGAGCGCTCAGTCGGTTGTCTTCGAAGCAATTTGGTGCCTCAAGATGGCGACAAAACAGCCATCATAAAAGCTGTTTATTTTTATTTGTTTAAACCAACAGATTCTTCTTTGATAACACTAAACAGGAAAATTTATTGCACTGACTTTTCATTTGAAGGCACCTTTAAAACCTTCGTCCTTAATAATTCCCCTGCATGTGCAGTTTCCCGCTGGCTCACTATCCTTAAACAAAAACACTATCGTATTTAGGAAAGAATTGTCTTCTCTCCTCAAAAACCACTCAAGCTGTCACGGCGCTCTTAGTGACATTCAGCTGCTTCCAGTCTGCATTCTTGTTCGGGTAAACAATGTTCAAGTCAAGTGGATACACAAGTGCGTCTGTGAGGCCCTGCAAGCAAGACTGCAAGAAGGTAAACATGGAGGTGACAGGTGACATTTCCAACAGCACTGTGACAACTTTCATTTACATGTAGTTCAAAGTATGGTGCTGATGTAATTTCACACTGATTTGAAGGCCCGCTGTGGTGTTTCCGTGAGGCGCGTGTGGAGGTGCACGCGGCGCCTCGCCGCTAATGTAGCGGTAAATAAGAAGCAGGGTAGACTAAGACCTCCAGTCAGTAATCACTGCGAGGCTAACACCAACCAAATCAATTCGGCTCTCAGAGAATGCATTCATTTATGCCTTTTTGGATGAAAAGATTCTGCCTTTATATAACACAGTGGCTTGATAAAAGGAGCGCGGGAATGCACATTTATAAAAATTGATGTCAGCCCGAGAAGCTGCTTAAACTGACTTTTGATGGACCGTCTGCGACATCCCTGCCTCGCTCTCTCTCTGCACTACAGTCAACGTTCTTTATGTTTCTGCAGCAGCTCGTTCCCGATCGGAGGAAAACACTCACCCCAATGTGCTCTCGTGCTGAATGGGCCACAGCAAAGGGTCACGGCCGCATCCAAAGCAGTTGAGGAGTGTGGGTGCCATCGAGTCCACATCGAGATGGGATACTCTGCGTTTAATAACAGAAATTTAATTTTTCAAAATTTTCAAATATCAATCTTCACAGCACAAGTGCAGGGAGTTTATGATTATATTACTATGTATCACATAGTGAACTTTGAGGTGTTGGCCAAAAAAACGAAAAAGAACTATGACTGTTTGAAAATGTTGACACCATCATTTCGACCCCATAGAGCAGCGGTGGGCAACTCCAGGCCTCGAGGGCCGGTGTCCTGCAGATTTTAGATCTATCCCCGATCCAACACAGCTGATTCAAATGTCTAAATGACCTCCTCAACATGTCCTGAAGTTCTCCAGAGGCCTGGTAACAAACCGATCATGTGATTCAGGTGTTTTGACCCAGGGTGAGATCTAAAACCTGCAGGACACCGGCCCTCGAGGACTGGAGTTTCCCACCCCTGCCATAGAGATTAATGTAAATCCCTGTTTGCCAAAACATACAGGTTACACACATTTAGATACAAAGACGGCTACAGCATGAGCCAGAGAGGCCAGATGGGTGAAATCTGGAGTAGATCAGATGGACTGGACGGGCTGCAGACTGAGACAGAGCGGTGTGAATCGTGGATGAGAGAGGTCTGGCTGAAAGAGCAGGCAGATGTGGACGAAATTATAAAGTGTCGCTGTTGCGCTTTTGCAAGAATGAATATATTAAATTAAATTAACGTGTTTCTTATTTTGCTGTAGCCAACTGTGAAGTCGATTGTGAAATGTAGGCACGTGACCGGCTCAATCTGTTTCACAGTGAGCGCTCTGTTTTTAATACCTTCTTTAATTTAGCTTAACTGAATATGACTCATTGTTTTAAAAGAACAACAATTCCATACTTTTCTTCTTCTACTAAAACTTAATTGTCTACATGTGTCAGGTACTGTGTTGTTTGTACTGAATTATAAACTATACATACCTCTACAATCAGTAATGAAATCATCTAAATCGTTTTAAAACTAATTAAATCCCTAAAATGTAAAACATTACTTACAAATCTTACTTATAATTATAGCAATTAGATGGAAATTAATAACTGAACTTCTTCAAGAATTGACATCTGTGCCGTCACTGCTGTTGCTGCAGGACGAGGTCAAAATGACCCCTCTGGTGGATCTCGTGTTGTAAAACTGGTGTGTGTTACTGTCATATGCCAATTTGCATATTAATTTGCTACGTTAAGCATCTTTGAGGAAGATAAGCCGGTGCGATTCAGCAGCAGCTGTGCTGATTTATTAGCAAGTGTTTGTGGAGTCATTGTACTAAAATCCCCCTGCTATGGGTAGAAATGGTTGTTGTGTCGACATTAAGCTTTAGCTGTGGTGGTTTACATGTAGCTTTTCTTACCAATCTGAACAGCACTTATCCGCCTCTCTAAAGCAAGGGGACATTTTTAAAGCTGCGCTTAACGATCTGACTGCCCTCATTAAGTTTCCACAATAAACCCACATTACTCGACTGTTCCAGTGTTTCAAACACGAGGACAACAGAGTCTGTGATTGGCTGCTGAATACAGTGGAGCTGTTAAAAGGCCCCTAGTATTTTCTTCAGGAGTGGGTGCAGACCAAAACAGAGGTAAAAAAGAAAAAAGCAAGTTAAAGCATGAACATAAAGGCAAATAGAGTATGCACGTGTGTGTATGCGGGAAGCAACTGGCATCCACAGACCAGAAAATGAGTGACATCTGGGCAACAAAGAGCAAAATAACTGCCAGCAATGTGAAGTAATTAGGTTGCTCATCTTTTAGTCGGCTGACTGAAGCGACTACAAGCGAGTGTGTAGGAGACCGTTGACTGAAACATGATGGGATAGTAAATACAGTGGTCCCTCATTTATTGCTGGAGTTATGCTCTAAAAATAACCCGCGATAGGTGAAATGTGTGAAGTAGCCAGCTTTATTTTTTACAATTTTAATAGATGTTTTAAGGCTGTAAAACCCCTCGCTACACATTTTATACACTTTTCAAACCTTCGTAGAAAAATAAGTCCAGTATTATAGAATGAAACCAAAGATCAAACCCTGTTTTCGGGTCCAGAACATGAGAATAGAGCAGCTGCGAGAGAATTCAACATTAATGAATCAAAGGTACGGGAGCAGAGGAAGCAAGAAGAATGAGTTGGGTAATGTTTGACTTATCTGACTGTTTTGTTTCGCTTAATGTGCCTTTTAATCCGAAAAATACAGTAGCTTCTACCTTCCTTTAGCATCTCCAGAATTCCAACATTTTATGCGATGGTTAGCATCGTCCTCTGCCTTCTGGGAGCTACCACAGGTGTCTTTGATGGTGCAAAACGTTTCGTCAGCATTGTTGTGTTTGTTAGGGAGAAAACTTACAAACAAACAGTACAGCACTTCAGAGTCACTCTGCTAGCGATCGAAGATTTATGTAAATTTGACAAGCTGAACGCTTTCTGTACTGTACAGGAGACACGGCACGAGATTGACTTACAATGGTCTACAGCCAATCAGGACACAGAACACAATGCGCTGTTAAATAAAAAAAGAAGAAGCATGCAAAATTGCAAAAATTGCACACACACAAAAAATCAGTGACACAGCGAGGCCGCGAAAGGTGAACCACTGTATATCAGGTTACTTATGCTGTGTGGTTGAGTGAGGGGTGTCCATATGTAAAATGTTTGAGGAATCTTGTTCTCTCACACACACACACTGGATTGGATGAACAAAAAAAATTAAAACAGCAATAAAGATTCCGTCAATTATATTTTGGCACTTGTTAATATACCTTGGCAGTCTGCACATGTAAAGTCACACTTCGATCGCTCTGTGTACACACTGCTGTTAAAAGGTTGGGTTAAATTATAGGCTGCTGGACTGTTGAAGGTTTGGCTTCTTTAACCCTAAAGCCTTTTTGAGCGAATCCACCCTGCTGGGACAGAGTTTAACCCAAAGAGAGAGAGAGAGAAAACTTTTAAAGAAGAGTTGTTCCTGGAGATAAAGACAGAAATAATTGTCACACGTGGTCAAGTTAAAGGCTACGCGCCCGTCTGCCGCCCATCAAACATGAGAGAAGTGGAGCAGTTTTGCTCAAGACGAGTCAAGCTGAGAAGTCTCTCTGCAAGAAACACTTGATTGCTGTGATTGCCTCAACGGGGTGTGCTGCAAAAGATGTTTTTTTTTAATCACGTCTTCCTCATTGAAAAGAAAGCAGCAAAGTGTCTCTTAAAGAGTAGAGAGCAGCTAGCAAGAATTTCACCTTATTTTAGAGAAAATTGTGCTTTTATCTTTTCTGTTGTGAGCAGAAAGGCACCACTTGTGTGTGAAGTGACACAAGAAGCAGCCATTAAAAACACTGTTTATTGTTTGTTTTTCAGTAAGCTATGTATTCCAAGCCACGGAGCAATTTACTTTACGTATACTGCAGAAGTCAACAAATGCTTAAGGAAGCCTTCCCTGTTTGTACATTCATTACTGTAACAGTGCAGATGGATGGCCGGGCAGACGCAGGGGAGTAATGGAGAAATGTGGGGAGAAGGGTGTGTATAAAATTACAGTCTATAGAAATACGTTCTCTGAGGAAATAAAGAGGAGGCAGGAGAAAGTGGCGGCGGGGGATAAAATATTTTCTCACTTGCAGCAGAACTAGAAGAGAGTTATGAGGAGTCTGCCAATGCAGCAAACAGCTGGCTTCATTTGCATAATACCCATCAGGCCCCTCTTTCCCCGAGGCTGCCTGTCAACTCGCGGCCGAGCGGTATGTACACACGAGCACGCACGCGCACAACTTTTCAGTATATCAGTAGCTATATATTTGTCTTTTCTCCCTGCAAAGTAGCAATTGCGTATCACGTCATGTGATTTCAAAGCTTCCCTGTGACTCACTGGAAGCTTTTTAACGCTTTAATTTATTTGAGTTTCATAAAGCCGACTAATTGCCTCTGCAAAAAAAGGAAGGAAGATGAAATGATTCAGCCTTTGTGCTGATAATAAAACGATCATAAAAATCATCTTCTAGAAACAAAGAGCACAGTTCCATGAATCAAACTCGCCTCGAGTGGCTGCAGGGATACGGAGAATGCTTGGGGAGAAATATACTTAAAGACGAATAGCATGGGAGAGGTCTCCCACCACGATGGCGCTGCCGGGGTGTCATCACGGCAATAGTCGCCCCGTGATAAGAGAGATCACAGAGGAGAGAGGGCTGCAGCCCGGGCTCGCCACTGCGGCAGGATCTCAGAACAGCTGAGACCGCCGTCAGGTTTGTTACGAGGTAGCAGGTGCCGGGCCGGCGTCATGTTATGTGGAGATGTACAGGAACAGTCTAAAGTGCATGGCTGCAATGCTTAACATTGCACAGAGTGCTTTAATCTAAGAGAGAGCGCACACAGCGTATTGGGTGAATTAATGTGGATGCCACATGAGTAGTTAGTCATTTCAAGATGCTGTTTATAAGAGACGGAATATGATTTCAGATGAACTGTTTACCCCGAGGATTAACATTATAGCTCTGCTTACTGGATTAGCTGCAGTGATCTCTGCAGGCGCTATAATAGGCTGATGGTGTGTATTATGGCCCCTCAGAGTGCAGTCATCTCGCCCCTAAGTAAAGGCCCCTCCAACTCCCTCTCTCCTTCACACCATTTAAATTAGACACTTTTCAAGAGGCTGGTCAGATAAAAGTGCTGTTTTAATTCAAAAATGTTTCAAGCCACGCATGGCTGGTGAATCCGAGGTCCGCAGTTCAAGTCGGTGGAGGCTGGACCGCTCGACACGCACAGCGAACTCCTAGCGATCGTTGACCGGGGGGGGGGGGGGTCAGGCAGTCAATCCCTGCACTTTCACAGCCTCTGCTAGAGTGATTTAGGGGGTTTAGAGTGCCAGCGGTAGCATGTAGCCAGTGTCACGGGTTCACACAGTCAAAGAATGAAATTCATAGTCTAAAGCCAGAGTGTGTGACATTCTAATAAAATAATTATGGGCAGTGGTGGAAGACGTGTTTGAGAAAGCAAAATAGACAGCGAGTCCTTTTAGACTGTAATTATCAATATTGACCAATTATTATTTTATTAAAACAGATTTTTATGTGTTATTAGGGGATCGTGGCTCTAAACATTCAGGGGGATGCAGAGCCAATGTAAAGGTTGCCTCATGTAAATCCACTGTGATCAGTAGAGCGATGTGGAATAAAACTGAATAATTACTGTTACTTTTGCTAATTTGATTGAGTACAGCCTTACTGAGAAATAGCAGCCATCAATAAAAGCTTTTTAAAAATAGTATTTGACATAACCCTGAGGTCATGCTGCTGCTTCATTTGTAATGCACTTGAATGGTGTGAATTCCCTGAGGTTCAATTAATCATTTCACCAAAAACTGACAGGCGGTGAACATGCAGGCTTAGTGGACCCGGGGGACTCGGGACCGTTGCCTGTTTAGACCAGCTGGTAATCCAGACTTAAAGAGAATAATGTTAAGTTTTCTGTGAACAAATGCAAATCGTGTCCATGCAGCTTATATTATTGTTCACCTCAAACACTGCTGTGCTAGCTTTTGGTCTAAAACCTTATTTTAAAGCTTTCAAAAGTGATATTAACAATGCATTAAATTGCAGTATGAGGTGACTGTATGATATGAAAGGTGTCACAGGCATTTCTAACCTGACTCTGCAGTTTCCCTGGGCTTTACAGACCGTTTAACTGTCTTTCACCTCACTGGTGCAAGTTTACTGTTTTCCACTGCAGCAGGCAGTTCACATGGAAAGCTCAGGTGTACTGACTGTACAGCATCTTAATCATAAATAATTTGACAGAATAAAAAAAACAAAACCCTGATTGCTTTTGTCCCTGCTACCATCACGGGGTTTTTTTAAGTTGATTAACTATTAACCTTCAAAATGAAATCATTAAGTCCACTATTTCCAGTTAATATGTTATACTGTAGCTATATAACAGTTCTACTAAGATTATTATACCCATTATAACATAGTTATATTTAACTAATTTATAATATTTAACATATGAACTATTCATACATTACTTAAGTCAGCAGGTCAGTTTGACGCAGAACAGCAGAGATGTCACATGTTACTTTATCTACATCACTACATAAAAAAAAATTAAATTATAAAATAAAATTTTAAAACATTTTTTATGCAAAACAAGTGAATTATCCCCAATGAGCCATGATCTGTGAGAGGTAAAGAAGACCATTACAGCAAATATTGATTGAAATGGTTAGTAATGGAGTTAATAATGAGATAAACAATGTTTATTGGGATTGTTTTCGTTTCTGATCCTTTTGGATAAGTAAACATGCCCTGGGTCAAGATCATTGGTGTTCCTGAGAAACAAACGTAACAGGAAGGTTAATTATATTCAGCTCTCCAATGGAGTTAAGTTAACAATACGGCCACAAACTCAAATTGCACTTCTTTACTACAAAGCTGATATGTGAGTGGGCAAGCACAGCCAATCAATCAATGGAAATTATACTTTTAAATACTTAGTTATCAAACAAGTTTACATGAATCAAAAACAATCAGTGTTAGCTTTAAGTAGAGGAGCCAGAGTTTCTGTACTGAGTCGATAGAGAAGATATACCTGCGGGGCCGGTACATTAAAGCTGTTTCCACTACAGCTTACAGTTGAATAGTTTGTGGAGGTCAGAGGCTGAGAGAGCATCTGAAGCTGCTGCTGCACATCTGACATGTTAAACTAACGACGTCTCATATGTCTTACAGTCGTGATACACAGACTAGAAAAAAGTGAAAACTCACATTTCAGCTGACTAATGGCAGCACTTTCTGTTCATTATATCTCAGGATATTATTTCATCAGATTTAGTTGGAGCCACTGGTTCTGCAAGTACATTCATTCTTTTATGTGCCCACATGGTGCCAAATAAAGTGGATTGCCTGCTCGACTATAAAAAAGAGCTATTTTATATTGCTGCAGTGGTAGTGCATGGATCACCCTTTATATCTATTATAGGTCTGTAGACAGCTCCTCATAATACCCTACAGAACTTTGTATTTGGTCCAAAGTACAGCTGAGATTTTTTTAAAAATTGGACTTATTTCCACTTCCTTCTTGTGCCAAACACATTCCTAACACGTTACTGAAAGCTGCTCTGTGTCTGTGCTCGAGCTATTTGGGTAAAAAACATTTTAGCTAATCTTTAAACATCTTTAATAGTAAAATATAATAAATTACAGAGCAACTTTCTTTGGTACAATAAAAAACTGATCCAAACAAGTAATAAAATATCTGACTGTTCCATAACAGCTCATGTCTGTTGCCCATAAAAATATGGTAATAAAAAAATCTTTATAGCTCTTCGCATTACAGAACAATACATGGAGAACCCCTACTGCTAGGTCTTTAGTATTATTCATTAGGTTCTGATACAGGCCAGTGGCTGTTCCTAACTTTGTGTGTCTGTGTGTGTGTCTGTGTGTGTGTCGTTGGGCCTTTTAATAAAAAATGCCCCGCTGGGCTCTGCATTGCCAGTTTGCCAATCAGAGCATAGCCACGATATGCAAATCTCACACACACACACGTAAACACACACACACAAGCTTACCCGCACAGACATATACACACAGTGGGAGAAAGAGTGTTTTGATCTACCAGGGCCATTACAGACATTTTAAAATCCTATGAATATAAAAAAGAGAGAGAGGGTGGAGGGTGGAAGAGGAGAGGAGGAAGATGAGAGAGATGGGCGAGAGAGCAGCGCAGATGGAGAGAGAGAGAGTGAGAGATATGAAAGTGAGAGGAAACATTTTCTGTTCTGTTTCTGTGCGCAACAGTTTGTTATTTAAGGAAGAGTGAACGGGAAAATGCATCAGAGAGACTACACAGAAGATCTGTCCCTGTCCCTCTGCCGCTGCCATTTGTTTAGCGTTTTCCTGTTCCTTCATATTACAGGCGGCACAAAGATTAATGGGAATGCTCAGTATCAATAAACATGAAGCGTGATTGGTTGATTGAACAAAAGGCATCCTGCAATCAGAGCAGAATGCCGAGTCCTTTTTTTCCTCCTTTTGCCCGTGCAGGCCGCTGCATCACTGATGATTTAAATGGACATTAATACAGGAAGAAACAAACGCTCAGAAAGTCAACCATGACTGACTATTAACGAGGCAGCATTAGGCCACAAGGAAAAGAGGGGAGAGGAAGAGGAAGAGGCAGCTAATGGGGTGATTAGGGGGGAGGAGAGCTGCTGTTGAGAAAAAGACTTTGTGTTGGATTATTTTCTCCTCTTAGGAGCTTACAGAGAGCCAGCCGGTGTTTTACACCTCAGCTCTTAACACCCCCAAATCCCCTGATTTAGACTTAAACTGCATAGAGAGGCAAGAGAGACAAAGAATGTGGGATGAGGAGGAGAGGAAAAAGAAAATGAGGAGGAAAATATGACCGGGCTGGCCTGATGAGACAACAGGAAGACGTGTCGAGGTGGAAGAAAGAAGTGTTCGTTTACGGTTTACGCCGCTTTCACACTTTTTCTTCACAGCGAAGAATGTGTTTGTTGGGAATAAACACAAGAAACAGCCAAAGTGCTTTAAGCAAATAGGTGAGAGAGGAGTGAGAAATAGACACACCAAACTTTGAGGTGTTGTTATCTTCTGATTAAGCAAAGAGACCGACACCACTGTGGATTTTGTGTTTTTGTGTCACACGCTCGCTCGTCGTTGCCACCGCGGTGTGAAACACTGCAGCGGTGCTTTTGGCCGCAGTGTAAATGCACACAGCTTACCTGTGAAGTCACTTAGGTCTCTGCTCATTTTATAGCCCTGTGGTTGTCAGCGTCCGGGACGAAGGCCAGCACTGGCACCGGTGATGCTGCTGAGATATTTCTGCTGGGCGACCTGTGCAGATGCAGCTTATCCGTTAACACGTTTTACGGTAGCAGGCAGCGACAGACAGACAGAGAGGAAGCGAGACAAGGAGCTATAACTAAGGATGTCATGTAGGACATGTGTCTAATTTTATATTTACAAAATAACACAGTTTTTGTCTCGGTCGTATCATTTTATTTGGTTGTATTTATCCGCGACACGTTAAAGGCCGGTCCGTGAAAATATTGTCTGACATTACAATGGCGGGACCGCTGATGTAGGACATCCAAAATAGTCTTCAAGCAGTAATCAAATTAGATTATGAACAAGTTATTAGCACTTCCCTCTCCACATCATTTTCTATTTGTCAATACAATCAAATTTAGTTTAAGCCAGATCGAAGCACGGAAAACAATATTATTATTTTTCTGATCGGAGAGCAACTTGGGGTTAGGATCTTGCCCAAGGATATTCGATCCAGGGGTTGAGCCAACAACCTTCCGATCAGTAGATGCCCTGCTCTGCCTCAGTTTAACGTTGACCATGAAGACCACAGCCTGCGCTGCACCAGTCCATCAATATGAATTAATGTAAACTGTACAACAGTACTACAGACTAACCAGTTTAGCCTTCACTGAACTACATTAAACTGTATTTTGATACCATTCAAACTCCACAGGAACAGTTTGTGTGTTTATCAATATTTGTTGTGCTTTGTGAAACACTGCAAATGAAATTACCTTCTACTACAAAGTTACCCTGTACAATCGATCCTGTTTTGCAGCACAACACTGAAACTTCATTGACATTTGTACCATGAACGAAAAAAGAAGCACACAACTTTGAATTTGTCAGGTTCAATTAGATAGATAGACAGCAGCATGATAAAGTGTAAAATAAATAACACAGTTAAAATAAAAGGGCCTTATACTATGACATGCATGAGTTGATAAAAGTGATAAAAAAAAACAAAGAAAAGATAAAATGAAGTGAGTAAAAACAGTAAAAGTAAGATTGACTTTGTGTAAGAAATACAAATGTTTCAAAGAATTAGAATTTTTTGGTAATTACTTCATGGTTCAGGTTAAAAAGGAGAAGAGACAGGAGAAACAGCCAGACTGATTCAGGCAGAATATAAACAAGTATATAAATAACACAGAACTAATGTTAAGTAAATCTGTTTGTTTCATATGTCTGAAAGAAAAAAATTATTAGGAGATAAATCTAAATGAGTGCTGTCAGCGTTAATCTCGTTAAAATGACGTTAACGCCATAACCGCATTAACGTGGCAAATTTCTGTTAGCGAGCTATCGCGGATTGCGTGGGGCGATCCGCAATAACTCGCTTAACGCCATTTAAAAGAGATAACGCTGACAGCACTGATCTAAATATCATATTTTGAAAGTGTAAATCTATTACACTGATTTACATGTTTTTCATGTCCACCTTAAATAAAATACCTACACCAAATATTGGCACTGGTGTTGTCTTAAAAATCCTGTATTGGTCGGCCATAAAAAACTTTTTTTCTAATAAAATCTGTGGCTTTGAGGTTTTTATGAGATCACTTTGGGAGCAATAAATTTGAGTAAGATTGTGAAATAGAAGCTGAAAAGCATCTTGTGCCCAAAGTTGTTTTTTTTCTGCTGTTTCTTCAAAACAATCATATTTTTTTAATGAGCTGAGCAGCTCAAAAGCAAAAGAGACCGATGTTAACGCTTTCGTTGTATTGAGTAATGTGTCACTCACAGCAGTCAGTTATTTAGTTACTTGTTCAATCAGATCATATTACTGGATTTCTTTTAGTGTAACACAAGACTGTACCATTTACATTTCTTGTGTACAAAGAAGCTCTGCTTACCCAGCTTTAGCAATTTAACAGTTAACGTGTTGCTGTGAGGAAATTAGACATGATCCTGGTTCTGTGATGGAGGAGATGCTGCCAGGATCAACTAGCAAAGCAGTGAGGCAAAGTCAATACATCAGAGGTTAATGTACAGTAGTGTGAGCAGCCTCTCAACAATGTAACCAGCAGGTGTAAGCTAATTGCAAAGGGGTGTAGATATTTTGTAACAAAAAGCATTCCAACAAGTTCCTTTTCTCAGTGGGTGCATCGTTAGAGACACATGCAGCTTCTGAGTGCCTTTCTGCTCTGTTACTCTGACTGCATACATGCAGACCTGTGCGCTGCTGAAACTGATACAGAAACGCCACCGCAGTGTTTTCATACACAAAGTCGACGCTTTGAGATGGATTTTAGAAAGAACTGAACGTCTGATAGGGAGGGTTGGTCTCCTGGTTCAAACAAACGGCGTTGTCTTTGTTCTCTACTGAAAATTAAACAATCTAAGGTGAACTTTTCACAGGTTGTGAAAATGCCATCAGTGCTTTTTAAAGCAAAGCCCCGTATCCAGCCTGCTGTCGTGCTTTCCCTACAGCCAAAAACTCAAAACCTCCAAATTTAAGCCTTTATTAGAAGCCTGTAAGTATTCTTAAAAAAAATCCCTTCAATGTTAGAACAAATGTTTAGCTGAAAAGATGCCATTTGTTTTCCCTGCAAAGAGGAATTTATTCAGTCGTCCAGGAATTATACGTGTGTTCAAGGATAAACTTGAATGTATAGAGAAACACACACACATTCGATGCCTTATTGTACTGCCAAGGACCCCTCCACCTTCCACCCGCCGTCCCCTCCTCTCAAGAGGCACTTATTTAGTTAGCACGCAGACATCACGCTGAGAGCCCCACACAGACAGACCACACACACAGCGAGTGCAAACACACACACTCAAACACATCCTGCCAACAGAACAACTCAAATATACTCAGCTTGAATTTTGCCTCCACACACGAACACACATACAGCTGTCAGTCATCCCCTTGTCCCCGCTACACTGCCGTCTCTGAGCGTGTGTGTGTTTCCTTTTTCCGCTAATTAAAACAGAGGTGCGTGTGTGGCTATATAAAGCCCTTTTCTTTCCGTTAATATAGCAGAGTGTGTGCATGTGTTGTGTGTGTGTATTTATAAAAGAGAGGGAGGGGGGGGATGTCTATGAGACAGAGAGAGAAAGAGAGAGTGTGGGGGTGTGTGTGGGAGGTGTTCTGTTCACACTTAATCACAGTTGTGAATCTCCCTCCCCTTGTCGTATAATATAGATGTCATCCACAGCAGTAACTCCATACTGCAGCTACTGCACAAGGAGTTTTACCGTTATTATTTATTTTGTCTGCCATTCAATTCAATGTTACAGTGGTTGTTGTTAAGCAGCTTTAGTTTACTTATACTCATAGGGAGAGGTATGAGAGCTTCACAGCAGAGATAATAGGGGTTGCTGATAGACTAACGAAGGGCCAAGACCTTTGCTATAGGTCACCCACCAACACACGCCAAACTGAATGATGCTGTCAGCAGTTTTTTGGCTATTCAGGAAACAGAGCCCTGAAGTGACAGCATCAAAGTTCTGCCTAAGGACTGAAAAAGCCTTTTGTACCTTTTGTACAAATGCAAATGACTGAAAGTGCAGTCTCCACATCACCTGGCTCTAATTGTGGTTTACTCTGTATAGACTAGTCGTGGCTCTAGACATGGATGTAATCACAGCAGGACAGAGAGAGAAGAAAATGGCTGTTAAACAGCAGACATTTTGTACAGAAGCAGTAGTACAACAGCTCAAAGAGATGTTAGTAAAGTTAGTCAAACAGCGGCTCGTCTGTCGGGACCCTTTTATGAGCAAAGCAACACTGAGCTAGTGACAGGAGGCAACAAACTGGGAGCCACGTAAAGTAGATGACTATTTAGAAGGATCGTGGATATGACAAAACATGTTGAAGATGAAGTCGCCGGGCGGGAAGCAAAGAGGAAGACCACAGTGAAGGTTAATGGATGCAGAGGAACAGGATGTGAGGATGGCTGGTCTGACAGAGGAGGATACTGGGGATAGGCTGAGATGGATGATCCGCTGTGGCAGCCGCTAAAGGGAGGAGCCAAAAGAAAAAGAACGCAACTGACAAGTTCAGATTGTAACTTTTTGGAAAAGAAACGCCTCAAGTTAATCTCATCTTTGATTTTTTTATGTGTTTATCATTACACACACTGAATCAAAATGCCCCAGGTTTTTCAAGGACTTTCAAAAGATGTGGGGGTTTTTCAAATTATGCAAGACTGCTTTAAATTATCTTTTTTTTATGTTACCATTAAATTCACATCAACTTCATTTCTGCATATTATTAGCAGTAATTTTCCATCCATGCATCTGCTTATCCTTATCAGGGTCGTGGGGGCACTGGAGCCTACCCCAGCTACCTTAAGGCGAGGGGTGGGCTACACTCTGACAGATTGGCAGGGGTAGCTAGGAGTAATTATTTTATTAGTCATTTTCTGTGTTTAACTTTATCACTTTTCAATCACTTTGAAACCTACTTAATTTTTACATTTCAATTTACTGTTAGTGGTGTCCACATGTAACGTAACATACTGTATTTTCAAATGAACACATTCACATAAAATCAAAAGGGATCCTTACACGTGATTTTTATCTTTAACCAAACTACAGTGACAAACAGTGACTTAGCCCCGGCGGGGATGAGCAGTACAGAACTTCATTATGAAAGGGCCTATTTGTGACATTGTGGTACCCACTGCACCCCTGGTGTCACAGCTGTGCTTATTAAATACAAAGACAAGTGAATTCTAAACCAAGATAATTGTAGTTTATTAAAACAAACAAACTACGAGTCAAACAAACATGTTAACTAAAATATTATTGTCTACTTAGGGAATAAAAGAAAAACAGGGAAAAAAGAAATGTTCTTATTTTTAGTTGCGGTCAGTTTCGTTACCTTTGACACCATAACCACCATAATCTGATGAGGATTTAAAGTAAATGTTCATTAAGAATTAGAATGTCTACGTGATTGTGTGTTAACAAAGTGTTGCATTTGTGTTATAACTTCTCTTTTTTTTCCTCTGACAAAATACCCTCATATAAGCAACTTGAGGCGACTGTTCTTGTGATTTGGCGCCTTATGAATAAAATTGAATTAAATTGAATAACAAACTAATACTGAAAACAATATAACCTGAACGGAAACTGCACATTTTCAAGCAATGAAAGTTGAACTGAAATGAGCAAAGTTACTGCCAAATACATGGAATTCAAAACAAACTAAACAAACCCCGCCCACTCCACCCAAAAAAGACAAAGACCTAATAGCAAAATGCAAAAGTGTAACAACTGTGCTGTAAACAGTATGGAACAAATACTCAGTGTGACAGGGAATTCTTTGTATTTGTTACATGCATATGTTGACACTGCCTGGGGCAGATGAAAGACAAAGTGTTTGGAATGCGTATTTGTTCCCTGTGGTTGCCATTAAATTAGATTTCTGTAATGTAGTTTGTTACATTTTAGCTAAACAAAACCAAATCACCAGAGATGATTTTCCAGCCTCCACATTTCTCCAAATCAGTTAGCCAGATTCGAGCACTCGTGTTCAGACCCTGTTTTAAGCCATGTTAGCTTAAAAGTTAAGCTACATGGTAAGCTAACAGAGGAGTCATTTCCATGTCTGCTGAATTCCAAGAGCTTGACATTTATCAAACTTTGTAAAAACAGCGGTTCAGTGACTCTACCTACACAGGTCTTAAGTCTGGCATCAAATACACCTCTGCTCTTCTTTGTGGGCATGTACAACTACATTTTCTCCCTCTTTACACGTACTGTGAAGACTGAAAAATCAAAGAGAAATAAGATATGAAAAATTACAAAATGAAGCAAAGCCATTGACAAGACTTTGACAGTTGTAGGTGTTAACGTGTAGTTTGTATTTTTCCTGGGAGTGCCCTTTGTAGCTGACTGTCAAAGGTATAGGATTGCGTGGACCTTTTAAAAAAATGACTATGGGGGTGTAATTTTGCATAAAATATCGTTTTATGAAGTCCCACTATTGGTCTTATTGTAAGGGAATTAAAAAAGAAGAAGGATAACGGTTAGGAGTAATGGGAAGCCACTAAGAATATGTCACAGAAGGGAGAGATCCCATGGCCAGACCCTTCACATCCACAGGATACCCCCATCTAAGGCAGGCTGGCATCTTTGTCATGCTTACAATGTCTTTTCTTAAAAATATATTAATAAATTCTGATGTTTTCTAGCCTTTATTTAACAGTTTAATAGACAGTAGAGTGGAAAGGAGGGAGAGAGTGGAGAAAACCACTATTCAGTTGTTGCATCACAGTGTGGGATAAATCCCATCACTGCCAGTAATACTCTGATCCATTTTCGATCAGTCTGATCAATAAGAATAATTAAAAACACCTATGTGAGAGTGTAGGGCCTTAAAGCACATGCAAATCAAAGTCAATAAATGCAAAGCCACAACACAGAGGAAGAGTATGTGACAACGAAGAACAGGAAGTCAGTAAGACCACTGACACACCAAGTGGCCAGTTATGCAGTAGCACAATCTCCTGCTGAGGAAAAAGCAGTATTTGAACGCGCGCTTCTAAGATAGTTTTCACAGTAGAACTGGAAAATCTCCTTTTGGCACATGTGATGGTACAACAGGTGATTCAGTAGAAGGTTACTGCCTGTGATTGTTGCTGCTGAGGAGCTGATGTGAAAAGATCCCAGGAGGAGACACATGTATCTGATGAGACTACACGATATTGAACAAGTGTAAACTTGGTGTAATTTTCTTGAAAAAGGTCAAGAATAAAAAAAAGAGGCTAGATTCTAAGTATTTTAAAAAAGTTAATAACAACCATCTGTTATTCTTTCTTCCAAAATGGCATTAGAGCGTTTTTTTGCTAGCAGCTCATCAACTGCAGAAAACTTGGGCTAATTTTAGTGGCGCGGCTCCTTAAGATGGATGACTCTGGGTTGTACTAATACAGATTGAAGCGTTTAGCTTGGCTAGCCGGCTCCAGGATGTGATCCATCAGAAAACAAGGCTAATGTTTTCAGCTAACCCACTCCTGGTGCAATTATATGGTCCACTGGCATTGATCATAGCTCCTCTTCTTCAATCTATTCTCCTCTCTTCCTCTCTCTCCCCCTTTAATGGCCAAGTCGGTGTTAAATGTTTGATAAATGAGTTTTGAGAGCATTTTGCCATGGATTTATTAAAATTCTATAAAACCTCTTTTTTATGTTAGAAAAAAAGAAAGGTGGACTTATTAAATGATATATGTGTATACACATCAAATACTTTAGTTAGAAGCAAACGTAACCATAGTTTAGAAGAACCGATAAACAGACCAATGGACAAGAAGCATCAACTATTATAATATTATACTATCTACCTGTTTTTAGAAACCAAGCAACAATTCCATTTATAAAAGGCATGTTGTGTTTTAACTATTCAACAAATAAATAAGCAATAAGCATAAGTAATTGTCATATTAACTCTTTTTATCTTTATTTTTTATTTGTAGTTTCTGATCATGTAGCTTCTTAGCTGCTAGCCGGGTATTTGGCTTGGCACCAGCTAGTTGCTAACAATATTAGCAGCTGTTTGATGTTGAATTGACAGCAAATAATGACATACTGTTAACAGAATGAGTAAAACTGCAGCTGATGTTTGGAATGATGCAGATTTTCTCCCTGCAACACAAACATGCATCTACTTCAGTTCAAATGATAAGAACACAAGCGATAAATCGGCTTGACACTGTGTTGTAAAAAGCTCTCAGCAGAGATTGTCTGAAGGATGTGGTTTCTCCTGACCATGATGACAGTCAGAAAATCAGAGAATGAGAGAAAAAAAACATAGAGAGCGTCTGGAATTAAAAATGTCTCCCATTATTCCCAAATGGAAAAGTTTTGTTGGTTAGGAAATTGTCTTAAAATTTCAGTGTTACTAACACAGTGCAAAACTTTGTTGTGTTTTATAGTGTTTAAGTGATAACGTGACGAATCCTGCGAATCCGTTTACAGCATCCTGCCATGCGATTGCATTTGTCCCTGACCATCAAGAACCCTCACGTTAACTTTTATCAAGTGGAAAAAAGTTAGCGTTCATCCTCCAGCTTCACCGTTTATATTATGCTAACATAGCTGTGTCGCTAGCGATCACGTAGCACATCGTTATATATCAGCTAGACTTCAGTAACCCTACAAACGTCACTGCTGTTTAGTTTTCGGTCTTCATTTATGAAGATGACAGAGCTGTACGACTTAATTTGTTTCAGAAATCTCTCAGTCAGAACTTGATATATTGTATTTAGATGGAAACTAGCGAGCTAACTTCCTGCTAACTTCTGAGTTAAATTTCATAAATGACGTTTTCATGGATGCCTGGATGTTAAACTTAATTGTTACACCTGGTCGAGCAGAAACATTGGTCATTTTATTACAGCTGAAAGAATTTAGACAGTTTTTTAACTCTCAGTGATGCTGCAGTGTTCATTTGACTTTGGCACCTGAAGCAGAGTTTGGGCCCAGACACGGCTAATGACATCAAACTTAAAGACCGGACAGACAACGATGACCCTTGAAACATAATATGGCTGAACTGTGTTTGTCACTTAGTGGCTGTTATTAAATGCCAGTTGATAAAACGGTCAGACTCAAATTAACTGTTTTGTGCATTTAGACATTTTTTGTGCCTTGCTAAAATTATTCAAAGACAAATTTGTCATTCATTTTTAATCACTACTTGACTCAGTTGTTAACAACAGAGAGACTAAACCATCCTGTCATACTCTGTAGTCTGAACTTAGAATGACCCTCCTTAAAGTGAGGAACAGCTACAGCCTGAGTTTCCTTGTCTAAACACTGCACGGGGCACACAGAAAGACCAAACGCACACACAGCACTCAGAAGCTCACACATATCCAACACGTGAACATGTTAGTGGAAGGCCAATTAGCGCGCGTGAAAACGTCAGGCTTATTTGAAGCAATGTTTCAATGACGACATTTAATTGGACGGTAAATCAACTCCTTATCAGCCTCTCCACAGCTTGGTGGGAGAGAGAGATGGCTGAGAGGAAGAGGAGGACGCAGAGAGCGAGCTAAAGAAAAACAAATGAAAAGAGCTGAGAGACACATGGTGGAGGTACGAGTGTATGTTTGTGCACAGCAGTTTAATGTAACCTTAGCGGGCTCCAGCCTGACGATGAAAACTCTGGGACGCCATAGTGGTGCCAGCCGATAAGAGGCAGTTAGTGTGGTAGACTTCAACACAGGAATGGAAGCAGCATGATGGATGTGCAGTGTAGAAAATCCAAATCAATAGCATAACACAGTGGTCAGCTGGTTTATTCTTCTGATTTAATAGTTTAAACGAAAAAGGCACAGGGATAATAATTACGATGGCTCTGCTCTGCACATGTTTGCCAGTAAACTAAGCATGCCTGACACTAGGCTAACAGAATCACGTACACGGAATGCAGCGCTCATTAATGTCAGTAATTACAGAGATGCTTTTACAGCAGTTTCCATTCACAGTGTCTGTTGTGAAAATGTGAGTTTTCTTTCAAAAAATGAATTTTTTGTGGTAAGAATATTATAAAATATCACCTTATATTTACAATCTATTTTTAGGATTAGTGAACAGATGTAGTTTTAATCAAGCGAACTCCTTATTTTGATTCTGAATTAACTTGAGCTTCCATCAGCTTTCAGCTTATTTCAGTTTCATTTAAAATATACTGTTCAAATGTCTTCATATCTCACTGGGAAAACATGCAAACGTGGAAATACAGTAAGGCAAAGCTTGAAAATGAGTATTTGGTCTTTGCTTTATCTCCACATTTCCATATTCAGCTGACGAGACCACCACTTTGGGAATCACTTATAATACATTTTTATACCTGTCAAACTGGATCTTTAGTGTTTTTCTTATATTCAGCCTAAGAACTCAGAACAAATGATGTGTTTTTATAAAAGGCTGCTAGTAACAAATTGCCTGATGATACCATTTAATGTTGGTTCTTTACCAAGTTGTCTGTTATGTGTAGGCACAACTCAGATTCACCCCTTGTATTAGGTCCATCTTTGTGCCTGGATGACTCACAGGTCAGTGTGAAGTGGTTTAACAGACAAAAAGAACCTTTCCTCTAAAAAGATCAGGTACAAGTACTGGACTGACAATGAAGCTAGTGTCAAAAAACCTTTGAAAGATCTTCAGAATTCCTGGAAAACAACCGCTCAAGACCACTTGAAATTACAAAAAGTGTCTATTTGGAAGAAAAATATAGAGAAATAAGAAGCGGCTGAATGATACCTGAACAATTCATTGCTAGATAAGACACCAGCCTGTGCCTGTGCCTCTGTGTCTGTGGTGGGGTATACCCTGCCTGTTGACCCATAACAGCTGAGATAATTCCAGCCTGGCTGTTAACCTGATTTGTACTTAAGAAAACAGATGGATGATGAAGTGAAAATCTAATATGGGGATAGCCCTGCCCATATCCCACCCATCCATCCATTCGCTTCCACTTATCCTTCCCAGTTTGAACTGTGTAATTGCAAACCAGTGACAATGATTCGTGAGGTGTATTTCAGGGTGAAATACAGTGAAACCATTAGCAGAATATACAGAAGTATCACATATGGAAAAGATATATATAAATCTTATACAGTTTTTATCTGTCTTGTGTGAAACTTGTATGAAAAGCACACAAGAGCCAAAACAGATATAAGATCCCTTGAAAGATTATATAAATGAAACTTGTATGTTTTGGATACTTACTAAAACAATATATGAAAGTAATGAGAAAGTGGCCACTTTCATGAGTAAATCATGTAAGCCTTGTATGATCCTCTATATGAAGCAAGCTAAAGCTGATGCATTTTTTCTATTTCTTTTCCATGTGGGAAGCTGCATCCAAATGAAGTTTAAATTTTGTTAACCTAGCGTACTTATTTTCACAACCTATGGCTCCTTAGCTGGAACATGCTAACTTTAACACTTGATTTTTCCTGCTTGAGGTTCTGGTTCACAGTTATTGATTAATGAGTTCCAAATATTGATTTGCTGCCTTACTCCTGTCTTTTAAATCTGTCTCCAGAGAAAAATCTCCTTGCTTTTAAACATAAACACAGTTTACTTACTGTCACGGATTAAGTGTTAAATGATCTTTGTCAGTGGTCTGGAGGAAACAAGGTAACCAGCTACCATTTACTGCTCCACTGGTTAATGCAATAACTTAGAAGCAGCTGATATAGTCTACCTTAACAATAAGCTGGTTACTAACTGCTGAAATACTGAGAAATACTAAACTGTTAATATGAAATTCATTAGTATCTGGGCTTAACTAACAGGTGTAAGTGGTGCATAATTTATGGACATTTAATGCTTGATTATAGCTCACATTAAGTCGTTTATGTTCGTATATTAGGGCCATCCAGAGGGAAAAACTTGGACAAGGCAATAATATAAGAATTTCTTGGACAAAAACTCTGAATTTAGTAGTATTTTAGGCATCACTAGGAGAGGACACTTTCCAAACTTAAACGTTTGAAATGAAAAATAGGGGACTGCTGAGGTCTAAACAAAGATGCCCAGCTTAGACTGAGCATCTAATAAGAGATTATAGATTTTTCAATGATGCAGTGGGAAAAGACACAATTTTGTGAATGTTTAATGGAGTAATTGAATGTCCTAGTGGGAAAACCAGAAACAAAGCATTACATTATAATATTTATTATAGCATATATTATGTCTACTATATTTTTTAATTTGTGTACTTCCTATTTTGTAAGTATATATGTAAATTCATCATGTACATCAATAGAAATGTTTTTATTTCTGAATAACTCTAATCTGTTGCTGTACGTGTTATATTGTTAGACAATCATACAACAAACGTGTGTGTAGTCTGAACCTCGGCCGAATGTGATTAATCAAAATACACATTATTTCTTTACTTTTAATTTTTTTTTCTCCTGTAGTTATGAATGTCTGCATTGGCCTTGAAACTCTTGCATTGTTCCAGCTCTGCCTTTGAGTATCACTCCCTGCTGGCTTGAAAAGTGGTTGTAATAATTTACAACGGCAGCTTAAATTGATATGGTTTGCACCGGACTGAAATAATGACAGTTGTAATGAAGAAAAAGCTTTTATAGAAACTTCAAACCATTTTTTCTTAGCAAAATCTTCTTTGTCCATCTGTACGCTCAGTATGTTCCCCGCAATTACAGCGTTACCAGGATATGGCCTCAAGGAGGCTGATAGCACAACACGAGGCAGTAATAGCTGTATTACTGGGACAGCGGAAAACGCTGCAGCAACAGAACAAGACATTTTGTGCAGCCGATAAAAATATCTGTTTTTATGAGAATACCAGACACTGCAACACCCAAAAAATACCCTGTTTTCTTATATGAGAGGTGAAGTAGGTATAAATGTGCAAAGAGGACACATGATGTGAAAGACCTACTTCACCAATCCTCGGATTATTAGGCAGGCTGACTCATACATAAACATGTACACGTTTCAGTGAATCACTCGCACACAACTGTTGAACAAACCAAAACACACACACACACACACATACATGTCTCCTCTGAGGGCAGTGCTTGTGATCTATCTAGCATGCTGGTAATCCCAGCGATGGCGGTCACTCCAGCTCTGTAAACAGCTGAAATATGGATGATAAAAGGAGCAGATGAAACTGAATAAACAAGAAGCCCACGGACCAAAAAAAGAAAATCCTTGAAGATTTTCCAAACCCTGTTGGACCTCAGCCTGAACTGTACACGACTCAGAAGTTCAATCGCATCGACTGGATGATAGACAGCTTTCATTTGACTTTGGCATTTTTCATAACAGCAGCGCGATAGTTTTCCCTCCGTGGCACATTTCTGGCCTCGTAGAGCCGCCTCAAGGGATGAAGCGAGATACTTTGTGTAATTTAGCCAACGTAGAGAGCCTCTTTCTCGTCTTTCCGAGAAAATATCCTGAGAAAACAGTTCAGAAATAAAGCAGAAATATGCGGTGATGTGTTAATAGCCCTCTGAGGGCAGTGCAGGAAACCGTGTTTACATTAATCAGGCTCCAAATTTGATTCTGTTTGACTTCGTCTCTCTCTTCTCTCCTCGTTAGCCTTTCTTCTTTTCTCTCTTTCATCTTCTGTTTCTGCCAATCTCCAAGTCAAATGATACTGTCTCTCTGTTATTGTAAATATGAATAGACTGTGTGTGTTTTGGGGTGTTTTTTATTAATTCATAATTTGTCTTCCCACATGCATACACTGAGTCATTCATCTCTCTCACGCTCACACACACTAATGCAGAGAGGGAAGCCTGTTTGTTCAGTCTTAAACGCATTACTGTAATTACCTCTTAATGATTTTTAATTCCAATATAAAAGAAACAAGACACTCTGGTGGATTTGAAACATGAAAAGAGGCATATAAAAAGAAAATCATTTGAATGGAATCACACTAAATGTGTTTGTTGTGTAATTTTATAGGTGACTGCTTGTGGAGTGTAAATGGGCTCCTCGTTAATGTGACAAATTAATGTAATAAGCAGCCATTCAGCAGATCAGAATGAAGTATTGGGCCATAATTCATGTAATATTTGGGTTAAAACCAAGGACTTTTTTTTTTTAATTTAAAGATGCTGACAGAAAGTGAGCGTTTGTGGCATGTTGATATTTGATAGCCAGGGTGTTGTTGTGCTATCGTCCCGTGTCCATGTTGAACTCGGTGCTGTCACTGGTAAAAGACTAAAACGAACAGGAACTGAACAACCTGTCAAAACTTTATGCAAAAATAGGGTGGACCAGGAGCTAGTCATGAAAAGTCTGTTAGATCAGTGTGGTCGTCTGCCTCAAGGGGTTTTGATTATTTCCATCTTTTATTTACAGTATATGGGATGATTGTGTTTTTCCTGTATTAGCATTCAGTCAAAATAGAGCATAAACTGGTATTAAATCCACCGGGTGATCAGACTGTGAAGAGAGCGATCTTATAAGGAATAATGGAGGGATAAGAGGCTGGGAAAATTTAATCCTTGAGTATTTGGTAGCAGTGGGAACACAAGAGAGCAGGGATTTCCCCTAATACATCAGGAAGTGAAGCGGAGGTGTGTGTATGTATTTCGGCACTTTTTCATTAAAACAAACAATAATGTAGCATAGCTACTAACCCCGAGCCCCACTTACAGCCTCCTCGATTTGATACTGTTTCTACATGTTTGTCATTATTTATTATACATCGCACAAGGCCCAGTTCCAGCTGGAACTAATTAATAATGCTCATTGTCAGCTCTTTCTTGTTGAGCTCTTTGTTGCACACAGCAGAGGCCTGACTGCCGGTGATGCCGTGACCCGAGCTGTCCGGTGAGCGAGCTGCCTGTCATCTTGTTTACTTGTATCTCTTTTTCTATTGGATATTTATGCTTGTGAGCTGAAACATGTTCAGGTTTTGGGCTGTTGGTGACTCAGAGTACAACATTTTGACAACATCTGAGACGACCTCGCAGGCTCAGATTTTTTTCTGTCTAAAAAAACCTGGTTACATTAAGGCAGTATTTATAATAGTAATGGATAATGATGTTTTAGTAACTGTGAGTGTGGTAATGTAAGGGTGTGTGCTCGTGTATCCACATGTACCTTTGTGATTGATGTGGGTATTCTGTGTGTGTGTGTCTATCTATCTGAGCAGCTATTTCAGAGAGAAAGGATTTCTGCCTCAGTAATTGCCTCGGCTATATTTTCCCCCTGAATCTCTCCCGCTCTCATTTTTCTTTGTATCTATTTTCTCTCTGAGTTTTGTCCTTCCTCTTCCTGCAGACTTGCTCTGTGGCTCTCACTCATCTTTCAGCTCTCTTTTATGTTCCCTCCATCTCTCAGTCCTTGACATCAACCGTGATCTCACAGTAAGATCAATTAGGGAAACACACACGCACACATTTACAAGTAAGTCACCTGTCCATTAAAATCCATTAAAGCCTGTTTCCATTCAGTAAACTCATAATAGACTTCCTTCAAATGATTAAGTGGTATATTTATGATAATACACAGTCTGTTTTAGAGGCCCATCCTGCAAAACAAACACCAAACCCTGGCAGTGTCAGTATTGTGCTTCGGTGAGCTACATCACAATGGTGATGGACAGGGATGGTTAAAGTGATGAAAGGCTCTCTCCTTTCAGATGTATAGAGAGATGGATGGAGACGGACGTAAACAGACGGGGCGGGCCTGAAATCATATGAGTGTTTCCATTTTTGCCTGTCAGTTGTGTTTTAGACCACTGTAGAAAATCACATTTAAATGCACTTGTTTGTATCCATCAGCTGTGACAAGTGTGGAAGTGTTGGGAAAATAACACAAGGGAGCATTGTTTGTTGCATAAGTGATGCACTTCTCTCAGAAATGGTACTGAAACGTGTCTCATACACTGACTTACTTTGTGTTTGTTACTTTGTTTAGGAAAGTAGCTTAAAGTTTAAGTAATGTATTTTCCGCACTATAAGGCGCACTTAAAATCCTTTAATTTTCTCAAAAATCGACAGTGCATCTTATGTATGAATTCTGGTTGTGCTTACTGACCTCAAACCAATTTTATGTGGTACACGGCGCTCAAAAATCTGTCAAAAATGTTTTAGTACGACTTTTGTAAGTTGGATTGTTGGAGCACTACGGCTACCGTAGTCAGGAGCCTCACGGAGGAATCTGGGTCCTAAACTCCGTAAACTTCAGGTCCCAAAGTCAAACGAACACTGCAGCATCACTGAGAGTTAAAAAACTGTCTAAATTCTTTCATCTGTAATAAAATGATCAGCGTTGCTGCTCGACCAGGTGTAACAATTAAGTGTAACATCCAGGCATCCATGAAAACAGGATTCATAAAATTTAACAAAGTTTGAAGTTAGCAGGAAGTTAGCTCGCTAGCTTCCACCTAAACATGATATGGCATGTTCTGACTGAGAGATTTCTGAAACAAATTCAAACGTACAGCTCTCACTTCCAACATAAATGAAGACAGAAAACTAAACAGCAGTGACGTTTGTAGGGTTACTGAAGTTGGGCTAGCTAGTTTATAATGATGTGCTGCGTGATCGCTAGCTACACAGCTATGTTAGCATAGCATAAACACAGTGAAGCTGGAGGATGAATGCTAACTTTTTTCCACTTGATAAAAGTTAACGTGAGGTAGGGTTGCCAACTCCCTGAAAAATAAATAAGGGACACCTCGTGGCCAGGGCCGGGCAACAGAGTTCACCCTTCCCAGTGTGGTGAATTTTGTAGATCTTTTTTTTGTGTGTGAAATTATTTTTTAACCATTTGACTTGAATTTGATTTAAGCAGATGCATATTCTTTGTGATATGACCATATGGGAAACAAATGATCATTTAGCCATTTATTTTTAGCTCAAAATGACAACATTAACACAGTAAAACAGGTCTCTTTCTTAAACAGAAGCCTGTCATGCTTAACTTTTGAGAATATAAGTAAATCTTTCTTTAAAAGAACTCTGTCCTGCTTAACTTAAAATTATATAAATTAATAGAAAGCAATAGAACAAAAATATTCTTGTAACAGTGCACATATAGTGCATTTAGTACAATTGGCTTCAGTTGAGGTATTATTTCAGCTTTTCTAATGCTAATCAGCTGCTCCTGTTTGTAAACCCACTTGTTCCCATGATTACGCATCATAACTCATCATCATTATTCATCTATGTATTACTTTTATGTATTATTCATCTATTTGTTGTAATCATCTATCCTTGCAGTTGTTTATTACACAAAATAAATTATATTATCACACTTCTGGCCACATACCGCTGATATTCACTGCACATGCCCATATTAACCTTAACCCCAGAGGGTTTAAAAAAACAAACCAGTGTTTACATACCATATCTGCTTCTGCCGTGGCCTGGTGGACAAAAAATTGGTTAAGGGTTCCCCGAGCTTTCACGCCCCTCATGTTCTTCTTGTGCCCACCACTAGAAGCATGTCTATGGAAAAAGTGCGCCGGCACACAGTGCAGTGCGCTTTAAAGGTGTTATCATGCACTTTTCCAGCCAGGTGTTTTCCTTTTCCCATTCCTCCCTGTACTTTTGCAGCCTTTTTTTTCTTTCTCTGAGGGCAACAAACATTGCTGCTCTAATGCTGGGCTTACACTGTGTGATTTTTGGCCCATTTAGAGACGATTTTTGAGTCGTGCGACCGATTTGGTGATCGGCCAGATTTTGGCCTTCATCGTGCATCATGTAGTATACGTGGGGTAACGAGAAGCGATTAACACCTCACGACCAGCTCCCGATCATCAATCGCTCGTGAGGGTCTCACCACAGCCGCTCACACTGCTCACGCGCAAACACGTAAACGTCGGTGAAAAAGACGGAGCAGCACAGCTGTGCAGCCTGTGATCTGGACACAAGCGATGGAGGCACAAGTTGTAGAACTTTGGAAAGCTCATCCGAGCCTTTTCGATGTGGCATCACAAAATGATCACGACCACAACAACCGTGAACATAGTTGGATTGACATTGCTGCTCAATCACAGCTGCCTGATCAATGTTTTTCATTAGAAATTTAGCAAAGTTGATGGTGGTGGTGTGTCTGTGTGAGTGAAAGACAGAGAGGGAGAGAGAGAGCGACAGATTTTCTGTTATAACCTTCATTTTATGGAGGCACAGTGTGAGCACTCAGGTCGCATCAGAGCATCGGGCCGTATAGTGTGAGACCTGCATCGTGACCTACGAACTTATAATCCCTGCGAGTCAATCGTGCAGTTTGAGCAGGAGCTGAATAACGTGACTGAAAAAGTCGCACAGTGTCTGCCCAGCTTTAGGTGTACTATCATCCGAGACTTGCACCGCAGTGTCGGCGTTTGTTTCCCTGTTGGCCATGCTTGTTGTTGTGGTCATCTGTTGTCTTCCGGTATTTTCTCCGTAAGCGACCTTTCCTCGACCAATGAGATGAGCGGTAATCTGAATTGTCATACTCGAATTGTCATAAGTGTGCTGTCAGCTCATTGGTCACAAAGCAGGAGAGGGGCTGGGAATTATGTTTTCAAACAAAGTGTTAATTCCATTAACATTTATAGACTACTTTTGATTCTCACTGTATTACAGGACAAAGTGCGTCCCTTATTAGCTCAATACGGGACGTGTACTTTTGTTTCTAAATACGGGACGATTCCGTTTTTTAAGGGACGGTTGGCAACCCTAACGTGAGGGTTCCCGATGGTTAGGTACAAATGCAATCGCATGGCAGGATGCTGTAAACGGCCAAACTTCAGTCAGGAGAACAACTGAGATAATCCCTCCACAATGCGAGGTTAGTCATTAATATACTGCAACAACATGAGAATAGAGCAGCTGCCAGAGAATTCAACATTAATGAATCAATTGTAGGGAAGTGGAGGAAGCAAGAAGAATGAGTTGAGTAAAGTTTGACTTATCTGACTGTGTTTTTTTCACTTAATGTGCCTTATAATCCGGTGCACCTTATGGTCCAAAAAATCCGGTATACGTGGCATCGCATTGTTGTGTTTTGTGTGTGTCTTGGATTCTCATTTAAACCTTTAGTTTTTTGTGTTTTTTGTATTTTGGCTCGTGTTTGTATTTTATTGCTCTTCTAGTTTTGTTGAAGTTTTTGAGTTATTGTAATGACATGTTGCTGTTTTTTGTGATATTCTTGTTTCAGTGCTGTGTTGAAGATAAGATAATACTTTGGGGTTATAACACAGTAAGGTAAGCTAAGGTTAAAAAAATCATAAGTTGGGAAATTTCAGCGTTATAGCGGGCAACTTAAAAGCATAAAGTATAACAAAACTAAACAAGAAAAAAAATAAAGTAATAGGACAATAAATCTAATATAACAACACAAATATCTTCTATTTAAATGACAATATTGTAATAATATGTGATAAAAACTAAAACTGAAAATATTTCATAGTCAGATAAGTAAAGACAGAATTGAAAGTATCGTACTGAAGGTTGTAAATCTGTGTTCCCTGTGTCTGTTTATGTGTTTGTGCCCTCTGTGTATACTTGTCTTTTGTTTTGTAGTGACGGCTAATTTTTCTGTGCTTTGTCATTTACATTATATGCTGCGTCCAATTTCAAACGGGAAGTAGGAAATTCCGAGTTTCAAATCAGAATTTCCCCCGCAAACATCGCAATTTGTCATGGCAGCAGCCACCATGAGTAGTACTAAAATGACTAATTAAATGATATTAAATGATATCACCTTATAACCCAAGCACAACTGCTGTTAATGTAGCTCTATCCTTATAGTTGACAATGTGTGATTAGCAGTTTGAACTGTGTAATTGCAAAGCAGTGACAATGATTCGTGAGGTGTATTTCAGGGTGAAATACAGTGAAACCATTAGCAGAATATACAGAAGTATCACATATGGAAAAGATATATATAAATTTTATAAAGTTTAAATCTGTCTTGTGTGAAACTTGTATGAAAAGCACACAAGAGCCAAAACAGATATAAGATCCCTTGAAAGATTATATAAATGAAACTTGCATGTTTTGGATACTTACTAAAACAATATATGAAAGTAATGAGAAAGTGGCCACTTTCATGAGTAAATCATATAAGCCTTGTATGATCCTCTATATGAAGCAAGCTAAAGCTGATGCAAGTCTTTTATACGTTTTTCCTAGTTGTTTTCCATATGGGAAGCCAGGTATTGTCACACTAAACACACCACTGATCTTGAACAGCAAAGTAAAACTGTGGTTAAATCAATTCTTCCTAAACTATCAGATTTTCTTTCTTTTAACCAGCCGTCTTTTTCTTTGTTTTCTTTCCGTTTTTTTGTTTTGGTTTTTTTTGCTGGCATTTCTTTTTGAGTCATTAAACAAATTCAACCTGTGCTACCATTACTGCATTACACTCTGAGTATACTATTTTTATAATAACACCAAAAAAAGGGGTCATTAATGCTGACAGTTATCAGTCACTGTGCTTTTCCTCTCATCTCTGCAAAGTGTTTTAGTGTTTTCCAGCTCGTTTTCTGAACTTTGAAACCCTCGACATTACTCTCTTGGTTCGCTTTCACAAATCTAATGAGCTTCATTTCCACGTTGCAGTTTGCAACTTTTGGCTGGCAATCAGCTCTAATCAACCATCTGTACGTTACCTGAAGCTCACTGAAGAACACAAACTGTCATTTGGACATAAATTGGGCATTTGCAAGCTAGAGAAGCAGATATTTCCCTAAGGACTGATTGAAGACAAAATTGCATGTTTAAATATTTAGAAAAACAAATTCTCAGTGTTTAAAGTTAATTAAACATTGAGTATCCTCAGCAACCTTGCTTTTATATGAACATAACCAACATACAAACATTTGGCAGCCAGTTGAGTCGAGTCATGTGGCAGATGAGTTGCTCATTGGCATAGACTCACTCACATTGAGTGCCGCATGCTGACAATCTGTCTGCATTTAAAAATTCGATTTTTCTGCCTCCCGTCAGGTAACCAGTGCAAAGGCCTTGCAATCTAAAGCAGTCACAACTATTTGCAATCAGTTGCAGAATGCAAAAAATTTCAGTGCAATTTCACGTAGTTGCAAGGCGTCCATCCTGTGTGTGGCCTAGACCAGGGCTGTCCAACTCCAGGCCAGATATCACCCTGGGTCAAATAATTAGTTTGTTGCCGGGCCCCTGGAGAATTTCAAGACATGTTGATGCTTCAGGTTTGTTGCACTGTGAGTGAAATCTCGTGTCCACTTTGTAATCTACAGTAAATCAAGACCTCGTGTGCTTGCCTTCTGATGGTAATGACGTTGTTTCATTAGCTAAATAATCCAGCTGTTGGCTTTTTATCGCATGATACAAATGTAGCACATCTGCTTCGTATTGTCTAGAAGTCTGTAAGATTTCTTTTAGTAAAAAGTGGCCTTGGGACTTTTGTTGGGGGAAAAACACATCTTCATCCTCCCACTCTGGTTTCCTCTTGACTCACTGTTGAATTAACATGTCGATGTAGATGAACAGCTCATGTCTAGAAAACATACAAATAAGCGGATACTTCGTTGGTGAGCTCAACCAGCCTGTCGGCCCAGAGTCCCTTTTGTTGTTTTAACAGTCAGTGATTTAAGGCAGAGTATGATGTCATCCTTCTCATCACGGTTATACTAAATTGCTCCTCGTTTCGTGTTAGTGCTATTAGTAATGGTGTGTAACAGAGGTTATGTTGATGTAATATGTTAGAGCTCTGCAGTGAATTTGCCTCAGAGTTTCTGAGCTTTTCAGTCTTTCTGCCTTCATCTTGCTGTTCCTCACACTCTTTCTGCTTTAATGAGCCCATCTGCTGGACTGATCTGAGCCCAGATCTGACCCAGACAGATTTTCTTTTCAATTACTGTTTGTGAGGCAATAATTTGGCAGTGGACATTTTTTTTTCTTGTGTCTTTTTTAGCAAACAAAGTTGTGTTTTTCCAAAAGCGACAATAATAATTTGTTTGGAATGAGCAGGGAAAAAACTTCTTAGTAGGGCTGGCTTATCTGAAAAAGCAAAGACTTCTAGCTTCAGAAATGTTTGTGTGTGGTTTGGCACAAATACTTTATTTAGGTTTTTAGGAGCGTTCTGAAATGCCAGACCTGTCTGCAGTGATATCCCAGGCATCTGCTGCAATGTTGCTTTAGTGCTCAGTGCAGATGACTCCTGTTAACAAAGGACGACTTTATTGACAAGGGCGCATGTTAACATAGATTAGCAGCGCGCAGCCACTGAACTGGTTAATCAGAGTGTGCGTATGTCTAAGCTCAAATAGCCTCTTTCTTTATCCTCAAACCTCAAAGCAGTCCAGTGACTTGTGGAGCTAAAATGGCCCCGTGGTTCACACGATGCAGGCCAAACCACAGCTATTTAATGGCTGTTTTTGAATTTTAAAACTGAAATAACTAATTTTTCAAAACATCTTTTCTCTACCCTCTGCACAAGTTAGTCGCTCATAACAAGGAGGGTGGACGACTACAGTGCATCACATTGTTTTAGACAAACGGTGCACAAATGGTTTGACTTTATTAAGACTCATTGAAAATTACATCTGTAATGAGAGAATTTTAAATGAATGCTCCGAAAAATATGAATGTTTTGAAAGCGATTGAACCACAGTGGGTGGAATAACCATAACCAGACACTGAAGGCATTTGTATACAATCATAAAAGCCCTTCTTGGAAGTTAAAAAGTCTGTTTATGGTGTCTACTCTAATTTTATTTCAAAAATATGTACTTACAAAAAGAACAAATAGTTTAAAAATGTTGATTTCAAACATAAGTAGCAAGCTTGTTAGCCAAATACGCTAATGACTGATTTTTCCATCCAAGACCAAAAAGAACATAATTAACCAGCTTGATTACATACATACCAAAGCTGCATACCAGTTCACACGCTGGAAACTAAGGCTGTACTCGGAGTCCTTCTGTGTTGTTTCCTCTGCTGCAGCAAGACTCAAACATCTTGCTTTTGATAAAATTCTAAATTTGATCTTGCCTAGCGTTTTAGCTAAAACCTTTTCTGTCTCTGGGGTCTCATTTTGCTCTTTTGGAGCCTAGTGCATATGTACAATAATGTTTTGGCTCACAGGTTGGCCGCTAGACTTTATGAATGCCAAGAGTCATAAATTCTATGCACTGGGGTGAGTTTGCAAATATTAAAACTCAGTGGTAGCTAGACTTGTGCTGTCATCAGCTCTTTAAAAATCTATAGCACAAGTGCTGTTTGGACAATACCCAAATGATCACCTGGAAATCTGACAACAGCTCTTTAATTCATGTGTTTCCTGATTTTAGGTTTTAACACCTGAACCACCCACATACCAAATCCCCTTTAGACTCACACTGTTAATGGAAAGTTAGGATGGATTTTAAATGCCTCGTATTAGTTACATTAAAATGAAGAAGGTATAAAAACAAAGCACTCACTGTGAACAGGGCCACATAACTGCCTACAATAAAATAAACACATTCTTATAAACTCATTTTCTAAAAGTAGAACTGTGGAATTGTGTCACACCATCTGCCTTCTCATCCACCATCCACTCAGCTATACCCCACTCTCTGCCTTAGAGTCAAGATGTTTGTATTCAGTGGACTCAAACATTCACTAAATTAGGAATTTACCAATTTGAGGAAACCTCATAAAACAGGAGATGTTAAGGTTTTATTTTCACTGTGAGACTGACACTTATCTGAGCACTCAAAGCACTTTACACAACTTGCCTCATTCACACAAGAGCAACATGGGGTCAGCATCTTGCCCAATGATATTTGGCATGGAGACTGGAGAAGACTGGGATCAAACCACCAACCTTCCAGTTAGTAGGTGACCTGAGCTACCATGTGAGCGACAGGCAGTCTCAAAAGGTCAAACACATTGCAATTTAAGAAAACACCAGCAAATAGAAACACACACAGAAAAATGTTACAAGTGTTACTCGCAGTAATGACAGGGAACAGCTGCAGAAGTGACACGATAACAGCTAAACAGCTAACAAACATGCACCTACCGTGTTATATAAATCATGTGATTAAAACATACACTACCCTGCACCATGTTAGTCCTTCACATGTTTAGTTTTCTGTCACTTCCACAGCTGCTCCATCCTGTTATTGTCTCCCCCAAAAACACTGCTGTGTTGTTTTTGTGTCCTTTGCAATGCTTTTCTATATTCTGGTGTTTTGTTACTGTAGTTTTATATATCAGGACACTTTTTTTTTTTTAAAAACAAAAAAACTTCATTGACCCTCACATGAACACCAGTGTATGACATATTGCACCATTATTACTGAGTCGACAATCAAAAATGAAGCAGCGTGTGACCCTTACTGCTTCTGAGGTAAAGCAGCCGCCAGCTGCTGCTGATCAAATAATCTGAAAACATCAATCCATCAGAGCACTCTTACACTTTGTCAACCAAGAATAATCATTTTCTAACAATTTACAGAGCGCTGAAGAAGCTGCAGTGAAAACGATACAGGATAATGATAACGAAGAATTTTCACTACAGTACAAACATTATGTACATTACTGAAGGTCGTGGGGAGACATAATGGCAACGTATAACCCTGCAAGAGTAATATTGCATTAACCAGTGAGGATAAATGATTTTCAAAATGTTAGCTAAATTGACTAACTAACAATAAAATCAAAACAATTAAAAAAACCCAACAGCAGCTAGAAATGAGAATGCATTGTTTGTTTACATCTTTGTGAAATCAGTGAGCTATTGTTTCAGAAGTCCTTCTCGTTGAGTTTGAATGGTAAATCGGCCACAGGTGTCATTGTAGCATGTGCCGTGTAAGTCCGCGGCGATTCGTAATTGCGCTGTGGATGGATCCGCTTTATTTGTTTTTGGTGCTTAAACCTCTGTACCCCCGCTGTGTCCCGTGCAATGTAATGTCGCTATAAATAGTGCTGAAGTCAATCTCTCTGTCTTCCTTTGTTTTCTCCAGGTCAGCCTACCAAACAACTCCAGCTGTGTTGAAGAGATTCTGCGGGTACGTTGCTTGGGTACACACACAAACACACACACGCATGCACAGTAATTGCACTGATTATCAGCTGTTTTCTGTTTGTTCACAAGGAGCTTGGTCCCTCTCCAGAGTCTGATTTTGCAAAGGAAGGACAGGGAAAAGAAAGGGGACTACAAGGCAGGGAGGGAGAAGAGAAAGCAATCTGTTGGCTTAGGTCAATGATTACACAAGTCCTTTTATTTGGATGACATCATACAGACATCTTTTCCACAGACCTATCATCTCCTTTAACCGTTCTTTCTTCCTCCTTTCTAGCTGCATGTAATCAAAATCACACAGCAATACATTTTCCCACAGTTTCTCTCTCCTGTCTCTTCCTGGGAGTGATGTCAAAACAAAAATGTTTCCCTCGCTAATCTTCCCTCACTGCCAGTCAGAAGATTAGGACGGGGACCGTCTTTGACTTCTTTATGTCAAGTTACCGCTTTCACTTCTCGCTGTCTCTCCTCTCTTGCACTTGGTGCGCCCTCTCTTTCTCCCTCAGTGTCTGTCTTCCTCCCTCTTCATTCCTCTCTGTCATTCAGCCCCCTCCCTCTCCTCCCCCTCCACAAATCAATAGGCTGGTCAACAGGCTGTGTGACAGATAGGCTGCTGTGAGCTGCATGAAATGCCTTTGTCGATAATATTGGTGCTCTATTGAATTCAGTCTGTGGTTTTTAGCTGTGTCAAGTGGAAAGATCAAGGAGTTCAAAATGTGAGGTGAGGTGAATCGGAGCACGGGGCCTGCACTTCATTTTTCTCTCTCTGTAATGACACGGCTACAAGATGTTTGTCACAGGAACATTGTTGTCGTGGATGTTTGCACAATTCAAGGTAACGGTGTGCATCAGAGATATTGTACAGTAAAGTCAATCCTTCTGAGGGGTATTGACTTTTTACAGTGTTTGAACCACTGGAGCACCAAGCTCTATGATATCCATGCTAATGTTTTAGCTTATGGTAAGTTCACTATAAACAAGAAGCATTATCTAAAAATACATCATTAATGAGCCAAAAGGGGACTGTAGGCAAACCAGCTGTTCCTGCCATTAAAATGTTTAAATGAATTGTATAATGATTGCATTTGTCCCTAACCATCGGGAACCCTCACCTTAACTTTTATCAGTGGAAAAAAGTGCTAATGTGTTTATATTATGCTAACATAGCTGTGTAGCTAGCCACCACGTAGCACATCATTATATACCAGCTAGCCAAACTTCAGTAACCCTACAAACGTCACTGCTGTTTAGTTTTCTGTCTTCATTTATGTTGGAAGTGATAGCAGAGCTGTACGTCTTCATTTCTTCGGAAATTCCTCTGTCAAAACAACATGTTTAGGGAGAAACTAGCGAGCTAACTTCAAACTTGGTTAAATTTAATAAATTCTGTTTTCATGGATACCTGGATGTTGAACTTAATTGTTACACCTGGTAGAGCAGAACGCTGATCATTTTATTACAGATGAAAGAATTTGGACAGTTTGTAACTCTCAGTGTTGCGCCAGTGTTCGTTTGACTTTGGGACCTGAAGCGGAGTTTGGACCCGGAAACGGCTAATGACGTCAGACTTAAAGACTGGATATTTGAGCTGTCTGATTTTAACATTAACCTAAACCTAGCCAATTAGAAAAGTAAACTAATATCAAGAAGCCATGATTATGATGATATATGTGTATGTAGATAATTACATTTTTACATTTAATGGCTGCATTTACCCTCTATGTTCCTACCATATCTACATTGTTACATGTGTACTGTGAGTCAGACGCTAGCTAGCTTTACCTTGGAATGACGCAAGCCAAGAAAACTAGCTAGCTTGTTGTAATTTACAGTTGGCATATTTTTGGACAAGAAACAAAGTTAACCAATTAGAGAAAACTTGGGAAAAATCAATTGATATGTGTATATATAATATGTTCTTAAAAAGAAGGGCAGAGTAGCTCATCGACAGCAAAAGGCCTGAAAGACCACAGAAAACAAAAGTGATATTAACAAGGAGGTACATGCATAAAGTCTTCAATCAAGAGACGCCTTCATGAATGGAAATTTAAAAGATTTATACCAAGTTGCAAACCTTTGGTTACACCGAAGAATAAAAATGTCAGATTAGAAAATGTTTGCCAGAAAACATCTAAAAGAGGCTCTTTGGAATGATGAATTTAAGAATAACTTGAAAGATTAACAGAAAGATGGGAAGAGAAAAAAAGGCAAAAGAGAGAAACAGCTGGTGATGTGAAGCACACCACATTATCCATCTAACACGGAGCACGCAGCGTGCCCTGTTCTGCTTCTTTATTAAAAAACAGAGAAGGAGCGAAAGGAGAGAGCGAGGTCGGTCGTGTTTTCAGTGCACGGTGGTGGATAAATGTACATTTTGCATGTCTGTGTCGGGGCGTAATAGATGTAGATAATGGAGAATATGACAAATTGATAATAACTGGGAAACCATTTGCGTTTAACTATGACAGACTGAGTAACTCACGCGCAGTGGCTGCAATATCACATTTACAGACACATGCAAACACAAATTCAGGAGAAAACAGCTGTCCTGTCTGTGAAAGCACAGGAACTCTTCAAGGATGGACTCAATGATGTTAATGATGTCAGAGAGCGGTTACCTAGCAACACACCATATGTCGTCAGGCCAAGTGCATTACGATTATAAAGAGGGAAAACACAGCCACACACTCATGCTCAAGTATCGTCATTAATGTATAGCTCAGTTATACACACAACCTTACCCACACACATACGTCCTCCCAGACTCATGTGTCATCTGATGAATAGCATTCATCTACCAAGGGGGGGTGAAGAGATGGATGATGGGAAAATTCTGGCCCTTTGACATCGTGACCTGCTGCACGGTGGCTGTGTGAGTGGAAATGAGCATGTAAAAAAATGGATTTAATGACTTTACCAACCATTTTAAACACATGTCACAGAAAAAGAAGTTATTGGTCATTAAAACACATTTACCAAGAATTCAGTTTTCAGGTGATGGTGGTTACAAAGGACATCAAGGAGGGAATCAAAGCTTTAAGAAAATCTATTTGGTAATTTTCCATATTCAGCCTTCTATGTGCCTCCTTTCCAATGTTTGTGAGAAATAAAAACAGCCAGTACCTAACAGATTATAAAGCTCCAGCACACCCACCCACTCATGCACATATGTTTATCTTGTTAACTAATTGATGCTTCTACATACTGAGATTGGAATTCAGCTGAGAAAACGGTGTGATTAGAATAATTGAAAGGGGATGCTGCTGCTTCTGCTGCTGCCTTGTGCAGCTCTGTTGAAATGCAGCCAACTGGAGTCAGCTTTTATTTTGGTAAATCACCAACTCTGCATTTGCACCAATCCCTGGTGGGTCACTAACTCCCTAAGCGCCTTCCAGTTTATACTAAAACTTATACTGAACCCACCCTGATTGGGTGCTGGTGCAGCACAACCTTGACTGAATGCTGACTCCACTCCACTGCACCAAAGACGTTGCATAAGCAAGCCCCTTTGTTCCAATGGGCTAAACTTTATCATGATTAGACACCAGGTAAAGGCAACACAAGTGCAAGCTGTGTATCCTTTATTTAGCTGGTTATAATGACAGAAATTCTGCTACTTATGAATATCTGTTTAAAATAATATATTTAAAAATTTGTTTGTGTGTTCAGGAGATGACCCATTCCTGGCCTCCTCCACTAACAGCCATACACACTCCTGGGAAAGCTGATCAGACCAAATTTCCCATCCCAAACAAGGTTAGTATGCTTTTTCTTCTACTACACCCAAAACCTTTCATCACTAAATTCAAAGTGGCTCACATTAATCCGTAATAGTGTACATTCTCTCCGAATGACACGCCTGCTGATGCATGCTTCCTTCAAAGTTGTTATCATGTTCTTGGGCCTTGATCATTTTCACTTTAAGCGTGAGTCAGCGAGCGGTGGAAAAAGATGCGATGCAGTCGTGAAAAACCTTTACTTATACTGTGACACTTATTGGAGGGGCGCAGTAACACTAACTGCAGTCTGTCACTGAAAATCTTCAGTCTGCTCATTAGCTCTGATTCACAAATTTACTGCAGCAGTGATGCTGGGATAGAATCACATTACTGTTGGCTCATTCTGCACAGTGGCACAAATGACAGCCAATGAAATTACTGTGTTAAGGTCTATTAACACATAGTGAGTAAAGGGGAAACTCCCAGTGCATCATGGGAATCCCCCAGCAGCCTACACCTGTTGCAGCATAACTAAGGGAGGATTCAGGGTCACCTGGTCCAGCCCTAACTATATGCTTTAGCAAAAAGGAAAGTTTGAAGCCTAATCTTAAAAGTAGAGATATTTATTTATATTTAAAATCTATCAAGTTGTCAGATCAGCCATAATATATATTATAAAAAAAAAAAAAAAAAAAAAAGTTTCCACTTGTTAAACAACACCTTTGGTTGTTGTTGGTATAAATTGTAAGAATCATAGTTTCTCATTTTGTTCGGCTTTTTGTCAGATTTTTACCAATAAATCATTAAGTTGATGCACAAGTTGTGGATGAAAGGCAAATTTTAATGGATTGCTAACGTGACCCCACTCTGCACCCCTACAAAGTTTTATCATAATTAATTCAAAAGTTTTGGAGATATCATATTTACAGACAGACTGAAACCCAAAGTCTACCAAAATCATCACCTCGTTGGCGGCAGTAATAAAAAAGTATTTTCAAGTAACGTCAGCAAATCAGGCGAATTTCAAAGTTTCCACCTAATCACTGGAATTAAACTTACTGACAGTTTAATGCAAAGTTATTCACTTGGCAACAAAATACTTTCTTATTAACTTAGCTATTACCGTCTATTCTTACTGTCCCTTAACATGTTTAATCGCTCAGTCAGGAAAAGGGCAAAACAGTCTGAAAAGACTTTGTTCCACCGCTGACACAGCGTGGTCTTCCTTACTTTGTGAAGCAGAGGACCGCAGGTGAACACCGCTAATAAGCACCAACGGCGTCCTCTGTGTGTTAGGTGTGGCTGTGTGCAGGCAGGAATAGGACCCAAGGTGCAGACTCCGGAGACAGACGTGAACTCAAAAAGGCTTTAATGCTGAATGCAACATGACATAACTAGAAAAACTCAAAATAAACTTACACCGGTGGACAGGCAAAACACACAGCAAAATAAACGGTAGATCGCGACACAGACACTAAGAAACACAGGGCTAAAATACACAGAGGGAGCAATCAGGGAATGGGTAACAGGAGGGAAACACAGCTGGGGCAAATCAGGCCTAACGAGACAAGAGGAAGCAAAACCAGACATATTAACATCACACATGGACTTTCAAAGTAAAACAGGAAACATAACAGACTCACGGGCAGGCACTATAACAAAGGGAACAGAGACACTGACTGGATGTGGGGATACAGCAGAAAGGGGAGACAGCAACATGGAACACAGACAGAAAACCAGAACACTAAAACTCTAACCAAACCCCACCCAGAGAACCTAAACTAAGAATAATCCTAAAACCCATAAAGCAAAGCTAGAATATAATGAAATAACAAAATCAAAGAACCAAAAACACAAAAACACTGGGTCAACGACCCAGGGACCCTAACACTGTGTTTGACTCACCAGTTCAATTATCTCTCAGAGCTCAACACAGCCAGCCTGTAATCAACAGAACAAATTCATCCGTCGAATAAAAAAAGAAAAAAGTTGAGGATCTGCAGATCACTTAGACTTTAGAAATAAATAAATAAGATAAAAACTACTTCAAGTTGAACGCTTTTCCACTTTATCGTTTAATCGTTCATCAAAAACAAGAAAACTGAGTGTGTATTTAACAGGAACAGTGATAACAGCCACAGCTGAAGAGTCAAGGAAACAAAGATCACCTACAGAAATGTCATCAGCAAAATAACTCTGTATCCTCACCTGCACTGTTTGTCTGTCATGTTTGAAAAGTGGCGTTCAGGCACAATAAAAGCAGACTGAAGATTTCAGAAGATCGATGTTCAAAGTTTCACCCGCCGCTACAAAAAAGGGAAGATTTACGACGCCTTGTAATATATATATCTAGAAGATTTGCCACATTAAAAGAAGCAGCAATGCTGTATTGAACATTTATCTCTGAGGTGACGATAACAATTCTCCCTGAAACAGCAGACTGATTTTTTTTGCCTCATGCTTTTATGAATTACTCTTAATATGCAAAGTGCCTCATTGGTGTTGGTGTGAGGTGAAGTAGGAATGTAAACACAGAGGCAGTAAGTCTGACTGAGTACTTAATGAATTAGGAAGGACTGTTGTGGCGCCTTCAGCCTCCAGCCTCACACTAATCCTGCGTCACAGTGAGTTTTAAGAATGAGGAGGAGCGTCGACGCGGGGAGATGAGAGGCTCTGAATTCTGTGTAATGGCATCCTTGTGCTGCTGTGAAATCAATAATGACATCTGTTGGTTTATTCATTCAACTCGTCTCCCTCTGGCTTTCTCTTTCCTTCTCTCCCGCTCTCTAGGAGTCACAGCATGTGACCTCGGGCTACAACACCCAGAGTAAGTTTTCCCAGCGTAAACACTCACGTATGAGCTCTGCGATAATTAATGCTGCCGAGGCCATTAAAGGCAACGCCACCCAGGAGGAATGTGAGAAAGGCAGCTGACGTTGAAATGAAATCATTGCCACGGGAGGAGGGTAGTCGGAAAAACCTTTGCTTTTAACTTCCTGGGTTCATCTGAACAAGTAATCAGACAAACGTGATTACGTGATGAGTGGAAATCGGGGGCTTGTGTTTGAACTGACAGCATCACATTAGAGTAGATTAATGAGGGTAAAAGGTTCTGTCACAGTGTATATTAATTCATGCATAACATTTAAAAAGTAGCTCTTTCTTGAAAATGCGTCCACACGGCAGCAGTTGTATGATCTCCTGCGTTTTCTGTCATATAAATACTGTTAGAGGATTGATGTTAACCTCAACCGAAGTTTAGATAGTGAGGTCAACATATGCACAAACAATCACGCTGCTTTAAAAGCTCTTCAGACTCACTTTAAATGCTGAGTTTGAGGTTTTTTCCCCCTATTATTGGCTCTGTGTGATGTCAGGAAGCAGGGATGGCCTTATATGGTCATAGCACAGCTCTAGCTAACAAAACAGAAGCCCCACCCACCTGCTGCTTTGTCATTCATTTCTCAAATGCGTGACTGAGCCAGTCAGAAGAAAGATGTTTTAAGTTAAGGTCATTCTTTTAGCCAGTGAGCTCAGTGACACAAACATGTTGACAACCCCCCTGGCAACCACTGGTATTCTGTAAGTGATTGGCAAGTGGTTGCTGGATGTCACTCGCTTAAATCAGGCACTGTGAGAAGACTGTGCTGCTCCCAGATCCTCCACAGCAACTGCCAGCAACCTTCAACATCCACTCACAACCTTCTGGGGAATACGGAGGTCCCCTAGCGAGAGGTGGTTGTCAGTTGGCTGCTAACCAACCTGTGGGACCTGGGCAATCAGGCTGTTGTATAACATAAATATGGCTTATTTTAAACTGTGAATCATGTGAATCCTCTAGTATGATTTAGGAAGAAAAATACAGAGCTGGAAATAAGAATAACAGGCCCCTATAAAGATGTTTATACAATTAGATATCTAAAAACCTGTGTTGGTGGTGGAAGTTGCACACAGTAATGGATTAAATTGTTGATAAGTCAGCCAGGTGGGCCGGAGTAATTTACATATCTAGATCTGGGGCGATTGTGGCTCAAGAGTTGGGAGTTCGCCTTGTAATTGGAAGGTTGCTGTTTCGAGCCTCGGCTTGGACAGTCTCAGTCGTTGTGTCCTTGGGCAAGACACTTCACCCGTTGCCTACTGGTAGTGGTCAGAGGGCCCAGTGGCGCCAGTGTCCGGCAGCCTCGCCTCTGTCAGTGCACCCCAGGGTGGCTGTGGCTACAATGTGTGAAGGGGTGGATGACTGGATGTGTAAAGCGCTTTGGGGTCCATAGGAACTAGTATAAAGCGCTATACAAATACAGGCCATTTACCATTTTATCTGATCACATTCCAGGCTGATTTGAGATAATGAGACAATAATTAAAACAAGGTGTTAATGCTAACAATCAGATGTGATTATGTAGATAATGCGTCCAAATGCAGATTGCATATCAGAACCAGGTGTAAAAAGCTTTGATTCCTAAGACCTTATGGATATACCGCATATTTACAGATAACACATCTGGTTAATGGTGATGGTGTTAGAGGTTGAAAAACACCTTAAATACAGTTTTCTATTTCACCGGTGGCCTCTGGGCTCCTGTGTTTGTGTGTGTGTTCTTCCATCGGTTGAGACACCTCTGAAACCACAAAATAGGTCATTATGAATCAGTCAGAATAAAGCAACACGCCATAACACTGTCAAAAAGCTCCATAGTTGAGTCTAGCTGGTCATCCATTGCATCCGTTTTTAACATACTATCAAGCAGAGAGGAAAAACTGTTTTGCCACAGGTTGATAAAGTCATACAAAAAGCGATTACTTCAGGTTATTGCTGCAAAAGGTGGAAAAGGTGGTTCTACAAGCTACTGAATCATGGGATGCATTTAGTTATTCACAGTCCTGTGGAAACTTTCCTTTTTCACAGGACTCTACGCTAACTTCACCTAGTACTGCATATAGTACCTTACAGTATTTCCGACTCCCAGGGTTGATCAGATCATGAAAAGCTTTTCTGAGGTTGTTGCTCTTTGTTAAATCCATCTTGTAGTGTTTTGAGTTATTTGTGCCGTATATAAAGCTCAAGCATTTCCCCACTGGCAGGTTTTTCCTCTCTGTGTAAGAAAAGAAGAAATACGACTGACTGGAATATGAAATACAGCAAAAAGGATTCTGTTCACAGACTCCTCTGTATATCCACTTGGAAAATAAATAATCTCCTCGTTTTTGTCAGAGTGTTTCAGTTTGACTTTTATTGCAAAAGGACATTTACTTACTGTTTTTACCCCACAATCCTGTTACCAAAGCAAACAGATACACACTGGAACAGAGTGTCATATTTTCCAATGTGACAGTACTGCTGGTCTACAGTGATGTGAGTTTGGCTTCCTGTCAAACACTAATCAACACACACAGACACAAGTCTTGACACATGCAAAACTGTGATACAGTGATTGAATGTCCTCTGTTGTGTTGCAGAGCGATGTACTGTATCAGCTAACAAGCCTGCTGCTAAACCACCAACTGCACCGCAGAAGTCGTGAGTATATCTCTCTCTTTTTCTCTGACACACACACACACAGAGAAACTGAGAATTTCTGACCTGCTGCTGCTGCTTCTGCTGCGTTTGCCTCAAGGTAAAATTAAACTTGACTCTTGGATGAAATTCACTGGTGGTAGGAGGAGAAAAAAAAGATTGTGTGGATCAGAGCGGGAAAGTGCAGCTACATTAATTTAACGTGAGCCAGGAGCATATTGCAACATCTCTGGCTGCAACCCACTCCACGCATCACTCACAGAGCTGTACGGCAGGATGAGAGTGGAAAGGCACAAATCTCGACTCGTAAGGCCGCGTTATGACCCCGGTTTGCACTGCACGTTTGCTCGCGACGAGCTTAACGAGTCAAAAACGCAAGAGCAAGTGAGAAAGGAAGGATAAAACTGAGTGTCATTACGCTAGCTAGCCAGCTTAGCTCCTGCAGTGGTAACTTAACCCAACTTACCCTGATGTGGATTTGAGGCGGTTCATATTTTAACAGTGTCAGTAAGATCAAACTGCTGCGTCTCTCAGCTCATCTCAAGCCAAGCGCTAACCTCTGGGCATGAAACATCAAGCTAACGTAAAGTGTAAAAAACGTCAGTTTCTCCAGACACCCCTTTAGGCTCTCCAGAGGCAAATCAATCCCCAACTTCACAGATGAAACTGACATGTTTACAGCCTGGTACAAAAAAAATCAGTTTTTAACCTTGAAAGTGAATTTCCTCATTTCATGACAACTACATACGGGGTGACTTTTTCCCCTTTTATGACTGACGCTTTGAAAGGTGCCCCAGATGGCAAAAACTGCAGTTCCACTAGGTGCTGCTTGAGGTTGGCTCCAGATACATGTAAGTCCCCACAGACTCCCATGTTAAAATGTCCAACATATTTACAGCTGGGTACAAAGATGGTTTTGACTTCTATGGAGAGTTTTTCCCCTGTCATATCAGCTGTGATTATATGATATTTTTTTTAATAACTCATCCACTTGCTAGCACCTGCTCATCTGTTGCTTTGAGTCATTAAGCTGGACCTCTCTGCTGTGTTACTGGCTATTCCATGTCTGAAATTGTGTCAAGAAATTGGTGGAGAAGCTTGTTGCAAATAGCAGCGGTTTCCCTAACTCAAACTGAAAAGTGACACATAAGAAAATCTGAAAACTGTGTAACCAGATAGGAGTCAGAAGTCATGTGACTTGTATACCAACTACCACCTTACCTGCCTCTCCATCCTCTCCATTGTTCTTTCAATCATGGAAAACGACACTAACTGGCAACCTAGTAACCTAAAATGTGAGAAGAAGGGGTGGTCAGTAAATGAGTCAGCAATACATCTGCTAAATATACTTAGACTTTATCCTGAAAGTTGTTTCTTAAGAGAGTCATAGTTACTCCCGCCGTTTACCCATGCTTCATTGAATTTCTTCACTTTGACATTCAGAGCACTGGGCAGAAATCACATCGCGTCAACACCCACCGTGGGCCTTCGCGATGCTTTGTTTTAATTAACTAATTAAACAAGTTAAAATTAAACTCCGTCTATATATGTATCCATCTCTTCTCTTTTGCTTATTCATATCAGGGTTTCATAATTCTTTAAAATAGCTTGCATGTAAAGTTTATCAGCAGCCACAAACTGTTTAATTACACAGAAATTTATTTTTAAATAAGTCTTTATTATATACAGTATAATGCTGTAACAATGTAGCAAGCTGCTTTTTGCAGAACAAAGAACAAAGCTGTGGAATGTTTGTAGTTTTTTCAACACTTTTTACTGCAGTACACTTTAAATAAAGTTGTCTAACACTTAAAAATAATCACAGACACAGTTGAACCCCACTTATGCTAACTTTAGCCATTTTGCCAAATACATTTTGAGCTAAGCTAGCTAGCTAATTAGTTAGCGAGAGCTAATGAAAGCTTGTCATTTCAGCTTTACAAAGCCAGAGATATTAGAAAGGATAAACAAACCACTTGAAAAATCCCAAATAGGAGGAGGAACTCTGTAGTGCCAAAGATGATAATATTATGACCCATATTTTTTCTGTCCTATTCCCTAAAAGTCTAATCTCTGCAGTGCTACTGTAACACCTGGAAAAACAGTGTTTGAAGACTGAGCCACAAATAAAATTATTGCAACAGTGTGCTCGCTGTCTCGTAGCCTTTGAAATGGTGGCTTTGAAGTCAGGGACCAGGTCTGCGACCGTGCTGACCTGTTGCTGTCTTTAATGGTTGCTGTCCTGCACATGCTAGTCTCCTTGTTAAAGATATTTCAGTATCTAAGGAAGAGGATTTTGATCTGCTGTCACACCATATCATATAAAGTAGTACAACTCTCGTGTTACTACATCTAATGAGAGTTTTTAAGTGTCAAGTGTGATGCATTATTTATACACTTTATTAAAAACCTCATTTAAGGGTTAGAGAGTATTTGGTGAGGATGGCGTCAAAAAGCACTCTCCTAAAAAAGACTTGATGGGTAGGAGATGATGCAAAAATCCTGCAACTTAAGAAAAAGTCAAGGCAGTCTTGTAAGTTAGCGGTAATTCAGCTGGATGGTTTGATTAAAGTCCCAGGTCAAAATGTAAGTTCTCATTTCCTTCACTTTAGATATGCAGTTAAATAGTTAATTATATCTCCATTAGGATGAAGTCTGTGGGAGCTGCAGTGCTTTCTGTGCCGTTTTATGCTAAGCTTTCAAAGCTGATAAGCCCTTTCCTGTTGATTACTCATGTATACCCCACAGTGCAATTTTTTCCCCAATCTTGTATTCAAATATAAATGCTGCTTTGTTTATTAGGGTGAAATAATTGTTATTGGTTAAAAACAATGCCTAGTTTACTGCTGCCATTAGGCCATTCTCTGTTTTCACTGTGATGCTCAACAGGCGTAAAATGTTCTCTTTAATTAATGAATAGGCCTACCTCGTCTTATTCAACAGTAAATGAGCTGTTTAGGCTAATTGCTATATTCTTTGCTGAATGTTTACTATGTCTGGCTTTACAGAAAACTCATCCAGCTGTAATCCTTCTCCAGGCTCAGTACCTTAATGCCCAATAAGAAAAACACAGTGAATTCTGCTATTTCATTATAGTCGATAGCGCAGTGAGTAAGAAGTTTTGTGACACTGTGATCCAATCACATGATATTCATTTAGGCAAATGCATGAAAAAGCCTCCTTTAGTGAACCAGTTTTTGAGCTTTGCTGGCTCAGAAACACAGATAACACCTTGGTTAGTGTCTGTGAAGGTTCTCAGTCATCCAGGTCATTGTAGTCAAAGGAGCTTTCAAAGAAAAGCGTCTGGACTTCTTTAAGTTGTTTGAAGACGTTTCACCTCTCATCCAAGAAGCTTCTTCAGTTCTAAGGTCAAATGGCGGAGACTCCCAGATTTAAACCCAGTGGGAGTTTCCCCCTTAAGAGGGACAAAGAACCCCCTGATCTCTCACCCGAAACCCTGGCTGATTGAGACCCACACCCGTTTTCACACCTTGGCTGATGTGATTAGAGGAACATCAGGGGGTCCTTTGTCCCTCTTTGGGGGGAAACTCCCTACATTATCATTGGAAAAGTGCTACCTTTGGTGTCCAGCAATCATTAACCATAAAACTGGGGTCCAGGTGGTGGTATTACTACGCAGGTAAAGTCTAAAATAGCAGCCTGCCAAAACTTTCCTCAACATTTGTTTTTAAAATGCAGTTATTAATAATAAGAAGAAGAAATACTTTATCGCAGTCAAAACATGAAAAACAAGATTTAAAAACATATCTAATATCGATATCAGAAAACAAAATAGTTCAGAAAGATAAAAGATTATACCAAAGAAGAAACTCGATCAGATAGAAAATGCAAAAAAGTGAATTCATAAATCTAAACCTGATACAGGAAGTAGCTTAAAGCTAAAATGAAGCAGGTGTTGTTGCATTACGTGGTAGAGATTTTTTTTCTACCATGTACAGTAAGTAATCACGGTGTTAATCATTCACAGCTAATGTTTTGCTTAAAAGACAACAAACTATGACCCAAATTAGTTTACAGTTTCAGTGATCAGCTGTATAAACCTCGGATTTTGAATCTCAGGGACCTCGACCTCCAGGTCAGAGGTCAAGTTTTCTGAAAGTCTTGCGAATGTGATGAAGAAGACATAATCTTAACTCTGACAGTGAACTTATGCTAAGACGATGAACACGTTAGCGTACCGTTATCCGTCCACTCCATCCAACTTCCACTTTACACACCGTTTTGGTCTCCGGAGGGAAAACTGTGGCTCTTTATCTGCTGAGCGCTACGTTGTGCTCCAGGGAGACGAGTGTCCAGGCAACCGTGTGTACATTTAGATTTGCAGGGTGAGCAGATGCACATGTGGAAGTATTGAGTAATTAGCTTAGCGTGGCTTTGATTGTGGCTCCTCCTCGAGTGATGGAGCTCTGGTAGCGCTGAACTTTTACCAATAAAAGGACTCAATTTTATAAAGGCAATTAAGAGCATCTGCACCTAGTAGAAATGTGATGTTCTGCTTTCTAAGCTCTGCATGTCATGGATGCTTTAGTCCATAACTCATTTATATCTTGAGTGCGTCTGTCCTCCTTATTCTCTCTTGTGCATTTTATTCATTTCCCTGCCATGCTTCCCTTCCTCGCTCTCTCTCCCTCTCTCTCTATTCAGCCTGCATCTCCCTCTCTTTCAGTCGCTGCCACCACCACTCGCTCCCCTTCACTTCCCCATCATTATCATCTCCATCTCACTCACTATCTCTCTCTCTCCATCTGTCCCTTCTTATGAAATAAAATATGAATCCATTATTCATTCATTCAAACATATCTATCATCGCCGTGTGCAGCGCCGTGCCCCTTATCTGCAAAGCTTTTTCTTATTGTGCTTCGGTTATTCACGACTCATACAGCCCCATCTGAAAACACCACAACACTGGGGAGTATTTTTTAGCGGTGCAAGCACTGACAAGAGTGGTTCGTGAGGCAGTAAAAATCCCCTTAGGGGATTCTCCTGTCATAACAATAGCAGTGCAAGCTTAAAATAACAGTAGTTTGTGTGGAGGGTTTATATAAAGCAATAAAACATGGGAACTTGCCAATCCACAGCACATAAATACTGAATAATTTGTGTGGTAAGGAGCAGGTGATGCTGTGAGGGAGGTCATGTTATCGACTGCGCCTTATATATCTCTTTCATTGGAGCTGTATTGTTAGCAGTTGATCTCTCGCACGGGGAGAGCAAAGCAAACACGAGAATAGGAGAAACAGGGCAGCGACCAGGTTCTTTTTCCAATTAGAAACCTCTTTAAAAAATCAGCGTGCAATCGTGATGAAGGGCCCGTGTCTGCCAAGCACCTCCTCTTTTGTTTCCAAGAAATTCTTGGCCGTAGGTCAGCAGTTGTCAGACAGAAAGTTTCCAGGTGAAAAAACAATCCCTGAGCTCTAAAAGCTGAACATCTGGTAGGTTTTTAGCTGTGAATGTCCGCTTCCTCATTCCCCAACATGAACCACCAGCTCGCTGCTTTTTTTTGCTGTGTAATTAATCCGTTGACCAAAAAAAAGGCTCTTGAAAGGGAATCGCAGATCACAACTTGCCATAATCGAACTAATGCAAGCAGACAGGAGGTCACGGCCGCAATAACACGTGTCTCTGTGTCTCTGTGCAGAATGTTGGAGGATGACCTGAAGATCAGCAGCGACGAGGAAGAGGCCGAACAACAGGTGAGCTCCCTCTGCTGTCCGTCCTCTTATTCAGCTGCTGCATATGATCCCTCGCTCCGGCTTCTCCTCCATCTGTCCTTCAGCGTTTCATCTACTAGCATAGCACCCAGTAAATTCAGCTGTGGTTGGGTCACATTTGTTAATTCATTCATCTGGGAGTTGTCAGTGTTACTGAAAGCATAATTCGTCCTCATTTTTCCTTCCATTTGTCACTTAATGTCTTGTATTACAGTAGCTTAAAAGATAGATACTTAGAAAGTTGCATCAGCTTTGACAGTGGACTCCATATGAAGGATACTGAGCCCCCAAAGTGCCCACATACTCAAAGACTTACTTTAAGTAATAGGATCACATGTAAATCTTCCTATGAGTTACATGAGTACACTGTAAAATGTTAGATTTAATGGAATTGACTGGTTTGCATTCAGTTTATATCAAGCGCTTTTCTTTAACCATTCATTATATGGATAAATGAACCTTTGATTTTATATATTGCAGTTGCATTTTCCTCAAAATGATTGCTTCCTGTTTATGAAGCATTAAATAAAAATCAGAAGGAGTAACACTGTTTATAGGTGCTGGATGTCAGTGCCGTGCCCAGAGTTATTTTGTTCTTCATGAATGACACGGCAAAGTCGGGTCATGTCATCTGGACCAAGACGCAGGACACGGAGGGAGACAAAACACAAGTTTAAACAAAGCACGAGCCGTTTATTGTGGCTGATTAGCATGAATACCAAAAAAAAGCAAAAGGCGAAGCGGGGCGAAAACTAAACTAAAACCTAAACTGGAAAAAAAATACAATTTTTGATGACTGTGACAAAAACATGAATATGACGAATAAACACGAACACGAAACTTGAGCACAACCTGAACAGAATCACGAATGACCTGAAACTTGACATGAAGGGAAGAAAACAGACGACCTGACAAAGACTGAATGGACCACACAGACTAAATACACACAAGAGGTGATCAGGGAAAGTGGAAAGACCTGGGGACACAGCTGACACAAATCAACATAATGACACCGCAGGGGAAGTAAAACAAGAGACACCTGACTCTTCAAAATAAAACAGGAAACACTGAGAGATGCAGACATGACAACTCAGGCTTGGAAGCATGAAACACGCAGACAAGAAACACACGACAACTAACACAGAAGGCCTGAGTGGAAACGTAACCCAAACTTAACATTATCTCATGAGCAGAGATGGGCAGTAATGTTTTACAATGAACTGTAATCTGATTACTTTTTTCAAGTAACAATTAATGTTATGGATTACTATTGCAAAATAAGTTAGATTACTGTTACTTTCCTGTAAGCACGCTACGTTACTAAACCGTGATTTTGTTCGTGAGAGCGTCTAATGATAATGACGTTCGAGTGTGCGACGTCCGTGGCAACAACAGACGTGTGCAGATCAACAATGGATAATATGGAGTGCAGGAGAGAGTACGACCATGCAGCATTAAAAATGTGGACGGACTTATAGTACTTTACGGTTTATTGCGTACAAAGTGATAAAAACATTAGTGTCCGCCGTACACAAACTTCTTTCTACAGTGAAAAATGTAACTTCAAATCTTATATGCTGGAATATGCAGAAAATAGGTTTAAATGTTAAAGAAATGTCTAAGACTGTTGCATATAATTCAATTTTTACTTGATGTAATGTGCATAACATTAAAAATTTTAAACTAATTAAACAATTTTAAAAAGAGAATTTTCCCTTTGATTCAATTTTATATGATGGATTATGCATAAAAAATAGAATTGGTCTGTTGGTTTATTACATATTCAGGTTGTGTATCATGTTTTTGAAAAATAACTAAGAAACTATGTAACTAATTACTTTTCAAAATAAGTAATCAGTAGTGTAACAGGATTACTTTGTTGGAGAAGTAGTCAGTTATAAGTAACTAATTACTTTTTCAAGTAACTTGAACAACACTGCTCATGACTATTACAAAATAACTTAACTCTACCCTTTCTTATGGAGAACACGTGATTTTAACATAATATTAACATAAGAAATCAACAATACACGAAACGCTGGGTCACAGATCTGACAGGCCAGGCTCAGGGACGAGGCGCTAAGGAAGACCAAATCTGATTGCATGCTGCCCCCTCACTGTGATGTCACAAACAGCTGGAAATCAAAGTACAACAAAGCTGGCTACAGGTTTATACTGAAGTCATGCAGGGTGCAGGGGGAACGACTCAGGTTTTACAGTATAAATACTGGCTGACATTTACACTTTAGAAGAGTCAGTTAGTTGTTATTATTACATAATAACTGTAAGTTTAACCTGACATTTATCTCACACTACACATCAAGACTAACATTGTGCAACTTCATGCTGAAGAAAATGTGCAATATGATCAAAAGCTTCAGGAAAACTAATACATGTAATTTCTGGTGAGATTGTTTATTTTTTCCTATTAAAATGCAATAAACCAAACACAGACATGCAGGAAAGTGAGATGTTCCAGTAACAAGCAGACACGGAGAAAAGAAAGTGAAAGCTCCTCCTGTACTTTATTTATTGACTTTATTGAGTGACTAATTACTGGCGATCTTTTGGTTTTTACTTTAAGTTTTGTAATGAATCATTTAGATGCTAATTTAATTCGTCATTCTGTAATAGCTTTTTAAATTGTTCAATTTATTAAGTGTTTGTAATTAAATACAGTAGGTCAGTTAGTGTTCTGGTGGCTCTGCATGCTAATTCTGGGGCTAAAAAACACCAAGCATAGTCATTAAAGGTCAGAATGTCAGTATCGGCGGTAGCTTCTCCATCACTGGTCTGATGTTTACAAACCTTGGAGCGGTGATGTGTCCTGTTGTGGGGTGTATCAGCATTTTTTATCCACTATTCACTGACTAAAGAGGTCGGCTTTGTCACTCTGGGAAACTTTGCATATTTGCGTGCGGTCGTCCTGCTCTTCCTGTCTTGTTTTTCAGTATGGAAATTGGCACGATGGCCCTTTCTCCTCTAATCACTGTCATCACGCGCTAATGATGCCAGAGATGAGTTCAAAGCAGTCAGTGGGGGTCGTGCTGCTGCCCCCTCCCCACTGTGCACACAGATATCAGCGCTCATCAAAGAGTCTGTGAGATGTTTTCTGTTAATGAAGATACCGATTCCTCTCATCCCATTTTAACTGGCCTTCTGATTGTATAATAACCATGATGGTAGATATTATAATTATAAATGATGGCAGGTCATTTATAATGGTTTAAGTTTGTGTAATGTGTGCATTCAGGATTGCAGTGAGTGGCAGTATAATTAGAAAAATACTGAACAACTATGGCTTGTTTGGAAAGGTTTCCAGGAGAAAACGTCTTCTCTCTAAAAGAAAAAGAAATGGAATCGCAGCTTAGGTCTGCACACAAACTGTAAGACGTATGGAACAACGTCCTTTGGACAGACAAGACAGAAGTGGAGATGTTTGGCCATCTACGACAGTAAAAACACCCCGTCGAGCATGGTGTGCTGGAGGGGTGATGATTTGGTCTTGTTTTGCAGCCACAGGACCTGGGCACCTTGTAATCATCATATTCTGGAGTCAAATGTGATCACTGTCTGTCTGACAGTGATCCCAAACACAGCAACAAATCTACAATGATTCAGTCAAAGTCCAGAACTCAACCAAAATATTATAGCAAGACCATAAATAAGATATCCATGAACGATTGTCTGCAAACCTCAGAGTACTGTGGAAAACGTTCTTTTTCATATGATTGTATACATTTGATTGCTTGCATCGTTTGCACTGAGTTTGTATGCATATATTTATCCAATCGAATGAGATTTGGAACAACTAGCGAGTCCTACTTGTCATATACGTCACCTTCAGCCAAAGCTGAAAAATGAAGCCAAGGTAGAAGCGCCAAAAACTGCCGTTCTTGTTGGCCACTCAGTCTCCATATGCACAGCTTTATCCATATAAAGAAATAAAGCCTGCTACAAAAACAGTTTGTTCTATAGCTGATTTCCTCCTTCATATTCTCATTCCTTTCTATATTCTTATGGGTTAAAATAAGATGTGTGGCCACTTTGACTGTGCTGACACAGGCGGCTCTACCCAGTCACTGTCTGCTAATTCTAATGAATGTGGCATCAGTCACACTGAGGCCTTAACTTACGGTGTCCTGAACCAATAAGTGACATCAGCATTTTGTCTTGTTGAACTAGATTCAATTATTTATTTTATCATCAGTCTACACGTAAGACACCATCATTTAATTAATTTCTGAGAAATAACTAAGAAACACCATCTTTGAAAAAGTTTTCCGCTCCTTTAACATGACATTTGGTCTTTGTCAGCTGTTCTTGAGGTACTTCAATAACTTCACGTAAATGTGCCAAAATGACTGGATATAGCAGTCGTAGCTGATAGTGTGTCAGAGTGAATAACAAGCTTTGGGAGTCATGAGCGAATTGACTTTAGACCTGCGAGAGAGAATTGTGTAAAGGCATGGATCTGGGGAAAATTGCAAGTATGTTTCTGCAGTGCTGAAAGTATGATGTTTGAAACAGAAGTTGTTTGGAACTATCAGCAGTTCCCTCGGTTTGAGGTACTAAAGGTATTAAAGAACCTCCTCGGTTCTAAAAGATCCTGACAGGACGTGGAGGTGGGAGAACATTATAGAAGGTCACAGACAGTCGTATAGAAGATTCCCAAAAGGCTCAAGAATTTCAATTAAATTAAATAAAATGTTATTTATATAGCGCCAAATAAAAGAAAACAAAGATTTCAAGATGCTTTGTAAGGCATAGACTCTACAACTGTACAGAGAAAACCCCAACAGTCAGTGGGAAGGAAAAACTCCCTTTTAACAGGAAGAAACCTCCAGCCAGAGCCAGGGTCATGGAGGGGCGGGGCCATCTGCCGTGACCAGCCGGGGGTGATGGGAGGGAGACAGGATAAAAGAAACACCAGAAGAAATCTCAGATAACAAGAAGCGAAGATTTGAGGCTGACGTTGCTGCTAAAGGTGATTTAACGAAGTGTCTGAACACCTTTACGTTAAAACTGGATTTTTCCTTCTTTCTGTATTTAAGAAAAAACAAAAACCTGTTTTACTCAGAATTAATTGAACCATTTGAAGATGAAGCCAAGCAGCCAACACCTTGACAGGGGCTGGAAACATCCTCTATGGATTTTATTTATGCAGCAAAGTTTCAAACACAAATGGTTTTCCTCCAATCTCCCATTTGTGGCTGACATATTGTCAAGTCCCAGCAGAATTAAAAAGAGCGAGGGGAAAGGCAGCAGTGTATGGGGGACTGTTTGTTGTATTGTTTGTGTGTAGGTAACAAAAACTACAGGCTTCATTTGTCTGTGCAAATTTTATTTTTATGTGTGTTAGCGAAAGAGATATTTGACATTTTGATATAAAAACACAAAATATATGCAGTGTATGCAAAAAGGCCACAGGATTAAGTCTAATTCGACTGTTTTCACCATACATTCAGTCGCTCTCTTTCTCTCTCACGCTCTGTATTTTTTATTTTGTTGTCAGCCTGTGTGCAAGACAGACACTGGGATTGATTTAGATAAACAGAGAGGGAGGTGCGAAAGAATGAAAGGAACGGAATAAGTTAGAGGGAGAGAGACCAAACAGAGTGAAAACAACACAGACAGGAGGAAAAGACGGAGAAAGAGGGAAAGAAAACCAGATGACAGTGAGGCTGAGATGTATTTGGTGGCATTTTTCCGTGCATGCTCTTAACAGGCTTATGGCAAATGAGTGCACGGTGTATTATCAAGCTTTCTTAGCCTGAAGTAAAACACAACACGCACACATTCATAACTGACACACACACATATATGCTTGCATGTACTACACATTTGCGCACATATACATAGGGAGATGCACATACAGTGTACTCATGCAGACGTTGCCTCATAAGCATTTACACCAGCAAACACATAAATATAAACACATGCTGACAGAGTGTGTGTGTGTGTAAGAGAGACACACACACAGATGCACAGTGTCATTAGTATGCCGTGGCACAACACTGTGAGGGCAGCAGAGGAGTATGATGAATATGTTTTTGGCACAGAGCAAAAGGAGATGGAGGAGAGGAGGGAATTGAAAGAAGGAGCAGAGGAAGGGGGAGATGAGGAAAGAGGAGAGGAAAGGAGTGAGGGCAGAAAAAAGAGAGATGTTCCTAATGACTTTAGAAACTGACAGAAAAACAGCAACCCAATTACCGCTGCAGGACCGTCCTTTGTCTCTATCTGCCTGTGTTTCTCTCTGCGAGCTCGTGATGACAGATCACCTTGGTCAGAGCAAAGTCGGGCTTAAAAGTTCCGTCTCTATATGAAGGCACAGTTGCAGCTGGGAAAAGTGTCTAGCAGAAAGGAAGCCTTAAACACATCACGCCTGCTGCACTGTGGCTTAGCTACAGTAATACTGAATGCAGACGAGTTTTGTGCGTAGGCTGAGTAATGTTACACGACGCTATAATATTAAATTCAGGAAAATGCAGCTGGAGGAGATCAGTTTTAGCTGCGCAGCTTTCGGATGAATCTGTGGAGGAAATCAGGTCTAAAGAGATAAACATGCCAGCCTGACAGAGCTGGTTGGTAAAGGTTAAAAGAGCTGCATGCATGAACTAACTTGAGCTGCATGCACACTGCATGGAGCAGAGAGTTGGCTTTGTCTCCATGGGAAACTCACAGGTGTTAGTCGAAACATTAGCAATAGCTCTGCAGTGAATTAGCATGAAGAGTCTTGAACCTGGAACATTTAAATAGAATTAAGCTGATATCCTTTTTTTAGTTTGAAAAGTTGGTTTAGTTTAGTTTTCCCGACATTGGTTACCATTGTGATCTGTATTATTTTATCTATGCCTTTACAGTCACCGGGGTTCTTTGCCCAAGGATTAAGCCATTGGCGTTCCAATTGGCAGACAACCTGCTGAGGCCAATCAATGTTCAGCCAATAGTAATGGCAAACGTTTTGACTTCTGCTAGCAGGGAAAGCGCAGGAAATACAAATTTTATTACAAATTTCAGTTATACTATGATCGTAATAGGGACGAGAGGCTGAGGCACGACTACAATGTCAGTGTCTGTCAGTGCGCCCCAGGGTGGCTGTGGCTACAATGTAGCTGCCATCACCAGTGTGTGAATGTGTGTGTGAATGGGTGGATGACTGGATATGTAAAGCGCTTTGGGGTCCTTAGGGACTAGTAAAGCGCTATATAAATACAGGCCATTTACCATTTACCATTACAATGACTGTGAGCATGTGCAATGAACTCTTTTAAGCAACTTTGATGCGTCGAGATAGCGACAGCAGCCTACCAACCTGCTTTCAGTCCGCTATCAGTTAGTGCACAGTGTTAGTGCATCAGTCAGTGATTTCATGGGGTTAATATAGTTGTTGTTTTTTGTATTAATACAGCAAATATCAAATTGGCATAAATCCAAAATCTACACAGGTCCAAATAAACTCTCACAGATTTGAAACATAATTGTTTTCACCAACAGTGATGTTGTTGCTGCAGGTTGGCAAAGCAAAATGACATAAATCCTCGTCAATCTACAACAACAAACAAGTCGCACTCATCCATTCAGACTGACTCAGGCTGATTGTTTATAAATTAGATGGTAGTTATTTTCTAACCTTTGCTAGTCTGTCTGAGAGTGATTGCAGCCAGTCTGAGTTGGACCATTATTGCTTGGAGACAGGTTGCCTCCCACCGGGTGACCTGTGGCGTCACTTTTATATCAAAGTTGCCCAGATGTTGAGGGTGTTGCACACTCAACCTCTGGGTGAATATTTCATTGTTGTAGCTACTTGCAATCAGTTGCATAAAAAAAAAGAAATATATAGAAATCGATCAGTCTGTCAGTGTAATCACCAGTTGCCAAATCATTTTTACTGTGACTGAGCCTTTACGTGAAGAAAAAGGTCTACTATGTGACAGATCCTCACACATCACCTCTTCCTATCAAAATAGTTTTAAAACACTTTGCATTGGCTTCCTATATCATCTATATTCTGGACGGATCACAGATTGTAAGAAGGGAGCTAACAAGGAAGTAAAGCATTTGCTTCTAGTACTATGAAGCAGTTTTTCGGTAAATGGCTTTCTGTTTAGCTTGGCTCTTGGCGTGCACTGCAGAATGCAAATGAGCATGCAGACTACAAAATGCACAGAAAACACTTCAACTGCTGGAAATCCAGTACACATCATAGTGATGTACTCAAGGATTTGAATGTGCACTAGGTAGGAAACATGAAACCAGAGCATCAAAGGAAATCTGATTAGCGGAGCTTTACGACAAAAAGACCCACGCTGGTGTTCGGGGTGCCGTTAAGTCTGTGTAATCGACACGTGTAGAAAATATGTTGTGTTGCACAAGTGAGCAGCTCTGACCTTTTATCTATCCAGTGGCAACATCCTATTAATCATCTAAAGCACATAGTTACAGGGTGACCTCAAATCACAGTCCTGGGTGGTTTAATTGCGAAGCAGCCTCATAAATAAAGAAAAGCTGAAAGAAGTGAACGGTGGGTGTTTATGGAGAGAACAAGGACGACGGGACAAGTGTCAGGACACCGCTTTCACTACAACTTTAATTAAAGCTCAAAATTGGGTTTTTGAAATGAATATGTTTACTTTTAGCCTTGGTAGGTTTTTTGTGCCTGTATAATCACCAGTTTTGCAACTAAATGCAATTGTTCATTTTTGGCGTAATGCTAGGTGATCTCAGAGTGCAGATCATGTCCACTGCTGTGACTTCCATCAGAGATTGGCAGACTTCCTGCAGAAGAGCAGCAGTTTAAAAAAAAAAGAAAGGACAGAGGCTACCAACGAACCTTGAAATAGAAATATCGCGTAACAACGAGTCAAAGCAAGCTAGACAGCACAAACAAATAGAAGTATAGAAAGGCATCGATCAGTGAGTTCAAAAGCCTGCCGAGTAAATGCAAAGTGTTAAAGTGACTACGTGGGCTTAAAGGCAGCTGAGTAAACAGAGTCCTTATCATGGCTAACACATCGCAAAGAAACACACTTGTTCATATGTTAGCTGTCTGTTGGACATGATTGAGATCACAGCCATCAAACCAAGCAGAAATGCTCGTGTATGTAACAGGACAGATTAAAGACTGACAATGTTCACGAACAGGAAAGTGTTCGGTGGACTTGCTGTGTCAAATCCAGCTGGCATCGGAGGGAAAGATGCTAAAATACAGTCGCTTTGTGTTCCACTTGTGAAAATCCAGCAGCTCCTGTATTTTCAGTAACGCAACCTCCTCGCAAGAGTTGCATCATAAATTCAAGAACTGAGTTCAGGTGTTAGAAATGCTTTTACAAAGTCTCTCACGTGAAAGTAAAGTGACACCGTACAAGACAAGCAAAGAATTCATTGTTCGCTTCCTGTTTAAATTGGTGTGGGGGTGTTTAAAGCCTTGTTAAGACCGTATTGCCGGCCCCGCTGTGAAACATTGAGATGTCTCGCACCCACACGAGAAAGGCGAGCGAAGAGGGGATTTTAGAAATATAATCATATACGTCTGGAAAAGCTTTAAGGTCTGAATCGTGTTGCTTTTGGTAAAACAGCTTGTCCCTTTTTGTCGGGAACAATGCTCGCAGCCGTGTTATAACAGAGGAGATTGTGTGAATAAATGCTGGTTGGTTTGTTCTTTATTTAAATCCAAGTAAAGCCACCAGCCAGCTAAATATATTCACACATAGATCCTCTCCATGAGCCCTGCAAGCCTCCCAAAGCCAAAGATCTGAGGAGGTTTGTTGTTCTAGCCTGCAGCTCCACATCGATCTATCAGAAACTTCACTGGTCCAGTTAATCACCTTATTCCTAGAGAGAGAGAGAGTGGGGGGGGACAACAACAAGCCGGAGGGAAGAAAAGGTCCTGTTTTTGTTTGAGTAATTCATTTTAATTGTTGGGTTACAGTGCTTGAAGAAAAATTAATGGCTGATATTTGCAGGAATTGAGTTTACTGTTTTTGTTTTGTCGCTCTAATTGATGTAGCCATGCGCAAAAATGACTGGGAGGCGTCAGAGGGAGGAAGAGAGGACGGGGGAGAAGGTGGAGGCTAGGAAAAGGCTTCACTGACATGCTTAATCACCCCCCACCCCAATCCCCCCTCCCCCTTGTTCTTTTTGCTGAAAGGAGGAAAAGTATGAATAGAAATAAAGCAGAAGCTCGGAGTGAAGAGAGAGGGCAGGGAGGAAGCGCGGAGGAGGGGGCGTAAAGGAAGAAAGTCGACTTTACTGTCATTTTAATGACAGTAAAGTCGACTTATAGAGGAGAGCTGATCGAGGGAAGGTGAGGCTAAGAAAGTGAAAAGATAGTTTGTGTTTTCTGGAAAATAATTAAGAAAAGCAACACACACACATGGTTACACTGTCGTTCAGTACAGAGGGGTCGTATCACGAACTCATCTACACTGAGTGCAGCAGCTGGAAAGGACGACTGTAATCTCAACTTTTCTCAAACTAGAATTTCAAATTTAATCTTAAAATACTCTGTCATACATTTGACCTTTGACCTCTGAACAATAATGCTCTATGTCGCTATTTAAAAGCATCGAATAGCATCGCCGTTGTTTGTATTGAAAACGTACAGACCAATAGGAAACAACATAGGGAGAGTCTTTGTTGTGTATGTTACAGGTTCTAATCATTCCCGACTAACTTTTTGTTGGAAAATCAAATAAACTTGTGATCAACAACTTTTTTCCATGATGTTTATTATTAAATGTTTAAACAAATTTTTACTAAACTATGAAAAAGCTATGCAGTTAAACTATGCAACATATGTTTTATATCTACAAAAATAATCCTGTGCCAAGCCAGCACGCTCTCTGAGCAGCATTTACTTTTAAGGGAATGGTAAGACATCTGTAGTGCAGTATAACACGTGCATTTAAAGTATTTAAAAAGAACAAAGAAAGCGAAACAAAATAAGATACCATTGCCTTAAAAGTAAATGCTGCCCTGAGAGCGAGCTGGGCTGTGTCGTATTTTTTTGTGGGTTTTTTGTGCTCAATAAATGTAACGAATATTACCACACTGTTCCTGATGTTTGTTAAAAGATGTTTTAGAGATACATAGTTACACAGACTGTGACGATTTGGGTTGATTTTATTTCTCTTTTTTGACACAGTGTCTAGTATCATTTAATCCAACCAAATGAGCGCATTGATCAATTTATCAGCGCTGTCTGGAATTGATTTGAATCGAACCATTAGGTGATCGATAGAGGCACGTCGCTCCTCGCTCGTCCTTGTGGAATAACTGCATCCGTCACACTCGGGAGTTTTAAAAAATGAACAAGCTTTCATTTGTTTCTTAATAAGAACATTAATCAGATGGCGAGTAAAGTCAGTGACGTTTATCACACGTCGTATTGTGTTCTCACCATCATCACTGTCTCGATAGTTAAACATAATCTATGAACATGACTTCTGATTTTTTCTTTTTGTTGTTTCTTTTTGCGACAGGTGTCCGACAAGCCTAAAGCCAGAGCCGCAGCCCTGAGGTAAGACAAATAACCAAACGCTGCACTCTGCAGCCTCGTTTTTATCCTCACAGAAAATAGCACTCACAATAGAGCTGGCGTGCAAGCTGCTCTTCCACCGAGAGCAACCTGGGCTAAGTAAGACCGCAGTCAGATGTCGTGTATTACTTGTTGTTTTGGCAGAGAGAAATAAGGCAGATCCACATATGGCCTGCATTAAGTCAAGTAGCCGGGGCATCATGCTTCTATATGGTGTGGCAGCCAGCGAGTCTTTGGCAGAGGGTGTGAGGTTAATGGAGTGTGTGACTTTCAATATCAGCCAAACAACAAGCTATAAATAACTGTTCTTGCCCTGAAACAGGCAATTGAGGTAGCTGTGGTCAGTGTTTCTCTTTCTGTACTTGTTTTTGAAAGCACGGTTTAGGAGTGCAGAGCCGGCTCACACAACCCTCAGCGTCTAACACGTCTCGCTTCAGTAAATATCCAACGTTTTAGCGGGACGTTGTTTGATTTTTAGGGGTTTTTTGCTATATGAAGTTAATCGCAAATGCAGCCGCTATTAAGTCTTCTGCAGGTGTTGCGCCTCTAATTCACCGAAACATCTGCGGCGACAGGTGTCCGTTTGATAAGGAGAGTCAGCGGCCTGCACGCTTCAGCTCTAACATTCAGATTTAGGCAGCAGACTCGCTATTTGTATCGCAGGGAGACTTTGCAGGGGCTCTGCGTGTAGACTGTGGCTCTGAGGAGGAAACATAAAACCCTGCGTGCATGCATGCATGCGTTATGTTTGAAGGTCAGCGAGTAACATTTCCTCAGGCTCTTTTTTAATAAATGTGGTCTCGTTACAGCTTAACACACATTTAACATTTAGATGCTTCTGTTGTTCGTTCGAGTGTAGGGCACCTTGTTATCGATGCTTTTTGAGTTTCCAGCATTTCCTTTTTTGTTTATTATCCTGGGTTATGGGATGTAATGCATTGTGCATTAGCGTAATCTTATTTCTGCCAGTTGTTACTGTAGATCAAGCATCAGTAATAATCGTCCTGCGGTATGTTGTAGTAAATGAACAGCTTATTCTTGATTCAGCTGGTTAAGTGGCACATGTACAAATGATTTAAGACCTGCATAATTAATGAACACGTTGTTCCTGATTTGTTTTCTTTTCAGTTCATTATTTTTTCCCACCACATTGTTAATCATTACTCTGCAGCGAGGGACCTCCCAGCCTCAGCAGCTCTTGTCCTAAGGTTGTCATCCACTGGGGGTCGGGGTCTGGAGCATATCCCAGCAGTCTTAGGGTGAGAAGCTGGGGTCACTCTGGACAGGTTTTCTAGTCAAACAGGCAAACATTCACAATCACGGCCAATTTAGAATAGCTAGTTAACCGAACATGGATGTCTTTGGACTGTGGGAGGAAAAGATTCTTCTGTTGTGAGGTGAAAGAGCTAACCACTGCACCGCTGTGGCTCCGTTACCTCTGAGTGTATCAGAGTTTGGATACTTTCCTCCCATATAATAGGTTGTTAGTGTCACAGTCACACCATGGAAAACTGTGGTTGTATGATCAAATTATTGTGGCCATATGCAATGTACTCGTGATCTACTTGCATCTTGTAATGGTGGCTTTGAAGACCAGGTCTGCACTAGTCCACTGTTATCAGATTGACACTGGATGGGGTTAAATTAACAATTACATGCGACCTGTGTCTGTTAATTTGGTGATTAGCTGTAAGAAATTGGTAAAAATGTCAAATCTGTATGCATAAATTCACATTAAAGAGAAACTCAGCTGGTTACATTCAGTTTCCAACCAGCCTCGTAGATTTGAAACAGAAACTCCTCCATAAATAGTGACATAGTTGCTGCAGGATGGCAGTTTAACTGCAGAGTGACACGGCTGCTTCATATACGAATATAACCAAAGTACTACGAGTCGGCAACCAGCTGAGTTGTATCGCTTACTGCGAAAAGACACCGTAGACAAGTTGCATTTATTGCATTCATAGTGCAACAAACTGGGATAGCATTTATAAATTAGACAGAAATGATTAGCAAATCTTTGCCAGTCTGTCTGAGAATGATGAGTCCATTGCAGTCGAAACAGGTCGCCTCTCGCCACCTGTGTACTGGACTAACCGTCTAAAGTTCTCACCCACAGACTGAGGCTAGGGGTGTTGCATGTTCAGGGCAGCCATGAATTTTTCCAAGATGCACCGATGTTCCTGTACTGTTTTTACCCCAGTGTGACTGAGCAATTATGGAAGCAGTTGATTATAAAACATAGTTTTATTATAACAGCTGCAACCATCTATGGCTTGTATAATAACGGGAGCAAAGGAGAAGGTGAGAGATGATGCTGCCGAGCGATGCTCCACCATGGCAGGATGTTGGGGTGGATGGATGGGTCCAAAAACAATCTCTTGAAGACTGTCAGTGTTTTCAGTTTCCATTTCCGTTTTCATAGTTGAAGCCGTTTATTGGCCAGCAGTCATAAAGAGCATTGTGATATCAGAAGTACAGGTTTAGGGCTGATTAAACAAATGTTTTAGTCGCCGATGATGAGTCTAGCTTTCTCCAGAGGACTGCATATTTGTTGGTGTTGTTTTTTTTTTTGTAATAATTAATGAATTCATTATTTTTTTGTAGTCTGTCATGTCTGGCAGCTTTTGCAATCAGAATTATGATCTCCACTGTTGTGCCAAACATATTTGCTTTTCCAAGACAAGCTCGGTAAGATCACCTGGTTCATCTTTTTTAATGTATTTAATTGTGCTTCTCTTGTTGCCACTAATTGCATTCTTCACTAAGCATACAGGGAGTGCAGAATTATTTGGCAAGTTGTATTTTTGAGGAATAATTTTATTATTGAACAACAACCATGTTCTCAATGAACCCAAAAAACTCATTAATATCAAAGCTGAATGTTTTTGGAAGTAGCTTTTAGTTTGTTTTTAGTTTTAGCTATTTTAGGGGGATATCTGTGTGTGCAGGTGACTATTACTGTGCATAATTATTAGGCAACTTAACAAAAAACAAATATATACCCATTTCAATTATTTATTTTTACCAGTGACACCAATATAACATCTCCACATTCACAAATATACATTTCTGACATTCAAAAACAAAACAAAAACAAATCAGCGACCAATATAGCCACCTTTCTTTGCAAGGACACTCAAAAGCCTGCCATCCATGGATTCTGTCAGTGTTTAGATCTGTTCACCATCAACATTGCGTGCAGCAGCAACCACAGCCTCCCAGACACTGTTCAGAGAGGTGTACTGTTTTCCCTCCTTGTAAATCTCACATTTGATGATGGACCACAGGTTCTCAATGGGGTTCAGATCAGGTGAACAAGGAGGCCATGTCATTAGTTTTTCTTCTTTTATACCCTTTCTTGCCAGCCACGCTGTGGAGTACTTGGACGCGTGTGATGGAGCATTGTCCTGCATGAAAATCATGTTTTTCTTGAAGGATGCAGACTTCTTCCTGTACCACTGCTTGAAGAAGGTGTCTTCCAGAAACTGGCAGTAGGACTGGGAGTTGAGCTTGACTCCATCCTCAACTCGAAAAGCCCCCACAAGCTCATCTTTGATGATATCAGCCCAAACCAGTACTCCACCTCCACCTTACTGGCGTCTGAGTCGGACTGGAGCGCTCTGCCCTTTACCAATCCAGCCACGGGCCCATCCATCTGGCCCATCAAGACTCACTCTCATTTCATCAGTCCATAAAACCTTAGAAAAATCTGTCTTGAGATATTTCTTGGCCCAGTCTTGGCGTTTCAGCTTGTGTGTCTTGTTCAGTGGTGGTCGTCTTTCAGCCTTTCTTACCTTGGCCATGTCTCTGAGTATTGCACACCTTGTGCTTTTGGGCACTCCAGTGATGTTGCAGCTCTGAAATATGGCCAAACTGGTGGCAAGTGGCATCTTGGCAGCTGCACGCTTGACTTTTCTCAGTTCATGGGCAGTTATTTTGCGCCTTGGTTTTTCCACACGCTTCTTGCGACCCTGTTGACTATTTTGAATGAAACGCTTGATTGTTCGATGATCACGCTTCAGAAGCTTTGCAATTTTGAGACTGCTGCATCCCTCTGCAAGATATCTCACTATTTTTGACTTTTCTGAGCCTGTCAAGTCCTTCTTTTGACCCATTTTGCCAAAGGAAAGGACGTTGCCTAATAATTATGCACACCTGATATAGGGTGTTGATGTTATTAGACCACACCCCTTCTCATTACAGAGATGCACATCACCTAATATGCTTAATTGGTAGTAGGCTTTCGAGCCTATACAGCTTGGAGTAAGACAACATGCATGAAGAGGATGATGTGGACAAAATACTCATTTGCCTAATAATTCTGCACTCCCTGTATATCTAATTGGCAGAGACACTGCGGATGTAACATTGTCATCAGTGATAAGTTTTCTGAAGGTGTTAAAGCCCATTTTCATTATTTTAAGACATGTTTCCATTTATCTTCCAGGGCTGTGTGGGCTCCCCGGTTTGTCTTCTTGCTAAGTGTTAACATCTTTGGGGAACATATCACCTACTTAATCATTAGAATAAAAAACAATGTTAGATGCATTTTTAACATCACAGAACATTGGAAAGAATCCATATAAACAGCTGATTTTGGCACCGGGATCAATTTTTCATAAGTTCATCTTTTACTTGCAATGTGTTGTGAAGCCCAGACTGGTGCATTAGGATATAAGAATCTTTTATAAATGAGGCTCGTTGTGTTCACAATCTGAGGGCATTAGTATTCAAGTCTGGAGTGTGACTGTGTGTGTGTGTGTGTGTGTGTGTGTGTGTGTGTGTGTGTGTGTGTGTGTGTGTGTGTGTGTGTGGTGTTCAGTAGATTGGGCTGCAGAGTGAATGGGCTCATTAGCGGTAGCAGAGTAACACATGGCCTGGGGCACACACAGACACACACTCTCTTTCTCTTTTGCTTTGCTGTCTGTCTCTCTCTCTCACACACACACACACACACACACACACACACACACACACACACACACACACACAGATATCTGTGGGGATGCTGGGACTAGAGATGCTGTGAGCGATCCACTGGCTATATCCCCCCGTGGAAAGCAACACTCGCTGTCTCACCCACACTCCTCACACCATCCATACAGACACGCATATTTTTTTAGTCCTTGCTCTAACAGCGTTACCCACATACCAATCGTTATTGTGCCACACACACAACCACCCACCTTAAACATCCCACCACAGTGTATATTAGACTGTATCATTCTTTTATTACTTCTCTGTAATCTTCACAATCTCTGCTAGCTGCTTCTGTTTTGTGCGTTATATCCCGTTCACATCTTTCATCACACTGGTGAGGAAAATCGCCTCCAGTGATATGAACTGGTCTTTTTTTTTGTGATTATTTTAATAGTAATAGCGTTCGAGTAGTTCTGGGTGGGTAGTCCTAGTGTTATTTTAGTTAGCGGTGTGAATGGTGTTGAATGGGTTTTACTGAGAGCTCTTTGATGTACAGGTCCTCTGTATTCATAACTGGGGACAGCAATAACTCAAAACCATTCAGACACGGGCAAATCAATATGCTGATATAGTAAAGCTCAACAATGATGGATGTGCTTGCATGAGCAGTAATGAAAACAGGCTGCTCGTTCAGGCTGTCAGGTCAGGAAGTTTAGCAGAATGCAGAAGAAGAACCTACTTTTAGTTCATGGGAAAGTTATTATTATTTAATGAGACCTTATTTCTCGAATAGCAGCTTTTCTTTCACTTGTTGTATCCTAAAGGTGTTCAGATTATATAGAAAGTCAGGATGGGGACAGACGTTAACCACGGGCGGTATATTTATGTAAATGTAGGACCGCTTAAAAACAAATGATGTGAGCAAGAAATAATTATGGGAAATATTAACCAAATGAGAGAAGAATCCAAACGAAACACCTGAACACTTGAGACATGCAGACACATGGGAAGGTTAACAACATCAACATGGGACAACGGGAAACTGACACAATATATACACATGAGGACAGACATGGTAACACATGGGGAATGCAGCAGGAATGAATTAGACGTGTCGAGACAGGGATAGGAAAACTGAACACACTGAACACAGGACGAGACGCTGTCAAAATAAAACAGGAAGTACAACACTGAGACCGTGACGAAGATGTAGGAACTTGTGACACGTAGGGCGAGAGTTGTTACACTCTAGCCGGTCGCCGAGCTGTTAATAAGTCCCCTGAAAACATTGTAGAGCTCGTCAGTCGAACGAGCTCATTAAGGGTGTCCTGCAGATATATTAACACAGACGCTGCATCGCTCGCTGTTTGTCATCGTGGCGATGCTTGAACACAGCCACCATGTTGCTCACCAGCAGGCCGGCCTCTAGGGAGGCAGAGGTCTATACACTATCATAACTCATAATATCATTATAATCAAGTTTGATTTGTTACAAAGCCTACAACTATATGTATAATACATATGTGGATGCTTATGTAGCTACAACTCAAGTATATGTTTCAGTTAATTGTAGTAAAAGAGAATCCAGCACCCAGATAATTTAGGAGTATTTATTTTTTTTTATTTTTTATTTTTATTTTTTTCTAAATGACATCAGAAACAGCAGTATGCGACATTACGTGATGGCAGAGCTTCAGTTCATCCTTTGTCTTTTTTTTTTTTTTTTTTTTTTTTTTTTTTTTTTTTAATAAATAGGACAGGGGGAATGAATGAGAGAAAGAGGGGGAGAGAAAGAAAGAAAACCAAAGGGGAGAAGAGACGGTGAGAAGGGGGGGGAAGAGAGAGAAAAAAAAAAAGAACTCCTGGGTCACCTGTATGGAGAAAAAAAAACAAACAAACAAAAAAAACAAACAGAGGAGACAGCAAACAACAAAGAGCAACATAATAATAGAGAAAACAAAGCACCATCACAATAAACTAGCTAGTCATAGATATCAATATTTACTAAATAATAAACGATATTGTGCAGCACGCAAGATAGACAGCGCACAGTGTGCTTTGAGGCAGCAGCCAAGAAAGCTTTAGTCCGCGTCTGTGAATACCCATGTGTGCATACCTGTGTGGATCAGCATGCTTGCATTCCAAAGGTTTCTCCATGTAATGATCTGCTAGGGAGTGTGGGGGGGCCACAGCCCCGTCCTCCAGGGTGTGAAGCGGGTATGGAGGAGATCAAAACTCCAGACATCCAGAGGCCCCCAGAACACAAGAGACCATGGAAGACCAACAGAGGGGCAGCCGCGCCACTGTCCCAGTAAGAGCTGAGGAGAGTCCCAGATGAGGGCTCGCCCAGCAGCCGCGGAGCAGAAGTCAGGGGGAGTTGCAGTGACGCGCCCGTGAGCTCCGCCGGCCCCCAGCTGTGCCTGAGTGACCGAGCCCCAGGCCGAGAGGCCGGGGGCACCCCACCTCCAAAGGGGCCCGAGCGAGCCCCAGGCCCCAGGCCCCGACAAGCGGCCGCCAAGGAGTGAGCCGGTGTGTACCCGGACGCCCACCCCCAGACACAAAGAACCACCAACACACCGACACCTGAGGGAGTCCGCCACCGGCAGGGGAAGTGGTGGTGGGTGGAGATAGGCCTCCAAACCTTGGAGGGCCTGAGGTGTCCCCAGAGAGGTGGCGTCTGATACCCAACCTGACATATAGACACAGACATGCAGGCACACACAGACACAAACATCCATTCCCACCCTCATGCTCTCATATGCACTTACTCCACACTCAACCAACGTGGAGACAGACATAAAGAGACGCTGTACACACAATCACACTCCCCAAGCGTACTCTACAAACCGGGTCTAGGTACCCTTGCCCCTGGAGGGGGGAATTGCACCCAGACCCAGGTGGTGTTACCCTTTTCCCTGCGGTGGGGAGAGGCAGACCACCCCGACTCCGCAGCAGCAGGGAGGCCCCACACCCCAGACCGCAGTCGGACGGCCAACTCCTCCTACTAGCCCTCCCGCTCCAGCAGGCCGCAGAGAATGGGGGTGGGAGAAGACTCCAAACCTCCCTCCACCCGCTCATTGTAGTGTTGATGCATATGTGTTCTAAGGTGCAATTAAAACCCAGGAGGGCATGGAGCTACCTGCCAGAGAGCAGCAGGTAAGCGCATAGTCCCTCCTGCTAGCCCTCAATGACTAAGTGTATTTAAAATTGAGAGGTGGGCAACGACGTCAGGGGTGAGGTATACACCCTGATGGTAATTCGGACTCCGTGATTGTGCCCACCCCCAAGATCCTATATGTATGTGTAATGAGAGTGTGAATAATGTGAATGTCTAAGTTGTGGGATAAAATTGAGGCAGAGGCAGCCAGAGATGGGGAGGGAAGGAAGGGAATTTAGGAGTATTTAACATAATAAGACGTTCAGCTACAGGGCCAATTAACCGTGGCACTTTCAGTGAAACATTACTTTAAAAAATTTACATAAAGCAGCATTAGCTGAGTTTAAAAGAAAGACTTAGTGCTTATTGTGATATATCAAATGAAACACACAGAAGAGGTTATTAAAAAGGCTGTAAAACCACTTGCACAGTCACATGCTCATATATTAATTTGTGTGCTGAAATAGATCATCTCAAAGTTAAGACTAGTGACTGAAGTTAGTGGGAGTAAAGAAATACCTCGACTGATGTGACAGGTTATACACTCACCAGCCACTTTGTTAGACACACCTGTTGAACTAAGATATCTACGTGATTACCTTAACTGTACTTTAAGTAGTCGTGTTTCATTTCTGTTGTAATGTAACCAGACGTGAACGCACTGACGTTGGTGATAAATAATGCAATCATGTTGGCAAGTTAAACAGACAGGTTAAGCAGTATCATGCAGCTTGGCGCAAGTTCAAATGTAAAAACACCTTTTCAAACAGTGTCACCCCTGCTGCTGCCAGGGAACATTATGCTACATATGTAGAAATGGAAACCTATTATAGCCTTCCCCACAGTAGCGCCCGGGGCAAACACACTCTCACACAAGCCACAAATACACAGATGCACATGCACGTATCGCTGAATCCTGGAGGCCGAGAGAAGCAACGTGAAGGTGAAAACAAAAGGTTTTCTTCTGCAGATTTTAGTTTTCATGCAGCCGTGCTTAGTAAATGCTTAATAAATGCTGTATCTGATTTTCTTTGGTTGAGTTATATTGTTAGAATTTATTGATTTACTCACCCGACTAATAATCTTCTTACCAACAAGGAATTTGTATTTCCAGTAATTATTGATAGATGTGTACACTGGTGTCCCACAACAAAGTAACAGCAACAATTTCATAAATCATGTCAAATTTTCACTTTCTATCCTACAAAGACATGCGTTAGGTAAACAAGCACACATGCTGGAGCGTGCACACACGCGTGATTGAGAGGGAGATGGAGAGAGATTATAAAGCCAGCTGTGCGGCAGGAAGCTCTGCCAAGTGAAGGGCAGAACCAGCGAGCTGAAGGCAGATGATAAGATGACAGATGAACTGAGCCCAGATGGCCTCCACATCTTCACTTCACAGTCCCATAATGCTGTTGTAATTGTGCATATTTTCACTCCCTTCTCCGGTTATTTGAAGAACCTGTGGTTACCTGTTCAGCATGATCACTTTTCCTGCAGCCTCTGTTGCGTCGTGTCTCCGCTGGCAGCAGTTTATCTGAGCGGTGGCCTGTCTGGCTCAAAGCCATGCGCTCTCTTGTCTAAAGAGCCTGATCAATTCAGTTTAACAGCAAAGGCAAATGGAACATGAAAAAACAATATCAGCAGCTGTCTATTGTCTCTTGATTGTCCTCCTTGCGTTTAATACCTGCTGGTTAATTAATGGTGACCAAGTCCAGAGTGAACAGTACAGTGTAAAGCTGATGGACCCTGGAGAAAGACCAGAAAACAAAACCTTTCTGAAAATCTGATGTAAATATCACTATATACGATGAAAGTATAACTTAACCATATACAGGATTAACTATAGTTTTTACAGGGCTTTGTGCAGTCATGTGAAAAACTAAGTGCACCTTTACCGTTTCCAAAGGTATTACCTTGTTACCGTCTTAACTAGGGATGGGTACCGGTATCTGGTGCCATGATGGCACCGGTTCCGACATAAACGGTAGTAACCAGACCGAAAAACAGCGCACATTTCGGTGCTTTATTTTGTTGCTTTTTTTTTCCTGAGCTGTGATACACTTTAGATTCTAGCCAATCATTTTATGTTTCTGAGGATAGTAGGCGGGTCCAGGTACGTACGTTCTTTTAGAGCAGAGCTACAGATTAAAAATGCCCAAGGCAAAGCGGTCAAAAGTCTGGCTGTACTTCACAGCAAAAGATGCAAACTCAGCAGCAACAAGTGCTTTAAGCTGATACTGTGATACTGTCAAAAGAGGTAACACCTCGAATCCAATGAAACACCTGGCGACGCATAGCGTTTTTTTTAAAAACTGAGAAATGCGCCGTATTTGATAGCTTGCTGCGAGACCTCACACCGAGCACATCTACTGCGGGTGGGTTGCCTGTTATCGGACCCGGAGTTAGCAACATCCCCCAAAAACCCGAAGAGGAGAGTCCTGGCCCCTAGCCCTGCCAGTGTAGCAGAAATGATGAGGATGATGATGGCAGCAGCAGCCGTTCTTCTCTGCGTGAGTAGCTTAATGTTGTTCGTGTGTAATTTACGTTGAGTAGGCTAACCACGTTATTACATTAATGCATGTAAGGTGAACTAGCAAACATCATCATAGCTACATGCGGCTGTCTTCTTGTTTGATGGCAGATACTCCCTTCACCCTGGCCAAAAAGGCTAAAATGACCAAAGAAAAAGTGGAAAACAGTTAAACATGAGAGGTTTTTGGACAAAGTTTGTGTTTTTTCCATTGTTTAAGCACTGCTTCCAGCCAAGAGTGATGCCATATATGTCCTATAGCTGCAGAAAAGGCTAACATTGTTATCCTTTTACAAAAAAACAGCTGAACATGAGAGGTTTTTGGACCAATTTTGTGTTCTCCATTCTTTAAGCACCGGTTCGAGCACCGTTTAAGCACCGGCACCGTTTCAAAAGTACCGGTTTGGCACCGGTATCGGATAAAACCTAAACGATACCCATCCCTAGTCTTAACTTCTATGGAAGCTGTAAGGGTCGACTTTGTTTTCCATAGGACCGCACATCTATTCAGTTAAAGCACAGAATCAAACAACAGTTGCCTCCAGCTGCTTTATATTGATACAATAATAGAGAAAACCCCAGGAATTAGTGATAGTGGGAAGGAAGAACTCCCTTTTTGTCAGGAAGAAAATTTCAGCTGAACCAGGGTCAGGGAGGGGCATTACAGACAGCGTGCAGAGTTTGATATAGATATAGACTTTCAGCCTGTTCTCACAACAATATAGTGACGATTTGTCACGTCCGGAGGCGTTCCTGAGGAACGCGAAAGGTGACCTTCAGCATTCATATGCTACGTGCTGGGTTGTGGATGAAATCCAGCAAAAATGATGCTCCTGCGGTCATACACGTTCCAGCCATGTATCCCTAACCCTGTAACCTTATCCCTAACCTTAACCAGCACTCTAATGACGTTAGATAGTGTTTTCCAAAGCAAATTAAGTAAAACGAACGTACATGTGTAGATTTATTCCAAACTCATGTTTCCTCATTTTCCGATCTGGTAATATAGGGACGTGCTGGGTGCCCGGAAGCGTAATATACTGACGTTTTGTCACCTGGTGTAAAATGTTACGCTTTGGGAGTGAGAACATGTCACTATTTTAACTAAAGTATTCTTAATTTAAGCACAAATCAACCTGAATGCAAAAGTAATCTTAAGCTTGTTTTTGAAAGGGGCTGCTTCAAATCATGATGAGTCATAAAGCAATTAAACAAAACCTGAGGTTGAACTATAATAACAATCATACATGTCTAGTCAGATTTAGCTAAAAAACAGTATAGTTCAAGTTTAGGAGGAGACAATGACTTAAGTTTTTTAAAAAGGCCCTTTCACAGTGTACACACCTCCTCATGCACTCAGACTACCAGATGTGTGTGGCTGTGTAAACACACTCTGTAACCACTGCTGTGTTTTTGTGGTCAAGCTGGACCCACAAACAATGAGGCATCATGACACTAAAAGACAGATATTCTGTACTTGAGTAGAAATACAGATACTAGTGTTAAAAATACTCCAGTAAAAGTTGAAGTACTCATTCAACTTCTTTACTCCAGTAAAAGTGAAAAAGTACCGGCTCTGAAATGTACTCAGAGTAAAAAAGTAAAAGTAGCTGATTTTCTATCACCTATTTTTATGCAAAGCAGGCTGAACCTTGTGCTGCATTCATTTAACAATAAAATAAAATTAGTAGATGGGAATAATAAAGTTACTCAGCTGGAATCAGGAAAGAGAAAAAGAAGGAAAAAAACATGTTTATTTTCTGAGGGTGACTTTGCCTCGAAATAGAAAACATGTGTAGGGAAGAGGTTCAAGTAGATTCAGCAGGTGGAGGAATCCTAGAAATCAGTAGTAGTGGCTCATTGTGTGGGAAAGAATCACAGCTCATGATCATTTCTGTTCAGAGCTCCAGCAGATTTTTATAGCTCAGGCTGTGATCAGCTGACCTGCTGCTGCTCTGAGGTTTACTGCTCTTTGTGGATTTACCTGATTTTAACAGAAGTTTCATGAGCTGATTTTCATCCTCGACACTGACACTACACGGTCTATGCTGGCTTTGTATTAGACAGTATGAAGTTGGTATGAAGGTAGAATTCGGTCAGTGGATCTCAGCATCCTCAGCTTAAAATCATATGAATCTCTGCTCCCCTCAATGTAACCAAACTCTGCCCATGAAACCACGGCCGCTGTGCACCAGTCACACTGTTCTTTACTTTAAATCCATCACAGTGCAGCAAACTAACCTGTTTGTCCTGCACTGAACTGCAGAGGATTTTCATGCAACCTTAAATAACAACCTCAGTTTGGTTTGTAGCACATTTCTCAATATGAAAAAAACCCATAATGCCACATGTACTTTACATTTCCAGTTCATCAAACAGCGTCCTTACTATTAAATCTACCCTCTGTTCTTCCTCTCCTGCCTTTCTTATCTTTCTCCATCTCTGAGTGAAGTCAGTTCTCTTCCTTTTCTGTGAAATACAGCAGCTGGACCTTCAGTTGTTTGTTGAACTGATAGAAAGGTTACATTTGAAATCACCTGACACTTAAAAAAATGTAACTCCCTTTCTGCTCGCTCGTCTTCTGTATGGATAGAGGCTGAAGTACCGCAACTTACAGACACCTGCAGTTTTTCGGGTGTTGTGCCAAGAAATTAATAAATAAAAACACCCAATTTAACCCCTTCAACTATGCCACACAGGGTTTTGGGGTTTGTTCGTTTTTTGCATCTTTCATGTCTTTTTGTGCCACATCTCCTGGTAATAAATGCATTTCATGTGTTTCAGTTTGGGCTCAAATCACTTTGATGTTTGAAACCCGCCGTGATGTGAAATAAAAACCCCTCAAAGCGTTAAACCAAAAGTAACGAGCCTGTTTTGAAAATGTAAGGAGTACAAAGTACAGACATTTGTTTGAACATTCAGGGAGTAAAAGTAAAAAAACTACTCAGGTAAAGTACAGAACTGAAAGCTCTACTTCAGTACAGTTACTTTGTTACCTCCCGACTCTGCTGAAGGACCAGCATTATGTGCAGCGTTGCAGCTTGCTGTAGCACAGGACTGTGACCCACACACACATTTTCCACACGTCTCACTGGTATGATGAAGAAAACAAAACCTCCAAAAACCAGGAATTACTTCTACCGAGCTCTCCCCCTTGACCCTGTTGATAGTTCCAACCACGAATACTTTGTTGAGTCACTATTTAAAAGGCTGCAGCCTTTAAATATGTGGGTGTCGTGTGGATCTTGTGAGGCCCACTGGACATATCAAACCAACGGATCACTTTGTCAAGGCTGTAAGGCTTTCATTTCCCCTGTTGTGCCTGTGATTTTATCACACAAATAAACAGACACCGAAGCTTCTGCTGGAGCCTGAAGATCTGACAAAGGCTATTTTGTAAGTCTTATCTGTGTTACTTATGCAACGTTGACACAGGAATACACAGGAAAAAACCCAGAGCGAAGCCTCTTTGTCCTAAATAAGCAAACAGGTTTGATGCTTACGACATAAACAAGGACAGAAACACTAATTGGAAGCACTGAAGAGGAAATTGTCTTTCGGGTAGTTTGTATACAGGAAACATATGTCCTGTCACTTCCTTTATATACAGCCTTATAACACAGACTGAGCTGAGTGATTATAAATACATGAACGAGGTAATATAAGATATTATGGGAGACAGGATATCAACAATAGGGATTTAATAATGAAATAAGAGCTAATATCTCAAGCTCACTCAGAGATAAGTGACATATGTTTCACCGTTTCTAACTGACAACAAGGGGAATGTGTTTGGAAAAACTAGTAACTCAGTGTCCATCAAGTCATCGGCTCAGACACACTAATGCACTCCTAGATGAAGTTTGTATGTCTTAACTTGAGCTAAACATCTGAGGCATGTACACGAGACGTCCACTTAAAAGCTGCTCCGTCAGTCTGCACCAGCTGGCGCCGCATTTTAATTTGGCAACAACGGCGGCATTAATTTATTTCTGACGGCTTGATGGCTGATTCCTGAGGAAAGAGGAGGAAAGCAAGCCAGATGTAATGCTTTCACACGCATACTCATCTCCTTTCATCTCCTTCCTTCAACACATACTGTTTATGTTGCCAGAATAAAATAGGCTAGAGAGCACTCAACTGAAAATCCCATTGAGAGTAAAAGACGCTCACCCTCCTCCTTTAACTTCACTCGGCGCTCTTTAAACAAAAACGAAACACATCAGAGCGGGAAACGTAAACTCGTGTCGGGCAGTTTTTGTCTTTTGACGAATGACGAGCTGAAACAAAAAAGCCTCCCATCGGATGCATTAAATGCCCTTTGCACCGTTTGCCCATAATGTTTCTATTGTGGTGTGAAAAAAGACATTTTATGTTGCAAACGTCTGATAGCAACACAATGAATAATTTAAAAAACTAACATCACCCAGGTCCACTTAAACAGTTCTGCAGAGGGAGCCCGGCACTCGTACAAGTCTTTCCAGCACTAATGACAAACAAGTGCAGCCTACTTCGATGCAGCAGATGCTCAGCTGATGTTTGTTCTCACCTTGATTTCTTGCCAGATGTCTTATCGGCACTGTGGGCTAGCTGCCCACCGAGGAGAGTTAGAAAGTAGACACTCATTAAATAAGACGGTGCTTTATATGAAAGCAAGCTCCAGTTTTTCCTGGAGCAACAACAGAAGCAGATTGTAATCCGGCTTAAGAAAAAACTGCTGACCAAAAGACTTCTGCCTGCCATCAGGGTCACGTCAAGTCCAGTGTCATATTTTGGGATATTTGGGGGTGAACTTTGAACTTTGCCAGATCTTTTTGCACAGTAGTGGACAATCAGTTTGCTTTTGGACCTTTATGTAAACTAAATGATAACTACTTAATAATTCTCTTGAAGAGATGCATCAGGTAACGTCCTCTTGTAGCACTGATTTAAGCCTCATTTGTCCAAAAGTTATTCATTTGTTAGATGGAAAAGAAAGAGTGGCATACTGTAGTCGCGCCACAGTCTGGGTCTTTTGGACTTGAATCAATAATATTAATGAGCCTCCTCTGCAAGAGAGATCTGCTGCTGACTCAAACACACTTGGTTCTCTTTGGTTACACATCAAAAGATCTTTAAAGGCAGTAAGGGACATAAAAACGTCGGCTTAGACTGAAGTCCAGGTTATGTCTGCTGTTACCATCTGTCTGGCATCTCAACTCATTTCTTCATTAATCTGAGCATAAGCAGGATCGTCACTAAAAAACCTGACAGTCCTTGTTTTCAGTTTCATGCTGAAACAATCCAGAAATGCAGTTTCTCAGTTAATGTTCACAACATTCGTCACATTGCCTCCCATTTCCTTATCAGGTATCTGACGGACACAACACTCACCACTCCAACATAAACACATACTAGACTTTAAACAGTGATATTGGGCCAAGCTGTATAACATCTCAGATTCTGACTAAAGAGAACTGAAGGAGCAACAAGTGTTTAAAAGATCATTGTCTGAGGATATAATCCATTATTTGTTTTAATCAGATTGACAGTGAACAGTAAAAAGCAGTATTAAGAAACTAGAAACAGAAGTTATTTTTCATAGGTACTGCAAATATGAAAAATAAATTAGTGGGGAAAAGCACTACAACTGTAGTCTGGAAACATTAATATAATTATAATCATTGTAAAAAATAAAGCTGACTACTGATTTCACCAACCGTGGATTATTTTTAGAACATAACTCTCGCGATAAACGAGGGGGCGCTGTATATCAAAGTAGCGGGTAAGGCCTAGCAGACTCAATCCGGTCCACTCGCCTGTGCCGAGACACCGATCAGCCAGCGCTGACTCAGTTATCATGTTGAGTAGCCCTTCTCATTGTTGTCATGAACTGGATATCGTCTTTGTCCTGCCTTCCTCAAGAATCAAGTAAAAATAAAAAAATAAAAGTCGCATTAATATTTTACTTAAATCTGTTAAATAATCAGAACTATGACTCAGAATTCTTGAATGAAGTTTCCCTCGTTCTGCTCGATGTGTTCAGATGACATATATTCACTATATCAGCTTTAGGGCGTCAGCATGTCAGTTTGTTTGTAGTGTATCATGGCGCCTCCCAGGGGTTAACAGAAGCTGAATTAATACATCCGCTTCTCATCTGGATGCATTTGGCCTCATCAATAAATTTCCCCCAGGCATAGGAAAGGTTACCTAATGACATTTAAGCAGCACTGACATTAAGCAGTATATACATAACCATCACAGCACATGAAGAAAATCAAAGTCCCCTGTTACAGGAAAAAAAGAGAGAGAGAAATAATTGGGAATCATATCACTGACTCATTTCCTGTGTTACTGTGATGCTGATTCACCAGCCAGGCAAAGAAAACCAACACACATACATGAAGCTTTCCTGCGTTTCTTAAAAATACTTTCCGAGGGTGCCTTCGTATGTCTTCCAAACACACAACTGGCAGAGACTGCACGATGTAGGGTATGCATAGGGGCGCACACAAACATGTATACGAGGGTTTAACACAGTGCTTTGCCAATATTGTTTCAACCGGTTTGCTATTTATTAATTTAATTTAATTGAAACTGAAAGAGAGGGAAGACAGAGAATAGATGAGTAATGATAGAAGAAAAACAGGACAGAGACTGCATTCATACAGTCTCTGTCACTGTGTGTGTGTGTGTGTGTTGCCCGAGGAACAGTTGATGGATTTGCTGCTTGACTGCTCACACAGATTGGTGCCTGCTGTGATGGCAGCCTTGAACTGAAATTACGTGCACACTCTCACATACACAAAGGGAACTACACATAATTGCAAAAAAACTGTGTGCGCACACGAGTGTATTTGTGTGTATTCTTAAGTTGGGACGAGCGGGCGTGTTGCCTCCAGGAGGCCATTTAAAGCTCTGTGGAAGGATGGATGAACACAAGGCCAGCCGAAGCACCAGAGAAGATGAGACAGGTTCAAAATGCTGTGTTTATGCATTGATTAGTAGCTAGGCTTTTTTTTACCCACTGATAGGTGCGTAATTTTTTAGCAAATCAGTCATAAAGCAGTCGACTCCTCTGATTATTATCTTTTGTTCAAAAAAGTGTGTGAAATGTTTTTGAAGTGAAGAGAAAACAGGGATTAGTTTAAACGTCCTGAAGGATCTCAGAGCCGCTTCCTGAGCTCAGTTTTCCAGTTACTCTGATGATAGGCTGAGATCATAGTTCATCCAGGTCTTGTTAACTCCTCCCTGATGACACAAATGAGAGGTGGACAAATAGTTTGGTCTTGAAAGTTGTGAAGATTTGTGTTTTGTTCCCATGTTTGGGCTAAACAGGGATAGCAGGGAGAAAGAACGTTCAACGACACCATCTATTAATCCACCAATAACGACGGAGCCTGAGAAAAGATTCTGTCTTACACAAAAACTACTTTACCTCACACTCATTTCTCCCCAGTTCCATCAGGATATATGAGTTTTTATTAAATGCCACATACGATCATTAGCTGACATCAGGTGTTTGAACCAGGTAGCTGTGAATTCCCTATGGAGACGCTGAGGACAATAAATTGTATGTAAAAGTAGCTATATTGGACATATATGTTCAATTAAATTAAAGTGTGTCAATAATCTGTATATGTATGTCTCTTTATGTGATTCTTATTTCCTTCTGTGGCTCTTAGTGTGATTTAATTTGACACCCTTGATTAAAGAATGAAACACATTGGTTAAAAACTGAATGACCATTGAATGAATGGGATCATCTCTAGTGGAAAGTTACTGAGACAGTGTTGTTTAGACTAGAATGAGAGAACTTCTATAATAAAACTGTTAGGGGCACACCACCATTTTGAGATCCACGGCAGCGTGTCATGCAGGACGCATCTCCCTTTTAGAAGTAATAAAGTGTTAAATGGTCTACTGAGCAGTGTTTTGTCTTCCATCGGATGCCTCTGAGAAATCCAAAGAACTCGGTGAAGTGTTGATATTTACAATTGGGGGCTCGTCCGGGATTCCAATAGGAGGCTGAGGAAGATAGATTGGGCGATCTGGACACAAAAGAAGGTGTTGATATTTACACCTTCTTTTGTGTCTTTTTCTTCATTTTGAGTATAAAGCGATGAAATTAAATTGTCATACGTTGTACTTGGGTAGGGGTTGTGGTGACACGGAGATTTATTTATTCATTTTAAAAATGGAGGCAAGCCCAGAATTTGTAATAAAACACTGATAATGTAACGATATTGCAGATTATTTGAATGTTGCATACATACACACACAAAGGCAAATATAAACTGGAAAAAGGGATAAAATGTAAATCATTCAAATTTCCCGCCAAAACTGCTGGTAAGTTATCATAGCCATCATTTGGAGTAGATGTCCCCAAGCCCCACGGCACGGACCGTGGTCGTTTGGGCCACAAGACTTGAGGCTCGGGTGTGAACTTTATGGGTTTTATTGGTTTTTATCGTTAACTCGGTTTCCCTGGGTCTTTTCCCGTGTGTTATGAATAAATCTTTTTTTTGGTACCAGTACTGGTTTTATTTTGTTGTATTTATCCGCAACACCTTAAAGGTCGGTGTGTGAAAATATTGTCGGACATAAACCGGTCTGTGGCGCAAAAAAGGTTGGGGGGCCGCTGCTTTAGCATCAGGGATTTTGGGACAAGACCCTCAAAGTCAAACTTTTCTCAAACCTGAGGTAAGAATACCACTGATTGATGAATTAAATGGCTATCCAGGCAATCGAAACATGGAAAGTCAACTACCTCTGCTTTTATTTAAATGAGAACCGTTGTTGGGTGCTGATTAAGCTCACATCCCACGAGGCCAGAGAGCAGCGGTCCGGGTTATAGTCTAACCCAGCGGTCCCCAACCCCCGGGCATCGGACCGGTACCGGTCCGTGAGTCGTTTGGTACCGGGCCGCGAGAGTTGAGGCTCAGGTGTGAAATGTATGGTTTTCAGGGTTTTTATCGGTTTTCAGCGTTATTTTGTTATCGTTTTTATCGTTAACTCGGTTTTCCTGGGTCTTTTCATGTGTGTTATGAATAACTCTTCTATTTTTCAGTACCGGTACTAGTTTTATTTTGTTGTATTTTTCCACGACACCTTAAAGTCCGGTCCGTGAAAATATTGTCGGGCATAAACAGGTCCGTGGTGCAAAAAAGGTTGGGGACCGCTGGTCTAACCCACAGGCCTTTGCTACATGTCTTCCCCCTCTCTCTCCCCTCTTTGCTGTCTCTATCCAAAAAAAGCAAAATGCCAATAAATAATATAAAATAAAATAAAAACATCCAACAGAACACCCCTGTTAGACTAATGAACAAACCATTTGCTTTTCGAGGTAAAATGCATTTTTCTTCCTCTTTATTTTACATGAACATCGCACATATTCAAAATATAAATAATAGTCATCTAGAACCCCGCTCATCGCTTTAACGCAACAAACACGTTGGCTCATCTCATTCGAACCAGACTGATAGAGAGCTACAGTCTTGACACTAAAGCCAGAGAAGCAGTACAAGCAAGAGTGAAAGTCACGACCCAGCAGGTACTTCAAACAGCCCTGACACTGATTGAGACTAAGTGGCAGGATGAGTCAGTAAACACTGTAGGGCTTCATCCAGTAGCAGTGAACAAAGGATGTTTGCACCCACACATGTCGTGCATAAATTAAAGTATATTTATATAAGAAGGGCACTTCTGATACGTTTTTAATGTGCTTGTTCAAATTCATGTCCACTTAAGGGCAATTTACTTCCTGAGTTTGAAAGTTGGATTTAAACAGACAAAAAGATTTGAGTTCAAGCCAGCAGAGAGGTGACTTTGGTGATAGAGTCCTCTTGGCTGTGCAACATTTGAAATCAATAAAAGACATAATTGACTTGAGCTGGCGAATGAGAGGTCATGCCAGAATTTTAAAGTCTTTTATAGTGGATGTCATGTTGTTTAGAGAGAAAGGAAGAGGACATGCAGATGTTTAAGCCATGATTCTTTAAAAAGATCATTTCCTGTCCTAAATTTATGGATGATTGAAGATTAAGTATCATCTGGATAAAGACCATCTAATGTTCTGAAAGTGTAAACCTTTGTTTCTGACAGGCAGTGCTGACAGTCATAACAAAAGCAAAAAGCAAAGCAGCGAGTGGACATCCGTGTCATCCCGCAAAGTGTGAAACTTTGTGCTGAAACTTTTTGGTGTAACCTCATTAGCGGTGACAGTGTCCGTCGCTGTGCTTTCTCAGCATCCAGTGAAACTGATTTTGTTTTGTTCCATTGTGACATGTTGATCCCCCCCCCACACACACACCCCATCTACCCCCCATTCTGTCTGTCTTTCTTTTTTAGTGGTGCATCAGGGAGCAGCAGTGAATCAGAAAGCAGCTCAGAGTCTGACACCGACGAGTCTGAGAGCAGCTCCAGTGACAGCGAGTATAATCAGGCCTCCCGCACAAACACTCCAGAGGTAGGATGACAACTCGATCTGTGTGTGTGTGTGTGTGTGTGTGTGTGTGTGTGTGTGTGTGTGTGTGTGTGTGTGTGCTTGTGTGTATTTATGCAGATTTCCTGGTAACTGTGTGCACACAGTGGGTACCAACTGGGTAAACACACAATTTATTGGGAGAAAATGCTAACCATTGTTAAAATGGTTAAATACAAATAAGTAAATATTATATTCCCTTATGTTTAATGTATTGTAAAATAAATGAAGAGTCATGAAAGGTGATCCTTTTTCTCAGCTGTTAGATCTCATTTAGCCAGTTTTTTTCTGTATCACATGCAGTAATGTGTTAAAGTCTTGAGCCACCCTTCGATTCTTTAGATTTTTCTAGGAATGGTCCTGGGATTTATTGAAACATGCAAAAATAAATGGAAATACAGTACCTAAGGCAAAAGCAGAGTTTGTAGTTCTAATAGGTTAAAAAAGTCTGTAAGTCAGTTAGGGATGGGTATCGTTTAGGTTTTATCCGATACCGGTGCCAAATCGGTACTTTTGAAACGGTGCCGGTGCTCAAACGGTGCTCAAACCGGTGCTTAAAGAATGGAGAACACAAAATTGGTCCAAAAACCTCTCATGTTCAGCTGTTTTTTGTAAAAATATAACAATGTTAGCCTTTTCTGCAGCTATGGGGCATATATGGTATCACTCTTTGCTGGAAGCAGTGCTTAAACAATGGAAAAAACACAAACTTTGTCCTAAACCTCTCATGTTTAACTGTTTTCCACTTTTTCTTTGGTCATTTTAGCCTTTTTAGCCAGGGTGAAGGGAGTATCTGCCATCAAACAAGAAGACAGCAGCATGTAGCTATGATGATGTTTGCTAGTTCACCTTACATGCATTAATGTAATAACGTGGTTAGCCTACTCACGCAGAGAAGAACGGCTGCTGCTGCCATCATCATCCGTCATCATTTCTGCTACACTGGCAGGGCTAGGGGCCAGGACTCTCCTCTTAGTGTTTTTGGGGGATGTTGCATAACAGGCAACCCACCCGCAGTAGATGTGCTCGGTGTGAGGTCTCGCAGCAAGCTATCAAATACGGCGCATTTCTGGGCTTTTAAAAAAAACGCTATGCGTCGCCAGGTGTTTCATCGGATTTGAGGTGTTACCTCCTTTGACAGTATCACAGTATCAGCTTAAAGCACTTGTTGCAGGCTGCTGAGTTTGCATCTTTTGCTATGAAGTACAGCCAGACTTTTAACCGCTTCGCCTTGGGCATTTTTAATCTGTAGCTCTGCTTTAACAGAACGTACGTACGTACCTGGCCCCGCCTACTATCCTCGGAAACGTAAAATGATTGGCTAGAATCTAAAGTGTATCACAGCTCAGGAAAAAAAAAGCACCGAAATAAAGCACCGAAATGTGCGCTGCTTTTCGGTCTGGTTACTACCGTTTATGTCAGAACCGGTGCCATCATGGCACCGGACACCGGTACCCATCCCTAAAGTCAGTTGATATGAGCGCCATCCGACCTCACAAATCACATGATAGGCTAGGTTTCACAATGAGTTCACCTGAAATCTTGGCTGATTGTGACCTACACCCGTCTTCACACCTTGGCTTGTTCAAGGTTCAAGGTTCAAGGTTCTTTATTATTTGTCACATGCATAGTTATACAAGTATAACACACAGTGAAATGTAGCCTGACACGCTCCTTGACACGTGCAAAAAAAAATTATATATACTATATATATATAAATATATATATAGTATATACATTGGGTGAATGTGCAGTAGTAGCAGCAAGCAGGTGAATTCTGTACATTAATATGGATAGACATCTGACTATTTTACAGGATAGACAATATAAACATATTTAAAATTAAAGGAATTGAAATGTACATTGTGCCTTGGTTTAGAGTGTCTGGAAGAGAGTCCTGTCTCAGTCAATTATAGATGATGTGAGCGGGCGGGTGTGTGTGTTTAGGGCACGGATGGCTTGGGGATAGAAGCTCCTCTTGAGTCTCTCTGTCCTTGCCTGGAAGATGCGGAACCTTCTACCAGATTGCAGAAGTTGGAACAGTTTGTTGCCAGGATGGGACGGGTCCTTCAGTATCTGCGCTGCTCTAGTCCGGCATCTCCTGGTGTAGGTGTCCTGAAGCGGGGGGAGAGCAATCCTGCAGCAGCGTTCTGCTGTACGGATCACTCTCTGGAGAGCTTTTTGGTCCTTCACACAGCTGTTCCCAAACCACGATGTCATGTTCTGTGTGAGGATGCTCTCCACAGCGCCTGTATAGAAAATCCTGAGGATCTTTGGAGAGACCCTGAACTTCCTCAGTTGTCGTAGGTGATACAGGCGCTGCCTAGCCTTTTTGGTCTGGACCTGAATGTGGGCAGCCCATGTCAGGTCTGAGGAGATGTGGACACCAAGATACTTGAAGGACTGCACCCTCTCCACTGGAGCTCCATTGATGATAATGGGCTTGTAGTCTCTGTGCTGACTCCTTCTGAAGTCCACCAACAGCTCCTTGGTCTTGCTGACGTTCAGCTGGAGGTGATTGTCCTGGCACCACGATGCCAGATTCTTCACTTCATCCATGTAGGCCGCCTCATCGTTGTTGGAGATAGCACCCAACACCACTGTGTCGTCAGCAAACTTCACAATGGTGTTGGAGCCATGGGTGGCCACACAGTCTGAAGTGTAGAGGGAGTAGAGCAGTGGCGAGAGGACACATCCCTGAAGTGCTCCTGTGTTGATGGTGATGCTGTTGGAGAAGCACCTGCCCACCCTCACCACCTGAGTTCTGCCAGTGAGGAAGTCCAACACCCATGCACACAGACGGCTGTTAAGTCCCAGATCCCTCAGCTTTGTGAACAGTCTGCAGGGCACTATTGTGTTAAACGCTGAACTGTAATCAACAAACAGCATTCGCACATAGTTACCCTGTTTCTTGTCCACGTGGCTGAGAGTGGTGGATCTGTTGGATCTGTAGGCGAACTGCAGCGGATCTGTGGTGTCTGGGATGGAGGAGGAGATGATGTTCTTCAGCAGCCTCTCAAACACCTTCATTACTACCGAGGTCAGTGCAACTGGCCGGTAATCGTTCAGGGATGAGGGTTTGCTGTTCTTGGGCACAGGGATGATGGTGGATCTTCTGAAGCATGTGGGGACCACAGACTTCGCCAGGGACTCGTTGAAGATGTAAGTGAACACACCTGCTAGCTGGTCAGCACAGCAGCGCAGCAGATGGCCGGTGATGCCGTCTGGCCCCGCCGCTTTCCTTGTGTTCACTCTCCTCAAAGTCACTCGGACGTCATGCTCCGCGATGCTGGTCACCGGTCTCTCGCTGATGACGTCACTGTCCTCGGTAGTCAGGCGGTAGATAGCATTAGCCGCCTGGCTAACCTCGAAACGGGCGTAGAACTGATTCAGCTCGTTGGTGAATGCAGAGTCAGCGTTGATCAGCGCAATGTCCCTGGCTTTGTAGTCTGTAATGGTGCGTAGTCCGTGCCACATACTCCGTGTGTCGCCCTGGTGGAAGTGGGACTCCACACGTTCCCGGTACCGGCGTTTGGCATCTCTCACCGCACGCCGTATGAGGCCGCTTTGTAGGCGCTCATATCGCCAGTGGCGAGACCCGCGTTGTAGGGGGCGGTCCTGGCGTTTACTGCAGTGCGGATCGATCTGTCCATCCACGGTTTCTGGTTTGGGAATGTGGTGACTCTCGCAGTGGGGATAATCTCCTCCACTAGCATATTGACGAAGCATACTGCTACTTCCGTAAACTCGTTGATGTCGACTGCGCATGCTCTGAACATGTCCCAGTCTACGTCGTTGAATGCGTCCTGTAGCGTAGCTTCTGATTGGGCAGTCCACCGTTTTACCTCCCTCGTGGTCACGTCTTCCCTCCGTATGCTTTGTTTATACTGGGTGATGAGGAAGATGGCGTTGTGGTCAGACTTCCCAAAAGCCGGGTGTGAGACCGCTTTGTAGCCCTGCTTGTATGGCGTGTAGCAGTGATCCAAAATTCGATCCCCTCTCGTTGGACACAAGACATGCTGGTAAAAGTTTGGCATGACTTGTCTGAGGTTTGCTTTGTTAAAGTCTCCTGCTACAATGAGGGCTGCGCACGGGTCCTTGTTTTGAAGCGAGCTCAGCACATCATGTAATTCGGACAAAGCCATACCTGTGTCCGCTTGGGGTGGGATGTAGACCGCCGTGGCGATGACCGAGTTGAACTCACGGGGCAGATAGAAAGGGCGGCACTTAATGCTCAGGAACTCCAGATGTGGCGAGCAGCCGCTGGAGAGAGTAGAAATGCTCCTGGCATCACAACACTTTCTGTTTACCATGAAACACACTCCCCCACCTTTGGTTTTGTTTGACTCTGCCGTTGTGTGGTTAGGTAGAGGATCAATAGGGGGTCCATTGTCCCTCTTGGGGGGACACTCCCACAGGGCTTAAATCTGCGACTCTCCAGTGTAAGGACGGAACTGAGTGAACAAGCCGTTCTCAGAAAACTTGGAGAATTATTCCTTAAGATTAATTTAAAAGTGGTAAGATAGAAAGCTAGGCTCCTTTTATATAAAGATAAAGAAATGAGGGGTCACTCGAGATTTTTACACAGTACTGTCAACAACGCACCAATACAAACACTGAGGCTGTGAATATCTTCAGCTCTGACAAATCTCTCCAATTTTATTTTCATTTTATAAGAGGCAGATCCCCTTTCACTGCTATTCTCCCGATTCACAGCTTCTCACTTTACTGTAAATCTTACTGTCTGTAAATTAAATGAACTCTCCCCACTCTGTCTTGTCAGTGCTCTGAAAGTCATAAAACTCCATCTGCAGAAAAAACAAATTACGACAATATTTATCGCATTATTTCAATGCCTCGACGCTGCTTGGGTTTATAGGCGTGTGCCGTGAAACACACTGGAAGAAACTGATGTAAAGAGACAAAGCAGTAAAAAAATCACAGCACAAACAAAATAAAAAGTTGTCTTTTTCCTCCTATTAGCCCGAGCCTCCGTCAACCAACAAGTGGCAGCTGGACAGCTGGTTGAATAAGGTCCAAGCTCAGACCAAACCCCTGGTTCCCCCACAACAAGAACATCATGGCACAGGTTGGTAGACATGGAAGGTTAAAGCCATTCTGTCCACGAAGAACTGCAGGATGTGCTAAATAGCCTAGATAAACATATCTTGGTTAGGTTACAATTACCTATTCTAGTCAAATGGTCCACTGCTTAGGCTCCATCAACCAGGGTCCAGAGACATTCTCCCCAGGCAATGAGGCACCGGGAGTGGGTACGGCTGCCAAAACTAAGCCCTGTGGATCGAGCAGTACGCCTGTTCCAGCTGCACCTACAGTGGAGCACAAGGACACGAGGGCAGCTTTCTGGTAGGTTTGTTTAGAATATTGCTAAAGTAGCTCTTCAAAATAGCATCTGCTGAATGAAAGACTGAATGAAAGACTAATTGTACGTTGCAGCTGGCAAAAATGTGTCTTAACCATCTATATATGAAAAAAATGTGTTTTGTTTTCTTCAGCCCGGGCAGAGAGAAGGCAAAGGCCAAGCTGAGTCAGAAGGCCTCGGGGGAGGGCCAGAGGTCTAAGATGAGGCTGTCGCTGGGCCTGTTGTCGGGGCCCGAGGTCACAACCCCAAGGAGGAACACCACAGGGAAGAAACAGCCCAGACGGACAGAGAGGTCAAACAGCGTGGAGGATAATCAGAACCAGACATGGAACAGAGCAAACCAGCACAGGTAAGAAATAAAGGAAATGATGATTGTGTTTGCTTGTGTTTTACTTCTAATATAGTAGAAGCTTTGTTGGAGTAGTAATTGTTTGTTGTTGTTAACAACGTTTTTTCATTGTAGACACAGAAAAGTAGTTCTTCAAAATAGATATGTAACACTGGCAGGACAGATTCATATAAGATAAATATAGTGCTGTAAAATCCTCACCATAGCATATATTCCCTCTAATGGCTGAATATAATATATATAATAATGTAATATAATATATAACCACTGAGTTCAGCTGGCATGCTCACATCTGTCACATCTGTTGTGATATACTGTAGTGGACATGGATATAATTTTTTGAAGTCATAGTGTACATATATATATATATATATATATATATATATATATATATATATATATATATATATATATATATATATATATATATATGTATATATATATATATATATATATATATATGTATATATATTGTGGCTGTTCAACTTGTAGCCAAGCATCTCACTGATCACTGCTGCCGTATTGTTGAACAGCCACAAGGGGCAGTACCCTCCATGGAGAAGGAGGCTAGAGGACAAGATCAAAGTAGCACGGAGGGAGGTTAGCCAACTAACGGAGTTGCAGAAAGGTGCGACAAAGAAGGTGCATAAGAAATACAGCAAGCTGTCCATACCTGAGGCCTTGGAAACTGCCAAGCAAAGACTCACAGCCTTGGCCAGCCGCTTGAGGAGGTACACCAGAGAGATAGAAGGCAGGAGAATAAGAAGAAGAAGAAGAAGAAAGTGTGTACTTTATTGTACTTTATTGAGCCCCGTAGGGAAATTCCTTTCTGCATTTAACCCATTCACTCAGTGAAGCAGTGGGCAGCCATTGGGCGCCCGGGGAGCAGTGTGTAGGGACGGTACCTTGCTCAGGGGTACCTCAGGGTAGCTGTTAAGGGGAATCGAACCCCCGACCTTCCGATCATGGGGCAACTACTCTACCTACTGAGCTATCCCTGCCCTCAGATAAACCAGCTGTTCTCCACAGAACCAGCAAAAGTGTACTCTCAGTGGCAAGGGAACAATAAGAGAACAGCACCACCAAGGCTGGAGACGGAGCAATACTGGAAGGGCATATGGGAGAAGGACGCAACCCACAACGGCAATGCTCAGTGGCTAGTGGATCTGAGGGCAGACCACAGCGACCTCCCTGAACAGGGTCCAGTAACCATCACAGTGGCAGATATCCAAGAAAGGGTCTCCAGTATGAAGAGTTGGACAGCACCAGGGCCCGACATGGTTCACGCCTACTGGCTAAAGAAGCTGACTGCACTCCACGAGCGCCTGGCAGCACAAATGAACCAGCTGCTAGTTAACGAGAGACACCCGGAATGGCTAACCGAAGGTCGGACGGTCCTGATCCCCAAGGACCCCAAGAAGGGACCGGTCCCCTCCAACTACCGACCAATAACCTGCCTCAGTACTACATGGAAGCTCCTGTCAGGCATCATATCGGCTAAGATGAACAGGCACATGGGTCAATACATGAGCGGGACACAGAAAGGAATTGGCAAGAATACCAGAGGCGCAAAACACCAGCTACTGGTAGACAGAACAGTCAGCCGAGACTGCAAGACCAGACTGACCAACCTGTGCACTGCCTGGATTGATTACAAGAAGGCCTATGACTCAATGCCCCACAGCTGGATACTGGAATGCCTAGAATTGTACAAGATCAATGGGACCCTAAGAGCCTTCATCAGGAACTCAATGGGGATGTGGCGTACAACACTAGAGGCCAACTCCAAGCCCATAGCACAAGTCACCATCAAGTGCGGGATCTACCAAGGAGATGCTCTGTCCCCACTGCTGTTCTGCATAGGCCTGAACCCCCTCAGTGAGATCATTAACAAGGCTGGCTACGGATACCGACTACGGAACGGAGCAGTTGTCAGCCACCTCCTGTACATGGATGACATCAAGCTGTATGCCAAGAGTGAACGAGACATCGATTCACTGATCCACACTACCAGGCTATACAGCAATGACATTGGAATGTCGTTCGGACTGGAGAAGTGTAGTCGGATGGTAACAAAGAGAGGGAAGGTAGTCAGAACTGAGGGGATTGAACTACCAGAAGGCAACATTGCAGACATAGAGGACAGTTACAAGTACCTGGGGATCCCGCAGGCGAATGGGAACCATGAAGAGGCCGCTAGAAAAGCTGCAACCACCAAGTACCTGCAGAGGGTCAGGCAAGTCCTGAGGAGTCAGCTGAATGGTAAGAACAAGATCCGGGCCATCAATACGTACGCCCTGCCCGTGATCAGGTACCCTGCTGGGGTAATAGGCTGGCCAAAGGAGGAGATAGAAGCCACTGACATAAAGACAAGAAAGCTCCTTACCATGCATGGAGGGTTTCACCCCAAGTCCAGCACCCTGAGGCTGTACGCTAAGCGGAAGGAAGGGGGCCGGGGACTGGTGAGTGTCAGCACCACAGTCCAGGATGAGACAAGGAACATCCAAGAATACATTGGGAAGATGGCCCCAACTGACCGAGTGCTCAGTGAATACCTCAGGCAGCAGAAACCCAAGAAAGAGGAGGGAGACGAGGAACCATCATGGAAGGACAGGCCCCTGCACGGTATGTACCACCGGCAGATAGAGGAGGTGGCTGATATCCAGAAATCCTACCAGTGGCTGGACAAAGCTGGACTGAAAGACAGCACAGAAGCACTAATCATGGCAGCACAAGAACAAGCTCTGAGCACAAGATCCATAGAGGCTGGGGTCTATCACACCAGGCAAGACCCCAGGTGCAGGCTGTGTAAAGATGCCCCAGAGACAATCCAGCACATAACAGCAGGGTGCAAGATGCTAGCAGGCAAGGCATACATGGAACGCCATAACCAAGTGGCCGGCATAGTGTACAGGAACATCTGTGCCGAGTATAACCTGGAAGTCCCGAGGTCAAAATGGGAGATGCCCCCAAGGGTGGTGGAGAATGACCGAGCTAAGATCCTGTGGGACTTCCAGATACAGACGGACAAAATGGTGGTGGATAACCAACCGGACATAGTGGTGGTAGACAAACAGAAGCAGACGGCCGTAGTGATCGATGTAGCGGTTCCGAATGACAGCAATATCAGGAAGAAGGAACACGAGAAGCTGGAGAAATACCAAGGGCTCAGAGAAGAGCTCGAGAGGATGTGGAGGGTGAAGGTTACGGTGGTCCCCGTGGTAATCGGAGCACTAGGTGCGGTGACTCCCAAGCTAGGCGAGTGGCTCCAGCAGATCCCGGGAACAACATCGGAGATCTCTGTCCAGAAGAGCGCAGTCCTGGGAACAGCTAAGATACTGCGCAGGACCCTCAAGCTCCCAGGCCTCTGGTAGAGGACCCGAGCTTGAAGGATAAACCGCCCGCAGGGGCGTGCTGGGTGTTTTTTTTTTTTTATATGTATATATATATATATATATATATATACATATATATATATATATATATATACATATATATATATATATATATATATATATATATATATATGTGTGTGTGTATATATATAAATTTTAAGCTAGAGCTACAAAAGTCTTATTTTCATCTCCCAGGTGAATGTCTCGAGCTCCTCTGAGAGCCAGTTACCTAAAAAGCAAAAACTGTCTTAAGCCGTATTGACCTACTCGAGCTGAGCACATTCTACACTACACTTTGTTACTATGTGGGCTGTGCCATAATGTACAAGGGCAGGGTTTGTGTGCATCTGACTATAGTGATATCTCTTTTAATCAATAAAATTGAGCCAGATATTTCCATCTTAGCTGTCTCTGTAAAGCAGCACATGAAGAAGACACTGGTGCACTTTCATCATTTCAACATAAGCCCGACAGTTTGAGATAAAAATCCACAGCAGCCTATATTCTGATGTGTAACTGGCTCTATAACTGATACAGTGCTTGCTATTGACTAAACTATTACAATTACTGTTAGGAACTTTACCACCTGCTTCACACTGCAGCTTAGAGCTAACAGAGGTTCCCGTGGATCACTGAGCTGTCTGGCACATGGCCACTGAAGACTGTCACTCCCTCTGAGCTGAACAGTGCTGAGACTGAGTAGAAGCCATGTCAGACTCTGTGCGCAGCTTGACGTTGGCCTAATTAGGAAAAAAAATAACATTGATTGTTTTTCCTGTTTTTCATTTTCCTCTCCCTCAATCACCTCTTCCTTTTCTTCGTTCCATTTTAAGCTTCCTACGTCCAAGTTTGACTGAATGCATGCTGTTTTCAATTATTTCATGCTGTCACAAGACCAAGCAATGGCAAGCATTACCTTCTATTGTTTATCATGTAGCTTGGGCTTCACTGCCTTGCTCAAGGGTGAATCTAGTTCCAGTAGTGAGCCTTCCTCTTATTGTTTCTCCCATTAGCCCTGCAGCGAGGGAGAAGGACCTGTTGCCTCCCCCCTCCCTGGAGCATCAGAACCCCCCGAGGCCGCGTAGTAAACCTCCCGGTGGGAAAACAGCCCCAAGGAAAGAACCTCGCAGTGCTACCAACTCAAACACTAACACAGCCACTCCACCAGCAGCGCTACAGCAAACCCCACTGCCAGTACCTGCTGTCAGTGTAAACCAGGTTAGTTTTAGATGTGTGTGTGTGTGTGTGTGTGTACTGCAGGAAGGTTGCAGACATTTGGAATAGGGCTGAACACCAAGTACAGATGTATCAGACTGTACCCTATACTTATCGCTTTATGCAACTCTACAACAAATGTACTGACTCGTGGTTCCTTCCCTGAAAGGTTCCTGTTTGTAATCCAGTCTCAGCTGTGTGTGAATATATATGAATATATACAGCTATTGTATGCTCATTAATGGAAAAGGGAAATCAGTTTTTCTTAAATACATACACGTAATGCTACATATTTATATTAAAACACCACAAGATGAACACTTTGTTAGGTACATCTGTTGAACTGCTCACTGGGCAGCAACTCAGTGAAATTAGGCAAACATGCTCTATACATGATCAAAGTGAGCATCAGATTGGAGAAGAAAGGTGATTAAAGTGACTTTGAAATGCATGGTTGTTGGTGCCAGATGGGCTGCTTGGCTGAGTGTTTCTGCTGATCTACTGAGATTTCAGAGAATGGTCTCAAAAAGGATTTAGAAAATATCGAGGACAACAGTAACTCAAATAACTGCTCGTTACAACATATGAATGTAGAAGAGCATCCCTGACACCGCAGCACAACACTGCAAACCTCGCAGCAGCAGAAGACCACACATGATGCCATTTCCTTCAGCTAAAAACAGCAAACTAAGGATATCATTTGCACAGACTCACTCAGATAGATGGTGGATGGTCAGGATGTCTCGTCAACAGTTCAGGCTGCTGGTGATGCAGTGGTGTGGAGGATATTTTCTTGGCACACATTGGGTACCAACAGCTGCAACCTTAGCAGGGCTGCAGCGACCCAAATATCACTGAAAAGCACAGAGACGCTGCTTTCAGGAAGCGTGGGAATTCTTTCAGTTTAGCAAAGGGTTTTAGAAAAACATCTGTGTGACGCCAGCGACAGGTTAGCCTCCCTGAGCATCTCTTTATGACCACAGTGCACCCATCTGCTGATGACTGCATGCAGCAGGATAATGTTCAATATCACAAAAGCTCAAACCGCTTTCTTCATGACAGTGAGCTCACTGTAGATCTACAGCAACTGTGTGATTCCTTAAAGAATTAGGGCAAAAGGGGCGTCCAACCCGGTACTAGCAGGGGGTACCTAATGACGTTGGTGGTAGTGTTACATTGTAACAGAGTGTTTTTAACTCAAGTGGAAGAACGGGAGGATTTAAATGGTTAAACAGCAACAAACATTCAAAATGCTAAAAGGAAATCATAAAAATGTTGACCTAATGTAACTTTAACGCTGCAGTGAGGCTGAACAGTAATAAGAAGCCCTAGAAAACGTGTAAACAAATAACGCTGATGATTTCCTTTTCAGATGTTTTCATGTTGGCTGATCTCTGTGATGCTGCTGTCTTTCGTCATTACTTGTTTTGCTTTGAGAACAAATTTCCCCTCCATTGTTCTGCTGTCAGGTTGTGGAAATTGTTCTCGTAAAACTCATCTGCTGACAAATTAGCAACTAACACGTTAGCAGCTGTCAGCGATGTTACAACAAGATTACACTGAGGAAAACTGCAGTAACCAGCAAACAGCAGCTCAGCTGTTACAGCCCACAGAGAAGACTTGAAGAAGTGACCCGGCAGCATGACGTGCCCGACTCTGACAACTGCCACCTCTGCGTCAGCAGCCGGAGCTACAGGCGCCCCGACAGCCCCTCAGAGCTCCAAACTTTAATTCGCTCACACAGTACTTAGAATTTATTTAACAACTAATTACTTAATGCCTAATTATCATCATGTTCTCTTTTGTTTTCATCAACTTCAGGGAAACAACATAAAAGTTCGAATACTTTTCCACATATCCCACTGCAAAGATTTACCCACAGTACTGAGCATGAACTGAAAGGGGACCTAATATTCTTATTTCAGAATAACCATCGTTTATTTTAGGCCAGACGTTAGTGAATCCTCTCAATTTACCAACTGTCGGAAGCAAGCCCTTTACAGCCTTGCTGTTTTCTGATTGGTTGCCCCACATATACACAACTTTTCATGGTAACACTTAATAATGGCGTCCACGACTAACGGGTCCCCTGTAATTAAATGGACTTTCAATGTATTTTACCTGAAATTAGATCATTATATTTACCTATAAACACTTAAAGGTAGATACACTAGAATAGGATAGAATTATATTGTAAGTAAATTCAAGTTTTCTGAAGGTAATTTTAAGTAATGCGTAAGTAATTTTAAGAATTGCATAACTTCATATATTTTATAGAAATAAAGCAACACAAAAATATATATAATGTAAGTTTAAGCAGTGTGCAGTGGTCATATTTGGAAAAACAAACATCTTACATCGTAAATTATTTTTTGGGACAGCGGTCGTACTGTGGAAGCTTACATTTTTAGCTCTTTATTTTTTTGCATCTTTATATCTTTATTTGATTTGTTGCTAATTCTGTTGTGTTCAATATTGTTTTTGATTATAAATAAAAGTCGATAAATTAAGTTAGACTTGGTTCCTCCATTACAAGGTCACACATGCCGGCCAGTTTTGATTTTCTCTACTTACACTATCATTTGTGTCATCTTTGCTGTAAAACACATGAAGTGATGCTCTAAAATCAGTCCTCCACTACTTAAACTTCCTTACACAATTCCTTAAAATGACCTAAACACTACATACATTTACTTACAGTATAATTCTTTCTTTGTTTCCTGAGAAAGCTGACTCTTACCGACTTGTCCCAGTGTAGCTACATGTAAATATTTTACCTTGTAAGTTCAAAGTTTTCAATGTCATTTATTTACAGGTGAATTAATACGACGAAGCATTATGAAAAATATATATCACTGTTCATTTTGAGAATAAGGTCAAAATTTTGAGATTAAACTTGAAATATTATTTAAAGAATGAAGTCAACTTTATTCTCAAAATGAGCAATAATATTTCTTTTTTAATGGGGCCCTAATACTGGTTACTGTTACACTTCCACAGCAGTTGTGTGATGCTGCTGTGCTCACAGCCACAGCTGTGTGCCTGAAATGATTATATTTGGGTTATACTGTCTCATTCACATCTAACGGATCCAAAAGTTTAATAAAAATCTACACGTGAGCATTTCGGTCTGAAGTCTGAGATTTTGGCTCTCTTGTACGCACACAGATCAAAGCTAACGATGCTACAGTATATAATTAAATCCAACGGGCTGTCGTTATATTTCATGGTATACATACAGATGTGCCTCTCCTGTCAAGTGTACGCAGGTGAAAATGTCCTTGTTTTACTAAAGAGATATAACCTTTCTTAAATTACCTGAGAATGGAGATGAACGCTAACGTGTGCAATCGGTGCCGTAAGTGCTGTTGCAACATTTGATCTTCTGCCTGTTTTAGTTGCGCAGAGCAGCTGGCAAGATGGCTAATGTCAACAGTGAGGAGAGGTGAACTATGGAGAAAACAGGCCAGAGGAGTTTTGTTCAAGAAAGGAAAAGCTTTTGCCGGCAGTGCAAATAAGCTCTGTGCAAGGGACAGTTTCCCCCTTTTTTCTATTTCAGCAAAACACTACATGGCATTTACTGAGAATGGATTTTGCAGATGGCAACACGCATTGGAAAGATTCCAGAGGGCTGCGTCTGCCAAGCGAGTGGGTTTATACTGACGACTGGGAACATTAGTGGTGTTTTCTTCTCTGCATCTGCCTCTGTAGTTGCTTTCTCGTGTTGCTGTTGCACACACATCGCTGCTCCTCGCTCGCCTTTGTTTCAGTTGAGGATAATTGATCAGTACATGTCTAAAATTAAGCATTCAACATCACAGGGTCAATTTTGATTGGGAACAAGACAAGGGCAGCGATGCAGGTGTAGCTACACAGCACTAAAAATGAAAATAAACTGAGTGGATTGTGGCTGCGTCTGCCAGCTGACACACCTTATTTACAGAAGAAGAAAGAAGGCTTGTCAGAAAGTTAAACTGATGATACACAAACAGCTAGAAGCCAGTTTTCGCTCGTATATATTTATATATACATTTATTTTCCTATTGTTAAAAAATAATCTAAAGAACAAAAACACTAATCAAACCTACAATAAGGCCAAAGCCCATATCCTTCACCTTTGTTATCCAAAAACATGGAATAGTTCGGCATGTCTGCTGCTGTAAATACTAACTACAACAGAAGACAGCCCACAACAAATTAACCATTTTAACCTGTTTAAGTAAAATTTGGTTAAAACGACTGTGCCCTGCGGTGCAGCTTCAGGCATAAACTGTGTAGATGTGACCTGTTTGCAAAGAGTTTGGTCTGTAGGAGATATAAACTAAGCTGAGGCTGAGATCCACAGACAGAGTAAAGGAGCCAGGTTAACCAGTCACTGTTTTTCTTTATCCATCTGTAAAAACAGAATATTACACACTCATATTTAGGTAAGAAAACAGGAGAAAAACTATTAAAATTTAATTGGAAGTTATTCTGTCCTTTCACATTATTTCCATTTCAAATGTAGACTGCTTACAGAGTGTAAGCTAATGACTTTGATGATTTCTGGATTTCCCCAATTTAAATCAAAATTTCACATTATTGTGTCATCGTGTACTGTATGATTCCAAGGATTAAAGAAAGGAGAAAATACTAAGTCTAATATCTACTAATACTAATGTTTATTCAGGTAACATCAGCATCATGTAACTAAAATCCATTTAACCAAACTGAAATTACAATGATGCTCCTGCTAGTAGATAAACAGAGTCTACAGGCAACAGTAAGGAAGCATCCACGTCCATGCTAGTGTCAGGTCATGCTAAATACAACATGTTTGTTTTGTAAATTATCACCATTAAATTAATAATAGCAGACTATGTAGCTGATGTACTAATGCAGCTTCAGGAGGCTATGTCCATCTTTTATATACAGTCTGTGAGAAAAACAGTAAGACAGTAAAGCTTTTCTGAACAATTTCTTCCTATTCTTCATGGATTTTAGATGCACTTGAATATGAAGCCACATATTTTAAAAACTTAAAAGAATTAATGATAATGCTATCAAGACTGAATATCACTGTTACCATCAAAGAGGATATTTCTTTAGTGGACACTCAATGATCTGCTATGTGAGTCACGACTCTAGAAACATAAAGCTTCATGATGTTCATCTTCCAGACCACTTTATATACATCGCTCCCCGGAAGAGCCGTTCTGTCCCTTGCTGGTAATGCCTCCACAATGAGTGTTGGAGCTCCTTCACTATGTCAAAATGGTGATGCTTCAATCTGATTTTTCATTTTGGGGGAAGTGAAAAAAGTCGCAGGGTGCCAAATCATGTAAGTAGTGTGGTAGGAAGTGAATATTGTGTTTGCACAGCTAAAAAAAAGAAAAAAAAAAGTTCTGCGCCTCACCCTGGAAGACAAATTAACTGTGCACAAAGATGAAGAGAACGACGACGTGCTCCTATCAAATCTCTTTGGCTGAGAACTGTGCTCATCAAACACATTATTCCGTGTGAAATTTGGGACATTGAGAAGTTTTCTCTCTGGTCAAGTCTGAGGACCGCTAAGTGAAGGTGGTCAGGACACGGCTCCCAGGAAGCTCAGGAAAAATTCCTGCTTTACCAGAAGCAATCCAGAAGTGCATCGAAACGGGATCTTTAAAGAGAAAACTGGAAAAATTTCTATAATAAAGATGCACTTGTTTATGAAACTGTGCCCTCGCATCTTAGAAAGAACTCAACTAAGAAATGTGAGACGCATCTTTTAATTTGCATGTGACAAACAGACCGCCTGCGCTCAACTGTGTGACTTGTGTGCAGCGAATATCAGTGACATTCAAAACGAGACAGTCAAACATGTTTCTTTTTGCTTCACAGATTAGTGGAACAAGCTGGCAACTCGTGCTGCCTAATTTGCATGATATTATCACATTCAGTAATGTGCTGTATGTGCTTTGCTTTTGATTATAACGTTTGTCTACACCAGGTTTTTTTCTTCGTCGGGGTTTAAAAGTGCATTAGTGGACGGGGTATAAGAGATGGCTAAAGATCAGAAGCTTCCTTTGTGTGTGTTATATGTGCCGTTTTTTCTTGACTTGTATCTTGTATTTTGTTGCTCCTTTTCATACATTTACATATATTTTCATCAGGACAAGCGGAAACACAGAGGTCCCAGCACCAGGATCACACCCAAGTCCAGAGAATTCATCGAAACAGATTCCTCCTCCTCTTCGTCAGAATGCCAGTCGGATACGGAGGAAGCCATCAAAATCCCAGCTTTGCCGCCACAGACGACACGCTCTGCAATTAACACGCAGACTCTGTCCAACGCACACATGCACGCGCCTCTTCTCCCATGCCTTGGCTCTGCTGGCGGTGTGGGGAGTCTGGGAACATTTGGAGGGAAGGGACTTCGAGTCAAAGATGGTAGCAACGTGCCCACTAACGGTAGCAGCAGCAGTAGTAACGGTAGCATCGGCAGCAGTAGTAACGGCAGCAGTGGTAGCTGTAACTCCCTGAGCATTAGCAACATAAGTGGTTCATTTGGCACCTCTGTTCCCGATCCTGGAGGGTTAGGAGGGCAAAGCAAAGACCTGGAGCCCATGTCACCGCCTTCCAATCTGGGACACGAGGTGCCTCTCTCACCCTTGAGGGAATACCATGAGATCCAGAGTTTATGGGTAAAAATTGACCTGAGTCTGCTCAGCAGGGTGCCCGGCCAGGCCGCGGGGGAAAGATCAAGGGTGGGAATTTCAGAAAGGGATGGGAGTGAGGGGAGAGACAGAGAGAGACAAGGGGAGAGGGAGAGGATAGGTGTGGCAGAGAGGGAGAGACAGAAGCAGGAAGACAGAGAGTGGCCGGGGCTCAGAGAGAGACAGAAGCTGATGAAAGGGGAGAGACAGGAGGAAGAAAATGAGCGATTAGTGCAGGACAGAGAGAGGCAAGGTGAGCGAGAGCGATTAACAGAGAGAGAGAGGCCGATGGACAGAGAGGACAGGGAAAGATTCGGACTCGGGGAGAGAGAGAGGACGGCAGTGAGGGACAGAGAAAAGATGTGCCAGGGTCTGGGGGTCCCGGACAACAACCCCGTGCAAGAGCAGACTAATCCCAGGCTGGCTGGGAGGACGGAGAGAGCAGAGAACGGAGGCAAACACAGAAGGCAGGCGGCTGCAAACATGGTGGTTCCACCCGAGAAACACGCAAGCAAGAGCAAGAGGAAACACAAGGTGTGAAGCAGTGTTTGTTCACATATACCGCCTTAACTGTTCTGCTGGCTGTTTACTTCACTCCTTCACATCTGTGAATTCTGGTTTCTCTGTTCCTAGTCGGACCACGGAGACTCATCAGTGAACTGCAATAAGAAGCTGCGATTGGACAAAGACTGTCTGCTCCTCCCACCCTGCATCTCTCCAATACACAACCATAAGAGCAGCACGGCAGAGTAAGCATTAACAGTGCACACGAGCCACCCGGCAGATTAGCTCTGGGAAAGGACTCAGCGGGATGAGGAAGAGATTGTACTGTAATGAAAGCCCGAAACACTACATAGATCAAGTTTTGGCATCACTCCCTCATTATCAACGAGCCAGATGTCCAAGGGGTTTTTCACTAATTGTGCTGATACCAGTCCACAAACAGTAGCATCGATAGATCAGAATGCAGCACAGCCTGAAGACATGTTGTGCAAGGTGTCATCCTATTGTGCTGCTTCTTATTTTCTGTCATACATACATTGGTACAATGGTGGATGCCAGCGTAAACGTGGCCAAAGTGTCGAGTGATGAGATTAACGTATGTGCGAGTAGCTCTGAACCCTCTGTTCCTCTAGTTCTACTGGACTTTACTTACACCTGGTTATGATGTGGTCATTTCTGGCCCCGCCCACCTACTGTTCAGTGCTTCTGTTTACAAACGACAGCCAACCAAAAGAAGGTGGTGGATGAACCGAGAGGCTGAACAAAAGTCATCTGTGAATCATGCAAATCTGATCTATTAGGAGTCCGATCACTTTTTTAAAGGCAGATCTACCATCGGTTAGAGCTGTTCACACGTCCTCAGTCAATGTAGTAAAACCTGGCCAACAAAAAAACTTTTTTCTGCACTTAAAAAATGAAAAATGAAATACATAAGAGTCCTGCCGGAGGGCACGAGGTGCTCTCCTTTGTCATAGATTAGAGGTATTCCAGACAAACAGACTGGTGCAAGATCACAAAGTGCTTTAAAGAACTATATTTGGTTCCTTAAATGGACTTAATTCTCCCAGCCAATCAGGTCATGTGACAGATAGTGATGCTATTGCATTTGACCAATCAGTAATGGCTTGGAGCATTTCCAACATCAGCGTTTTTTCAGGGAAATCAGGTTTTTCACCCAAACTGCCAAACTTATTGTAACATCAAAACTAGCTGTGGCAGGCCGATAAAACCCAGACATCATATATATCAAGAGTTGTTCTAAATGTTGAAACAGGTGTTGTTTGTCTTTGGTTTCTAAAAATTGGGGCCATAATATGAAGGCACCATATTTATTCATATACCCTGCTCATGTAAAACTAGTGCAAGTGATGGTAACTCCAGTTTTAGACATGCACCAGATATGTCTAGTGAGCAGCGATGAAAAAAACAATACTCTATCATAAATGTAGTACAACGGTAGTCAGTTTTATATTAATTGTTGCCCCAACTCCATATAACACTATATGGTGATCCAGTGAGAAATCTAACTCATTAATGTGGAACCATATATGATAACTTCATTGACCTTGACTTGCAACATGGATATCAGCTCATAGTGACATCATACAGAGCCAACAGGGGTAAAAAGTGTCTGAAACCAAAAGTTCAGGTCATTGCAAATACCCTTTCCAGAGCAGGTGAGGAAAAAAATAAAGAACCGTACTGTATGATGAAAAACAGTCAATGAAGCCTCGTTTCATTAGTAAATTATGTCTCAATCATCCCAAGAAACCTGTGAATGAAAATTTTAGATACTCTATTAAAATGAGTTAAGAAATTCCAGAAAAGGCTCAGCTTTCCCTCCACTGATTCATCCTTCCCTGAATCCCTGCTATGCTCCTCATCCTCATGTGACTGTCATAGACACTAGTAGAGGTAATCAGGCAACTTTACTAGAGACTGGGTATTTTTTAGGAAGGATTAAAAATTTGAATGTCGCGACGGAGCCACTAGACAGGCGAGCTCAATTCACACGGTGACGCGGGAATGACAAACCATGAATCTCTGCTTTCCGTGTGAATTATTTAAAAACAGCCTAAGCGGGCTGTCGCTATAAATAAGCCTCAACGTGACAGCTACAGAGGAAATATTTTTATAGCATCTCGGCTTTATCGAAGCATGCACGGCAGCGAGAGGTGGCAGAGAAAAGAGGGAGTGACCTGGAGTTGAACCTGTGACACTGGCGTAGTTGTCACATCCCGTTTATCATCTGGGAGGCTTTTTACGGAAACTCTGAATTGGCTGATGTGATCATCTGCCTCAGATCCAGTTGGCAGTTTCCTGTGACTTTTGACAGTTATCATCCCACCTGTTTTAATCAGCTGGGTCATATTTTGATAGCAGATAATCAGCGATGACCACATGTGACTGAGATTTGACCCCACAACAGCACAGAAATCACATTTAGTCTTGGTCAGCAAGTCACTGGATCCACATTGGCCCAGTTGTGGTCCATATAATACATTATTTTTACTGCAAGAGAAACAACAACACAAACACTGGGTCAGAACAGCCTTCTGGTGCTGAGTAAGGCAGGCTGAGCTCTGAGGGGAATCCTAAGTTCAGTGAAATAAAGTTTAACAGAACCAGGTTTTCTTTGGGTTGGCCAGTTTGACCCAAGTAAGACTTTACAGCTATCGCAGTGCTGGTTATCAGCTTTCTACGGTGGCCCTGAGAGGCCAAACGGACTGCAACTTCAGAAAACACTTGCAAAAAGAAAAATGCTGCAAAAAGAAAAACGCTGCAAAAGCACACACATAACACAACAGAAATGTTTCTGGGGAGACAATAACTGGACGGACCAGTTGCATGAACTAAAACATGTATGTATGGCTGTATCCCAATTCAGGGACTGTTTCCCAATTCAGGGTCTGCAGCCTTAAAGTACGCAGCCTTAACGGTCCTCAAGGGCCGTGTACTCAAAGACCGCTGAGGCCGGAAGTGCGAGGCTTGTAGGCTTGTGAAATGGGACGGTCTAGCCTCCGTCACGCTGCCCAGGTTGCCTAGCAACCATGATACTAACAGCTGGAAACGTTTCACACAGCTTTGTTTGACAGAAATGAAGGAGAACATATTTTGTACATTTGTTTCTACATGAGCTTTGTGTGATTTGATAAGTATCTGAGGCTGAGACCACAGGGCTGTAAAACATGATTGTTGGGCTTCATTTCTGTACTGAACAGTCATTTAAGATTAACTAGTAAATAACAATTAGCTAATGTTGTTCATGAGACTAAAGTCATCTCACTTTGGTAATGTGAATATAATATGGCCAATATTATATTAATCATTATTAGTTATTACAGCACTGAACATGAACTCTGTGTCATTCAATGAGCTTCAGTAAAGATTCAAGTTGCATTTATTTATATTTCCTATCACCTTAAATATCACCTTCACTTAAAGACAAGTATCTTTGACAGTGTATATATAGATGTATTTTAAATGAGACAAATATTGTTCTTTTAATATGTTGGCATTACTAAATTTGGCTCATATGTGTAAAAAGAAAATGTACGAGCTGTGATAACTGTTTCTGATAGAATGAAGAGTAGACTGATATATTAAATATTCCTTTATTGGGTGAGAAAATCAGACCATGTCATAACTGCTTTAAGTCACACAGAATAGATATCAGAGCCTCAAACAGGCTGACTTCTGCTAAATGGGTCAAACTGGGCAGAAAGTCTACAAACACATAACATCCTTATAGAATATGATGTAACACTATAGATCAACTTACCTCAGAATATATAAAGCATATAAACAATTACAGCAATATGATGCAACAAACACAGCAGTGCTACTAATCCTCATACTCAATACTCAAAGCTTCATAGAACTGAAACAAACATTTATTTTTAGCTCCATTCTGCTGCTGATACATACTTTAGGTTTCTGAACATTAAACTTGTTGCTGCCTTTCATAGTGTGTAACTTGAAGGCCCTGAGTACTTTCTCCCACACTGAAAACACTGGGATGATCAAATTATTTGAACATTACCTAATAAGACTAATTCAGGACAGACAATTAGTTATTCTAAACTTTTCTAGCAGTCCTTCACAAACAGGGAACAGTCTGTCTATCCTCTCCATCTGTCAGCTACTGCTGGCTCTTCCTCCTCCTCTTCCTCACACACTGTTGAGTTTGTCCTGGTGGATCATCAGGGGTGCAAAGCCTCACAGATGATGTGCAGCAGTGTGTCCCTCAGTCTGTCCTCACTCTGGACACTTGCAGTTGTCACGCATGGAAATCAAATGTGTGAGAAGCTGCAGGATTCAAACACAAGTGTGACTTATAAACACATGTTCATACTTTTATTCCACAATCAGAGAGAAAGAAACAGAGAGAGAGTGCAGGACAGACAGACAGGTGACAGTCTCAGGTGTGTACACTGTTACACAACAGCACAAGAGAAGGAGGATTTAGTGTTTGTGTTATTATTATCGAATGGCATATATTTTAAAGTAAAGGCTAAAACAAAGTAAATGCTGAAAGTACAAACATCGCTAATGTCACATAACTTTGCCGACATGTGGCCAACAGTAATGTTTTAATGTTATTCATTATTAAACATTTGCACATAAATAAGTGACTAGGGATGGGTATCGTTTAGGTTTTATCCAATACCGGTGCCAAACCGGTACTTTTGAAACGGTGCCGGTGCTCAAACGGTGCTCAAACCGGTGCTTAAAGAATGGAGAACGCAAAATTGGTCCAAAAACCTCTCATGTTCAGCTGTTTTTTGTAAAAATATAACAATGTTAGCCTTTTCTGCAGCTATGGGGCATATATGGTATCACTCTTGGCTGGAAGCAGTGCTTAAACAATGGAAAAAACACAAACTTTGTCCTAAACCTCTCATGTTTAACTGTTTTCCACTTGTTCTTTGGTCATTTTAGCCTTTTTAGCCAGGGTGAAGGGAGTGGCTGCTGCCACCATCATCCGTCATCATTTCTGCTACACTGGCAGGGCTAGGGGCCAGGACTCTCCTCTTCGTGTTTTTGGGGGATGTTGCATAACAGGCAACCCACCCGCAGTAGATGTGCTCGGTGTGAGGTCTCGCAGCAAGCTATCAAATACGGCGCATTTCTGGGCTTTTAAAAAATACGCTATGCGTCGCCAGGTGTTTCATTGGATTCGAGGTGTTACCTCCTTTGACAGTATCACAGTATCACCTTAAAGCACTTGTTGCAGGCTGCTGAGTTTGCATATTTTGCTATGAAGTAAAGCCAGACTTTTGACCGCTTCGCCTTGGGCATTTTTAATCTGTAGCTCTGCTCTAACAGAACGTACGTACCTGGCCCCGCCTACTATCCTCGGAAACGTAAAATGATTGGCTAGAATCTAAAGTGTATCACAGCTCAGGGAAAAAAAGCACCGAAATAAAGCACCGAAATGTGCGCTGCTTTTCGGTCTGGTTACTACCGTTTATGTCAGAACCGGTGCCATGATGGCACCGGACACCGGTACCCATCCCTATAAGTGACATAATATTCAGAACTTACTTTTGAAAGTTTACTCTTTGGCCGCTCTGCTTCCACTTCTTTGAAGTGTGTCCCAGTCCCAGTGCACTTGTTAGTATGTTTTGGTTCGTGCAACTGGTCCGTCCGGTTATTGTCTCCCCAGAAACATTTCCGTTGTGTTGTGTGTGCTTTTGCAGCATTTTTCTCTTTGCAAGTGTTTTTCTTTTTGCAGCATTTTTCTTTTTGCAAGTGTTTTTCTTTTTGCAGCATTTTCCCTTTTGCAAGTGTTTTCTGAAGTTGCAGTCCGTTTGGCCTCTCAGGGCCACCGTAGCTTTCTCTTAAACCGGGCTTCCTGCATCATGCCGCACCTGTCGTGTAACTTCTGCAAAAAATGATCCCTATGAAGGCCCCCTACTGCAATTAGACACATATCAGATGCTCTTAAAGATAAAAAGGTGATTAAAAATCTGTAAAGAATCTAAAAATATAACAGAAAAATTGCAAACAGTTGCAAATAAGACAAGAAATTAATGCTGCAGAAAATCGTTAATCTGGTGATTTAGCGTACAGGATGGTAAAATACATTTTTTAATTCCAGTTAATTATTTTATGGCTGAGTTGCTCCCAGTGCTGCTTTATTTCTGACAGCTGCACATTAGAGCTCCGAAACTTTAAACTGAATACATTTAAACATTAAAGGTTAACATCCCAGAACCTAATAAAGGACGCCTTGAAATTACTTTAGTTTGTTGGCAGATCAAAGTGAAATTAATTTTTTGATTGAACTGATATTCTTGGTGTGTGTTCTGTGTTCCAGTAGCTGCAGTTCCATCAGTGTGAAAGAGGATTAGCAGCAGATTAGAATCAAGTATAACATTTAAACATTTTCTGTATTAATGCATGTACATCCTTGTGTCATTGTGACACACACTTCATTCAGTGGTTTTAGTCAGGTAGGGCTTAACAACTTGGACATATAAAACCTATTCCCTCAGCAGAAAATCTATATTGCACTTAAAACTTTCAATAATAGGCTCAGTGAAAACACGGCGCTCACAGTCAATTTTAAACAACCAATTCCTGACTCCCAGCCAGGTTATGTGTTCAGCATAAGTTACCGTGGTGGTTTAGCCATGTTTAGGGAAAAAAAGTTTCTTACCATGAGGAATGTATTTTAATAGCCTCTTGGATTATTAGTGAGGCTCCGATCTGAATTTTTGTGGATGCACCCGCACAAACTTCAGTAAAACTTTTAATCAACATCATTTTCTGTTTGATCCTGACTGATCCCGTCTCAGTTTTATGGGTAATTTATCTTAAGTTACTCATGAAGTGTTTTTGTCACTTTATGCTGTTGTTAGTGTGTCAGAAGCTTTGAGAGAAGACTTCTGGAAACAGCTGGAAGCAACCAGATGAATTTACCTTCTGTGAACATTTCATCTGTAATCTGACCCGTCACAGACTTTTATCTGCATAGGTGCTCTACAGTCAACTTGTACTTTCTGTAAATATTTCAGTCTGTTTTAGATGTAGAATTACAGAACGAAGTAAAATCTCAGAATATACAAAAGATGTTTAGTGATTTTGAAGAAGTTCTTGTCACAACTAAAGAAAAGTGGGATTGGCACCTACAGGAACTGCAGCTTTTGCTAGTTCTGTATCGGCTTCATTTTTCAGTTCCAGAAATCGCCCCTTGGTGTAACAGCATGTCATACTGAAAGTAATACATACCGTATTTTCTGCACTATAAGGTACACTTAAAATCCTTTAATTTTCTCAAAAATCGACAGTGCACCTTATAATCCAGTGTGCCTTATGTATGAATTCTGGTTGTGCTCACTGACCTCGAACCGATTTGATGTGCTACACGGCGCTCAAAACTCTTTAAAAAATGTTTTAGTACGACTTTGGTAAGCTACGAAGTCGCACCACTTGATGGATTGTTGGAGCATTACGGCTGCCGTAGTCAGGAGCCTCGTGGAGTAATCTGGGTCCTAAACTCTGTCTAGTTCAGGTCCCAAAGTCAAACAAACACTGCGGCATCACTGAGAGTTAAAAACTGTCTAAGTTCTTTCATCTTTAATAAAATGATGAGCGTTGCTGCTTAACCAGGTGAAACAATTAAGTTTAACATCCAGGCATCCATGAAAACAGAATTTATTACATTTAACCGAGTTAGAAGTTAGCAGGAAGTTAGCTCGCTAGCTTCCACCTAAACATGATATACTGTAGCATGTTCTGACTGAGAGATTTCTGAAAGAATTCAAAAGTACAGCTCTGCTATCACTTCCAACATAAATGAAGTAAGTAAAGTAAGTAAAGTTTATTTATTAAGCGCTTTTCATAGACAGGTAGTCACAAAGCGCTGCACACAGAGATTAAAATAAACGAAGACAGAAAACTAAACAGCAGTGACGTTTGTAGGGTTACGGAAGTTGGGCTAGCTGGTATATAATGATGTGCTGCGTGGTGGCTAGCGACACAGCTATGTTAGCATAATGCTAATTTTTTTTCCACTCGATAAAAGTTAACGTGTGGGTTCCCGATGGTTAGGGACAAATGCAGTCGCATGGTAGGATGCTGTAAACGGACCAAACTTCAGTCAGGAGAACAACTGAGATCATCCATTCACAATAGAAGGTTAGTCATTAATATACTGCAACAACATGGGAATAGAGCAGCTGTGAGAGAATTCAACATTAATGAATCAATGGTACAGAAGTGGAGGAAGCAAAAGAATGAGTTGAGTAAAGTTTGACTTATCTGACTGTTTTGTTTCACTTAATGCGCCTTATAATCCCGTGTGCCTTATGTATGAAAAATATGGGAGTTGTCACAACGCCGACTTAAAAAGTAGCCAGCGTGCTCTTTTCTTACAAAAACCTGGCCAGATGCAGTCAAATGACCAAACAAGGAGTGCATGACTGAAAGGGGCTTAAGTCAGATAATACTTTTGATACGGTGCTGACATAGGTGTTTAATGCTGGGCTCCTACTCCCTCATGTCTCGATCTGTGTAGAAGAGACGGCTCCCGTCTGTGTCGACCCAACAAACCGGCAGGGTCACTGGAAAAAGTAAAACCGGAAAAAATCTCATAAGTGGCATTCTGCTGTTTGGTTCTTAATTCGTATGACAAAGCCGAACACACGACAAGTGATTTAAAGACTGATATGAATGCTGTAGTGTACCAAAAAAAGGAGAAATCTCATTTCAGTTGGAATATAAATCTTCTCACTGAGTCACTGCAAATGCATTACAGGAAATGATTTGGCAGATATACTGTGGTCATTTTATTCTAAGAGCCTCTCAATTTGTTAACTTATTATGCCTTTAAAAGAAGTCTGAGTGCTCTCACCTACTTCCCTGCACACACATCAGCGTCCACTTAAAGACAGACACACGCCACTACACGCAAATTAGCATATGCATGCACACAAACAGCCGCAGACACATCAATTATGCCGTGCGCAGACACAAAAGCACACACTCACGCTCCGCATGCACACACTCCACAGCAGCTAATTAGTCTTTGTCTCCATGATTTTGTCTATTATTGCTAATGTCGGTGCCTGGGGCCTTGTTCTGCGAGCTCAGCAACTTCCTCACCGCATCAAACCCCCAGAGTTTCCAGGGAGAGGAAAAACATAAAAATATCATCTGTTGTGCTGCAAACAATATGAGTCACAGGAGCTACAATAAGGCGGCTGAGGGAATAATTGTCGAGGTGCTACGGGGGAAGGCAGAATTCCAATAATTTTACAGGGGAAAAAAATATCGTTCACAGATTTAAAAATAAGGTATATTCATTCATTAGTCCCTAAATTCTGTCTTGTGTTTTTTTTTGCCACTAACAGTCCTGAACCCAGTAATAAACTGAATGTAGATACAAGAGGAGTCCTCAGTCATCGTGGGATTAGTTTCAGTATCACTCACTTAATTTTTAAAGGTAGCAAAAAGCCCCACATGAGGGCTTCAGGACACTTGCATTTGGTCTGTGTCTTTGGAGCAAAATTAACAGTGCCAGGACGAGCTACACTGAGACTCGCATACCATGAGTAACTCACGTATAGCACAGATACAACACAGAACAAAGTAAAAACATAGCATTCAGTGCCTCTGCATAAGTAAACAAATAATCTCACTTCTTTTCTGTCTCTGTGTGTGTGCGTGTATGTGCGTATGTGTGTGTGCGTGCGTGTTCAGTAGCTCTCTGAACAGGAAGCAGTCCCGACGGCACGATGAGAAGCTGCTCCCGCCGCTCCTGTCCCCTCTGTCCGATGATCCGCCTCGCAAACGGCCCTGCGACAGCAGCTCCTCTCTCAGCCAGGAGGCCAGCGCCGCTGGGATGCTGCCCTGCGCCGCCTCCGCTGCTTCCACCTCCTCTTCCTCACACAGACACCGGAGAGGTGAAGGAAAAACATCAGCGCATGTGAGAAATGGCAGTGTAAGTGCTTGTATATATATATATATATACAGTCCTGTGGACACAGACCTGGTGGTCAGCTTTTAATGATGAACACCGATGTGTCATAGTAGATTATGATGATGCTATATCTAAGGAAGACTGTAGGAAAGGGTGACCACATCTCATTCCTGCTCAATACAGCTGCTATCGGTAAATAGCAAAGTTTAAATCTGTCAGTGTGAATCAGATGCCAGTGCTCAAGTTTAAGTAGGTGGTCACTGAAAGCCACACAATATAAACTTAATTAAGACTGTTGGAAGCATATACTTCAAAAACCTCTCTACTACAGGAAATGGATTCCCATGGCGAGAAGCCCTGTGGAGACGGTTACCATACCAACGGTCATTCAGACTCGGAGGTTTGGTCGGAACCCCTGATGGACCCCGCAGAACCCCGCAGGCCCAAACTCTCATTCAGTGACACGTAAGTAAAAGCACACACCACGATGTGCACTTACAAACATTTGATTGTTTATACAGTTGGATACATATTTTTTTATTTTTTTTAACATATTTTGTGTCATTTTAGCTGTTTTACAAAAAATATCCAAATTATAGTTTCTGATGAATATGAGCATAAAGTTTAGACTTTGACTGCTTCACTGAGTGAGTGGGTTAAATGCAGAGAGGAATTTCCCCATGCCAAATCACAACAACAGTCGCCTCAAGGTGCTTTATATTGTATGGTAGATCCTACAATAATACATACAGAGAAAAACCCAACAATCACATGACCCCCTATGAGCAAGCACTTTGGCGACAGTGGGAAGGAAAAACTCCCTTTTAACAGGAAGAAACCTCCGGCAGAACCAGGCTCAGGGAGGGGCGGGGCCATCTGCTGTGACCGGTTGGGGTGAGAGAAGGAAGACAGGATAAAGACATGCTGTGGAAGAGAGACAGAGATTAATAAAAGTATGATTCAGTGCAGAGAGGTCTGTTAACACTGATTCCATGATCAGATGAGGAACAGGCTGTCTCCAAAAACAAAACTAATCCGTCTCAGAAATACCGGGAATACTAGGAGTGTTAAAATCAGGACGCACTGTGTTGTAGGTTCCGATAAAAAAAGATAACGCACTCATGAGCTTGACGATATAAAAAGTGGACTGTGTGATTACAGGATTCTTTATATTGTAAAGAAAACAACACACATCCAAATGAAGAACGCTGCCTAGGAGGTAGGAGTGAGTAATATTATTCAAGTCTGTAATAAAGCAGAGACTTCACAAAAGCAAATACAGAGGGTTCATTACAAGGTGCAAACCATTCATAAGCCTCAGCAATAGAAAAGATAGATTGGACTGTGGAGGCAGTATGAGACATGAGCATGGCTCCAAATGGTACTGGGCCATGAGTGTTTGTGTTGATGAAGTGACAGAACACAGAAGCAGGCAGGTAAAGTTTTATTTTCAGCTCAGATTCTGCCAAATGAGGCAGTGCTGACTAGATGGTGCTAAGCAGGACAAATGAGCAATAACCTGCCAGATACCAGCAACAAAGCAACCCAGTTTTAGAGTGTAAAGAAAGGCGAAGTTCAGTCCAGAAAAACAAAAACAACAGTTGAAGACAGCCGTAGTAAAAGCCAGACAAACCATTATTAAAGGAGGAAACACACTCTTTGGTGAGGACCATGGATTCTAGACATCAGGTTTCTTGCAAAGGTTTCTCAACAAAGCAAGGAGAACAAAGAAACATATTAAGTAATTGCCTACTGGTGGTGGTCAGAGGGCCCGGTGGCGCCAGTGTCCGGCAGCCTCGCCTCTGTCAGTGCGCCCCAGGGTGGCTGTGGCTACAATGTAGCTTGCCATCACCAGTGTGTGAATGTGTGTGTGAATGGGTGGATGACTGGATATGTAAAGCGCTTTGGGGTTCTTAGAGACTAGTAAAGCGCTATATAAATACAGGCCATTTACCATTTAAGTGTTTAAACTTAAACACCCCCAACTGCATCTATTACAACAGTATGATTTCATTGTAGTGAACTGGCCAGCCTCCAGTCCAGATATATCATCAACTGAAAACATCTGACACATCATGAAATGGCAAAAAGATCCAGGACTGTTGAACAGCAGGAAACTTATAACAGATAAGAATGGGATCACAAGGCGACAGCTGTTATTACATGTTTATAACAATTTTGTATTTAAACTGAAAGGCATTATAAAACTCCATAGGCCTAACTGTAAGTTATTGCTAGATCGTGTTAGCTGCTGTGCAGTTCTTAGCTGTGCTACTGGGGAAGTTCATGCCTGCATGCCAGAGGCAGCAGTTGCAGTCCTGCTCTCTGGTTCTCACGGCCTTGATGTCTCAGAAACACATTGAGGGAATTTCTTCCACTTTGGCCCAAACCTTCAGTTGCACCTATTAGTATTTCATGTTCAAGGGTTAAGGTCATAGTGACCTCACAAAAAAAAATACTGGCAATAAATCAGGAGCGCTTTTCTGATCACTAATCAATGCCATAACTCAGGAACAGGAGGGGACATTGTGTTCTTTTTACACATTTACTTGCTGGTAAGCTGGTAAGTTTGTGATGATTGTATAAAAAGTTCATGAAGTTTCTGATCATTTTTTCATGTGTATTTTGTTTACCGTCATGGCTACGACCGAGTGTCCTGTCACAATCAACTTTATCGGCCACGCATAACTGCTCTTCATAGCTCTTTACAGAATATCTTCAGTCCTTGCTGCTCAACCCTGATTTGGTTCTCTGGTCGTGCGACCCTCTGTTGTAACAAAACTTGCCTTATTTACTACAACTTCAGCTAAAGGCTAGACACTCGCCTGTTAGTGTATGTGGATGGGGAAAGCTGTAGCAGCCTTATCATTTGTCCAGATGTGTGTTAACATTGAAAGATGATACATCATCTTGGATATTTGTCCCAAAAGGCTTCTGCATTATTCATGAAACAACATGTCTTGTTGTTATACTAAGGTTACACTAAGCCTGAGGTATGTATACCTAAGTAGATGACTGTGTGTAGCTCACTGCAAGCTACTTGTAGTCCGTGATTATGCAAATCTGTCTCAGTGATGCAGGGTGTTGTTTTCAGGTTTTGTTAAACAACATGTCAGCGCACACATGCTCTTTATGGTCTGTATTATTTGTCACCATTATGTTTGCAGGGTCCACAGTGCTGACTTCTACATGCAGGAGGCCAAGAGACTGAAGCACAAGGCTGATGCTTTGGTAAGATGTTGCGTGACCCAGTTCAGGTAGACGCACACCTTCAGCCCTCTGTGCTAACGACACGAGGCAGACAGACAGTGAAAGCAGAAACACACAATGTTAACATCTACAGTCTAGACTGCAATTATGTGTGCACTGTAAGTCTCAGTAGAATGAAAATCTATTTGGTACCAAGGACCGTACTGTATAATTTGTGTTATTTATTGCACCATTTGTCTCTAAGGGGACATTGCATTCAAGGACTGATGATGTCTGCAAGATTATAGAATATCAAAAGAATTATCGGACCCCCCCACCCACCCCCCACACACAAACAATGAAATGAGATTTATTTAACTTGGTATTTATCTTATGTTTCCTCAGATTTATCTAGGGATTTGCATCTTAGTGGGAGATTATTCAAAGAGGCTGCCGTGTTTCTGCCACAATGCCGTCAAGCCGTTGCTTATTCTACCGCTTATTCACATTTCCTTCCCCTCTCTCTCTGTTACATCTCCTTTCATTTCACATTTGTTTCCTGTTTTCTTTCCTTTCCTGTCCTCTGTCTGCAGATGGACAAATTTGGGAAAGCAGTGAACTACGCAGACGGCGCTCTGTCTTTCATAGAGTGTGGAAATGCTATGGAGCGAGATCCACTAGAGGCCAAATCACCATATACAATGTACTCTGAGACTGTGGAACTAATCAGGTAGGGATGGACAGAAAAACATCAATAAACGCTCTCTAGTTTCTTAACAGGTTAGTAGAACAGAATTGATCAGTGATTTTATTTTGAAAAGCTTCATTCAAAGCAGTGTAGCACCTGGTGAAACCCTGTGATTGGGAGAAAAGCGAGGACTGTTTGAGAAAAAATGTTACTAGTTTTTCACGTGTTTCAGTCAGAGTGATTATTTTCTTTGTCCCATGATTGCCAAGAGTAAGGAGAACAATTCTGAAACAAAAGTTACATATTCTGACACAATAGAGTAAGAGTAGGGTTAGGGTCATCACCAGCTTTGACCTCACAGCATTATTATATAAAGAGGGGATGTTAAATATAAGGCTTGGGGGCTAGAATTGGCCCAGCAAAGACTCCAAAATGATTTTGACATCCCTGATGTAAAGCCACTGATGTGATAGGTGCTGAACGTAACTATAATTATATAATATAATTATAACGTAAACCATACCACAGCAGCTGTATGTTCTTATAAACTCTAACCTTAGATTTGACTATAGCTAGAGTTTATGACTATAAACTCTAAAAAATGTGGACTATAGGCTCGGTCTACTCTGAGGTACCTCGATTCACGGATACGTGATTTGTGAGTATATTGAAGGTGGTGTATCGTCACCTTTTTGTCTGTCAAAAAGTCCAACATTTTTAAATAAAAACATCCACAGACGTATTATCTGTTGCCTTGCAGGATCTCTGCAGGTTTTCATCTTTGGAGTGTAACTATAGGAGAGCAAACTGAGAATAACTGATGACTGCTAAGTCTGAAGGTTGACTTGTTGTGAGGAGGATTGTGTAGTGGGACAGAGTCTTTTAACTCAAGTGCTCAGGTTCAAGATCTGCTTGCCTGCACTCATCTATTCTGCTGTAGGGTCCTTGAGCAAAACACAGACTTTTTAGCAGTTGCAGTCACTCTGACCTCTGAACTCCCTGAGAGAAGGAAAGGACGGAGTTTCCCTTCAGGGATCAATGAACTCTCATTCATGATGGCTGAATTTGATTCTGACTGATAAAGTGTTGTGCTGAACAGAGAGGGCTGGCCAAAAGGAGCATTGTATCACCCACAGCGTTAGAGAAAGTTAACTTTGTTTTGCCTACAAACAATTCAGAGCGTTTCAGTTGGCTGCTGGTAAACTGGAAGAATTGATCACTAAGTGAAGAGCAGCACTTGGGTATATATGCATCTGCTTTTTGTAAAATTCAGAGTTCTGTTTTGACAATCGATGAGTAATGAGCATCTCTCCACTGCAGGTATGCCATGAGGTTGAAGAACTTCACCAGCCATTTAGCCACCATCCCTGAGAAGAAACTCGCCGTGTTGTGGTACGATACACTTTCACTGTCTGTGCGTGTGTGTAATGAATCATGTAAAGTATGTCTGCTGTCTAAAATAAATATATTTAGAAAAATGTTTAAAAAAATTACAGTTACCTGAAAAAGTATATACCGTATTTTTCAGACCATAAGGCACATTAAGCGAAACTAAACAGTATCAAAGCACCGTATCAAAAATATTATCTGACTTAAGCCCCTTTCAGTCATGCACTCCTTGTTTGGTCATTTGACTGCATCTGGCCATGTTTTTGTAAGAAAAAAGCACGCTGGCTACTTTTTAAGTCGGCGTTGTGACAACTACCGTATTTTTCAGACCATAAGATGCACCGGATTATAAGGCGCACTGTCGTTTTTTGAGAAAATTTAAGGATTTTAAGTGCGCCTATAGTGCAGAAAATACGGTACACTCAAAAAAATTAAGGGGACTGCACAATCAGTCTCATGTTAATCTCGATCACGTTCTATTGGTCAGTACTTGACCAATAGAAAGCAAAAAGTAAAAGAAAATCAAGCGCTCCCCAAATCACTGCATGATGGCGTGCCAATCACAGCTGTTCCCTGCAACACACAGCTTGGTGGTTTTTTTTTAGATGTACTTATACTTTATTTGTCTGCAACAACGGTTTAACAAAGAGGAATGTCGCATATGCAAAAAGGTATTCAGTAGCAAGAATGTGTTACATCATGGACGTGAAAGTACTGTAATATTTACGTGACAATAAAAAAATATGGTGTCACTAAAATGAACAAACAATTGAGATTTAAATGATAACATTTTGGTGGACAGGCAGGAGTTTTTGTGGATTATGATGTTTGCAGACGACACTGATTTGTACAGAGAGTAGTGATCTACTGATCTTGCTGTGAGGCATCAGTGCTAGCTACTGCACCACATGTCACATGTATTTTCTAGGGGTGCAACGATACTCGTATGGATATTGAACCGTTCGATACAGTGCTTTCGGTTTGGTACGCATATGTATCGAACAATACAAAATTTTTAATTTATTTTATCAACTTTCCTTCTGACGATGCTCAGTGGATCTGCGTTCGACTACTCCGCCTAGGCTGCACTGTCGAGCGCAGATCCACTGAGTGCAGCACAAGCTAGCAAGACAGAAGCTAAGCTCCTTGCAACATGGCAAATTGAACCTCCCCCACCCTCATTCAGATCTGGCCTTTGGAACTATTTTGGTTTTCATGTGACGTGTGACCCTGAAGGTAAGCGCATCATGGACAAAAGTAAAACAGTATGTTGGATGTGCCACGCAATGCTCAATTACATGGGTGGGAACTACTGTGTTAGCGCAGTTTGCTCATTAACGTGTTTACACCGTCCAGCCCCATGCTCGTTAACTGAGATTTGCCGCGTTGTGGCGTTAACGTCATTTCAGATTAATGCTGACAGCACTAGTGGGAACAAAATGAATGTTACTGCACGTTTACTCCGACATCATCGTAGTGCAAAGACAAGTGGAAGCAGACAACAAGCATGCATGCTACAAACTTTACCCGAGTCATTTAGACAGCCGTTAGCACATGATTCTCCTTATGGGGACCTGATATGTTTAATATGCTGCTGAGAATAAAGCCCAGAAGAAGCGTAGTATAGCTTTTATTTTGGAAAGAGACATTTCTCTGTAATAAACTCTCTTTTCCAAAGATGAGTGATTTCTCGATCAGATAGATTTATTATTTTATCCCTTTGTTGTTTCAGCAACATTAAATTTAAAAACTGTACTTTTGAGTTAAAATATATATTTATAATTTTAATAAATGACAAATTAAAAAAGCATGAACATTTTTTTGTATCAAAAAAATATCGAACCGTGACACCAAAGTATCGAACCGAACGGTGAATTTTGTGTATCGTTGCACCCCTAATATTTTCATGACAAATAAAATAAGATGTGGTATTTGACACATCCTACCACATTACACTAAATGTGTTCAGATTTGTTAGCCATGAGGCCCAGTGAATGTGGAAGCTTGATTTCCCCCCCAAAAATAGTGTTTTTTGCTGTGTTTTTTTGTATTTTTGTGACTGTGTGAGCTTCCCGTGACGCACAGCCGCTGTTTTGTTTTTTTCTCCATTCACAGTATTATATAGTTCCCACATTCCTTATTTCATTGAAGTTCTTCCTAATCCACAAGGATTTGAGGGGCACGTTTGAAGTCCGGGTGCATTCTGTGCGGATGACTTGAAAATAATATTGAGGATAGATCTTTAAAGGGAATTTGTACAGAGGACTCATCTGCCTTCTAATGCTTTTGTTTCCATAGTAACCGCTGTCTGTCTCTGCTATATCTGAGGATGTTCCATCTGAAGAAAGACCACGCTGTCAAGTACTCGCGGTCGCTCATGGAGTACTTCAAGGTAACACACACGCGCACACATACTTGGACACAGACTCCATTTCCCTCTTTGCTCGCTCTCTCTCTCTCTCTCTCTCTCTCTCTTTCTCTCTCTCTGTGGAAAACACACAAAGCCAATTACAATCCCTCAAATACATTTCATATTCATTTTCATGGTGCCTGTGCATTAATTTTGCATGGCGTTATTAAATTCCATTCTTTCTCTTTGATATTAATGTATTAATTAGCTCCATCAATCATCACCGTGGATTGTTAGGGTTTAATGTGCTTGTTTTGATTAATTATGTTTAGTTTAATTAATTACTGAGGATGTCATTATCACAGTGCTGCATTTGCAGTGATGGGATTGGATTTCTGGGAAGCGACCGACTGGGGGGTTTATCTGTGCATGTGTGCGCAGTCTGTGTACATTCAGTAAGTGTTGACATAAAGTTGGAGCAGTTCATTTTAAAAAGGAAATGCTACACAACAACAGTCTAACCGTTTCTGTAATACACTTCTCTGCATGACACATTCATTTAGCATTTTCAAAATTCACTAACGTTACAACCTATTGTCCAGAAGTTCAGCAGAGGCTCACATCGTTTTAGCATTGCTTTTGCCGGACTGAAGGGTTTTATTACAAAATACCTTTTACATGATTAGAAAATGTGATTTGATCTGATTAATTGCCTCAAACTGTCACGGTTCTGTGTCCGTTGGACCCAGTATTTTGAGTTTATTATGTTTTGGTTTATTTTTGCATTATGGATTGTTTTCTGATGTTCTGGTGCTTTGTTTATTATTATCATTATAGATCTGTTTCTGTTTCAGTTCTTAGGTTTTGGGTTCTCATGTGTGTTGCAAGAGCGGCACGGTGGTTAGCACTGTTGCCGCACAGCAAGAAGGTCCTGAGTTCAATTCCACCATCAGGCCGGGGTCTTTCTGTGTGGAGTTTGCATGTTCTCCCCGTGTTTGCGTGGGTTCTCTCCGGGTACTCCGGCTTCCTCCCACCGTCCAAAGACATGCAACTTGTGGGGATAGGTTAATTGGATAATCCAAATTGCCACTAGGTGTGAATGTGAGTGTGAATGGTTGTCTGTCTCTGTGTGTTAGCCCTGCGACAGACTGGTGACCTGTCCAGGGTGTACCCTGTCTCTCGCCCTATGACAGCTGGGATAGGCTCCAGCGCCCCCCGCGACCCTGAAAAGGATAAGCGGAACCGAATGGATGGATGGATGGATGTGTGTTGCAGTTTCTGTTCAGTGTCTAGTCTGTCTCTCAGTGTCATGTCTGCATCTGGTTTAGTAATTCTTGTTTCCTGTCTTATTGTGAAAGTCTTTGTCTTATGTTAGTGTGTGCAGCTTAGCTCCCCCGTCTCGTTAGCCCTGATCTCCCCCAGCTGTGTCTCCCTTCTGTTGTCCATTCCCTCATTACTACCCTGTGTATTTAAGCCCTGTGTTTTCCCATGCTCGGTGTCGCGTCGTACCATCAGATTATGCCTGTGTGTTTCTGTTCTCCATATTCCATGTTCACTTCATGTTTTGCTTGCGTACCAGCAATAAAGCTGAGGTCTTTGAGTTTCAAGTTAGTGTCTGAGTCCTGCGTTTGGATCCTCCTCTCTGCACACAGAGCCCTAACACAAACTTAATTCATTTAAGTCTAATACTTCAGTCTGGCAGCCTGTCATCTATCAAACTGAAGATTTTTATTCTTAATAAATAAATTATTTTTCTTGATCCATCGTCCTTCATCCATGAACTGAAAAGTTGACAAAAACAAAACTATATTGGATGCATAAAGTTAAAAAAATATATATATTTGCTGGATTATTTACTAAAGTAAGAAGAATGCAATATATAAGGTTTGTGTATTTTTAGTGCTAGTACGTGCTCATCCTGTTTGTGCTGTTAGCAAACTGATACAGCTACATACATTAACAACCCACCTTTCTGTGTGGAGTTTGTATGTTCTCCCCATGTTTGCATGGGTTCTACCCGGGTACTTCCTATCACAGTCCAAAGACATGCAGTTAGCGGGGTCAGGTTAATTCATGACTCTAAATTGCCCAAAGGTGTGAATGTGAGTGCGAATGGATAGAAAAATGTAAATGGATTAAGACAACATGTCAGTCAGTTAGGTTCAAGGTTCTTTATTTGTCACATGCATAGTTATACAAGTATAACACACAGTGAAATGCTCCTCGACATGTGCAAAAATTGGGGGGGGGGGGGTGTGTAGAGGAAGAACATATATATATATATATATATATATATATATATATATATATATACACACACACACACACACACACACACACACACACACACACACAGGTTATTGTATGAAAAAATAAGTATGATCTTATACTGATCAGCCACACACTGTTCACCCTGTAGTGTATAATAAAACATTGATATGCAAACTTCTGCTTGATTGAATACAAAGCCACACATATCAACAGTTATTTATCTGATATTAAGCTTTTGATATTATCTCAATGTAACTATAAATGTAATGTAAACATACTATAAATAAATAAACATAAATAAAATATAAATAAACATCACAATGTAGAGCTATCAAAAATGGGTATATTGAGTATTTGCTACATTTGATCTTCCTGTAACAAACTTAAAGTGATACAATGTTTAAAGTGTTACAGGTGCGTAAATGCTACAAATGGATCATTTTCGTATTGTGTTACAAATGTAACATTTAGCGATGTTATGTGGCTGCTAGGGGCAGTTGGCATCATTTTATCTAATATAGTTAAGAGCAATGAGCGGGCTAAGCTGTGCCACAGTACCGGGTCTAGCAGCTCAACTCCTGACTGTGTAGGAGGAGACTGCAGGCAAACTATTTGACTATTTTTTTGCATTATAGTCAAATGAACAGATTTCTGTTGGGATCCATGTCTAAATGAATTGTGAGTAAAAAGTACATAATCCCCATGAAACCAGATTTTTTTTTTTTTTTACACTCACCTTTGTGTGAATTAAATAAACAGGATATTGTGCAATAATTACTGAGCTGTAGGGGTTCTAGTTAACCTCCTAGGACCTGGCGTCCATATATGTGGACATCACATTTTGGGTTGTCTAGACCAAAATACTAAATTTTGCTCTACGAGAGCCTGATATCCACTTACGAGGACATTATACTACCTCTGTTTTATCACAATTTAAAACAAATATCCTCATATGTGGATCTCATTTTTCTTAGAAACAAAAATTGGGTAAAAAAGAAATCTGGTGATTCTTTGTTTTTGCATTCATCGGATTCCAATCAGCCCAAATATCAAAGAGAAATTAAAAATTCATGCCATGGAAGAGTTCAGGTCTTAGGAGGTTAAGCTGTACTGTTATTGTAGTACACAGAGACAAATGTGTTGTTTTTCTAATCCATGTTATCATTTTTCATTCTTCATGTCATACTTTTTTGCTGTATGCAAAATGGCATTTTATTCTAACAGTGGAGGAACGTTTACTTAAAGTGCACTTCAGCACAAGTTTGTTTTTCCAGTCTATTCCTAATCACACAGCTGTGGCTACTCATTAGTTTACAATTAAAGATTTACATTTAAAAACTTGGAGTACAGATCTTCTAAGTTTATTTGCATAAAGAGGTCAAGTTGTTAACTATTTCACAAAAAAACTAAATATTGTTATTTTTTTCTTCACGATCCTTTTATTTTTCTGTGAAACCAACTAATTTGAATTCTTAAAATTCACCAGCATTTTCCTCGTATTATTAATAGTGCAGTGTTTTGGAGGTAGGACTGCACCTGTAATTTGTTTTGTTGTATTTACTGGAATGAATGAGCTGACTCCTTCCTCTACAGCTGGAGAGCTGTAAACAACACTGTTTAATGTCAAAGGAGCTTGCAAAGAAAAGCGTCTGGACTTCTTTAAGTTACTTGAAGACGTTTCACCTCTCCGATTAGAGGATCATCAGGGGGTCCTTTTGTCCCTCTGTGGAGGGATACTCCCACTAGGTTTATATCTGGGACTCTCCACCATTTGACCTTAGAACTGAAGAAGCTTCTCGGACGAGAGGTGAAACGTCTTCAAGTAACTTAAAGAAGTCCAGACGCTTTTCTTTGCAAGCTCCTTTGACTACGATGACCTGGATGACTGAGAACCTTCACAGACATACAACACTGTTTAATACATTTCTGTTTTTGTTATTCAGAATTCAGCCAAGAGTTCCCACCAAGCACCCTCTCCCTGGAGGACCAATGGAAAGTGAGTATACACACACAGACACACACACACATGCAGTACACCCCCCCCCCCCGCGCACCTTGATAATTGAAAATTTATAATTCACCGGAGCTCTGCTGCAGAATACCGTGTCGACCCTGACAGCCACTTGCTCAAACAAACCTTCAGGAAGCAAATAAAGGGACTGATTTGTTGTAGATGTGAGAAGGAGAAGACTGGAAGGGCTGCTGGGTGTTGGGTGAGAAGGAGTGATGGAGGGAGTGATGATGGATGGAGGAGGAGAGGCGTGGAGGAGCTGCGGATGTGAAGCTAATGAGTTTGGACAGCTATGACGCTGCACAGAAGCAGGACTGGGCTCAGTGTGTGTCTGTGTGAGTGGGGGGGGGCACTGAATCAGGCACAAGTTGTGGGTCAGCAATGGTCAAGGCCACATCACAGACATTACATCATGTCAGGAGCACACACACACACACACACACACACACACACACACACACACACACACACAGAGCTGTGCAGGACAGGGAGCAGTTTGCACTAATGTATCCACGTCAAAGCTCTCTGTCACCATTTCTATAGTTTGCTGTAATGCCAATAACAAAACACTGTTAATCTAATTTCCTACACGGTCAATGTAATGAGTTGTTACTCTTTACATTGACCATGAGTCACATGGGGGTAAAGAACCCACCTCCTTCGAGCATGCTAACAGCTCCACATGAAGAAAAAAGAAAAGATGACGTCTCTCTATTTATGCTCACCCTCATATTTAAAACAAATAAAATACTGATATGATGTTGATAATACCGGTGCTACATTAAAACGGAAAAACAGAAGAGGGGGGGGGGGGCACAGGACACAAAGAGAGATTTGAACAGTAACATTGTGACAAGAAAATCTTTGTAGCTGGGAATGATTTCCAGACTGGGAAAAACAAATCCTTAAAAATTATGCTGATGTCTGGCTTTTGATATTTACATAGACAAAGTCCAAAGTCAGAATTCAAAACATGAACACACAGTATAAAAACAATTCTGAGAGCACAATAATTAACCTCGTTCTGACCACATTTGTATGTTGTATTTTTTTGTGTTTATTTTCTTTGGTGGATGTTTTAACAACCACGTACAGTTCGGTCCCACAGACAATCCTGATGTGACCAAAGTGCAGATGTTTTATAAACGTTTTGCACTGTTTTAGGAATTAAAGACATTTTTCTTATAAGTCCCACATTTTCAGAGGCTGAAAGTAAAAGGCTGCTCTATTGGATCGAGCTGTCCAGTTTTTAAGCCTCTAAAATCAGGGATTGTTTATCCTTATCCAGGGTCACAGTTGAGTTAGCATCTATCCTAGCTGTTATAAGATGTTAGGCAGGGACAGCCTGGACAGGTTGAGTATATCACAGTAACTCCTAAACAGTTTATGCAAAATCCTTGTAAAACAAGGTGTTTTACAAGGATTTAAGTCTGCACTTAAATCCATCGTGGTGGATAAGTACAAAAATCCTGCTTTAACCTTCGTTTAGCTCCTTGCATCCGTCCCCTTATATGTACGCGTCTGTCTCTCGTAAGCAAACATGTCTGTGTGCTGAGGTCGGATATTTGATATGGATTTCTGTGTGTCTTGTTTTACTTACTCAGGAGGTCCATCAGCATCTTTCAGCTGATTGTTTTGGATGTGAGGCCACACTTAAAAAATGATTTGGTTCGGTCTCATCTGTTGCTGTTTTTGCCATTCCAGCTGTAAACACACAACATTGGCAAACCACGGATAAAAAGTCAGACTTTCGCTTAGAGTCGTTGATGACAGAGCTAAAGGGAGAAAGAATTTTAGACCTACATTCATCTGGTGACCAGCAGCACAGCTGCAAATCAATTTTAATGCTGCTCTGCGGGCAGTGGAACAAGCTATAAACACCACACTGACAACACATGGCCAGAAAAACATAAGAGCAGCTTTAAAAATCACACTGACAGTATTGTTGCAAATAGTTTCCTTCTTATTCCCTGCTGCCTTCTGTAATGTGACAATATTTGACTTTTCTTGCAAAACCTAGAGACGGTTTAAAAGATGGAAGTAGTTCCGGTCCAACAAGCGAAGTGCTTTTAATCTAATGTCCAGCAGGGGGCGCCTCCCCTGGTTACAAAAAGAAGACATCGTTGAGTTTAGTAAACACTTTCCTGATTTGGCTCATTCACTGGTTTCTTAAGCTACTTTCAGCTGGTCCCTTTTCACACCACAGCAGGAAGCTCCACACCACATCCACTTCCTAAGACAACCCCAAAGAGGATTTGTGTGTCCTGCTGGAATCAAACCAGCAACCTTTTCCTTATCAAACAAATGTGCTAACCACTTCCTGGTATAATAGAATAAAAATGTATTAAGTAATTGTATAATTTCATTTTTAAAACTGTGGTCTTTATTAGAGTCTGAAGGCTGGATTATCCAGCATGTGTCTGTTAGTCGTGCCAATGGGCGCTCGCTGTCCTGGCTTTCAAAGTCAAACTCTCACTCGTCACAGCTGGTTTTAAAGCAGCAAGAAGGCGAGGGGGAAAATCTCCAGCTCAAGCCTTCAAAACAGGACTTCTCCATGAGAGATGTCATGAGAGATGGAAACATTCATCTTTTATACTGTCTGTAGCAAAACTGCTCGACTGCAACTACAGCATCTATCACATCTAACTTGAGTTAAGATCACAAGCCGGTCACTTGTTGACCGCCTGACATACAAATTATACAAACAGCACAGACATTGTAATAATTATTAAACTGAGGTAAAAACAGTGAAAAGGTCTTTTTTATGGCATACAGGAGCTCCCTGTGATGTCACTGGGACTTATTGCATTTCCATATTTTCAGGGTCAACGGGACTCCGTCTCCTCTGTCGCTTAGCCCTTCTCCAGCCAGCAACGGAGGAGGAGCGGGAGGAGGATCCGGAGGTGCACCGGGGTCATCGGGCAGCGTGGCAATTCCCCAGCGGATTCACCACATGGCTGCCAGTCACGTTAACATCACAAACAACATCCTGCGGAGCTACGAACACTGGGAGACGTCTGACAGACTGGCCGCTGAGAGCCAAGGTAGGACGGCACAAGAGCGCGTACTGCTGGATGTATTTTCACATGGGCGCCAATATGCTGCTGAATATGTACTGTCACAACCGCAAGTTCATATCTCTAACATCTGGATACATGATGATTAACATGACAGGCATGCAAAGTATGCCATGTACATGTGACTCATACATGTGGTAAAGGAGTCAGTTTGAGTAAAACAGCTTTACTCACGTGTTGAAGATACTGAGAAAGACTGCTGAACACATAAAAACTTTCAACAGGAGTTTTTGTTTTTATTTCTTATTTATTTCTTATTATTTATTTGATCCTCTCTGTGAGCTCTTTGCAGAGGTTTTAGCCATAGACTGTATATCAAAAATGGGTACCAACAGTGAAGCCAGTGTCGGCCAGCAGGGGGCGACTGCATGGTTGTAGGTGTGGTTCTATGAGAACAGCCCCTGCTTCTACTTGGTCTACGACCTCTGTAAAGACTAAATTATGGTTACACAAAGCAGAATATGTTATCAGTCACAACGGTCAATGAAGGATCACAAACAGGCCGGTCAATCTTAAGATTTACAAGTTACTACCATGCTGGAGCGCTGAGTGGAAGTACTCATTTTTCATTTATATCCAACTTACTGTGGAGGTTTTCTTGTTGTATTTTTTAGACTAAAGGCCTTTACACACCGGAAACCTAAAACCTGTCCAAATATTTTGTGTTAAAGTTGTTTTTCGGATTTGGCTATTCTTAATGGAGCCATTCACACCGAATGGTCGAACTTGCAGCATTTATTTTTTTGGACCAAGCTTGATTTTTCAGATTTGATTTTTAGGATGCGAGTAAACAGATCAGACCAATCAGGTCGCTGCGTTTGGTAACAAGTGCACTCGTAGCTCAGAACTTGCACCAGTACTAAATATACAAATAGTAAAATAATACTGTTTTATTCAGACACACAGCTAGATGCTGCTCCAGGCCAGTCGATTCTTAGAAATGACTTTTCTGTCCCATCAGATCAGCTCAGCTGCCCCACTGATATCCTGAAATATGAACCAAAGCACTCCTGGATCAAACCATGAAATCCTCCCCCTGCTGCCTTCTCTTGAGAATTAAATGAACCCAAAATCATCTCAGTTTCTTCCTTTTGTTTTTAGAAATATAAGGACCAGCTCATCATCGCTCGATGTCGACTTCATCTTTTGTTATAGTGTGGGTTTTTTTGGTTTTGGTTTTGAAGACAAAAATACAACGTGTTCGGTGCAATTCTGAATTTCTCCATTTGCAACGACCTTAAGACTAAAAGCTAGTCTACACTGGTGTCCACAAAAAACAACTTGAGCTGATGTTGTAAGCAGCAACCACAGAAAGTGACATTTGGTGATTTAAAGTGTTGACGGGCAAAATAATCCCAAATTAAATTTTCCTCAGCTCACAAACGTGTGTTTGAAGCAACTACCAATTAGAGTGAAGGATACCACTGATTGGCAAATGAGAGAGTGGTTAATATGTTAGGTTACCGTGGCAACCATGGTCTGTAACGTCTACCAGTTACCAACCAACCAGCACCAAACAGATTTGTGATGAGTTGCTTCCTGTGTGGTCGCCCGTATAAACATGAGCTGTATGAAAGTGAATGTTAAAGCTCTTAAAACCTTTGCAGAGAAATGTTCACTAGTCGACTAGTGAAAACAGACGCCAGGCGTGGCTTGTAGGACCAGCAATGAAGAAAGAACGAGCCTGACTTTTGCCCCATGTTGCCCACAGCTCCACTGGAAAAACACCAGCTGTAGTTTGTGTGTTTCATTTAAGCACAGAGGCGCTCTCAGTAACACTGTCTGTCTCCCTCCCGTAGATTTCTTCCAGGAGCTGGACTCTGTGATGGAGCCGTTGAGTCAGCAGAGCAGCATGACAGAGCTGGTTCGCTACGTAAGGCAGGGACTGCACTGGCTCCGCATAGAGGCTCACCTGCTGTGAAGACTGGACTAGAGCCAACATTAAGAAAAAGAAGAAATGGGCTGGGAGCTAGAACTCAAGTGAGATGAGACCCAGAACGATGCTTCAGTTCCCACTGGGATCCTTTGAATGTCTTTACACCATGCATGGTAATATAATGGCTTACACCAGGTGGATTAATTGGGCTGAAATCACCTTTAATTAGGAGTGAACAGTAACTAAGTTTGGGAATTTTAGCTGTGAACCACAGAATACAAATGATCATATTAACAATTTGGCTGATGCTGCTTTTTTGGGGGGGAGCAACAGTATACAAGTGATTGTAGCTTTAACTCCTGAAGGGAACGCACATGTTCCCAACCTCATCTCCCAGTTTCACTGAGATGGGTTCATTCTCCAACAGACAAGTGTGAGGCTGAATGTAGGGAAAGAGCCTCAACAGAGGCTCACCTCCACCAGCAGTGGCCCAGAAATGTGTCAATGATTAGGAAAGAATTAAAGCTTTAGGCTGATATTGATCCAAGTGGAAGAGTACCAGTCCAATCTATTAGTTAGGGACCACACTGGTAAAGAGGCTCAGCTACAACCACTAATGGAGGCTAAATTCATTGCACTTCTTTTATTTCACTCCATCTTCAGTCTTTAAAGAGGGATCCTCAACAACCAACCAAAAGCTAGAACCTGCAGTTATTAGTTAGTATAGAGTTACTTTATTACATTTAAAGCCTCAGTCACACTAGAGAAAACAGGACAGCTATCTGTTTGTGACGGGGAGGATCACCTGTTGATCGGTGACTGCACTGAACTTGTTCCACTTACAGTGAGTCGGTGCAATCAGCTGGTTGCCCAGAGATTGAGCAGCACTCAACCTCTGCTTCACCACTTCTAGTTGCAAGGCAGTTGCACAAGTTGACAGGTTGCCTGTCGAGCAGCAACCTGTCTCCAAACAGAGTGCAACTCAGACTGACTGCAGTCGCTCTCAGACAGATTCGATTATTGCAATCAGTCTGCACAGATGAGCACAACTTGACATATTTGCAACAGGGAACTCGGCTCAAATGGTTGTTGCGTTCTGCTTATATTCCTACATCAAAGCAAGACTGCCGAGCCCCCGCATCAGGAGCTACGTGACTTTTGCTGGAGGAATTTCTGAGTTCCTGTTTCCAGTCTATGATCTTCTGCAGTTCATGTCAATTTGTGTGCCTGTAGACGGCAATTTGTGACAGATGGCAACAGATTTGATATTTTCACCGATTTATTGCCATTAATCCATGTATTATCACAAACAGATTGCACATATTTGCCAGCTTGACCCAGTTCACAATCGCAAAGTGACTCCCTGTTTTTCACCATCGTATTCCACCAAAGTAGGAGACTGAGCAGTCGGACACCTGGTCGCCATTTTCAGAGCAACCGTTTCAGAGTTTCCCTAGTGTGACTGTAGTGTGACTGTAGTGTGACTGTAGTGTGACGTGATGACATTTCGGTTTAGTAAAAATATCTATTACTCTGGTTTAATTTGGGAGTAAAGAAGTTAAACTGTTACTCTCAACAATGGCAAAATTAACTTATTGGCAGTTCAGGAAGAACCTTTATGCCACATTTAATTTCTGAAAAGTACACAGTGCAGTTGGGTTTTGTGTTTCTCCTCAGTATCACACAGACAGTCTACCCCACTCCCACCCGGCAAAGCCCGAGATTCACACAGTTTAAACAAACGAGCACTAGCAAAAAGGGAATCCTTCCTAATGAGATTTTTGTATTTAAATGAGGATCTTTTGACCAAATAAAATTGTAAACTACATTACAGGTACAATAGGGCAAAGCTTCAAAAATATCTAAAGTCTTGTAGTATAAGTTGAAGTTTCAGTTTTGTGGGCTACCAGAACAAACATCCAGTTTGCTGGACCTACAAATAAGGGCTTTCTTCCATCACATAAAGCATCTGTCTGGTTCTTCTCTTGCTGGTTATGAGCTTTTGTGAAATTCCACTCAGTTCTAGTTCCCATAGTAACCCACCAACTAAGGCGTCAAACACTTACTGGGGGGAAAAAACTACAAGATTCAGTATGATTTGGCTCTAATTAAGCCCCCACCCACATGCAGAGCAAGTAAACAGGGTGAAACTGTCACATCGGCTTTTCTGCCCTGATGTTAGAAACAAAAACTATATCTGTGACTTTGTACAGCACGTAATGAGATCAAATCAACTGCCGGGTGTCTTATAGTCGTTTCCCCACATTTGTTGTGCTGTGTCGTTAGTGTGTATACGTGTACAGCTTATTGTGAAGTCTATTTAAAATCATTACCTGACCGAACAATAACGATGTTTGTGTACAATAATGTACAGACTGTGACTCCTGAAAACAGTGTTTCTTGTGTCTTGTGAATGATTCAATGTGAGCGAATGAGGAAGTGCTGCAGGTAAATGGGGCATCTACGTGTGTGTGCCAGCGCGCAGGCTATAGCTGCATTTACAAAGCGCCAAAGTGATTTTGAAGTCATCGTGGCGCATTAAAAACAAGAGACCACGCTGTTTCTACGTTTTCACGTTCGCCATCAAGACTCCAAATCAGTTTATTATGGTCTTTGTAAATCCAGCACATTAAGCATGAATTTTTAAGTTTTGGATCATTTGACCATCGCTGAATGTGTATGGAAGACAATGCAGATGTGAAATGTAATTTTCACTTTGACAAAAACAAAAAAGGAAAAAAAAAAAAAAGGAAACTCAAGTGCCTCTATTTGTGTCCGGTGGGAATTGCTCTATTTATTTAAAACAAAGAATGAATCTAAATGATTTTCCATACCATATTGGTATAAATATGAGATTGTTTTTCGTAAAATCAAATGTTTCCATAAGCTTTTTACTGGCGTTTATGAAGACACCAGGGTTTGGCTTTAAAAGAAAAAAAAGAAAAAAGCAAACAAACAAACGTGATAATGTGCCAAATTAGCATCTGTTGCTGTGTTTTCTCTTTTTGACAGTTTGAGCAAGTATAGGTTTGTCTGAAATACCTGAAATTTTTAAGTCATCGCATGCAATAAATGATAGCTTCAGACCAAGAACTACTTGTGTCCATTTTGACAAAAAAAAAGTATATTTCTTGTTACATAAGTCACATGCAGTGTTGCAAAGGTCAACGTCTCATGAAAATACACAGCCATTTAAATGCACAACGCTACAGCTAACAGTCTGAAACCTCAAGAACATTAAACCTTAAAGAAATAAGTGGACATTTTGGGAATATTTTTCTTACTTCTTTCTGAGAATAAAAACTCATATTTGTATATGAAATATAAAACCTATAACTAACAGCTAGTTTATGTAAATTAGTAAAAAATTTAAGCTCAGTGAATGTATATAAAAGATTGACGTAACCACCCAACAGTCTTCAAAAACTACAGTTTTGAAGCTTTATATCTTTCTTTGTTTTTGAATCAGATGTGACTGTTTTAAAAAAGAAGAGGCTAAGCTAGCTTGTCTAGTTACAAGCTAGCCTTTTTAGCGAGCCATATTCACAATTCACTGATATAACTGGGAAGCTAATACTAGCTATTGCTATTAGCTTAAAACAAAGTAGACGAAAACAATATCAAACAAGCGGTTATGCCCCCTATACATAACTTGCTTTAATACAACAAATAAAATTCAAATGGTTTACATTTGAATAAAAGGCATCTCTATTTTGGTTGTACGCTAAATTTATGTTTTTTAAACGGTATAAAAAATGGACGTAGCTAACATGATATCCCATTTTAGATACTAAACATTACCATTTTCACAATTTTAGTTTCAAAATACCAGATGCCGGGTGGGTTTAAACGTGAAACCACTTGCTCACTGGTGAACTACTTGTTAATCATAAATTAGTTAGCTAAGTAAGTTAGCTAAGGAACCAAATTATCCTACACATCCAAATGTAGTATAACCAAGACTTACAGTGTTGCCAACTCCTCAGTAAGGAAAATCGCTATTGGTTGTCCTAAAAGTCGCTAGAAGTCGCTAAATGACGTCATCGCCTAATTTGCATAATTGGTCATACTAATGTAATTGTAACCTAAGTTGTTGGAGAGAGAAACAACATCGTGGAAGAGACAAAGTGAGTAAAAATTGCATTTAGAACTACAAATTAAATTTCTTTCAGCAATTATTGTGTTTTTTTAATGTCACAGTTCCAACCCTGCTCCTTTATCCGGGCTTGGACCGGCAAAAGTAACCCGAAAATAGCACTCTGGTGGAGTTACTTTGTGTGAGTGGGTGTGTGTTTATAAGTAGTTTTAAACCTTGTGATCCACAAAACAGCATAACAGTAAAAGACTAACTGCGTTACAGTCAGTGCGGGAATAGCGGCTTCGGTCATGCGCGATTCATTTGCAGTCTGGACGCACAGGTGTGAACATCTGCTGCCCTGATAGCAGCGGGGGGTGGACTATCCTCCGCCTGTGAGCGCTTTGGCATGGGTGAGGTGCCCACGGCAGCACCGCTGCTTGTTGAGAATAAGAGCGATACGCGTTTTTAACGTCAAAAAGTCGTCATAAATAAGTCTCCAATAATACCAGAAAAAGTCGCCAAATTTGTTGCTAGTCGCTTTTTAGAAAAAAAGTTGCTAAGGGAGTCTGAAAACTTGCTAAATATAGCGACAAAGTCGCTAAGTTAGCAACACTGCTTACATAATGCACCATACGGTAACAGCAACCACAGCTAGTGCCATCTGGTGGCCTTCAGAGACAATGCAAGTTTAAGGCTTAATTTTTTGACCTAGAAGCTACGTTCATGTTTTATACGTGTATGCTGATGCTAGCTACATCTAGCGTTTTACTGTTTAAACATTGGAAATAAGACTATTTCCCAAAATGTCAAACTGTTCCTTTAAAATGGACTCATGGTTCTTCATCTGAACGACTAAAATGCTTACTAATCACCATTTAGACAGCTGTCCAAGCTCCACTTTCTGTTGCTTAACAATAACGCTTTTTACAGTTGTTTCTTGTATTTATTTGAGGTCTTGAAGCCAAATTAGGATTGTCCCAGCGAGCCACTGAACTTCTACAACAACCTGTAAACACTACCCGCAAACCGTTTCTCTCTGACCTCAGTCGTTTCAAGTCGATAGTTGGTCCGCAGTGTTGCTCAGTCCAATTCAATGATGTTTGGTGTTGTTTTGTTTTATGGTGAAACTGTGATGTTACTATATGGTTATTGTTAAGTTCACTTAATGGTCCCTTATTCTTCTTGTATGCAGCGGTACAATATACAATAATATGCTGTAAAAAGTCAGAAACATTGCATTTGTGACATGAGAAATATCAGTTTCATTCCACTATGGTACATGTCACATGACAGCTATGGTAAATGTTGAATTCATGCAACAGTTTATTTATATGCAATGTCAATATGTGGGTATATTCTGAAACATTTTGAAGACAGACTTTTCTCAGCATGGCCTTTTATTCTGCTGGCATCTTATTAAATATCTCATTAGCTCCTGTTGCATTATCACAGTTGTCAACTTGTTTATCGAAGGCAGAAACATCATCACTGCTGTTGTGATTACAATAGAGCTAAACACACTGATTTATTTTTTGACAGCAGATGGTAGCAAGCCGATAATATACTGATAATCTCTCCAGTAGTGACGAGTGTCTCTAATATTTGTTTGCATTTCACAAAATCACAGATTCGCTTTGATTGCCAAAACTGTCTCATACAATAAATGAACTAGCAGGATTTAAAAGGATAATAAAGGGTTTGATTTTTTCTTCTCAAATTCCTGTAATCTACCAGAGAGATGTTTTCTTTTCTTTTGTGTTCGTCCTCATTCGTTCTACTGTCAGAGTCATGCAGCAGTGTTACAAATAAGAATTATCCAATAAATAAGAATTTGTTGAGGTTAGTGGAAGGAGACGTTAATATGCTCTTCACAAAAACAAGAAATATGATCGATAATCAAGAGATAACCAACAAGCATCTCTCTGACTGTTCTTTAGTAAAGAAAAGTTGGCATTTCTGGAAATGTTCTGATTTGCCTTACAAAGTGATGAATACATCAGCACCACTCTCACGTCAGTGTAAGTTAGCCTAGCTTGGCATTAAGCTAGAAAGCAGTGGAAAACTACATCCCTATCTCTATTCAAAGTCTAAAAACTGCGCCTCTAAAACGAATACATACAGCTCTATCACTTCCAACATAAATGAAGACAGAAAACTAAACAGCAGTGACGTTTGTAAGGTTACTGGAGTTGGGCTAGCTGGTATATAATGATGTGCTATGTTAGTATAATGCTAACTTATTTTTCCACTGGATAAAAGTTAACATGAGGGTTCCCGATGGTTAGGGACAAATGCAATCGCATGGTAGGATGCTGTAAACGGACCAAACTTCAGTCAGAACAACTGAGATAATCCCTCCGCAATGCGAGGTTAGTCATTAATATACTGCAACAACATGGGAATAGAGCAGCTGCCAGAGAATTCGACATTAATGAATCAATGGTACAGAAGTGGAGGAAGCAAAAGAATGAGTTGAGTAAAGTTTGACATATCTGACTGTTTTGTTTCGCTTAATGCGCCTTATAAACCGGTGCGCCTTATGGTCCGAAAAATACAATAAATTAATATCTTGGTACAATTTCTAAGTCATATACGAATACTGACATTCTGCACCATCTTGTGGTTCAGAATGGTACTACACCAGAATCTTAACAGCGACATACAACATAAACTACAACATAATATTCACAATTAATATTATACAACACTAAAAGAAAAGGATTACATTTGAGGGGCCTTAAAGTCGCCTGCCTTGTGTTATGGGATGGGTAGTTCACCAATAAAAGTATTTATGTACACAGTCTGCTACTTCTGCATAGTCATGATTCACTTCATATCTGTGTTGCTTGGTTCAAAGCTTGAATAAACATTCAAGCCTTTTGTTCAAGGCTTGAATTTGTGGAAGTGGGAAAGTCATTTCTGGAACCAGAGCCCTTAAAAACATGGGCGGCCACAAACATGCTGCGATTTCAGATAATATCTCTGCAGTACGATACTTAGCCGCTTTCTGTTGATGGCAAAATATTTGAAAAATATAGAAGTAAAGAACGCGCCATCTCTTGGAGACACTCTGCAATTGAGTTAAAATTAGTGTATTCATAGTGGAAAGTAGAGACACCCCAGAAGAGAGAGGGCAGAGTCTCTGTCCAGCAGTTCTAAGTGGCTGTATCGTTAGCCCATTTTAGAAGATTAAGCCCACTTTTAACATTTTAGCTAGGCTAGGCTAGGCTAATGAGCTTATGGTTCTGAGCCCATATTAAACATCTGGCATGAAAGTAGTGTCCTGAAAAGAAAAGCAACGAGAACATTTCCTATAATGCCTATTGACGAGGATAGATAAAATATTGACTATTCTAAAATAAAATTTCTATTAATAATCAGCACTTCAGTTGTATCATGTTCTCTATTTTACAGTATATTGGAAAAGTGGAAAAAAGAAAAAGCAAGATCATATTTCCAAATAGTCCATGATATTCCTTCTACGATCACGTGACCTTCTACCATGAAGCCTTCACTGCCTTGTGTGTAGCATTTCTGTGATTGCTATTTTGCTTTTCTTCCTGGAACATAACAGTGTTAAATCATGTGGGAAATCAAAACGGTCCAAGTGTAACCGACCCATTTAACAGGAAGTTTCTTTAAGGTTTTCAGTCGCTCTGTTCCCTGCGGTGAAAAACTGTTGCTCGAATAAGCTCGTTTCTGCTCCGCGACTCTTAATAATGTCCAAATTAATCTCGAGAAGGGCAGCAGCTTTTAAACTATAATAGTGTAATTGCTCAAGATTCATTGGTGAAAAATTGTCATCAGCTCGTCTAGCCTTTTTCTCTTTCATCTTTGTTGCGGTGGAAGAATAGCGCCATCTTCCTGATTAGTGCAATAAAGCACATGGCTGAATTCCCGCCGCATGAATACAGCGTACGCCACGTGTGGTATTCAGTGACGTTAAACTGCTTAAATCCAAACTGTGACGTGTTAGTTAGGCAACCAAATAAGTTTAAGACTGTGTATCTGAAGCCTGACACTGGTGGTACAGCAGCAGCACAGTGCCTCTGATCCAGCCTGACTAATCTGTCTGTGAATCTGATGCACATCACTGGCATAACGAAACATAAAGAACAAAATAAAAGTTCTGTCCAACACGGATTGCATTGTATTTCTAAATGTGTTGCACAGTTTTTTTTCTGTTTTTATCAGTGCTATCTTTTGGCCTTTTCTATGGTTCTTTTTATAATGAAGTTGTTCTATGTGATGATCAAAAGTTGTGATGCAGTTCCATTGTTTTTAAATATTTAATGTCTCTAAAATATGGATTAAAATCTGTTTGAAGCAGCCATCCTGCCGTACTCACTGTCTTCTTTCTGTCTTTTTTATTGCATTCGGGCTGAGGTCTTCAAAGTTGCCTTGCAAGGATGTGCTGAACCTCCCTTTGACATTGCACATAGAGGCAACAGCAGAAGGCTGAGACATTGCCAAAGGTTCCAGCAAGTGTGTTTTTTTTCCCTAATGAACCAAATCAACCAAATTTTACACTCAAGATTCTTTTATAAATAAAAGAGCGGCTCTGACGTAGATTTTAAGAGCCAAGCTAGTCTTCTTATTAGCACTAATGAACTCTTACTCTACATCATAGCAACTATTAGCCTACTTCACCATGCATGATTAATTCATTGAATGTAGCCACGCATTAGAATTCAAGAGGGAATAAGCGGGCCGTGTGCGTGATGGCGGAAGAGAGAGATGGACCTCAGAATGTGAGAGAGAAATGAAAAGAACCAAGGACAAAAAAAAAGTCTATTTTCTCAGAAACGTAAATCCCGTCTAATTCTGTGTTTCCATAAATGAATAAGGAGGTGGAAACTATTTTCAGGCCTTCAGATATCCTGCTCTCAGTGCATGTGCATGTCCTTGGTGCAGAGGCAAAACACTGACAGCTTAGATTTATAGCTTTAATTGCCACAGGTAACCATGCAGTCAAATAGGCTCTCAGATACGGCTTAGAAACAGACTTACATTTAAGAAGTATCCATGATTTGAATAGAAGACAAAAATGCACGATCGAACGAGCACCACCAAGGATCACGATATCTTTAACACATCATTTATTAATTAGTTTAAGTAATGGAAGGCAGCACAAGTCCACCTCTGTGTTTACCAAAAACTCCTTGGATTTATTCTCTATGATGTTTCCGTAGGGTGTTGAGACAGTTTGTTAGAAACACAGCTAATGGGGCATGAGCACTGGAACCTTGATGCGCGCTGCTGCTATCGACTTTTACATGTGGACTGGCGCTGTGATCAAGATAGCCGATGTGCAAACCCACCCGCCTCCACCCCCTTTGTGAGCGGTCCCAAAGCACAGACGAGTTGGGAAAGCTCATTATCCATTCTTATGTTATATTCTTACAGACTGAATAAAAGCCTGGCATCAAAGAATGCTAGACTTGACTTTGAGAAGCAGACGGCCCATTTTAAATGTATATTCAAATGCAGGCTTTTTGAAAAACAATGCCTAGATTTTAAGTGGAGAGAAGAATAAATATTAGATCTGTACGTTTCTGAAATATTTTTTTTTCCTGTTTCTAACAGCAGTAATAGGCCAGCTCTGTGTGTTTACCAGTGTTGGGACTAACGCGTTAAGTAACGCGTTACAGTAACTACGTTATTATTGTGGTAACGAGCATGGTAACTAGTTATTATGCCAAAATCAGGAACGCGTTACTCGTTACTGGGATTTAGATAGGCTCGTTATTCGTTACTTCGTGTGGTGGCTATCGCGGAGCTTCCACAGATTCAATAACATTAGCAAGTGGTGGAGGCCAGCAGGTGGATGAAGGAAAAGGGAGGCAGGAGGAGAGACCCGAAGCGGTGAACTGAACTTCAGGTAAGAAGTTATAACCTGCAGTCCATCTGGGTCAGATATGAACCAAGTTTAGGTTGAGTTTATTTTTGTTATGCTGACTTTTTCGTACTGCGTGCTAGCTAGCATGACGGAGTTTCTATACAGCTCCGTCATGGGTGGTGCTATGTTACTGATGTTGAACTTTATTTTGTTCATAAGGTTAATTATTAGAGTTGCCAACCGTCCCGTAAAAAACAGAATCGTCTCGTATTCAGAGAAATTATTACGCGTTTCATATTGAGGTGAAAAGGAGCACAGTTTGTCCCGGACTTCAGCTACAATGAAAAAGACACAAAGCTGAATTTATTCTGTCTTTACGCTGCACAGCTGCCTCTTCTTCTCTCATTCTCTCTCCCTCCCTCTCCTGTTTCTGCTTCAATCGTAAAACTGATCAATGATCAGCTGATCGGCTTTTCTCTCTTGTTTGTTTATCGCCCACTTTGCGCCAGAAAGAGGAAACCAGCGGATGTCGCGGTAAACAACAGCAGCACGTTTAAGCTTGATCAGCTGTTGTTAGAATTTATTTAATATTAATTTCTAGTATCAGCTGATGTTTGCTGGAGCCACAGCTGTAAATCTGCTGGTCATGATGTCGGTTTGGTTATGTGGTGAGAGGGCAACATGAAGATGAAACCAGGAGATGTCCTTACTGAATCACCAGAGCTGAACAGGTGATGGAGAAACAGGTTTACCTTTTAGTTGGTGGCAGCCAGAGGGCCCGGTGGCGCCAGAGTCCGGCAGCCTCGCCTCTGTCAGTGCGCCCCAGGGCAGCTGTGGCTACAATGTAGCTTGCCATCGCCTGTGTGTGAATGTGTGAATGACTGAATGTAGTGTGAAGTGCTTTGGGGTCCTTAGGGACTAGAAAAGCGCTATACAAATGCAGGCCATTTACCATTTAACATTTAACATGAATGAGTTGAAGGGAAGTTATGAACTGTTTCTGAGAGACAAATAACACCAGGATCCTTTTCTAAGTAGCTGACAGCTGGTAACTGTGCAGGGGCGGGTCTAGCAAAGTTTTGCCAAGGCGTAGGTAGGGCATTAACAGGGAGAGGGGGGCACAAGGAAATACTTTTCTTTCTTATTCTCATTTAAAATGTCTAGCTTTTAAAAAAAATAATTATCTGAGTCTTACAACAAACGATTGATAGATTGATACATATATACCATCAGAACAGTGTACATCACTCACAACAGTGTTTATTTTCATTCAAAGGCTTTATGGTTTTTCCTATAATGGTGGGCCGGTCTCTAGTCAAAATGCCCGGGACGATTTTTTTGTCCCAGTCCAGCTCTGTATGCAGCTCATCTGCAGTCTGGTGTTGCCTACATCTTCCTATTCAGAAGGCAGAATTTCCGAGTTCTGAGTACAATCGAAAGGAACACGACTGCAGTTTTTGTGTTGGATGTAAAAAGCGAGGATAGAATGGCTAGGATAGAATCAGGCGTGGGATTTCTCTCGTGGAAGTGTGCACATTATTTTTTCCTTTCTATTGGTAGGTGGCACAGTGCACTTGTGGCAAGTAAGCAAGCTAGAAGACTGGCAGTCTGGCTGGGTGTCCAGTTACGGAAGCAACACATTAACAAGAGAATTCTGAGTTAAATCAAAGTTACTTTCCCTAGTAACTAGTTACTCTGAAAGTAACGAGTAACTTGAAGTAACTGAGTTACTTTTGATATAAGTAACTAGTAATGTAACTAAGTTACTAATTTAAAGTAACTTACCCAACACTGGTGTTTACAGGAAACTTTCAGCTAAACAAGTCAAGGAAGAGTCTAGCAACAATTGAGCAACCAGACACCAGAAAAAGTGAAAGTCAGTGACCTGCTGTGACAGCAAGGTCACTAATGGTTATTTCATGTGGGCATGTCCCACATGAAATAACCATGAAGTACCAATGGCAGTGAAGCATACCCCTGATAGAGAGATGGCAGGATAGTAAAGACATACATACAGATATTTATAGTGAAAATTTTCTGGAAATGTTTCACAGGACTCTGCAGCACTCTGAAAAACTGAGCACTTTCTTTCTACTTCCATAGGGATTAAGGAGGTAGGTAGCAGCCAGGTGCTGCTGATGACATGCACTTGACTAACTGATCATCAATAAGTGTTAGCGCCAGTTCAGGTGTGTGTTAACACAATACCACAATCTTCTGTCTGAGCACATTCACCCCAAGGTCAGACAGTCAGCCTCAGTTAGCATGTTAAATACTAAAGTTCATGCATAATTATAAAAACACTGAACAAGCTTGTTTGGAAGGGTCACCAGGAGAAAGCCTCTTCTCTCTCTAAACAGAACCTGGCAGCACAGCTGAGGTTTCAAAGGGCTAACAGACTGAAGGACTCCTGAAACAATGTCCTTTGGACAGACGATTACATAAGTAGAGAAAAACAAACACAGCATATCAGCTCACAAGCCCACTGGTGCAGGGGTGATGGTTTGGTTTGAAGCAACAGGACTTGGGCACCTTGCAGTTATTGAATTGACTACAAACTGGATTCTAGATTCAAATGTGAGGCCAACATTGATCCGAAGGACAGCAGCAGCACGTTGAAATGGCCCAAAGTCCAGACTTCAACCAATTAAAATGCTGCAGTGGGACCAGTGAGGGAGCTGTGCATAATCAAACGCCTGGAAACCTCAAACAACGTTGTAAAACAACATAAATCAATAAAATGAAAAAGTCCTCCAAAATGATGTGGAAGGCTTTTCCACAGGACTGCAGAGTCCAGATGAAACTTCACATTACTGTGCAAATAGCAGGGTGGTAAGACATACATACAAACAGGTACCTATGCAACTGGAGCCTAGAACATCTACTAGTGACCAACTTTATATGTAGAAAAGGTCGGAGTCTTACGTTTGCGTCATTAAATAATTTCCCCCAGGGATCAATAAAGTATTCTGATTCTGATTAGTCTTCCTAATATCCATCTTCTTCCGCTTATCCGGGGCCGGGTCGCAGGGGCAGCAGCCTAAGCAGAGAAGCCCAGCCCTCCCTCTCCCCAGCTACCTCCTCCAGCTTATCCAGGGAAACACCAAGGCGTTCGCAGGCCAGCTGAGAGATATAACCTCTCCAGCGTGTCCTGGGTCTGCCCTGGGGCCTCCTCCCGGTCGGACACCTCACCCAGGAGGCATCCATGTCAGATGCCCGAACCACCTCAACTGGCTCCTTTCGATGTGGAGGACTCTCCACAGTAATCCGAGCCCCTTCCGGATGGTTGAACTTCTCACCCTAACTCTAAGGGACCCACCCTTCGGAGGAAGCCTATTTCCGGCGCTTGTATCCGCAATCACTTGTGACCATAGGTGAGGGTAGGGACGTAGATAGACCGTTAAATTGAGAGCTTTGCTTTTACACTCAGTTTTCTCTTCACCACAACAGACCTTCTCCCGTCACTGGAGAACAAGACTCCGAGATACTTAAACTCTTCCACTTGGGGCATGAACTGGTCCCTGAACCAGAGTGGGCACTCCACCCTTTTCCCGCTGAGGACCATGACCTCCGATTTGAAGATGCTGATTCTCCCACCACTTCACACTCAGCTGCAAACTGTTCCAGTGTGAGCTGGAGGCCATCACCCAAAGAAGCCAACAGAGCCACATCATCCGCGAAAAGCAGAGATGAGATTCTGAGACCAAACAAGTGAAAGCCTTCCGCCACTTGGCTATGCCTAGAAATGCTGTTCATAAAAATTATGAACAGAATCGGTGACAAAAGGCAGCCCTACCCACCCACCCTAACCCCAACCCCAATCAAGAGAGAAGAAAGTAGCTTTTGTGCTATCAAAACATAAGTTTCACCTTTTTCAATACCATAAATGAACAAACTCCTGCTGCATTCCTGAATCACTGATATAACATATTGAATTCTTTTGTTCTCTCATATTTATTGATTTCATGTTCCAAACAACAGTCTGACATTGCTCTAACATCTTACTCAAAATATATTTTTCCCTTTTTGTTAAAGCCACCAACCAGTCACCACCAAAGAGCTGATTACAGCCATTCAGTTTCATTACAGAAACCCACTCACTAATCCATTCCCTCCATCTCAATCTGCAGAGTGGCAGTTTTAATAGGCCGCCCCTCCCCCTCATTCTTTGCCAAGTGATTTTGTTAAAACAGAGTTTTTCTATTTAGCTCTGTGGTTCGCAGCTCCAGAGGCGCTAACGAGGTAAGAGCTCGTCAGCTGTAATTGAATGACTCCTGATTAAACTAGTTTCACACTGACAGGCAACATATTGCATCTTGTCCAACTTCTAATCAGCTGCTTCCGCAATGCTCCATGCAGATGTTTGCGTTCAGGGTCAGGAAAGGCTGTGGTCCAGGATAATGCTTTGTTTATTTTAATGACGACAGTGTGCATTTTAATTGACCAAAAGCCCCAAATAAGTGGAATGTCAAGAAAGAATTTCGCTTTATTACTTTACACAGCTATAATATTTTGTGAGTCTAAAATCAACAATATAAGATTTCAGGCAATATTCATTCAGGTTACTTATCTCAAGAACAACTGAACAAGAAACCACATTTAAAGTGCTTGTCCTGCAGACCCCAGTTTCCTTGGTGAAAGTGTTCGTTACATTGCAACTGTTTACTTACTCTGGTCTGAAGAGATCTTCGGAAAACCGGTTAAAGTCTCACATTGCATGTTAGAAATGTTTTAAACCCTGAAATACAAACAGAGAAGTAGTAGCCTTTAAGGTGTTGCGGATAAATACAACAAAATAAAACAAGTACCGATACCAAAAAAACCACACAGGGAAAATACCCAGGGAAACAGAGTTAACAATAAAAATGATAAAAACTAACTATAAAAACCCGACAAAAAAAAACAACAAAACCCTGTAAACCATAAATTTCACACCAAATCCTCAAATCTTGCGGCCCGGTACTGGTCCGCGATTGGGGACCGCTGGTCTATATAAACCCTGCCATATTTAAAAGGTAGTGCAGCTCTGTTTAGTTATCCTGATGCAAATTTTAGCTTGCTCAACAGGGCTGAAAAGTTTGCCTAATGGTAGATGCCCAAAAACTGCAGTTTTTTTTGCTGTTACCTGCATTCTGTTTTCTTACCGCTCCCAATTCAAGTGTATAATCCCAGCTACAGTGGCCGCTGTGGGACAAATAACTCCGGCCACCATTCACCTGTAGTGAGTGCAGGCCGTCAGTCTGCTATTTACCTCAGTTATCAATATACTGTGTGTCCGCCTCTCTTACTCTGGACCAGGCTGTAAAACTTGTGATACTGAGGTGAGTTGTCGCAGATATCTTGTCAGTAGGCGCTGCCGTTTCTGTCTCTGTTAGTTTTTATTAGCTTCTCTAAGCCAACATTAGTCTTTGAAGTGCATCTAACACTGTTTTACACTTAGTGAACAAACTCTCATACAAAGTGAATATGTAATGAAGCCGTTTATCAGGCGGGACGTGAAAGGTTTTAGGACACTTTAGCCTAGCATAACATTAGCATATAGCTAGCTGCTATTTGCACACACTTTTGTGTGTTATAAGACAAGATAACCTTTATTAGTCCCACACGTGGGAAATTTGTTTTGTTACAACAGTGGACAGTGCAAAGTTGCATAGAAAAATTAGGAGAAAAAACAAAACAAAACACTGGAATAATATATCCATAAGATACTGTACACAACAGAATAGAATAAAATAAAAATAAAATACTATATACACAATTGAATAAAATAGAATACAAATGCTATATACAATATGAGTATAATAAATTATAATTAGACATAATTATGATAAAATTATAGCCAGTGTTAGTCAAGTTATTTGAAAAAAGTAATTAGTAACTAATTACTTCTCCAAAAAGTAATCCCATTACTTTACTGATAACTTATTTTCAAAATTAAGGAGTTAATTTTCAAAAACATGATGCACAACCTGAATACATAATAAAGCAACACCTTTCAGCCCAATTCTAATTTTTATGCATAACCCATCATATAAAATTGAAACAAATGGAAAAGTATCTTTTAAAACAGTTTTTAGTTTTAATCTTTTAACTTTATGCACATTGTATCAAGCAAAAATTAAATAATATGCAAGTCTTTGACTTGATGAAATTGTTTAACACTTAAATCTACTTTCTGCATATTCCAGCATATAAAATAAAATAATGTTTTGTGTTTAAACTCTTTCAAATAGATGAAAGTAAAAAACAGCAGAAATAAATAAAATCAAAGACTCAGCAGCTCTTAAATCTATTGTCACCTGTTTAGCAGGAGTGGGACGGGTGGAGGTTTGCCCACGCCGGTCATGTCAGTGGGGGGGGGGGGAAATCCGGGGGTTTCTCTGTGAATGTCACGTTCCCGTGGCAGCGTGCTCGCTCAGATTAGAAGTTTAACTTTTCGCTGTAGAAAGAAGTTTTCTTCCCACGCAGAGTGAACAGCTGACGCTAATGTTTTTGTCACTTTTTACAGATTCAAACTCAAAGTAATGTGATTACGTCCACACTTTAAGTACGCAGCGTAACAGTAATCCAATTACTTCTTTTACAATAGTAATCCCTTACATTACTCATTACTTGGAAAAAAAAAAGCAATCCGATTACAGTAGCCCGTTACTGCCCATCTCTGGTTATAGCAGAGTATTCATCTATTTGTGATCTTTGATGTAAAAGTAACTTATGAGCCACGCTACAGATGTGGTCGTTCTCTAGATTACATAAAATGCAATTAGGCGACGTCTTTCTCAGCCATTGTATTCAAGATGGCGGCGCAGCGTGGCAGCTATCGGAAACCTGCTCCTGTGTGTTTTTAAATGGACAAATTAAGCACAAGAGAATGCATAAATTTGTTGGAAGATATACACACTAACACATACAGCACCTTATACGTGTTAAAACACCAAACAATCCAACATCAAAAATATTAAAGTGCCACAAAGGGTGTTGTGATTTATTTAAAATTAATCTTCGATATGAACAGAGGCAAAACATTTTGCTCCTGTTTCTTTTCCACATATTTAATGGCTTCACATTACTGTACAGGTGACGGGTGAACAGTGTCATTAGCAGTGGTACTGACCACTAAAGGACCAACATGTAAGTGACTCTGCAGTTAGTTTTAATTGCAGTATTGCATGCAGCAGCAGAGCAGCTAATTAGCAGGCAGTTCTGAAAAACAGCTCCTCTGACAAAGTACTCTTCAGGCCCACTTCATCATGTAATTGGGAGATTGAGTACAGTACAGTTTGTTTACCGTTCCTGGATTCATTCACACACCCTTGAGACGAACTCTTGTCTTAATGCAGCTGAGCTAAGCGCTTTCTGCACGCGTGCACACCTCTCCCTCTCGCTAATGTAATTGTGCATGTCGCCACCGTTAACAGAAAGGCAGTGTGACCTGCCAAAATACGAGCCCGTAGCGGTGATGCGATTACCAGCGTATGAAACATAATGATAGACGATGAGAGCGAGACAAAGACTGAGTGGATTGGAGAGAAGGAGCAGGTAAGATGGAGTGAGAGGGAATGAGGGCAGCAGGAGAGGTAGAGGAAAAATACCAAAACAAAGCACCAGGTAAACAGTGTAACTGCCATTAGATCAATTTGATGGTGGTCAGAGATCACCGCTTGTGATGATAAATATTGATCTGATAAAACCGCTGAGGCAGAAATATGAGCTGTGATGAATACAAAGAGTGGAGGAGAGCAGTTGCAGCTGCTCTCACTCACACCTAATTCTTACGAGTATGAGCGTGAACCTCGTCATAGTGGAGAGTGGATAGTGAGCTGCTGCTGAGCGAGGCACCAAAAATCAGACTCATTGATATGGGAAACAAAAGTGCTCAGAGTACAACAATTAACTATCATTCAACAGGTGATCAGATGGAGGTGCATATAATGGGGGGGAAAAAAAAAATAAAATACACTCACCAGGTATGAAGAGAAGTAAATGAAATGAAAAGGAGTGGAAATGATCAGAGCATGTGTGAAATTGGCAGGGGATACATGTGAAGTGCCTTCCTGGCCTTTGCAGAGTTTTTTGATTTTCATGTGTGGCGTACAGACTTCACTTCAAATCGAGTTCCACAAATTGTTCTGCATGATTGCTTGAAAATTGAAAACTGCAGGGAAAAAAAAAAGGAAAAAAAAGAAAAAAGTCTGGGACTGAATTCACACGATATCTCAAAACACAATTACAAGGCTTTTAACAGTTTGTGTCACGCAGACAGATCGACTCGGTGGCATCACACACAAGTTAGATGTTTGGCTCAAGCAAAAAAAAAAAAAAAAAAAAAAAAAGCCACAACAAAACCCCAGTGCCAGAGAGCAGCGTTCATTCTGTAAAGAAAGCGAGCACACAGAATAGACTGGCGAGGTCCCCGAGGAGCTGCTTCACTACCCTGCAGCTTTACACTTCAGCTGTGAGTGAACACAAAACGCATTACAGAGCAGCGGGCCGCGTGGACAGGCAGCAAAGTGTTTCTGCAGGACAAACGCACACAGGAGCTGTGATCACAAACTTAATTCTCATGCAAAACAAATTTTTTTTATTCTTATTTTTAATAATCAAAACAGACAAATATACACACAGTGTGTTCTTGCAAAACCTGAAATCTGGTTAATCCTGTGCCCCCCCCGTCAGAAAGAACTGTTCAGGATGCTCTAATGCTAATGAGAGTCTGGACTGACAGATTATTACGGTTCCTGAGATTTGGCGCGTTACTGCACACAGGAAACCAGGACAGACGAATCACTGCAACCACCTTAAGATTTCTTCCACATCCTCACTCCTGTCAGAAGCCAGCTGATGATAAAAGATTCATTTAGATCTCATTAACATGACGCCGGTGCAGCCAACAATACAAGTCGACAGAGCAAATCCCTTCCATTCATTGTTGGACCTGAAGTTCAAGCTGAAATTGCTTTCTTCTAAATTATCACGGCACCGAGTGTTCACGCACTGGAACCACAGTAAATGTAGCTACAGTCTGTTTCATTTGCATTTAATTATGGGTGGCTTTTACTCCCTTCATTCCAGGTCTCTGAATTGATCTGAACTGACTGTTTACGAGGGGGGGGGGCAAATAGCTGCAAGTAACATCAAGTGCAAATAGAAATGTCATATTGTTTAACACTACAGTACAAAAGTCCCTATCGGCTGCTATTCTGAGAGACTTCTCCTTAAAGCAGTTTACCAGTACACTGAAGTCAAACATGGGTGTCAACATTGATTAAAAGGAGTTCTGCAAGTTTCCTCAATATTCCTTTAAATGAAAAGACTTCCAGATGCCACGTTTATCTAGTCTGAGGTGGAGATTTCCACAGAAACCCGTCAGTGGTCCACCTGCACAGACACCTGTGGGTTTAATGGGACGTGTTCAAGGAATGATGGTTTGCTTTAGTTTTTTTCAGGGAAAATAGAGTTGGATTGAATAACCGGGACACTCTTAGTATGGCGACTATAAGTCAGCTCGAGCTCCAAAGGTTACAATTCCTCTACACAACTGTATGGGGGGGAAATGAAGCAAACAAGCAAATACCAAAAATGCACTTGTGGCCGGCTCCAAAGGTTGTGTCTGTTGCCACAGATTCTCGTGTTAAAATGCCCAACTTTAAATAAAACAAAACATGTTCACACGCTGATACCAGAAAAGAGAAAAAAAAAAGAAAAAAAAAAAGGTTTGGTAACCGGTGTCCCTGCTTCTGCCCACAGTATGGTGGTTCAATCCTAACGTGACTCACACGGTGACATTTCATTAAGGCTTCAAACTGCAGCTTTGAGTCAAATGTTCATTTCTCCACAGAGTACATTTTGTTCTAAGCCCAGTTTTCCTCCAACCACACGTATCAGTGAATCATGTAAGGATGTGCCTTACTAACCAAGCCAGCTCTGGCGTTAACTGGTAACACAAATATGGTGCGCTTGGTTAAAATAAAGTATCTGCATTCATATCATGTATGAATTACAAGTTTCTGCAAACAGGCGCGTTTCTTTTTGTTAGCGTCAAACTATTCTGCTCTGAAATGTTTTCCAAGTCAAAGCATGAGACCTGCCTACCAATGATTTCTCAAGCACAAACATCAGTCTGAAGAACCAAGTGCACACAAATTACATGTTCAAGCCTTTTTCCCCTTTCACTCCATCGTCCCTTTTTACTCGTCCCCATCTGTTGTGCTTAGTTCCTGTCCTCATGGCTTCCCTCTGCTCGTTTTCATCCCCGCTGTGAGGTAGTGGAACTCCAGCTTCATTCTCATCTGCAAACCGACAGTCTGGACGACAACCACGGGTCAGGAAGTGAGTAAATGAATGTCTAAGAGGAGAAACTTCTATAAAACCCAACTTACCTGAGGAAGGCTGGCAGTCTTCCTCATTATCTCACTGTAATCAGAGTTATTGAAGATGTTCTTGTCCTGACCGGGGTCATCTGCTGACATGTACAACTCCCCAGCATGGACGTCAGACACATTCACCTGGATGGAGAGCGGGATGGATGATACAGACAAATTTAATCTGCTTCTCTCCATCTCCAACATATTGTGAGACAAGATGGATGGATCCATCACGTTCAACTCCCCAGGCTGAGCCTAACGCGCTCACTCGGGGGAGAATACAGAGACCGATGCTGATGAAAGGAAGACGACCGTTATGCGGGATGAGTTTGTGGTTACCTACCTGAAATGTTTTGGGATTGAAGCCCAGCCACAGAGTGTACCTGTAGTCCCAGGTGCGCAGAGAGTAACCCATGATCTTTATGTCTTTGAGGTCAGGGAGGTCAGAGTTCTCCTAAGGGAAGAATTTGGAGTTTAAAGCATCTTTGAGCTGGAGAAATCTCATGCAGCGCTGTCAGATCTGCAGCTGCCAGCTCAAACTGCGAGCCAGCTGCAGACAGACTGCCAAACTCCTGCATACAGAGATTAACCTACAGCAGGAGCAGCACTGGCCTGGATACTTTAATACAACGACTGTGCTTGATGGCGGCTCCAGCACGCATGCACGCACGCGCACACGCACACGCCAGTGGCTGACCTCTGCAAATTCAGACATTTAACTACAAATTCATAATCAACTTATTAAAGCAGCATCAAGACACGTCTGTATTAATAACATGCCTGCCTTCTGCTCTGCAATTACTTCCACACTGATACAAAACTAATGAGTTAACCTTAGCCGGCTAATGAGAGCTTTTTTCCCCCCTTTTTTGAAACAAACTACCTACCTGTGGTGCATCAGCAGGGCGAGGATATTGGCTGAAAGCTACATCTTCTGGAGTCCTCTCGCTTCGCCCTTGTGGCGCAGCGTAGGCACGGTTTTCTCCTTCAGTACACAACTCCACCTGAAGGCAAGAAAACGGGCTAAACAGGTGAAGGGAGTAGATGTCGGGTGTAGTTGGATCACATTCATGCCTGCCATCTTTGGGCTTCGTTTGGTTTACTTTCTCATATTAACGCAACATCATTTGAACTCCGATCGCAATGACATGATGCTTTAAGCTGCAGATATTAGTTCAGGTACGGTGGGAGGCAAAGAGCTGCTTCACCACTAGAAGGTCCCGAGAAGGTGCTGTGCTTTCTCTTTAGACGAGCATGTTAGGCCCACTCATGGTTCTTAATTGGCTGCCTGATTATCTGTCTCTCTGTGTTAAGAGTCCAGATGGAACGGCGACCTATCCGAATGATAGGGCACACCCTGTCAGCTCCGAAAGCCTCCAGGCTTCTGCAACCCTGCGTGGATAAGCAGTTAAGAAGATAGATGGATGGAGTTCTCTTCTGGTCTCGTTAGGCAGAGAGTGTAGTATGAACACAGTCTGAAGATCAATGAAAGCCGATTGTAGTAGTCCGGCGTGTTCGTAGTGAGAGGCTGCTAATGGACTCGTGTGAACCATTTCAGCTGTTTCGCATATGTGCCGACGAACTGTACAGCCTGGGAGTGGGAACGCCGTCACTTTTGCAGTGCGCAACAACAATGGTGAGAAGAATCTGAGGCCATTTCAGTGATATGAATGCAGAAGCACAGATTTACAGATTATGCAGAGGGAGCTGCTGCAACCCGGAGAAAACAGAGTTCAGAGTTTTTCTATTGCAGCAGTGATGCAGAGGTTTGTCTGATTACAGCCACGCTTACTCCAACAATAGTAACATATTAGTAGGGCTGGGCCATATTATACTGTTCACGGTAATACCGGTATAATGTTAGGCAACGATAGGAAAATGAAATATCGCGATAGAATGGGAGTAAAACGCGCATGCGCAGTGCCTTTGTTTTCATACGCACATGGCCGATTGTTGAGTGAAACAGATGATCCAGAATTGGTTTGTAAAAATGGTGCAACTTCCGTGATGTGGAACTGGTTTGGTGTTTGTCCGTCAGATACACAACAAAGCACATTTTTTTGCAGAACATGCAAGCAGCCGTTGTTATTGTCGTATTTGTCGGACTAAGATGCTCTTAAATCTGGGAGTAATCTGGGTCCTAAACTCCGTATCCTTCAGGTCAAACAACACTGCAGCATCACTTAGAGTTAAAAACTGTCTAAATTCTTTCATCTTTAATAAAACGATCAGCATTGCTGCTTTACGAGGTGTAACTATAAAGTTTAACTTCCAGGCATCCATGAAAACAAAAGTTATTACATTTAACGGAGTTAGAAGTTAGCAGGAAGCTAGCGGAAGTTAGCTCGCTAGTTTCGCTAGTTACCTAAGCATGATATTGCATGTTCTGACTGAGAGATTTCTGAAAAAAATCAAATGTGCAGCTCTGCTATCACTTGCAACATAAATGAAGACAGGAAACTAAACAGCAGTGACGTTTGTAGGGTTACTGAAGTTGGGCTAGCTGGTATATAATGATGTGCTACGTGATCGCTAGCGACACAGCTATGTTAGCATAACATAAACAGTGAAGCTGGAGGACGAACACTAACACTTTTCCACTTATAAAAGTTAAGGTGAAGGTTCCTCATGGTTAGAGACAAATGCAATCGCATGGCAGGATGCTGTAAACGGACCAAACTTCAGTCAGGAGAACAACTGAGATAATCCATCCACAATACGAGGTTAGTCATTAATATACTGCAACAACATGGGAATAGAGCAGCTGCAGAGAATTCAACATTAATGAATCAATGGTACAGAATTGGAGGAAGCAAGAAGAATGAGTTTAATAAAAAGTTTGATTTATCTGACTGCTTTGTTTCGCTTAATGTGCCTTATAATCCCGTGTACCTTATGGTCCGAAAAATGCGTACTGCACACTGCAGTTTAATGTTGCAAAGCACCTCCTTTTAACTTCAGTGGATATTATACATGGTTATGCTCAGGATATGTCAGCCCATTTCTACTGGAAATGCCTTTTGGTTAAACTTTCAGCAAGCAATTTGCATTTGTACTGTTACATTTTTATAAAGCTTTAATGTACATAAAAACCAGCTTCTTGTTTAAGTGAATATAAATGGAAGGTTGTCTTTTTGCACTAGTAATGTTGTGGAGTTGTATTTTGTCTCGCATCAATTATATCGTTATCGCAAATTTTCAAATATATATCGTGATAAATATTTTTGGCCATATCGCCCTGCTCTACATATTAGCATTAAGCAGACATTCACAGCATCAATTTATTTTCCGTTTTAATAAACCGCAGAGGTTTTTTTTTTTTTTTTAAAGACTTCTAGACATCAGGAACTTCTACCAGCTGTGGTATTCTCCACTTTGAAGAAAAATCTAGCTCGACATGAACCCTTCAGGCGCTCATATCCAACTAAAGTCTCATTGACAGCACAAAGGTGCTGTCCCGAGCACACTGGTCTTTGAGGCTGATGGGAATATCATCTGTTTTGCAGGTAACCAGGTCAAAGCTGCAGACCGATTAGAATTTGTTCTTGTGATTAGAAACATAGATTGGAGGTTCATATCCTGATACCTGGAAAGAAATGTCAGGGCACTGCACGGGAACTTCGAGGCCGGCCAGGTAGGACACAGTAGGAAAGACATCCACCAGCTCCACCACCCTACTTCTGACTTTGCCACCTAAGACAGATAAAAGTCACCCAATTACAGACGCCTTAAAAACGAAGCCAGTCAAGATCTCCACTACCATTTACTAAACATCCTCCACTTAAATTTCATGATTATTGCATCACTTGCATTTGAAGTAAAAGCTCTCTGGAGGCAAAATATCAAAGTGTATCCCTGTGTAAATCGTTTTTAAGCTCTATATAGAAATCAAAGACTGTATTAATGTTAAACAAGCATATTATTAAATGCTTTTGTTTGGGGGGGGGGGGGGGGGGGGTCTTACTTTTGATGCTGTGCACAGATTCCCTTAAGACGTCTATAAACGGGAAGGTTGATGTACCAGCTTCATTGCCACCAGGAACAGAGAAGATCAGAGGTACGCGTGTTGCGACATCAAAATTCGAGTATTTAGCCCATTCACCATGCTCACCCAGTGACCAACCTGCAGCAACAGAAACCCAGGAACACACAGTTCATTAAGACTCGGGCAAACCAGAGACAAAGAAATTGATCAGTCTCAGTCATACAAATAATACTTTTCATTTAAGGCAACACATTTGACTGATGTTTGTCCCAGTCATGAAAATGACGGCATTTGACTGGGCTTTACGCAGTGATTCATCAAACAGTCACACAGAGGATTCAGTCTAGTGCTCTCAACTGAATGAGACATTAAAAGAGAACAGAGTTTTCCAGTCACAAAGCTGAAAAAAACAAAAACCAAAAAAGGTAAGTGGTGCAGAGAAAGAGCTGAGGGTAGAGAGAGTAGAAAAAAAAAAACAAAAAACCTATGGGAACAAATCATGGCACAATTTGCTGTTACAACAGTGCCATCTGGTGGTGCAAGATAAACATGACAAGCTCAATAAACCATTTGTTTAATTTGCACAGAACACCTGATAAGATATTTTAGCAACTTATTTTTCTAAATGCTTAAAAAGAAAGAAACAAACCAAACTGATTAACATTAGCTGCCTACATCTCATCCAGCTACGCGTCTCCTCACCATGATCAGAGGTGAACACCACCATAGTGTTGTCTGCCAGCCCCAGCTCTTCCAGTGCACTGAGCAGCCGACCAACTTGAGCATCCATATATGACACTGCAGCATAGTAGTGCTGACGGATACGCAGCTGGAACACAGGATATAAAACACTACAGTGTTGCTGTTCGCTTCAGGAGGAACAACCACGGTAACCAAACTGGAGGTGCTGAGAGCAGCTGGTTCATACCTGGAAGTCTTTTGGTATAGAGCCGTAGGGGAAGCTAATGTTGAGTTTTTGCACATCCTCTCTCTTCCTTATATCCGTCCAGGGGTTGTAGGCCACAGTGGGAAGGCGTTCAGGAACATCTGGGTCGGGGGCCAGAGTCATTTGGTCTAGAGGATACAGGGTCAGGTATTCCTGTGGAAAAATCTCAGAATTATTTCTGATTCGGGTTTTCTGACACTCCCTGGCCTTTGACCCACCACAAGACATCGATCTCATTGGTTTTTATTGCGTTACAGTTGTACTTTATTGTTTTCAATATTCTTATAGGCTTCTTTTGTCCAAATGAACATTACTGTTAAGCAGCAGAACAACATCTTCCACTCTTCACACACTGAGCCACCTTTGTGCTAAGGACAGGCTGTTCCCTGAGGGGCTGAGGACTAACTGAATTGCATAGAGTATACCATCAGTGAGTTACTGTTTGTGGTGTGAATAACCCAGATTCCATCAGCAGTCGTTACGTTTCTTTTCAGTGCTGCCAATCAGACTTTGAGTGCTCACTCCAGGACTGTGCAAACTCATAAATCAGTCAGTATGAGTGAAATATTCAACTAAATGCTTTCTGTAGTCAGGTCTTACAAAACTCCAAGACTTAGCAAGTCTAGTAGAGTAATAAAATATTAAGCAACTGAAATAAAATTAGTATTATCTTGTTAAAAACACTGCTCTGAGTCGAGGTTCACTACATCATGTTGATCTTTGTCAACTCATTCAAAGTTAGAGCTACAATAGTGATATAAAGTGCAATCAATAAGCTCCACACTTATTCAAAATGCTTCTGATGTCCCCTTTATCTTCTTCAGGGTTATCGTCTCGTGAAGCTATACAGCACTCCCAGCTCTCCATATCTAACATATTTGTGACGTGCTCCTTCACTGTGTCAAGGACAGCAGCGAGAGCCTTTGTTTGAACAGCAGGTTGCTACAGTTCAGGTCGTCTGCACAAACCTTTTCCCTTTGACAGCTTAGATCAGAATTGCCTGACCCTCGAGGGCGAATTCATGGTGCACAACCATGTGAATGTCAAAAACACCAGGCATGCTTCATGCTTCTCCTGAGCCGATGCATCTCCTTCAGGCTCAGTGAACTGCAGTTTCACCCGTGGACTGCAGGCAAAGACTCAAATCTGATCCTTGACATTAAAGTTGACATGATTGTGCATGTTTTTATAAGGACAATGAGCCTTTCAATCAAACCGCATCATTCAGTGAGTTCACTGACGGGGACTATTCTTGCACACAGCGGCTCATTATCCACCATTTGGAAATACTTCAGATTTAGGGCAAGCGTTACTAACAGACAACAAATCACACATAAAGAAAGCTGCAGAGTTGCGTCTGTAACACACAGCAACAAACACCAATCAAACTGCCACCAGTGCAGTGGTTGCTTATGGCTGTGTTCATAAACACAAGCCGCACAGCTCGTCACTCCATCGACCTCACAAAGACCAACGGAAATCACCGCCACAATCACGTCCACTAAACACGGTGAATCTGAAGGCTTCAGGGAAGCTGTCAACTCACAGAACAAAAGATTTGTTTCACCCGGCCTGAGTGCGTTTGCAACTTTATTTAGAAACATGTTTAAACACCAGGACGGCACCACAGTGCAAAAATGAAAGCAGTGACCTGTTTATTTCACTTTGTGCAATTTTTTTATTTATATTTTCCTTCAGGGATTGACTGAATTTAGCATTTGCACATTAGCAGGAATGCAGCACAGCAACATTGTAAAAGTGCTATTTGTCAGAATAATCATAATAAGAATAATCATAATAAATATTCAGGATCTCAATATAGATCAAAGTAATGGGGATAATCATGTTGGCCATAATGGTGCAGCTCTACTCCTCAGTGCTTAATATAAGAGGATTCATCTGACTTATAAAGTCTTAGTTCAAGTCAGAAACTGAGTTATGTGAAACCTGCAAATATTAAGTGACTGGACTGAAGAAGAGAGTCACCGGGAAGTCATATCAATACTTTGTAACTGTACTGCTGTAGCTAACCAACATGTACAGTAGAGTTCAAGCAGTCCAGAGGAACAGTAGGAATGGATAATAAGTGACAAACCTGTGGAATCCTAAAAGGTATATGCGGCTTATGAAAACCCACAGCCAAGAAGAAAGGATCGTCATCGTTGACTCGACTCTTCAGTAACCTCACCGCCTCCTCTGTGCTCTCCAGGTCAGGGAGGGTTCCCCCAGGCTGCTCGCTCACATTCACAGCACAGAGCAAGTTGACGTGGAGTTTCCCATCCTTCCCTTTACACATCTGGAAACAACGTTTGTATGAAAATTATGTGACATCTGAAGTTGTGTTGTGGCCACAAAGACTCCAGAATCGACTTGCTTATGTACCAATGTCTTTGGGCTCTGCTGTACTTTAAGTAACATCTTTAGCTGCTAGAAGCAGTTTGATACCCAGTGTAGATGATGCGTTTAGAGGTTTTGTTGAAAACAGTTTTCAGTCATAAATAGAATCAAAGTTCTGCCACAGAAAAGAGTCACAAGGAAATGAGTTAGCACTTTATACTCCCAGTTCCTTTTTTTCTAAACCAATTTAGATCCCTGGAATTTTGGTTAGATGGATGAAATAAGGTCTGTGCTCAACACAGACTTTAGATATTTCCAGGTTTAAGATGACAACTGAAAATAAGTAAATAACACACTTGGGAATGCTAAAACTTCTCCAGCTGCCCGGACAATGGGACATGACACTGCATGTGTAGCCCAGGAGGTAACTGGTTGGTAGCGTGTATTCTGATACAGGTGAATTATTCCCTGAGGGGGTACCTCTCGGAAACTGATGAATCACGGTGTGCTAAAGGATCATTAACATTGAGAAACAGGCTCTCCATTTGAAAGGCTCCTTTTATAATCAACACGGTGAAAGTCGTACCTTTTTTTTCTCATATGTGAATGAAGGTGGGTGATAGGCTGGGATGGACCAGCTGTAAGGATAGTCGTCAGTATTGTTGGAGGCAATGCCTACAGAGTGAAAAAAAACAACCATTATTTTCACAGCTATTCTACTGGAAAGTGGTGCATGTGCAGTTCTTTGTGGATTTCTATTCAAAATGCACCTGGTTAAACCTACCTGGGTGAAACACCTTGCCCACAGACATAGTTAAGTACCCTTGAGATTTAAAGTACTGTGGCAGAGTCGTGTAGTTTCCAGAATGGACTCTCCAGTAGGAGTTGAAGTCATAGAGCCTGGTTGTGTCCGGTCTCCGACTGGTTAACATGGATACCCGACTGGGACCGCACACAGCTTGCTGAGAGAGGAAAAGAGAGATCCATTGAGGTTAAGCAATGCAGTTCAATTCACCACAGCTAACACGAACAATGCAACTGACCTGCGCAAAGGCATTGAGAAAGACTTGGCCTCTGGATGCCAGCTGGTCAATGTTGGGCGATTTAGCCACCGGATCCCCATAGCACCCCAGAGATGTCCGCAAATCATCTGCCATGATGAAAAGGACATTTTTCCTCTCTGAAAGCAAACAATCACAGATTACTCACTTTCTCTCCAAGCCCTCAAATCAGCCACGGAGCGCTATGGCACAGTTTCCAGGAAGAGTCACACTAATGTGAGGGTGTACCATTATTCTAGTAAACTTAAAGTAAGCGCATTTAAACATCCAAGAACAGAAACTTAAAAATTGAACCTGAAAATAAGCTGGACGCGTAAAACATACCAAACAAAGCGCCATTCAGTTGGTAAATTAAATTAAACTAACAGCCAACAGTAGCACCAGCCACTGAGTCAATAAATATTCTGCACTCATTACAGCCAATATAAGTTAACCAAGTTACAGTCATTAGAAAGTCTATGAAGTTTTGCTAGCAGCAATCAGATTACACCTGAAGTCCAAACCCCACCTACCTCTCCCCGCGGCAGCAGGATACGTCGACGTGTGAAGGACCAGCAGGAAAAAACACCTCAGGACAAATATGTCCATTTTAGAGGAGCCAAAAACGGCTATAGCGTGATATCCTGACGTTAGCCTCCTGCTGTTCAAACTTCCGTCCTGCGCACTCCCGTCAAAACAAAACAGCGTGCCCGTTTGAGTGATTTAATTACTTCCTGATTAACCAGCTGTCACTCTTCATTGGCTATTTCAGCTACGGCCTCAGCGCCCGCGGCTCATTTGACGAGTTCAGTCACGTGTCAGTCATATTAAATGTCCCGCTGAATACCAGCACCCAGTCTAATTAAAATGAGATGATAGCCGCAGTCTAATGAAACTTTTGCGTTGTAACAAATCAGTTACGTCCCGAGTATCTGCCAGTCAGCCTGCGTGTAGCTTCATTTGTACAACAGGCTCAGAATAAAGAAAATGCAGTTTAATTACAGAGCCGTGAAAACAACTGAGGAGTAAGTAGCCCTAAAAGAGTTAAAAGAAATTCTCAGCTTTCATTTTCACAGAATAAATAGGGGCGATGATCTCTATCCGTTAAATTTACATTAACGTAACTGAAGAATAGGAGGCGAGTGAGAGGTCTCACTCCGCACATTGTTGACTTCCGCAAATTAACCGAATTACCAACAATAAGAAAGAAACTGCTGTTGATGGTACCAGAGCCAAAGAAGAAAGATCTGCCTACAAACAGAACGAAAGCTGAAGTGTTTGGAGTGTTGCGGGAAAAAATAATTTCAAATATATTGATTTATTTATTTTGCAAAATCTATAGGGAACATTCCCTGAAAGCTACTGTTTGCTAAGTGTGAGAGAAAAAAAACGCCCAAAGTCATTGTTTTGCCGTTACAGTTATTTAATTATTGAATAAACAACTCAAAAAACAAACAAACATGAGAGTTACTATAAAAAGTAATAATAAAGTAATAATAATCATAAATCCAAAATAATAAAACTACATAAATAAATAAATAAATAAATAAATAAACCAACTGGAAACTATATAAACAGGAGAATGAATACTAAAGTCAATAAGTACAAATACAAATATCAATTTATTAAATTTTACAGATAATGAAATGAAAACAATGTTAATATACATTCTTAATGTTATCTTACATGCATTTAATAGCATATTTGTTATTTAATAATATTTATTTTTGAGTCGGGGTGAAAACATCGTGTACAATACACAATCTTCGAAGCAGCGACACTGAACATGGCGGACACGAGCGCCAAACGTCTACTCGACAGCGATAAAACTGGTGAACCAGCTCCAGACGTCAAGAGGGGGAAAACTGACAATGAGAATGGGCGAGAAGATGGAAATGAGTCGGTCCAGGAAAATGTTCTGTCTGGGTTCAAAACCTCAAGCGTGTTGAGTGACTCCGCCCGAGAGAAAAACATCTTTATCCACGGAAAGGTAGCGTTGTTGCAAAGTTAGCTACCGTTGCTCAGTGTACAGACCATATGCAGCTATTTGTTACTTGTAACTATTGTTACAGAGTTGCAAGCGGCGTTTTAAAGGAAGCCGTTTTTGAAAGTGGCTTTTGAATGATTTGTAAGGAACTGTACGACACTAGCTTCCGGTTTGACCTTTCAAAATAATAGTCATTTGTTTTGTTTTTGTTTTTTGCAAACCAGGCCTGATAGGAACTTTGATCTTATGGTATCTTACTATGATCTTAAGGTTGCAGATCAGGATGCTGTGGTTATCCTTGAAAAGACCCCGATCAGAGAAGACTCACTGGCTGAGCTGTTTAGTGGTTCCACACTCAAACTGGAGATGAAAAACGACATCTACAGCACATATCGGCTCCAGGCTCCCCCTCATCTCAATGGTATGCTACCCCACTAGTAAACTGTCTGAATGTTATGTGATGTCAGTCAGATAACCTGCGTGTTTCTGTTATACAGAGATTAAGACCACAGTGGTGTGTCCAGCCACTGAGAAGCATATAAAGAAATACCAGCGTAAGGAGAGTTTCCTGGTCGAGGAAACGGAGGAAGACTATAAGAATATTACTCTACCCCACATTGTGAAGCAGAGTTTTAGTGTGCAGGTCAGTCTCTTTGGACTACCTCTTCTGCTCCAGTCTGCTCTTTGGAGTGCACATTGCTCACTTTTCCCTGATTTTTACCTTGCAGTGGGTTTACAACATCTTGGAGAAGAAGGCAGAGGCTGAAAGGATCGTTTATGAAGATCCAGATCCTGACGTCGGCTTTGTCCTCCTTCCGGATTTCAAGTGGGACCAAAAACAGGTCAGAGGCCACTAATGTTGACACTGCTTCACTGACTTTAAAACCTCTTGATCAACCAGAATAAACTAGAACATGATTTTACACTAAAGCTCTGGCATGTTTTGCAGACCTCATTTCTATGCAGACAATCATATATTTACATTTACAGTGGCACAAACACTATTCTTCTGTACCTCTGTAATATTTCATTTAGCATTGCATGACAACTCCAGGCTGGAGCATTTTAACATTATAATATACATTTAGATGCAAAGTGGTATTATTGGAAAGAATGTTCTTGAGCACAAAAGCCCAAAATGGAGTGCACCAATGTGCTTATGGAACACCTTCATGCAATATTCCTTTTATTGAAAAATAAGTAAATAAATCACAGTCTGCCATTATTTGTATGATTAACACAATTAGACTGATCGATCTACAGTTTTCCTTAATGATTGTGATAAATGGTAATATCTCAAACCTGATGTGTCTTTTGAAAATGAAACTTTGGAGAAAGTAACTTATTTGTGTTTTATGATGAACTTGCCCTACGCTGGTTACGGTTCATGAAGAGGACATACAGTGTAACTGATATAGTAAGTCTTTTGGCTTAAGGCTTTATGTTAAGAGTGTAAATTTACACAGTATATGTGCAGGTGTGATTAAACCTGCACATATACTGGCCTGCAGAGGGCAACTTCATAGAAATCTATGGAAAAATGGCCCTGAGTTCCCACTTCTGTGACGTCAGAAAAACCTTCCTAATGACATTTTTGGGCGGAGTCGCTTTTTTCAGGTCATAGTAACTAAACCATGGGACTCTGCTAACAATGGCACTGGCTAGCTTGGTTAGCAAGGCAAGTTTTGGCTAGTGAAAAACTTCCCTAGAATGTACTCGTACGTTACAGTTCAGGGAATATACTAGAAAAAGCATCTGCCTGTCAATTAAAGTTGCCACAGCACCAATACTGCATAACTTAATACAATCCTTAATGCAATTTAAACTGGTTAGCTATATAGAAATTCACTCCCTTGCTCTGAAATTGTATTCTCTAACATGGGGTCACTGTGGATTAACTCTTTAGTGAGCCAGCTTCAAGCAGCCATTCAAAGAACTATAAGCTTCATTTTTCAGCCCCTGGAGCTTTTTACTCAAAAGCTTACTGGATGGCGAGTTCTTGGATTTTTAGACCACTTAACAGCCTCAGCACATCTGTCTTCTTTCAGGTGGATGATTTGTACCTCATTGCAATAGCACATCAGAGAGACATCAAGAGCCTTCGAGATCTGACATCAGAGCATGTCCCGCTGCTGCAGAACATCTTCCAGAAAGGAAAGGTGGGATTAAAGTGATCCTCAGGTCTCAGTTAAAGAGAGCTATATGCATATCAATCATCTTTACTCAATGTGGCTTCATTCATTCTCTGCGATGATATCTGTGTAAATTAGGAAGCCATCCTCCAGCGCTACAACCTTCCAGCCAGTAAGCTGAGAGTCTACCTGCACTACCAGCCCTCCTATTACCACCTGCACGTCCACTTCACCAAGCTGGGCTATGACGCGCCGGGCTGCGGTGTGGAGCGAGCCCATCTCATCGCTGATGTCATCCAGAACCTCCAGTCAAACCCCCAGTATTACAAAACACGGACACTCTACTTCCCCCTGAGGGCAGATGATGGACTGCTCAGTAAGTTCAAGGAGGCAGGGAGGCTGTAATGAACCAAACTCAGAGCACCATCCACCGCCTCTCTCTCTCCATCCAAACCGTGAGCTTTACAGCTGGGTTTTTTTGTTTTGAATGCTATCAGTTGGCTTGACATGCTAATGTTCACGCTACTCCAGCCCATAACTTTTAATCCATATCAAATATTGTCTCTGTAAACTGGATCATCCTTTAATGCCAGTTCACAGCTCTGTTCATTATGTTGTAGAACAACGTTATTGACACTCTGATCCGGTTTGTAGTCTGTTTTTATGACTTTTCTGTTTTTTCAAAAGTAATTTGTATATTTCTGATGTTTTTTTTGTAGTCGTGTCAGAAATTGTTATTAGTCTTGTTGTGATTAAAAACACAACAGTAGATGAAGCATTTTTTAATCAGTGTGTTTGATGTGCTTTTTGACTGAATGTTGTCAACTAAATTAAAGTACGTTTGGTTTCTAACTCTTTAATAAAATGTATTAAGTTTGCAGTGTTGGTTTCAATAATCCCTCAAAGACATAATTGGTTTATTATAACCAGGCCTATTATTCTTGCCTTATTTTCTGACATAATGAACAGAGGGGGTTACACCAAGCTCTGGGATAAGATCTATACGGACAATTTTAAACTGTGAATCATGGAAAGCTAAACTGGTACAGTCCAAGAGCCCAACTAATACCAACAACCAAAATTAGCTTTTAGCTGCTGCATCTGTATCTGCATTTATAATGACTGATATGTCAAAAATTAAAATGCAAAGAAGCCTTTGAAGAAACCCATGCAAGCATGTTGTGATGGTTGATGTTGCACATTTTGTCCAACAGGGGGCATTCTATAGCTTCACTGTTGGCAGCGTGTTTGGACATGCTTCTTTATCATATCACTGGAATACATGTATAACAGCAGAGAATCCAAAGCCACAGTTCCTCAGCTGCTGCACTAGATGGTAGTATAAATCCTACGATGATAAGACATTCTTGTGCATGTGCTAGACTGTAAAACTAAATCTCCAGTCTGGGTAATATCATGAGTATCACTTTTTTCTCACTTTGTCATAAAAGAAAGCAAATTATAAAACCTTCTTTTGCATATAAACACAACCACTTTTAACCAAAATACGCAATGAAGTTGCACTTCGTTCATTTTCTGTCATATATACACTTTAACAGTGTTGATGTCCATATTAAACAATGTTTCAAGTGGTGAGGTCAGTGCATGTACAGTAGAAGTAATCCTGAAGGTCAGGCTTCAGACTGCTCGAAACTCTCAGTTTAAAGTGACCGAACCTTCTGTTTGAGAGGAGCAGCCAGTTAGAGGAGGCTCCATGAACTGGGGGGGCGGGTCTACCAAGGCCCAGTATGAGACAAATAAAGATTATATCGAATTGTCATACAAAGCTGCTGTAGCATTCCGAGAATAAAAATAATACACACACAATGAAAAATGGAGCTAGCAATAAGCATAGCAGGTTCTCTTTAACTTAACACCACATACATACTTTTGGATCTGAAGTACTGCGCTCATTTGAACCTGTGCCTCGTAGCTACACCTGTGTCTCCCCTTCAGCCCCGCTGACAGTCGGAGCTGTATAATGCGAGTTTGTACACACACACCTCAGTTTGCCTCTGAGCTGCTGTGACTTTGTTAAAAGATCATTTCTTGCAGACATAATTTTCTTATCTGATCTAAAGTCAGCTGGGCGGTGTTCAGTTCGTGCTTAAGGTGCGTTCAAGTGTCCCTTGGAAAAATGCGAATTGATCAACAGCAACGATACTACACCGTCCTGTGATTTGTTCCTTAGCCTAGCAACCAGTCTACTGGGACCCACGTCAAAGACCATTTAGTGGTTTGTTCAGCCTTAATAAGTTACAACCTGTGTTTAACAGAAACTTGACGGGGAAGCTGTTTAATGTAACTTGATCCTAATCCTCTCATTATTGTCTAACTGTCTGTTTCGAAAGCTTTTCCAGGTTTTTTTCTTTTAAGTATACTAATAGAATTCATGGGTTACATGCTTGAGTTGGTTTTAACGTTATTAACCACAGGCACGCTGGACTGTGTGTACTCTTGTTTTGTTCAGTAAACACCTATCCTGGAAAAAGCACAAGGATCGCTGCTGAATGGACGTATTACGACATATCCAGTAGAGTGCATGTTTTTGCTTTTGTGTAAGTGCAATTAGAGCATTTTCCACATTGAGAACACCCAGAGGAAATCTTCCACAAAGGCATCAAAACCCGCTAATTAAATACCCCGAGAACCGGTTAACGCCTCTTTATTTCCTGAACCCAACCTAGGAAGATATCAGTAGTGTGGGTCGCTATTAAACTTTATATATATTTATATATTAAAAAATAGGATTGGAGTGTAAACCTAAACACTAATGATTTGTTGGTGAGACGGGATTGCGGAGTTTCCGTGGTGTCTCCTGAACGCAGCATCACGGACCTGAGGACGCCAGCCCACGACTGAGACAAATAATCCAATCATTAGTCCAGTGACGGCGCAGATGTCTTGGTTTCAGTATCTGAGGGATGACTTCACCCTGAGGCCGTTTGAGATTCAGCAGACACAGTGAGTATCCCCGCAACGGCTACAAGCTTTCCCGGCCAACTGTGCGTCATCTCTGGGACTCTTCAGCTTTGTTTTGCCCGGAGATGGAGATGTCTGATTGGTAGTAATCGATACATGTGCTTGTTACAGTGTGCCGGACACGCTGCTGTGCTTGTTTGTGTGTGAACTGAATTAGTTGAGGGGATAAAACGTTTTATTTTAGTTTTTCCTCTTTGGGCTCTGATTTGCAGACAGCACTGTAGGTGGGCTGTAATTATTCTTTGGAGTTCCTGAAGTCCTTTTACTTAGTTTTTATGTATTTTTTGTTTTTTGCTGGTGTTTCAACTACATTCTGTTTTGGATTAGTGTGTAACGTTGGCTAAACTGGAAGTAGGTTGGTGGTAATCCCCCTAAAAATCAACTTTGGTCAGGCACTTTTTCCATCACATGATTTAACACCAGCAAAGCTGTTCTGGTTCTTCAAAGATTGCCACTTGTTGTTATCTATTGTGAAACATTCTGGGAACATTAAGATGCATTTGAGGTTTTAATCTATTCTCCAAGTAAGTTTTCAGTGAACTAGTTTTAATTGGCTAACCTGTCAAAAGGACCCTGGTTATAAGCAGCGGCTGATCTTTTCTCCTTCAGCAGCTCAGTGCCTGTGATTCATCCATGCACCGCCTCTCATGCAAGGTTTCCATATAATTCATTTACTGTAGCCTTTAAAGGCATATTAGGCCTATTGTCCTGATCAGTCACTCTCTACAACCCTGTAGACTTAGTGAGAACACACACACACACACACACACACACACACACACACACACACAGTGCATTCATGTGAGCTCAGTGTTTGGTGGAGGCAGGTCAAGGACGGTCCAGATTAAACAGTTCTCTTTCGCTGCGTTTCACCACCGTAATCCTGAACACAGACACTGAGTGATTCAGAACAGAGTCATGCTGTCTGTCAGTGTGACTGAATAAATGACACTATTGATCTGAGAACGATGTTGACTTCTGACTGCGTCATTTCTTTGTTCTGGAAGTGACGACAAAGCAGATTCCCATTACACGTCAAAGCGCTCTGAGATCTTGATGAATAATGACGTGGTATCACTCAGTGCTTTGCAGTAAATCCAGTTATCACACTGAATGAAGATGCACGAGTTTGTCTGCTGGTTGTCGGATTGAGAAGCTTGGAGAAATAGGCTTCTGTGAGAGTGTGTGTGAGCTGTCAACTGTCAAAGTCTTCTTTATTAAAGGTCTGATTAGGTCGTCCATCACTAGGTCACTTTAAAAAAAAACAGTTTTTCTTTGTGAGGGAGTGCTGTCATGACAATTCAGTCATTCATAATTTGACAGAACATGCTCCTGTGTGTCTGACTCGGAGTGTAACTGGATGGTCTTTAAAACCTAACTTCTTGCTTCCTGTGCAGCCTGAGTGAGCGTTATCTTTTCATATCGATTATACTTCGGAGGCACGAAATCTTTTTGGATGGTTTCATCTGCCACCCTGCTCATCAAAGTCAGGAAAAACAAGTCCGTGTCAGCTAAAGTCCTGGAAAACCTCTTTAGCATTGAGACAGCCTATTCAATCAAGCGTTCACAGGACTTTGCTTGTTCCTCATTTCGTTGTGTTACAGCCTCCGAAAATTGATAAAATTCACTTTTTACCTCAAAACTTTACACACAAAATAATACCCATAATGCTAATGGGATAAGGGTTTGCTTAAAATTCTTGCAAACCTATTAAAAAAATTATGTATATATAACATGCACATAAGAATTCACAGCCTTTACTCAGTACTTGACTGAAGCGATTGTGGCAGGAGTTAGCACGCCTGTTTTTGAGCACTTTTTCCCATTTGTCTTTGCAGAACCTTTAAGCTCCATCAGGCTGGATAGAGAGCATCAGTGCACAGACATTTTCAGATCTCTGCAGGGATGTTCAGGTTCAATTTTGGGCTCTGGCTGAGACATTCAGTTGTCCTGAAGCCGGTCCTTTTGTTATCTTGGCTGTGGGTTTAGGGTTTGTCTTGTTGGAAGATGAATCTTCACCCAGTCCGAGGTCCAGAGCACTCTAGAGCAGGATGTCATCAGAGGTGTCTCTGTACATTGCTCCATTTAACTTTGGACCCTGACTAATCTCCCTGTCACATAACATCTCTGCAGCATGATGCTGCCACCACCATGCTTCACTGTAGGGACAGCATTGGGCAGGTGATGAGCAGTGCCTGGTGTTCTAAAGACATGATGCTTAGCATTCAGGCAAAAGAATTCAATATTTGTTTTATCAGACCGGAGAATTTTGTTTCTCGTGGTCTGGGAAACAACATTCAGGTATCTTTTTGCAAACTCCAGGCAGATTTTCTGGCTGTCTCCTCAGCATTGACTGAAGAGTGACTTCCATCTGGCCACTCCACCATACAGGCCTGATTGGTGGAGCAGTGCAATAATGGTTGTCCTTCTGGGATGTTCGTCTAACGCCGACAGAGCAGTGCTGAAGCTGTGTCAGCGTTGGGCCCTTCTATCCCCGATTACTGAGACTGGCTGAGTGGCTAGCTATAGGAAGAGTCCTGGTGGTTCAAAACCTCTTCCATTTATCAATGATGAAGGCCTCTGTTGGGGATCGATCACTTTTAAAGCCAACCTCGAGTGGTCATTAGAGGAACTATAGTTGTTGAAACTTTCAGGTTGTTTTCGCACTGAATGCCGCTGCACACTGGGCTGGTGTCGTGTGGTGGGAATAGAAATGATGGAAATTTAAATGTCATCAGTCAAAACTTTGTATTAATGGACAGCTACACTATAAATAGCTCCATCGGTTGGATTTGGTAGGTATTTTACCGGCTTCTCTAACTTGTTGGGCGAATGTGTGAACCGCTACAGTATTGAGCGACTACATGAGCAGCTATCCCATAAAGCTTATTGAGATTGTGGAAGAATTTCTAAGTTCAATGTAATTTGTCTCTCAAACCGAATGGGATTCATTAAGTTTTTAGCTGATGAGCACAGTAGTTGCTAAATACTGATATCTTTGGCAGCATTTAGCAGTCTGTGTTCAATCAAAGTGTTGGTTACATACAGGCAGTAATGAGCAAACTTTGGTTTGGTCCTTTAAGAAAGTAAAACGTGTAGTGTTAATGATGGACTTGCCAGGTTTTGCTGGGAAACCAAGAAGCACTTCACTTTGCCATGACAACTGTACCCAAACAAAACCTTCTTTAACAGTTTTAGGGGAAAAACAGTGTGTTGTACCCCAAGAATAAACCCTCACTGCTTCAGTTAAACAAAGGTACCTTTGCTTCTCCTTGAGTTCAGTTTATGGAGCAATGAGATGACACTCTTAAAATCTTCACTCTCGGGTCATTAGGTCATCGGCATTCAGTTATATACTTTGTATTAGTGGCTAAGGGGCCTCCAGTTGCTTTAGTACTCAAAGACACACACGCATGCAATTGATGCAAATAGAGTTGAAGAATAGGGTTTTGTTTTTATCGCCCCATAAAGCTCAGCTGGGGCCTGAGATAGAGGGAAGGAAGACGGGGATCTCCGCTTGTTGGCGAAGTGTGTTCTGTGTAAGATTTCTCTCACACACACCACCACCCAGCACGGCAGGCTAAGGGCAGGAGTATGATTACAGGCCTATTTACATTACAGCATAGAGCAATGGAGAAGGGGGGAGAGAGACTGGCAAGAAAAGGGAAAAAAAGAGGGAGAGGAAGAAGATGGTTTCCAGATGTGAGGTGGAATTCAGAGCAATGTGATTCCCCTCCTCTTCCTCTATACAGGGAGAGATATCTAGATCAGCTTGTGTGCGTTGTGTTGGAGAGAATAGGCGACGCGCAGAAACCACAAACCGGAGGGGAAGGAGAATGCATTGTGCTGAGGGTGAGTGAGGAAGCAGAACCGGAGCCAGCCGAGGGAAAAGGAGCGGTGGAGATGAGGAAGGGGATGGAAAGAATAGAGAAGAGAAGCAAGGCCTCCGGGTTGACCACAAGTCCAGAGATCTAACTTGGGGCATTTCAGCCGAGTGGAGGCTTTTCTGGCATCACGGTAGGTAGGAGGGACAAGCACTGCATGAAAAACCATCAGTCATTTCAGTGAAGACCCCACAGCTGTGCCGAGGGTGGCTCCAGCTTAATGAATGGAGGTGTCCATCACTGATTATATTAAGTTTCATTAAATTAAAAAAGATTCGTTTTATTTTTAGACTCTTGTTTGAAAACATGCTGAACTTATAATTTGCTCACTTCTATCAATGTATTTCATCCCCGATGGATCCAGATGACACATTTTCATATCTCTTAGTTGTTTCTTTGCGAGTCGTCCGTTCTCTCCATCACTGTTTGAGTCTCTCTCTCAGTGAGTCCAGACTCGGGGTCGTTTCAGGAAATACCAGTATCCACTTTTTTCCCCCCCTCTTCCAGGGGAAACTGACCGACATTCCTTGTGCCTCTATAAACAGAAAGCTGTCTGATTCACACATGCTTGTTCACATACGAACATGCACTCGCCATGCCATGATGAGTTGCACTGAGAAATTTGTGTACACAGAGACTCTGGAAACCTACTCAAATGGATGTTATAAATCTCCTTTGGCTGGAGTCTATTTTTCCTCAGAGATTTAGTGAGTTGAGTTCATTTTAAAAGCTGCCTCAGTTGGATGTGTTACTGATACCTGAAAACAGACAGACCCCACATGTAGAGTTAAAGCTGCTCTCATTAATATTTTGGTTTTATGGCCTGTTGATCACTTTAATTGCCTTTATTCCAGTTTTGTTTATATTAATGTAACTTATAGACTTACTGTATACTAATAGTTTAGCACCAGACTTTAAATAAAAACTCAGCAGCTTCATACATCACAAAACCTGAACACGTTATCACTTTCAGGACCTGGTGGAAAACAACACAGAGCTAAAGGAAGAGTGAATATTGGACTTGGATACGTCAAATAGTCAGAGATGCATTTCTAAACAAGAAGCACTCAGAGTGCAAACCTCCAGCAAAGCGCCTCACTCAGGGCAGTATTTACTTTGAAGGGAATAGTATGTATGTATGTTGTATATATTAAGTTTGTTTTCTTTATTCTTCTTAAAGGTACTTTAAGAAGTTTGTAGTGCAGTAAAAATTAGATGAGGGTAACATGACCGATGTCTACTCTGGTTACACATAACAGGTGTTGATTTGTAAATAACTGGACGTGAGTAACCTGAGCTTAGAAATATTATATAGTATTATTATAACTAACAATGCAGCTCTTTCTCTTGATGGTACTTTCTTTAAAAATGTAACACATTGTGGAGTTAACTTGAAAGACAGATTTGAAATGTAAATGACACAATGGCATCATATTTGGATGCAAACTGTAATGTGATAATTAGATAATGTATAAATAATTATGTCTATATGCTGTCGATAAACACAATGGCAGTAAGTAACATAGATTTAAATAGTATTGTTATCACTGACTTTGAAGAAAGGTCGGAGCGCAAATGTGACATGATATTTCAAATCTTTATGTGTTACTTTCTATATCTATATTCCATTTGTAAGAATCACAGTTTCTAAGTTTTAAGGCTTGTGATCAGCTTTCACCCAATAAATCATTAGGTTGAACTTGAAGACCTCGGCGGAGAAAGCTACATTTGAATGGCTCGTTAACACGACCCCACTCTACACCTTGACAAAGTTTTATCAGAATCATTCAAAACTTTTTGACCTATTGTGTTTACAGACTGAATGACACACAGGCAAACGCTGCCAAACTTTAGCGGAGGTCATAAATGCTGATGTTGTTCTGTGACCGCTATAAAACTTCATGGGCCACAGACATTTAACTCATTCACTGCCATTGACGTCTATAGCCGTCAATTGCAGTGAATGAGTCAATGGGTTTAACTCATTCACTGCCAATGGCTGGCATTGAATGAGTTACCTAAACATTGAATTCCTGAGACGCAAACAACAAATTTCAACAGTAAATCTCAGTTTTTCTGCATGATAAATGTGTAAAATTACAGAAAAAGTCCTGACAGCTCATTGTTCAGACTGTCCTGTATTTGTAAAAGATAATGTTTTTGGTTATTCACAGAATTTTTAATTTCTTTCTAACCACAGACTGACTGTTTTTGCTTTTGTTTGTTCAAAAAGTTTTTAAAAAGGTCTTTATTGGCAGGAAAAGCTGTAAAAGTTCTAAAAATACAGATAAAGATTCACTCGTTTACATTTTCCAAAGCCTTCCAGTGGACCTGATTGAAGTCTTTGTCGGGCCAATTTTGGCCCCTGTACCTTAAGTTTGACATCCTTGGATTACATGACTCATAAAAGCTAAAAGTATTGCACTGGTTGTTCCAACTAGGGCACTATGAAGGTTCAAATCTCAAATTGTTCATTGTTAACTTGGATGATTAGTAGTTTTATGGTTGTTGACACTCAGTATGGACATAATTTGGTTGTTACCCTAAAAATCACAGAGTCCGGCACCCAAGCCTAACGATAGCATCTCTAACCTTTGACCTTTCGGTGGTGCGAGACTCGAGGTACAGTCACGAAAACTGGTGAAAAACACCAGGAGAGTATTACCAATAAGCGTGCTATTTTCTAAACTTTTGCTGTTTAGTTTGAGGGGCTATGAGTATGAATGGCCTGAAAAAGAGACGATGAATAAGAAAACACAGAAACATTGGGGCCCTACACAGCTTGATAGCCTCCTAATTACTACAGTGCTGTCTGTGCAGCGTTTGGTGTATTGCCTAATCAAAATTGTACATCACTTCCTTTCCTGCTGCCTGGCAGCCGAGCACCAACTTAACTTGTCTAATTGGTTTGACCCAGTTTTTTGTGACAGGAAGCAGACTTTCGATTTCTTTAAATTTTGAGCCTTTTCTTTCTATTTCACTACGGAATCATCCAACGGCACTTTAAAGTTCCTCGAAAGACTTAAAATATGAAAAAATGTAGGTGATAGAATTATTGTTCTACAAATTATGTTTTGTACAACAAATGTGTCAGGGAGAGACACGATTAAAAGAAAACGGACTAGAAATGAATAAATGCACAGACTATACCAGGATGGGAAATCCCAAGAGCCTGCTTCAGGCATCAATCTCAACTAAAGCCAATTCAGCAGTGAATTTATTGGTGGAAACGCCGATTAACCCGTAGATTAAATCGGTGGAAATCCTCCGTCTACACAACTTCAGTCCTTGGTAGGACTTTATGCTAGGGGTGTGTACGCATGAGTAAAGACATTTCCCAACAATCCCAGCATGCTAAAACTGATCTGTGTGTTTGTGTATTATTGTGTTGAAATGGAGCTGTTGAGCTCTGGAACTGATACAGCGTTGCCACACACACACACACACACACAGACAGAGTGACTTTTAAAGCTTTGACATGTCTGAAGTGAATACTGAATCACACAGACAGTATTCAGTCTGGGCATGTTGGGATTGAGAAATCTGTTCCACTAACAGCATTACTATGTCAACACCATGATGATTCATGTGATTTGTGTGTTTGTGTCACTATAAGATCACTAGGATAAAAATGTCTGTAGTGTGACAAAAGCAAGACTTTATACTTTCACTCTTATCACTCCGACAACATTTTTAACTGTTTAAACATGTAAACACATGCTCCGTTACAGATAACGGCATACAGCTCCTAGTTGTTTTGATATATAGTGATCTTCTAATGATCATTTTAAAAAATTGGCCTCTTAGCTAAAATTGACTCAGTGTTGTAGCAGGAAATCTCAGGATCAGCCCCTAGTCACTTCACAGCCACTCACACACAGTGTAAGCGCTCTGAGCTGTAGTGGCTGATAGTGGTTAAGCTTCCTACTTATAGCGATTAGCTGCGACAGGCTGTTGCGCGACCGCTAGGCCTCCTACTGAGATGCAGAGAACATTGGGCTCTGTCCTTTTGTATTTGAAGGACACTGAAATGCTCCACTAATTTTTAAACCCTGACATGTGGTCAAATGTATTGTAACGGAGAGTTTATGGTTTAATTCCAGGTGATGCCAGACTGCTAGCATAACTTAGCATAAAAAATAGAAACAAATAGCTTAGTAAACATACCAGCACTAAAGTAGCCCAGGATATGAAGTCAGGACATCATCATTGTGTGTAAATGACCACAGATGATGTGTTAAACATGGGTGTACCTACTGTGGTGGTACAGTTCTGTTTTGAAGGATTTTTTAGGATTAGCAATGTCTCTGTGTTTAAGGTTAAGCAGCATTTTCATTCACTAAAGCAAGAAAACTAAAGCAAGCATTGGTCGGTTTTTTTTATTGAAATTAACTGTACTCCAAGTCTTCTTATTTGTCTGACTATTGTATTTAAATGGCTCTAAAGGTAGCAAACATGGTTGAAATTGGCATAGGTGAAGCCCCGTAGATAGCTAGCAGCTAAAGCTACTGCTGAAGAAGCCAAACCCTGCTAATTCAAAACACTGAGCCTTGATCTATTAGATGGTATTAAAGATGGATGCAATTTCTGTGACAGGTTTTAGTCGGGAAGTCCGGTTTTAAAGATGACCATTTTTTTATTATTGTTGTCTTGATAAGAGACTCTGAACCTGCATCCTCACCAGCTAACAATTTGTCCGTCACAGCTAAATGGTAAATGGAAATGTAGCGCTTTTCTACTCTAGTATATTCAAGACGCTTTATACCTCATTTACAACTATTCATAGGAGCACTTTTTTCTGTTCTAAGTGTCTTTATCTAACATTCGCGCACACACTAACTTCAGTATCTTGCCCAAGAAACTTTGGCATGGATCAGGGATCAAACCACCAACCTTCTGATTCGTAGATGCTCTACTTCTTGAGCTAGGGAAGTCTACTTTTCTGAAATGCAAAATGACAAAAAAAATACACAAAATCAACTTAATAGTTTAATTAGTAAAATTGAATGGGTCACCAGGAAAGAGTTTACTGAAATCAAGTTTGAGGGCCAAAGTGTTTTTTGCAACCACCGCTATCATCTGTTGGTGGCTATTAAAAAGAATGCAGGTTAAGGCACTTACTTGTTTTAAATATATTTTTTATTATTTGTGGATATAATTACCAAAAAGAACCAAAACTGTTATAAAAAGGGAGTAAATCGGCCATTTACGAAACCACAGTTTCCATCACTTCCTCTTCAGATTGATTTCTGTTTTTCTTTATCCAGTCCTGGAGCTTGCTGCTTGGAATTTACATGGTGACTAATGAGGTTCAGCGGTGAAGACTAGTAGATTTTCTTACTTTTTTACGAGAACTAGCTGGCTCCAGCTTCATATTGGACAGACAGGACAGTGGCATGTTTGTGCCCAGTTTAAACATTTCTTTAGGTTTGGTCTTAACCGGCTGTATCAATATAACAATTGACAGTGATTTGTAATCATTTGTCTTTAGGGTTAACTATGAAGGCTATATTGGATATAAAGTGTGCTGTTACTGCAAATAACAACACACTTTATACTTTGCTCACTGTCTTTATGGGGAAACATCTGAGGTAATATTAGTAAAAGTAAACATTAACAATAAACCACTTGGCACTCACTGGTTAATTATATCTAAACAGTAGAAAGAGACGGTGAAGGATAAGGTCGTGGGGGGAGTATCTTGTTCACACATGCCTCCTCCCTCCCTCTCTCCTCCCTCTTTATCTTTCCTCCCTCTGTGCTTCAGCAGCATTACCAGTCGTGGTGACTGGGAGGAGAGGAGCAAAGCATGCAGCAGCCAGTCAGTCATTTATAGTTCATTGTTTTCATCACTGCATTGTACCACTCAAAGAATTTGTTCTTCTTTTGTGGGACGTGGTCGTTGGGGGAAGAGACGTTTTCCTCTCTCTCTGGTGAATTGTTCATTTTTAAAGGGCGATTCAGTTTTTCTAACTCTATTTTTGTGCTGCTTGCACGATATTATGATCGTCCCACTTTGGCTGCAGTTGAATGCGAGTCTTGGAGTGGTTTAGACTGGCTAGCTTTGGTGCTTTTCCTGCCAGATTTATGAAAGGAGAGAGGTCAGTATGAAATTTGACTTCAGTGGAACTCAAAAGTGGGAGGAACCTCAGAGGATGGTTTGACTTGGAGGAAGGCGATCTTCTCTTGTGGAGTGGCATCTTTTCTACTGCGAAGAGCGAGAAGTCTTCATTATACAGGGGCAAAGGAAGACAAAAACCTCAAGTTTTTGGGTTTGAGAGCTTTAAATTCATAGACCAGAAGAAACTGGGCATCATCGGGAAAACGCACAAATCACGTTTTGGCTTCATCTCATCGTTATACCATGGCAGGGATGTACGGATGCTTTAAGGGTCGCAAGTAAGTTTCAGTTGTAAAATATTACCTGAAGATTGCAACACCTTGTTCTTGCATCACACGAGGAAAGAAAAAAAAAACAAAAACCTGGATTGCTCACAGATATTGCTTCATCAAACTGCTCACTCAGGTCATCAACACAGTCTCTGCAAACCTGTGTCACAGGATATGGGTGGTGTCGGCCCTTTTCACGGGATTTGTCATTTTCAGTGTAAAACTCTATCATAATGCAGACCGCTGACTGCTGCTAGTACCACAAAATGTGTTTTCTTTGTTGCGCTCCACTCATTTTTTGCTTTCCACGGTATGACTACAAGTGCATGCAGCAAGAAAAATAAAAACTCTTAGAGTGCACTGACCTGCATTTGTATCCTGCACACCGTCTTTTAATGCAGTGGTCAAATCAGTCTGTATTCTTTTTGTCACCACAGTTAGTGACTCGCTTGGGAACAAACGGTCAACTGAGTAACTCGCAAGACGGGTTTTGACTGGAAGTCAGTGATTAGTCCGTAAATCTGAGTCAAACTCGCTTTTGTCATGTGTGCTGTAAACTACAATCAGGTGGATGAGCATGATTTCCTGTATGTTTTCCTGGAACAGGATCAGTTCATGTTGTTGCTCATTAAGGTTTGATGCTGCATAGCTGTGGCCGTGTTAAGAGTTTTTTCCTCATTTAAATTTGGATGCATGTTTCTGTTCTTGCTGATTGAAGTCCTCTGTGATTTTAATGCTTTGAATTGGCTAAATATAGGACACTGGGCTTGGCAGTGTGATTGGACCACAGAGGCTCAGCATAATGAGTGCCTTTAGCTTTTTGACTACAGTAAAGTGTCTTTTTTTGTAACAGAGCTGTGTAGATGTGGTGCTGGTTACACTGATACCCCCTTCAACTTTCTTTGTCTTTGTCCTCCCAGCCTCATGACAGTTGAACAGTGAAAGCTTTTACAGCCGCCTGAGTGGAGCTTGAACAAATAGTGTGTGTGTGTGTGTGTGTGTGTGTGTGTGTGTGTGTGTGTGTCAGTCACACACATACAACACTGAGCAAAAATCTTGAGTCTCTCCTCTTTTCTTGTTTTGCCAGGAAAATGGGAAATGAGTGCATCCAGCTTGATGAAAGGTGTGTAAACATCAGAGGTGGCAAAAGCATCCTGTAATTAAGTAGAAGTACAGATTCAACTTCATGTAAAAGTAAAAAGCACAGGCTCTGAAACGTACTCAAAGAAAGTAAAGGTAGCTCCTCGAAGAACGTTTCTACCTCTTATTTTTATGAAAAGCAAACTGAACCTTGGGCTATATTAAATTATTAAATAAAATAAGTAGATGGGAAACTAACTTTATTTCAGTCTAAATTGTCACTCAGGTAAGTAGAACATGAGCAGGGAGAAAGAAGGGAAACGGAACAAAAAGCTCTATTTTCTGTTGTCTCCATTGTAGAGGGTGACTTTGCCTCTCAACATGAAAATGTGTAGGGAAGAGTTTACAGTGGATTCAGCAGGTGGAGGAACCCTAAAATCAATTGTACTGGCTCAGTATGGGGAGCCATTAGATTCTCATGTACAGGCTGTGGTCAGCTGACCTGCTGCTACTGCTGCGCTGAGTTTTACTTATCTTTGTGTCAAAAGCTGTTTCATGAGTTGTCCTGGCTGATTTCCATCTGATTTCCACCCTCTACACCAGAGGCGTCAAACTCCAGGCCTCGAGGGCAGGAGTCCTGCAGGTTTTAGATCTCACCCTGGGTCAACACACCTGGATCAAATGATTAGTTCATTACCAGGCCTCTGGAGAACTGCAAGACATTTTGAGGAGCTCATTTAGCCATTTGAATCAGCTGTGCCCTTGAGGCCTGGAGTTCCCACCCCTGTTCTAGATGGGTTCATATGAAGGTGGAATTCAGTAAATGAATCTAAGGATCATCAGTTTAACTTCAAATTCATCTCTGCAACCCTTTTATGTAACCTAACTCTGACCATCAGCACTACAGCCTCTGTGCATCACTCACATGCTTTAAATCCATCACAGTACAGCAAAGTAACCTGTTTATCCTGTACTAAACAGTGTTTTCATGCAAACTTCAAATAACACAGTCTACCTCAGTTTGTTTTTTAGCAGGTAAAAACTGGTCAGAAAAATGACTACTCAAGTGAAGTAAAGTAACGAAGTAGGAATACTTTGTTACTTCCCGCCTCGGGTAAACTACATGTAACAACAGTCTAAAAGGCAAAAACAGTGTTTGTGCAATTTTAACAAGCTTGCCGATATTTAGTCTGGGTACCTTTTTTTTTATTCTTCAACAACCTGAACTCTCTTAGGCAAAGTTTCTTGTTATTTCTTTAAGTAGTCTTTGAAAATAGTTCTCCAGGCTTCTTGAAGGACATTTAAAGCTCTTCTTTGGATGTTTCTGCCTTTTTGTTCTGTTCTTTGCTAACATGATGCCACGCTGCTTCAATAATGTTGAGGTCTGGGCTCTGGGGAGAAGCTTTTTGCTGTCAGGTATGCTTTTACTCCCTTGGCCGTGTGTTTGGAGTTCTTGTCATGTTGAAAACTGAAACAGTTGCCAATCAGACACTTTCTAGGTTGTATTACAGGATGATTAAATATTTTCTGTTTATAATCCCATCAATATCGCCACCACTGGCTGAACCACCAAACCATGACAGAGGCTCTATTGTGTTGTACAGATGACTGTAGATACTCACTTTGTCTCTCTTCTGACCTCCTTCATCCATATTGATGAATTTGTAGCTTTTCTTAAAGATCACTTACAACTTAGAAATGGGGAAAAATGAGAAAAGACTTTTGTACTATATTTTATTCAAGTGCATTTTGGCAGAATGCACTAAATTAAGGCTGAGCCTGCATTTAAATTGAAGTCATGAGATTATTATTTCAGTCAGGGCAAATTGAAGCATTTGGTATTTAAGTGGCTACAACAGCATTATAGTTGGAGTACTATTGGATGCCCTGTATATTTTAAACCTTTTAAATGTTTCCGACTTCTATGGGCTTTCAGCTCCCCCGCTGACCCCAGTAGGCACCCCCGTCCTTTGGCACCCACCAAGGCAAGGGAGCCCAGGCCCATCCAGACCGGGGCCTACGGCAGCAGGACCGCCCAGCCCCCACAGGACCTGGGGCAGCCCACCTGACCCCACTGCAGAGGAAACTTTACCCTAACATTCAATCATCTCCCAGACTGCACAAGACAGTAGACACCCAGGTTAAGTTTATTCTCCACCTCTCCTGTGACTCTCTCCCACCTGCAGAGTGGACTCCTGCAAGGATGGAACAAACTCCCTGTCAGTTGAAGAGCCCCCTAGTTAGGCCGATGCACCAGTGGCCCCCTGCACCAGGGCTGAGCCCCTGTGCCCCCACCCGCCCACAACCTCGGCGACACACCAACAAGGACCTAAGCCCCCAAGGCCCAGCCAGAGCCCTAGCACGGAGGCAAAGCACCCTGTCTGTCAAACCAGAAACCTTTTTGTGGCTAATATATCTCTGCGGTTAGTAAGTGAAGCAAAGCTAATGTTTAAATCTCCCTAACCCAGATAGTTTTTTGTTTAAATCTGATGTCATTTTCCAGTTTGGCTCAGCAGTAGAGTAGAACTCCACAATAAAAGTATCAAAGCTGATGATAAGGTATATTCTCATTTTCCCACCAGTCCCCACTGGGATTTTCTGGTCCAAGACTGATTATGCAACTACTGCAGGTTGAGTTTGTATAGAAGAAATGGTGATGCAGCTGGAAATGAATGTAGACTGTGTAGAGTGACTGAAAGTGTTTGGTCAGTTGCTGTCTTGAGTCCATGTAAGGCTTGTTGCTAAGAGCACTGACAGATGAGGAAAGGAGATGGAGGAGAGAATGTGGCAAAGAAAACGAGAGCCGGATGTTGACAGGAACCTCCAAATGCAAAGGAGTGATTTCTCAATTTGAACCAAACCTCAGGGTGAAAAACATTTTGCAGTTTGTTGTTTAAAAGTTTTTAGGTTTTTTTGGTTTTTTTTTAAGTCTGAACCACTCAAACTTCAAGTTACATAAAATCAATATCCCTACATTTTATGCACCAGCCTTTAATTTGGTAACTTTCAGAGTTATGAAGTGACCTGGATGTGATCGCAGGTCCAGTTTATTTATTTTTTTTACAAAGACTTGTGTTGCAGTTGTGGCAGTAGCAAAGCAGGGACGAGCATATATGTTCTGTAGCAATAAATAACTGATCAACATTCAGCTGCCTTTTAGTGCCTGGTGAATGGATTCAAACACCAATGTCTTGTCACCAGTGTTTATTTTCTGCTTGATCACTTTGTGATGAATGCAGATGAATGCAATTTTGGAATAAAAAGCTAAGCGGTCTTCTGACTTATCTGGGACTCTGAATTGCTTTGCAACAAGCAGTGTCTTGTTTTATTTCAGTCATTTCAAATGAAACCACATTTTGTAACTGCCACGTCATACTTCATCTGCACTGTCTCCCAGTAGCTTATTTTTCAGGCTCTATGTTTACATAAACTGAAGGCTTGGGAATATCAGACATTATGTTGGTGCTCCTCTGTGAAATGAGCACGCAGAGCAGTGCAGCATCATATTGAGTGTTAAAGGTCATTGTAGTTCGACGGCTTCTTATAATGCTTGATGGGATTAAATCGTGACTACTTGAATACTAAATGCATTGCTGGGAATTTCAAGGTTTGTGTTTGGGGGCAGATAAAGTTAGACAGACTGTTTTCATTATCTTTAATAGGGTTTCCCACTGACAACCAAGCAACAGCAATATTTTTTATTTTATTTTTTTTTGTCTATTTTGTGCTGGAGACCAGTCAAGATACTATTTAAAGCTGTTATTTTCTTAGTAGCTGACAGGCTAATACACGGCGATATCAGCGTGTTAGCACTGGCTAGCTAATGTGGCATGGATTTCCAGTATTAAACAGCACTGTAACCTGAGACCATATGCATAGAGGTGTTGCAGTATACTGGTTTTGAACTTGATGAATAGTAAATGGTACACCGCTATGGTTAAAGGCATGGTTATTGTGGCTCTCTTCCCATTCACTGAGATGCTACTGAAAGCAATCTGTATGTTTAATGGCTAATGGATTCATTATACAGTAGCTGCATCTATTTCTAGAATCACTTTTCACAACAGTCCTGCCAAGTCACTCGGCAGGTGCAGTTGGGCTGGAGACGGATAAACTCTTGAGCAATTTATTTTAATCAAGTTTGTTGAATTTTGCTTTGCTACTTTTCACAGCATGCCGAGCATTTGCGCTAATGCTAGCTTCTTCATAAAAAATGTAGGTACGTTGTTCAGTTTTGAGCTTGACTTTAATGAGTACTGAATAACTCTGACATTTTTTTCTCAATGGTTTTCCTAAACTTGTTTTAACATCTGTCGCCCAACACCTTTTAAACCAGAAATTGTTTTGCATTGCAAGGGTAGGTCACAGCCACATTCTTTGGAGTTCAGGAGTAAAAATTCATGACTAATTTCCTTCTCGGTCACCTTCTCCTGCTGATCGCGCAGGCGTGGACTGGCTGAATGGGTCAAGAGGAAATACCAAAGTTTTAAAGGCCATGTTCCCAGTTAGGTATGCGCAGCTAGACAAGAGACTGGGAATCGCACAAAGATGGAGAAAGGAAGGGATGGTGAGATAATGAGACGAGAGGTAAAAAGAATGAGGAGAAAGGAGGGGTAATGCATTGATGATGTGGAGCTGTGTTATCTGGATGCGTTCTTTATACATTTTTCATGTCCTTTTATGGCCCTTTGGCTCGCATTGAGCGCCTTCGTGTAACAGAGATGGGTTAGACAATAACAAAAGTCATGTAAAAGCTCTTTAACATCTGGGAAGAGAGCAGTGGGAGAATGGAAGATGTTTATCCTACGAGGACGTTGCCTTTTTTCCATGCTGTTCCCCTATTAATCTTTTATTAAATAATGCAGACAAAGGCATGTGACAAGATGGCAGATCAAACCAGACTGTACCCTGTGCAGTGTGGGATGGGGTATCAGACCCAGGAAGAACTACTGCTTTATCTATCCCGTAAAGATATTAAAGTCTGAGCAGCACAAACACACCAGGCCTTCAGACACTTAATAAATTTAGTCCTTTCTGATAAATGAGAGTCCTTTAAGATAAATGAGAAAACTCTAGAATTGTAGAACCTGTAGACAGTAAGGTTATTGTAAGCATAAAGACTAGACTGACAAACATGACTTCATGTGGTCCCTGCCAAAAGACAAGATACAGCATGTTTCCTGAGCTTTAGAGGTGCTGCAAGGCTCATTTTCTAACCTTTTTTGTAGCGGTTCATCCATCTTTGCAGTCTTCATACTAAGCTGAGCTATCGTGTGTTGGCTGTTGCTTCGTGTTTACTGTGCAGATATAAACATTCACTCAGTTCAATGAGCAGAGTGGCTGGGCCTTTGCTTTAGCACTTCCGTTTAAGTATTTAGATTAATTGCTGTTGTAAGCAGTGGACTTGACTTCGGTTTTGCTCCACAAGACTTTTGCATTAGGCTAAACATCATAATTTGCGTTTCATTTTCTATTTTGTTTCAGTTGCATTGTCTTCTACAAGTCATTGTCCTCAGTGAAAACACTTGCATTGTTGAAACTGGTTCTGCTCAGTGACGAGTGTATAGAGCTCAATGACAAAGCTTTGTGAGTACAGAGTTCTGTGTAAAACGACGTATTTTCTCCACAATGCTGGAACCCTCTCCAGCTGTTTCCAATAAAAGAACATTGTTTACTACAGTCTCTATAATTTGACCTCATCATTAGTTTTCATCTAAAGCAAAATGCTATGATTCTTCTTGCATGTGCACAGAAGAGAAAAATAAAGGAAAAGGCAGATTTAGCCACAGGCATTAGCCTGATTTAAACCTCAGATATTATAATTCTCCACAGTGAGTATGTGCATGTCTGTCTAAACCACGTCAACACGATTACAGGTCATTATAACGCCGTGCTGATGACAGCCATGACCATTGCCATGGACCATTTATCTCTTTAGAAGCTGCAAGGACTCAAAAATGAACTGACTAGATTTTGGTGGTCAAAGGTCAAGATCACCATGACCTCAAGAAAACCACATTTTTAGCTGTAGGTTTAGGATAAAATGAGCATAACATGATTAAGTGAAAACATCAGAAAGGTCAAAGGTCAAGTCAGGACAGACAGGGATGTAATATGCATCTTGTTGGTTAGCGTATAACCACAAGGCAGTAATTCTAGTTTTAAAAAAGCAGTAAATGTACACCACCACAGATTGCATGCTTTATTTTGTGCAAACACAGTGAAGTTCCCATGCTGCTTCTATCTGTGTATACAACATGGCAGTCTGCAACTTATCTGTGCAGAGCGCTTCATCCACTCGGCCAAGTTTATCATTTCAGCTGCCTGGAAAAGAAAAAATTCCTTCTCTTCCCTCGCCGTTCTGCCTTGATTCATTCCTGCATCTGTCTTTTTTTTTTTTTTTTTTTTTTTTTTCTCTTTGTGGAAATTGAAGGCTTTCGGCTCGTCACAGACCCACTAACATCTTATTCCCTCGACCAGCTTCCTCCACTCAAGCCTTTCATGTTCTCCTAAGGCTCACTTTGTGTCTCATACAGTATAGGGAATGTCGTTTTTTTTAGATTTGCTGGCTAAGCACCTAAAAATAGCTTTTTTTTTTTTTTTTTTTTTTTCTTGCTTTTTTTTTCTCTTTAGCTTTTCGTGACGGATTCCACGCTGTGTTGGGTCGGTGGTGATCCTGCTCAAGAAGAAGAAGAAAGTGTGTACATTATTGAGCCCCGTGGGGAAATTGCTCTCTGCATTTAACCCATTCACTCAGTGAAGCAGTGGGCAGCCATTGGGCGCCCGGGGAGCAGTGTGTAGGGACGGTACCTTGCTCAGGGGTACCTCAGGGTAGCTGTTAAGGGGAATCGAACCCCCGACCTTCCGATCATGGGGCAACCACTCTACCTACTGAGCTATCCCCGCCATCAAGTCAGAAGCCTGAATATCGTGCTAAGAATCGATCACAGATATTGAAACTTGCTCCAAAAATCACTGCAATCATTTTGAGTCGTCTCTTTATCAATTTGAATTGTTATTTAAGAGTTGGTCTATATTGCCTTCCTTAAAAAATAAATAAAAGGAATTCAGAAATGCTGAATTCAGGAGGAAATACCAGCCCTCTGGTGATGCTCTGTGAATGAACGCGTCTACTTCAGGGGCTGGAATGTAAGGCAGAAAACAAATTTTCATTCATAGACACTGTTAACTCATTCAGCTCTAACAGCCGCCGCGTGACTCTGGTTTAGCTCTGCTTTTGCTACGTACAGCCGCACAGCTAAGGGGGTTGTTCTGTTTGAGGCTAATGGAAGTCCCTGCTTTAAGTCTGTGGAGACAGACCATTACAAGAGTCCCTCGAACAGACACAGTTGCAATGACAGAAGCCTGGTTTCAGTAGTGTTTAGCTTTGAAACGCTACACTTTGCTAAGCTTCTAGGCTCTGTCCCTTCACTATGCAGAGCCTAATTGCTGTTTGTAATGTAATCAGGCTGATATTCGCCAGTTTAACTGCTGATTCACAACAACTGGGCCCAGAGCAGGGTGGATTTGTTTTATGTAAGACCTACAGCAACTTACAGATTAGATTAGTCCTTTCAGATAAATGAGAGGCTGTAACACAGACAAACAACTTCGGAATCATGAGTGGGTTATTAATCACATCAGAAGCTTATTTTCTGAGTCAGTACCATTGAATGTCATTGTTGACAGTAGCCAATTAGTCAGTGCCATAAGCCTGTAGTGTAATGAGTCTCGTAACACTGGATCCATTGAGAGATTAAAGCTGGGCGATATTGGATTTGCGTTACGTCAGAAGGACAGAAGCCACATGGACAACACCCGGCTGGAGTCATCGGAGCTTACTGTTGAACTCTGTGGGCACCGCTCTCCACAGTTATCTATATTTAGTTACTTCTGTATAGCTTACAGTGACACTATGGTCTCCACACAGCTCCTAGATGAAGTGTTTTTGCTGTGTAATCTGGGCTCTGTTCAATCCCGTTGTCATAGCTGAATTTGGTCAGGGTTCGTCCACACCAGCAGTTTACAGTATGGCTTTAAAGTATTCTTTTGTGTGTTTTTAGAAACAATCTAATGACAGACAAATGTGGACATGCTTACTGTGTGTGTGCTCACTCTACGTGGGTGCTAATAAGGTTATTTCAGGTGTCTAATAAAGGCAAACTCCCTGCTGGTCTGAATACCTCTTCGTGCTAATCCATTGTTATGTAATAAGGTACACACACACACACACACACACACACACACACACACACACACACACACACACAGTCCTTGTCAACCATCCATAGAGTCATGCACTTCCAAATAAAGCTAATTATATATTTGAGAGTGTTTGCACTGCATGAAAGTCAGGCTGCTGAAGGATAAGTATGAAACAAGAATAAGTTAATGAACAGCTGACAGAAGATTCTCATGAAGCAGTGCAACCTTGGGGGGAAAAAAGCCCGTAACATCTAACTAATCTGAAAAGAAACAAAGCCTGAAATACGGTAAACCAAAAGTAGCAATTAAGGCTTTATGATGGCTCCTGTGGCATTGCTGGGTAAATATTGCTGTGAAATATAAGTTTTGTGTTCTGAGATTACACTCTGCTTATACTCATAACAGTATTTATGCCCTCTTTAGTATAAAAGCTACACAGTTACCACCTCCAGCACGGCCCACTTCTTCCAAATAAGCACCTGCCTAACAGTCCAGCATTACCCCGTCGCTACAGCCTGTTTATCTTTTGCTCTACATGTCCCTGCTACGAGCCCGCTTGTTCCTCTCTGCGTGCACAGGAGTTTTGATGCTCTCCTGGCATCTGAGAAAGACCCAGCGGAGCACTCACATTTTTGTTGTTATGCCAAAATCTTTAGCGTTAGCATGCCATGTGGCTAATGTGGCTAACATGACCGTTAGCTTCCAGAGCTAACTGTTCTAATCTAGTCAGAAATTCTGGAAATGTTAACACGGACTTTGACAGCAATAAACAAGGACAGGACCTAGATTGTTTTTTAAATAAATGGTCAGTTTAAAAATGGTAACTGTGTTTGCTGTTAAAACTTTAGCAGGAGTTTTTCTTTGTTTGGTTGGTTTTTTGTTTTTGAATATTTTTTTCCACTTATATTACTGGAGGAACCTCCAGTCACTATCCTTTTCCCTTCCTTATTTTCCAGTAGGATATCCATGGCAACACAAGAAAAGCCACAGCACTCTTTGTTAAAAGGAGAGTGGGCAGAAGCAGCTCTTTTCATTTAAATCAGTGTACAGTGAAACAGCCTGTTGTGGAGAAAGAATCTTGATGGACATGTGAAGCCTGCATTATTGTTTTTTTGTTTGTTTTTTTAGGTGTATGGTGTGTATTAAGAAGTACTGGGTTATATTCTGAATCCACTGGTTGAAGCCCCAGAGATGATCTTAGCTGCACCATTGCCACCTTGGCTCTGTGTGCCACAGACTTGGCTTCAAAGTGAAATGCCATAAGTCAGTTACAATCATGTGGTTTTACTACAAACACAAAGCTGACCCCAACAACTCTTTAACATAGACTGAAAAAAGTCCTTCATCGTAAACTCAAATTAAGGTTACATAAAGAACACAGGCAAGCTTCAGTGCAGACATAGTAGCCATGGAAAAAGTCCTGTTTGTTCTGAATATGGTTGGATAAAAAGTTTTTGCATTAAGGTCGTGATCTCCTAGATTATCTGTTTAAAATTTAAGGCCCTTTGTTTATTTACTAAAATGTCTCTGTGAGGGAAAACTTTGTCCAGGGTCTTCTTACCATCTTTGGTTGCAAGTCTCAGTGTTTTGTTTCCACTGCGAAGCCTCTGTGTTTACTGTAAGTCTGTTTTCCCTTTTGTCTCTCTCTTCGTCCCAATATTCTTGTGTTTATCTAACAGACTCATCTTTCCTTTCATGCTGTTCTTTCCCACAGCCCCTTTCTCTGACCCCGTCCCCTCCCGCTTTCTTGTGTTTGTCCCTTCCTCTGGTTTTCTCGCTCTTTTCTCTCACTCCCTCTCGCTTTTTGTGTTCGTCTCATCTGCACTTTTCATTGAGTTTGCAAATCCATCCTTCTGTCTCGCCTGCCTTCGTCTATCTGTATTTCTAATGAAGCGGAGGATGTCACCATGGGGATCCGGCTTTGGAAATGGGCACAGGTCAGTCACTGTGACTCCTGACCATCTGATCTTCATCCTAACACATCTGCGTCACTGTAAAAGAGTTTTTGTTTTTTTTACTTTGTTGGATCCGTCCCTTGGAGGTTCAGGATTTAAGCTCTGTTGCTCATTCTTTAAAATGAAAGTTGAGCTTTAACATATCAGGATTTATTATTTTTGGCAGATACTTTTTTTTTTTTTACTCTCCTGCCAGGAATTCAAAGATCCTATATAAATTTCTATGTTTTAAGTACACAGACTGTATAAAAAAGATGGCTTCCGCCACCATGACGTCATTCACTGGTTAAGAATGTCCTGTCATGAAGCCCTGAGCTGAGTGTTTTTGACTACACTCTGCTCAGGAGGATACAATACGTGCATTCATAAGAACGCATTCATTAAATATTCATGATGGTACTGTCTTTTGCAGAAAACAATGCTAGCTTTTTCTATGCTAACTACATGGTGGCTTCAGTTCTATTAAATGCTTAATACCCAGACATGAGAGCAGCAGTTTGGACCCCATAATTTAATTCTTAAACATCAATACTTTGGCCCTCACCTGTAAACATTGATGTTATTTCTTACCTCTACCTGGTATTGATTTCATTCATATCACAACACTGTATGAGTGTCTATGCTCATTTCTGCTCGTGTAGCTGCTTTCTAGATACGCTTGAGTCTATGTAAGTGTGTATGCAGTTAACTCATGGTTGTACTGTGATCACCTGATAACAGCATTGGCATATACCAGTTTGTAACCATGGCATTTAAATAAAATACTTCATACTTCAAGTATAAAAAATAATGTATATAGCAAAACAATACAACCACCGTGTGTTTAATACAAATCGGTGAGGTTCAGTCGTTTGTGGCTTTGAAATAAATTCTGATAAGAGAAGGTGTTAGACTACAGAGTCTGTACAGGATGATGATGATGATGATGATTCACACGACTTTAACAAACCAATAATAGCTTATGATTATATAATAGTAATACTGGTGAAAGGCCCTCAGTACGTCAATAGACCCTCTGGAATGTTCTCTGTTTCTTTAACACACAGCTCACTGTAAACACAGTTGACAAGAAGTTCTCCAGCTGCTTCCTTAACAGAGAGGGAGTCTTCTCACACTAACAACACGATTGGGGGGGGAAAAAAACAGTGGTGGTTTCTCCACCTTAAATTTTTTTTAGCACAAACGATTCTATCACAGTGTTAACCTGTTAGCTCTTACCTGGAGCAGTCACGACACACCCTTCATAAGCAGATGGACATCGGTCAGTTGTAGTCATGGACACGGGTGCTGATAAAAAGAACTTGATGCCTATTGTGATTGTGTTTAGTTCTTTAAGGACTTCTCGTCTTTGTTGGCTTGCTGTTAAGTAAACTGTGTTCATGGTTTGACTTTTCCCATGATCTTCGCTTACATAACGTGAGGTTTAAGATTAACTGCAATATTATTTATGGATATAGATTCTAAGTAGACCTTTCTAGTACCAGTTTTGACTCCCTTTTGACTTCAGAACTGCCTTAATTCTTTGTGCATAGAACAAGGCACTGTTTCAGAGATTTGGGGCCATACTGACAAAAGATCATCACATAGTTTCTGCAGATTTGTCAGCTACTGTGACGAGAATCTCCCATTCCACCACATCCCAAAGCTGCTCTATTGCAGCAGTCTCCAACCTTTTTTTCGCTACGGACCGGTTTATGTTCAACAATATTTTCACGGACTGGCCTTTAAGGTGCCGCGGATAAATACAACAAATAAAACCAGTACCGGTACCAAAAAAAGGGAAGATTTATTCATAACACACGGGAATAGACCCAGGGAAACTGAGTTAATGATAAAACCGATAAAAACCCTGAAAACCATAAATTTCACACCCGAGTCTCAACTCCCGCGGCCTGGTACCAACAGACTCATGGACTGGTGGGTTGAGGCCACTGTTCTATTGGGTTGAGATCCTGTGATTCTTGGGGCCATTTCAGTACAGTGAACTCAATTGTCATGTTCAAGAAACCAGTTTGAGATGATTGAGCTTTATGACATAACTAGGTATCCTCCATCAGAAGGTGTGTACACTGTGGTGATTAAATGATGCTCAGTTGGAACTAAGGAGCCCACAGTGTGCCACAAAATATCCTCTTCACTGTTACGTCAGCAGCAGCCTGAACTGTTGGTACAAAGCAGGATGGATCCATGCTTTCATATTGTTTATGCAAAGTTTGGACCCTACCATCCTTATTTCACAACAGAAATGAAAAACCATCAGACCAGTCAGCATTTGTCTTGTCTTGTATGCTCAGGTTTTGGTGAGCATGTGCAAACTGTAGCCTTAATTTCCTGTTCTTAGCATGTTGTAGCCTTTCAGCTTAAAGGTTCAGGCCGCTGTGCATTCAGAGATGCTGTTCTGTATCCTTTGGCTGTAACCATGGTAATTGTTAAGTCCCTTGAAGCAACTTTGTTGCTGGTTTGAACTTCAGCAGGTTGTCATGTCTATATAATCTAATTGCACTGAGTTGCTGGGATGTGATTGGCTGATTTAGATAGCTGTGTTAATGAGCAGTTTTATGGGTGTGCCTCATAATTAAAATGAATAAACATTCAGTCTTTTAAATTTCCTGTTATTTATTTTTATTTTTTATTTCATGGGTGCTTTTCATTGACACTGTGAGTCATCACACCGGGGATCAGGCATCAGTAACCATAATCCCTAAGTAAACTCTACGCTTTTGACGAAGCATAAAAGGACCATTTGAAAAGTACAAAAAGGCTCTGAGAGTTTGTTGTTCGCTGATTGACGAGACTTAAAAAGGTGGTAAAGCCACGATCGGGACTGCAGTTTGAGTGTGGATCACCAGGGGGAAAACATCATGCTGACCTTTATTTTATTTGTGCAAAATTAAACTTGAATCTTTTTTTATTGTTAGTGATTGGTTTTAGAAATATTTGTGTGAGCCGTGGACTTCTGGGAATCTGAGTTGGAAAGAGCTTGAGGAATACGGACTTGGGAAAACTAATTTCAAAAGCCAGAAATCACACGTTTAGATAACATTAGTTTGGGGTAAAGGTTAAAGTTGATCCGTGATAAAATCCAACTATGTGACTTGTTTTTGATTTTGCTAAACTAAAAATTTGGAGGTTCTGGATGCACAAGAAATCAAGTTTAAGGTTTTATATGCATAATAAATAAAACTATTGTGATTAACAAAAAGGGGTTTTGAATAGTGCCTGTTTCCCACCAATTTTGGGTTCAACCAAAACAACATATCACAGTTTCCATAGAAACCTTTAAACCAAAGGAGATTCGTTCATTTATTGTTATTTTACTTTGGTTAGACAACCTGCACTTGTTCACAATGAATACATCCATGTTAATGTAATTTATTCTGTATTGAGTCAGATCACGGGGTTAGCTGTGTAACAGCCAGGGGACCTCCAGAATCTTTGGGATTCATCTCTGGAAACTGCAAACATCCTTATGAAATTTCATGCTGATACATCATCGAGTTTCTGTTTTCAGCCCAGTGAAGCATTGACAAACTAACCTCCACAGATTCCGCAGACCTGAAATAAATGGTGGCACAGCTACAATTAGACATGTTTGCTGAAAACCATATCAGCAATGAGTCAACTTCCTGCCAAATGGCTCAGGAAATCCTCAACACACAGCACAGTGCACGGCTAATTAGATTTGACACTAGAGTAAAACATTTATACAGGATCATCTAACTGGTTCACCATGCTGGAACTGCATTCACGTGGCCTCAGACGTCCTGTGGGCTCGAGAGAGCTCTGTGCAGTGCAAAGAGTGATTTAAAATAATAATAATGTTAAAATGATGACTTGCAAATGAACCTACTGTACTGTAGAGTGAAGGCTGACTCGCAGCCCGAATGTGAAGCCCTCAGTCCTGCTGCACACAGAGCCTTAACGAGGCACCCGCTCATAATGTGATTTCATATCTGTTTAAGGTGTTCGGCGGTTGCTGGGCACCTGCTGTTGACGTGATGAACACTTGAGTTAACGGCGCAGGAGTACACTGGAAACGTAGCAGGCGTGCCTCCGCTAGGACTGTTTGGATTGTGGAGACACCTCAGATGGAGATTAAAGTTTAAATAGCAAAGAGAAGCACTTTTCACACGTTTCCACCTGTTTAATGAATGAACAACTACATCACCGTTAATGCATCCAGGAGTTGCATAATGAGCTTTGGGGGGATTTTATAAGGTGGTGACTTGTTATGGATGTAATCCGCCCCAACAGTCGCCTGTCCATGCGGTCCGACCACGCCAAGCCACTTTTACCAGCAGTCTTGACACTTCTAAGTAGGACTTTAATCACTTTTTAATCTGATCACATTGCAACTAGGTAGCTGCCATATCAGCCAAATAAGAAGGCAGAAGCAGGTTTAGATAAATGCAGACATTTATTTTTTTTCTATTTTTTTTCTACTGATTTATAGCAGCCAGCCTGATTCTGGTCTTGTTCATGAAACTTATGAAAGACTTTGTAATAGCTCAGTAGGTAAAGTGGTCGCCCCATGATCGGAAGGTCGGCGGTTCGAATCCACTTAACGGCTACCCTGAGGTACCCCTGAGCAAGGTACCGTCCCTACACACTGCTCCCCGGGCGCCTGCTTAGTGGGCTGCCCACTGCTTCACTGAGTGAATGGGTCAAATGCAGAGAAAAACAAGTAATTTCCCCATGGGGATCAATAAAGTATCTATTATTATTATTATTATTATTATTATTATTATTATTAATCATCAAACTCATCATCTGTCTCCCTCCCAGCAGTGACAGTGCTGCCATGGCATCAGGAACTCCAGACGTGACAACCAATCAGGAGCCTGCTGAAGTCCAGGAAGAGTGCTCAGGTAACAGTTTGATTAAATGTTTTCTGTAAATGTTTGATTGGGAATCCAGGCATATTTAGTATTAATGTATGCTGAGTGGCTGTCTTCGCTGTAATCACATGAAAAGGTCGTGTCTGTAATTTGCATCATTTCGACCTTTTTTCTTTTCCGCTTCAACTTGGAGTTTGCAAGGTCATCGACATACAGGGAGAATGTGAAAATGACCTTTCAACTGTTTCTATTCGGCAGATGGTTCATACTTTCTGTGGATTGCACAGCTAATGAGTTACTGTCCATCCTGTAATCATTCAGGCTGTAGCTAACGAGGCTTCCTTGCTTTAATTTCACAGTACAGAGCAGTGAAAACCAGATAATCCAGGCACTTTGGCAGTTTTCTAGATGAAAGTCTTCTGCATGAAAAGATTGTGTTAATACAAACGTTGTACTTTTTTCTTTCTTTTTCTTTTTTTTTGTTTAATTTTATTTTGAAAGTTTGCAACAACTGAAACAAAATACATGTTTTTTCCAAATCAGTAGAATCTTATCAGTGCATGTTTTGTAAATCTCTGAGGTCTCATTTAGTGGGAACACATGCAGAAACTCCTGGTGCTTTCAGCTCTGATGACAATAATAAATGTTGTTTCAGAGATGGTTGGATGCTGGTACTTGCCAGCGATATCAGCAATGAGATTTTCTACTCATTCCCAGCAAAGATCCAATCAGCTCGAACGATCGCACACAAATATCTCCTTGCAGGTTGTGGCAGGAAATGGAGGAAAACACAAGGCTGTCGCACACAGACGTGCACACAGATTAACAACAAACAGAGTGGGAACCAGGATGTAGATGTGTGTCGACATGGAAAGGTTAAGTTGTGAGCTTCTTGTGAACACAGTGACTTAAGCAGATGTGATGAAACTGGTCTTTCGTGCCCAGGCTTGAGGTCCAAGATAATGTGAGTGAATAACAGGCAGAAGTTTGTTTTCAGGAAGCTCTCGGTTCAGTTTTGAATCTTGGGCTAATGCTGGTGCAATAATCCTGCTGAATTTTCAAGTTTGCTCACTTGCTTTTCACAAGAAATGAACAGTCTCTAATTTTTCTGGTAGTTTTGTTTTTATGGAGATCCCAGCCCTGATATTGTCTCCCTTTCAAAGGTCACCATCCTCTCACAGTTCAGCTGAGTTGTCCCTAATTTTGAGCTCAGGACTGTGTATAGGTCCTGATAGTCATAACAGAATGCATATGGAGAAACTATAATATCTCAGCTCTACGCTGACCTTCCACTGAATCAGCTGCCTTTTTCTAGGCAGACCTTTTGGCTTTAATAGAGTATTGTGCCTAAAATAGCACAATAAATGGTACTGTTGGGTGGTGCTTCCCCCTGATAGTTCATCTTGGCCATGCAGAAAGGCCTCTGAAGCTTCATCAAAAAGCAGGTTGGAACCTCCTCAAGTAAAGACAGCACTTTGTGGACTGCAGTTATCCAACAATAACTTGTTCTGTGTGCGGTTTAATGGCATCTCATTAAGACGCTAAAATTGGTTTTCATTATATTTTGACAGACTTTTATTTTAGTGACGTCTTTGGGTTTCTGTGTTACACAAAAAATCCCAAAAGAAAATGCACCACATGTGCTTAACATGATCTTGAGTGAGTGACCCAGAGATTTAAAGCATCTTGGCCTCAGCACCAGGTTTGGATTCCAAACATTTTTCAGTTGGGACTTAGCTCCAACCAGAAAGTATATTTTTAGAAAAGAAGGAATGCTCAAGGATTCCCCACAGGGAGGAGGACGAAAATGACACAGCTCGTGGAACAAAAATGCATCTTATTTTGAAATCTCTACTGAAGAATGTCTGTGGATGGCTCAGGGGTAGGAGTCCTCAAAATAGTTTGACTACAGTTGTTCTGTTTGCTCCCGACTTCTTCTTTCTCATTGTTGTTTCTCTTTCTTGCAACTCAGCTTCTGTTTCCTTTCTCTGGGGATGTTTTAAGTGCCTCCTGTGGTGCGTGTAACAAATAGTCCGCCCGATTTATAGGTTGGCCGATATTATCAGGTGATATTAGCTATTTGCCACTCCTATGGGCATCAGGATTTTAAAGGCCACAAAATGAAAATTTAAAAAGTAGAGTAGAAACATTAAAAAACACTGTTCAAACATTTTATAGGTCTTACTTAGTTTGCCAGCCAGAGGACTCTTCTCTGATTGGGATGCTACAAACACAGCAGCCAGCTGATTGAGCAGAGTCGGGCTGAACGTGGACGAGTAAAGAAACTACATAAACTAAATGTTAGAAATCTGTTTATGTTTAGTGTGTCTGAAAGAAATATATTGGAAAATCTAAATCTCCAAATATTGTCACTGCTGCTAAAATCCCGTTTCTGTCTAGCTGTGAAAACAATGAAACATGTTGCACTTTGTGATGACTTTTGTCTGATTACAAGTGTTTCTATTTGATGGCTACTTCAGTTTACTCAAAATATACAACAATAATGCTTTTTGCTTTTTTTTTTCTCCCCACCTTACAAAACCTACATTACCCACAATGCTCTTCAACCACTGACAGTTTGGAAAGCCTAGCTACATTCAGATTTTGTTTTTTGTTTTTTCCCCATCATCCTCAGCTGTATACAGGTCTACACCTCTACCATTGCAATCAATGCATTGCACACTGGTTTATGAACTGCTGTCTTACACCATGTTATCATTCTGGCTTCTTTTTGAAACAAGAAGCGCTGACCCCTGCTGGCCGTTAGAAACAATGTGCACTTCTATAATGGCTTTGTTTTTCTAAACCACAGGCTGTGTTCATCTTTTATGTACAGTCTATGGTTTGACCCAGTAAATATTAGCTAAGCTAATGAACATAGTAAACATTGTAAGTGCTATACATGTTACCATTGTTACTATGTAGATGAATAATAAAAAAAAAAAAAAAAAGACCAACTCTGCACTACTCTTTATACTGATCATGTGGTTTGAAGACAAATGCGTAGTGTATAAGTGCTGAGCCAGCCCACATCCCTGTTGCATGTGAGATGGAGCGAGGACCATTTCAGGTTCTTGATGACAGCTGTTTAAGAAGTTATAAAAGAGCTGTTGAGTTTTTCCACTGTGGTGCTAATAGACACGGACCCACTGTGGGGGTAGGTTTACAAGCTTGAGTTTGTGTCTGTTTATGCATATGTGTATTTTCAGTTTTCATGTTGGCCTCTGCAAACACACGCACACATCGTTTGCTCTGTGTGGTTCCCTCTGGGCTGCCTACCTGTGTCTTTACATCCACCACAGGACTAATTGCTCTATAACTCGAGTTCACACTGGGGCAGTGTGTAAAGATGCCGTGTGTGTAATGTTCTCATCAGCATGTAACTGTGCACCACCATGCAATGATTCATGATTCTGTCTTCTCAGGAAAGAAGAAGTCCAAGTTCCAAACGTTTAAAAGGTTCTTTGCCAGGAAGAAGAGAAAGGATCCATCAGCTGCAGGAGCGGACGCGAGCCTTAAAGCCAGCCAGTCGAGTGACAATGTCAGCAAAGCATCAGAGAGCAACACACTCACTCGAGCAGAGAAGGATAAAGGCTCTGGGTAAGATCGCACACGTGTGCTGAATGAAATGCTTTTATTTACAATCTGACGAAAGTACACAGAGCTCAACTAAGACCTGTCACGCCTCTACTTATTTATTATATGCTCATTTTGTCATATCTTCGTATTAAAGCTACAGTCGGTTGTAAATACTCGTAAATATACATTGAGTAGTGTGCATCATATATCTTCCAACAAATCGCTAAACTTGGATTAATCTGTTCCGGATTCATGAACTTGATAAATTGTGCATAAATGTTCGGTGTTTTTTCAGGTTTGGATGGACGCATTTGTAAAATCGTTTTACGTGTCCTCAGACTGCTTCATATTTGTGTGTGGGTGTGAGTCTTTACACACAAATCATTGTACACATTTCTAAATCTTACTTTATGCTTGTGGATCATATCATAATCATTTGCAACCCTTTTGAGGCAAATTTCTCTCCATGAACTGGGAGAACTGGAAGGAGTAGGAAAATAAAATTCAGTTTTATTTATACAGCGCCAAATCACAGCAGTCGGCTCAAGGCGCTTTGTATTGTAAGGTAGACCCTTCAATAATACATGCAGAAACAGAAAAACCCAACAATCATATGACCCCCTATGAGCAAGCACTGTGGCGACAGTGGGAAGGAAAAACTCCCTTTTAACAGGAAGAAACTTCCAACAGAACCAGGCTCAGGAAGGTGCGGGGCCATCTGCTGTGATTGGTTGGGGTGAGAGAAGGAAAACAGGATAAAGACAAAATTCAGTTGATTGCGATTTTTAGTCTAATGACATCTAATGGTGAGATTTTACACACTTTACCTTTAAGCATGGACCAACATTTCAATTAATTAGGTCAACCTGAGTCTCAGTCTTGGGGAAGACAACTTCACCTGTTGCCTACTGGTGGTGGTCAGAGGGCCCAGTGGCGCCTGTGTCCGGCAGCCTTGCCTCTGTCAGTGCACCCCAGGGTGGCTGTGGCTACAATGTAGCTGCCATCACCAGTGTGTGTGTGTGTGTGAATGGGTGGATGACTGGTTGTGTAAAGCGCTTTGGGGTCCTTAGGGACTAGTAAAGCGCTATACAAATACAGGCCATTTACCATTTAGGTAAACCCTGTGAGCCGAAAGGCTTCAGAATGCTCCGAACACTCAGTTTTAGACAGTTTTTTCTACTCCTGGCTGTGTTTGATGTCAGAGAGAAGAGATATCTAAAAACTGGTCATCTGTAGCACACATCTCGGGCTGTGACTAGCCCACCGACCTGTTGATCAAAGCTTCTGTTTGTGAGGGACAGGACAATATGACAAAAATCAATTTGAAGGAAATGGAATGGAACTAAAACTACATAAACGGTGTGTTTTTAAGCAGAACCATTTTCCTCCCATTTCCCTTTCAGATGTAAAGCATCTAAAATGCTAGCTCTTATTATGGGGTTTAATTGAGCCCAGCAAAATATGAATCCAGAATATTATATCATTACTTTACTGCCATGTTTAAGGGATTCATCAAGAAACCGCACCGTTCTGTAGCCAAATGATATATTTCTGCTCACGTTGTTGGAGCTCATCCATCCATTCAGGTCAATAACGTCATGAGCACATTTAAAAAAGGAAGGTTGTGTTTTAACATCCATCTCCTGTTCTGTCAAACTCACCTCAGCGAAGGCTCGGCGCTTCCTGTTTTGTAACAATTAGAAGAATGTGTGTTTTCCTGTGGAAAAGTCCTGAATTTCTTTGTTTTCCTAAGCGGTGCCACTTCCTGCTTTGTCTCAGTCTGTCACAGGAAATATCTAGTTACATTTTACTGATTTCTCTCATCATCCTAATTACTGGGAGACAACAAACCATCACTTAAAAAACTAAAAGTGTCTTTTCAGTTGATATATATTTTTATACGACACATTCCAAACACTCTGCATGGGTAGTTTATGGTATGTTGTTGTATGTCGTGATCCGCCATCTGGTTCTTTTTTTCTTCTATCTGTCTTGTTATAGAAGCTGTGAAACATCACTCTGTGCTGTGTTTATTTCTTTGTCTTCCTGTTTCCCAAAGGTCGAAGATCAGTCTGGGAGGCAAGGCTTTGTCACATGACTCCGTGTTTGTTTCTGACTCATCGGAGGCGAACGAGGCTCTGGGGGCATCGCAGGACAGCATTCATGGGAAGGTGAAATCACTCCAGGTATGCACACACAAACGCAGTTACCGGATCAAAGATAAACATGTTAAAGTTAAAGTCCTCTCAGGTCTAGTACACCAGAGACCCCCGACCCCTTGACCTTTGACTACAGGGGTTATTAAGGAATAATAAACAATAAAGATTCACAGTCTGACACATTTAAGTGTGTTTGGGAGTGAGCACTTCTATGCCCCAGGGCACTGAACAAAGTGCTGCCAGCAGATCTGCTATATATTAAGCCTGTGGGATTACGAGTAATAAGTGGCATTAAATAAGCTTTGACTTTTTACACACAAGTTTTGATCCATGTGTAATGTGATAAACGCAGCGGTTTGGACAGGCGGAACTGATGTTTCACAAATAGAGATTAAAGTTCTGTCAAAGCAAAATGAAAGGACCGCGTGATGAGAAGAACTGCAGACAGATAGAAAGAGTATCTGTCACAATAGTGGGCTAAAAGGGGAAGACATGAGACCCAGATGGACGCGCTGACCTCCAATGAAACGGCTCCGCTGAGCTACAGAGGAGTGAGACTCAAACAACTCCTTTAAGCGATTTTTGCTAAAAAGAAACACTTTCTCCTGTAAGCTAAAATAAAACAGAGGAAGTGTTTGATTTGGGCTCCTTTGTAGATCAGAAAGTGTGTAACGGACACGGGCAGAGTGCCTGATAATCAAATCCAAGAGTTTTCAGGCAAAACAGCCACAGATAGTTTGGCGAGATGCAAGTTGCTAATAGATTGATTTCCATAAAGTGAATTTACTGTGGAAAAACAATCTAATGGAGATTTCCTGACCTTAATCCTCGCTGTGAGCTGTGCTGCCTGTTTGATAAGCAGAATGAGGCCATTCCAGAGCCAAAAATAAACACATTATGTAAGGATCGATACACTACAAGGCCATTAACATGATGCACAGGAGAGTGACTGTCATGTAGTAACTCACTAAACAAGGGTGTTGCCACTGTGACCGGTCCAGAAAGCTTCAGATAGAAAAAATTCCATTTGATGGCGTTTTTGGGCCTGCGTTTGTTGTCCAGTAATATAGCTCTTTAAGCGTAGGAATTCAGACAATACAGAAGCTACAAAGATGCAATTGCATCCTGTCCTACCAGAAAAATCACACAAAAACAGGACACCGGCCAACTGAGATGATATAAAAGACAGGTGTAGCTGCTGTGAGGTCAGCCACTGCTTTATGAAGTTGTGTTATGTTTCAACGTTGCCTTCTTTGGTGTTTTGAAGCTGGATGTTGCAGTCGAGGGGTAAATCTGACCAGGAAGCTCACAGGCTAGTAACATGTCTATCAGAAGTCATTAACATTGGATCATCTTCCTTTCTGTCAGTGAGTTTAACATTTTGCTCACTCTTACCCAAAACTAGTAACCTGGTCCATAAACCTATCAGGAAATCGTTTACTGTGGTCACAGCTGACAGCCGATTTCTCATTGGTGTATACAGGAGCAACCACAGCTATCACCCCCTGGTGGCCGTTAAAGAGAATGCAACTTTGCGGCTACAGTGTCTCCATCTTTTACACTGTCTGTGGCCCGACAAGTGGACAATTTTCACTCCACTACAAAGACTTTTGTCTTCTGTGGGACCGTGGCTAAAGGGCAAGCACTAACAACTGTAACACACTAACCACTGGTTCAACATATTTTTGATGCTGCCCCCTGGTGACAGTACACAGCTACTACATACAGGTGGAGCTCTGCCGTGCTCTGCGTTGGACCTATAGACTACCAGTGCACTATTACAGCGGAGCGGAGGATGAATTTGAGGATGTCCACCCTGTCACACCGCAGCTAGCATCATGAGCAGAGTGATATGATTGGCAGGTGCAGTTTAATAGAAGGGTAAATGCTCACGAGAATCTTTGTGCAAGTGTCAGTTAGCTCCATTATATTCAACAGAGAGCAGACATGTGTACAGCTGATATGGGCAAACCAGTGCTAAAAGGGAGAAATGCATGAATGTGGTTTTTGAGGTGAACCCTCCCTTTAAGCACATTTTCACGCACATTTAAATTAAAAAACTACATTTCAGATTAATTTTAGCTTCCACCCACAAACAGCTTCCAGTATATAAGCTGATTATGTTAAAATAGAAACATTTAGAACAACAGATTCTTTGTGACTTTGTCAAGAAACTTGTATTGTGTGTCCGTGTGTGTCTGTGTGTGTTGGTGCGTGCCAGTGTCCAGCCCTGCTACAGAAAAGCTGTATTGTCCTGTGCTGTGAAACTGAGTAAATGAGTCCTTGACTGACTGTTACAGGGAAGCACGCAGATAAAGACTGTTTGAGTTTCTGCGATACCAGCTACACACACAGATACACAATCACTTTCAAAGGGCTTTCGCTTCTCTGTCAAGTGCCCAGCTATGAGTCCTCACTGGTCATTCCCTGTTAGTCATATTCCACCACAGTAAAGATCTTTTCCCCCTGCAAACAGCTGTAATGCTCAATAGACATGTACTCAAACACGCCATTGTTAGCCTTTCATACAGAGCTGTAGTTTATTAAACAGGCTCTCAGATATGGTGTTTCCCCAACTGTAAGTAATGATAAACACCTTCACTTCCTTATAAAACAAACAGGTGAGCACATGCCTGAAACGTGCACACACTAACCCTGCTGTCATAAATGTGCTTTTTTTTTTTTTCCTCCTCTGCAGCTTCAGCTGAAGCAGGCCATCAAACTGGGCTCTCCACCGTCTCTGATGTGTGTGAAGAGGGCAGAAGATCCTGCGACCATGTCTGAGGATGACGGCCTACCCTGCAGCCCACCAGAATACACAACAGTTCACACGGTCTTGATAAAGACATGCTTTCAATGATGCCTTCCTTCTGTTAGTGCCCCTGAGTTTGGCTCCTAACATTCTTCTCCTTGTTCTTGGTGCGTCTCCCAGAATCAGGCTCAGGCGAACAGTTCCATCAGTCTGGAGGGAATAGACAGCGATGAGGACTGGGTAAGCGTCAGCGCAACGAAAACTAAGATACTGCATTGTTTATTTCATGCTTTGTTCCATTCACAACCGACACATTTACCGACGAGTGAACTTCCACGCTGCGATGCTTTACGATCTGCACCGTGTCCTGCGTGTGGCATTGCAACCAAAACAGCGATTCAAGTAAGATCGATGTGATTTGTTAAAGCCAGGAGGAATCTTTGTGGATGTGTTGGAGCTGTGTGCGATTGCTCCTCATGTGACTGTGGCGGAGAACAAATCTCATGATCCCGTCTAATCACTAAACCGCTGCTCTTGGTTCTAAATAAAAGCCCCTTCATGCAAAGTGACATCTTTCCCTATGTTCCCGCTCTTTGGCGCTCTTTTTCCCCCTCTGTTGCTTTTAGTCTTTTTGTTTCAGCTTTCTCTTTTTTGTATCCTTAAATTGTCGTCCTCCTGACCCTGCGTATAAATCTGCGGTTTAACCAGTGTTACCCAGAATGCCTCATATTCTCCCTAACAATAATTTCAAATGAGTCCTTTTTATGGATCTAGAGAATCACAGTGCCAGTTCACGATAAGGCAAATGTCCCGAGAACATCAATTAGTCTCACTGACTATAATATGGCCTAGAAGCACAGTCAGCAAACTATGACAAAGGAGCCTTTAATGATAGTGTACTTTTAGCAGTTTCAGGCGGGTTTTGGTCATTCTCCCACTGGAAAGAGCCACAAATGGCTGGCTACAATGACAGGCACACAAAACCCTGAAAATATCCCCTTTAAAGTCAATTCCACACACAGGAATGTGGTCAAGGATAGACTGCACTTACAGTGGCACTTTGTGCAGTTTATCCATCCACTGAGAATTCACTAAGACATCAATTGTTTACTTGATTCTGGGTTTTGTTGTTGTTGTTGTTTTCTTTTTTCTTTTTTTCCCCCCAGGCTTTATTTAGAAAATGAATTTGATTTATTTGCAACAATCCAGGCTTTGACTCACACCATCGCTGTCAGCATATGTCACTGTGGAGACTTAGGTCTAGGTCAGCCAGTGTTAAATGCATTTACAGTAAATATAAAGAGTGCAGACTTTGTCATCTTTTCACACATACTTGTCTGTAGTTTGTGGATATAAGTTGGTCATTAGAGGAGTTCAGACTGCCTGTTTCTATTAGCAGTGGATGATCAAACTGTGTGTAAGACAAAGAACATCGTTTGAGAATGAGATGATCTGAGAATCATCTCCTGAGTTTATTGTTTCCATTGTGTTGTAAAGTGAAGCCGGCACACAAATGTCTGTAATACTTCCAGATCCCAGCAGGGAGCGACTCTGCTAGTTGCATAAAGAAGCCAGATTGTCCATAGATCAGACATAACATCATAATCACCTGTCTAATATTGTTTTGGTCCCCTGTTTTCTTCCAAAACAGTCCTAACCCATCGAGGAAACACTAGACCCCTGAAACTGTGCTGTGGTATCTGGCACCACGATGAACTTGTCTGGCCAGCACATCCCACAGATGCTTAAGTGGATTTGGAGGCAAAATCAACACCTCAAACTCGTCGTTGTGCTTCTTAAACCATTCCTGAACTATATTTGCTTCGTGACAGGGTCCTTTATCCCGCTGAAAGGGCTCACAGCCATCTATACTGTTTGCATGAAAGGCTGCACATGGTCTGCAGCAGTGCTTAGTTAGGCGGTACGTGTCAAAGCAGGACCCAAAGTTTCCCAGCATCCTCAAAGGTTCCATTAGTGCCATGTATATGAAGCCACCTATTATGTAAGTGAACACTGACAGCGTTAGCAACCAGCTGATTAACAGCATAATCTTTATTGTTATTAGATGAGATCTAGATGAATTAAAAGGAGAATCAATACTGGATAGAACATCAGGTGGCCAATTGGAAACGAATGGATACTAACATATAAGGTTACAGTGTATCACTTATTGCAGGTTTAAGGAATCAGTGTTTTTTAATTGTGAGTCACTGTTTGAGACTCGGTGATGAAACGGTGCTTCAGACATAACATTGGCTCAGCATCCTTTCTCACCATGGAGACTGGAACGTGATTGGCTGTTTACTTCTTTCAGTGTCGTGTTTTTAAATCCTGTACGGACATAAATGGAGAGGCTTATGTTCAACACATATCTGCAGCACAGGAAATAGTTGTCATGTGCCGTCTGTGATAGTGGAAGATGGGCGTGCGTGTGTGTGTGTGTGTGTGTGTGTCTGTTTGGGTGTGGTCATAACCAATCCTCCAGCTTCTCTTCAAACCTTAAATGGAAGTCTGCAGCTTGACCTCTTCTTCCTCTGTATGTTGCTTTCCCCCTTTCCTTCTCTCTGACCTTCTTTTTCTTTTCTCCAGCCACAGTACATGTTATTCCACTGACCGTGTGTGTGTGTGTGTGTGTGTGTGTGTGTGTGTGTGTGTGTGTGTGTTTTGAGTGTTCAGAGTGCATTCCAATGGTTTCTTTGGCAGTCAGCATGTCTGCTTGTAGTTAAAGCATTAAGAGTCTGCCTCTCACACACACACACACACACACACACACACACACACAGGGAAACCTATATTTTGTTAAAGAAGTACTGTGTTATGCGATATTTCATGAATATGTTTTAAGGGTAATTTCAGTTAGATCATAAAACAAACCATGTGTTCATACAACACAACACACTTTTTGGTTTACATGCAGAATGAAAACTATGAAATGGTATTTTACAGTCTAACAGATGCAGACAGACATTAGCATGTAGTGTGTGTTGCAGTGTGTGTGTGTGTGTGTGTGTGTGTGTGTGTGTGTGTGTCTTTAGTGGAAGAAGAGCAGTGTTTTTGTGGGTTTCGTGTTGAAATAAGTGAAAAGGTAAGTTTGTGAGAGGTGAGAGAGGTAGGTTTCTGTGATGACAGACTAGTGTTGGTTCTGCAGATAAGGACTGCTCATGTTTGTACAGCTGGACTCCCCCTCTCCTGCTCAGTCTCTGGCTACTTGTTTGCATCCTTGGGGGATTTTTCAATGTTTGTGCTTTTAAGCTTCTTACAAGTGTGGCTGATGTCTGAGAGTTGACCACCTCTATTTGGAACCGTCCCACTTGTGGGGGTGGACAATTGGATGGATGGTCAAATTCTGTCCCCAGAGATCTCTCCTGGTTGAGTGTTGCTAAATGCTAAATGAGTGTTTCCTGTCTTCCCAGCTGTCCTGCGCAGCCTCCAGCAGAGCAGTGAGCCCCCTGGTGGTTCCAGGAGACTTCAGCCAGCCGGCCAGTCCTTTTGTCTGTCTGGATAACTCTGCAGCCAAGCACAAGCTGGCCCTGAGGCAAAAAGCCAGGAGGAGACCTGCCAGTGTAAGAGGGGGAACAAAAGCTCTAGCATGAATAAACACTAATACTCCCATTACTTTAAATGGATCTTTATAGCTTTTCATGGCGTGGCTCTCATTGCATAGAGTCTCTGTTTTGTGATAAAACTGGACCTAACAAAGTAATTCCCCAACTATAAAAAAGAAACCTAAACAGTGGGACAATCAAAGTGATTAGTCAATAGTTTCCCCACATTATCTAAAAACCTTTTTATATGGAGGTTAAACTTAAAGTGAGTGCAGAAAAGTACAGCAGCCAGAGAACGGGTCAGGTGGTCCTGTCTGCACAGGCGTTCGTCCTTCTCAGTCATTCAAACTTTTCAAAGAAGTTGCGCTGAGAAAAAAAGTGATTTTACTGATACAAATTCATGAGACCTGTTGCTGTATTGGATGTTATCACATGTGTGCTGCTACAGTTTTCTAGGACTGCTTAGCTGACTGTTCATTGGCGATTGATGATGCTGATGTCACCACAAATGTCTCGTTTCTGTGCAGCGAACAGAGGGGAAAGCAGGGCAAGAGTCTGAGATGGAGGCGAAGCTGACGACCTCCACACCGCTGCAAGACCAGCAGGAGGCAGAAGGTGTGTGCGCAAAGCCCCTAGTTTTCATGTATGGAAGCCTGTGAATGCCAATATTAAAACAAAAGTATTTAATCAAATAGAAGGGTTATAGTCCACATGAGTGCAAAAGATACATATATGTATTTGTTTAAGTTATTTTGGTAACACTGTAATTAAATGGAATATTACTGTATTTTATGTGAAATTACAATGCAATTATATTTACATACACTTAAACACAAGAATAAGGGGAGAACAAATCAGGTTTTTAAAGGAAACAAAGATATAATTCTACTGTGAGTAATTTTAACTACTGCATAACCTTACAAGAAACCAGACACACATTTTAGTGTAAATAATTTTAATTGCAACAGTTGAATAATAGAAAATCAGTCATGAATATAACTTTACAAAGTTATTTAATATTCATTATATTTATATTTATTTATTCATAATAATTATTATTTTTTATAGATAATTCACACAAATAATAATGAAGTGGTTCATATTGGCTGCCATCAGCTTCCATATCCTTGTTACTTATAAGTCTGATGATAAGATGACACTTTTTTGTGTGTTTGATTCAGAAGTGGCTGATGTTCTGCTGAAACCAGAAGTTGAGAGGGAGGAAAATGAGGAAGAGGAGAGCGAGGAGACGGATCAACCACAACATTCCATACAATCCCTGTTGGGAGATGAGGAGGAGGGAGAAGATGAGTCCGATGCCGAACAGGATGTTTCTCACGGCCCGGACACTTCCTCTCCTCCTGAGCCAAGTCACTCGGAGGAAGAAGACTCCGACAGCCAGCCCCTGCCCTCCTCCAAGCTCAGCTCAAGCGCCTCCTCTCTGGATAGTCCCAGGTGAATAGAAATGGTTTCCTTTTGGTTTTCCTCTCCCAGGAGTGTAGCTTGGTTTGTTTCATCTTATCTCTTGATTTCTGCTTCTAGGGCCACACCAGAGCCCCCTTCTGGCTTGACGGACACAAGCATGGCTTCCAGTGCAGCGGAGAGTAAGGATGTAAGTGACTCTGCATCTGAAAGTGAAGAAGATGGGCTCCAGAACCACGGGGAGGAGGAGAACTCCTTCTTACAGGAGGTGCTGAGCTCTTTGAAGACGCCCCTCGTATCTGCCTCGCTTGATATGAAAACTGAGGGCGCCGTCCTGGAGATGAAGGAGGAAGAGGTCAAAGAAAAGGAGGAAGAAGAGGTAGAAATGGAAGAAGAAGAGGAGGTTAAGGAAGAAGAGGAAGAGGTGGATGAGTCCCTCAGTTCTCAGGCTGCTCCCTCGTGCTCCATGCTGTCAGATCAGACCACGAAGGAAGAGGAGCAGGTTGTCACTTCCTTGTGGCAGCTAGAAGAAGAAGGAGGAGTGGATGCTGAGGAAGAAACGGAGGAGGAGGAAGAGGAGGAAGAACCAGCTGTGGAGAGATTTATTCGATCTGATGTATGAATCTTTGGTTATTTGACATTTTAAATGGATTTTGTGGAAGATAAAAGGCCCCATGCCTTCCTCACTTACCCTAAACTCCTCTGACGCTGCTTCGTGAGTGTCTTCATATATTAGGCAGTTTATATGTCAGCCAACGCGCACTGTGGCAGGAACAAAGGGAAGCATATGATGTGAAGCTACAAATGCAGACACGGCCCAAAACTAGAATTAGACTCGCATGAGATGTGAATGTTCCACGCATGGAGAAAATGAGGGAACACAGATTCCAGTGCAAGGGAACTTTAAAAAAATGTTCATCCACTTTATTTTTAAAAATCTAAATAAGGTTAAATTGAATTTCGATTTTTAAATCCAGCATTAACTAAAAGCTTTATCAGAAAGACATTTGTCACTAAAAGCTCTTTCAGATGTGATAGAGGCGTAGAGTTATTATTTTCTCATTTTTAGAACATTTTTATTTAATTACAACTTTTGCTTTTTATTCAGTTTAGTTTCTCTCAGGAAATGGAAAAAAAGGTAAATGCAAGAAAACAGATTTAACATGATCATGGTTTTTTTTGGGGGGAGGCACTATTGCCTCACAGGTTCTGAGTTCAATTCCACCATCAGGCCGGGGTCTTTCTGTGCATGTTCTCCCTGTGTTTGCGTGCGTTCTCTCTGGGTCCTCTGGCTTCCTCCCACAGTCCAAAGACATGCAATTAGTTGGGATAGGTTAATTGGAAATTCTAAATTGCCCATAGGTATGAATGTGAGTGTGAATGGTTGTCTGTCAGGGCTCTAGAGTGCGACCAATTTGGTTGCAAATGCGACCAAATTTTTCAGTGGTGCGACTAAAAAAATAATAATTTGGTGGCACCTGTGCGACCAACTGTTCGGGTAACAAAAAAAAAAAAAAAAATCTCTGCAACTCTCCGTGTGGTCAACAACAGACACACTTTATCGTGGACTAAACCAATCAGAGATAGTCAGGGGCGGGACCTCTCTGATTGGCTGTGGTCCAGTTGAAAGTGCAGGTGGAAGAGAGAGGTGAGTAGTTTGAATAAGGTGATATCAATTCATTAACGGATTCCACACAAAGACTTAAACACAGAGTGGACCCGACGCATCAGAATCAGCTTTGTCTTTCTCGGCTTTCTCACCCGACAGCCTTTACACGGACACGCTGTTGGAGCTTAGCGATTCTGATACGTCGGGTCCGCTCTGTGTTTACGTCTTTGTGTGGAATCCGTTAATGAACGTGTGTGTGTACTTTAAGAACAGTGTCCCGTCTCAAATCTGTTTTCTGCATTATTCATTTGCTTATTACCCACCAGTCTACCGTTGTTTACAGCGCTGTCTTTTTCTTTTTTCACTTAAATGACCTCGGACAAGAAAGCCTAATTTCTGCTGTTCAATACTGAAGAAATTTAAACTTCTTAAAATCATGCAAAATTGCAGAATATTTTTAAGGTTATCTGCTATAAAAAGCCAGACCAGGAAAATCTCCTTCATGTTTTTCTGTGTTTTATTCTCAGTTACTTTCACATAAAGGCATCTGCTGTGATGTTCACAATTCTGATGAAGTCTCACATGTACCAGTACTGATAAATGATCAGAATTATAATATTTCTGACTGTCTGAGGCTAAATTGAATCGAATCAGGACTTTGAGAACCGGAATCGAATGGATTATGGAAATCAGCAATGATACCCAGCCCTAGTGAGCAGCCTACGCTCGACAGAAGTGGATGTAGCTGTGGGTAATGAGAAAAGATGAAAAGAACGATTGATAACTTTTTTGTTAAGTTAAGGCCTGAACCGTCATAGCCAGTGCTCTGACACAGTGCCATCAATCTTGAAAAAGCACAGTGTATCCAGAAAACACATTATATGCTGCAATAAATGCACAAGTGTCCCCTCTCCCAACTGCCTCTCAGCAACAGACAGCAGCAAACAGGTCGTCAGAGGAGCCGAGATGATGATTAAGTTTAACATTTTCTACAATATTGACAAAGCACTTTAAGCACACGTTTGTTAGTTAATAATTTAGAAATGAATATTGTCTGTATGGACTCTCCCCCCCCCCCCCCCCCCCCCCCCAAAAGAAAGTGCACATGTGGTTGAAAAATTTGAGTGCGCCTAACTTTTGTGCCGGTACGCCTAAATTTTTAGAGTTAGGCAAAGTTAGGTTGTACGCCTAACTGTCTGTGTTTGTGTGTTAGCCCTGCGACAGACTGGCGACCTGTCCAGGGTGTATCCTGCCTCTCGCCCTAAGGCAGCTGGGATAGGCTCCAGCGCCCCTCGTGACCCTTAAAAAGGATAAGCGGAAGCAAATGGATGGATGTGATCATGTTTTCTTAAATCTCATTCATGCCATTTAGCCACAGTCACATTCCCTTTTTTTCACTTGCTAGGATGAGGAGAAAGGAGAAGAGCAGGCAGTAGAAGTCAAGCCTGAAGAGGACGACAGCGTGCTCTCATGCCAAACTATCAGCCAGGCAGGTGACGACAACGTGGAACAAGAAGATGGGGAGAGTGAGGGAGGGGACGAGGAGGAGGCAATCAAGCTGGAGAAGTCTGAAATGGAGGAGGAAGGGCGGGAGATGAGGGAAGAGGATGAGGAAGTCGAGACGACTGAAAGGACAGAAGTGGAGGAGGCAGAGGAAGCAGTGGAAGGAGAGGAGAGAGGCGCAGAAGAGATGCCTGAGATGCTTCCGGATACGCCGGGTGAAGAAGTTCAGGTGGTGGCGCAGGAGGTGGATGAAGGTGTGGCGCTTGAAGGTGACGCAGTGTGCGCTGTAAAACTCAAAGATGATGATCAAATTCCAGCAGAGATGAGCGATCAAGGACTCACCACGGAGCAGAAGGAGCAAGATTTCAACCAAAACTCTGGAGATGAGACTGAAGAGGGAGAAGACACAGTAGAGGAGGGGGCTGACCTCAGCGTGGGGTTAGACCAATCGGAGAAAGGTGTGGGAGGGAGCCAGAGTGATGCAGATCAAAGCGAACAGGAGCTGGAGAGCGAGGAAGCAACGCCGCAGTCAGACACTAAACAGATGGAGGAGTGTCCGAGTGAAGCCGCAGAACAAGACGACGGCTCCCCCGAGCCTCCTCCTTTGTCCCTGCAGTCACCAAAGAGCGAGGCCAGGAGTCCCACCAAGACCAGCACAGCGATCGTCCACATAAATCTAGTTTCTCCCAGCTCAGAAAAAGCCACGTCTTTATTCCAGCTGCCTCCAGCTGCTGCAGATTCCAGTGACAGCGCCAGTGAAGCGGCTTCACATGACACAGAGTCCACCTCTGCAGATAAAGAGGAAGCTGACGGTGTGGAGGAGGAAGAAGAAGAAGAAACGCATCAAGACGCTGCATCTCCTGCACCGGCTGAGGAAAAGACAAGCCAGCCGCCCTGCAGCCCCGATCATACTAAAGTCCGCTTCACGATCGCTCCCGCCTGGCAGAGATCACAAAGTCTGAACCCTCCTCCTTCCCCACCTGCTTCTGTCTCCTCCCCCTTCGCTGTCGCACCATCCAGCTGCGAGGAGCCGGAGACTGTGACCGAGGATTCGGTCACGAAAGCAGAACTGGCGACTTCACCAAAGGTCGAGTTGGTGCTGAGCCCCAGTAGGGTGAAAACCGCCAAACCACAAAGCAGTGTGACACCGGCTCCACCCAAGATCTCTACTTCTGCGAGCATTGAAGGTAAGAGCGCTGAACATGTGTGATGGTAGATGATGAAGCCGTTTTCTGCAGGGACAGGATCCACTTCGGTTGTGTTTAGACGAGGCTGATTTTACTGGACTAGCACGTGCATGCTGTGTATGCTTTAAAGTGAACCTTGCAAACACTGGATGTTTGCTGTCTGAAGTGTCCTAATCTGTATCACAGGAGGGTAAATTATAACCACTTTTTCTTACGCTGCCACCTGCAGAGAGCTCAGTGATTGTAGAGGGAAACCCGGACAATCCCTTCGGAGTTCGGCTGAGAAAGACTTCGGCTCTGCTGCGCTTCAGCTCAGAGGAGGAAAACACAGAGGTGATTGAAAAGCTTTTTAAGGGTTTCTAGGACACTCTGAACTTCTTACCTCTCAAACATGATGCAGGAAACCTGAAACTTTAAGCTTAAATTCATGTCAAATGTATTATTTGTGTTTTATTTATTATCCTTTAGCCTCCGACTGAGTCACAAACTCAGCCACCCAGCTCTAAAGTTGACTCCCCGCAGCCAGTCAGTGTTAAGCCCTCCATCTGTCCACCGGTCAGCATCAAACCTGCGCTGCCTAAGAAGCCAGAGGTTCAAGCTGAAAGTGGAGGGAAAGTGAAGTGCGTCTCAGGTGTGTGTCCACGTTCATCTTTACTTAAAGAGGAATTATCATGCTGCTTCTTTGCTTCTGTCATGTATACACTGTGTCAGTGGTGGATGTTCATATTAAACATGGCCACAGCTCAGACTAAAGACCGCTCGAACTGCTCACGGACAAGATCACAGGAGCGCTGCGCAGCCTCGCCGTATTAATCTGCTCGAGCGTAACAATCCTGAACTCGACAAGTGTAAGAAAGCAGCTCGCGAGCCAGCCTGTGGCGTAACAACTGTGTGTGCTGTTAATTTAGATTCAGTTGCGGGCCGCGCTGTTTCTACTGGATCTGATCCTCCCAGCTGGATCTCTGTGGCCAAACAGAAGCAGAAGATCTATAAGGAAAACTCACTGGAGGAGATCACTGTCAAGAAGGTAGACCTACAGAGATGCACAAAAACAGGATGCATGCGTGCAGAGTACGCCGCCACCACGTGATCTGTATGTGACTGTTCTGCTGCTGCTCTTTCAGGAGGACCAAGAGAGAAAGTCTTCACTTCCAACATACGTCTGCTCAGCTGCAAGCAAGGAGCAAGGCACCAAAACAGCTGAAACCAAAGGCAAAGGTCTGCATGCACACACATGCAAACACACACATAGTCCATTCATTAGGCTCCTTCATCATTTGTGCAGTACCTCAGCAAATGTCTGTTTCACTATGCACTGCTGCCCTCGTCTGGTCAGCCTCTGCTACAGTAGATAAATAATTAACACTTTGTGTTGGAGGCTGATTGTAATGATTGTACATAACAACACATAAACAATACAGTGTAGAAAACACTAGACACTATCTTGGCCTCACGTGGGTGGTGTACGGTGAAAGGTGGTGTTGCACAACAGCCTGAAGTTAGTATTGAAGTCTTTCAGACTATTTACAGAGGTCAGAAGTAAATAGTCTGTGAGCTTTAACTTTAAAATACATTTCTGTCAAAGTCTCTCCTCGGGTTTATTGTTTATGTGTGTGTGTGTGTTTTCTCGCAGGGGCTCATTTGGAGATGAGCAAGCCGTCAGTGTCTCCAGACAAGGAGGCCAGAAGGCCTTTCTCTCCTCCGACTCCAGTGCCGCCTCAGCCTTTAAAATCCCAGCCCCTCCCCTGTGTTGCCCCCAAACCCTATGTCCCACCACCCCAAGCAAAGTATCCACCACAACCTAACCCCCCTCAGCGATGCCTGTCAACACCAGACGCTCCAAAATCTCCTGCTACTCCGTCATCTCCCTCTAAAACTCCGCTCACCTGCTCCCCATTTCCATCGAGGACCGCCTCGGAAAAGCCCGTCCTTAGAGCGCCGGGGCTTCCTGGACAGACGCCGCCCTCCCAGCGAAACCTGCCTCCCACAACTCTGGCCCAGGACGAGCCCCCCTGGATGGCACTGGCCAAGAAGAAAGCCAAAGCCTGGAGCGAGATGCCCCAGATAGTCCAGTGACAGGCCAGGTCAGATTTAGAGAAACCACGCCCCCCCGTGGGACCTGAAAGGCTCCAGGATGGAGCAGAACCGGTTTGCACACAAATATCTTTTAATCCTGAGCTTCAGGCTTTAGATTGGTGTAAAATGCCCAGCTCCACAGCTGAAGGCAGGCTCTTTTTTACTCCTTCATTTCTGTTTTCTAAATGACACGGTAGGACCCCGAAAGTTAACGCGTCTTACTCGAGGAGGATTTTTTTTTTCTTTGTTTGTTTGGTTGCTTTTAAAGATTCGTAGTTTGGGATGAGGTGCCGGAATGAGACACCTGCAGCCTCACACCAGTACGTTTTAACTTTAACTCGGATGAATCCACTTCACATCACTAAACATTTCAGGAAAGGGAGCACAGAGATGTTTTTTTATATGAGAACACTTCATTTACCCAGAACGATGATAAAGTAACAGAAAAAATCTTCTGTTCGTTCTTAAGAATGGACCTACACGATGCTGCCGGCCTGTGTGTGTGTGTTTATTATAAGGCAGGTATAAATGCTGATATATTTGAGGAAAATGGAATAGTCCGTGGTCTGAGAGTGAGATGAGGATTAAATCCAGAGCTGTTCTTTGTTTTTAAATCTACTTTAAGAGAAGCACGTCCAATCAGGTCCGTGGACACTCGTCCGTGTAAATTATATTTTTTCATTTTCACTTTTGATATTTTTGAATTCTTTTTGATATTTTGATCAACTCCAAGTATCCTGCAGAAATCTCCCAAACCCCGCCCCCAAAAAGCTGATAATCAGTGAGCGCTGCCGCTGCGTTCAGTCATCTGTTTGAAATTGTTTAATGCATCGCTGCGTTGCAGAGTGTTGTCGACTATGAATCCTTTTCCAGTGTAAATGAAACATAAGTATAAAGCTACTTAGGCACTTAGAGCTGGGTTTGCTGCTGGATGCGTCGTCTGTGTCGTTTCAGTGTGTCTGGCAGTAAGCATATGCAGATATGTGATACTCGTTTTGTATTGCCTTTTGAGAATTTGTCTTGTACATAATAATGCGCAGTAAAGAACAAATTATAAAGCATGTTTCTGTGTTTGTTTGTTTGTACATCAGAAGTGGAGCACAGTTGGAAATGTGATGTCTTAACTGTGAAACTTTAGTTTGATTTGAACCCTTTAAAACAAATATGACCGGTGTGTCCGACGCTCGCAGGCTGGGCACACCGGTACAGCATTTTCATTCCCCGGACTTTGACATTATCGAGATTCCTTTCCACGGCCTGGTTGTGTTTTCACCTTCACATAATGGTTTTAGGCTTTAAAACAGACACCCTACCACCCCCACAGGCCTAATAGTGGTTTGGTCCACTGCTAATCCCTAACTCTTTAACTTTGCAGATTTGATCTTAAAGGATGTGTGACCTGTTGTTCTTTATTTCCTGTAGAATAAAACTTCAGTTTGGTTGTGTGTATTTTCTTAACATCCATCACATCCTCACATTTCACTATGGCAGCCATATAGTTGCGGATCAGCCACACCACCTAATGGTTCTGGAAGCAGGAGGCGTCTTTGTGAGTTTCAGTAGTAGTTTTGGTAGCTTTTTTTCTTCTTCTTCTTCTTCTTCACTCTCTCCATGTGTCATCACATTTAAACCTTTTCAAGCAAAAACAGGAAGTGAATCATAAGAAGGCTTTAACTTCTTTGGCTGGTTTGTGTTTGTAGACAGATGATGGCATCTCAATAAAATCAGAACCGTGCATACACACCAACGACGCCTTTACAGGTTTGTAGTCGAAGATAAAAAACACACAATGAAGGTCAGGGTTAGCTGACAGTGTGGTCTCCGGACTCAAAGTCTTTAACTGGGATGTAAGTGCTGCTCAGGACTGACTGAGATCAAGCTCACAGTCGGTGTTTTGTCAGGTTGTTTGATGGGATGCATGTTTACAGTGACTGCTTCCTTACTGAACTGCATCAGGAGCACTATCTCAGTGTCCCTTTAAGGCTCAAGATCACAGAAATTTAAAAAAAGTGAAAAGAAATTTCATTTAATGTTTAAAATATAAATGAAAACCAACCAAGTATGAGTTTTAAAATATTGGCAACAAAACAGAGATAAAATGAGTCCTCACTGGTATCGTCTGCTGACCATATTAAGCCAGTTCTCATCCAGCTCCACATTCTCAACATATCCAATACAAGATTTTGCTCCTCTGCCTTTGAAAGCTCTCTGACTTGGCACAACGTCATCTTTCCTCCGCTCAGCTTCAGCTGCTCTCCTGACAGCGCCTCACTTCAGACTTGTTGGCTCATATCAGAAGCTCAAAACACATCTGTTTACATCAGCACGCCAGCTAAAAACATGTTTCACATATTTACAATCATTTTATTTTCAATTGCTTTTAATGCCGTTGTTATTGTTAATTTTTGCACACAGACGACTCAGATGTGCTTCTTGTAACAGACTGATGCCTTCCTAACTATCAATCCTCTTACTGTAAGCATCAAACAAGCAAAGAAATGGGATTAGATTCTAAACTAGTGGAATTATTGCAGATGGAAAATAGCTTAATGTGAAAATTAGTCCAGAAAACACAAGCGAGTCGATCCCACTGTGGGTGATTTATGGCAGAGTGGACTGATCAAACACTCGAGACGTCGATCTGTACAGTAGGGTAACATATTTTTTTTCCCTGCATTGTTTAAGTGAAACTTAGGCTCATTTTTCAAGCAAAAACTTTTCTTTAATTTCTCCCAAACGCGGCCTCATGGACTCACTTGACCGTCTTGGCGTGTACGCATGCCTGCAAACATGTGGCCTTTATTTGTTTGTGTGCCTTTCTCCTTGTGTGTGGCCAAAATGTGAGCCAAATGTTTGTGCGCGCCTGCTCACATGAACGGGTGTGAGCGGGCCGCTTGCATGCGTATGATTGATGGTTGCCTTTTGTTTGCGCACAGGAAGCTGTAATCAACTCCCCAGATGTCTTTTCTGGGCGAGTTAGGTAACACCGCGGCTGCCCTACTTCTGATACACGCACTACAGCACACATGCAAAGTGGACCCGCCAAGATGTACAGTGCGTGTGTGAGTCCATGCCAGGTATCCATAGTGATGACAGCTGGGTGCTGATCTTCTCATTTACAGGTTATATAACCAACGGAGTTGGCAGGAGTCAGAGGCACAGAGGTGAGGAGGTGGGTGGAGGGGCAGTGGTATTGAGGTCGACTCGGGGAACTACAGTTTCTAAGAAGTCACCGAAAAATCCTCCTGCTCTGAAACTCTTACTGCTATAAAGATATCATCATAAATTTGGACGTTCACTTACACAGGAGTGATGAGTAGAACACAACAAAGCCTTTAAAAGTGTTTTATTGACTAGTGTAACTTTATATTGTGTGGCCAAGTTGATCTCTGGGCAACAGAGCGTGATGTAAGTTGGTCTGTTGAACTGGATCATAAAATTACTTCAAATATTATAAATGTGCAAAGATTTAAACATAAATATTTTCTGACTAAAAGTCTCACGTCGTAGTTCTCAGTAGGAAAAGGGTGGAGCGTCCACTCTGAGTTCCTGCTCCATGTGGAAGAGTTTAAGTATCTCATGGTCTGAGGGGACAGTGGAGCATGAGGCTGACAGACTGGTGTTGCATAATGGTTAATATCTGGTGTTGCGATTGTTCTTTTGTGTATGTGCCTACAGAGAGAAATGTTCAGCCAGTGTAAACATGCTTCCATGCAGTGCTCCATGATCCCGACTGCACGATCCTCGACATGAGCGTCATTGTGCATCGATCCAATGCTGATTGGTGGATAGAGTGATCTGACAGCAGATGCTCTCTGCAGGTAGACAGACAAGCCGTGGGCAGAGGTTTCCACTACTAAACCATCCTTTCCTGTTAACCAGTGATGGTGATGTTGTACTTGTTGTTGTAGTGATGAGAAAGCTGAACGTGAAATGAAATGAAGCTGTTGATCTACCTTCCTGTCCCCATCTATGCTGAAAATTATGTGTAGGGATTAGGTAGGGTCTCAAAGAGCAGCCGCTTCTTCCCCACATTGAAAGGAGCCAGTGGAGGTTGTTTGGGTTTGAGATCAGGATGTTTTCTGGGAACCGTCTAGGTATGGCACTGTGGGCATGTACCACCAGGAGGAGGACCCAGGACAAGCTAGAGAGAGAACGTCCTTCAGGTGACTTGACTTTCATCTGGAAGAGCTGGTGAAGTTGGGTAGGGGATGTTTGGGTGCCCCTGTTTGGACAGCTGCACCAATGAACACCACTGGTAAAAGAGCTCAAAATGGATGGATGGCATTTTACAATATTGCAAAGCAGTGAAATAACCTGTGAACACAAGATTTCCCTGTCATTAACTTATGACATTTGCAAATACAATGTTTCTGTCAAGGTACTGCTGTGTCGCAGCATGGAGGGCTCAAACAGGGGAAGCTGACTGAAAGCAGCAACTTTATTGCTGAAAATAATTCTACACGTTTACAGGAAACCAAACTGAAAACTAGGAACTAGAAATAAGAAACTAAAAGCAAAAAACTAAGGAACTAAACAAGGAAATGGAGAACTAGGAATTTAGTAGGAGCCCACAAGTTACACAAAGCAAAGAGGGTGTACAATGCAACAATGGACAGAGGAACGCTCAGGGCTAAAATACACAAGCGAGTAACGAGGGAATGGGGAAACAGGAGGGAAACACAGCTGGGGCTAATAAGACATAATGAGACATAGGGGAAGCAAAATACTGAACACAGGACACGAAACTATCAAAGTAAAACAGGAAAACACAAGACGGGCATGGAGACACAGGCATGTCAAGGAGGCGTGGCTGACTGGGGAGACAGGAAACATAGAGACAGGGACGACTAGACATGAAAAGTGGGACATGAGAACAGAAACGAAACACAGGCTAAGATGATTACTGAGAGCTTAAGAAAAAGGATAAACAAAACCAAGAACAATAATAAACAAATAATATTAAACCAAAAACACCGTGACAGTTTCAGGTCCAGAACACTCAGTTTTGGTCTCCACCAGCCAAGTTCTTTAGTTTTTCCTGATCAGGAGTCTGTTTTTGTTGTTGTTTTTTTCTTCTTAGTAACTGAAATTTGAATTTAATTAAATTTAATTAATCATGATATGTGCTATTGTCACATGGCTGTTTTAAGTGACAGTTAGATACTGTTTGCTTACCTTTAGTGTCTGTTATGCTAAAGATGCTGAGAAGCCAGCTGTTGACTCCTCTAGCACCATCCTACCCACACAGCCTCAGCTGCCACCAGCAGGAGGAGCTGGCAAGCTGTTTGGGAACCTCTTTGTTGCGACCAGATTGAAAGCTGTTTACCATTGCAATTTTGGTTTAAGCCTGTTTTTCACTCGGCCCCTACCTCAGGTAATGTCACAGTTTTACAGATGAACCCTGCAAAGCAAGCTAGCTAACAGTACCATTAGCTAAAATAAACCAAATAACAAAGACTAAGACTGCCGGCTAAAGACTTAAAAAATTAGTTCACAGACCAGTGGGTGACATCACAATGGACAATGGACAATCTATGCTATTAAATCATGTCTATTGCTAACAGCTGCCTGATTTCAGTGAAATCATGCTAATGGAAGTGGTGATGTTAACCCAAAATGAAAACATTTACAGAAAAGACGTGTAAACACCCTCCAGCGTTCTATACAAACCTTTGAGTAAAACTTTTATGAAGATTCATTGCTACAGGCACTTACGAGCAGTGGCGTGTCTAGAAAATTTTTGTTGGGGGGGCCAGGTAGGGGCACAGATTTGGAGAAGGGTGGCAGATTTAATTGGCAGATAATGTTTAAAAAAAAAAATTCTACCAACCCTTAACCATAATTCAATAATCCTATAAACCTAATAACCAAATGCACTTTTAACTCTTATTAGAATGAGATTTTAACCACTACGGTGCAAAGTTTTTAGATACTGCGTTGATAAAGTACAAGAGATACAATCAGTGCTTTGTCAGTGTTTACTCAGCATTCAAGGACATCAATATCTGCATAGTATTTTTACTGACATATAGTGCACATATGTTTTGGGCAAAAACATTTTTGAAAATTAAAATACGAACATTTGTAACAAACAATTGACAAATTAGCCAATGCCAATGCAAAACTTTATCTGCCTGTTAAAAAAAGAAGATAATCTTCTCACAAACTGGTGTTTGATTTTGAAACAGGAAAAAAGTGGGGAAACAAATGAAAAGACTAACATTTGAATAAAACCTGAAAGCAAGTAAATACTTTCTATGCTGCCTTATGGTAAACTTTGCTAATATTGATAAAGAACAACACTGGCTGATGATAAAATACAGTCAGCTGGCATGGTGACACTGCCAGTATTAACCTGCAGGGCTGGACTGGGACAAAAAAAATTGGGCATTTTTACTACAGACCGACCCACCAGGTAGTAAAGCCATAAAGCCTTTGAATGAAAACAAATGCTGTTGTGACAGTGATGTACAGTCTTGTTGGTATATGTATGATTTCTATACATTTTACGTCAGATAAAAACTTTGGTTGTAAGATTTAGATAATTATTTAATAAAAACTAGGTATTTTAAATGAGAATAAGAAAGAAAAGTATTTCTTTGTGCCCACCTTTCCCTGTTAATGCCCTACCTGGCCCCCTGGCAAAACTTTGCTAGACCCGCCCCTGCACAGTTACCAGCTGTCAGCTACATAAAAAAGGATCCTGGTGTTATTTATCTCTCAGAAACAGTTGATAACTTCAACTCATTCATGTCACCTAAAAGGTAAACCTGTTTCTCCATCACCTGTTCAGCTCTGATGATTCAGTAAGGACATCTCCTGGTTTCATCTTCACGTTTCCCTCTCACCACATATCTAAACAGACATCATGACCAGCAGCTTTACAGCTGTGGCTCCAGCAAACATCAGCTGATACTAGAAATTAATATTAAATACATTCTAACAACAGCTGATCAAGCTTAAAAGTGCTGCTGTTGTTTAGCGCAATATCTGCTGGTTTCCTCTTTCTGGCGCAAAGTGGGCGATAAACAAACAAGAGAGAAAAGCCGATCAGCTGATCATTGATCAGTTTCATGATTGAAGTAGCAACAGGAGAGGGAGGGGGAGAGAATGAGAGAAGAGGCAGCTGTGCAGCATAAAGACAGAATAACTCCAGCTTTGTGTCTTTTTTCCATTCTAGCTGAAGTCCGGGACAAACTGCGTCTCTTCTCAGCTCAATACGAAACGTGTAATATTTTCTCTGAATGAGGGACCATTCCATTTTTTTAAGGAGCCGTTGGCAACTCTACTAACTAACCTTATGAATAAAATAAAGTTCACTATCAGTAACATCATAGCACCCACCCAGCTGTATAAAAACTCCAAACTGGCTAGAACGCAGTATGAGTTATTGCAACTGACAGTAAAAAGTCAGCAACATGAAAATAAACTCCACCTAAACTTGGTTTATATCTGACCCAGATAGACTGCAGGTCATAACTTCTTACCTGAAGTTCAGTTCACCTGACACTCGGACTGGTGGCTGCTTCGGGTCTCTCCTCCTGCCTCCCCTTCCCTCATCCACCTGTTGCCTCTGTGGAAGCCCCGTCATAGCCACCACCAAACAACGGAGTTATTGCTACACATCGACCTGCATCTGGCCAATCCACCACCTCTCATTGTTCATGCCATTACAAAAAAAATAAAAAATAAGTCACTGGGGATATGCCCGATGGCCAGTCCAGCTATGTTAACCTGCAACCAAATTTGCAGCTCCATACAGCAATGTTACGACTTAGATTATATCTTATAACTCATAACTCTTATGTTAGCTGCCCTCAGTAGCATACTGTCTGAAATATTCCACAGCTGCAATAATTCTTTAAGTGTTATTTTTTTCCTTGGTATTCTAATTTCACCGAAGTTTACTAAACTCAACAAACTTGATATTACTTACCGGGACATTTATTCTGTCCTCATTTTCTTTCACCGAAAAATTGTTTCCTGCAGTGCCGTCTTTCGCGCTTGGCTCTCCTACCTTTGCTAACGTGATGCGCATAGCGCAGAAGCGATGCTGCATTCACTTACACTCGGATATCTGAGCGTCACCGTGAAAACATAATCGGACATTTGATATTTGATTGAATTTTATTGTTTTGCCTTTGGGGTGGCACCTGGGGTGGCCAGTCTGGTTTGGGGGGTGGCCTGTGCCCCCCCAGGCCACCCCGCTGGACACGCCATTGCTTACGAGCTTTGAATTTAATGTTTATCTAAAAATATTAAAGATTGCTGACTGCAGACGTATTAATACTGCCGTTTACAGTTTTAAATAAATCTGATATTACTCTGAGATCGTCACATATAAGCTGATACATATTTACAACGTGTGTTTGGATTTGTCAGACCGCTCTGACCTCGCTCAGACTTTTGTGTGCAAACTGTAATGAGCCCAGTTTGCATGAGGTCAAATTCTCTAGCTGTCATTTTTTCCAGTGACCTTATATCTGAGAATTTGATCACCACTGTGACTCTGAATTTCAATTAACACGAGTATGACAATCCTGGCTGGTTTACGCTTGCAGGGAAAGCTGACCTGTTCTCCTATCAGTGAACTCTTTGTTTCCACTCGTGGACCGAGGAGGTTAAATTATCTCCCCTCCTTCCAGTTTCTGTCTTTTTTTTTTTCTTTTTCTGATCATATTTCATCACAAAAAAGCTGGAACACTTACTCAGTCATTTATCCAGAGGGGCTAAATGAGCAGTTTTACATACTCTAGTGGACTTCAGAAGATGCTACTTATATTTATTCAGGTCTGTGTCAGGCTCTGTTAGTGGCAAAATCTATGAATGGAAGTGGAAACTGAAACCCTGCATTGATAGTAACTGATATTTATCTCTATGTGTAACAACTTTTAAATAACTTAGATCTTCAAACGAATTAAATGGACTTGACACAAACAAGGTAGGAAGTGCTGGGACAAGTGGGATCTTCATTTTGGATCTTTTTCAATAAAAATAACAATTTTTATTCAAATTGTTTGATCTATTTAACCTCTTAGTCCGACAGATTGATTTCTTTTTTTATACACTGCTAATTTCATTTACAAAGATTTTGTTTTTGCACTTTATTCAACTCCTGCTACATCTTGTGTGCTTTTGCAGTGTTTTTCTGTTTGTCTGTGTTTTCTTTAGTGTCTGTTCGTTTGACCTCTCAGGGCCACCGTAACATATAAGCAACAAATTGAATCTGTGGCCTTTCATCCAGTTATGTTTGATGTCGGGAACAGACGCACAATCCTCCCCCCAGTATTGTACTGACGTAGCTAACAGTGTTGCGCAGCTTTTAACAGAAGGTCACATTTACAGAAATTTAATAACTTTCTCAGACTGCGGAGGAAGGCCTGCTGTTCTTTACTCCGATGATGAAAACACAGTAAATATTTATTAGAGGAATTAGATTTCCATTTAAGCTGGTTATTGTGAGAAATTCTTGACTCTGAGTTCTTGATGCCAGAATACATTGGAATCATTCCTTATGTGATTGCACTAAGCTGTCTGCAGTGTAATTATATTGAAGAGCTATCTCTTTTTAAGTTTGACTGTCTGACGTATATTTGCTTTGCTTGCATAAACAGTTGTTGCGTCTGCCCAGCTTCCCCTCTGTCTCCATCTTTCAGCTCAGTGTTAGCAGTTTGCATTATTCAAACATATCGGAGACTTGGTGTCACTTTCACAGGTGTTGGCTACAAAACCAAAAAATCTGGACTTTTTTTTTCTCTCTAAAATCTCTAGTGTCTCTTACATACAGTATATGTATATTGCATACATCTCTGCACTAGGGCTGTTCGATATAACGATATATATCGGATGACGATATAAAAACGTCTATCGCTTCATTTTATGCTATTGTTTGTTTCGTGGTGTCGCAAAATAAACTGTTTATGACAATATTTTTTCACTGTTTTGATGGTCACTGTAGTGGCTATATTCATTTCTTAAAGTTCTCTCTTTCTCTTATATTTTATACAACCACACTACGGACGGACAAGCGCCTGTTTTTATGCGTTGTGGTTAGCAACAACGACGGTAAAACCATCGCGTGTCCGCTTGTTTATTTTCCATATAAACCTTTCACAATAAAGCTCAAGATCCTGTTGAGACTTTTCAAAATAAACTGAATCACGTGAAAGAGTATGCAGAGTATTTACGGATGAGAAGTAAAAAAGAGCCGTCAGGTGCTAAAAAATAAACCTTAGACTCAAACGTTAGAACAGGCTTTTCCCTGCAGCACGCCGTGTAATAAATACTCACAAAGAAAACAGCGGCCGTTACAACTTATGTCTAAAAATGTATCGTTTCATGCATCGGTTAAAACACTCGACTCCAGGTACACGACACCCAGCTGGAAACACTTCACGCAAGTCGAGCTGCCCGAAATTCACAGAAAATGTTAAATTTTTGTGATTTATATCGTTATTGGGACGATGGATGTCTTATATCGGGATATGAGATTTTGGTCATATCGCACAGCCCTACTCTGCACCGAATCATACTTTTTATTAACCTCTGTCTCTCTTCCACAGCATGTCTTTATCCTGTCTTCCTTCTCTCACCCCAACCAATCACAGCGATGGCCCCGCCCCTTCCTGAGCCTGGTTCTGCCGGAGGTTTCTTCCTGTTAAAAAGGAGTTTTTCCTTCCCACTGTCACCAAAGTGCTTGCTCATAAGGGGTCATATGATTGTTGGGTTTTTCTCAGTATGTATTATTGTAGGGTCTACCTAACGCTCCTTTACTGGATCAGCCATTTAGGTTTGACTCAGTTAACCTGATAACTTGAACTGCTGTTAAAGAGCGATTCAATTTACTAACTGTGTTACTGGTTAGCTAACTGATAATATATAACTGCATCTCTCTCACTCTTCCACTGACAGTGCAGTCTGCACAAATGTGGATCCGAGGTGTTCCACTGCTACCCCATGGTAGCTCTAAATGAGTTCATATCAAACACTGATATGTAGAGTTGGATAAAATGATGCAGCAGCAGCAAACACATGGACATTTCATTCTCTGAAATGAAAATCATTGTAGAAGAGCTTTCCCATTATAATCCGCCGTAATGCTCTTGTTATGAAGGGCAAGCGGGAACGTGATACTTCCGGTCGAACTACGATCGGCAATTAACGATCCTCATAACAAATTGTCCGCTACAAACTCTGTATTATCAAGTAAACAATCACAAGCACCACATACAACATACAGAGAAGCTCTGATAAGACAGGAATGACGTTATGGACATGACAGACCGTACATGCGTCAAGTAAAGCTAAACCAGGATAAGCTAACAAACATAAATTAGCATATGAAAAGGGGATGACCTCCCGCGTTGCACCCCGCTCCAACTGTGAACTAACATTAGCTCCTAAATGGTAAACATAGTACTGTATCAGCATAAACAAAGGCAAAATGCAACACAGGTTAATACTCACTTATCATTCACGCACACATAACATCCCAGAGGAATCAGTGCACCCCCACCGGACCAACACTGCTCATCCGACATTAAACTGCCCACCTTACTAACCGGATGATGTCACCAAACGGTGGGCTGGCCCAAACTGACAGAAGATTGAATATTAAATGACCAGTAGATAAACTTATATAAACTTATAAACAACAATAGCATTATTCTATGAACTTTGGGGCCTTTTATGCACTCTATAACCCTATATTAATCTTGTATGACATAGGCAAAATTGTAGCACCTGGGTATCCATAATAAAAGGGATGGTTGAGTGACATTTACATATGTAAAAAGCTTTACTTCATTTCTGATCTTTAAATGAAGTAACTGTCACGGACCCGGTTCCGGGGACTCGGGGTCCGTGAGCAGTGTGGACTATAATTATTATTATTATTATTATTATTATTATTATTATTTTGTGATGTGTGTGTTTAACCGGTGTGTTCCTGCGTTGTGTCTGATAATAAAAAGTAAAAGAAAAAAAGACCTCCAAGTAAGTAGCTTGCCCACTCCAGCTTCTCTCCCACAGGGGAATTGTAGAAAAGGGCCTGCATTTATTTTTACATTAAACATAAAGTATGAATTTACACGTAACATATTTGACATAAGATTAAAAAAACAACAACATGAAATCCAACATACCTAATAATAAAAGGTAAAAGAAAGAAAGACCAAGTAAATAGCTTGCCCACTCCAGCTCCTATGACCAAATACAAACAGTGGGGAAGAGGTACTCTGTGGCAGGTCACCAAGCTGACACACTGCTAACAACTTTACAGCACCATTGTTAATATAGCTTTATGGTAGCTTTACGAATATTATGACATGAAACTGTTATCTTTGTGCAGATTTCACATTGTCTAAGAAATATATACTTTTCTCCTGTCCAAGATAGCTTTAAATATATCATTTATGCTTGGGAACCAAATTACGATATTTTAGAAATCTCTAGTGGGCAGAGTTAAGATCAAAGACACTGAAGACGTCAAAGACGGAAAAGGATTTACCGGTAAGTTAAAACCGAGCCCATAAATACCACTCTGTAACAGCGGATTTTCAAACGCTAGCTTTAAGAAAGAGACAATTTATCAGCAAACAAATAGATATTAAAATGGGCAATAATTCATCAACCGTCACCAACACACAGTCAGGGACACAGGAGACAGCTCCTGAACCTGAATCCAAGCCCAAGAATCAAAAATGCAAAAAATTGCTTGGGTGCTTGTGTCCGTGCTGTGTGGGTACAGACGACTTTGACACAGAGAACACAAAACGTGTTGTTTCACAACAAAACTTGCAGAATGTGAACAACATGGTTGTAAATGCCACTGGTATCACTATTCACACCCAATATAAAACTACTGCCAGTATTAATCAAACACACATCTTAAACAACCTGCAGATAAAGCCCCCATTGGGTTTGATGTAGTTTGTGTTAATCCTGGAAAACTAATTGGGACTTTAATTGGACTTTAATTTAATTTAATTGGCTATTCTTAAAATTTAAAACCTCTGAAATCCCTTGGAATGGTAGATGTGGCAGATGGCCACCCTTCATTTAGCCTGGTTCTGCCGGAAGTTTCTCCCTCTTAAAAGGGAGTTTTTCTTCCCCACTGTCGCCTAGTTCTTGCTAAGAGGGGTTTGCCTGTTGGGTTGTTTTTTTTAAATAACTTTAAAAAAAAAAAGTTAACAGCTGGGATTGGCTCCAGCACCCCCCGCGACCCTGAAAAGGATAAGCGGTAGCGAATGGATGGATGAAAAAAAGTTAACCTCAATAAAAGTTTTTAAATTTTACGCTTATTTCTGTTTGTTTTCATTGTCTGCAAGTTATTTGTTATTCAGTTTAAACTGTGGGTAAAAAATGCTGTGCTGTCATGTGACCTGCTCTCTCATGTGTGTGTGTTTCTTGTTTTGCATATATTTCAACCCAGCTACAAGAATTCATACTGATAACTGCAACATGTGGAACAAACGTGGAACAAATCAAACTGTGAACACAGTTGGTCACATCTAAACGCAGGCGCCTCATTGGTCAGTTCTACACGTCTGCGTGTAAAGTGATCTCAGAGCAGCAAGCTCTGCACCCACACTCAGACACCTCCAAAAACCCAGTGTTTTATTTTGTGCAACTACTTCCGGTAGTTGCACAAAATGCAACTAACGGAAGTAGTTGCACAAAATGACAGCAGTTGAAATTACTGCAGCCATGTGCAATAAATTTGCACTGTTGTTGCCTACTAAATAGTCATTTTAAAGAAGGGCTTGCTCCACCTCCTTGAGACAGCCTTCTCTTACTTGTAATTACTTGTAATCTGTTTACAATATTGTGGTAATTAACTGTGATAAATCTGTGAAAAATCACAAATCTTTTCCAGGATGAAATAGATCTGAAACAGAAATTTAGGAATTCCTCCACAAATGGTGACAGAGTTGCTGCAAGATTCCGAGTTTAATTTCAAATTTATATGAAAATGACTCAGGCGCTTAGCAACCCTTCTTATATATATACGAATTTAACCATGTGGTACCAGCTGAGTTGAATTCTGCTATTAAAAAGAGATGTATCGCGGGTGAGTTGAGATCATTGGTTCAAAGTGACTGATTGGAACAACTCAGTGCAGCCACTGGGCAACCAGTGACTTTTCCCAGTTGCAGGAAGGTTGCAATCATGTTTTTACTGTAGTGTGAGTGAGCTAGTAGGTAAACCAGACAGAGATGGAAATTTATTTAGTTGAAGTGCTACTTTGTTAGGATAGCTGTTGCTCCTGCTCCCAAGCCTTGTTATAAGTTACTATTTCACACTAGCCAGACTCACCTCTCATTTATACTTAACAGATACTCGAGACTTAGCTCTCTAAAGAAACCAGAGGAGCTTATTTTTTCAAAAAGCATATTCTTTTAGAGGGACTGAAAGCTGGAATTGTATGTTTTATGTCCTTCCAAACGATCATGGTTTTAAAGCAAAGCTTCTTTTTTTTTGTAAAAATAACTTTTCCCTATAATTTCTAAATTGTAAAAATTGAGCTTGAGTTTGATCCCGAGGCCTTTGCTGTGTGTGCTCCTGCTCTGTCGCCCTCTCTTTCCTCCTGAACTGTTGACTAAAGGTGACAAGCCTCAGAACAAATCTTGCCATGTAACAAGTAAACTGAACTGCCATTGTCTAAGAATCACAGATGCGCGTGCACACACACACACACAAACACACACAAAATAAAGAGATGTCAGACTTGTTGTCCTCACCAGAGTTTGTTCAAAATAAAGAACAAAACCTTTTTTAGTTTATTCATGACTTCCTGCTTCAGACTGTACCTCTGCAAATTATTACATACTTTTTTTTACTATCAGTAACTGATGTGAACAGAAAACATCAAAGAAATGTCAAGACATACATACATTCATCTTGCTTCACCTGGACAAATTTAGAGGTTATGAAGTTCTAGTTTGATAACATTTGAAAGAAGCAGGCCATGAAGTAACTGAAGTCTGTTCGTACATTTGAAAAGCGAAGGAGGGCTTGAACATTTCTTGAGGTTAGCAACAGACAGGGCAGGATACCAAGACAATGATTTCCTTCCAGCCCTTTTTTTCTGGACACCGTCTGTGCTTTAGTTCACAAACAGCCTCAGTAGCCAGGTATTTTTCCAAGAAGCTTTCGATCCATTAGGGAAGACCAATTAGTTGCTACTTAAATCAGACCAAACATTTGGAACCACTTTTCAAATACATCACACAGAAACCTTTGATATTACAGCTTTGTAAGCTAACATGTTTCATGATCTGAAGACTGATGGGCACAAATAAAAAAAGAGTAGACTACTGATTAAAGTCTCACAACTGTACATGGAAGAAACAACATTGTTAAGAAACTAGGAAGCATTTTTCTGCCTTTCTGGAAGTTCTCAAATAGGATGGCGGTTACACTTCCTTAATAAGTCAGTGTTTGAATTATGAAAGGTCAGGAAATCAGTGAGCAATAGACACATCCTGTTGCTGTTGCATAGCTGGATGGCTGGAAGATCCAAATTTGTATTTTCTTCTACATGTTGAGAACCATTTCTGAGCATACAGGATAGGCCTGTCTGCTCTGCTAAACTAGTTTAAAAAAAAGTTTTTATTTGACTGGTATGATCACAGTTTTTGGATTGCTACAATATATCAAAGTGATACAGTTAAACTCATCTTGACCTTTAAGGATTCAATCCCTGACAACAGGACAATGTAACCGGTGCTGTTCCATCTTTTCTCATTTCGCTTCTGTGAATGACTGAGCGTACAGAATCTCCATGGTGACAAAACCATCATTCAATTTCAAAACCCACAAAAATTTGTAATAATTTGAGTACCTCTAGTTAAAGTTAATGTAGCCATGAGGAAGCTGTGTGCTTTAAAAATAATAAATTGGGCTGTAGCATTTAGCTACTACTGGCTAAGTCACAACAATTACCCTATCACTGACGTTAACCTCATTTAGACATTTTTTAAATATATCTTATATTTGCTTTCTTGTCATGACTCGTTTGAGATGTTGTTTGTGCGTTAAAAGTTAAAGCTAGCAACAGGTCATCTTAGATTTGAATAAAAAGTAAATAGTGGGAATAAATTAATCAGGGACTGCTCAATTTATTGTTAAAATGTGTGTTTAACACAAAGTGTGAGGCATATCAGGAGGGGGGAGGGGGGGGGGGGGTGTACTGCTAAGCTAACGGTTAACTTTATAAATAGCCGATTGCCAGAGGAAATTGTCTGGTTTCACTGAACACTCAGCAAGAAAGCCAGAATATACATTTGCCAAAGTATGTAAAGAAAATAGAAACATAGCCCACATTAGTGGTTATTGCTAGTTGGTTGGTTTTTGTATGGACAGACAAGAAATGTTGGTATTCTACTAGATGCCAAAAATCAGCCGTGGAGCCAGTGGTTGGTTTGCAGAGCTTTTGACCTCCAGCCACCATCAGTGGGGCAGCCTGCTGAAGAGGCTAAGTGACCAAAAACACCAACAGAGATTTGCCCTACTCAGTGTACTGTCCCAAGGTAATGCTACAAACTGCCTTGGCCACTCTTCTTTGTTCTTTGTATGGGAATAAATTAGCACAGTGCATAGCGTTATTTCAAGTTAAATGCACCAGCTGTTGAAGGTTTTACTGCGAAGTGAAACTTCAGTTTTCAGGGTGATATTTGCAACAACATATGCTATGTTATCAAGAGAGACCCAAGTTATTGCACAACACATCACCATAGTTGCCACTGCGTTTAAGTAAAAATGGAAGAATTCAAAGTTAAGGCACTAAAACTGCTGCCAGAATGAAAGACCGTTCAGAGATATCAAACCAAAGTCTATGTTTCTGTGATTTTTGTTTTAATGTTTTTTAAAGAACTGGCTCCTCGTGCTGTTTTAGAATATGTGGCAAATTTCCCTTTATTTAAATATTCCAGACTGATTAATGTGAAAAGGTTCAAGCATGACACCTTCACACAAATGCATGATTATATGATGACTATTCCCTTTCCTGTCCAGTTTGAGCTATCATTTTTATTAGTAGTTACCATTCATAACAGAGGGTCAGTCATATAACATGACTATATGTTATATCTGTTTGTACAAATATCTGTTCAGGCAGTCTTCTGTAAGAATTAAACATAACATATTACAATGCCAGAGGCTGAGGCCATGGTTCTCAGCCGGAAAAGGGTGGAGTGGAGTGCCCACTCCGGGTCGGGGACGAGTTCCTGCCCCAAGTGGAGGAGTTCAAGTATCTCGGGGTCTTGTTCGCGAGTGATGGGAGAAGGGAGCCGGAGATCGACAGACGGATTGGGGCTGCAGCTGCAGTAATGCGGACGCTGCACCGGTCCGTCGTGGTGAAGAGGGAGCTGAGTGTAAAAGCGAAGCTCTCAATTTACCGGTCGATCTACGTCCCTACCCTCACCTATGGCCACGAGCTGTGGGTAGTGACCGAAAGAACGAGATCGCGGATACAAGCGGCAGAAATGAGCTTCCTCCGAAGGGTGGCTGGCCTCTCCCTTAGAGATAGGGTGAGAAGTTCGGCCATCCGGGAGGGGCTCAGAGTAGAGCAGCTGCTGCTCCACATCGAAAGGAGCCAGCTGAGGTGGTTCGGGCATCTGACAAGGATGCCCCCTGGGCGCCTCCTGGGTGAGGTGTTCCAGGCATGTCCCACCGGGAGGAGGCCCCGGGGCAGACCCAGGACACGCTGGAGAGATTATATCTCTCGGCTGGCCTGGGAACGCCTTGGTATTCCCCCGGATAAGCTGGAGGAGGTGGCTGGGGAGAGGGAGGTCTGGGCCTCTTTGCTTAGGCTGCTGCCCCCGCGACCCGGCCCCGGATAAAGCGGATGAAAATGGATGGATGGATGGATGGATGGATATTACAATGCCAGACACAATACACGGCCAATTATTGCTGTTTGACTCTGTCACATTGCAAGTGTATCAATGCCTTATCGACAAATTATTTATCAGCCACGTCGTATTAGCCTCATGACAGGGCTTAGGCCTTCCCAGTGCTCTCACACATGAAACGCAGAAACATCGGTGAGTGAAGAAAATCATCAAATACAACTAACGTAAAAACATGTAGAAATCAAAACACACGTATAGAAAACAAAAGAACCTAAAGGCAAAGCCCAACAGTCTCCGGCGTTTGTCAGAGATCGGCTTTTGCCGTGTAAAAACAGTCGCGTCACAGACATCAGCAAGGCCTCGATGTTCGTTTGTTTTTCAAACAACTTTTTTTCTCAAAAATATGATGGCGGGTTTCCAGACAAGCTTTTTGCTTTGTTTTTTTTTTGTTTTTTTTATGCTGCTGTGAATTTATTATTTGGAAGCAACAACTTTCCATTAAAACTGGTTTAAATGGTATACAACTGGATCCACACCATCGTCTTTGTGTGCGGATGGAAGGCACCGGCCTTTACAAAAAACATCAGTTGTGTTTTGCTTTGTTGCGTCACCCTTTACCAAAGAAAAAATTAATTAAAAAAACAAAAACAGAGAACTTTGCTTTTTTCTGCCTGCAATGTTCGTTTCCCTTATTTGATGTAAAAGTGCAAATAAATACTGAATAAATACATTTAGCAGATAATGGCATCAAACTCCAAATATTGTTGGTAGTGAGTCCATGATGCTGAATGATGCTTCTCACAACACGAGGATCCAAATATGTTCAAGTCAACACACATAATCAATGTGGATCACCAGCCATCATCTAGAAAAAGGTTTGGTTTGAGGGCGTGCCAGCTTCATGTTGGTGCCACATTTTGATTGTAAAAGCTGCGTATAGGTGGAGTTTAAAAAAAAAATGTAATTTAAAAAAAAAAAAAAAGAGGAGGACTTTGGAACGTGAGCAGCTCTCTTTTTGTGAAATGTAAACAACGTCACTGCATGCATAAATAAAAACTATGAATAAATAACGGAAATCAATGTCAAAACATACAAAAAAATGAATAAAACAAGAACAAAAAGCTTTTAAAGCACACCAACGTAAAAGCTGATTCTCTTGTTATTCGTTTGAATGAGAGAGGAAGAAGGGAGGAGCCATGAAGGAAAGACGGAAGAGCTGATGGACTAATTATTGCAAGATACACTAAAGGTGGTAAGAGAGTAGTTGAAGTAAACAGAGTATATTATGTAGGGAGAGTACATTTTTCATATTCATACTAAGGTTTTATCTTTCTTCATTTGTACACTTAAAGACAAACATGGTCGGTTAAATGACTCGCCATGTCCAGCTATGATTTGATTTGCAGGCTGTTTCGTTGGGAGGATCATTTGTCTTTGCTCTGTAGGCGATGTTCAGACAGGAAGCACATATATGACACTCGTATTGGGTTTTTCTGACAAATCTTTTTAGAAGACGCTCTGACCAAACTGCAAAGTGTGGCAAAAGGAAGAGCAGAGAACTGCAAACATGGCAGACAGACAGAAAGGTGAGAGTAGCAATCTGGGCAGATTAAGAGATCGCAGCACAGCAGCTTTTTCTTATACACAAAAAAAACAAACCAAAAAAGTACACCTAGCATGTGCATATGATCAACAAACTACAGTGATGTAACAGCGTGACGACTGATGGTTTTAAACAGACAATTGTGATGCCAGACTCCCCGATCTGTCTGAACACAGCTCGAGTTTGTGGGTCTGCCAGGACTGCTGCTCTGTGAAAGTGATGACGGAAGGCGTCTGTTATTCATTCAGATCCACGTTATCTCAACTGTTGCTTAGTTAAAGTTTGCTGTTGATGCTTGGATGACATCGGCGGGGAACGGGGAAGGTGCGACGCCTTCAGCGTCAGTTCTTTGTGCATCAAAAAGGAAGAACAGCAGGTCAACTGCTGCTTTAGGGTCAGCCGCGCGCGTCACCGGCTCCTGTTCTGCGACATGAAGAGCAGCACCTTGCGGATGCCGCTGAGACGGTTTCTCAGAGACGTGAGGGCGAGGAACGGTAGCTGAGCTCGGCCCTCTAAAGGAAGAACTGCTAGTAACCACCAACACCACGAGGGACCGTTAGGGCTGGCCTGCAAGCAAAAAACACACAAGTGAGATGGTTTTAAAGGGCAAAATGAAGTAGAAGAAAAATTTGGATACTTTAGTCCCACTATATAGAAATAGAAGCTATAAAAGAAACAGACTGTGTGTACCTGAAGTTCAGAGTCTTTGTCAGGCATTGGTCCGAAGTGGCCTTCAATGCGAGCTTTCTGCTCAGCTTTCAGAGAGTTGACCCAATACACGGCCTGCTCGTACACCACGTCATGCAGACACTGCAGCTCGCGCTCTGCTACGCCCTCCACCTGCAGACAACAACACCTCTGAGCTTTAACATCTTAGCAACAGCTAACCATCCTTCTCTAAATAACTCTCCAGGTGGAAAACTTCACCTTTGCTGCATACATCTATAGACTAGTTCTTACAACCATAAAATCTTTTGAAAACAGATGCAAAGCTTGACTTGTGCTTCTGGCTGAGTAACGGAGGGACACTGCATGCTTGAAAAATCCCAAAGTAGCCACAGCATACTGTATCCTGCTTTATCATCTCTTTTTTCTTCTAAATGAAACCATATTTTAATAAATGAGCATCACACTGGATTAAACAAGACTTGAAACTTGCAACTGGGGCTCTGAAATAATCGGAAAATGTTTACTCGGGTTATAAATCAATTATGAAATTGGCTTTTCTTTTTCAGTTGGTGTTGGTGTTGGGTTGCCCCCTGCTGGCCATTAGAAAGAATGCTAGTTTCAGACACTTGTGCATCAACTTGTTTTCAGACCAGGATGTTAATAACACCTTATAAAGTCTAAACTCATCCTGTCATCTCTCACTCTCCCAGCTCACAACCCCCACCACCTCATACCTTAACATCTTCCAGGTACTCTATGTCAGCTGTGTTGTAGCCGTCCCTCTCGCTGTGCTGAATTACTTTAAACCTCCGTTTGCCTATCGTGTCCACAACCGAGCGGCCGTCGGAGAAGAACTTGACATCGCGGATCTCCAGTAGGCACCCGTAGTCGGCAAACCTGGAGGCCGAAGGAGAAAGCGCAGGGAGCAAGTTAACATTATGTGCATTCATAGTCCGACACCAACTCCACACAGCTGCAGTCAAAGTACTAACCCTTTGAGGTCATCTCCCAGACACATGCCAAAGCAGTTGGTACCCGTCTCCATGCATCGGCGAATCATCAGTCTGTAGCAGGGCTCGAAGATATGGAGAGGGCATGGCACAGTAGGGAAGGCCATGGTGCACACGAATATAGGCACATTCTTGTTAAGACTAAGGGGAGACACGGAAAAAAAAAAAGAAGTCTTTTTTATTTTCATTAAGGAGGAGATATCGTGTAAAAAAAACAAAAAAAACAAAAACAAAACAAAACAACAACTTTCAATTAAAAATTCAACATGAATGAAAATCTTTTGTAAAAAAAACAAAAAAAGTTAACTTAAACTCCAGGTGAACTTTAGGCCAAATGTAAAAGACACTGGTTAACGTGAGAGTGAATTAATTTATGCATCGGCCGTCAGGAAAGTGACACATGAAGCCTGAATGACCAACACTCAGAGATCACTGTGTCGGACACGTGTGCCGTCAGTTGTAGGTCAGTAGGTCAAACAGCCGAGGATATTCTCAAAATGTTAATGTCACACGTAAGCTGCAATCCATCAAAAGACTTGCTGGGAGAAAGAAATATAAGCAGAGCCTGATAATAAGACAGTGGAGAAGAGCGGGAAATATGAACTTACTTGGAGAGCTCAGCCATTTCCTCCAGGTGGATTTTCTGTCTTTCCATGAGCTCAGAGGGAAGATACTTCGATATCAGGTTCTCAGTTATTACCGTCTTACAGTATTTCCTCTGGACCAGATACTGGAGACAGACACAATGAATATGTTAACAGCAGCAGAATGACACAATAAGGATGTCTCCTGTGGTTGTTGTCCCACAACCTTGTTAGTCTGACTGGTTTCAAGGGATCCACAAATCAAATATGCTCAAAGCCCTGACAATGACATTATTACTGGAGCATAAGAAATGAACCAAACTATATAAAACATGGTTTCTGCAACAATATAAACAATATTATAAAGACTCAACATTCATTAATATGCTAGGTTACCAACTCTGTATTTATAACAACTCTGGAATCCACCTTAGATCAGTAGCTTACAATAACCCCCAAAGACTTGTGGGATAAGTTGACACCACCTTCCCCAACATCAAATATCCTTAGCAATTATGTTTAGTAGACCGTTTATCAATTAGCTTTTTTTTTTTTTTAACCCAAATACCTTAAGCATCCATCCTCTATTTTTTTTTATTCATATACGTATGTGTGTGTAATATATATATATATATATATATATATATATATATATATATATATATATATATATATATATATATATATATATATATATATATATATATATATATATATTCAATATCGATATCGGTTCAATATCGATACGAATATCGTTGCACCCCTAATATATATATTCATTCATTTACTAGCTAACCATTTCAATAGCTAGCCAAACGTCTACCAGTTTTCCAACTTTTTATTTCAGAATTTCAGCTAGCTAGTTTAAGCCACATTTTATTTATCATGTGTAGCTAATAATTACTTTTGTTTATGCCTACTGTTAACCCCCCCCCCCCCCACACACACACACACACAAAGCATATCTTTTAGCAAACTTTAACTGTTAGCCATACCTATAACAAGCTTTTTAAATTTTTCATTATTGCTTATCTATACAGTTACTTTAAATTCTTCACAAAACCTTTTCAGAGCTCATAAATTCTCTATAATTTCACTGTTTTTTCTCTTTATATTAGGTAATTTATCTTTCCACACAGCACCTTGCTACTGCAGAGGAATAATTATACCCCTGGTTGGTAATCATTGCTTAGGCCTTATTGAATGTGGACGGTCAGTCTGAAAAGTTTATTGAATTCCCATGCCACCTACCTCAGACATATCCTCTTTACAAAGGGGACACTTTGGGTTATGGTCCAGACATCTCTCCAAACACTGAAGACAGAAAGTGTGCCCACACGGTGTTGTCACTGGTTCATAGAACAGTCTAGATGGGAAACACACAAACAGTGAAAAACCACGGACAAACAAGGGTAAGCTACACTACAACAGCAATAAAATGCCTTATTTAAAGCGTAAGATTCAGTGTGTTTGCATTCTGGCCCTACACAGCCTGCTTGTCCAGTGTCAGTTGCGTAAACCTAGCTGTAAATCAAACTGCTCTCACCTCATACAAAGAGGACACTCCAGATCTGCGGGGTCAAAGAGGTCGTCATCCACAGAGCTCAAATATTCCGGCTCCTCGTTTGGCTCTAAATGTAGAGGTAATCAACAATAAATACAATGCTGAAGTTGCTAATAGTATATGACAGCGTATGATTGTGCAAAGCTGTATAATCACCAGATTTGGATCTCTTGTGATCGTTGTTCTTCCCCTGAAGTTCCACCTTTGCCTCCTCTTCTGAAATCCTTCGTTTCCGTTTGGTAAGGAAGCACTGGTCAAACCTCCCGACCTCTGTCCTCCCCTGACATTTGCTTTGATTCTCCTTTGGTGACCTCTCTGGTGCAGGGAGAGTCGAGGTAAGATAAGACTCTGGAGACAGTGATCCGGGACTAAGGGTCTGAGGATGGAGAGTAAAGATGCAGAGAAGAAGAAAATAAATTAAAGAGAAACTTCATGTGGACTTGATTTGGATTGGCTGACTTCCAGACGTGGAACATCTCTTACATGGAAGGGAGCACCGATGCTGTTTTTGATGTGTGCTCTGGAAGACAGTATATTGGTGTAGTCAGAGATGTGTTCAGGGACCTGATCTCTGACTGGAGCCAGCAGATCACTCAGGATCTGAAAGAGGAAAATAAGCCATTATGTCATTATTTTGATGACACTGCAAATACACACTTAATGTTTTCCCTTAAAACATTAAATGATTTGTTGTATTTAATGTGCAGTAGGGCAGGTCACAAGATAACAGTGGTCATATTTACCTTGTAAGCCTCAGTCTTAGCAAGTTTACAGTCAGGCTCTATGGACAGACACACTAGGTACTCTCTTAGAGCCTCCTCACTCCTGCCCAATGACACCAGGGCCTGGCCCTTGCGAACGTGACCCTGTACACAAAAGAAACATGCAGCATGTTGCAGCTTATTCACTTTGCTACTACACTAGGGCAAGTGTTTAATATAATGAACTAAAAGCTACAGTTTCTCTGCTGTACCTTGGACCAGTGAGGCATCAGTCTACAGGCCATCTCAGCGTCCATCAGAGCCTTTTCGTGTCGTTTCAGGCTCGAGTGGATCTGGGAGCGGTTACTAAACAGTATGTGGTCTGTTGGTGCTGGAGAGAAGAACCCAAGCAACCGTTAGTTGTACAATTTTAGGAATGGCGCTACGTGTTTTCCACTTATTTTTTCCCTTCTTCTAATAAAATATTTTTTTAAACTATAAAAGAAAAGGAAACGTTTCCAGAGCCCAGAGTTATGAATTTAAATGGCCTTTCTGTTCAACCAGCAATTAAAAACAGTAATGATTATTTGACAGTTATATGGAGGAGCAATCATTTAAGGAACAGACTACTGACCAGTTATACAATAATTTAAATAATTCTTCTGACAAGAACTCTATATATTCTAGTTTTAGCTTCTAAAATAATAAAATTAATTCTTTTAATCTCTTCTTTTAAAACCAACAGCCCGACCGATAGATTATTCTTAATACCCGTATCTATATTTGGCAGTTTAAAAATCAGATATTCCGATACATCAGCCGATATTTTTTCATTCAGACACACAAAACATAAACAAAAACATGTTAACATGACAACATAACACACACAAACATCTTCAGACTGCTTGTTGACTGATATCAATTTACACTGAGGTGACACATACCGCATATATGAGCAGCCAGCATGCTTAATAAATAATAATAATAAATAATTAACTGTTTATTAATATACCCTTGTTCCCTGTAAGATCTGAGCCTAGTATAGAATACAAATAAATAACGACCACTATATTTTCCCTTTTCAAATGTCTTAAACAGTATCCGCTGGCATGTTATAACGCTGAGTGAATGTTTAAAATGGGTTCGTTTCGACATTACAAAACGTGTTAAGAAAAAAAAAAATGACTGCCTTATAAAACCATGCAGTACTATCAAGGTCACCCACATTGTAGGTTTCATAACGTGAAAAACTTATGCAAATACCACTGATAGCCTTATGGGAACCGGAAGGAGATATTTCCCCAGCTTCGCTATCACTCAAAGAAACCAACACAGGAGCCCCAAACATGACAGAACGAGCCAAAGTAGGGCCTGTAACTGCACAGGCACAACACAAGCATCACAGAAGGAAGATTGATTAGCACTGTGGTTAACTGCAGGCAGCCTTGCTGAACATAGATGCATACACACAAAGATACATATCACACAGACCTGCTCTAATTATAACTCTTTAGACTGGCATTCACTCTTTGGAGACCATCTCCAGGCTTAACTGCAGCATGCCTAAATGCAACTTTGGGCCTGATCTTCACCTCGAGCCAACATTACTCTGAAAGCATAACCCTTAAAAAAAAAAAAAAAAAAAAAAAAAAAAAAGGTCAGTCCTTTGGGAATGGACTCCTTTTTTTAAAAAAAAAAACAAAAACAAAAAAACCAGTGCTTGAAAACTTTGACCCCCACCACGGAGGATTTTGGCCTTCCACCCAAAAGGAATATTCTTCTATTTTTTTTAAGAGGTGGGGTTTAATTTTGACAGAAAGCCAAAAATAACAACAGGAAAATGCACAGAAGTCATCCAGGATCCAGGAAAACCCAGCATACATCCATCTGTCTATGAATAAGGTGATGTGGAACTCAGTTTCTGCAACTGTGAAAACCTTTGTTAATTGTGATCTGTCAGAACACCTTTAGGAAAACATGTTAGAACCACGTTGAATCATCAAAAAGCCCAGTTGACAACTGTGGGTGCTCTCCAGCTAAACTCCTGCTTTGAGATAAATGTGGGAACCCAGTAGTCAGAAATGTTCGGTCCTTATGCAACGTAAAAATACTCTGCCTGTCAGCTGTCAGATAGTCAGCAATGGAAAATATGGCACACTTTTTAAAGGAGAAACACTAGCTCCAAACTTACACAACTAGCCTATTAAGTGACTGAGCTACAGCTGCACACTGCTGTAAAGTCTAATGAGGACAGGCTAAGGATCCAAGACGCAGAGGGCTGTAGTTTGATCTCTGTGTTAATCACTACATTTAACTGATGAAATAGGAAAACAACGAAGGGGCATATGGCTCTTTAAATGCTACTTAAATTAATGCATGTCAGCAAAATGTTAAATTAGGGATTGCCCCTAGCTCACTGCCAGTGATTCCTGTCTGAAGGTCACAGTTCACCTATGTTATCACCATCCAAGCTCTTCCCAATTAAAAACAAAACAAAACACAAAAACAGAAACTGAGCGCTGGTGTGCCCAGCGGTGACCTGCAATAATACCCTTGACCTACATTTGCCTGATCCATTGTTTGACGTTACACAATGAGGGAGCGGGGGGGTTACGTGCTTACGCAATGTTTGGTCCACTGGCCCAGCCCACATTACCCTGTTATCCAACACATGGCGATGTGACTCTTAGATGCCAGCAGAGAGGTGGCTAGCTACTGTGTCACCGCCACGATTATGACTAATAAATGTGGAACAGCTCGACCTTGTTATTTTACTGTACTTTTTACATAAACACACCTGACATGCTGTTATGGAATAATAGGAAAGTTACAGAAGTAGGCTACAGCAGCCCTGTCACACACACACACACCCTTTCTTTTTGCTTCTTAGTAATAATAAGAATAAGAAGCAGCAGCTCGGTGTCTTACCTGCGAGTATTGCTTGGTTATACTTCTCCAGGGCAGCTTCCATCTTTTTCTCGGCGTACAGTGCGTTGCCCTCCCGCCTCAGCTGGCCGGCCTGGTACTGGGTGGGGAACCACTTGGCCAGCAGGTTGCTGAGGACCACATTCACCCTGAGACCTAGGCTGTCGCTCACTGCTGAGACATTCTTACACTCCTTACACACCACCGGTCGCTCTTTCTCTTTCCTCTCCCTCTCCAGACACTTTTTACAAAAGCAGTGACCGCACGTCAGAGTCACCGGCTCGAACAGAAAGCTCAGGCATATCCGGCAGGAGAAGTCTTCATACCCGCAACCTGTGGCACCCGCTCTCGGGCATACAGTCGCACCTGCCTCCTTTGCCCTACACGGGTTGCCCCGTTGCCTCTCACCCTCGTCTTGCCTCCGTATAGTACCCGACAGGTACTCTATGAGGTTGGCCAGGTGAGTGGGTCTCAGCCTCTCTATCTCCGAGGCTTGCCGGTACACATCAAACGCTTCCGTGAATTTCCCCCCGAACGCGAGCGCGTCAGCCCGCTTCACCATCAGCTCCCGCCGGCTCTGCGGATCTCCGAGACACGCCAGCTGGCACTCGTAGATGTCCGCGGCCAGGTCGAAGTTTTTCGACTTGAAAGCCTCTGCTGCGAGATGCAGCATGCTCTCACTCTCCGTCCCCATACAGAGCAGGCTGTCCGAAGCGTATCAGCTCATCTACGTGGTGCATGTCTGCACCCCAGCTGCTGCCATTCACGTCTGTCCCCTCCGCTGCAAACGACTGACAACTCTGCACGTTCATGCCCTAGTCCAGGAAGGACCGATATTATTCTCAATGGACCATGGCGAGGAGGTGAAAAAAAAACTGTTATGTAAAAGTTGTGTCACGTGACGCCGGCCAGCTGTTCTCATTGGACGAGTTTGGAAAACTGTTACAAAACAATCTGCCATGTAACAGTTTCAGTGTCGGGGCCATGGGGCGGGATGTCTGACCTGCATGCTGGTTTCTTGTAAACAGTGACCAGGGTTCCCAAAGAATGACACCATTTAGTGGGACGACATGTAATCGATCTCAATTGACCAAGAGTATGAAAATTTGTTGTAGTGTCACAGATTTGACATGGTTCAGCATGTATTTTAGTGTGTCTCATACTATCTCATACTAGTGACAATCTGAAAAGAGAGCATGTCAGGCTGTTTTTAAAATGTGCTTTAATTTGTTCAAGTTTTCAGTAACATTTTCTTATAGAAAAGATTTCTTCATTTAGGCATTCCAAAGTAAATAACCCATGTGTGCGGAATTTTATAGAACATTACTTCCTGTTCCAGTTGAGCTTACACAAGAAACTGTCAAATGCATGCCCTGCTAACAGCTGTTGTCAGCATCTTGTTATGTGTCTAACAAAACTGAGTTACATAAATATTCTTTTATTTAACTTCTGGGCAAAAAAAAAGAAAAAAGAAATTCACATATTCCTTTTTTTCCCATTACAAAAATAAAGGAAAAACAAAATCCAAAATATTAAAAAAGAGGACAAAAGAAAACACAATATCTTAGCCATCACCTCCTTACTGCGTGATTTTAGTGGCTGCAATTACCCATCCCACACACCGCCACCATAAAACAGATAAGATATGGAGGTTTCTGTTAAGATATTCATTGTGTGTACTCATGTTGTACAGTGTTTAACTGCATTATGGTTACTGTGGTTTAACAGAGACAGTGTGTTAGTGCTCACCACAAGGAGGCACTGTTTCATTGTACGTTCCTAAAACAGAAGAAGAAGAGAAATAGATACGGCACCTATGAGAAAAGTTTTTGCCATGTGTTGAAGAGGAATAAAGTTCATAAAATATTAAGGACATTTTTGCCTCCGTCATCATTTCCCTTCGAGTTGATCGCTGTCGATGCTGCAATACTCAACAGGTTATGGGCCCAGGGCCGACTCGAAGAAGAGTTTTTTCTCATGAAGATCCGGAGCCACAACGGATAGCGGGCTAACGGCTAAATAGCAACATGGATCAACGAGGAGCAAGCAGGCTGCCTCGACTCATGTTTGACGGAGATGAGACCAGATATGAACTTTGGGAAACTAAGGTGCTAGGATATTTGCACTTGTTGGGATTAAAAGCCACTGTTCTGAAGGAACCGAACAGTGAGGCTGAAGTAGCAGCAGACGGTAAGAAGAAAGCTGACGCTTACGCTGAGTTAATCCAATTTTTGGACGATAAAAGCCTCTCACTGATTATGAGAGATGCCCCTGATAATGGGAGAAGAGCATTAGAAATATTGAGGGACTACTACGCTGGAAAGGGGAAGCCCCGAATCATCAACCTGTACACCACGCTATCATCGCTTCGGAAAAAGAGGGAAGAGACTGTCACAGACTATGTCATCAGAGCAGAGGCCGCCATTACAGCACTGCGCAATGCGGGTGAGACTTTAGGTGATGGATTATTGATTGCTAAGGTTTTAAAAGGTCTACCTGAAAGTTTTAAGCCATTTGCAATACACGTTACTCACGATAAAGACGATATGACATTTGCTGAGTTCAAAACAAAGCTACGGAGTTTCGAAGACACTGAAAAGTCAAGCGCATCCGAGTGTAGCGACAACGTAATGAAAACAGGAGGAAGAACCGGGCGTGAGCACACGAGATCCAGCGCACAATGCAGATACAAGAGCGATGTGGACATTGTGTGTTTCAAGTGTGGACTAAAAGGCCACCGAGCAAAAGTGTGCAGACGGAGGACGTGGTGCAGTCATTGCAAAAGCAGCACACACAGTGATACCACGTGTAGACATAAAGACAAACAAGATGGCGCGCGGAAGGTCGCAGATGAGAGCGGCAACGGATCCAAAGCAGAAACGCCAGATTATGCCTTCAGGATTAAGGGCGTAGACATCAAAGTCCAGCAGTCAGCGTACAGCATTGAGGAGAAAGGCCTGTTGGTGGACACTGGGGCTACCTCACACATCATTAACAGCATCGCCAAGTTCAAGAGCTTCGACGATGCGTTCAGACCGGAGTCACACAGCGTAGAACTGGCAGACGGTACCCAGTGCAGAGGCGTCGCCCAACAGAGGGGGGACGCAGAGGTGTTCCTGATTGACAATACAGGCCAGCGACGCAAAGCAACGCTGAAAGATGCGCTGTTTATTCCATCATACCCCCAGAACATATTCTCTGTAAAGTCAGCCACTGCATTAGGAGCAACAGTCACCTTTAAACAAGGGCAGGACACGTTGACCCACAAAGACGGTACTAACTTTAACATTCATGTGTATGGCAAGTTGTACTATTTGCAGACTGAAGTTGAGGGTAATGATAAGTGTAACACCTGTCATGACATACAGGCATGGCATGAGATATTAGGTCATTGCAACTATGAAGATGTAGTAAGATTGCAAGGTGTGGTTAACGGTATGCAGATTAAGGGGAGAACCGATAGACCTGAAAAGGAATGTGATGTGTGTATCCAGGGAAAGTTTGCACAAACCCGAAACAGAGATCCGGATACAAGAGCAAAGGCTCCTTTACAAATGGTACACACAGATTTAGCAGGTCCGATAGCCACTGAATCTATTGATGGGTACAAATATGTGCAGTCATTCACTGATGATTATTCAAACTCAGTGTTTGTATATTTCCTGAAGACGAAAACTGATACAGTGCAGGCAACAGAGAAATTTCTAGCGGATGTTGCACCATATGGCAACGTAAAATGCATTAGATCAGACAATGGGACAGAGTTCACATGCAGAGATTTCCAAACCCTGTTAAGGAAAAATGGCATTAAGCATGAGACATCAGCCCCGTACTCACCCCATCAGAACGGTACAGCCGAGAGGGGGTGGCGTACTCTTTTCGAGATGGGCAAGTGCATGCTAATTGAGAGTCAGCTACCGAAATGCCTATGGAACTATGCCATTCAAACTGCTGCTGTAACACGGAACAGATGCTTTAATAAGCGAACAGGGAAAACACCCTACCAAATGCTGACAGGTAAAAAGCCAGACTTGTCAAAAATGCAGAAATTTGGGTCTGTGTGCTATGCATACAAACAGGACAAGGGGAAACTTGATTCAAAATGTGACCAAGGTTTCTTTGTAGGTTATGATAAGAACAGTCCCGCCTACTTAGTTTACCACCCTGAAACTGAGAAAGTTCAGAAACATAGACTTGTTAAGTTTGTGAGCAAAGTAAATGTAGAAAGACAAACACAGACAGATGAGGGAGAACTAAATGATGACTGTAGCAGAGTAAGACAGCCTATGGCTAACAGACCTTCAGAGAAAGGTGACAAGGACAATGAGGTTCCAGAACCTATTGTGACAGACACAAGTCCACAAAGTGGTATACCTGATGAGCGTGAACGAAAAGAGACAAGTGTGACAAGTGATGGATTTGTCAACAAAAGGTATCCTCTTAGGGAGAGAAGAAAACCGGGACATTTAAATGACTTTGTAGCTGCCAACAGTGGCAGCGATGAGATCCACACTACCATAGACTACTGCTACAGGGCAGTGTGTGGTGTCCCAAACACATTTAAGGAAGCCATAGAATCAGCTAACTCAAAGAACTGGATCAAAGCCATGGATGAAGAAATTCACTCGTTACGGGAAAATGACACTTTTACCCTAACCACTTTGCCAAAGGGAAAGAAAACAGTGGGGGGGAAGTGGGTTTATTCCGTTAAGAGTGACATTGAGGGAAACGGCCGATACAAGGCAAGGTTCGTAGCCAAAGGTTACAGCCAACAGTTGGGGATAGATTATGGAGAGACATTCTCACCAACAGCCAACTTAACCAGCATAAGAGTTTTGTTACAGAAAGCAGCGCAGGAGAGCCTGTTACTCCATCAAATGGATGTGAAGACAGCATATTTACACGCTCCCATTGATTATGAAATGATCAGCCAGAAGGTTATGAAGAGGGAGAAGGGCTAGTCTGTAGATTACAAAAATCCTTGTATGGGTTAAAACAATCTGGTCGTAACTGGAATAGGATCTTGCATGAATACCTAACAGCGAACAGTTTCAGGCAAAACCCAGCAGACCACTGTGTTTATACCAAAGAGACAAAAGATGGTAAGGTGATTATGATCATCTGGGTGGACGACCTGATAATTGCTGCTGGCAATGAAAAGGTAATGAAGGATGCGAAAGAAATGCTTTCAGTCAAATTTAAGATGAAAGACTTGGGCAGACTTAAGCATTTTCTGGGTATTGATTTCACTCAGTCTGATGGATGTGTAACAATGTCACAAGAAACCTATGTCAACAAGATACTGATGAGGTTTAACATGCAGAACTGTAAACCCAGAGGAACTCCCTGTGATCAGAAGTTGTGTTACACAGAAGGTGCTACTAAGATAAGAGATGTGAGGATGTATAGAGAGGCTGTAGGCAGTCTTATATACCTTGCATCAGGTACCCGTCCTGACCTGAGTTTTGTGGTAAGCAAGTTATCGCAACATTTCCATGAGCCTACAGAAGAACAGTGGGGAACTGTGAAACATGTGTTGAGATATCTCAAAGGGTCCAAAGATAAGAAGTTGTGTTTTAGAAGAAACACAGATGAAAATTTGGGTCTAGTGGCCTACAGTGATGCTGACTGGGCAGGTGACACTGCCGACAAACGCAGCACTACTGGTTACTGTGTACGTCTATGTAACAACAGTTCTTTAGTTTCATGGAAGACCAAGAAACAGCCCACTGTGGCGCTCTCTACCTGTGAAGCAGAGTATATGGCTCTGGCTTCCACAATGCAAGAGTGTATATATTTAGAACAGCTTTTGAAAGGTATAGATGACTACAGCTACACTCAAACAATAGTGTACGAGGACAACCAGGGAACAATTGCCCTGGCTAAAAACCCTGTGAGCCGACAGAGGTGCAAACATGTGGACATTAAATATCATTTTGTAAGGTCCATTGTAAATGAAGAGAAAATGTGTCTGTTATATTGCACCACTGAAGAAATGGTTGCAGATGTTATGACCAAACCTGTTTCTAAGCTAAAACTTGCTAAGTTTGCTAACGTTATGTTTGGTGCTTAAAAGAAAAAAAAAGAGAGAGAGAGAAAAAAAAAAAAGGAAGTGTGGTAGAGATTGTACAACTGTTTATCGTTTATTGTACAACTTTTCTTTGATTCCAGCAACCTGAGTACAAGAGGGGGTGTTAAGATATTCATTGTGTGTACTCATGTTGTACAGTGTTTAACTGCATTATGGTTACTGTGGTTTAACAGAGACAGTGTGTTAGTGCTCACCACAAGGAGGCACTGTTTCATTGTACGTTCCTAAAACAGAAGAAGAAGAGAAATAGATACGGCACCTATGAGAAAAGTTTTTGCCATGTGTTGAAGAGGAATAAAGTTCATAAAATATTAAGGACATTTTTGCCTCCGTCATCATTTCCCTTCGAGTTGATCGCTGTCGATGCTGCAATACTCAACAGTTTCCCACGTGTTACCAGCTTCAAGGTAACCATTGGTCATGGAATCGTAACTAAAAGGTACTGACCTCCATATTTTGCAAGAAATGCAGACGGTGAATGTATTTTTTGTGGAGGAAGGTAGGATTTTTCTTTGTAAATTTGATGTAAATGATCAAAACTGGTCTTAACAACTGTGGTCGGTTGTATTTCGAATGTAAAAGCCATTATTTTAAAAACTACCAACACCGAGGAGCAATAAGAAACAAGGGGGGCAGGGACATCCATTAACCAGTCTAGATGAGGGACAATTTCCAGATACAATAATTTTGGTCTTGTTGACATTAAGGGGGGAAAATTTAGTGTTAACCAGTGTTTGCTATCTTATAGACAATCAAACAGAAGCGTCAGTGGGATAGAGGCATCAAATCTAATAGGGAAATATATTTGGATGTCATCAGCAAAACAATGAAAGGGAATATTGTGTTTCCTGAAAATTGATTCTAGAAGCAGCATAACATCAGAACCACCTGCCTGTTCTTGTGCCGGTCCCCCTTTTCTGCCAAAACAGCCCTGATCCATTGAAACATGGACTCCACTTGGTCCCTGAAACTGTGCCGTGGTATCTGGCATCAAAATGTCATCCACAGATCTTTTTAGTCCTATAAGCTGCGAGGTGGGGACTCAATGAATCAGACTTGTTTGTCCAGTACATCCCACAGATGCTCAATTAGACTACGATCCTGGGAATTTGGAGACTGCGTCAAAACCCCAAACACATTGTTGTGCTCCTCAAAGCATTCCTGAACCATTTCTGTTTTGTGGCAGGACACATTATCTTGCTGAAAGAGACCACAGCCATCAGGAAATCCTGCTTGCATGGTCTTTAGAAATGACATGTACAACCTTATGTAAGTTGTACATGTGAAATTTACAACCACATTGATGGAAGGGCCGAGGTTTCCCAGCAGAACATTGCCCATTGTCCAGTTCTGATGCTCAAGTCCCCATTGTTGGTGGATAGGGGTCAGTATGGGATCCTTGAATGGTCTGTGGCTATGCAACCCCATACCCACTGTGTATTCTGACATCTTTCTGTCAGAACCAGCATCAACGTTTTCAGCAATTTGAGCTACAGTAGAATGTCCACATGGGCATCTGTGAGCTTTGGCATTCCATGACCCTGTCGCTGGTTCACCTGTTTCGATAAATACTGACTGCTGCAGAATGAGAGCTGCAGTTTTGGAGATGGTCTGACCCCACTGGACACTGTTACCACAGATTTGCATTGAAGGCCCTGTCACTTTATACTAAGTTGTAATTCCATCTCCTCTTCTAATTTTTCTTATCTTAAACTTGATAATGCTCCATACAGATTGGAAATTGGATCCCTACTGTGACCTCTGACCTGAATCTTTATTAAGCACCTTTAGATAGGTGTACCCACATATTTAGACGTGTATTTAGAATGTTTTTATTCCCTAACACGTGGTATTTGTATAATATTTAATTGTAAAATCAAGATATTCATGACTTCTGTCACTGATCTGGAGGAGTTGGAGTAATTTTATCTAAACACAGAGTTCTGACAGAAGGCAGTCTGAGAAATATGTATCCTCTACATGTCCAACACACGGATCTCAGGGAGACTGGGAAATGAATGCTTTTGCTGAGAAGCACTTTGACTATGTGAGTGGACTCTGTTGGCTGGCACAGATGTGAAGCTCACAGCACAATAATTACTGCGGGGAAACCGCTCGGCTCTGACATCGGATGACAAAGCTGTTAATTATTATTACAACCCCGTCACATCCTGTCATTGATCCTCAGATGGTGACACAAGGCGTAAAAGAGCAGATGTTAAGATATCAAACTGTGACACGGCCAAGATGGGTTGCTTTGATAACTGTGACAGCTCGCCAAAGCTTTGAAGATTAGCCAGAGATTGTTGCATAAAAGTGTTTGCACAAGGACAAAAACAAGGCTCAGTAGCACCTTAAAGTGTTTTTGTACTGATGCACATTATTAAAATGACATGTTAGCAGATAATATTCTACTACGGTATCGGTCTGAAGAGTATGGCAGGTTCTTTGTGACTGCAGGTGTGTAGTATTATATCAGCTCACTCTTAATGACAGACTACATAACTTCTGATGGAGGAATAAAAGACACCTTTGGTTATTTCGGTCTACTAAGGGGCATTTGTCATCATCCTCTAATTATGACTTCTGGCCAGTGTGGGTGGTGTTCAGAGTTAACCATAATTAGAAGTAGGTTAAGGCTTGAATTTAAGGACTGTAGTTAAGGGATTGCCTTCTGCATGTTTTTGGATACAAGCCTACGTGGTATTATTAGCCTCACCTGAAGCCTATCAGCCGTATTTCCTGTAGGGTTGAAATAAAACTTGTGTGCTAAAAGGCGTTTAGAGTGTGTGTGAGCAGGGATTAGCGGCGAGCGAGCCAGTCGGTGTCGATCTCAGTAGGTCGGCCAGTCTGGCCTGTGAACTCAATCCCGCACACAGACAGAAACGCAGGCTGACGTGAGCCTGCACACCGCAGCAGACACAGACACGCTGACACACATGCAGAAACAGACGTTCTGACATATATGCAAACCAGGACACGGGCAGAATATTATGCAAGCACGTGGCCATATGCTTACTTTGCCCGGACACACACGCACACGCACACACAGTAGTGGGAGATTCTCTTGCTCCTTCTCACCTTGAACTGTCATTGGGTGCCTCTAAATAGGCCAATAGTCAACCCCAGTGCAGACCGTCTGGACGTTGGATAGCCTGCTCATTTAGGACACACAGTTATCCTCAAAGTCACCTCTTCAGACTTTTAAACAACGTCTTGCTCGGATAGAGAGATAGCTGGATATTTGCATGATGGCTGCCAAGTCTGCACTTTGAGAGTTTCTAAAAGAGTCACTGTTCATTTGTTGACAGTGAAAATATATTATGAGGTATTGGATCATTTGGGAAAGAATGCATAAACACAGACTAATGATACTGTAGGCATGAGAGGACCGCTTGTAGCAAACGTCTTTAATCTGATTTGATCTTGGAAATGTGAAGTTGAGGTACTGGATGTACTGAGACTTGTGACTATGAAAATAACATTTTTGATTTTTTTTTCTTCTCAAAATGTTTTCCTAAGAAGAGAAATGACTTTTCAGTGGGTCTGTTTGTTGGTTAAAGATAGAATTGTGTTTGTAAGGATGAATTTGTGGTCTTTTTTATTAGAAATCAGATGGGATTGTTAAGAACAGCCTTGTTATAAAGAATATTCCCATCAAAATACTAAAAACATAACATCTGCATAGTATTTATTATTAACTGTAATTATTAAAGATGCTCTGTGTAGATCTTTTAATGGGACCTGTTATGCTCATTGTCAACTCCACATTTTTATTCAGTTCATCCACTCTTTGAAACAAGCCACTCTAGCTCCTCCCACTTTAAGCCATGCTTTCTTCTGATTGGCAGCCCCTCACAACCAGAAGGGTTGATGGGGCTACTGTGCTCAAAGTCAGAGCTGTCTGACTGAGGATATCTGCCCTCAGTGATGTCATACAGAGCCAAAAGATTTTTTAAAAGTTAATTAGTTGTGCACATGCTGACTTCATTATCTCAAACTTCAATATAATTCAATATTAGCATCCACCATCTTATTAGTATATATGTATACGGGGTGAAAGGGAAATTAAATCTCAATTTTTAACATTCATCACAGTGTGAGTTCATTCCCACAGGGTGTAACCGTCTACATGGTGTTAGGGCTCAGAGTGAGTGTAACGGTTACTCACCAGTTCCACTACTCAGCATATTTGCCTTCATTCAACTTTGTCTGTTTTAAGTTTTCACTCACCGGAGGAGATTGAGCAGGCGAGCAACTACTGGGTTTCCCTGTAGTTGCAAAGGCAACTACAGGGAAACCCAACAGGACTTCCAACAAAAGACCTAAAAATAGCATCTGCACTGAAAATGATACAGAGGCATTCAAGGAGATGAGCTTAAACGTACAAGTTTTCATTTAGCTCACCAATGGGATTAGTTTATCCCAACTGAAAAATAGTACATTACAAAGCATTTTTTCTTTATGTTGCTTAGACTTAACATCTGTTTTAATGTTGCCCTGAGGAGACAGCATGAAGTTCAGTCTGTAGGTCTGTTAAGCAGAGCATCACGCTAAACTTTGTGTTAGCATCGTGATCCCGATCAATCCAGCAACTATATAGTCTAATATGAAGTTAAATGATCAAACTTACAAAGCTAAAGCAACTTCATATGTTACATCACGCATAATATTTTAGCCTAAATGCTTTGCTGCCTGCAGCAAACTTTAAAGACACGCCCACTCAGAACAACACTAAATTAACAGAAAAGCACAGACTAAAGCTGTACTTTCCTTCCTTCTGTGTTTCTTGATTGTGGTTAGTAATATTTTGTTTGCTTTTATAATACTTTCAAATTGGGACTATCCTATTATTCCCTCACCATACATTCGTTCACTTACATTCATGTTGTCATTGAAAGAATAGAAATAAGTAGAGTGAAATGATACCGAGTTCCATTTAATCTACAAAATAGCTGCAGTTAATCAAAAACATCAGTTTCATTCATGTAAAAAGATGTCACAAGAACACATAAGATTTCTTTGTAATACATTTCAATGACTTTCAGCATTTGAAGTTTACAGTTTATCATCTAACTCTTATTTCTGTGACACAGTTTGAATCTGAACAGATCAAACATTCCTTACAAATTTAGTGACCGACAGATGTTATTACAGAAATGTGGTTCAACAGTGAGAAAAAAAAATCTCAATGTTATTTTGGAAAACAAACACATAACAAGACAAACTTTTAGTTAAAAGAAAGTTACTTTTTACACTTATGGTTGCGCTTTTAGCCAAAAGACTTCTAAATAATTTTTTCGACCTCTTGTCACATGGAGTCCCAGAGGTGAGGGAACAAAACGTTCTGCTTCAAAGAGGAGCGTGTATCACATGACCAGCGTGCACGAGCGCCCACTTGACTTTTTTTGTATTTTGGCACAGGTGTGGGATTGCAGGACTTTCAAATGTGACACAAACATCAAAGACTAATGCACAACGAGAACAAAAAACTTTATAGATTTTTAAATACACGGTAGGAGGTGAAGTGCTTGTCTCGAGTATGTTGGATGCCAACACCATCAGAGCATAAGATAATGACGTGCAGAGCGTTATCTTGCATAACATCGTATGAAAAAATGTAGAAAAGCTCCACTGAGTTTTAAAAACTGAGCAGAGATGAGTTAGCATAAACATCAGCTCTGGATGGTGTATTAGTTTTGGATCTTAAGAATGCTCCTCTTCTCCAGATCATTCATCTCTTTGAGAATCAAAGCAACGTTGTAACGAAGCTCCTGGAATTTAGACACAGGTACCTGGAAAAGACCACAGAACATTTAGCACACCCACAAAGTGTTCAGCATTAAAAATAAGCACACAGCCACATTCCACAGCTGTTTACTGTGTGTCTGAATGTCTAAAAATGCAAGAAATAGTCATTAAAGTCATTAAAAACCTGGATTTCTACCTAAAGGATGTAGATGGACTCCTTGCAAAATGCTGTGCTCTAATACTTAAGCCCAGAGTTTCATTTGCTGCCTCCCTAATTTCTGTCCCTGTCATCCCTGTGTTTAAGTCTCAAGCTGCGTGTGAGTCACCATCTGTTTGCAGCGGTCAGACTGCAAACAGACACAAGTGCTAATTAAGAAGAGTGTGCTGAAGAAGGAAGAAGTCATCTCGTCTGTTTGCTATTCATCCTCCCTTCACTTCCAGAGAAGCATGCGTCAGGTGGAGATGAGCTGCACCCATAAAGAAAAACTGCACATCGAATGTTGCTGCTGCTTATCTTCTAATTCTGCTTTAATCTGATTACGTAATCGCTGCACATCCGTAGTAGGCGTCCTCGTCCCTGCTTCTGCTCCGACCACACTGGTAGTCAGCTTTGAAAGCAGTTGTGGATTCTAGTTTGTCATTTTGAGGCTGATGCGGAGTATGGCGCCCCCTGCTGAATAAGACGTACTATAGCATTACGCCGTGGCAGTGAGGCTGCCGCACATCCTGGTGGAGTGCATCTATTTATTCTTCATTTTTTCCTGTTTTAAAACTGACACTTTTGCATTTATGTGAATGGATATCAGGCTTTTTTTTTTACTGTAGTTTTTTTTTCTGTAAGCTGATAAAAGAAAAAAATAAGACTCAGAAATGCAACTGTTTTTTTTTAGCATCTAACAAAACAATATTTGTAATAAGCACAAGCAAGCTGACTAGCACAGAAACAACACTGCAAACGTATCAGGGGCACTTGGTCAAGGACGGCTTGTAGGTTAGGCTGCCGTTAATAAACGTTACTTCCTCTGTAATCCTGTTATGCAATAACTGAAACAGACCTACATTAGCCCACTGGCTTACAACCAACATGTTTAACACTCTGTGTTAATCCAGGAATAACTACTATAGTGCACAACCATCATCAGTCATGTGGAGAAAAAAATCCATATGATGTTAACAGGTTTCTCAAAAGAAAATCATTCAATGGTTAGCTCATGAGAATGAACTCATTTCCAATGCATACTTTAAGTGTAGCTTTGCATGATTTACATTTAAAAGTAATCTTTATTTATCTGTGTACTAGGACTTTATGCAACCCAGTTCCCTTCCACTGTCTGGCACAGGGTCTCCCCCGTTTCAGGCCACCCTCTTGTTTAACTGATATTCTGGCTTCACCTTCATCCACCTTTAGCAGCAGGTGTGTGGGGCTGTTATGCTCACAGCCAGAACTGTGTCTGAGATGACCATATTAAGGATATCTTCGCTCACTGACATTAAGAGCCAACAGTTTTTACAAGGCTCTATGCAGGTCCTTGAAAAACTAAGTACATCCCATGATTCACCCTCGGGATTGCAACACCTTGACTCGTTTCTTTGTAGTTGTTCTGTTAGAGATTTGCTAATGCATAAGACATTTTCAGGAATTTAAAAGGTATTGTTAAATCCATCCATTTTCGTAAATACTTAAAGACAACCACTCATAATTATCCCTACAGCGAAATTAGTACTACCAATTAACCTAACAAGCATGTCAGTGCTAAGAGAGAATCCATGCAGGCACTTTGTCATGTTGGGAAGACAAAGAGGCGAGGAAACCGTCAACGTCTTCTGAACAACTATTACTTTCAACAAGACTCTTAAAAGCCAAAAGACCAAGAGAAAAAAAACCCTCTGAACTGTGGTTTTATGCACAGAAATTTGGCATGTAGATCTATACTGTGGTACTGGTATCGTCATTAAAAGTAAATAAAATGAGAATAAGAAGGGGACTGTGGGTCAGAATGTATTGTGTGTACAATCAGGAACAGGTTACTTGTTTAAATACCTCAAAGCGTTGAAACCTCCCATCTGAAAGTTTCATCTGCATGAGAACAGAAGGCTGCAGCGCTCGGGCTAAAGAGCTGTTTCGACACAGAAAAGCAAAAACATCATCACAAAGTCTAAAGAGTAGGACTTTAAAATGAGTGCAGTAGAATCTTTTGTAATCTTTCACTAAACCCTTCTTCCTGACTTATTTCTATATTGCAAGTAAGAGACGGTGGTAAGAGATGGTATTGTTCCAGGAAAGCTTTAAAACACTGTGTTAGTAGGCAGTTAACCATTAACAAAGATTTCTTGCACATATTGCCATATTGTTTTTGCAGTTCGTTTAGTATGTTACCTTGTAGAAATGGCAACATCCACTCTCCATTTCAATTCTTCAAGTGTGGGGAGATGAGGATCCTTCTGAGAGGCGGCCGCTTCTAGAGCTGCACGGCTGAAAACACAAACAGCACAGGAAATAGAACCTGATTGTAGCACTGCTCTGAGATACCAATCCTGGACATGCCTGAGGTTGTAAAATCAACATACTGATTTCCAAAAACCACACTGGAGAAATCTGTGATGAAGTCTTCGGGTATTCTAATAAAAGAAGAAAAAACACAATAGAAATAACCTCTTCAGAATCTGGGGGGTGGGGTTGTGGAGATAATAAATGGAAACAAAGAGAGGTGTGGAAAAAAAATGATTCCCTCACCTTAGCTCCTTCAAATCTTCCTTAAAGATCTAATCAATGCCCCATCAGGCACCACAGAAGAGGAATGAAGATGTTAGTTGAGAAGTCTGTTTCAGTGAATATAATTTCTAGTGCTTTAGCATCAGCTCACCTCCTGTTTAAGTAACGCTGTGGGGATGCGGATGGCCTCAGACAGCAGTCTGTGGATCCCAGCTACGATGTGACAGAGCCTCTCCTGCGGGATGACACTGCTCTCTGCTATGGACTTCATCCCCTCTGTGCAGTCCTTTCCCTCCAGGGCACTGACCACAGCTGGACAGGGAATCATTCACAGTCACATTAAATGCACTTATCCGGCATCTTCAACTGCTAACACTTGGTCCGAATATCAGCAGAAGATCTTATTACGACATAAACATCCTGGGAGGCTGAGGAGGTCACAACTCTACTGTGGATACTGTTATTGGTCCAGTTTCACAATAAACTTCACCAAAAGGCGTTCAGTTTTATTGTTTCAGGGTACGTATTCGAATAGACACAATATAATACGATTATTTAGTTCTTGCTATTTTTTTCTGTTTTAGACTTTATTTACCTTTCAGTATTTTTCGGAACAACTCTTGGTCCACATCCTTCAAGTTTTTTGACAATGACTCGACTTCCGGTGGTATTCTGCCTCCCAGAAAGCTCAAAGAGTCCTTTGAATGGCTGGAAGACATGCCTCGGTGTTCACTAACATACAGAATTAACAGATAAAAAGATGAGAAATTGGTGTTAGAGAGGGATTTGTCTAGCTAGTTTTGTATTTGTGCGACAGCTTCCGCCTTCATGTCACATGACTCTCATTCCGCGGAGTCTCGCGGTGAGAGCTCAGCTCGTCGTTTAGAGGAAAACGGATTTGCAAATGGAGGCGATAGAAGTGGTCTCTTTTTGAACAACCAAAAGGTAGGATTTTTAATATCGATAGCTTCTTAGTTACAGCTTAGACCTGTTCACATAGCGTTCACACATGGCATTTGTTGGGAAATGGGAGTTTCAGATCGTTTTGTGTATTAGCAAACGCTACATAGATATTTCGGAGGATTAGCAGCAAGCTAAGGATGTTAGCTTGTGTTGTGATGTCAGAGGCTTATGCTCGCGTTTTCTAAACACGAATACTGTTTATGTAAGTTCTACTCAAGCTAATGGAGCTGGCTTTATCAAAGCCTTTATATATATATGTGTGCGAGCGCGCGCGCGCGCGCTTTTAACGCGTGGGGTTATGTTTACCGTAACTTGAAGTATTCAGGCTGTTTACCAGTTACTTTGAGTCTAAGCTGTGCCAAATAACAGAGCCAGCAGTTGATTATGAGCTTTATTATTAGCACAGTTGCTAAGTAAAAAGCATTCAGAGTAGGTAGTCCAACTAGTTTTTCCATTAAAGTAAATCGGTAGATGTTTCTTCTTACTGATGCTTGGACGAAAAACAGGTTTTCACCATTAGTGACTTTTTTTTAGTATCTGAACAATCAGAGTTAGATTTATTGACCAAGTACATGTACACATACAAGGGACAGAAGTCGGTTTTTTTTTTCTTTGATCCCAGTATAAACAGATTAGACATGCACAGTACAAACAATAAAAAACGTGTGCAGTGGAGCAAATATGTTAGAATAAATTATATAATAATTTATTAACTCGAGAGATGAACCAGTATCACATCACAATTTGGCAAAGAAACAATTTTAAATTGTAGTCAAAGGAGCTTGCAAAGAAAAGCTCACCCGAAACTCTGGCTGATTGGGACCCACACCTTGGCTCAGACGATTAAAGAATCATCAGGGGGTCCTTTTGTCCCTCTGCGGGGGGACACTCCCACTAGGTTTTAATCTGGGACTCCCCACCATTTGGCCTTAGAACTGAAGAAGCTTCTCGAATGAGAGGTGAAACGTCTTCAAGTAACTTAAAGAAGTCCAGACACTTTTCTTTGCAAGCTCCTTTGACTACGATGACCTGGATGACTGAGAACCTTCACAGACAATTTTAAATTGTATCTTCAGGCACTTTGTTACTAGCAGCCTGTTACAAAAACATGAGCAGAACGCTAGTCAAAAACCTGGCATATCTCACAGTGTTTTAAGTAGAGATGGCACGATACCACTTTTTTTTAATGTCCGATACCGATATCATAAATTTGGATATCTGACGATACCGATATGAATCCGATATAGTGTGCTTTTTAATCAATAAAGCAGTTTTTTAATATCTTGCTGCATTTTGTATGAGTTCATACTCAAGTTCATACTAAAGCTATTTTGTTATACTTGTATGCAAAAAATACACTGCACCCAAAATATTTCATAGTTCAGCAGTACTGATCAATTTAATAAACTTAAATCCTCCATCCTTCCTATTCTGGTATTTTAACGAGTACTTAGCAGAAATATTAAACAACCTAACTAACAGGGTTGCCAACTCCCAGCAAAAAAAAAAGAAAAAAAAGAGATTTAATAGTTACTATATAAATAGTGGACTTCTATACATTTTACATCAGATTAACTTTGGGTGTAAGATTAAGATAATTATTTATTAAAAGCTAGACATTTAAAATGAGAATAAGAAAGAAAGGTATTTCTTTGTGCCCCCCTTTCCCCTGATTCGTTGAAGACGTCATTAATAAAAATATGTTGACGAGGAATTTTATCGTCGACGCGTCATATGCGAAAACGATGTAAACGTGTTTTTGTAACTGCAATACACTACAGGAAGTTATGGGGGCAGTATCGCTTATATGGTCTGGCCAGACTGCACGCAATACTAACGAAGAAGAACGTAGCTGCGATCCGCAAAACAAGTTAGCTTACCTGTCGGAAGCTTCTAAGAATAATTCTTGTGAAGCCAACACCATTTCAGTTTTGTTAGCTAATGAGTAAAATACGATAATAAAACATTAAACAGGAGTAACTACACTGTCTCTTAGTTTATTAATATTAGCTGTTATTCTGAATTGTATACACCTTCCACCTTGTGTATTTTTGATAAATATCGAACCGTGACGCCAAAGTATTGTCAAATAATCGAGATCTCAATTTCAGTGAAAATAATCGTGATTATCATTTTTGCCATACTCGAGCAGCCCTAGTTGCACCCCTAATAAACAGTGGCATCAACAGTTGTGTTCACAAACAAGCCTTATGAAGGTTAACACATGTACAGTCCAGCATAACGACCTTGCATAATGTATTTATTTGAAGGTGTATTGAAACATAGCCCTGCCTATTTATTACCCTCCTCCTTTATTTCAGATACAGATTTACCATGTCTGAATCTTTGTATGAGAAGTTTTTGGCCCCGGAGGAGCCTTTCCCTCTCCTCTCCCAAAGGGCCAACCTGAGTGATGTGGGAACTCTGGATGTCAGCGATTTTGGCTGTCAGCTATCATCGTGTCATCGAACGGATCCTCTGCATCGCTTTCACAGTAACAGGCAAGTACAGAATGACTGTATTTGTGTTTGTACATGTATCTACTGTGCCTGTATACCCCTATTTTGGAGCTCTGTAGTGGTGTGGAGCCTACAGTGCTGAGGATACAGACCTGAATGACATCCCTGTTGCCTTTAACACTCTTGAGTTCAATTCGATTCAGTTTTATTTATACAACACCAAATCACAACAACAGTCCCCTCAAAGTGCTGCTACTGTAAAGTGTCTATTGTTAGCCCTCTATCTGTGTAAGAAGAGGAAATTCTAAGTGGCTTGCTAAGCTAGCAGCCAGTCTTGTTGCTGGGGGACTAGAGGAATCCCAGCAGTGAGAGGTTTCAGATTTTCACAGCTCATATTTACACCTCAGGTTTTTTTTTTTAAAAACTACAAAAACCCTTAAAGAGTAGACACAGGATCTTTAATGTTACTGTGTAACAATGATGGGATTTTAGATTAGATTAGATTAGATAGAACTTTATTAATCCCTCGGGTGGGTTCCTCTGGGAAATTCGATTTCCAAAAAAGCACAGCACCGACAGAAGTTACAGAGTTACAGAATATTATATATATATATATATATATATACACACACACACACACACACACACACACACACATATATAAATACAGAGACAATATAAATAAAATATACGAAGGGGATGAATAGAATAAATAGGAATAAAAATAAAAATACAAGTGAATTGCACATTTCAAGTATTGAGGTCTATTGCACCGTTGACTATTTACAAAAGTATTGCACAAAAGGTATTGCACAGTGAGGTGAAGAGGCACTACAGCTTAGTTGTTCCCTCCTTTGTCCTCCTGTTTCCCCTCCCTCTCCCCTCCAGAGAGGAGTTAAACAGTCTGATGGCGTGTGGGACAAAGGAGTTTTTAAGTCTGTTAGTTCTTGTCTTTGGGAGAAGCAACCTGTCAGACTCTTCTGGTTGTTAATGGCCGTGTGCAGAGGATGCCTGGCATTGTCCATAATGTCCATCAGTTTCTTTAATGTCCTTTTCTCTGCCACTGTCACCAGAGTGTCCAGCTTCATGCCGACCACAGAGCTAGCCCTCCTGATCAGTTTCTCCAGCCTGGATGAGTCCTTCTTTGCTGTGCTGCTCCCCCAGCACACCACAGCATAGAAAAGTACTCCAGCAACCACTGACTGGTAAAACATCCTCAGGAGCTTCCTGCAGATGTTAAAAGACCTCAGCCTCCTGAGGAAGTACAGTCGGCTTTGGGCTTTTTTATACAGGTGCTCTGTGTTGCATGACCAGTCCAGTTTATTGTCCACCCACAGCCCGAGGTACTTGTACTTGTTGACCACCTCCACCTCCTCCCCCTCTATCTGAACCGGCAAATTACCACTCTTGGTGGTGCAAATTAATCCTTGGCTGATAGATAAAGTATCTGTTAGTTGTCACTCTTTTGGGACTATCCAGATTCTTTTCTAAAGGAAGTAAATGCATCAGATAAACTCTGTGTGCCACAGATGTGCATGAGTGGTATGCCCTGTAAATGCAGAAGAACTTTAAATTGGAACATCCTGTTGCCTGTTTCCAGTCTGCATGGCAAATTGGAAGAGTTTTGTAACCGTATGTGGAAAGTTACAGATTATACTCCTCTGCAGCCAAAATGCTTCCACATAAATGCAGTCAAACTTGACTCATTTACTAATGCTAAACTTGTTTAAATTATTCTAATTGTTTAATTTGGAGTAGCTGCTAATTTTCTGACAGCACCTCTTCATAAACTACAGAGTTCACATATTTTTTATGAAATTTGCTGATATGAAGCATAAAATGCAATTTTCAGATTTCACATCATATGATGTTCTCTTGGATTAGACACATTCCCAGTAACAGGAATTCTATAATGCTGCAAAGTAAAGTTAAATCTTTTTTATGCATATTAAAAATTCACACAAGTAATATATTTTTTTTAATTTGCATTTCATTCGCAATATGCCATTGAAAGTACTGTGACTCATAATGTGCACCAGTAAAATGTGTATAACCTAGGGCTGGGCGATATGACCCAAAATTCATATCTCGATATTTTTTAGCTGCATGGCGATATAAGATATATATCTCGATTTTTTTTTTTAAAGCCATAAGTTAAGAACAAAAAGAGAGTTCTTAGTCACACTGTGTCCCAGATGTCACACGGGCACTTTTATTTACATACAGCGTAGATATTACTCAAAAATAAATTATCAGCATTTATTAAATAATCATGGTCCATAAATAAAAGAAAACAATGTTGTTTTTGTGCATAACAAAAAGCTCACAATTGTGCAGTCAAAATGTAAACTAATAGACGCTGAGCATAATAACAAAGAGACAGATTTCACAGCTGCACCACGTCTCTGAACAGGTGCCATTTGTGGTCCTTATACACACACAGTACGTATCACTCCGCGAGGCTCCTCCTCTGTAGCCGTAATCCTCCGACAATCCATCAAGCGGTGCAGCTCCGTAGTTTAGCAAAGTCATATTAAAACATTTTTTGACAGATTGCTGAGCGCTGTGCACCACATAAAATCGGTTCGCGGTCAGTAAGCACAACCAGAATTCATACATAAGGCGCACTGTCGATTTTTGAGAAAAGGAAAGGATTTTAGGCCGTGCAGCCCCTCCGGGCTGCATGTCGTTAGCGCGGTTAGCTCGTTAGTGCGGTTAGCTCGCTAACATGTTGACGCCGTCCAGCCCCACGCACGGTAACTCGCTAACGGAGATTTTCCGCTTTCATCTTGTCATTGCCTGCAGGTGAAGCTATGGGGGAGGGGGAGTTGGGTTCAGTGAAGGAGAGGCGAGGCCGAGTAACGTTGCGTAGAGACAAAAGTGGACGAAAGAGAGGCAAACCTGCGGCTCCACAAGTATAATTATAACGTAACATAGACTATATCGATATAAACGATATTGTCACATCTTATATCTCGTATGAAAATATATCGATATCTTTAAAAAACTCGATATATCGCCCAGCCCTAGTATAACCTTTACATTTCCTCTACTGCTGTCCTGAATTGTTAAATGATGGAATAAGTCAATAGTCAGACATGTAGACATGTCTTAAAAGCAGAATGTCTACATATCATGACCTGTGCTCCATGTCAAAACTGATTCATGTGTTAGTGTGTTCTAGTACTAAAGTTGGAAAAGGACGAAAAACAGGGTACTTGTAATTTTTTTGTGCTTAAGAACACAGCAGCAGCATGTTCATTGCTCTTTGTATGGTTTATTTAGTGAGTCGCAAATGCACAACAGTGACGAGACACATCTAAAGTTTTACTGCTGTCCACTGCTTGGATGGTTAGTTCGGGGCTGGTGGGGCTGCTTTGACTTTCACGTTAAGTCTTCTCTATAATGAAGAAAGGTGAAATATCATATGAAGTGACCATAAACAGATGAAAAGACATAAGCTAACAGTTCATGATTAAAACTTATGTTAACAGTGTGCATAGGTATAAAATGTTAAACATAAATATCTTGGAAATTGTAGCCAATCAATTATTTGAACTGTCATATTAGGATTTAGCAAATTAAACACAAACATAAGAAATAAAAGTGTTTTATCTCCAAATCAGACAGTAGCTGAAACATTGTTGCCAAGTGTTACAGCCTGAAACTGTGCAAAATAGTTTAATTATCACCTAGCAGTGGCTGCCAAGTGAACAACTGTTGGAGCAACGTTTTATTATCTTAATTTGAAGGCACAGGCGAACAAAGGTCCAGCTGTTCTGTAATCCTCCCCAAATCCTTCATCTGTGCTTTTCTTTTACCTTACTGGTCTAAAAAGAGAGAAGAGAACAACTTCTAGAAGTCACTTAAAAGATTAATTTTGATGTCCACTCTGTTCTCCTCAGGTGGAACCTTACTTCCTGTGGTACCAGTGTTGCCAGCTCTGAGTGTAGCGAGGAGCTCTTCTCCTCCGTCTCTGTGGGGGATCAAGACGACTGCTACTCCCTTCTGGACGACCAAGAACTCACATCGCTGGATTTGTTTCCTGAAGGCAGTGTTTGCAGTGACGTCTCCTCCTCTATCAGCACATACTGGGACTGGTCTGACAGTGAATTTGAGTGGCAGGTAGCTTATTAGTCGGTCTGATTTTTAATATTCTGTAGGTGCTCATGTTTAGTAGGAGTTGTAAGTCATTTGCACTTGTTGCTTTATCTGTATGAATGTGGAAAATGGCTTTCCTAAACAATCCTATCTTGTCATGTCCTAATCTAATTGTTTCCATTGTTGTTTTCCCAGTTACCAGGAAGTGACATTGCAAGTGGCAGTGATGTCCTCTCTGACATAATTCCAAGTGTGCCAAGTTCACCATGTTTGTTTTCCAAGAGGAAGCCGAAGCCCCACCCTCATCGCAACCTGGATGAGCTGCCTTGGAGTGCCATGACCAACGATGAACAAGTAAACAAAACAAGCTCGTTTTGTGCTGAGTGCTCAGAATTAGCATTAAAGCTAATGAGCCAGGTGTTTTCTGTCTTGCGTGGTTTTGTTTGTTGCAGTGTGTCGTCTATTATTTTTTCATTTGTTTGTCTATTTTTTTTAACCTGTAATACATTTCGATATACAGTCAGTTGAACTGGTGTGTTATTCCCCCAACCGGTCGTGCAGATGGCCCCGCCCCTCCCTGAGCCTGGTTCTGCTGAAGGTTTCTTCCTGTTAAAAGGGAGTTTTTCCTTCTCACTGTTGCCAAAGCGCTTGCTCATGCAGAGTCGTATAATAGTTGGGGTTTTCTTTGTATTATTGTAGCATCTTTACCTTACAATGTAAAGTGCCTTGAAGCAGCCATCGTTGTGATTTGATGCCATTTAAATAGAGCTGAATTGAATTGAATTTCCACTTCTAGGTGGAGTACATTGAGTATCTGAGCCGGAAGGTCAGCACAGAGATGGGCCTGAGAGAGCAGCTCGACATCATCAAGATCATTGACCCCTGTGCTCAGATCTCTCCCACTGACAGCGAGTTCATCATCGAGCTCAACTGTCTCACCGATGAGAAGCTCAAACAGGTGAGCAGCAACAACAGCTTTGTAGCTGCTGCATATTGAGGAGCAGCGCTGTCGAGAGTTGTTCAGAAACTCCCCTTTTAATGGATCTGTGTGACGTCATTAGGTGCGTAACTACATCAGGGAGCACAGCCCCAGGCAGCGAGCCAGCAGCACCAGGGAGGGCTGGAAGAGGAGCAGCCACAGCAGTGCCAGTACAGGCGGCGTCAGCGGAGCCAGCAGCAGTAACGCCAGCATGGTCAGCTCTGCCAGCTCCTCCACTGGATCTACTGCCTCCAACTCTGTAGCAGGTACGATGCTGCCTGGTTTGACACCGCCACAGGAGTCTGTGCTTATGTTGGTACTTCCAGCTTTTGCCAAGATAAAATTGCTCCCCTGCATTCTGGTCTTGATGTTTCTAACAGTGTCTGTGCCTTGTGTTCCAGGGGGTACAGCCTCTGCCTGTAGTGGGAGCAGTGTTGCTAATATTAGCAGAGCTCACAGTGATGGAAATCTTTCCAGTGCTGCAGAACGCATACGAGACTCTAAAGTAAGAAAGATGAATGTTGAAAAATGAAAAACAGTTTTTGTTTTCTTGGTAAATATTTTGCTCTGCAGAGTCCGGGCCAGTGGTTATAATATATATCTCTGAAACACTGGAAGAACAGTTGCAGATCTTGATTGTTCTATACAGAAGGACATTTGGCGTTGTGTTAATAATTGTTACACATTTTCTGCCCTTGAAACTTGAGTGAGAGTTTTCTATTGACGAACGCTTGCTTGGAAGCCTTTCTTGGACTTATAACAGATGACCAAGTTGTTATCAGCACCGCTCCTCCCCTCACCCTCACACTGTGGTGTAGCAGCAGAGGAGACTGTGTGACTGTAATACCTGAGCGCAGAGGTGGGCAATTAATTTACCCAAGGGCCCACGTGAGAAACTGGGACTCTTGTGGAGGATCACTACAGGCGTATGAGTGTGGAGACTCTCACTGAATCTAAGGAAGTGAGGACTGTGGTTGGTGTGATTACGAGAAACCACTCAGCATTAGAGCAGGGCGATATGGCCAAAAATATTTATCACGATATATATTTGAAAATTTGCGATAACGATATAACTGACGATATAATGGATGCGAGACAAAATACAACTCCACAACATTACTAGCGCAAAAAGACAACCTTCCATTTATTTTCACTTAAACAAGAAGCTGGTTTTTATGTACATTAAAGCTTTATAAAAATGCAACAGTGCAAATGCAAATTCCTTGCTGAAAGTTTAACCAAAAGGCATTTCCAGTAGAAATGGGCTGACATATCCTGAGCATAACCATGTATAATATCCACTGAAGTTAAAAAGAGGTGCTTTGCAACATTAAACTGCAGTGTGCAGTACGCATTTTTCGGACCATAAGGTGCACGGGATTATAAGGCACATTAAGCGAAACAAAGCAGTCAGATAAATCAAACTTTATTAAACTCATTCTTCTTGCTTCCTCCACTTCTGTACCATTGATTCCTTAATGTTGAATTCTCTGGCAGCTGCTCTATTCCCATGTTGTTGCAGTATATTAATGACTAACCTCGTATTGTGGATGGATTATCTCAGTTGTTCTCCTGACTGAAGTTTGGTCCGTTTACAGCATCCTGCCATGCGATTGCATTTGTCTCTAACCATGAGGAACCTTCACGTTAACTTTTATAAGTGGAAAAAAGTTAGCGTTCATCCTCCAGCTTCACTGTTTATGTTATGCTAACATAGCTGTGTCGCTAGCGATCACATAGCACATCATTATATACCAGCTAGCCCAACTTCAGTAACCCTACAAACGTCACTGCTGTTTAGTTTCCTGTCTTCATTTATGTTGGAAGTGATAGCAGAGCTGTACGTTTGATTTTTTTTTTCAGAAATCTCTCAGTCAGAACATGCTATATCATGCTTAGGTAACTAGCGAAACTAGCGAGCTAACTTCCGCTAGCTTCCTGCTAACTTCTAACTCCGTTAAATGTAATAACTTTTGTTTTCATGGATGCCTGGAAGTTAAACTTCATAGTTACACCTGGTAAAGCAGCAATGCTGATCGTTTTATTAAAGATGAAAGAATTTAGACAGTTTTTAACTCTAAGTGATGCTGCAGTGTTGTTTGACCAGAAGCATACAGAGTTTAGGACCCAGATTACTCCCAGATTTAAGAGCATCTTAGTCCGACAAATACGACAATAACGACGGCTGCTTGCATGTTCTGCAAAAAAATGTGCTTTGTTGTGTATCTGATGGACAAACACCAAACCAGTTCCACATCACTGAAGTTGCACCATTTTTACAAACCAATTCTGGTTCATCTGTTTCACTCAACAATCGGCCATGTGCGTATGAAAACAAAGGCACTGCGCATGCGCGTTTTACTCCCATTCTATCGCGAAATTTCATTTTCCTATCGTTGCCTAACATTATACCGGTATTACCGTGAACGGTATAATATGGCCCAGCCCTACTCAGCATTTCAGAATTAGACTTTTTTTTTTTCCTTTTCATGAACTTTGTCAGACAGCAGAGTTTACATTTCTTTAAACTGCTGTTAATTGCGACTTTAAATATTGACATCCACTGTGATCTAAAATAATTATGATCTAATGTGAACTGCTGAGGAAAAATAATTGATTCAGTGATTTAATCAGTTTGGTGAACTTTGCTGTGCTGTGTTAGAATAGAGCTCATCGCTTGAGTGATCTTTGATTGTTTTTTCTTCAGACACAAACACAGGAAGTCTCAGAGTGCAGTCTGAGTGTAATCAGGGGGCAGCATGATGGAGATCACACAGTAAAGAGAGAATAGATTCTCAATGGTTAGATTTTAGCCTGGATCAGCTGTAAGTTGGCTCGTTAGGATCTGTTAAGTCACAAGATGTAGGAAAGCATCACAAGACCAACAAGAATGTCTTTGCAGCCTTGTCTCTAAGCTTTGATCCTGAGGTGAATTGTGTGTTTTGTCTTGTAACTGATAATATTTTCCAGTGCCAGTTCTGTTGCCATACTATGATTCCCACAGTTGTTCTCAACCAAAGAAAGTCTCAGTTCAGATCATTGGTATGTGCTTTGTCTCTAGCTTAAATACCTCTTTCATTGTTTGTGGAGTACACGTGAGCCTTTTCAGGATTAACAAATTGTAGAATAAGGTTCAGCTAACAAGAAAACTATTTGTAAACTGCAATCATTATTCTACTGATGGCCTGTAAAAAGAGTATCACCAGAAAATGGTTATCCCCGGAGAGCCCAAACATAAGTACATGGATGGAAATCACAATGGAAATCTATAACATGGAAAAGATAACAGCTTCTGCCAACCACAAGCTGGAGAAATTTACATCATACTGGGAAAACTGGGTCAAATATATCACGCCTCATAGGCCAGATTTTATTTTCACAAACCAATAACTGTGATGTATGAGAGTATATATTTATAGGATCACCCCCTACCAACACATCCATTTTGTTTGTTTTTTTGTTTGTTTGTTTGTTTGTTTGTTTTTGTTTTGTTTGTAGGTTTGTTGGTTTTGTTTGTTTTTCTTATTTCGGATTATGTGATTGTTTCAATTGTTTCTATAGTTGTAAATATTCTTTCTTTATGATTCGGATGTAAATTAAAATACTATTTCGGTATCTAAGGCAGATAACCTAAGCAAGAAGTATGCTTACATGATGTACATACTGTGAATGCCTGCTTTTGAAACCTTAATAAAAAATATATAAATTAAAAAAAAAGTAAACTGCAATCATAAAACAGAAATCAGCCTTTTTTGGGGACATATGAGAGAGCAGGTTGTAGCTGACAGATGGTGGAGCTGGTGAAGCAGTGGCTGGATGTTCACAACAACAGCTGTGAGAATGTGCTTACACAGTTTTAGATGAAATGCTCTGATGGATTGTTGAGCTGTGAAATGCAAATTACTGAAAGGGTTGAAGTTGACTTGTATCCGTTTCTACAAAATGCTGTCACACTGCTGACGTCTGCTCATATCAGAGCATTTAGACCCACGATTTATTTATTGTTATTATTAACTCCTCTCTCCACACACCGTCTCTTCCAGAAACGTTCAAAGCAGCGAAAGCTTCAGCAGAAAGCCCTCCGCAAGCGACAGCTCAAAGAGCAGCGGCAGGCCCGAAAGGAGCGACTGAGCGGGCTGTTTCTGAACGAGGAGGTCCTGTCGCTACGGGTGACAGAGGAGGACGATCACGGAGACGACCTGGACATACTGATGTGACACCAGTGAATCAATCAGTGCTCCCTCTACGCCTGCTTTCACTCCACCTAGTCACTAGCATAGAGCTTATAGAACGTGCTAATCCACATCGCTGCATGCGTTAGCTCCGCATATGCTAACATGCTTAGAATGCTTTTTGTAAGAACAATGTGATGGCCAGTAATAGCTTCTTGCAGCATATAACTTAGCTCGACATATTGTTTGCTAATACTAGTGTTACCTGCTGGTGTGTAAATTGCTAAGTGCTGCAGTCACTACTGCTCTAGTTAATGTAGCAGTGATAAAGCACTGCTAATGCTTTAATAGCCACAGTCTCTCCTGCTTACAGCCAGAGGTTAGCGCTGCAGCTCCTTAGAAGATTGCAATTGAATTCACACTACTAATGATGATTATGGCATCTTAATGCAGGTAATAAGAGGTTTGCTTATAGATGCTGTAAGAGGATATATTCACTACTACCTGGCAGAAGGACAGATCAGACGAGAGAGGTGGACTTTGGCTACATTTGCTTCAGTGGGAGTGATGGCAAATGCTTTATTCCCCACAGGGAGCTGGATCCAAGCTTTGGAGGATGATGTAATTTGATCTGCATACAAATATGTTCATAATCAGCAGGATGAATTGGTCTCGTCAGATTTAAAGTGCTCATACTTTTCTCCTTAACAGCCTCCTTTGAAGCTAATGTTAAAGTTAGCCATGTATGCGACACATTCTTTCACTTTTAAGTTCCTCTTAAATAGAAATATGGCCCAAATCCTGGAACAGCTGCAGTCTTGTGTGAAATAAGTCAGATATGTTTGCTACTGGAACATCAGGATTTTCAGCAGTGCTCAGCTGAACGATTCGGCTGGTTCACATTAGACTTTAATGTGCTCGATGGATTTTTTTTTTTGGTTGTATTTAATGCTGCTTGGTGGAGCATTATATCGTTGTGTAACTGGAGTGAAGATTGGACTATAAACTAATCCTTTAAGGCAGCTGAGCAGCATTTTTCCTGGACTTTGATCTTTTATAGGTTTGAATAAAAGAAGGCAGATAACAGGCTAAAAGACACAGAGATCCTTTAAGCATATTATGGGCAGTTTAACATGTCTGTAAACTTACTGTAAATATAATACCTCTCACACTGTGTCGACACATTCTTGATGCTGAATGAACTGCACATCGATGCACCCATTGTTGCCTTTAGGGGAAAACATGAATCCAAACTACGATGGTTTAGGTGTGGAAAATGCAGCGAGCTGGTCTGTCTTTCTCTCTGCTGAGCTTTGTGGTCCCATTTCACTTTTAAGGCTTAGAGGGAGCACTGAAACACTGCATGTTTCAATCGTTACCCACAGCGAATCCCCGTGTGGACCAGAAACTAACAACTTGCATCATCGTTCGCAAACACCTGTTGAAATAGCTTACCTGTGTTGTAAATAAGCGATCGGTACCATCATATTTACTGCTTGTTTTCAAGGTTTCCTCTGTGATAACGTTTCTTTCCTTTTGGGAGTGTATGTAAATGATGGACATGGCAAACTAACTGGTCATTGGGGCTTGAATGCGTTGCTAGGTTGCTGCCGATCCCTTCAGATATTTTCAGTCATATTTTGATGTGTTTTGTTGTTTTCATCACTTTTATTTGGTCTTTTTTTTTTTGTTTTCTTGAACTCCTACTTGAATGTTTGACCCTCATTGTTTGTTTGAGTGATTTTGGGAATTGTGGACGTTTTATAGGATTTTAAAGACCACACTTTGCTCAGTGGCTGGTATGGTTTTGGAGCTATTCTTCAGCTTCTTATTTGAGCCGTCAACGTCGTTTCCAGAGATGTGCTCACTTTGCTCTGAAGATTCAAATCCCAGACAAAGTGCTGATGAAGCAGGACAGCGTTCTGTGGAACTACCGGGATGTTTTCGTTTTGCTCAGTTTTTTCTTGTTAACTTGTAGAAAAGATTTTTTTTCCACAGCTTCTCTGCTGTAACCTGATGAACCACTACAACTGTCGGCCTAAAAGCTGCCGTTTCTGATACTTGATGTGGACTGAGCCGTGGCTCTTGTTTCTGTCTTGTGTATAAAATAATTACAGCAGTCGGAGGAAAAACAGCTTTGTGTATTCTGTAGCAATGAATTAGTAAAACTCTATTTTGAAAAATGACATAATTTTGAAATAAAAATAAGTGATGCAACAGAGTAACTTCAGCAGATAAAATGCCATTAACTGCTGAAAATGAATGATATTAAACTTACAAACCTACACAGGATGTTTTGAAAGGGAAGCCCACTGTGGAGGTGTTATATTATATTACGCAAGTGAAAATGTTTTCATTGGCTACTAAAGCAAAGAGTGGATTTACATGCGTTAACTCCTGATTAACAAATGATTCTGGAACAGTGTTGTGTTTGAATAACAGGGTTGATGGGAGACTGAGCAGTTCACTCGACGCTTCCTGTTTATTGTGAACTCGACAAATAAACATTCAGTGTTGCATCTTTTCTACACGTGTGCTTATTTTGACTTGCAACTTCTGTAGAGGAGAGCATGACTCATCAAGTTATTCATCAGTTTGCAAATTCCAAGCACTTTTTATTGAGCGCTAAATCACTGTGATTTTTATTTTCCACAATAATTAACAAAGGAAAGAACACTTTGGCTTTTCACAGCTCATCAGCTGCTCCTTTGTGTAGTAAGTTCAGGGTGGAGATTGAGATCTTTTGGAGGGAATCCCATCAAGAAGAGGGATCAATGGACTTCCCTGTTTTGCCCGGCCCCAGAGCTCACTGGAGGAAAACCTCTGCATTAAATTTTAGTGCATATTTGTAATAAATACCTTTTAATTAGGTTATTCCAAATAAACAAAATTTCATTATTCTGATCATGGTACAAAGTCAACCTATGAAGAGTTAAAAATGAAAACTAGTGTCTTTCAAATATTGTACGCTCAGACTGGATTTCATACAAGCAACAAATTTTTTACCCCTCAGCCATGAAAGGCTCATGTTGTCACTCCGCCGGTGAGGTGGGTGTGTGGGAGGCGTGGACACTTAAGTTTGTGATAAATTGCAAATGAGGCGTTTGAAATTAATACCATACATGTATCTACTAAAAAAAAAAAAAAAAAAACTCCAATGACTTCAAATGTCAGTGATGTCAGGTCAAGGTCAGAGGTCAGGTTTTCTGAAGATGCCAATGCGACGTCACATACATTCTGTCTGTGAAGTAGTCAGACTCGAACGTCAAGGAAGGTGGTAGGGAAGCAGACATTTCAGGTTTCCAAGGTGAGCAATTTATTTACAGTGAACTTAATTTAATGTAACTTAACAAAACTTCCTCCCCAAATAAACTCTATTAACAAACTGCAAATTAACATGGCTCTGGTAACACAGCTCACCTCTCCTGCATCTGGTAGAGACTGGCTTTAAATAGGGCCATCAATTTCCCTCCAATTGCCCAGCCAGTACCACTCACTCAACTGAGGCATCTAAAACTACACAGATGATCTAAAAACACAAAACCTCTACACACTTCTAACATGCACATTTACACAACTAAATGGCAGTATTAACGAAAGGAAAAACATTCAACAAATCCCTTTAAACCATAACACAAACAAAAGGAAGCATCTCTATGGAAAAAGAAACCCCTCCACTTGGTTTGACCTGCTGATGTCATATGTGACATCATCAGGACTTTAAAATGAGGAAATGCCAGGCAGGCGTTTCCTCACACCTGACCCTCATGAAGACTGAAAAGACAAGCAAAGTAAATATGAACAAATGACTTAATCTGTAACATAATAAAATATAAAGAAACATGTAACTGAGTATTTAGCTTAATTTGCAGAATGTTTGATTTGCCGGCAACAAAACGCTTACACAAACAAACCCGGGATAGTGAGTGAAGCAATGTTACTTGACAAATGGCAAAACATAGTAAATACATAGAAACGGAATAATGTGTACAATGTGCAAAAAAAAAAAAAAAAAAAGGTAAACACATATGGGACAAATGGAGAGCATTGCAACTGCTCCTCCACTTTGTCACACTGTCATCTACAGATCCGTATGCCCTAAAGTGCTTTTATGCTGATTGAGCCATGTTTATGATGCTAAAATTAAATTTTACTGAGTTGGTGCCGTGCAGCAGATTGGTTTAATTACAAATGGATAACTGATTTTACATGATTCAGTTAGATTTTATACATGTGAGACATATTAATCATCCCAGTTTACTTTGCATTTGTTTAACTCACTTAATGCTGCTGAGCAGCTTTTTCCAGAGGCTGAACAGGTCTGCTAACATTGTTGCCATTGTTATTTGTCAGTCTGTATATCCTCAGTTCTTTTCCTTGCCTCCCCTCCGGCCAGTCTGAGTCTCTCCCACCAAAGATAGGAGCAGAGGAGGTGAGGAAGGAGGTCAGTCAGCATCACTGTAGTGATGAGAGATGTTTACTTTGGAGCCTCATTTCAACGCGTGTCAGTTAAAAGAAGTGCGGCACCTGGTATCTCTCATTGTTCCTTTTGAAAAGTTTACCATTCTGTAAAATGGAACGATATCCTTTGGATTTTTGCCACACTTTCAAACGGTGAAGACCAGAAAGTTGGATCACCATCCTGATCTTTTTGCTTTTTGTTTCCCTCTATACAGCAAAGGTAACAACCACTACAGAAACATACACCTGTGTGTCTCTTCTGTCCTCCAGATATATTTTATGAAACGGCATTCTGTAAGATGGCAAACTGACATACTTATTTGGTCTCAAGATTCAGAAAAGAGAGAAGGCAGGGCTGAAAAAATAAAAAACCCAACCTGTGACATCACATAAATGGATGAACAGATTGGAGGTTGGAAATCGGTGTGCTTTTACCTTTAGTAGTTCTCATTCATTATTTGCTTCCTCCTGTTGCAGTTGTGCTCATGAGTGAAATAACATATGTGGGTAAGATATAGCTTTTACTGATTTGCACATTTGGGGTGATGCTGACCTGATTTTCACCAAAATGAATCTGAATATATAGAACAATCATGCATAATGGACCTTCCATGACCTTCCAAGCTATATAGTTTGTCTTCCATATTTCCAACTATATCCATAATCACATACTGTGTATGCTACCATTGTATATAGTATTATCTTACTATTTTTCATTGATTGTACTTAATTGTATTTTTGTATTTCCTTCATATCTGTACCTGAGCTGAGGTGACGCAAAAATTTCCCCGTTGTGGGATCAATAAAGTCTTATCTTATCTTACAAGTAAAAACAAATACACGCTTGTAAAGTTCCCTTCAGGAAGGACAAATAACAGGAAAGGACCCAAAAAACAACACAGAATAAAATAAAACATTTTGTGCTGTAATAATTAATTTAATTCTCCAATCAAACCTGCATCAATGAATTAATTTCAGAATTGATTTTTTTTTTACTGGGTTGATAAGATTTGGGACTGTAGGGGGCAGCAGTGCGTCTAAACCGGAAGAGGAGCAACGAAGAAAAGAGAACTGATGTGACGTAGTGTTTACGCTACACAGTGGATTCGCGAGGACGTGTAGGCTAACGGGGCTAATTTAGAGGGTTTTGCTTCAAAATTGGATGTTTCTCCGTGTAGTTTGGTGGCAGTTTCCGCATTTTCCATGGGCGCTCACGGAGTTTTGGGAAACGAGCCCGACTCCATAGACTACTCTGTGCACGAAGCGTGGAACGAGGCCACGAATGTCTACCTGCTGGTGATCCTGGTCAGCTTCGGCCTGCTCATGTACGCCAGAAAGTAAGGACGCGTTTCTTAACCTTACCTCATAACGACTGTAAATAACTGGTTTGGCAGGTTAACATGTTACAGGTCAAACCGTGTGCTCGTTGATGATGTTCCCCTAGTTGTTTGCGGATAACGAGCACAGACTGACGCTGTTTGTTTACGTACGCTTTAGAAACAAGAGGAAGATCATGCGCATCTTCACTCTGCCTCCCACCGCGGGCAGCAGCCCGGAGCCCAACTTCTACGACAGCCTGCAGAAGGTCCGCCTGCGACAGCAGCTGGAGATGTACTCTCTGGGTGAGGATGCATGTGGGCTGATGTGGATTGCAGTGAAACTCGATTTGACGCTACAGTACTGTGCAAAAGTCTTGACCCGCTTCTAATTTCCTCTTACTTTACCAGGAAGATGGGAAATAAGGGTCGGGTCTGGGTTTTCCCCTTTTCTTTTACATACTCTTCATACTTTTCTCTCCCTCTTCTACTTGTCAAGATTCAAGGACCCACTCCACACCACGCCGAGATACGCCATGTTTTCAGCTAACCTCTCTGTGGGAATCGCCTTGTTGTTGCAAAAATACTATTTTACGCCGACCACACTGTTATTTGTAACCTTTTTTTTTTTTTCAGCTAAAGAAATGAAAACAAGGATGCTCCTAACACAGATACAATTAAAATTTGGTTCTTTGCCAAGTGGAGTCATCCATGAGTAAGATGCCTTTTTATATGCTTGGATCATTCGTAGGTCAGTGTTAAGTCGCTTAACAAAAAAATGAATAAATAAATACACGATATGGTACAAAGACTGGACCAATGCAAGTGATGTCCAAGGAATAGTGTTTTAATTGGTCAAAACAACTTTAAGAAATTACAAGAAATTGTCTCCATTGAAGCAAAACGGTAGGTGGCTCAAGACTTTTGCACAGTACTGTAGATGCTGCCTTTATTGAACTAAAATAAGGTTGCACAGCAAGTCAGTGAATATTGTGTGGCAAAGCCTTTAACATTACACTGGGTTGTGCTTGCTGGTGAGGCTATGGCTGGACGAAGCCAGACGGAGGTTTGATATTGAGTTGTTGTTTTTTTTTTGTTGTTTTTTTTGTGTGTGTGTGTGTGTGTGTGTGTGTGTGTGTGTGACTGTTTTTCAGCCTTGGAGGTTTTGTTTTCCAGGTAAAACCTCTGCGATCATGCCTCCCCTACTTGTCTACAGTGAGCCTCTGTAGCACGTGCGTAATTCTAAAACACACCCCAGAGTTTAGATTCTATTGAGCTGAGCAGACTCATTTTATTGATTTATTGATTAGCATTCAAATATCTCACTGAATACAGAATAAAGATCTACCACAAAGCAAGAAAGCACGAGACAAGGCTAATCAAAAGGTATTGGCTGAATATGCTTATTACGCCAACCCTTTTAACAAAAGATCTTTCAGCATGCAGCTCATGTACAAAACAAAAACTTTCCACCTTAGATAAGTAACTATATTAAATTAAATGTCATTAATATAATCAAAGCAAAACAACCAAGAGTTTCAGTGTTATTATTTTGCTCTTTTCATTCTTGATTTATAATTTTTCTAATACTCTATTTTTAAACAACGAAAATAAACTGCACCTGTTCCACCAGTTAACTCCTCTAACAGAAACACTCTGCTTTATCTTTGTCCTTATGTTTTTTTTTTTTTTTGTTTTTTGTTTTTTTAAAGAAATCTGTTCCCCTTAAGTCGTATTTACCAAACAAAGAGCAAAAAAGTAACCTGAAATCACTGTAGTGTGAAACCAGATACTAACGTAGTCGAGCCTGTGTGTGCTGGCTCAGTGTGGGCTGCGTTAGATGGGGAAAAGTGGGGATTTTTTTTTTTTTAAACTGAGTTATCTGGTGGCTCTTTTGTGTAATGTTTTCCTTCACATTAATAAAGACATTAATTCAACATTTCAAAATGGTGCATAAAACATTCACAAGAGTGTGGAAAGCCTGCTGGACGACCTGTAGATCTTCTGCTTATTGTAGTAACACTCCGTCTGTCTCATGTCTCGCCTTCTAGCCAGGAAGTTTGAGCAGCAGCAGCAGCAGCAACAACATCAGCAGGGCCAGTCAGACAGTGTGCAGCTCTCCATGGAGTGAGAGCCCGTCTTCAAGCTTCTCCTGCCCGTGGATATGAAAGGACTGGGATGGTTGCAGAGTTTGTGTAAAAAGAATCTGCACCCATCCTTGCTGCTTCATTCACCGTCTGACGTTTCATTTGTGCACGTGGAGCTGCTCCACAGCTACAAAAAGCTGTGGATGCTTTTGTACAGCTGGCAGCTAGCAGGTGTGCTGTCTCACACAACAGTGACACTAAGCAGGTGTGACGAGCTAAAGCTGGAACTGCAGCGTTCGACACCGACACAGGCTGTACATGGTTCATCCCATTTCTTCTTTTTCCCCAGATGTGTGCAGAGAAAAGATTCTTAAATGTGAAGATGAAGGCACATAAACCTGAAGTTAGTAGTTAGATTATTTGTAAATGCATCATCTGGATCTCTGTGGGTTTTGTTTTGAAATAGCTGCTTCAGTTCACGTATATAAAGATTTTTCCTTCTAGCATTGAGCTTAAGACAGCACAGATTCACTGTGGAAAGTCCTGTTAAAAAAAAAAAAAAGTAACACGATTCTCGGGTCAAATGAGTCGTTTGTCTGAAACAGGCTGTTGGTACAGCTCCTCAGTTCATCCACTGAAATAAACTCTCTGCTAGCTTTCATCCGATTGGCTGCCCCTCATAAACTAAAAACAGCATGAGGATGGCGCTTTGGCGCTCACAGCCAGAGGTGTGATGTCATAAGAAAGAGAAAGGGCTCTTGAGGAATCCAGAAAGATTACCATATTAGGTGTGTCCCCTCTCTGACATCATACAGAGCCAAGAGTAGAAAAGCCTGCTTGAAAGTGTTTAAAGCAGCCTGAAGCTCTTTGTTTGAAATGGCTGCAGGTGAAAGCTTGTACGTAATACCAAGCTAATTGTTTTGAAACTGCAATAGGTCACCTTTAACTTTGTGGAACACCATTATGATTTTGTAGCTGATTTCACACAATCATCATTATAATAAAATGATTCTATGTTGATGGCTTAAAAGTGTGCAACGAGTTGGAATATTACTGCTGTGCTGACAGCTCTCAGTTTATAAAATAACACGTGTTGGTTATGTAGTATTCAGACTTTTTCTGTTGTAAAAGTTCAGATTTTGTAAGAAAATCCAGAGAAAAGACGTCTTAAAGGTCTCCAGAATGTTGTTTTATTTATAATGTAACACACTTGTCACATCTGTCAGCATATTTCAGCTGCTGACAGAATATTAAAAACACCACAGAGAAATTAAAAAAACAAAATAATGTGCTCTGAAAACGCAACTATATACAGAAAAAAGGCAGCCAGTCGGTAAACTGCAATAAAACAAACAGCCAGCGGATTCTGCATAGATGCAATAAAGTTCAAGTAGTAGCAGCAAGAAAGCATACAGCTCTTCTAAATGCGATGCGCTTTTGATTCCCTCAATGGCGCGGGCACACGTCCACGTCTTCAACGGGGAGCGTGGAGGCGTACTCAGACCCCCAGTCTCTGAGGAACAGCTCCTCTGCTTGGCTCTGCAGAGTCTGCTGGCCCGGTTTAACAGCAGAGCCCGTCTGGTTCACCACCAAGCCCACGCCAGCCGTGAACGCAAAGTAGTTTTCTGACCAGTTGGACGTCCCTGTGAAGAGAAGCAGTTTAACAAGCTGGACCACAGGAGACTCTGGGTGAGAGCTACAGTCTCCATTTATCGAATGCTTTTCTATACTTTCTGTCACACGTACACAAGTTTAAAACAATGTGATCAGACAGTTTTTTACTCTTAGATCTGTATGTTGTGACAGAGATTGGAAATACCTAATATGGTCATTTTAGAAGCCCCGCCCACCTGGTGTTTAAACCGTGGAGGATGGCTTTACAAGGAGAGCAGCTAAAACAATTAGAGGATGAAGCGCTGCACTAAGACTCAATATGTGATGAACAGTGTTGAGTAAGTAACTTTAAATTAGTAACTTAGTTACATTACTAGTTACTTCTATCAAAAGTAACTCAGTTACTTCAAGTTACTTTCCCTAGTAACTAGTTACTAGGGAAAGTAACTTTGGTTTAACTCAGAATTCTCTTGTTAATGTGTTGCTTCCGTAACTGGATACCCAGCCAGACTGCCAGTCTTCTAGCTTGCTTACTTGCCACAAGTGCACTGTGCCACCTACCAATAGAAAGGAAAAAAATAATGTGCACACTTCCATGAGAGAAATCCCACGCCTGATTCTATCCTAGCCATTCTATCCTCGCTTTTTACATCCAACACAAAAACTGCAGTCGTGGTGCTTTCGATTGTACTCAGAACTCGGAAATTCTGCCTTCTGAATAGGAAGATGTAGGTAACAACAGACTGCAGATGAGCTGCTTACAGAGCTGGACTGGGACAAAAAAAAATCGTCCCGGGGAATTTGACTAGAGACCGGCCCACCATTATAGGAAAAATCATAAAGCCTTTGAATGAAAATAAACACTGTTGTGACAGTGATGTACACTGTTCTGATGGTATATATGTATCAATCTATCAATCGTTTGTTGTAAGACTCAGATAATTATTTTTTTTAAAAGCTAGACATTTTAAATGAGAATAAGAAAAGAAAGTATTTCCTTGTGCCCCCCTTTCCCTTTTAATGCCCTACATGGACCCCAGGCAACACTTTGCTAGACCCGCCCCTGCACAGTTACCAGCTGTCAGCTACTTAGAAAAGGATCCTGGGGTTATTTGTCTCTCAGAAACAGTTCATAACTTCCCTTCAACTCATTCATGTCACCTAAAAGGTAAACCTGTTTCTCCATCACAGCTCTGATGTGATTCAGTAAGGACATCTCCTGGTTTCATCTTCATGTTTCCCTCTCACCACATAACCAAACCATATCATGACCAGCAGCTTTACAGCTGTGGCTCCAGCAAACATCAGCTGATACTAGAAATTAATATTAAATAAATTCTAACAACAGCTGATCAAGCTTAAAAGTGCTGCTGTTGTTTAGGGCGACATCCGCTGGTTTCCTCTTTCTGGCGCAAAGTGGGCGATAAATAAACAAGAGACAAAAGCCGATCAGCTGATCATTGATCAATTTCATGATTGAAGTAGAAACAGGAGAGGGAGGGTGAGAGAATGAGAGAAGAAGAGGCAGCTGTGCAGCGTAAAGACAGAATAAATCCAGCTTTGTGTCTTTTTCATTGTAGCTGAAGTCCGGGACAAACTGTTCCTTTTCACCTCAATATGAAACGCGTAATATTTTCTCTGAATACGAGACGATTCCGTTTTTTACAGGACGGTTGGCAACTCTAATAATTAACCTTATGAACAAAATAAAGTTCAACATCAGTAACATAGCACCACCCATGACGGAGCTGTATAGAAACTCCGTCATGCTAGCTAGCACGCAGTACGAAAAAGTCAGCATAACAAAAATAAACTCAACCTAAACTTGGTTCATATCTGACCCAGATGGACTGCAGGTCATAACTTCTTACCTGAAGTTCAGTTCACCTGACACTCTCGGACCAGCGGCCGCTTCGGGTCTCTCCTCTTGCCTCCCCTTTCCTTCATCCACCTGCTGCCCTCCACCACTTGCTAATGTTATTGAATCTGTGGAAACTCCGCGATAGCCACCACACGAAGTAACGAGTAACGACCCTATCTAAATCCCAGTAACGCGTTCCTGGTTTTGGCATAATAACTAGTTACTGTGCTCGTTACCACAATAATAACGTAGTTACTGTAACGCGTTACTTAATAACGCGTTAGTCCCAACACTGGTGATGAATGCAAAGCTACTTTTGGAAAGTTCAAGAACAGAAACAGAGCTGAAATTGAGTATAATCGTTCCACTTTACAGACATTACCTACTAAATGTTAAAAGCTGGACACCTTATGCTGTTAAATTTTGCCTTTCACAGTTCAAAGGAGCTAAAAAGTGTTAAAATGTAGCCAGTGCTGGCAGCATACCTATATAGACCACTCTGTCTGTAACCATGTACTTGGCATGGTTGACTCGTGCAAAGGGAATCTTCTTCTGCTCTGCTGTTGAAGGCACTGTAAAGATTTTCTACAGATCATACAAAAAACGTTGCTTTAGAATCCGCCATGTCATCGGTGACTTAAAACGTTTCATGAAAAGAAAAATCAAATCTTCAAACGTACCACGTCAATGTCGCACGTCAGTGGATGCCTCCTGAGCACCTGCAGGGACTGCAGGAAGATGAACATGTCAGGAGAAGAATGCTCCCAGCAGCTGACCAGCAGTTGGACTCGCACGCCTCTGGTGCACGCCGCAGCACGCAGGGCCGTGTCGATGGCGGGCCAGAACCTGAAAATGAGAGACCAGGACATACTTTAAAGCTCTACAGCTTCCACAAGACACATCAGCACTTTTACTGTTTGATGCAGGCAGGTAGAAGCAGAACGAGCAAATTTCTTCCTCCTGAAATGCTCTCTGAGCGTGTGTACTTGATCTTAATGAGAGGCTGCTTTGTAAGCCAATCTTTTACCTTTTTAGTAAGTCGACATAACATTTTTTAACAGCATAACAGTAATTTCTGATTGTGTCTTGCATTAAGGTTGACTGACTTAAGAATCGCTATTAAATGACATGAACAGTGCAGCTGTGTGAGTGGAGTGTACCTGAGTGGCTCCGTGAACTGAGACAGTGGAAGGAAGTCCATGACAGAGATGTAAACGAATCCCTGAGCATCGTTGATGACAGACAGAATAGTGGACAGATCGTCAGAGCGGCCACGGGCTGAGATTTGTGGAGGGGCGCTCTGCAGAAAACAGACACAGCAGAAGCAATGATGATCAACAGAGCCAACACAGGAGGAAGAAAAGCCTGTGACAGCTGAGTGATGTCCTTATCTTGAGATTGGAATGGTGCAAAAGCAGTTTCAGACAAACATACAAATGTTGTTTTTTAGCTTTACACCAAAACATATTCAGGGCATAGTTACATTATGAAGATGAATTTATTTCAGGGGGCTAAACCAAAGTAAAAGTCCCAGAGTGCAATTGGTGTTTCTGTGAACCCACAACATGCAGCTAAAGGAGCTCTGGATACAAGAGCTCTATGAAACCTACACTTTTTTTTACATTCTTACAAAAAAAATAGTGCCCTGGTGATTGCAGACTCCTTTTTCATGGTAAAGAAAACCCGAAAGCACATCAGTCTTAGAGGGGTAAGCACAGAAGTAAGCATATCATTATCCAAGTCGAACATAAGAGGAATCTTGCAGAGAGTTCAGTACACCATGCAAACCAGCTATCGTAACAAAGACAGAAAGGGGAGATTAGACACAAACATCTACAAAAATCTGAACGAGCCCCAGAAATCCTGGTCCAGCATTCTCTGGACGAGGGAAGCTCAGATTAGGGCTGGGCCATATTATACCGTTCACGGTAATACCGGTATAATGTTAGGCAACGATAGGAAAATGAAATATCGCGATAGAATATGAGTAAAACGCGCATGCGCAGTGCCTTTGTTTTCATACGCACATGGCCGATTGTTGAGTGAAACAGATGAACCAGAATTGGTTTGTAAAAATGGTGCAACTTCAGTGATGTGGAACTGGTTTGGTGTTTGTCCGTCAGATACACAACAAAGCACATTTTTTTGCAGAACATGCAAGCGGCCGTCGTTATTGTTGTATTTGTCGGACTAAGATGCTCTTAAATCTGGGAGTAATCTGGGTCCTAAACTCAGTAAACTTCAGGTCAAACAAACACTGCAGCATCACTGAGAGTTAACTGTCTAAATTCTTTCATCTTTAATAAAACGATCAGCATTGCTGCTTTACCAGGTGTAACAATTCAGTTTAACTTCCAGGCATCCATGAAAACAAAAGTTATTACATTTAACGGAGTTAGAAGTTAGCAGGAAGCTAGCGGAAGTTAGCTCGCTAGTTTCGCTAGTTACCTAAGCATGATATAGCATGTTCTGACTGAGAGATTTCTGAAAAAATTCAAACGTACAACTCTGCTATCACTTCCAACATAAATGAAGGCAGGAAACTAAACAGCAGTGACGTTTGTAGGGTTACTGAAGTTGGGCTAGCTGGTATATAATGATGTGCTACGTGATCGCTAGCGACACAGCTATGTTAGCATAACATAAACAGTGAAGCTGGAGGACGAACACTAAGGTTCCTCATGGTTAGAGACAAATGCAATCGCATGGCAGGATGCTGTAAACGGACCAAACGTCAGTCAGGAGAACAACTGAGATAATCCATCCACAATACAAGGCTAGTCATTAATATACTGCAACAACATGGGAATAGAGCAGCTGCCAGAGAATTCAACATCAATGAATCAATGGTACAGAAGTGGAGGAAGCAAGAAGAATGAGTTTAATAAAGTTTGATTTATCTAACTGCTTTGTTTAGCTCAATGTGCCTTATGGTCCAAAAAATACGTACTGCACACTACAGTTTAATGTTGCAAAGCACCTCTTTTTAACTTCAGTGGATATTATACATGGTTATGCTCAGGATATGTCAGCCCATTTCTACTGGAAATGCCTTTTGGTTAAACTTTCAGCAAGGAATTTGCATTTGCACTGTTACATTTTTATAAAGCTTTAATGTACATAAAAACCAGCTTCTTGTTTAAGTGAAAATTAATGGAAGGTTGTCTTTTTGCGCTAGTAATGTTGTGGAGTATTTTGTCTCGCATCAATTATATCGTCAGTTATATCGTTATCGCAAATTTTCAAATGTATATCGTGATAAATATTTTTGGCCATATCACCCTGCTCTAGCTCAGATCAGCCTGCAACCGAAGGACAAAAGAAAAGAAACTGGAAGAGAAGATAAAACCACAGAGAAGGCTTGGAATGGTTTATGATCTGAAGTATGATGGCATGAACAGGGATGGCTTCCCGTGGCACTGGGCCACTAATGTGTATTCATGATGTAAAAGAAGGCAGTTAAAGACACACCATCTGTACAGATTTAGAAAAGAACAGCAAATTAAAATAATAATGAACAAAGATGTTGGTTTTAATGTTTCTCTCACTGACTAAAAGACTCCAAACAAACCACAGACAGCAGCTGTCTGTCTTTTTTGTTTATTCCTGATCAAATGTTAGGATATTCCCATTCGTTCAGTGTTGGGAATAAATCTGTTTGTCATTGAGCATTTAGTATGATGACGTAACATAGACTCAGCTGCCTGTGTCTATAAAACAAATAGCAATCGATGCAACACAGTTCCTGTAAAATGACAGCAGAACTCAAAAGGATTCCTCCTGAAAGGATACTCACAGAGAGGTAGACCTGAGCAGGGACCCCGTTGAACTTCAGATGCAGGGGCTTCTGGGAACTCGACAGGGCAGAGAGGCGAGCGGGCCAGTACGGAGGCAGGGAACCGTTTATCACACCGCCGATGCTCCAATACACCCCAAAGATCCGAAAGGCATCCTGAGCCAGGCAGCTGCAGTCCTCCACTGACAGACCCACCTCCTTCACCTTTGTTCAAGAGAGTCCACAGTCTGCATTAGCTCTGACACAGCACAGCCACTGTGCTAGTATGCACGATGTGTGGGCTGATACAGGGATGTAATTACTTCTTCTAAAGGGAAATGTATCATTTTCAGGTTTTAAAGCTGGACTCTGTATTTTTATTCATGGACTCCAGTAAAGCAGCTTTGCACAGTTCATGCTGGGCTTTGGTGTAGCTGCTCTTTTAGGGCCTCTCCCAGTTTACGTCTAACTGGCTGCCCCTCACCAACAGAGGGTTTAAATCAGCAGCTGAGCGGGGCTTCTGTGCCCATTGACAGAGCTGACCATATTAGAAATATTTCTTCTCTATGACAGCACAGAGGAAACAAAAACCATGAGACATCAGTCCTGCACTCTGTTGACACTAATGTACTTAAGCTGGGACGGATCTGTCTCCCTGCCCCACTTAAAAATGTTGTGTGGAGACTTCTTACTTGACATTACCCGACTAAAAACAGGGGGATTAGTGAGGATATCCATCTCTTATACAACCTATATATAATAGTTTAGGAGTTTGCACCATACCTGGCTTAGAGAGCGCCAGTCCATGTTAGCACTGCCCACATAGAAGTGCTTTTGGTCAACCACCCACAGCTTGGTGTGGACGATGCCTCCAGTAACGGCTTTGAGGTCCACCTCTCTGACCTCTGCACCTGCAACGGAAAAACAAAATAGCATGGGAAATTAATGCTGAAATTCCTTAAACGTCCTATTCTGAAACACAAACCTGGCACTCTTACCTGTCCCAGCCAGGTCGGCTGTGTCGTGATTTGACTGTTGGGGGGCGTTGACAGCGATCTGGAGCTTTACACCTTTGGATTCAAGTTTCATCAGCTGCTCAAAGACCTTTCTTCCCTGAGAATCATGCGAGGCCATTAGCTCAGAGGCTTAAAGCTTCAGGTACAACCATCTGATGTGCCGCATTGTGAGACCTGAGTGTGCAGGTGGTTGTGCTCACCTGAGAGTCTGAGGATTCGTGCGAGCCCAGATCGCTGTCCCGCAGTGTGAAATAAAAAGCGGCGATGTGGACTGAGCTGTTGGCTCTGTCCAGCAGGTGCAGCCAGCTGTCTGCGATGCTCTTTCTGGACGAGGGGGAAGACTGGTAGAGACCGACAGGAATGCTTTCCACCAGGTGCACTCTGAACAACAAGGACCACATTCAGCAGTACATTAGTTAATCCTGACAGGTGAATATAATATTTCTGACATAAATAACTCAAAAATATCCAGTTGCTGATATCATTTACCGACAGTCAGTGCTACAGGGCTCTGGTAACAATCCAAAGCCCTCCAGCCAGTGCAGCTCCAGCTGAGCCGTGAGCTGGGACACGGACATGGGAAGCCCGTAGTGCCACACGTGGTGAGAGAACCCTCCGAGAAGCAGCAAGGTGGTGCTCAGGAAGCAGAAGAGGGTAAAACTGGGACATCCTGACCTCTGAAGGATGATAAGGGGAGAATTTATACACTCCAACAGGCTACATCACACTCACAGCTTAAGCATAGCATAGCATACTGTGATGCATACCAAAGCTGCTACTGCAGGGAGTGGTAGAATTCTGAAGAATTCCTAAATATGCCTCAGCTGAGACGATCAAGGAAACAGACGCCAGTGGAAGCTCTCAGTCTCAAACAGTGACATAACTCACCTTGGCTGACTTGGTTGCTTTCACTTTAGCGGGCGTCTTTGGTGCTGCAGCAGCGTCTGAGTCGGGATCTGCTTTTTTCTCTTCGAGCTTTGGGAACTTTGACTGGCTTATGAGTGGTTTACGATCCTCCTTCACTTCCTCTGATCTCTCACCAGCCAACTCATCCTCACATTCAGCTTCTGATGAAGATATACTGTCCCTCAAACCAGCTGTGTTCAGTGGCTCTGTCTCCCATGGAGGTTCTTCGTCCATTATAGCTTCCACTTGGCTGTCCTCAGGTGCTTGAAAGATCTCTGCAGACTTTTCAGAGTCTCCAGATGGAGTGAGGAGAATCCTGTCTTTAACTGCGGGGTCGTACGTCTCCGCTGGCTCCTCCCAGGGTATCTTGCTGGGGAAGCTCTCGCGTGGCAGATGTGTTGTAGGCCCATCTGGGGTGGTTTCTGAGGTTTTGCTCTTGACTTGCTCTGATCTGAGAGCAGGCCGGGGGCTTGCAGTCAGAAGAGGGGAGTGAACAGGTTGAGCAGCAATCAGAGGGCCGTGAGCTGTCGCAAGAGCCACTTCTGTCCTGCTGAATGTAGAAGGAGCCTCGAAGCCAATTTTGGGGGTGTGGAACAATGGCGCGGGGAGCGCTGTTTCTCTGGGATCAGGCGGCTTGGACTTTGAAGTTTCCAGACTTCCAAGTTTCTCAGGAGGCTGAGCATGGACTGGAGTGTCCTTTCTGGGAACCGGCAGCTCCGTGCTCTGACTGGCTCCAGCGGGTCGCTTCTGGAAAGTTGGGATTCTGGAGACTGGTTTCCCACCTTTGCGGTTCATGTCTTCTTTCTCCTCGAGGTCTTTTTTCAAACTCTTTTCGTCAGCTTGGAGACGGTCCAGCACAACACTGCAATCCTTCAGATCCTGAGGAAGATGAAATATCTGTTATAAATCTGTGTAATCATGTAGCACACACACGCACACACACACACACACACACACACACACACACACACGAAGCAGGGATTCTGAATAGCTTCATGGCACACACCAAAGGAAACGTAACACCTACGGCTATCTAAAAAGCTAGCAGTGAATCACTGAGAGACTTTTCCAGTCTTAGTCTTCCTGCTCCCGCTGGCTCCCGTCAACATCAAAGCTCCCACACTGACTAGCTACACCCATTTAAAGCAGCTCTCCTGACTGGTGCGTGGCTGCTGTTGACTTGTTAATATTTGTTTACCTGCATGACACGAGCCTTACCGTGGCTACAGCATTGTTTGACCTGATATTCTCATGGCAGTCAGTGCTCAACATTAGCCTTGCTCTGCTCCACCTCTGCCTGCTCATTTTCATAAATACACTGACAGCCCAGTGGTCCAAAAGTGGGCGTGGCCACTCTACAGGTCACATTTTATGGATGCTACATTAACTTGCCAGTAAAATATATAGCAGTGCCCCCTACAAACAAACAAACACTTAGATACGTACCTGCGTTTCCAAACATACTTCATATTACACCCGTCAGCCACAACATTGAAACCCCTGCACTGATTTTAATGGGTCACTTCATTGCACTGGGTCATTGCATTAATGTAAACGATACTTTGATACACTGTTGAAAGCCAAGCACATTTGCAAAACATGTTCAGGAACAGCCGCCAGGCTCCCCAGATCTACACTTCCAGAAAGATCCTCACTTATTAAAGACAATGAAGACAATGTCAAACCATATATGCATTCCCGTATAGTAAGTGAGACCTGGTGCTAAAGTGACCCAGCTGTAGTTAATCAGTGTCACCCATTTCATGAAAACTGGCACATTATGAAACAAAACAACCTCCCCAAACTGTTGAGAACAGAAACTGTAAAACAATCACGCCTGGAAGAACGTTTCTGTCTTAAACAAACAGCAATTTGTCTCCTCCCTTTTATCAAAAGAGCTGACGATGCACAAGTGGTAAAGACACGTTTTTAAAATGTGCTGCTGGCATCAGCATCATCATGCATTTTAATGATAATAATAATAATAAATTTTATTTATGAGCGCCTTTCAAGTCACCCAAGGACACTTTACAATAGGATAAAACACTTAGTAAAACATTGGCAGAATAAGAACAATAAAATAAAGCACAAGATAAAATGAACAAACAGTGGATTCACAGTGAATATGCAGATTTGAACAGATGAGTTTTGTTCTGCTAATCCAGTTTAGGGTCACAGTTGGGTAGGAGCCAATCCCAACTGTGAAAGGGTGAGAGACAGGGTACACCCTGGACTGGTTGCCAGTCTATGTGGCAAGGCTCACACACAGAGACAGAACAGATTTGCACTCATATTTGCAACTACGGCCAATTAACCCAACATGCATGTCCGAGTATCCAGAGAGACCCCAGGCTTCAGCTTTTGCAGATATATTTGAACCCAGCAAGTTTCATGTTTTACAGTTGCCTTTATTTTAATTACAGAAATACTCTACTATTCTGCAATATTCATTTACTTTAAATTCAACTGTATTCATATAATCATCACAGCAACAGTCACCTCAAGGTGCATTATACTGGGGTCTTCTCTCTACAATAATACAGGGAGAACCCCAACAATTAGTCGACCCCCTATGAGCAAGCACTTGGCAACAGTGGGAAGGAAAAACTCCCTTTTAACAGGATGAAAATTCCAGCAGACCCAGGCTCAGGGAGGGGCAGCTTCTCTGGTTGGTGGTAAGGGGAAAAAGACGAGACAATAGGCATGCTGCTGAAGAGAGCCAGAGACTAATAATAACTAAAGATTAAATGCAGAATGGTTTATAAACACAGGTTGAGTGAAGAAAAAACACTTGGTGCACCGTGGCCCCCAGCAGCGGACGCCCATTGCAGTGTAACTAAGGGAGGGTTCGGGGGTCACCTGATCCAGGCATAACTATTAGCTTTATCAGAGGGAATGTTTTATAGAGTTTTAAGGAACCACAAGAATGCCAGCTGTCTGAGAACAAAGTGCTCTTTTGGGGTGATATGAGATATTTAAGAGAGAGATGAAAATAGATATAAACCAGTATTGATTGTGACTATTCAATCTTCTGTTTATTACTAAATAAGCAACAGCTCTCTTCTCTGCCAGCAGGGCAAAGGAGGTTAAGACATTTCCGCACTGGCCTGCCAGTATTTCCCGGAAGCGGTTTTATGCAGCTGCAATGACACAAAGCAGGATATTTATACTGCAGGGCTGTGCAAATAGGAGCTCTGCCACACCCAGGAGGCCTCACAGGTGGCTCTGCTTTGCTCCCTCCCCCCACATCATGCGTGCACAGAACAATATCTGAAAGTGAGAGAAAGGGGGGTGTTTGTAGGTGAATTATAGCCTACCGTCAGATCTGCCTCCTCAGCAGCTTCCTCCTCCAGCTCAGCCTCACGTCTCTCCATCTCCTCCTGGAGCAGGACAAGCTCAGAGTCTGACTCGTCTGACTCCTGACAGGAGATATCGGTAACACCGTTAACGTTAACAAGCGATGGAATAAAGCACTAGTTGCTGCGTGCACTCTGCATTAAGTGTGTTAACCATTAAAGTAACAGAAAAGGGGAAGGAAATAATATGAAAGGTATTTTTTTGTTATTAACCACATATAAACATCCTAAGCTAGTTAAAAAAACTTACCATGATTAGAGACCTTTAACTAAGTTTTGGCTCGCACGCGGAGTTAGCTAAAACAATGCTAGCCGCTTAAGCAAATATTTATTGCGGTAAAAAAAAAAAAAACTAAAGCAGTAAAGTTGGATGACTTAAGAGCAGTACGGCCTCTTTATAATCCTCGCTTAAGTATTCTACACGTATTAGCCAACTAACGTCTTCGCCGTTGACGTTAGCCAGTGAGCTACGTGGCCCACGATGAAGTTTGCAGCAGCGGAGGAAGAGGAGGCGGAAAGGAAAGGCTGAGTAATAGAAATCCCACCTCGTACGTAGCTCTCTCCTGCCTGCTCCTGGAGCTTCTCCTGGCTGTCGGTGTCGACGTCGGCAACTGTACCTCGCCGGGGCGGAGGGACTTTCTGGATCGCAGTACCATGGGCATCCTGGAGCACTTTTTTTTTTTTTTTAATAATGCAGCACCTTCGTGACTCGAGGCTTAACGGACGCTGCGGAGCGTTAACAGCGGGCTCGTTTGTCTGCGGTGCCGAGGAGAGCTCAGCGACACACCCGCTAAAGCTACGCTTCAGTTGATTTTTTGGGATATACTCACATTTATTAAAAACAAATCGATTGGGTCGTGTAAACAATCTTTAAATTGATTTGAATGCACCTACCTTCACGCCATACGTAAACAACAAATTGAAAAAACCGCGATTTCCTGTCTTCGCTGATTGGCGGTTGAAATCAAAACTGTGGCTCCTCCCACAAGTCTTGACTCACGTCACACAATGCGGAAACCAAAAAGGGATTACCGTCGTCGGCTGCACATCCCAGGAGTCCTTGCTCGCGAAAGGTAAGCGCTGTCTTTGTTGTTAATAAATTATTGCGGGTGTCTTGCGTGTTTTATGGTTCTAATGAGGAAGCAGACGGCCTCTGACCGCTGGCAGTAGCAACACTTCACATTAGCGCTGGCTCACAGTTACTTTCAGTTAGCCTGGCTGTGGCTGAAGACCCTGAGCGGAACAGCCGGTTGTTTATGCTTTTGTAAAGCTCAAAGGAACCTCAAGAGCATAAAAGCAAATCAATTACATAACGGAAGTGTGACAGAATGTGGCCGATTGTTGCTGTTACTGTGTTATGCTGCTTTAATGTTCTGCTGTTATCATTAATAACAACTGCATGACTGATTGAAAAGATATAGTTTTGTTGAAATCGGATTCGATTTTTCTTTCGAGGTTAGATATTTTATATCACAGTACTACAATATGAATCAAAGGCTTGGACACTACTGACCACACAGGCCACTACTTGGTCGACTGATCTACTTTGCAGTATGTTGTTCTGAAAACCGAGGAAAAAATCATCTTCCCATTGAACTTTTTTGTGTTTTTCTGCCTCTTTGAAGCTAAAATAGAAAGAAAGTGTGCTTTATTGGTCCCCGTGGGGAAAATCCCTCTCTGCATTTAACCCATTCACTCAGTGAAGCAGTGGGCAGCCACTGGGCGCCCGGGGAGCAGTGTGTAGGGACGGTACCTTGCTCAGGGGTACCTCAGGGTAGTTGTTCAGGGGAATCGAACCCCCGACCTTCCGATCATGGGGCCACCACTCTACTTACTGAGCTATCCCTGCCCTGTAGGCAGGAAAACACATGAGATATTAATGGAAAGCCCAGGATGTCCTCTATTAAGTACATCAGGACTTAGTAGGGTAGCTCAAATAATCAAAAGATGTAGACCAAAAACAAATGTCTATTACAGAGGACATAAATGAATAAGCTAGTTCTCAGGAGGATATATTTATTTCTTTTTCCTCGTAATGATTTCTGTTACAAGCACAGTAGTTGTAAACGTGCCTGCATGTCACCTGAGGCAAGTGATTTGGAGAGGGCCTGTTATCACATGAGAACGCTGCGTGTGATAACATGCAGTGTTCTCATCATTCTTCTTGATCAAACAGCCCACACAAAAGGATGGAGGTGTATTTTAGGCCACTGTCCTACTGTGTGAAGGGATATGATCAAGGTACACAGGGGTGACACTGAGGATAGGTTCTCTGATCACATTTGTGTTATCAAGATTGTTTTTTTCCCCATCTTCTAACTTCTTGTTTTTTCATTCAGGTCTCATGTAATCCCCTCTGACAGAGAAGATAAGCTTTGGTTCTCTAATGATGATGATGATGACAATGCCAGCTATTTAATCACATCAGTAGTCCAATGGAAGCCCCAGTTACAGCCACCCCTCCTGCCAACTCCTCCAATTCGCCATCCCCGGCCCCCCTGCGTCCTGCTGTCGCCCCCTCGGTCCAGCTTAGCTTTACCATCCTCTACACCACTTTGTACGCCGGGCTCTTTGTGGTGGTGTACGTGCAGCTGTGGCTCCTCTACATCTATGGACACAAGCGATGGAGCTACCAGAGCGGCTTCCTGTACCTCTGTCTGCTGTGGGCTGCCCTTCGCACCACCTTGTTCTCTTTTTACTTCCATGATGCCCTGCAAGCCAACCACCTCCCCGTTGCAGTGTTCTGGCTCCTCTACTGCTTCCCCGTTTGCCTGCAGTTTTTCACTCTCAGCCTCATTAACCTGTACTTCACTCAGGTAAGGTTGAAGGGATGTGGATGGGGAAACGTTCTTAAAAATCTTGTGTCATTTAGAAAATGTTGCTCAGAATGTAAAAAGAGTTGCTCTGGTACAGCCGTGGTGATAAAAGCACAAATAAAACTAGTCAGAGGAAAACACAAGAGCCCCTTACAGTGGATCATGTGTCCTCAGCTACAGCGCCACATTTTTTTTCCAACAATATCTTTATTATTTTTTACATTTTAATGACTTGCAAACAGTCCAACATTCTAAATACTACATGAACATACACTCCTCTCAGACAGCAAAAAGAAAGCAACAAAGTCGTCAGATTTGTCACTCCGTTAAAGGCCTAAATTTGTCATTATCCCAAATCAAATGTCATTGCCCTCAGTCCTCGTCCTCCTCAGATAATACAAATCCTTCTACAAAATTTACAAATGGTCTCCACACCTTCTCAAAAACATCCAATTTCCTTTTCAGTATACATGTTATCCGCTCCAATGGCAAAGCCACCATCATTTGTTTTATCCACTGTGTGATACTCGCTTCCCTTGTTTTTTTCCATTTTAGTGTGATTAATCTTTTTGCTTGTAACAAACCCATATCAATAAACATTCTGTCACTTTTTGTGTACCTCATGTTTTCTGGGTACAATCCCAGAATAAGGAAGCCAGGATCCAAAACAACCTCTTTGGATAATATTTGTTTGATAGTTTGTGTTACTGCAGCCCAAAAGGATCCTATCTTCCTGCAATCCCAAATACAATGCCAAAAGTTACCTTTATCTTCATTACATTTATTATAAGTGTCTGGAATATTAGAGTTGTACTTATTTAATTTTTCCGGAGTAACATATATTCGCATTAACCATTTGTATTGCAACAACCTTAGTCTAGAATTAATAGTTTGTTTATGAGCTTTTGCGCAAACCAATGCCCATTGTTCCGTGGATATGTCCTTCTTTAAATCATTTTTCCAGGCGTTCAACCTTCCCAACGAATTGTCAGATGTTTTGGACCTAATCAATTTATATATTTCTGATATTGCCCCTTTTTTTGAACTGCTTTTGCTAATTATGTCTTCCAATTCTGATTTTGGTGGTTTGGTGCAGGTATTATTTTGATTTGCTCGAATGTAACTTCTAATTTGGAGATATTTGAAAAATTGCTTTCTATCTATATTATATTTATGTCTAAGCATATCAAAGGAAATATCTTGAGAATCTGTTGCATACAAATCTTGGATTTTTTGTAGTCCTTTAATTGACCATTGTCTAAAAACTTTATCCTCTCTTCCTGGTCTGAAATCCTGGTTTCCCCACATCGGTGTAAACTGTGACAATACAACAGGTTCCTTCTTATATCTTTTTACACCATACAACACTTGGACCATGTTCTTTACCATTGGATTTTTTGCCTTTTTAATCAAGTTTATTGCTGTGTCTGAGAAAAAATATAAAGGTAAAGGTGGATACATCTGTCCACTATCTCTGTTATTTCTTTAGAAAGTCTTTCATAGTCATTTTCCACGATCTCACTTAATTTGGGCGAAATCATTATTCCTAAGTACATAAAGTCCTTTACTGTCTTAAAATGAGATGTTACTATGGGTGGGTTTTTCCTTTCTTCTTCATTTAGTAATAAAACGGATGATTTAGATTTGTTAATGACATACCTGATATTTGACCAAACTCCCCTATCAATCTAAGCAGAGCAGGTATAGATTCTGTTATTTTAGAGAGATATACTATTACATCGTCTGCGTACAACGAAATCCTATGTTCTACTTCATTTACCATAATTCCTGTCAATGATAAACTCGAACGTACGGCTATAGCTAATATAAACAACAGTGGGCTTATCGGTGAGCCTTGTGGACATCCCCGTTTCACCCTTATTAGTTTAGAGATATTTTTGTTTGTCAAGATTTCAGCAGTTGGATTTGAGTGTAATAATTGTATCCATCTTCGAAACACATCTCCATAACCAAATCTAGTCAGAACATCAAAAAGATAAGGCCACTCGACCCTATTGAATGCTTTTTCAGCATCCAGTGAGAGTAAGGCCCTCTCTGAAGAATTGTTTAGTCCGTTTATAATGTTAAAGACTTTTCTTACATTATGTAGACCTTGGCGCCCCAATATGAAACCGTTTTGATCTCTTTGAATTACTGAGGGGAGAATATCTTGCAGACGTGTTGCTAATATTTTACCTAACACCTTAAAATCAGAATTAAGTAAGCTTATCGGCCTCAAATTTTCACATTCATTACTCGGTTTTCCTGGTTTAGGTAACAAAATGATTAGTGATCCTGTTACTGATTTAGGGAGACTTCCTTTGCTTAATGATTCCTGATACATTTCCAATAGCGGTTTCATTAATTTACTTTTAAATTTTTTATAAAAATCAATTGGGAATCCATCTGGTCCAGCTTTTTTACCTGATCTCATATTGTTAATTGCCCTGCTTATTTCCTCTTCGATGATTTCTGCATCTAATTGTTGTTTTACATCGTCAGCGATAGTAGGAATATTTATTTTATCCAGAAACGCATTTCTGGAGTTTTGATCTGATCTATCCTGGGATTCATAAAGTTTTTCATAATAGTTTCTAAACTCCTTGTTTATTTCAGTCGGATCCATTATCATTTCCCCTTTGCTGTTTATAATCGACGTTATATTTTTCTGCACTTCCAATTGTTTAATTTGCCATGCCAATATTTTTCCAGGTTTCTCTCCTTGTTCATAAAAAGACTGATTTAATCTCAAAATGTTCGAAGCTGCTCTATCTCAGCGCCACATTTTTATTCTTGGTCTTTACATGATTCACAATTCAAAATAACCACTGTTCATTTTAAACTGGAGCCTGGTGCAGCCGTTCAAGTAATCTACTGTGAAACATGATGTTGTAGCTCCTTTCCCTTTCACGCAACTTCCTTCTAATTGATCGTATTAAAAAAAAGGCTAACAGCTCTTGTGACTATTATGCTCGTGCCACAGACTTCAAAGAAGTATAACAGGACTGACTACTCGGCTGTGTTACCTGCAGTTCTGCCCCCATCAGATCTTAATCAAGCCTGTTGTGTTTTGAGCAGGATGCATTCTTTGTGTCTTTATGTTTATGTGGGTGTCTTTGTGTCTTTGTGCAGGTATTAGTGAAAGTGAGAGAAGTGGACAGAGGGCTGTAAGTTTTACATCATTTTCCTGTTGTTAAATCTAGAAAAGCGCCTCGTTATGTTATTGTTATGAGCCCTAATCGTCCCGATTGGACCCCCTGTATGTATGTTCCTCAGGTGGGCAGCAAGGTGTTTGTACGGTGCGCTGAACGCCATCTTCTTCTGCGTCAACGTGGTGTGCGCTGCACTCGGGGAACGAACCAGCGATGGCGAGAGGGGAGAGCGCACCTGGAATCTAGTCCTGGTTCGAGTTGTGGTCAACGACTTGCTCTTCATCCTGGAAGCAGTGCTGCTGGCCTCCACGCTGTTGCTCCTGACCCGACACTCGCGGTCCGCCAGCATCCACCTGATCAGCAGGGTGTGTTCAACGTTGTTCCCCAGAGAGAAAAATAGGGATATGCTAATCTTGCACTCACTATTGACTTCACTGCACTGGAGTTTATACTCAACGAACGATGCATCTGCAGCTCAGATGTGTCTAGACAAGCTAGCTGTTTAAGAAAGGAAATCTCGTGGTATCTACTCAAAGTATGTCAGTATCAGCATCAAACATGAAGAAGTGGTACTGAGCCAGCCCTGATGAACCGAGCCAAGTTTAACAGCAGCACACGCATGATTAAACTCATGTTTAGTCCTGAGCTGCTTGGAAAAACAATGCGTGTCATGTCTCCAGTCTGAGAAGATCACGGGACTGACATCACTTTGACATCATCGGGGTTATCTCAGCTTGAGCTGCTACACTACATATCTCCAACAGATCGTTTTAGGTGTTGCGTTAAAGGCAGCGAGGCTCCTTTTTAGCTACACAAAAGACATTTCCTCAGGTGAGAGGTGAGACGTCTTCACGAGAGCCTACAAAGAAGTCCAGTTACCTTCAGCTCAAGTGCTTAAAACTACCAGAACCTGGATCACAGACAACCTGCACCAATGTCTGTAACAGATCTGTGTAATAAGCACTGAGATGCATTATGGGAACTGTAGGATCCAACATTACTTGAGTGATATAATGGATGAAAGCAATGTTGAGCATAGCCAGAAAAAAAATGTGATGCTGGACACAGAAAAGCCAGGATACTACCATAAAGAGCGATGGGGATGTCTGTATTTTGACAGTACTCCAGGCTAACTTTGTTTTTATTTTTTAACCTGACCAGGGGACCACAGTGTGGCGTACAGCAGCACTGGGAGGAGCAGTGATCTTCCTGTTTGCCAGCAGAGCCTGCTACAACCTGACCGTCCTGTTTCTGTCCCAGAAGTATCGAGTGGAGTCCTTTAACTATGATTGGTATAATGTCTCTGACCAGGTAAGGATCCAGTACCAAAGCCTTCATGTCTGCTTAACAACTTTGGACAATTAAGGTGCCCCTAAAGAGCACTTTCTGCACTTACTTGTTTTAAGGCGGACTTGGAGAGTGAACTCGGCGACAGGGACTACCTGGTCTTCGGTGCCATTCTCTTCATGTGGGAGCTGCTTCCAACTGGCCTCCTCATCCTTATCTTCAGAGTTCGCCGGCCTGCTCAAGAGGTAAATCTAGTGGATGTGAAAGTAATGTCCCGAACTAAAAATCTACTAATGACACCTGAGACTGTATTAAATACAATTATTTACTGCTTTATTACTCAAAAAAATAGTGCAAAATCACAACAGCAGTCGCCTCAAGGTGCTTTATATTGGAAGGTAAAGACCCTACAGTAATATAGAGAAACCGCCAACAATCATATGACCCCCTGTGAGCAAGAACTTGGCAACAGTGGGAAGGAAAAACTCCCTTTTAACAGGAAGAACCCTCTGGTAGACCGGGCTCAGAGTGGCAGCCATCTGCTGTGACCGGTTGGGTTCAAAAGTGGGAGACAGAACAGAAGACACGCTGTGGAAGAGATCCAGAGATTAATTATAACTAATGCTCTTCCTCCCATTCTACTTTTAAGTAACCACAGAACCTAAAAGTAAGCCCGCAGACTGAGAGCGAAGTGCTCTAATGGGGTGATATGGTACACTGAGGTTTTTAAGATAACATAGGGCCCGATTATTCAAGACCTTGTGTGTAGGGAAAAGGATTTTTAATTCGAAACATTATTTCATCTCATTCTCACAGAACAGCATCATGGCTATAAACAACAGGGTCCTGCCTCGGCCGTACTTCTTTGACGACCCTCAAGGCAGCGATGAGGACATACCCGCTCCATGGGCCAATGGTTCAAATTCAAACATAAGGTACAAGCACCACAAAATCTGATACACGCAGGTCATTACCTTAAAGCTGATCACAGGGTTTCAGAAGTGTGAGAAGAGCTCTCATCTTCTTCTTTTCTTGCTTTTCCCCCACAGCTGGTACGGATCAGAGACCGCGCCGCTCCTATTTGCCAACAATCCTCCAGACCAGAACCACCAGCACCACACTCTGTATTCCACTCCTCAAAACTGACCCCCCCCCCCCCTCCCTGAGTTCTTGTTTCCTAGATGACATTTAACTCAAAGACAAGCCGCTCTCTCTCCTAGACACACTTACAGCCAGTAGTCCCTCACTGTGTGAGCAAATTTGCACTGAAAAGTCTCAGGAAATCATCACCAAACAGTGAATATGCACCTTCTATTTTTCTAAAGAGACTGTATTTAAAAAGTTCTTCCTCATTTAAAGGGAACAAGCTATGTAGAAACAGACCAAACTGACTTAAACTGGCCAGTACTGCTCTCTCATGAAGATCATACTGAGCTACAGCCACAGGTTGACTTCACACACATGCCATTGTTCAATTTTGGAGAGACCCTTGCCATTTCCAAAGAAGAGGATGGCACACGCGGCCTCATTTGCATTCCTGTTGGTGTGATGTCGATGCTAAGTTCAGTGAAGTTAAACAGCGACTTTTTTTTTTTTACAGGCTCACATGTGATCGTTTGTCTTGTAGACAGACTGTTTCTTTTTGGTGTTTGCAGCTAAGTACTGTTTTAAGACCAGGGATGTCCTTGGCCTGTACACTGCTGCTGGTATAGTTTTCTTTCATCTTTTTTAAAGGCCAGTGTTTGCTCCCATGTCTGTAAAAAGTTGCATCGTTTAAATATTTCTAAGTTGACTGAAGTCCTTATTGGATCTCTAAGTTTAACTTATTTTATAACTGTGGGTCTACCTGTAATTAGAGTTGGAAATCAAACGCGACTCACCCTTTGCGACTTTTATGCAAAAAAACCAACTTCCTCATAGTCTGTCACTCACCTGTGGTTTGGACTTATCCACGTGACAGGTATGTACTGTCCATGCTACAGACCAATAACAACATCAGAATAAACCTGCTGGGCATGTTGCTGAGCAGAAAATCTATGTGGTAGAAATTCTGTATCTACAGTGGTGCTGTTATGCATTTTAGCCCTGTTACTGTGAAGGGTATGTGACTCGCTCTTTGAAATTCAGGACTCCTTTTGTCTTTTATGTAATTGTTGACTGATAAAAAATAATAATCTAAAAAGACTCACTGTGCCACATGCATTACTTAGTGCTTCAGTGTAAGGGTCCGCAACTGCTTTGGGGTTTTCATCACAAATATCAAGTGCACTAAGTCTGAAAACATGACCAACACCTAACTAAAGATGCATGTTAAATAATTCTTCCATTAATTATCTGGATGAATATTGACCATGGACTGTATGAAAAAGAAAACAAAGCTGCAGATGAGTTTGGAAAGTGGAGTCAGCATTAAAGTGTTTTAAAACCTGCATTCTTTTTAATGGCCAGCAGGGGGCGATGACAATGGCTGTCAAAAAGATGTTCTGAAGTCTTGGAAAATGGCCCTCTGATCATTTTTGGGCTCAGTGACTAGTTTCAGCTAATAGACTAAAACATGAAATTAATTTAGTAAATTATTGGTCCTAGTAGTAGAGCTGGATGGATCAATACTTTATTTCTAGAGTCCCAGAACCTCGAGTAATGTCACTGACATGTGTCATCATGGCATGATGGGTTGCTGTTTTAAAAAATGTTATAATCTTATTCCCTTAATAAATGGAACCATTTGACCTGCACTGGAGCAGACTGGGTTTGCAATGATGCAGATGTTTCCCAGTACAAAGTAAAACCAGGGTTAACCCCAAATTTATCTGGATAAGCCAAAATTCTGCTTTGTAGTGCAGGCCTCTGGTTTCAAACCACCAAGACGTGAAACCAAACGCTTCAAGCAGCACTTTACAAGCTGATGTGTGATAGTACAGCAGCCATCTTTCGTATACAGTCTGTGCCTAACATCTATAGATAATGACTGGACACAATACCAGTGTTGTTAAACCTTCAGTCACTGTTATATCGTACATGGTGGGAAAAGAATAAATGCCTGACAAGAGTTTGCAGTTGTACAACACACCAACTGCACATAAAGGACAAGTGAACCTTAAGATGCAGTGCTGACATCCGAGTTTTTCCTCAATGATTCTGGCTAATGCCCGACTTTCAGATACCAGAAACACGAAAACATTTTAGCCTGATTGAACTCAGCGTTAAAAGAAATGTTGTGCAGTAGTTCTGTCTAGGGATGGGTACCGGTATCCGGTGCCATGATGGCACCGGTTCTGACATAAACGGCAGTAACCAGACCGAAAAGCAGCGCACATTTCGGTGCTTTTTTTTTCCTGAGCTGTGATACACTTTAGATTCTAGCCAATCATTTTACGTTTCCGAGGATAGTAGGCGGGTCCAGGTACGTACGTTCTTTTAGAGCAGAGCTACAGATTAAAAATGCCCAAGGCAAAGCGGTCAAAAGTCTGGCTGTACTTCACAGCAAAAGATGCAAACTCAGCAGCCTGTAACAAGTGCTTTAAGCTGATACTGTGATACTGTCAAAGGAGGTAACACCTCAAATCCGATGAAACACGTGGCGACGCATAACGTTTTTTTAAAAGCCGAGAAATGCTTGCTGCAAGACCTCACACCAAGCACATCTACTGTGGGTGTGATGCCTGTTATCGACCCGGAGTTAGCAACATCCCCCAAAAACCCGAAGAGTAGAGTCCTGGGCCCGTATCCCTAAAGAATCTTTGTGCAAAAAGTGGCTCCTAGCGGCCAAATTCTAAGAAAATTCTCAGAGTCATGACGTTTTCTTAGAATTTCCCCTAAAAGTGACACGACAATCCCAGTTAATATAAAAGCTATTCCTCAAGATTCCTAGCGCTTAAAAGGGCTCCTAAGGCGAGATCTGCTAAGAGCAGGGAAGAGGACTTTTAGTGGCTTAGGAGTTCCCCTAAGCAGCTGCACAAAATGGCCAACAGAAGAGGCAGGAGAGATGTCCTGCAAACACTGGATGACAGGGAATTATTGAGATGCTACAGATTGGATCGTGCAGGAATCATGCTTGTGGTGGATCTCCTTAGAGATGCAATTACTTCACCAACTCGACGCCACAACGCTATTACACCGGAGACGAAAGTAATCACAACCCCGAGGTATTTGGCAACCGGGAAAATGCAACAATGCAGCAGTGATGACTTGGGTCTGCAATCACAGACATTGCTAAAAGCTGAGCCGTGTTACCCTCGTTAAGACCACACTGGACTTGTAACGTTGTGATTTCTACTTCATTAAGGACAGCCTCTTGAGATAGGCCATCTTGTTTTCAACGGGGTCCATATGGGAGTGAAAGTACAAAATATGCCAGCTAGGATATTAATATGAGCAAATAAGACACGAATCATTATTTGAACAGGGTGTAATGAGTTTAAGTTTTCACATATTTTAGATTCTAATGGCTATAACCCCTACAGCTTACTATTCATTTTCCAGATATTTTCTTGAATGTGAAATATTATTTACAATTACAGTCAGCATAAGATTAGAGTATATAATATGTTTATTGATTTGAGGGTACATCCTTTGCTCATTATCACCAAAAGCTCATTTCCATCAAACTTGTAGGATCAACCAATCACGGCTTTTGAAATGATGACTCATACCTAGCAACGGGGTCAACCACACCTCCTCACTAAGATAGGATTTTCCATCCATTCCTTGCTCAGAGTTCACTGAAAATGTTCTGGAATCACTTCTAAGCTAAAACTCCTGGCAAGGAATTTTTAGGTTAAGTTAGGAGCTCTCTGAGAGGATTCTCAGAATCTTTAGGGATACGGGCCCTGGCCCCTAGCAGTGTTGCCAACTTAGCGACTTTTTCGCTAAAAAAAAAAAAAAAAAAGTGTCGCTTTTTTGCTAAAGCGACTTTTTTGCTAAAAAAAAAAAAAGTCGCTAAAAAAAAAAAAGAGTGAAAGCGCTTATCTCTTTTACTCTCAACAAGCAGCGGGTGCTGTAACACAGTCAGTTCTTCTTTTACTCTTATGCTGTTTTGTGGATCACAAGGTTTAAAACTACTTATAAACACACACACACAAAGTAACTCCACCAGAGTGCCTATTTCGGGTCACTTGTCGGTCCAAGCCCGGATAAAGGAGCAGGGTTGGAATTGTGACATTAAGAAAAAACAATAATTGCTAAAAGAAATTTAATTTGTAGTTCTAAATAAACTCTAAATGCATTTAGGACGTTTTTTTACTCACTTTATGTCTCTTCCACGATGTTATTTCTCTCTCCAACAACATAGGTTACAATTAGATTAGCATGACCAATTATGCAAATTAGGCGATGACGTCATTTAGCGACTTCTAGCGACTTTTAGGACAGCCAATAGCGATTGAGGAGTTGGCAACACTGGCCCCTAGCCCTGCCAGTGTAACAGAAATGATGACGGATGATGACGGCAGCAGCAGCCGTTCTTCTCTGCGTGAGTAGGCTAACCACGTTATTACATTAATGCATGTAAGGTGAACTAGCAAACATCATCATAGCTACATGCGGCTGTCTTCTTGTTTGATGGCAGATACTCCCTTCACCCTGGCCAAAAAGGCTAAAATGACCAAAGAAAAAGTGGAAAACAGTTAAACATGAGAGGTTTTTGGACAAAGTTTGATTTTTTCCCCCCCATTGTTTAAGCACTGCTTCCAGCCAAGAGTGATGCCATATATGTCCCAAAAGCTGCAGAAAAGGCTAACATTGTTATCTTTTTACATAAAAAAAACAAAAGCAAAAAAAACAACAACACCTGAACATGAGAGGTTTTAGGACCAATTTTGTGTTCTCCATTCTTTAAGCACCGGTTCGAGCACCGTTTAAGCACCAGCACCGTTTCAAAAGTACCGGTTTGGCACCGGTATTGGATAAAACCTAAACGATACCCATCCCTAGTTCTGTCAATCTTTATTACTTAAGTGTAGCAAATGAGAGACGCTGGAATCAAATGCTAAAGGTGCTCACTCATAAAGACGTGATGTCATTTAGATCAGCATTAAGTTTTAATTAAACACCCCAATCTCTAGCTCAGAGGCAACAATGACGCACTTAAACAGAAACCCTGATGAGAGGTGCTCACACTCACTGAGCTTCACTGTAACAATCCCACCTCTATGACAACAGTTTGCAAACAACTTCTGTACCGCTGCAATTTCAGTCAGTTTATTCTGCATTATGTACATATCATCCTATTAAAACTTTATACAGTATGTACACATTCAAATAAATCAGTATGTTACAGTGTCTGCAGTGGTAACGTGTTGAGAATGCAGGAAACAGAAGAATGATGCATGTTAAATGAAAAGACAGCAGAGGAAGCTGATTGGTTTCATTTGATTTGAATTCACTGGATTGGTTGATGATCCATGTCCTCTGTAACACATCGATGAGGAGCGCGGGACCTAATGTCAGACGAATTAAAATAGGAAGTTCAAGCAAAGACGTCACTGACAGTAAAACTACCAAACACAAACCCAGCATGGCCTCTCCCACACTGATCAACCACAGCTTGGTTTGAAAGGACATTTCTTCTTCTGTCTCAGTAAGCTGACAAATGCCTGCAGTACAACTACTGCAGCAGTCCCTGATGATGCAAATCAAAACAAACAAAAAGCAGGTGCTATTGCTTTCTGACGCAGAAACAGTCCACAAGGATTTTCTGACAGTCCAGCTCGACACAGTTAGAAACCTGAACCTGTGGAAGAAAGCTAATGGAGAACCAAAGCAACTGAACACCAGCTCAGAGTTCCTGTTGGTCCAGAGTGATATGTCTGAGTCGGGACAAGTGGATCAGTTGTCTGGAGGAGGAGAGGGAGGCGATGACGACGACGATGGTGTTGTCTCTAGCTTACGAAGGCGGCGGCGTCTCAGCTCAGCAGCATTTGGCTCTCCATCCTCTCCGTCCTCCACTCCTTCGTCCATCTTCTCTTTTCTTTCAGTGGAGTCAGCGGACTGAGAGGAAAGCGTTGCCCCGTTCACCTGATCGGCTGGAAACAGAATCGTCACGGTTACTTTACTTCTCTCCACTGTTAAATCCTATGAAAAACAAGACTTGAAAGGCGATAACCAGTTCCTTACAGAGGGACGAGTCCCTGTCCGTGCTGGGACTCTCTGTGTTACTGCCAGCTGTGGAAGATGAGGCAGTGCGATTCGTCCCGCTGGCTTCTCCAGTGCTGCCAGCCCGAGGAGGACTGGAGAAATCAGCAGAGGCACAAACGGTCAAACAAGCAATAAGCTCAAAATTCTATGTAGGAAACAGCATAGAGGACCAAACCTGGCACATCACTGTATCTCTTGAAGCACTGAACTGAGTTAAATAGTTACAGATTCCTCATATCTAATCAAAAGTAAGAGAATCTATCCATTACGTGAGTGTTGCGACGGTGCTGAGGTAGTGGTGGATGTTGAGCATGGCAGCGTCTAGCAAGGTGTGGATGTTTTGAAGACACTGGAGTCGGGCCTCAAGGCCCCGCCGACCCTCTGCCTCCAGCTCCCTCAGCTCCTCTTCTGACAGCCGAGACAAGGAGGGAGGGGGAGGAGGCATCGAGGACACTGTAGGAGAGAAGACAAAATAAACTGAACTGTAACAGCACTGACACGCTAACAAACACGCTTAACCAAGAGCTGCCAGAGCTTTGGGACACATTTGCAGACACTCAGTTAAATTCAAGATGTTCCTACAGCCGTCGTGGCCAAAACATTTGAGAATGACACAAATATTGGTTTTCACAAGACCTCTACAATTCACCCTGGCATGCTCTCAACCCATTCTTTCATAATCAGTGCTTGGAGTTTATCACAATTTTTGTTGTGTTTGTCCACCCACCTCTTGAGGACTGACGACAAGTTCTCAATTGGATTAAGGCCTGGGAGCCACTTAGTTATTACTTTGGCCTTATGACGCATTGAGCCCACTTCCTTGGGTGAGAAGCAGCCCCACAGATGAATTGTCTCAGGATGCTTTACTGTTGGCATGAGACAGTAAAGCGGACAATCCTTTTTCCAGATGCCCCAAACAATCAGAAAGGGGCTTCATCAGAGAAAATGACTTTACCCCAGTCCTCAGCAGTCCACTCGCTGTACTTTTTGCAGAATATCAGTTTGTCCCTGATGGTTATTTTGGAGAAAAGTGGCTTCTTTGCTGCCATCCTCCAAGTCTTCGCCTCACTGTGTGTGCAGATGCACTCACACCTGTCTGCTGCCATTCCTGAGCAAGCTCAGCACTGGTGGCACCACCGATCCTGCAGCTGGATCATCTTTAGGAGACATCCTGGCACTTGCTGGACTTTCTTGGGCACCCTGAAGTATTCATGGTTGATTTAGGTGCGATCATACTAGCAACAGCATCCTTGCCTGTGAAGCCCTTTTTATGCAACACAATGATGGCTGCATGAGTTTCCTTGCAGGTAACCACGGTTAATAGGAAGAACAAAGATTTCACGCATCATGCTGCTTTAACACATCCAGTCTGCTATTCTGACTCAGTCATCATGACACAAAGATCTCCAGCCTTGTGTTCACCAACATTCTCACCTGAGTTAACAAGAAGATTATTGAAATGATCTCAGCAGGTCCTTTTATGGCAGTGATGAAATGCAGTGGAAACTGTTTTTGTTGGGATTAAGTTCATTTTCAAGGCAAAGGACTTTGCCCTTCATCTGATTACTCTTCATAACATTCTGGAGTATATGCAAATTGCCATCATAAAAACTGAAGCAGCAAACTTTGTGAAAACTAATATTTGTGTCATTCTCAGAACTGTAAGTATGGCGATGTATCCAGTTTGCATCATTTATTTACCCTGTAGCTTGAATAAAATGGTAAATGGCCTGTACTTGTATATCGCTTTTACTAGTCCCTAAGGCCCCCAAAGCGCTTTACACAACCAGTCACCCACCCATTCACACACTTGTGATGGAAAGCTACATTGTAGCCACAGCCACCCTGGGGCGCACTGACAGAGGCGCCCCAGAAGTTAAGAATGCTCATGAAAACTGATGCTTTACACAAAACTGCCAGAATCCAAATACATGTTTGAAAAGACAAAACAGTCAGGCTATGAGAGGTCTGACAGGACCGAGGCACCTTGGTGTGACAAATGAACCAACCTACCCAAAGTTTAGATCATAAGGAACAGAAAAGATGCGTTTGTGCAGAAAAAAAGTCACTCATACAGATATTATCATCGCCAGTATCCTTGAACAGCAGCCTGCTCAGGCAAAAACTCTAAATGTGAATTTAAGGATAGACCACAATATTTGGAAAAATGCTAACCCTTACCAAAGGGAGGAGGTGGTGGCATGGGGAGCCATGGTGCAGCAGGGAAGGGAGGAGGGGGGAAAGAGAATGGGAAGCCTGGCACTGCTGATCCTGGACCTGCTGCCGTAGCAGCAGAATCTGCAGTAGATGTTGTGGGCTGGGTGGTGCCTGAAGGGAAAAACAAAAGCAACAAAAGCCCAATCACTCAGAGGTGTCTCTTTCATTTTACATTCAGGAGCTACAGGAGGCATCCTTACTAGCTGTCTGAGTGGACTCTGTGCTGCTTTGTGGAGCATCAGTAGCACCTGGAGCTGGAGGTACAGCTGCTCCAGCAGGAGGAGGCACTGCAGGGAAGGGACCCCAGAAGGGGAAGATGCCGGGAGGAAACCCTGGTAACATGCCTAGAGCCACTGGAGAAAATACAAGGACAAAAGAACAGTTAAATTCTCACATAGTGGAATATTCCTATTGCATAAGCTGCTTTAAAACCACGTTCCCACTTCAGTTTACTTTTATCCAATGGCTGCTTTCAAGCTGGGAGAACCCACATTACTGATGCTCTGCAATATAATGTGGATGACCTTCATGTACCACTGAAAGCAACACAAACACGGGGGTTGCGATCACCTGGTCTTGTTTTTACTCTCACCATTTGGTGGTTGGCCTGCGGGGGCGTTTGCAGGGGCGTTGGCAGGGGCTGCCGGGGCTGGAGGCGGAGCTTGGGCTGGAGCCGGAGTCTGGTTGTTATTCGTAGCACGGAGTACGTCCATGCGGCAGGTGGGACAGGTCTGCTGTCTCTGGAACCAAGAGCGCAGGCAGCTGGAAGGAGGACAGGACAAAAACACAAACCTTTCAAACACAAAGTCATGTTCAGTCTGCCACACTCACTCCTTTTCTGTTTAAACGCAGGTCCTGTGTTTAATGCTGACCACCTCTGACATGGAACTGTTTGTTTTTCTTTGCAGGCTACAATCTTTCCTTGCTGATTCAGACCTTTTACCACAGAACTTACCTGGAGTGAAAAATGTGATTACAAGGCAATTTCTTGGCTCCAGTCACCATTTCTTCTCGACAGATGATGCAGACGTTGTCTGAGGCCTGCAGATCTTCAGGAGTAGCGTCGGGGTATCTGATCACAGACAGAAGAGAGAGGCGGAAGTGAACAATGTTTCTGGCCAGAGGACACATTAGTCACTCCATTATTCTGGGCCTTGATTTCACATCTACAAACCAGACGTGTACATACAGCGTATTCATGTTGCGGATGGCTCTCCGGGACATCACAGCATCTGTTACAGCTTTTTTGAACTGCCTGCAAGATACAAGAAAAGAGAAGCAATAATCACAACATATTCAGTAGTATACAAAAGAGTCTCATTATGAAAAATGTCATTTTAATTAAGGACAAAGCACTCAAGTCTCCTCTATTAGTTAACTTACTTATCTAGTTAGTTACTACAGTGGGGCAAAAAAGTATTTAGTCAGCCACCGATTGTGCAAGTTCCCCCACCTAAAATGATGACAGAGGTCAGTAATTTGCACCAGAGGTACACTTCAACTGTGAGAGACAGAATGTGAAAAAAAAAAAAAATCCATGAATCCACATGGTAGGATTTGTAAAGAATTTATTCGTAAATCAGGGTGGAAAATAAGTATTTGGTCAATAACAAAAATACAACTCAATACTTTGTAACATAACCTTTGTTGGCAATAACAGAGGTCAAACGTTTACTATAGGTCTTTACCAGGTTTGCACACACAGTAGCTGGTATTTTGGCCCATTCCTCCATGCAGATCTTCTCGAGAGCAGTGATGTTTTGGGGCTGTCGCCGAGCAACACGGACTTTCAACTCCCGCCACAGATTTTCTATGGGGTTGAGGTCTGGAGACTGGCTAGGCCACTCCAGGACTTTCAAATGCTTCTTACGGAGCCACTCCTTTGTTGCCCGGGCGGTGTGTTTTGGATCATTGTCATGTTGGAAGACCCAGCCTCGTTTCATCTTCAAAGTTCTCACTGATGGAAGGAGGTTTTGGCTCAAAATCTCACGATACATGGCCCCATTCATTCTGTCCTTAACACGGATCAGTCGTCCTGTCCCCTTGGCAGAAAAACAGCCCCATAGCATGATGTTTCCACCCCCATGCTTCACAGTAGGTATGGTGTTCTTGGGATGCAACTCAGTATTCTTCTTCCTCCAAACACGACGAGTTGAGTTTATACCAAAAAGTTCTACTTTGGTTTCATCTGACCACATGACATTCTCCCAATCCTCTGCTGTATCATCCATGTGCTCTCTGGCAAACTTCAGACGGGCCTGGACATGCACTGGCTTCAGCAGCGGAACACGTCTGGCACTGCGGGATTTGATTCCCTGCCGTTGTAGTGTGTTACTGATGGTGACCTTTGTTACTTTGGTCCCAGCTCTCTGCAGGTCATTCACCAGGTCCCCCCCGTGTGGTTCTGGGATCTTTGCTCACCGTTCTCATGATCATTTTGACCCCACGGGATGAGATCTTGCGTGGAGCCCCAGATCGAGGGAGATTATCAGTGGTCTTGTATGTCTTCCATTTTCTGATGATTGCTCCCACAGTTGATTTTTTCACACCAAGCTGCTTGCCTATTGTAGATTCACTCTTCCCAGTCTGGTGCAGGTCTACAATACTTTTCCTGGTGTCCTTCGAAAGCTCTTTGGTCTTGGCCATGGCGGAGTTTGGAGTCTGACTGTTTGAGGCTGTGGACAGGTGTCTTTTATACAGATGATGAGTTCAAACAGGTGCCATTCATACAGGTAACGAGTGGGGGACAGAAAAGCTTCTTACAGAAGACGTTACAGGTCTGTGAGAGCCAGAGATTTTCCTTGTTTGAGGTGACCAAATACTTATTTTCCACCCCAATTTACGAATAAATTCTTTACAAATCCTACCATGTGGATTCATGGATTTTTTTTTCACATTCTGTCTCTCACAGTTGAAGTGTACCTCTGGTGCAAATTACTGACCTCTGTCATCATTTTAAGTGGGGGAACTTGCACAATCGGTGGCTGACTAAATACTTTTTTGCCCCACTGTAGTTATCTAACTGGTTTCGATAAAGATATATCTTATACTGGGCTTTGGTGCTGCCCCTCATTTCCAAACGGTGGAGGCAGATGCTTCTCCCCGACTCTGGTTTTTCCTGAGGTTTCTTCCTGTTAAAAGGGAGTTTTTCATTCCCACTGTCACTGAGTGCTTGCTCAAAGGGGGTCATTTGATTGTTGGGGTTTTCCCTATATTACTATAGGGTCTTTACTTTGCAATATAAAGCATCTTGAGGCGACTGCTGTTGTGATTTGATGCGTTATTGAACTGAAATGAATAAAGCTCCCATCCTTTCACAGCAGCTTTCTTCTCAACTGCCCCTCACAGACAGGACTTTAGAACAGCAGGTGGGTGTGGCTGCTGTGAACACACCCTCTACCCTGATCTGGACACTAAATGACGACACAAGGGAAGGAAAAAAAGCCTCTTTTTTTGCTCTAAATGACTCGAGAATCAAAACCATATTTAACAAATTAGAATGTTATACAAATACAACATAAAATAAAAGCATCATGGGTCCTTTTAAATAAGCATTTTTCTTTTCTCAGGAATCATCTTTGTTGAACACGAAGGAGAAATTACACTTTGTCTCCACTCTAATAATTATTAGCACTGTAGGCAAATGTGCCGAACAGATATACATCTGGCTTTATTTCATTCATTCAAAAGGCTGAAATTAACGGTGACGACAGTCCTCGCAGTCCCATTTTTACAAAGATAACAGGACTAATGAAGCACAAGCAGGAATTCTGGCCACTCGTGATAATTTTTTCTTTCTAGTTTCTCTTTCTCCACATTTCCACTGCCTCTCTGGTGCTGCTCTTTTCTCCGGTAGCACAAAAACTTTAATGTTTTCCAATGAATTTAAACATAATGGGAGCTTTGAAGCCTAAGCTTCTTGCTCAGGGACACTTGTTGACACAGTCGTCCTTATTTGAAATTTTGGGCATGTTTAAAACAAATTTGGTCTAACATAAAAGTATATTTTCTGTAATTCAATAACTGTGTCTCATGTGTTTTAAATGACTAAATGAAAATCCTTAAACTGAACTGTGTATAAAGCCCAACACCACAGACCAATGGTAAAAACATCATGAAGATTTTGATCATAAGTAGTAAAGGAATCGCTCACCTCATAGCCAAATACATGGGCCGAATGGCAAACAGAGGGAAGGTGTGCACCTTTATCATGATGGTCATGAAAGCAATGTACAGGAACACTTTGACCACACCTGGAATAAAGATGTCAGATAACATTTAAGAACACCTGCCACCACAATCCCAGAACAATTTCAGCATTTCATACTTTGAACCCCAACTGAATACAGCACCTGTGAAGAGGTCAGTGTAAAGCATATAGACAGCCTTGTTATCCCAGGGGTTCTCACTCTGCAGGTCAATAGTATGCAGAAGATACTTGATAAAGGTTGTCAGGACCATGGTCAGCAGGATGGCATACTGAGAAGAACAAATGCAAACATTCGTTTTGGTTGTTATGTGCACGTATCAACCGATGAGTATCCATCATTTCCCCACATGAGCCAGCAGAAGGAAAGAGTGAGAGGTTCACAGCAACTGGTTCAAATCTAAAGAGCAGACGCATTTCACAGCAACCATTATGACACAGAGAAAAAACACTAATCCCATTTATTAAAGCTCTGATCCTTAATTGAACAGAATGTTTTAAATGTCAGTATAATACATGTGTTTACCTACTATTTCATATCAAAAATGGCTGCTGTGATTGTGAGATCCATCTATCTATCTATCTATCTATCTATCTATCTATCTATATATATGAGATTCAAACAGCCAAAGACGTGTCAGTCAAGCTAGCTTATTGTTTGCATGCACAACAGTTTCAATTCAGCTTCAGCTCACGACAAACCTCAAATCCAAACACAAGCTGGACCGAAGCGCCTCGGGTAATGATGCTGTGACAGGCATGGTTGACGAACAGGAAGTCCATGACGCCCAGCAGTCCCATGAGAGCTGCAGAAAGTAAAGGAGCACATATCAGTATTTTTCTAACCAGTTTCTCAGCTCGAAGTTTGCATGCAGACGGTTGGAAGTCTAAACAAAAATGATGTTGCAAAATTTGAATGTGTTGGATTTGATTAAGGAAACCTATCACGCTGACAGAGCCACAAACTGTCCGCTGTTCACTTACAACAGTTTGTAAATACAAATAAGTCATTAGCTTATACATATTCCCTTATTCCTAAAGAATTTCACTTTGCAATGATGCCACCTGCAGTTAAATCCACTTATTAATATCAAGGCATCCTATTACAACACCAAGACTAAGGCAGACTGCATGGCTTAAAGAGGTGGTCAGAGTAAATAAAAGTTTTTTTTGAGGCAAAAGCTCAGATACTAGAGGCTGATGAAAATTAATTAATTCAATTAGACAGTTTTTCCCCTGCTCTTGACTCTGCATGATGTCACAGAGAGCAGAAATCCCTACAGTCATCTGAGGCACAAAACTCTGGTTAACTGTGGCTGTGACACACAGCAACTCTAACCAGCCAATAAGAAAGCTGAATTAGGGATGAGGGGAAAGAAGCTAAACAGTTCGTTTGAGCACTAAAACATCATGAAGGTCAGTATATGATCAATTTTCTTTATGTTATACTTTAATATAATCTGAGACTAAATACATAGAGGTGGAAACGAACACAGCAGGTTTTTTGTAACAGACCAGCTTCCCTTGCAGTGTTCAGGAAACTGCTGTGGCTTGTTACTGTTAATCACTGTAATGTTCTGGCCTTACAAATAAACCAGTGCAGGTGGCCTGTAGTGCAAGTACAAACATTTGCATATAGTTTCACTTAGCTAAAGATTTATGACTTCAATTGGTGGAAGAGACAGAGTTGCCCAAAAGGAGAAATGAAAGACAAAAAGAAAGCCGGCACAGAAGTGAGGTATGAATGATATTCCACTGTGCTGATGTCTACTTACATAAAACCCTCATGTGAAAAACCCATGATATGTTGGGACTCCGCTCCATCTGACAGAAAAGGATTGAAAAGACCCGTTAGCACATGCAAAGCTAAATACACTCAAATGCTACATAAGATTCAGAGTATCGTATAAATCTGTATGCTTTACATTCTGCAACTTACAGGTCTTTTTGAAATGGCAGTTTTAATATAATTACAAGTCATCTAATTTACAACATGCTAAAGGCTCTTTATGTTTAATTTCTAATAAAATCATCAGTTATAAAATCTCCAATAACAATGACATCAATACTCCACACCCTTAACCACACACCATCTGTTCCACCTGGTGTCCCACACTTCCTTTCTACCTTTGAGCAATGTCCTGTACACAGATGCACTGGAGTGTGTTTTATGTGCATTGTGTGAGACAAGGAAGCGCTTTCTCATTCATCACTCACAAAGTCCACTCGATCCTCAGCCAGCCAGTGAAAGCACTTAAGGAACAGGAGGAGGGTAAAGAGGGCGACGAAGCGAGGAGAGAAATCATCCCTGAACACAGTGAAAGCCAGGCACGTCTCGGTCACAGCGTACCACGAGCGTTCGATGAGATGCTGGGGGTAGCCAGGAAAGAATGTTCAAATGCATATGAACAAAAGAGTCTCAGCAGTATTATAAAGACCGTGCAATAAATTCTAAATTAAATACGTCACGATGAATCAACTGAACGTAAAAGATATCTCTACCTCCATTTCTGCAGCTCTCAACTGACCAAAAAAGACCTTCCTCATAAACTTTCCCAGCAGAAACACAAGCACAAATGCCTGGATGTACAACACCTGATACCAGGAGAGAAAGGAAAATTTAAAGAATTTACAGAAAAAACAAAACAAAACATGGAACATTTGACTTCATTTCCAATCTTACCGCCATGCTGGGACTGCTCTTGGTGAGGTAAACTACAGTCGGGTAAAACTGGTGTTTGAGTAAATAAGCATGTGCCACAACGGCCCCAGTCAACGCCAGACTGGTGACAGTCACTAAGGCTGCTCGCACCATTTTGGCCTTGGATGCTGTGGAGGGAAAACAGATGGAGAAGGAATGGAAGAACAGGTTAATGCTTGTGAAAGTTGACAAATACACTAAAGCAGAACGCAAATAAAAGTGATATGCTTGGGGGGGAGGGGCGTCTTTATGCCATGTTCGTTTTACTTAGATAACGACTTTTAAAATAAAATGTATTAGGTAGACTTTATGAGGGTATATGGTCAAAAGGTTTTGGCACTCATAGTGAAATATAGTTGTGCTGTTAAACCAAAAAAATACAGAAACGTTTTATATTTAAACATCAATGATGCTTCCTTTTGAAGTTTTGAAGCTGACCACTACAATTATCAGGAATAACTTATAGTAAAGCTAGTTAAACAACAGCTACACTCCCTCTTCAGAAAAATCAAACAAAACCACGTATACAGATGCTAAGTAGCTTACTGTTTTTAAAGCTAATGGGCCAATGAAGTCTGAAAGCCGACTGACCTGCTAGGTTTTCAAGAAATATTAAATGCTAAAACCACAAATATAAAGAAGCTACACATTATCCAAATACCCGAAGATACGATTGTCTGGGTTAATAATGTTATCTGCTCCACAGACTGTCAAACAGTTAACTGTGTTAGTTAGCCAGTTTTAGCTAGCGTTAGCCTGCTAGCTGCTACCGTTGCAGCTGTCACTACTCTGCGGGACTCACCTACTCGATGTCTGTGGTAGACTTTCTCCTTAGTACCTTTGTCGGATGTATCCCTGCCTACTTGAACTGTATATTATGAGCAACTACTCCATTTCAGCTCTTTCACAACACCCTCCCTGTAATATTTATTATCCTCACCCCTTTCTGCCTGTATACGTGTTTATCTTTGGCTTGCTCACTAGAAGCCACCTCACATCCGGTTGGTAAAATTATTTTGACGCAAGACCAATTTGTGTGTCTCACGACATGCTTGTGTTCTTATGTCCGGTAATCGCTATAAAAAGCAGATAGAGGGACGCTTAATTTACAGTATTTAGTCACGACTTAATATTAGTGTTTGACCCCTATATCGCGTAACAGTGTTTGTAGGTGCGGTTTGTTTCACTCTACTGTATTGTTAAGCGACGCACCTTTTAGGATATTTACGGTAAATAGAAACGTGGACCAATAGGAAGTTGACTGGCTGATGCGTCATTGGTTAACGCTTCAGGTCTGGCGGTGAAAAACTGTAGAAAGGGCAACTTGCTATTCTGTAACCTCCTGTACTCATTGTGCCTATTTTTGTTTATTTATAAGCTCAGGTAGACACGTATACACACACACACACACATATAGGTGAAAAATATTTGTGCTATGTTGTTATTCAGAGCTGATTATAGATTTGAATAAAGCTTCCTGAAAGATTTATTGAAAAATTTCCTTTAACTTGAATTGTTTCTAAAGGTTCTGCGTGTACCTACCTCATGAATATGAAGGAATCCTGCATGCTGTCCTTATTGAGACATGCTGCATGAAATACAGAAATATCAACAAACATTTCAACATTTTTTAAGTTCTCCATTTCAGCCAACAAGTGCTTTAACCTCATGGAAAGCAAAAAGAATGCTATTCTTGTATAACAGATTTATTGACACTAAGCCGTACTGTAAACAGAAATAAGCTGTGGACTTTGTGTACTTAATCTTTCAGTCATTACAATTCACTGTCCTTTATGAGTTTACCACGGTGACAGTGTATTTTCACAACCCTTTACATCTAATAAAGGCTATTCAAAGCAATCAGCCATAGATAGAATGATTCCATGGAGAAAGCTGGATGGTGTGTCATCAGTTTTCATTATCAGAACAAACCACTGTGTACGGTGAATCCATCTGCTCACGTATGTTTTGACTGATTGTCGCCAATTTGCCAAGACCAGACGTAAGCACAGAACAATAAGCTATCGCTGTTATCAACTGGTAACTTAAAGACATTTTTGTTACCTGAAGTAAAAATAAAAACTTGACTTTAGAAAAAAAGAAAGAAATAGAAACAGTATTTTTACTTAAAACAAAAAGAAAAACAAGAGGAAAATAAAATAAAAATTCACAGGAAATGCCTTTGTCCAACACAAGCAGGAGATTGTTGCACACTGAGGTTATCGTCTCTATGCGACTGAGCCAAAAGTCAAAAATTTAAAAACAAAAACACTTAAAAGTACAAAACTAAAATTATTCCGTTACCAGACAACCCCTTTATTTCATTGAGCAAAGGAGGTCAAATTATTTATCAACATAATGCCTTGGTACCCACGCCAAACCCATCCAACATGCCTCCATAAAATTCATGAGTGCACAATATTGTTAATACAGTGAGTATGGAAAATACAGCCACTCTTACTTGAACACGAGAGTACAAACAAGAATCAATAATGATGGCGTCCACTTTCTGATTATATCATATACGACTACTTCTATTACGATAGATGTAACATTCACAATGTTGTTAGCTTATGGCATGTTAAACTTGTTCAGTGATTGATCTCCCATATCAAAAACTATCAGGTTGGCATACATAACTTTCTTAAAAGGCAGTAGCTCAGTGTTCAATTCTAGCAGTAGAGACTATAAAAAGAAAGCATGTTATATCTGAGTCTAATGGTAAACATAGTCATGTCTATATCTTTATTGTAAATATTTGACATTGAGACAACAATGTAAGAAAAGTGTTTTGTAAAATTTCAAATTGTCAGACACAAGGCAGAGTAGTGAAACAGTTCCGCTTCATTAAAAACTACACATATGGAGAAACAAAAAGTTATTCGTCAAACAATAAAACTTGATGCAAAAAAAAAATTAACATTTGACAGATTCAAGCTTGACAATAGAGCCCTCAGTTCTTGTAGGTATTGTAGCATTGTCAAGCAGTAGTGTGTCCATGTCGTCACTGCTACTTGGGCATATTCTCATCTTTCTCCAGGTATTTTCTTGCAACATTGATGCCATTTCAACAACTGGATGCTGGCTGCAGGTGCTGTTGAATTATTAGCCAATCCCTTCCCAAAGTAAGTGTAAACAGTTCAGCCATTAAGACTGTTTTAAATTAGAAATCATTGAGGGGTTTTGGGGGCGAGGGGGGTGATTTTCATAACGGGTCTCCCAGGCTCTCACAAGTCCAGTATTAGGACACAGAAGAGATTGGGTTGAGAGGAGAACCCATTTGTGTTAGCACTTTGTCTAGCCACTGAAGCGGCCCGTGCAGGTGCACTTCGATCCAGCAGGGGGTGCTGGTGACATCCTGTCGATGATACTCTGCTCCCCAGCCCTGTGGAGGGAAAACACAAAAAAAAAAAACTAAAGGTACACCATATTACACAATGACAGTGACTGATGATGTTTGCACTTATTAAATCAAGCAAAAGTGTGGCTGGTATTGTTTTCACCGTGTGTGTGTGTGTGTGTCTCATCATGACTAGAGAAATCTACTGTAACAGAAACTACCAAATAGGTGTACTTCTTGGAGTACTTTGGTAGGCTGTTTTTCTGACTTTCTTATAGCAAAAAGAAAGTCAGGTTTTGAAGTGCTTGTGGTCTGACTCACAATTAGTGAGGAATCAAGAAATTACCGAGAACGTCTTCATTCGACTTGTGTACAGCATGAAACCCTTACCTTGACAAAGCTCATCCTAATTGTACACATCTTGGTAAGCTCATAGACGGCCTCAAAGCCATGGTTAACCGACTGAGCCAGAAGTTGAGCAAACTCTTGGTTGTTGAAAATCTTCAGGCTACATCCACTGGGGATCTTGCACACAGTGGTAGGGTGGAAGCCGTGGTGGTAATTACAGTTACGACTCTGAACAAAAATGCTGGTGTCGCTGAGGCACTCTGCATACACCTCCCCTCCCACATAGTACAGGTGCACTCCTGGACAACAAACAAAAGTGTAAGAACATTTAATCACCATCATTTCCTTATTTCCTACTCTTACTGGGGTTATTAGTCATACCTTTGCCAATGTGTCTGCGGGTGTTCTCGATTGTGGAGTTGCGGTTGACGTTGGACAGCAGTCCGAGGCAGAAGCGGTTTTTGTTGTTTGAGGGGTCAGTGAAGCCATCCACGAGCACACTGGTGGATGAAGCGTGGTAAGCCTCTCCGACACGATTGTTAAGTTCATAGTAGACAATAGAGCACCAGTGACTGGGCTCCTCATACTCCACTGGCTGCACATCTGCAAACAATAGGTAAGATCAACAGATGTTGAACATGGATTTGAAATGAATTCAGACAATCCAGACAGTACACGACTGCGTGGTTAAATAAACGAGATTTATTAATTATTACGGTTAAAGAGGAAAAGTGTAACCAGGAGCAAAGCTCTGTTAACCCAACTCATGTAAAACTACATTCAATGAGGTTACCTCAACTAGCTCTAAAAGACCAGTCCTAACATATGGTCTACACCAACAGTCTGGTCAGAGATCATGCAAGTTTAAATAAATCCAAAGCTGTCACATCTTTCTTATTTCTGTAGTACAATGATGTGATGCTCCATAGAGGCTCTAATTTAGTCAACCTACATAGACTCACTCCCGACTTCAGCTCTCATAAACCAAATACTGCTGGTAGACATGAAGTGTAGCGATACTTGTGCTTCAGTAAAATGTTGTTATACAGAGATTTACAAGCACCAGGTAAATCTCAGTAATGTGTGAACTGTTTTTGGCAAGGGCCTGAAAAATGTCAAAGCCCTGCATATCAGCTTAAAAAGGTTGTCAAAACACCTTTTAAATGTGGGCACAGCAAAACACTGACAGAGTCAATAGTCCAAGTGATATTAAAACATCTTTTCCTAAATATAACCATGAATGTAACAGAGAGCTGCTTCGCACTTATCCAATAAGAGTGTTCTGTTAAATGAGTCAAAGGACTTGAAACTGTTATGTTTAGGTTTAAGCATAATAGCTTATAAATAGGGGGTCATGACAGCACATTGGACAAAACGTTTGATTTAGTAGAGTCGTACCGCAGCTGCCCAACCTCACATAACCCTCCTAGAGACTTATCTGGGTCTCAAACACGAGAACTTTCACACATTTGACAAATGGGTTAACTTAACCACTACAACTGAAAGATATAAACCAGGTTTAATGGAAGATTGTGTAAAAAGTGTCCCATAAACTAAAACGGAGACAGCACTACTTGGATTTGAAGAGAAAAAAAAAAATGAGGAAGAAACAAGACCTTTGTAAATTAAACTCTGTTCATAATTTAACAGCTAGTTAAAGAGGAAAGGAAACTTATACATGAAGCTGAGATATACCAACAGGTTTGGTATATTTTTGCTACTGTCAGTATAACTGTGAGCACATCTCACCACCTCTGGCAATGCTCTGCGGTACCAGGCTGCTGTTCGTTTCCATGGACTGGGGCTCCTGGCCGATCGGCTCATCAGGGGGCATGTAGGCTGGTGGTGGGGTGTCAGCTGAGACATTAAGAGAGACATTAGTGGGACCAGTTGCTGCTGCTGACAAATGTACTCTCTCTCTCTTACGCACACAAAATCCCCTTAGACACTCCTTAGAACAATCATGACAAGATCTGTACCCCGGAAATGGTGTCAGATTACACACATCCCTCATTTGCTAAGCCACATGCTAACCCATTCCCAACAGATGCAACATGAGCTTTTCAAGCCCTTAGTGAGGCATACAGGAAACAAAACATCTACTTAAAACTGCAACAAGGACATTTCAGTGGATCATGATGCTTGTCAGCATTCAAAAAGCCAACCAAAGCTTTGCAGGATAAATAACTTAAATCCTAAATTGCTGTTAAAAACAAAAAACAAACAATTTAAAAACAAAACAAAAACCACCCCTTTTTGCCAGACTGCCTTAAATCACTGGATGTGTCAGCAGATCTGGAGTGAAGCAGAGTCTAGACCAGTGGTTCTTAACCTTGTTGGAGGTACCGAACCCCACCAGTTTCATATGCGCATTCACTGAACCCCTCTTTAGTGAAAAATAAAATATGATTTTTTTCAAATTCAAGACATAGATATGTTTTTTATTGGTGCACAAAATGAGCGGTGCATGTCACGGTGGAGGGTCTGCCGAACCCCTGAGACCGACTCACCAAACCCCTAGGGTTCGATCGAACCCAGGTTAAGAACCACTGGTCTAGACTAAGAGCATCAGTGCTGGTGGATGGAACTGGATTCGCCTGGCTACATCATTTGTTTTTTCACCATACAACTGTAAACAGACTCCCCCCCCCCCCTCTTGCATTATGCAACTTGAAAAACAGAAATCCTGAGAGACCAGTGTTTATCAAAAGTCAGACATTTGTTGGCTACATGACAGTGACAATTCAGAAAAAACAATGGTTTGGCAACTTTCCCAGGGTTAGGTGGAGGAGTGTATTTGGTGTACCTGGGAGTTGGAATGGACTTGAGGGCCCCGAACTGGCAGGAGAGTTTGGATAAGTACCAGAGCTGGCTGGAGAAGGAGGATATGGAGAGTTGGGAGAAATGGAAAAAGAGCTGCCGCCACCTCCACCTCCTCCACTGCTGCCACCCCCATTGTGCGGCTGTTGGAAGGACTCTGGATAGGTGGCATTCAGGGGCATGTGTGGCTCGTTGTGGGTGAGGTTACGGAACTGTACCAGCAAGCTGTGCTGTGGGTTGAACTCGCTGTGCCGTGGTACCAGGACAGGAGGAAGCACTGGATGGAAGAAGAAAAATGAATTAAACAAGTGAGAAACTGCACACATGATGTATCACCATGTGGAATTCACAATTCATGAAAACTAAGTTTTTAAGGAGTAGGGCAAGCCCAAAACAATTAAAATTTACATGAAAATAATTAAAACCAGAAAGCAGCATAGATTAATCTTGTAGAGGCTGAAAATACCTAATGTGTAGAACACTGTATATGCTGAGATCGTTATTACAGTATTTTAATATGATTTTAATAATGCTACTATCAAAAATAACTGAAGGAATTCCAACCTGTATGTTGAAATAGAGATGACTGAACAACAACAGTGAGTCTTGAAATTTTATTTTTAGCTCTTGATACATAAGAACAAGATGTCCTTCACATCTAATTTTACCCTTAAAAAGGATTGAAGGTTTCCCTTTGCAAGATATTACTCTGACTTTAAGAGTCCAGGCTCCAAGGCTGAAATATAGTCTTCTCACCGACAAGTGATCTGCATCTTTGAACCGGTCAATACAGACCTTGCAATCCTGAACCAGTGTAGTATCAGAAAGCCTGTATCTTTAGGGTCATCCATGGGTGTGTAAGTGTATATGATGGGGTGTGGGAGAAAAGGGGGAAGGGGGGGTTAAGTGATGTGAAAGTGCTGGGAGTTTAGTCTGAGTGGTTTATGCATTTAGTACACTGCTTTCTGATGCCACACCCAATCTGGAATGCCTGAGGCATATAATCTAATAAGACACCCAGAGCTAGTGATATTGATTTTCTGTGAAATGGAGGGGGCGGGCAGAAAAGGCCTGTGTGATGACAGCCTCCTGACCTTTGTAGATTTGTTTACCAGCTCTACAGTTTACTGAGAGATGTGCACAGTTCTAAATTGCTTTAATCCATCTTGTATTTGAAAGTTAAAAGGCAAAAAGCAAAACGAAACAATAGGCTAGAAATGTTAGAAACACTGCAAATAAACCAATTATGTGATGACTATGCCTCACAGAACACAGGTTTAATCGTATATACAACAACCATTAACATTACATGTCTGTTTAAATATAAAAGCTAAGGTTGATTAAACAGAACCTGTTTAAGGTGAGAAAAATTACATACCAGGGCTCTCCACTCTCTTGTAGTGATATGGGTTTATGCACACCTCCTTCTGTTTGGAGCCAAACGGATACTCGCAAATGTCCAGAGGCTTGAGCTCATGGTGGGACTGTAGATCCGGCCAGCGCCACACTCTGCAGTAGATAACATGAGGAAGACCCTTCCTGTGGGAAACCTGCAGCCGGCCGTCCAGTGATCTTGGAATGGTAACACACTTGCTGGGCTGTCCAGGGCAGCTCAGCGCTTTCTCCAGGTCTTCCATGGCACCCTTCTTCTTCTTCAACTTTTTCACAAGTGCATCAACTGCCTTTTCTGCCCATTTCTCTTCCTCGTCTCCCTGTTTCCAGCCGAGCAGGCGCCTGACTGTCGGACTTGTGAAGGAGAACAAACTAGACATGGAAGTCATTCTGCAAGTTGTAGTGCAGGTAAAAGAGAGGAACTTTCCTTCGCGATGACACTGGGCCTATGCAAGGGGGCCAAAAATCAGTCAGCAGGTAATCTCCAAAGAACGTTATTAACCCAACACAGTCTGTGAGCGTGTGATCAACAAAAGAAGTTGCTTGAGAGGGTAATATAAGTGTGCAAGTATGAAAAGCCAACACCGATGAGGGGTGGGGTGAGGGGAGAGGAGATTTTAGCCTTGTCTGACCAAGGACAGGAAGCAGGGGAGGGCCAGGAGTGAGCAAGCAGGACGCAGCTGCTGCTGCTCAGGAAGGGCCCTCCAGCAAGCTGTCCGGAGTTGGGTCACTACCACTGATGGAGAGGGGGGGTGTAGTCTGTAGGAGCTCAAATCAGGACTTATGTTGAACTGATACACTGCAGCAGGCCTCACTGGTGCAAGTCTGACACACGTCTTATAAGGACGTGCTCATTTCTTGAGAACTACCAATGCTCTTTTGGCTAACTTCATTCAAATCGCCCACAGTCAGGGTTTCCTCTGTCAGCCTTCTGCAAAACACAAAAGATCAGAGAAAGATCAAGAACACATGTAAAGTTTGAAATTACTGTTATCTAGATGAACAAGCAAGCCTTTCTAAACATTTTTATAGCAACTGTTACAGTTTTTTGTTTAATGACATGAAACAGTCTTTATGGCAACCCACTTAGAGAAGCACTATTCTCGATCCATGGGGTGGGGGTTTGGGAATTCAAGAAAACCCTTTGTGCCATTTTTGATCTGACACATTTCCACAGAAACGCCACCATCACTACTTAGATGACTCAGTTATGTGAAACGCGTTCCATCTCAAACTCGAGATCAATCATGCACATGGAAAACACTTAACAGCCATATGGCCTAAAATGCATCTAACATGATCATTTGTCACACAACAAGCAATTCTGCAGAAAGGCAGCTACAGAGTGCTCAAGGCCAACTCCCCATTTAAACAAAATAAGGAAAGCAGTTTGGATCGGGACCAAAATTTAATGAGCTCTTTTTAAAGTGCCACCTCTTCAAGTTTCAGGACATTCTGCTTTTGGTGGACTCATGCTTAGAGGCAGACACACAGCTGTGATCACACTGGCAGAGGAAAGAGCAGAATAGATGCTACAGTCGGACTAACAATGATTGCTGAACTGACTGGTACAAGTTATGCCACATAAGGGAAAAACTCTTAAGGCAGCATGTGGAGAATCTACTTTAAAAAAATAAATAAAAGAAAATCTGTTTTTTGCCTAGTGAAGTCTCAGCCAATTTTTGAACTACTTTTCAAATAAATAACATGACAGTTGAGACAAAATACTGACCTCTCTCTTCAGTATTTGCACTGGGAAAGGAAAAAAAAAAAAAAAAAAAAAAAAAGTAAAACTAAGAGTTGCTGATTACCCCTCACTACTGATGCACTGCACCAAGATACCTTTGTCTCAGACTGCTCTAGAGATGTTGGGGAGTTCGGGCAATTATGACATATAACACTTCAATCCCCTTCATACAGACAGAGCAGACAGAGGGTCAACACATGCAGCCTGCAGCAGCAGCTGTTTGGGCTGTGAAACTGGCCTTAGTCAAAAAGGATGTAACCACAAAGAGCTGCTTCCTCCCTCATCCCATCTCTGCCCAATCCCTCCCTTCCAGCTAACAGCTGTCCAACAGCACTGCACTCACTCCCATTACTCATTGTTCTCCACACACATGAAAGCAGAGAGAAACATCCTAAAGCAGGACACACACACACCGAAAAAAAACCCATATCAACATGTAAATGTTGGGAGCTTTTCTGGAAGTCACCAGGCCACATTAAAGCAGTTCTTCCTACATGTGGATAGGCCTTTTTCAGATTCCAAGTGACACACAAGTTCATGGTTCAGTTGGTAAAGACAAGTAATCAATTTACACATCCAAACTTGTGGATAAACACACTGTAGCTACAAAGACTACATTAAATAAGATTTCTCATGCCAATCCTTCAGATAAAGCTGAGCTTTTCAAAAGACAAACAGTTCACGACGATAGCTTATTCTCTGTGTCAAATCAGTCTCGACTAAAGTATGTTTAACCAGATTCAGACAGATATCAGTGGGCTGATATTGGCCTATCACAGATTTATCTGTAGTTTACAGTACTGGCATGTTAATAACAACACCATCGGTTTCCATTTTTATTACAACTAGTTCCATGTGCGTGCGTGAGAAGAATAGCAACAAATACATCTACGCCAAGATCCCCCCCCCCCCCTTTTTTTTTTTAAACACCCTAAAAATACTACCCACTATCAGTTAGGGTGCTATGTATTTTACAACATCGCATTTTGACAAGTACTTATTTGTTAACCCTCAGTAAAGGTGGCTTACATTCTTACAAAAATGACCATGAGTTTACTCTTTGTGGAACCAATTTAGTATGACAGGGATTGCTTGCCAGATATATAAAAACTATTAAAGGGCAAAAACACAAAACAAAACACTACAACACCACACCACTGGGATTTCTTAACTAGTTGTTCCCAAGTCGAGTTTCATTTCCCCAAGCATAAAATACCTTTTTTAAATAGCCTAATATAACAACCAAAGGTTAAGACTTGTGGATCAGTCGTGTTTAAACCGGTAGTAAAATCGTCAAAATCCCACTATGACCCAGGGAAAACTCTTTATGAATCACAGAAAATATATAGGTCATAGATGCATTAAGAAAATGCATATACACATATGTACATGGATACAACATTTTAAAAAATACCATCTCCAAGCATGGCGGGAAACAATGAGATGTACTTTAATAATAGGAAGTGCACCCCAGAAGCTTCTCAAATCGTTGATAGATATTCATCAGTTTGGGCTGCTCTGGATTACACGCTTGAGAAATTCCTTTAATCCCGTTTAAAAGATGTCTACATAAAACGCACACAGCAAGCAAAACAAAAAGACAAAAAAAAAACTTCCAAAAAAAACTGGAAAACCTGACAACACTACTTTGTTTAACAGCGTGTAATCCGTCTTTAACGCTTGTCAAACATGAAGTAACACGGAACAGACAATATGGAAGGACGATTCAGTACCCCCCCCAACCAGAGAAAGAGAGAAAAGGCATTCAGAAAGACGCATCTAATTATACACAGACCCCAGAAACAGCAATAAAAATAGCTTTTAGTACTGCTCCAAGTGCTCCACGAAAATACACACGGTCACAATATAATATAATATCCCACTGGCATTAGCTAACTCTGGTATGTAGCAACTTGATGTAAGTAGCATCGAGATTTTGCTAACTAGCTTAGCTTGCTTTCACAGAACACATCTTGTTTAGCGTGAAGTTTTTAATTAAACACCTCATAACAACCATCTACATAAGAGTCTACCATAATCGTTTTATCATCAAGTATAACTTGGGGAGTCATCGTATTCAGCCTCTTAGTAGTTTGACAACGTTTACTTCAGCCTTCCTCCTCTTCCTCCATTCCAGAAACTTTTTGAACTTCTCACAACTGAAGCTAAGCTATGTTAGCTGTTAGCCAAGCTCTCCGAGGGGAACGGAGCGCCGAGCCTCTGTGTCCTGCTGATGTAGCTCCCTGGAGTTCAAGTCTACCCTCTTATTTCAACCGTTAAATAACCACATACCTTTCAACAATGCGTACGAATCATGCCAGTGATCTTTCTTGCAAACATTTAGCCCGTAATCCCAACTTTTGTATACATTTCTTTCGTTTTCAGAGCCCCTTCGTTCCGTCTCTCCGTGCCATGTCCTCCAGATTCTGGAGTGAAATAGTCTGGGAAGGCGGAGTAAATATCGCTCCGCTGTCCCAACAAACTAGTGCTCGCTTTGGCGTTAATGTCCGTGAGGATTTAGTTTCTTACTGCAAAGACACTAAACATTAACACTAGTTTTAAACAGCTTTTAATGTACCACTAAGCATGACCCACAATCGCTTACTTTTCTAAAAAAAAAAAATAAATCAGGTCACTTTTCTTGAGTATAGGTCAGATTGTTCCAAGTGAGCTAACTTTTCTCCATCTTGACATTTGCGACCCGAATATCGAAAATATAACGTTAAATGATACGCCGGCAGCTAAAAACGTATAAGAAATGAAAGTGAAACGTTTCCATTTATTCTTTTCTGCTTTTGATGTTTAAGTGATTGAAGCTGGACGTCTTACGGTGGTCGTGCTGCGGCTCTGGAACGTCTCACAAGTTGCTGGCTCCACTCAGTCTGGAGGGCTGCGGTTTGTTGTGTATTGTTGTCCTTTATAGTCACTTGTTCGACACTTCGCCAGCCCTCGCGATGTTAACCCTTTGAACCTGAGGAATCAAAACAGAACTAAATATTCCACGACGATTCCCGTAGACGAACCGCTACTTTCTCACAGGACAGTGTCGAAGCTGCGGATTCTTCATTCAGTCTGCGGACTCCGAATGAAATGCAGTGCGCGTGCTCTGCCACTAGCGAGCACCCGACAACCTCACGAGGAATATCACAGCCTACTGGTTTGCTTTATAAAGTGGGATTCTCCCGATTCCTTCCTCCCATCCCATTGGGATAGTCACTTCAACAAAGAAGTGTTCAAGTGAGTTAACCAGACCTACAGCATTTGTAAATAAAAACGTAAGATATATGTATTTTTTAAAGGTGGATTAATACTTTTCTTCACAAACTAAAATAACTTGATCGTTTGCTGATTGTCAGGCTGAGCTTTAATGGGAAATCAACCACAGTAGTTTCTGAGATTTTTTTTTTTATAAGACTCAACAGTGAGCATCAGTGACCTTCAGTGGGCCAGCGTGGGCAGCCAAGTCTGAAGTCACCTGTCTATGAGTTGTATCAAAGTGTTACAGGAAACACTATAGCAGTGGGTTTGGGGACCACTTTATTTTGTTGCTGACATCACTGCTCTCAGACAAAACACAACATGCTACATACCATCCAGACAAGATTACAGGCTGCCCCTAAGAATCCGTCATGCATTGACTCTGTAATCCTTTGCATGAGGAAAAATGACACACTCCTTCCTCCTCCGGGCTCTGTAAACGTGTCCCTTCTGGCTGTAAGTTATGCGTTCAAACGTGACCAGTGGAACTATCATATTTGTTTTTATAACAAATGGTAACCCCACTGTCGAACGGTTGCCGCAATGCAGCTTGGAGTTTACATTGGTCTAATTAAATATTCACAGCGGATGGTGACGTGAGCTCAGTCTGGAAATCACACTTACACTTAAGCTTGTGTATCAAAATGCAAGATATTCAAGAATCAAATGCATTATTATGTATGTATTCCCTTAATGCTTTCAAGGCAACTTCTTCAAATTCCACCTGCAAATCATCATTGTGTAATGCTATTGATGCTTTGCAGGAGGAAAACTACTACTGACACTATTACAGTTCATGTCATTCAGGTGTACAAAGCTTTCTTTTTTCTATCAAAGGGGATATATTCAGTTTTTTTCTATTTTCTTATAAATATACACTTTTCAGAGATTTTGGTCCATACTGGCATATTGACATCAAAGTTAGTGGAACTTGATTGCCTGCACGTTTATAACTAGAAGCTCCCGTTCTGTTACATCCCAAAGGTGCTCTACTGGAAAGAGTTCTGGTGACTGTGGAGGCCATTTGAGCACAGTGAACTCATTGTCATGTGAAACCAGATTGGAGTTTTGTGACATGATGCACTGTCCTACTGGAAGGAGCCATCAGAAGATGGGTACACTGTGGTCATAAAGGAATGAATATGGTCGGGAACTATACTCAGGTACGTTGTACCACCTCACGGCAAAAAGTGTGTCAAGAAAGTTTCCTCCACACCATTAGACCCACCAGTCTGAAGCGTTGATACGAGGCAGGATGGAGCCGTGATTTCATGTAGTTTCATGTAGTTGGCGTCTGAACTTGCCATCCAAATATTACAGCAGAAATTGTGACTCATCAGACCAGGCAACATCTATTGTCCAATTTTAGCGAGACTGTGTGAATTATAACCTCAGTTCCTTGTTCCTAGGTGACAGGAGTAGCACCAGTTGTGGTCTTCTGCTGCTGTAGCCCATCTGCTTCAAAGCTGGACATGTTGTGTGTTCAGAGATGCTCTTCTGTATACCTTGGTGGTAATTTGAGTTGCCGGCCATTCTCCTCTGATGTCAACAAGACATTTTCACCCAGAGAACTGCTGCTCACTGGATTTTCCCAGCAGTTTCTGAAATACTCAGAGCAGCCCATGTGGCACCAACAATAATGGCATGCTCAAAGACACTTTTTTCTTCCCTGTTCTGATGTTCCATTTGAACTTCAGAAGGTTCTCTTGACCATGTTTGACTATGATGGTCTATTAGACATGGTCAAAGCTCGAAACAATTAGGTCAGATTAAATTGAAGTATTCCCTTCAAGGCAAAGGTTCAGGCTTCAGACAGTTTCTCAGCCCTTTGTGATGTAATAGAGAGATGTTCCCAAGCAGTTTTAGCTTGGCGTGACTATATGAAAAAGTCTATACAACGAGGCAAACTGAAATAAATTTGCACAGCTGTTGGCCATACAGGTAACTCTAGGATAGCACAAGTTAAAACACATTTAGCTCTGGTGAAAAATTCTCTCTGGCCTGTGTTACGAAAAACCATCAGCTGGGATTTTCCTATGGGCTGCAGATTCTCTTCTGACACCACCAACAGCCAAAATGTCAAGGTAACTAGACAGTTACCAGTTGTACTCCCTTTTTGTCCTGGTGGCTGTCAGGGGCAAATATTTTCAGGTTTCCAACAAAGCAGACTTCACAGGAGCAATTAAACCTAAACTTTGCTTTGCAGTTGGTGCGAGTGCTGTTTAAACCTTTTTGTGAGGGGCAGCCAATCATAAGAAAGCGGGCTTGTGATAGCAGCTAAACTGATGGGCTGCACCAACTGAAATAATGATGATTTTTTTGAAACTGGGAATCATGCAAAGTCATTCTAGTAGTCTCCAATCAATAGATAAAAATAAATAAATAAATGGAGCACAATAGATCAGCTTCATGGACAGACAGGAGATTACAGATATACAAGTTGTATTTTTCTTATCAATAGGAAGTCTCACTGTTCAGTTAACTGGCTTTCCACTCCTTTTGTGGTTATAAAAACTTTTGTAGGTTTTGCTAAGCCATCATCCGTGTGGTTCACTCACAGGTCAGCTGCCAGTGCAAGCAGTTTGATTGACAGGTGATCAAACAGGTTAAGTATACACTGTTCAGGTAGTATGCATTTGTTCAATATCTGTAGGTGATGAGCCAGTCTTTTGAACTGAACAAGCATGTAGTGTTGACATAGTTTTGAGCTGAACCCTTATGTGTCACACTGTTCTCTTTGACTGTCTGCCTATTCTGCCCGTCACAGTCAGCTACACAAATCCTCTTCCACCTTCTTCAAAAATAAAACTGCACAATGCATCACTTCCTGTTCAAAGGTTTTTTGTTTTTTGTTTTAAAAACCAAGCCAACGTCAGGCACATCGTGTTTAGAACAGCAAGTGAGTAACATATTCATGAACTGGCGGGAAGCTGAATCACAGCTGTGTTTGAAAACACACAGCAGTAAACTTGGTGGTCGGCCTCAAGACACCAAGGCGATTTTTGATTGGTTGGAGAAATTAACCCGTCCTGAATTTAGTCACACGCAAGACGATTGAGATCTGAAGAGTCGGTTGCTGCAATATTAGAGAGCTAGAAAGAATGCCGCCTGCGGATTGCTGGGAGCAACCATTCAAGGAAAAAAAAAAAAAAATACTGTGAAGCCATCACTATCATCAATTTCTCCATGCACATAGTAAAAATGCTAGGTTATGTTTCAGCCAGCTACTTCAAATTGCTCTTTTTAAATCTACTTTATTTATTTTTTTGAAGAAAGTAAAACTCAGTTGTGCAACAAAGAGATACAAATACATTCACCATAAAATGAGTAGGTTTATTCGTTGTTCGTCCTTAAATGGATACCAACTTTTATAAAAATGATTTGCTGTTTTGTGGGTGAGTTTAGGTATCAATCAAGCCACTGACAGTGGTGGCTAAACAGTGCAGCATTAAAGAGAGACAAAGCCCCAATCCAGGTCTTATGGTACATCCATTCAGCCTCCACGTACGGTCTATGTTAAAGGGGATCTTTTATGCTTTTATATGCGTGTGTTGCAAATAACGAGGCCATCTGTGCAGGTAATCACTATGAGCCAAAAACGTCAGTGCTCTAAATGTTACAAATGCACAATGCTATTGTACAGGATGTATCAAAAAGAATAATCCCATTTTAAAGTGCTTTCATTCAATGTTCACAGGAAACAATCTAAACATGTACCATTTAGAAAGAGGGCATTCGTGAGTTTCACTTGGTTCCTGGTTGGTAGCATAACAACAACAGTGGCTGCAGAGACTGCAGACATACCCACAAAAGTAGGGCTCAAGTTTGACTTTCTTATGGATATAAAGTATGTGTCAGGTGTAGGGATGCATTGAGCAGTTGTGAGCATTGTGTGATCAATTTTACATTCAGCCATGCACTTTAAAGATTTAATTTTCTTCATGTCCTTTACTTTTAAAAATATAGCTTTTGGAAATCAGATGACTCTTTTGATACACCCTGTTCTCTTAATTATGTATAATGTCAGAAGTGGATCGCCCTAATATGGTTAGGTCATTTAAACAGGTCTGGCCGACACACTGTTCAAATCTTCCATTTATGAGAGTCAGCCAGTCAGAAGATAGTGTGCTTAATGAGACAGCGGCCATAAAGGGAGAGGCAAAAGTAAAAATTTAGAGCATAAAAGGTCCCCTTTAAATTTTGCAAACTACTTCTGTGTAGCCTCTCACTTACTACTTTGGTTTGTACTTTTGATTTTTTTTTGCCAGAAACATTTAAACATTCTGCCAGAGTCAAGTGTCAAGATTACTTTAAAAATTACAGATTACACACTCAGTTGGTCTGTAGTTAATGTACCTGAAGCTCGGGACTTTCTTCCCCCTCCATGATTTTATTTTGTCCCTTTATACTCAGAGTGACAAAGAATGAAGTTTTGTTCTTTTTAAACAGAAAATTACAGTGATGAGTCAAATATGCTATACTCACAACAAAACATAACACTGGGGAAACAAAAGGAAACAATATATTATACCACACTCAAATATTAGGAAGGAAAATTACCAGTGTCTCGTGTACACACTTTGACAGCAGTGCAAGTCAGTGGATCGGGTTCATTTTGGTAAAATCTTCTAAGATCTGAATCGACAAAAATCAACACATTGCAGGTGCACGCAGTAGGCAGATTTAAACTAATTAAAATTGATTAATGTGAAAAGCTATTTTCCCGACTCCAGTTCAACAACATGTGACAGGTTAAGATAAGAAGAAAAAGTAACGAAGAAGAATTAAAAGCCCCTTCCTTAATCAAAGCAGCACTGGATCACCGACGCTAACACCACAGGTTTGATCTTTTTAGTTCAATTTCAAAATATTGCTTTTAATGATTTCTTCTCAGATATCACTAAAAAGTTAGTTAAACACTCGGAAGTGATTTGTCTCCTCCAGTAGGTTTAGGTGAATGATGCCTCCTGTTATACTCTGTAATGATTTCACTGTGCTTCTGAGCAAATATTCACACGATACTTGAAAAAGCCTGAATGTTGTTACAAAGTTACAGTTTGAGAAGTTTTTTTCTGTATTTGATCAGCATCATGACACAGTTTCATATGAGGGCTCTCAATTACAAGAAAGGAGGCTTATGACTTCAGCTGAGGGTCACCGCCATGAGCTCAGCTTTTTGTCAGAGTGCATGCACTGACTTCATATTTGTGCGTGCCTTTTTTTTGTGAGCGCTCATGGCTGACATGCAGTGTTCACCTGTGCTGTCTCGTATAGCTTGCTCCACTGATTCACTGAGAGATGGTTTCATTTTTCCTTCAGCAACCTTCCAGTGGAATTCACCTCCCGATCACGCATCAAAGTAAAGAACAGACGGATTTTCTTTTTTCCCTAATTTAAACTGCTTTTGTGCTTCTGTGGATTTTTTCTCTCTACATGTAAAGAGATCCAAGAATAAACCAGCCTTTTCCCCACAGAGGTGCTGAGTGAGGTGTTGGCCTCAGCACTGCACTTGGTCCCCAGGTACTGTTTGACTGTTCGCTGCTGCTAAATAGTTAGCATAGGTCAAATGCAAAGAACAAATTAGCCCGCTGGGATTTTAAAAGTACCTAAATGATCCAGAATGACTACTTTACCCACAAACTGTGAAAAATCTACACATTGGTCATTTTTCACTCCAATGTGTAGATTTTCCTGCACAATTACTTCACTCACAAGCACTGAAATGTGTCCAGTTACACCAGTCAGTATACTGGAGGGTCAATCTGCTAATATAATAACATTTCACACCCAGTTGGTTGGTGATAAATTGGTTTGTATACGATCACCTGGGTGCGTTAGATAAAAAGCACTTGTTGTACAATGTGTAAGACGGTCGTGGATACAACTGATCAGTTACAATTCATTAAATGGTCGTTTAGCAAATGAAGGCACTGAAAAAATGAGTCTGATAAACGTCACCACACTGTTCTGTAGTGCAGAGGTACATACATGTTCCTGCAGCATCACAGTTTCATGACAGTATGAAGAGCATGTAAGGAACGACATTTCCACTTCATGAGGCAAAAAAGCTGGTGAGCCTTGACGTGAGGAGGCGGGCCGCCAATGTCTCCTTTGGTGCTGGACACTATCTGTCTTGGTTGTCTGACCTGAGGCCGCAGTCCGAGGAATCCTCAGAGGGAGTGTCTAGGACAGGATTGACAAACCCTTCGAATTCTGCAGTGTCCTCTGGGTGGGTGCTCACAAAATCATTCTCCCACTCCAGTGCGGTGGAGTCCTCGGAGGCTGAGGTCGGCCCGCTGTTCATTTGCTTGCCGCCTGGCCTCAGGGCTGCGCGCAAGATGTCCTCCTCTGTTCGAGACCTCTCCCACACTGGAAGCGCGCGATTGATTCCTACAATGCAGAGACATGAGGTTTGATTCTGACAGAAGAGCAGTAACTGATGTCAAACAGCAGAAGGTCCACGGTGGAAGTCACAAACCGCATGTATTACATAAGTGTGCTGCCTTGAAACGTACACAGGAAAAGACTGAAAATAAATGACAGATGTAGCAGCAGAGAAATGAAAACAAAAGAGCAAAATATGTTTTCAAATAAATTAAAATACTCTTGGAATTCTATGAAAAAGAGGGCTCATCACATCATCACTATCCTAATCAAACTTTTCAACTTCAGTCAGAATGTTCTTACCTTCCTCATCCTCCCACTCCAGATCTAGTGAGGTACCGTCATCGTTGGTGGAGCGGGTCTTGGTGGTGAAATCCCAGCTGCACTCTGTGTTTGGAGTCACCACATTTGTGTCAGACGGGAGTCCTGGGAACAAACAGAAAGCATGTAAACCTGACCTCTCATGAATATATACTCGCAATGTACAACAAAACGATTATCTTCTCGATGCCGATACAGCCGGCAGTCGGTTTTTGCAGTTTTCAACAAGTTGCAGAGGTCCTCAGAGCAACCGCAGCTCATTCTTCTTTGGCAAATCTCTCAAGATCCTCCAGATTTGATGGTCTTCTAGCGTGGACCCTGGTGTTCAGTTCACCTGACAGATTTTTAAGGCAATGCTTTTGTGCAGCCCAGTCAGTAACGTTCACTTACTGACTGGCTCACTGGAGGTAGTTCTTCACCAGGAGCGACACACGTTTTGGGTCGTTGTTGTGTTTGAAGATAAAGAGACGACCCAGACCCAGGTTTGTTTCTGACTGCTCGAGGTTTTCTTTTAAAATCTTCACGTATCCTCCTTTCTTCATAAGCCTCCCACCACTGTGTTCCCCTGTGGGGACGGTGTCCTCTGAGTTGTAGAACTCTCACTTTTTTCTCTAAACATCAGCAAAGTGTCTGCAGCTAAAGAGCTGTAGTTTTATCTCCTCTGACCGAAGGACGCTCTTCTAGTCTGGATTATTTGTCTCCAGGTCGTTCTTAGCACACCTCAGTCTGGCTTGAAGGCGTTTCTTCTGCAGAAGTTTTTCCTGGTCTCCAACCTCGCAGCTCATTCCTGTGCAGGTCTATAGTGATTGTCTCCTTCAGACTACAATTTCAAACTTGACTAAGTCATTCACGGGTGTCTTGGCAGTTGTTCTCTCACCATTTTTCTTTCTAGAGTCTTTTGCTTCCCACTGCTGCCAGGTGTGCTCTGTGTTGTGTGTCTGTCTTTACATTTCTTGATGATACTCCCCACTCCAGTTCTTGACACTTGGAAACACTGTGATAACTTTGTATATCGTTCTTCTGTTTTCTTTCTTTCTTCTTCTGCCAATTCTCTCTAAGCTGATTTGTTTTGTAGGCTTTTTTTTGTATGATGCTTTCTCAAGTAACAGCTTGAACCCTCCATCAGGTTTTCATACTGTGTATAAATCGAAGCTAGCGCTCAGTTTTAACTTAATTGTACAAGCTTTGAGCATTAAAGTCGCAATTAAGGCAGAATAACAAGGTCACAACCCCGGTCACTTTTGTTTCTCTGAAATATTTCGTACATTGTGTGCAAACAGAAATAACTAATGCTTTCTAAAGAAAACTAGTATGTTTAGATACGCTATGTTTCTCTGCCCTGTTTAAAAAAAAAAAAAAAAGCACCTGGGAAGAGGTTGACAAAAGCCTTAAATTTCATATAGATGGTTCACTCACTGTTGCTCCTGAAAGCTTCAGACTGGGCTTTAACATTTTGGAGGTAGGCATCAAAATCTTCCCCAGAGGTTTGTCTGAAACCAAAGAGAATAAGACGTGTTTAGCAGCAGTAAAGCACAGGAATCCCTCCAGTCCAGCGTACTTTCATTATTTCTGCTGCTTTCATGTGCAGTGAAAACAAATGAAGACGGACTGGACAGCTTGGAGCACTAAAATCTGCTCTGCAGTCTACACACTGTCTGGCTGCAGCCGCAAATATAATGTGCACTTCATCACACAGATGTGTGTTTTGAACCTCCACAAAAAAACAAAACAGACATGGTATAAGACTTTTCCAGGCAAATTCAGCCATAAATGTTAATGACTAAACAGTCGATTAGCTAGAGGCTGCAAGTTCTGGTTTTCCAGTCTTTCTTCAACAAACACATCGTTACTTAAATCCTCCTGCAGAGTCCCATGACCCGAGTTTGTCCTCAGCTCAACAACTACGCCGTTGTCTAATGAACTTAACTGACTCACTTTCTTTGCTGGGTTTCACCGCCGGAGCCATCTGCTTTCCCCCGTGTCCTCTGGGCAGACAGCTGCTGACAAAAACACCACAGATCAAGTAAAAAGATAATCTCATTAGAAATTTCACAGGATTGAAATACACACTGGATTCATTTGAAAGCCTTTAACAATTTTGGCATTATCAAGGAAAAATGTGATCAGACATTTTTGAACAGATGAAGAAGAAAAAGAAAAATAAGCAACACCAAAGGAGCAGTGGAATGTGACCACAGACAAATGGCAGTCCTGCTAGTTGTCCTTTTTTTCTTTAGATCATTGGTCCCCAGCCTTTTTTGCACCACGGACCGGTTTATGTCCGGCAATATTTTTATGGACCGGCCTTTAAGGTGTCGCAGATAAATACAACAAAATAAAACCAGTAATGGTACCAAAAAAAGAAGATTTATTCATACCACACGGGAAAAGACCCCGGGAAACCGAGTTAGCGATAAAAACCATAAATTTCCCACCCGAGCCTCTTAAGGCCCGGTACCAAACGACTCACGGACCGGTACTGGTCCGTGGTCCAGGGGTTGGGGACCGCTGCTTTAGATCACATGAGCAGAAGAGTACATATGAAACCACCATAGTGATGAAAATTCCTGCTTGATTATTGCTACATGCCAACAGTCTAGTTTGTCTTTGTAAAAACGTGCATGCAGGGACTGTAAATATCAGCCCTTTTATGGACCTTTTTTCTTATTTCCCTGCTTGACCTTAGAAATAAAGCCCATATCCAGATTTATATCCACTGGCACCTTTGCCTTTCTACTGTAACGCAAATAAACTCCTCCTAGTTTGTTTTGCTTGCTTTGCCAACAAGGTTCCTGCACCATTTCAAAACCCAGCCTCAACTAATGACAAATAAGAGCAAACAATGCTGAAAAGATACGCTTTGACTTTGTTATACATGCAATAACTACTAGTTGCCATACTATTCAGCACGTCACTACCTCAAGAATTAAAAGCTTTTCATTGCTGCACATGAAAATAAAATGAACCTTTATTTACAGGTACAAAACACTGAAGTACAGAAGTACATCTGCTTCCAGCAGCCTGAAGTGTGTCAGAGAAAACAACCTGATTCACACATGTACATTTCCTGTACAGGGTTTCTGCCTGACAACAGCTGACAGCAAGCCCCCACGGTCCCACCATTATTAAATGACCCCCACCCACCCAGCAACCAAAGCAAGCTCATTTATTTACTGCAGTTAGTAATTTTAGGTTTAGTCTTCTTGCTGCTACATTATATGTAGTTGAGATCTACTATGCAATAAATATATATTTGGCATTTTTTCAACTTTTTCTACTCTAATGTATCTGGTTGTGCTAATTTCTCCCCCGGAGCCGTCAGACTCTTCAACACTCAGTAACTGGACTGACACACTGACACACACACACACACACACACACACACACACACACACACACACACAAGCTACTTTTTGGCACATCCCATTGTCATTGTTGCACTTTTCTATTGCACAGTCTGTATCGCTCTGTTCTGTCTGGTGTTGCAGTGTCTATGTTTTGTTTTGTTTTTTGCCATTTTGCACACTTTTCTTGGGCTCTTTATGTAGTCCTGTGTTGATTGTCTGTTATATGTCATATGTAGCGCCACGGTCTTGGAGGAACGTTGTCTCACTTCACTGTACCACTGCACTTAGTTGACATGACTATAAAGCCACTTGACTTGACACGGAGAAATGGCCACATTATGCTGTGACCTTAGTGCCCCCTAGTGTTTCACGCCCTGTAAATCCATGCAAAAGCAAAAGGATAACAACAAGTGGCAACTAAACTTACAGGCTTTTCTTTTTTTCGTACGAGTCTTGAACAAGCCTTCTCCAAATTTAACAGCCGACCTGCAGCAAAGTTAGGGAAACATAAGACCTAGGTTTCCTTGGTTTTAATGTCAGATTCTTCAAGGACTTCATTGATCCACGGGAAATCAACAATCTCAAGCAAAGACAAACAGTATACTTCCATGAGCAGACAACAGTGATGAAGGCTGAACAGAGAAAGGTGGACTTGTGCAAAAATAATCACTGTGAGCTGAAATTAAGATTGGCTACTTCTTCTTTTCCTCCTGCCTGGCTGCTCCATCTTCAACATCTTTTGTCCAAAACATCCACTGTCCCTCCTCTGCACATTTCCAAACCATCTCAGCCTTGCACCTGCACCTGAGCTGTCCCTCTGATGTACTCATTTCTAATTTTGTCCATCCTGATCCTGGCAGAAACCTCAACACCTCCAGCTCGGCCTCTTGTCACTTTGTCAGTGCCACGTTTCCAAACCGTACATCACAGCAGGTCTCACCACCTTGTAAAGATTCCCTTTCACTCTTGCTGCTATACGTCTGTCACAAATCACCTCTGACACTCGTCTCTACCTGCTCCACCCTTCTTCACCTCTCGTGTGCTTTGAATGGTTGACCCCAGGTATTAGAACTCATCCACCTTCACTTCCTCTGCTTCTTGCATCTTCAGCTTTGTATCTGCCTCCCTCTCATTCATAAACATGTATTCTGTCTCGCTTCATACCTCCACCTCTCCAGACTCTCTTCATAGATTACGATGCCATCTGCATTCCTACTGTGGTTATATCAAGGACACAAACCCCACCCACCAGTCCACAATAAGAAGTATTGAATTTAGGGGAAAGAGAGCCAGAAGGGCTTATTTCACTAAGGCCCAGTGAAAGACAAATATTGTGACTTATATAAACTTATTATATTTCTGGTCAAGAAGAAAAATGGAGCTGGAAATGATTATCATAGTCCCCTTTAAAAATACATTAAAAAAAACAAAACAGAAAATTGAAATCCTGGGAGGTCTCTGCACAGAGGGGCCAGCAGCTTAGAGGAGGAGGAGGAGCTTTAGCCGAGCAGTAAGGTAAAGAAGGCAGCGCTCAGTACCGCCTCACCTCCTTCAATTTTCGTTCACGTGCCAGCCTGGCGGCCTCACGCTGGGCGGCATTTCTAGCCTCCTCTTCTAGCCTCAACTTCTCCTCTTGTGCCTCTAACTGAGCAGAAATAATGAAATGAAACAAACAAGGAAAAAATAAATAAATAAAAAAACAGAACAGAAAATTACAAAAACAGAAAAAACAATGCAGCAAATTAAAGGTAAGCCAACATAAGTTAAACACAAAATGAAACAATGAGGGCTGTTTAATCTTGACGTGGACAGGTGGCCTCACCTCGGCTCGCAGCTTTTGGTCTATGACGATCTGTTTGTCTGAGATGGCAGCGTAGCGGTGCTCTTTGAGGTTCTTGATCTCATCATCACTGATGGGCCTGGTGGAAAAACAAGAACACATATTACTCTTTTTGTTTTCTTTTTTCATGCCAGAGATTATTAGCTTTTTCTTTACATCTGAGCAGGATCTCTTACCTCGGGCAGGGCTGGGGGCTCTCAGCCTGCAATGCAACATACACAACATACTTTTTAGCAAATAGCTCTGAAATCCACTAAGAAATGCATCTACCCTGCTGCACTGACTCAAGAAGTGCTACTCTGGGACTGAGCGGAGAGTAATCGAGTTACTCTCTGGGAGGAAAAATGGATGACTCCCATATCGCAGGGATGGCCACATCACATCGTTTTCTATCCATCATGAGCCGAGCACGGCAATAATGGACGGTCTGATCCAAGGAGCATAATCCAGCTTTTAATCAGAAAACAGCATTTTTTCACAGACTTATTTAGCTCGTAAAATCTAAACTTACCTCATCACTTTCTACCAGATTCTCAAACTGAAAAAATAAATAAATAAAAAGCACAGTTAGACTCATTGCATTAGCTTAAATAGTCATTCTTAAGAAAGGTTCAAATAAATAAATAATGTACACACCTCGATTGTGTAGTGCTCCCCTGTGGTGCTGCTGCGGAAGTATTTTGACCTGCAGGAAAAATGAAGAGAAAAAAAATTAATTTCAAACAGCAGGGGTACCAAACATAAGGCCTGCGGACCAGAATCGGCCCACTTCCAAGTTCCAGTTTTTTCCCCACTATGTACTTTAAATTTTTATTTCTGACAAACTCAAAAAAAAACAAAACATTTTTGTGAATTACTGTGAATTGTTCTGTTTTAGTTGCAATTACTACAATAACTTTATTTTCTTTAATTTTATAGATTTAATCAAAATTAAACATTTCTGTCATTTACTACAGCAGCATTTCGTTATCATGTAGAAAAACAGAGACATGCTAGACGTACTACTAAAACTGCAACTTTCTTCTTATATTAAATGGGATTAATTTAGTAGTTAAACACCTTTACACTGACAGAAAGGGCTGTTTCACTGGTTTGGCCCACGATGTAAAATTACTTTGACATCCCTGATCTAGAGTATAATGAATGAGACAAATATAAATTAGCATCAGCACTTTTCACTTTCCTGTCTCTTCTTCATATTGTTAAAAATATACACCAGGTCTATTCCTGATGCTTAATTTTCAAAATACAATTAAAATCTTCAAAATAAAAGGCCCAGTGTAAACTAAATACTCATTTCTTGAAACCTCCTTAGTCTGACACAAAGCCTTGTGAAGGTCTTAAAATAATGCTAGGGACTCATTTGTGTGGTATTAATTTGATGTTTGAATTCACAATGCCAGAGTTATTGCATCATAAACCAGGAGCAGTGGCTTCATAAAGGAAATGAACTAAAAAAAAAAAAGAAGCATGAACCTATAGCTAAATCTCAAAGCTCTACAGGCTGTTCCACCAGTTTCATGAAAGAAGTCTCAGCTGTATGTAGGTAAACAGATATTAGCATAAGCAAACTCTATGAACTTTGTATTGTGAAATTTCCCACATAATTATTGATGCGTCACTGTCAGGCCTGTGAAATAGGAAACAGGTTGTTGAGTGTTGGCTGTTCAGTTTGTGTTCAAATGTAGTCTGAATCCATTATTTTGTGTGACTTTTGGGTGCTGCTGAGTCACCACAGCAAGCAGCTCCACGTGTTTGATTTGGCAGAGCTGGATGGCCTTCCTGACCCAACCCACATAAGGACTTGAGGCTAGTTGAATGCTTTATGTGGAACAAACTGTACATGAGAAAGCTATATTACACAGATGTAACTTCCACTAAAGCAGCGTGCTAAATGACATCTGTACCAGGAGCCCTGACAGCCTCACCTGCCCTGCATCAAATACTGCCAATTAACATTATTGATTTGAGCTGTGACCTTTAGGATCTACAACAGTCAAACCTAAGAGAGAAAAAAAAGCTGTTTTTTTCCCTTCATTTTAATAACTGTCAGTGAGAGTGTGACTTAAAAACTTAAAACCAGGGGCAGATCTACAGGGGGGCAAGCGGAAGGGGGGCAACTGCCCCCCTGCTGTAGAGCCTCGCCCCAACTTCTATGTTCCTAAAATATTTTTCGCCTTTGCAGGATTGCTATCGTTTGTCCAGTGAGCACTGCAGAGTGTGAGCAAAGTTTTTCTACTTCAAAAATCACCACGCTCAACCATTTTAGTTTATACCTAAAAATTATCTTAGAACAGATAATGATACAATAAATGTTTTGTTGACTGCATTTACATATTGGGGGATTTTCAGATACCTCACTGAAGAGGACACCTTTGTTGTAATGCCACTTTGGGCTAAGTTACAACTACTACTGTGGTACGAAGTGTTAGCTACTGTCAGCTCCATTATATAAATCTATGGATGAAAGTGTGAAAAGGCTCGTTGCTGGTAGAGTGAAAGCCTTCTCTCACCTTAACAAAGCACAAGGTAAAGTCAGACTAAAAAGCATCAATTATTTACATTCAACTGGGTGACACAACAGCCTGAAGCTAAGGCAAAAAACAGGCAATTAATCCCAGCAGCTAGCCAAGCAGCCAAACTGTCCATATATTAGTTTACATGATTGTGTGTGAGCTCTCCAGAAGCTCTGTCAGCTGTGCTGTCATTATCAGACCTTAGCTAAACTACAAGTCTACAGCTAAACTACAGGCTCCTGACACTAGGGGTGGGGTCTTGATTCCCACTGGCACTGGCTGACTGCAGGTACCGTACAGCTAGAGGCTAAACTAGCTGGCCCGTATCTCTGATTTACAACATCACCGTCTGTAATAACAGCATCCCTACACAGCTGCCCAAGTGCTCACAGGCAGACTGCCGTGTCAAACTACCGGCCAACCTTATCAGCAAGCAGATAACGCCGCTTCGGGTGATGCTTGCATGCTAGCTAGCTCAGGCAGCTAAAGCTCACAGTTGACTCACCCCCCTCCTCGCTGGATCCTGTTGGTTTCTCTCCTGAAGAGCCCCACACAGTATGCCCAGCAGTTACCCATCGCATTGTCAAATGTTCCTATGATCCGGCTGCCTATCGCCTGACAGCTGCTGGAGCATTAGCGTTGGCAGCTACATCTCCAAACGTACTCCTCTCGCTCCAGCCACTTCCTCATCCTCCTTTCTTCCTCTCCGGCTGGTGACAGAGCTCAGATGAAAGTGAAACATCACCACCTGCTGTCCTCTACGTGAAGTTTTGTGAAGGGCCAAAATAAAATCCAAATAAAAAAATAAAGAAATGACTCAGTGAGAAAATAAATGTGCTAGAAAATAATGCAAATAATATCTTACTATAATTCAATTCAATTCAATTCAATTTTATTTATATAGCGCCAAATCACAACAAAAGTCGCCTCAAGGCGCTTCATAGATACAGAGAAAAACCCAACAATCATATGACCCCCTATGAGCAAGCACTTTGGCGACAGTGGGAAGGAAAAACTCCCTTTTAACAGGAAGAAACCTCCGGCAGAACCAGGCTCAGGGAGGGGCGGCCATCTGCTGCGACCGGTTGGGGTGAGAGAAGGAAGACAGGATAAAGACATGCTGTGGAAGAGAGACAGAGGTTAATAACAGATATGATTCAATGCAGAGAGGTCTATTAATACATAGTGAGTGAGAAAGGTGACTGGAAAGGAAAAACTCAATGCATCATGGGAATCCCCCGGCAGCCTACATCTATTGCAGCATAACAAAGGGAGGATTCAGGGTCACCTGGTCCAGCCCTAACTATATGCTTTAGAAAAAAGGAAAGTTTTAAGCCTAATCTTAAAAGTAGAGATAGTGTCTGTCTCCCGAATCCAAACTGGAAGCTGGTTCCACAGAAGAGGGGCCTGAAAACTGAAGGCTCTCCCTCCCATTCTACTTTTAAATACTCTAGGAACAACAAGTAGGCCTGCAGAGCGAGAGCGGAGCGCTCTAATAGGGTGATATGGTACTACAAGGTCATTAAGATAAGATGGGGCCTGATTATTTAAGACCTTGTATGTGAGGAGCAGGATTTTGAATTCAATTCTGGATTTAACAGGAAGCCAATGAAGGGAAGCCAAAACAGGAGAAATATGCTCTCTCTTTCTAGTCCCTGTCAGGACTCTTGCTGCAGCATTTTGGATTAGCTGAAGGCTTTTCAGTGAGTTTTTTGGACATCCTGATAATAATGAATTACAGTAGTCCAGCCTGGAAGTAATAAATGCATGAACTAGTTTTTCAGCGTCACTCTGAGACAGGATATTTCTAATTTTAGAGATGTTGCGCAAATGGAAGAAAGCAGTCTTACATATTTGTTTAATATGTGCGTTGAAGGACATGTCCTGGTCAAAAATGACTCCAAGGTTCCTCACCGCGTTACTGGAGGCCAAGGTAATGCCATCCAGAGTAAGAATCTGATTAGATACCATATTTCTAAGATTTTCAGGGCCGAGTACAATAACCTCAGTTTTATCTGAATTAAGAAGCAGAAAGTTAGCGGCCATCCAGGTCTTTATGTCTTTAAGACATTCCTGCAGTTTAACTAATTGGTGTGTGTTATCTGGCTTCATGGACAGATAGAGCTGGGTGTCATCTGCATAGCAGTGAAAATGTATGCTATGTCTTCTAATGATGCTGCCTAAGGGAAGCATGTATAATGTAAACAGAATTGGTCCTAGCACTGAACCCTGTGGAACTCCATAATTAACCTCAGTGTGTGAAGAGGACTCTCCATTTACATGCACGAATTGGAGTCTATTAGATAGATATGATACAAACCACTGCAGCGCAGTACTTGTAATACCTACAGCATGTTCTAATCGCTCTAATAGGATATTATGATCAACAGTATCGAACGCTGCACTGAGGTCTAGCAGGACAAGCACAGAGATGAGTCCACTGTCAGAGGCCATAAGAAGATCATTTGTAACCTTCACTAAAGCTGTTTCTGTGCTGTGCTGAGCTCTGAAACCTGACTGAAACTCTTCAAATAAACCATTCCTCTGCAGATGATCTGTTAGCTGTTTGACAACTACTCTTTCAAGGATTTTTGATATGAAAGGAAGGTTGGAGATTGGCCTATAATTAGCTAAGACTGCTGGGTCTAGAGCTGGCTTTTTGAGTAAAGGTTTAACTACAGCCAGCTTGAAGGCCTGTGGTACATAGCCGATTATTAGAGATAGGTTGATCATATTTAAGATCGAAGAATTAATTAATGGCAGGGCTTCTTTGAGCAGTTTTGTAGGAATGGGGTCTAAAAGACACGTTGATGGTTTGGAGGAAGTAATTATTGAAGTTAACTCAGAAAGATCAATTGGAGAAAAAGAGTCTAACTTAATATCAATGGTACTAAGAGTAGCTGTAGATAATATTACATCTGTGGGATGATTATTGGTAATTTTTTCTCTAATGATAAAAATTTTATTTGTGAAGAAGTTCATGAAGTCATTACTAGTTAACGTTAAAGGGATGGTTGGCTCAAAAGAGCTCTGACTTTTTGTCAGCCTGGCTACAGTGCTGAAGAGAAACCTAGGGTTGTTCTTATTTTCTTCAATCAGTGATGAATAGTAAGATGTTCTGGCTTTGCGGAGGGCTTTCTTATAAAGCAGCAAACTATTTCTCCAGGCTAAATGATGATCCTCTAGATTTGTGACACGCCATTTCCTCTCCAGATTACGAGTCATCTGCTTTAGGGTACGTGTTTCAGAATTATACCACGGAGTCAGGTACTTCTGATTTGAGGCCTTAGTTTTCACAGGAGCTACAGTATCCAGAGTCGTACGTAGTGAGGAGGTGAAATTATTAACGAGATAATCGACCTCTGTTGGGGTAGCGTTCAGATAGCTGCTTTGCTCTGTGTTGGTACAGGGCATTGGAGATGATAACAGTGGGTGGATTATATTCTTAAACTTAGTTACAGTGCAATGATCATAGGGTATGTATTTTATGTTCTCCCACTCCTCCAAGATGCATCAATCAGTCTGAATCAAACCTACTTTATATAGACTGCTGAGGGTACCAGTATCATCAACATATATATAGCTTTTGGGAATATATTTGATTCATTCATGATTCATTAATTTGTTTGCTATGTGTGAACAGACATTTTTTTTCATCTGAAAATATACAGTGGTATAATGGAGATTAAAAACTAACATGAGAAATTTACACATGTGTTTTCATACATGAGCGAAGCAATTAAATGTCACACACCTGAGAAAACCTACCAGTGTGGTAGGGGTATTCACTTGACAAATTGTTTTTTTTTTAAGGTTAACTTTGTGTTTATTGGCTAGAGTGAATAACTACTATTTTCTCCCATATTTTTAATAGCATTTACTGTATGCAGTTCTGCTTTTTCCCCCTTCCAGCAATATGGGAGGCCCTTGCTGGGGGTCTCATCCTGTTAAAAGGGAGCTCTTCCTTCCCACCACTGAAGTGCTGCTCATATGGGATTGTCCATGTGACATTAGCTTCAAACTCTAATATCACATGGTCTTCACATAAAGCACCTTTAAACAATTGTATAAAGAAACTAGAAAAAGCTTAAAAAATGCTTAAACATGTTTGAAATATTCAAAGCTCAGCTTTCTAAATGATCTTAATTGCATAAGATTAGCAAAATATCAGCGAGTTTAAGAATAAAAGGCAACAAAACCAAAACGTTTACCACAGTTAGATGGCTTTATTCTGCACTCCAACGCTAAATTTGTAGTATCTCAGCTCATATTGACTTACTGACATGTCATGATTGTGGCATCTGTGTGATAATACATGATCACTCATCAGCCTGTGCGTCTGAGGCATGATAGCACTTTCAGTTATTTTCTTTGTATTTTTTTTTTATCAGTCCGTGTTCTCAGGGCCAAAGAGGTGTTCGTGAATCTCATCTTGAGCTGGGATGCTGTCCATGTTGCTGACTTTGACTCTCTGGGTAACAGGCATATATCTGGGCATGAGCTTTTTCCCACTCTGAAAGAAAATCCCGAAAGTGTGCAACTGAATCAGTTTCTTTAAAAGTTGTAAGTCAGAAAAACTAAACTGGAGAATAGTGTTAATGGAAAAAGACCCACGATTTTCTTGGAGTCAGCCAGCGATCTCTCCGAGTACCTCCTCATCCTTTCTTTCTGTTTTTCTCTCTGCTCTCTCAGCTTGTCTTCACGCTCCCTGCAACATGTTGTAGAGAGAGTGGGAGGGTGTTTATATAACACTGCACTGTAATTTATGCTAAGACTGGAAATAATACATTCAAGAAGAAAAAAAAACAAAAGCTAGTTTCTAATCAAGGAATTCTGTTTTTACCATAGAGCCTCACAGTTCTGCAGCTGTTACTGAAAATATTTCAAGTTTTTTTTTTACAGGTGAAAAATTCAATAGCCAAGTGGGCTGAGGGTGGAACATTGAGCCACTGAGGCACACAGTACCTGGTCCTCCTCTCGCTGTCCTTGATCTTCTTCATTAACTCCAGTTTTTCTTCAGGGATGCTCTCAAGGCTCTGCAGTAGTAAAGACAGCCGCTTCTCAATGTTGGTCAGCTTCTCCAAAGTGTTTAGTTTGGTCATCCTGTCATCCATGCAGCTGCGGTGCACCTCTGCCACCTTCTCGCTCAGAGCATCCAGTAACACATCCTGTGGGTAAGCGAAGTGATTACGAGGCCTGTAAAAGTCACCAAGTGCAGCTTGGTGCAGCGGTGTATTCTGTGTTACCTGGTCCTGTGTATTCAGGGACACGTGGAGAAGGACCTTCCGCTCAAGCCTGGCTCCTCTCGCCTTCTCCTTCTCGATTCTCTCCTTCATTTCATTTATCTGCATTGTAATTTGTTTTTCATCCTTTTCACTTGACAGAAAGAAAGCAGCAATGAGAAAAGAGGGCAGCTGGAATAACCAGAAAACAGTAAAACCCTGAGTGTTATAAGAGCTCTGAAGCTGCAAGCAAAAAGAGATTTAGCCACTGCGTAATGTAACAGAGCCATGTGACATGCTTACTGATTCTTCTTGGTTGTTTTCAAGGACTGTTGGAGCTGCTCCAGAGTCTCCTCCACCCTCGTAGAGTTCTGAATCAGGGACAGGTTCTGCTCCGTCAGCTCTGTCATCAGATCCAGCAGCTGCTGGGGATCAGTGAAATACAGCTCTGGCTCATCCTACAGAGAGGTGGGTAAGACATACCACTGTCAGTACTGGGAAGAAATATTCAAGCTGCTCCTTTAGTTAACGTAAGATAGGATCGGGAAAAACTGACCTCATAATCTGAGCTGTCACTGTCCAATTTAGGATCTGTGACTCTGCAATGTAAGAGTTTTACACCTGTGAGAGAAGTTACAGCAACACTGGAGAGGATTTTAAATGTGATCTTCTAGTTTTTCTTTATTTTGCGGTTGTTGTTTGAAATACAAAACCTCTTTCTGGCAGAATTGTTGCGACTGTGCTCATGTAGCTCATATATTGTTGCCAGTCACTGCTGGTCTTTCATTTTCACGTTTTTCCTGTACAGGTTGTGAAGGCTTACAACGAGGGTGGCTTGTTTCAGACAGAGGGTGAATTGAGGGTGCTCCTAAGTGCTTAACTACCACATTCAGCACTACATCAAAACTATGACACAAACAGTGGATGTGCAGAAATATTAAACAAAGCCATGAGTGAAATGAGAGTGCTGGTGCTCCCTTACAGACTGTCACTGTGGGCTGGGGACAACCTGGTCTCCTGGATGGACGTCAGCTGTCTGCCTGGAGTCTCCAAACCTGCGTGCATGTTAATAAATGAAAGAATCATTTAAGTCAATTGCAGGACATTAAGCAGAGTACCGCCATGCTGGTCTCTGTTGCCTATTTTATGGTGATTTACTGGGCATTACTTGCCATTCCTAATAGCAGTGTCTTTAAGCTCCCTGTTCTGGTCCTCCTTGGTGCCTTTACAAGACATAACCTTTGACCTCTGGGCCTCCTGCCACTCTGGAGGAGACAGCTTGAATAGAAGGTCCTTATAACTCTTGTAGTCTACCAGGATTTCTTCAAAGCTGGCAAGTTCACTGTGCAGAAGAAAGACTACATTAAAATCTACACAACATAAAAACTGTATCTTCGAGGGAAACCACCTTTAGCGCCTCTGTGTTCACCTTCTGGATAAACATGCTGACGGACTGAGACAGGGGTGATGCCCACACACATTTGATTTTTTTCAAGATGATCTGAATGCTACCTTTTTATGGTGAGTATTTCAGCAGTTAGCCTCCTGATTTCATTGTTCTTCTCCTGTGTTGACCTGGCCTCCTGTTCATACCTGGCAGCAGAGACAAACACAACTATTTGCAAAGGAACCTTTTAATCATCAGTACAGGTACGGCAGAAGATAAGATAAGATAAGATAAGATAGAACTTTATTAATCCCTCGGGTGGGTTCCTCTGGGAAATTCGACAACTAGAAATAAGCGTGTTCAGGATTCTTTGCATATTTTTTTGCATACTCTTGCACATTGTTCTTTATTCTCCTTTTATGAGCTGAGAAACAGCAACCAAACATTCTTATTATAAAAAAAATACTTATTTTAAAATCTATGAGTACTGCTGGTATAAACATCGACATCAGTCAGCATGATTTATGTACATCACAGTGGTGCATCCCTAAAACACTATTTTATGAAAATGTGATTTTAAATTGAACAGAGACGCTAACAGGATAGCCACTGTTTAATCCTTACAGTGTTCTGGCCTCCACAGACTTCTTCTCATTCTCCCTGAGAAACTCTTCAAATCTGACATTGTCTCTCTCAATGCTCCGCTCCAGGTGTTTCAGCAACTTCTCTTCCTTTGCTATGGCCTCGTCCATCCTCAAAATCTCAGACCTCTTTGTCATCACGGATAACTGAGGAAAGGAGGACGAGAAGAAGATGAAGCCAGACTTCTATAATCTTACATGATGCATATTATTGTAATAGTAATTAATAATAATTTCCCTGTCTGTCTGTCTATCTGAGATGACTTTAGTAAGAGAACAGAAGTGGATCATTCATTCAAGCAGTCATCTGCTTGATCTAACTCATGGGGAACATTCAAAAGCACATACACAGAAGAAGATACACATGTGTGTTCAATTCTATTGTCATAATTTTCATAACTCATGTTGAAAACATTAAAAGCTGGTGGCGCTGAGTTTAAATGACGTGAACATTCACCAGGTGAGGTTAGAACAGTAGGCCTGACCCAAAATGAAGACCTAAAGAGGATTTATTAACCTTTTCTGCATTAACTTGACTTTGTCTCATTCGGCTGGATCTATAAGGCTACATCAGAGGAAAAGTTTTTATTTAACTAGAACAACCTGTTTTAGTTCAGTAGCTGAGTTTGGATGATAGTTATCCTCCATTAATACTAGACAGAGCGCTGATTCAAAAAACATGACAGCATATTAGCAACTGTTGAAATCATTTACCTCCAACACAGCTTTCTGTCGTTCCAGGGAGATTAAGGCATGCTTGTTGTCTTTTGTTACTTTTTCTGGGGACAGAGGACAAACAACATGTTAAATTGATCGTATCTGTTCACATATATTTTGAATTTTCTACTCCTCTTCCACTTACCTTGTTTCATTCGTCCACCAGATGTTTGCTTAGGGGGAACTGTCCTACTCTTGATTGGTTTTAGATTCGTCATCTTCTCATTTCCCCCCTTCTTCTCCTCCTCCGCCTCGTCCTCCACTTCTCCCACCAGCTCATTCTTCAGCTTGGCCGTCACTCTTGCAGCGTGGGTTGTCTTCTCATCAATTGGCAGAGCGAGGAATTTACGCATCTCCTGAGCACAAAGGGCGAACAGCAGCATGACTTTAACACAACAAAGATCCATTTTTCACTTTTAGAAAATGCTGCCATGCCAGTATAATGCGTGGAGAGAAAATCTGTCATTTGGACATACATAAATGTGCAAAAGCACGCTCACAAACCTCTTTACGGTCCTCTCTTTCGTTTACACGCAGCAGAAAAATGCTGTTGCCGTCTGGCACTTTGAACGGGCTCAGCTGAGTCCCTCTCTTCCTCCTTGTCCCTACACACGTTGGGAATAAAAGATAAAAACAACAAAAGTTGCAACACTTTCTGTTATTTCTTTTTATTCTACAACTCAGTTTTATTTTACAAATCTCTCTTCTCTCTGATGAAAACATATTTGAAATGCAGCACAAACCAATCATGATGCGCTGACAGTACACACACTGTAATGTGTAAAGCACGACTTTATAAAAGAAGCTTACTAAGCTGCGGCGATGACATATCTGAGGTGCTTCTGACATCAGGGGTTGAACTAGCTTAGCATTTAATGTGGCTGCAGGCTGGGAAAAGAAAAAGTTATTCTTGGCAGAACAGGAAGTTACATTTCTGAACGTTTCACACCGTAAAAGCCAGATGGATGTCCTCTGGTGAAGGCGTCCTGGCAATTTCCACCTACAAGATTCCTTAATCGTATTTATTTGTTTTACATTCTTTCCTAAATCTTAAAACGCCTCTTATAACCGACAGTTTTATTTTCAAAATACATTTACTATCATTAAAGGCATTGTGTGTGTTTTCATACTAATTGGATCTATTTTGGTTGGAAACGTGGCGTGATCTCTATAATGTCATCAGGCTCTGTGTAATGATACAAATATAAAGGTCAGGGGAAGAGGCCCAATCAAACATCTGTGTGTGGGTGAGGGGCTTAGATGATTAGATGATTACTTAAAGGATGTTATTCTTGTTTTCTCTATATTTTTTATATGTTAAATAAGTATTCTTAAACATGTATTCTGTATATATGTTTAAGTGACGTTGAAGGTGTCAGTTGGTATGTGTTAGTGCCAAATGGGCTGATGTGCTTTTCTTCTCACCGCAGGTTCTGGGCAAAAAAGTGTCTTGTTGACGCCAGAGATTAGAGAAGTAATTATAGTATTATAGTACTTGGCACACTAATAATGTTTTGCTATAAAACATTTTTTTAGGAGTTTCTGGTAATGTGTTAAAGACGCTTTTCAAAAGTAAAGTATGTTCAATGTGTCATAAAGACAGTGAGTAAGTGAGTCAAATCCTACAGAAACAGTGTAAATAATTAATAAATTAATTTAAAAAATACACTTTTTTTAAATAACTTTACCCCTAAGTAAGGGCTCGTCTTTGCTGTTGAAATGTGACCGTCCTCCTGTGATTACACCAGCAGCAAGCAAACGCAAGCAAACCCTGCCAAACTACAGATAAATAAACGAAGTTAGTGATAAATAAAAAAGGTCAAGCTGCTGCAAAAGACAGATTTAAGGACATATTTTTATTGGTATTCATAATAAAGCTAACTCACCGTCTTATAATGCTGTAGGTAAACAGTATAGATCGCAGCTAGCCGCCCCGCTGGCTCTGTATACCGTTGTCATGGTGAATGTTGCCTTCAGGGCCTCCTTGTTATTTCTCCCTTAATATTTAGTCTTTTGTATAAATAAATAGGGAGGATGTCTATATTTGTATTGCTAGTTTAGTAAATGTGATGAAAAACAAACTAATTTAAGAGAACAGTTACTTGTTATTCTGAAACACTATAAGCATATTACAGGAAATGGTTTTCAAGCTGGCTCTTCAGTTCTGTGGACCATGTTTGTTCTCCACTAGATGGCATGAACATATCACAAAATCCATCTCAGGCCTCTCTGCACTGGATTGCCTTCTTATGAGGGACCCAGGTTCCAAGATTAAAGAAAAGAAATAAATGTTTGTAGCTAGAACCTGTTTCGTCCTTATTTAACTCCCCACCACTTTATCTTTCACTTCATCATGTGTATCAGTGAATATACTTAGAATCAGATACTGTATATTTTCTTCCCACGCATCCACACATGACCCTGCACATCTCCGCTCAACAAAGCAGCCCACACACTATGCTTGCTTGTAGGAAATCCCAGTGTCAGATTGTCAGGTTAAAGTAATGCAAACACATGGGGGAGTGTTGGCTCACACAACAGAAGGGGGCATGTTGTGTAAGAAAACAGAAATGGTGTCTTATTCACATTTGAAGGAATGGCTTCAAGAGCAGGGATAGATTGGAAATCAGAAAGAAGCAGAGGCTCAAGGCTTTTCTCCAAATTCCCAATGTTTCCCTTCCAGAATTCCTCAACTCTCCAGTAGAGAGGGGGAAAAACTTTCTGAAGTGTACAGCTGCACAGAAACATGATTTGTACTGTACATAAGACTACCATATAATGCTATAAGTGCATTAGAGTATCTTATGGAACAGTACAGATTACTTCTAACTCCCCCGCTTATGCAGCCCAAAGACAGTGGATATTTGCTATTATATAAGAGGTGAACATTCAGCCTTCTGTGCAAGGCAAGACCAACAGCTTTCCTTCAATCAGAGTCCATGCAGCCACCTTCAATTAACCCAAACTATCTAACCTGAGAAATGATTACACACAGAACATATAATGATTTGAATACTGTAAGAACTGAGTCCCACCCCCATCTCTTACAGTTTAACTGAGTTGGTTGAGTAAAAAACAAAACAAAAAACTGGACTCCTGTCATGAAGCAAACGTTACAGCAGAGTTGGAGCTGCCACACTGTCGAGCAGCTGTTCAGAGATGCACACTGTGCTTATGTCCATACGACTGAACAGCGGGGTTTCAAACGCAGCCAACATTTTATAGTGTGTGGCTGGTTTGTAAGCGTGCCTAAGCATTATAATATATTATAAATCCACTTCTGATCAAATTATTCACACATATATAAATGCTTTCCTATAGCATTTCATCATCATTCATATTAACAGTTAAATGGTTTAGTGATATCTGTGCATACTGCTGTAAGTATCAGTAAGGAGGTCTGCTAATGACCCGTGAAAGTGACATATTTTCATACAGATGTACAGCACAGTACAAATCTTGAGCGTCATTCCATTTCTTTATATTTTGCTTCCAAAGAGCTCGACTTTCCTGTATTTGATTAGTGTTTCTCCAGGACATCTGAAGGAGCATAAAAGAAGAGGCAGACCTTAAAAACGATCTACGGCAGATGAAGAGTGTCTGATAGTCACATTCTTAACGAAGAACCAAAAGCCCAACAAAGACCTGACACAGGAGCTGACAGTCAATCTGACCGTTAAGCTGATCCATCTACTGTTCCCCGAGGCCTCATCAGAAATGTTCTCAGTGGTGGCTGTCAAGAAACCGTTCTTAAGGAAGGGAAACAAGGAGCGAACCTTTGGTTCACGTTATCATCATTAATGGAGGAGTTCAGGAGAGAGGGGAGTGGGTGCAGACAATCGAGGGCTGCTTTTCAGACAGTGTTGTTGGGAGTCTTGCCAAAATTGCACTTATTGCAGTCATTCATATTCAGTTATTTACAAATCAATACATATTATCCTAATGTTGGTGTAGTCAAAATAGACATCTCCCATGCTACCCTCATCTAATTTTTTACTGCACTACAAACTTCTTAAAGTCCATTTAAAAAGAGCAAACAAAACAAAACAAATCTATAAAAAATACAACACTATTCCCTTCAAAGTAAATACTCCAGAGAGCTGCCTTGATGGGAGGTTTGTGCTTTGACAGTGCTTCTTGTTTTTTAATGCATTCTTGATAGCAGTAATTGTGGTTTAAAGAAAACACATGAAAAAGTGTTCTAGGGTACAAAAGCCTCTCCTTGTCTTCTTTGTGGATTTCGATGCTTAAAAAAAATCAAATTAACATTAATGTTCATTTGCATGATTTTGGATTAGACACGTGTCAGAGCTTTCAGTCATAACCTTAAAACACTAAATGCACTGTTACCAAGATATCACCCTTTGCTTCAAAATCATTTTCTGCATGCATTTGTCTGCAGTGTGTGTAGTGTGTTGTGTTGTGTCATTGGGAAAAAGCTGTAGGACTATAAAGTCCAATGAGAAGTCTCACTTTTTCACTCTTACACACTGTAGAAGCATTTCAAATAATACTCATGTCATTTAAATATTAAATAAATCAAGGCTGAGATTGGCAGAGCCTCAAATGAAAATGCTCAATTGATTATATCAGAATCAGAATCAGAATCAGAATACTTTATTGATCCCTGGGGGAAATTATTTTTTGTTACAGTGCTCCATTTTAAACCAACATTAAGACAAGACAGACAATACGCTAACTAAGAATAGTACAATATATACATATATATACATACATACATAAGTCACTTATTTGGCATTGATTGTCTGTATCTAAAAACAATCTGGTTAATTGAATTAATTATTGCTGTGTGAACTGGGAATTCAGAAAGGCACTTTCTAAATATAGGACACTCCAAAGCATGTCTAATGCTAGTTTACACAGAGTAATAATTAAGTGGGAAATGAGCAAAGCTTCAACTTGACATAAAGCACAGAAAGAAATTGAGACATTATTCAAATTCTCCATATATCTATCACCAGACCTCGCTGTGTTTATACACTTGTCTTTCATGCAAAGATGGTAACAGCATTAACATTTTAATTTTCCTCTATTTGTGAAAAAAAAAAGATCAATGAATGCTCCAAGACAGTAAGGACAGTAACTGACTGGACTAAATTAAATAATACAATATATTACATAGTTATAAATATAAGACATAGCTCAAATATATACAAATAACTCAATTATAAAAATCCAGAATATTACTGAGATTAAATATATATGATTTACTCTAATCTGTAAAACTTGGTTATTTGTTATTTTCACTGCAGAGGATATGCAAAGGCTATAACTATTGCACTGTGTATTGTGCATTTTGCATTAGAGGAGTTGTACAGGCAGGAATGATTTCCTGTGTCGTTCAGTGGTGCATTTGTGTAATCTCAGCCTCTCACTGAAAGTGCTCCTGTTACTGGCCAGCACATCATGGAGTGGGTGGGAGGTGTTGTCCAGCATTGACCGTATCTTGGACAACATCTGCCTCTCTGACACCACCTTAAGGGAATCCAGCTCCATCCCCACAACATTATTGGCCTTGTGGATCAGTTTATTAAGTTTGTTGGCATCTGCGATCCTCAACCTGATGCCCCAGCATGCAACAGCATAGAGGCTGGGACTGGCCACAACAGACTTATCAGCTCTCTCTTCATCACGATAGCATCCGCATCACTGCAGCTGCAGCACCAATCCGTCTGTCGATCTGCCGCTCCCTTCTCCCATCACTCATGAACAAGACCCCCAGATACATAAACTCCTCCCCTTGAGGCAGGAACTCGTCCCTGAACCAGAGAGGACACTCCACCCTTTTCCAGCTGAGGACCATGGCCTCAGATTTGGAGGTGCTGATTCTTGTTCCCACCAGAACCGGTGACAAAGGGCAGCACTGGGTGAGCCCATCACCCACCGGAAATGATTCAGATTTATTGCCGGCTATGCGGACCAAACTCTTGCAACGGTTGTATAAGGATGGCCCATATGCCCATAGCAATGGGCCAGACACCCTATACTCCCACAGGACACCTCGAGGGACACGGTCAAATGCCTTCTCCAAGTCTACAAAACACATGTAGACTGGTTGGGCAAACTCCCATGCACCCTCAAGTATCCTCAAGAGGGTAAGCAGTTGTCCTCCAAGACCCACCACCTGTAAGTAGAAGGACAGTAATCACTCCGACCTCAGCAACCCAACTCTGTCTTTAGTCAGGGGGATATAGTAGGCCGTGGCCTGCAGAGAGAGACAAAATATAACAGCATCATCATTATACAATTCACAGAGCAGTAAACTATCCATCATCATGCACACTCAGGCTTTTGGAAAAAAAGAGTTCAGAAGTTTATTTACAAAATCCACAGTGCAATATATATACAAGGTGTGGGGCAGAGGGTCAAGGGCTTCAGGGACAGGAAGGGTATCTACACACTTGACACACTCCTCTTCTTGCTTGCACACTCGCAAGTACCGGTCCGTGGCCCAGGGGTTGGGGACCGCTGGTCTGGACTTTCTTGAGATAGACCAGGCTGCACCCACCTGTCAAACAGGTGGAGGCTCACCAAGACATGCAGAATGAAGTCGTTGCCACCTCTCACCTCCTTCATAGAAACTGTCACTCCAAGAGGGGGAGGGCTGTGAGGCACCGCCCCTGTCCCCCCAGCACCCCCTGCCAGACCCCACCTTTTGGAAAGCCCTGAGAGTGGGGAACCTGTGAGTTTTGTATGTCCGCTCAGGCACAGTCCATACTTCATCTGTAGGCAATTTCCATCATAAGTGGTGGTCATGGAGGGGGTGTCAGGTGGCGGAAGGTGGTGCCTAAATGGCTCTCCTCTTCTGAGATTGTGTAACAACTTAGGTCAATGTAGTCTAAGCATCTTGGAAAGAAAGGAACTGAACGTCTTTTAATTTCTTGGAGATGGTTGCTCAAACGTAAGTATTTTATTGTGAAGCTGCTTAGATTGTCATGACCCCACATTTTCTTTTTGTTCTCTCTCTCTTTCCCGTGTGTGTGTGTTATGTGTGTTTGTGTGATGATCGGAAACTTATGTTGGATCTGAATCTGTTCCTGGATTCCTTCCTCCTGGTTGTCATCCGTCACAGCCCATGTAGAAGATGGAGAAGTTCATTGCCCATAAAGGGCTGATAGGCCAGCATGGATGCCTAAGTTTGTGTATGATAACTTGTGAATGAAGCGACGTATTATTTTGAAATTGATACTGTAGGTGTATCTATTAAAAATCACAGATGTGTTCAGATATCAGTGACCTCCAACCTCAACGTGAGACGTCAAGGCAGAAGTGCTAAAAACTGGATGGCCACTTGAAGCTTGGAGAGTGTAGAGTCCCTGTAGAGTTCATTGTAAACTCAAATTGTAAACTTTGAAGGGTAAAAAAGAAAAAATCTTACAGCCTGTCACTAAAAAGTGTTTACAACAACTTTAGTTGTGAATTACGAGTCCAGTTGCTTTGAGTGACAAGTATCCCATCAAAAGCTTAGCAGAGCCAGGCCTGCACAACCACAAGCATGAGCCATGCAATGTGGTTCATGCTTTCCATGCTGTCAGCATTCACAGCCGTGTGCGTATGCAGATATGAGGTAACAATTAGGAAGTTAATAGATACATTGGAGATGCTCACCTCAGTACTGTAACCGGCCTGTATTTTTGACAATTTATTTGTTTACTTACATGTATCTACATTAGCCTGAATATACTTCACTGGGCAAATACTTTATCACAGATTATAAACTGGTTTGTTGAGGCTGTTGAAGCGCTTTCTGGTTACACCGGCATAGTATACCGGGAGGAGACTGATTGAGCTTATAATAGGGAGATTATATTGCTTGGCTGGCTTGGGAATGCCTCGGTGTGGATCTGAATTGTCACGGTGACCCAGTATGTGTAAATCCTAGTTAAAGTTAATATTCTTTGATTTATTGTTATTCATAGTTTTGGTTTATTGTTTTCTGCTTATGTTATACTTATAGTTTGATGGCCTTAGCGCTCTGTCTCTGTGAATTCCCCGTGTTCCACATTTCTCTTTTAGTTACCTTTGTTTCTGAGATCCATGCCCCCTCTGGCTCTGTCATGGTCATGAGTCTGTGATCCAGTGTTTTGTGTTTTTGAATTATTAATATTCCTTGATTTCATTGTTATTTATAGTTTCTAGTCTCTTGCTTTGTGTCTCAGTGCCTCCCCTGTGTTCCATGTGTTCCTTCTGGTCTCCATTGTCTCTATGTTCGTGTATTTCCTGTTTTACTTTGACTGTCTCACATCATATGTTAGTGTGTTCAGTTTTGCTTCCTCCCTGTCTCATTAGGTATGTCCGAATTCATAGGCACCATCCTTTGGAGGACCCGGCCCTCGCGGTCTACGTGGGCCGGGTCCCAGCGTTGCCAACTTAGCTACTTTGTCGCTATATTTAGTGAGTTTTTGGATCCCCTTAGCGACTTTTTTCTAAAATTGACTAGTGACAAATCTGGTGACTTTTTCTGGTGTTACTGGAGACGACTTTTTGACCTGAAAGCACGTACTGCCAGAGTGCCTATTTTATCCAGACAAAGGAGGATGGTTGGAATTGTGAGATTAAAAAAACAATAATTGCTAAAAGAAATTTAATTTGTAGTTCTAAATATATTCTGAATGCTTTTAGGGTGTTTTTTTACTCACGTTATGTTTCTTCCACAATGTTATTTCTCTCTCCTACACCGTCTATTACAATTACATAGGCATGACCAACTATGCCAATTAGGCGATGACGACTTCTAGCGACTTTTAGGGCAGGTCCTTCGAAGACCGAGAGCACCGGAGGTACGAGGCCTTCAGATTTGCGTCACCAGCTGTCTCGGTGGAGTTGAATAAACTCAGCCATCTGCTCCTCGCTCACTAAAATATAAAGGACATTGAAGTAAATTCTCGACCATCTCACGCTTCTGTTTAATCTGTTTTCTGTTTGACGTTTATTCAGTTGAGTGAAAACTATAACTTTAATCTCAGCCAAACTGATTTACTCATGAACAAATAAAACACTGAAAAAAGCCAAACACAACATTTTTTAAGTTATCTAAGTGACTTAAATATTGTGTTTAACCTGAGTAGCGAAAGACTGCGGGAGGTCGAACCGGCAACCTTCCAATTACGAGACGAACTGCCAACTCTTGAGCCACGATCGCCCCCGACATTGCACCGACATTGCACCTTTACCCCAATTTCAGCCTGTCCATATATGTTACATTAGTCCCAGAAGTTCTAATGAATTGACATGTTTTTATTTATATATATATTTTTTTGCATTTGCAAATTTTAAAACTTGTAAATGAAATGTACCTCTGTCAGCGGGAATGTACAACTAAATATTCGGGGGATTCATCCATGCCTGTCAGCTTTGATCCCAGCAGAATTAATCCTCACGTAATTAAAAACTCGTTAGCAGACAGACGTCTGGTCTTGTCTGGAGGAAAGGCTATTTGTATTTCGATAGTCGCGGTGTCAGTTTGGCAGCAAAAGGACATCTTAAAAGGAAACGATTAACTGGTTAGCTGAAATGAAAAAGACATGGATGTTTTTTTTATTCCTTCTGGCAGCTTTGTGGGGACCACTCTTGTGGCAGATGTAACCTATCCCTGTACAGCGTTGCCTTGTGCGTCTCTGCCTGATGAACAGCGGACTATTCACAACTTTAGTTTAATATACTATGAAAAGACTTTAATAGTTGTAAATGTGTAGTCGCTTGTACCTCAGGAAAGATAATTGCCACAGAGATTGCAGAGAATTACTGGATCCACCTCTTGGACCAAACCTCTAATGACGAAGGATAATGAGCTCTTTCACCTTGGCCCACAAATTTCCTTCATTTAAAACCAGTAATCGTTCCAAATCTGGAATCGTTTGCTCTGTGAGGATAATAATAGTCTTTGATACTTGTTATTCATCTGGGGGGGATTAAAGAGATAATGTGATTGACTTTGATCGTTTGGTGTCCAGAGTTTTGTTTGGACACCACAGGACAGTGTGAAGATGGATAACGGTCCATATTTGGGGAGTTCAGTGCTTCGAGAAAAGCTCAACACGTGGAGCTGCTTTTGCATTAAACCACCAGTGATGCAGTTCAAAGCCAGGCACTTTAACACCTAGAATTTAAATGTCAAGAAAGGTTTTTCCGCCTCTAATAGCTGCATGGTTTGCAGCATGAGGCCGCTTGCTAATGTCCATCATCCTCCAGCTATACGGACTGGTGCTCTAAGTGCACAGTTTAAAAGTCGACTTATGGCAAAGAATTTCTCATCACTGAAGTGTAAAAATAGATTAGGATTTAATCAGAAGACAACTGCATGCAAATCATTTTCCCTTGAAGTGCTTTGCCACTCAAGGGACTGAAAATGAAGGAGATTTGGGTTAGATTCCTTATGGCGGGCATTTCACTCCTCTGAGATTTTCCCGTTTTTTTCCCTGTCTTTTTCTCTTTCTGCCACACACAAAACTACAGCAACTCCATTCACTGCTTAAAATGACCCCATTCATTGTTAAAAACAAATGTACGACTCAGTGTGGTGTAAAATCAGTGTTCCAAAGGTTTTGAGGTTGTATTACTGAAAGTTGAGGCACACATGAAAAGCCCAGTGGGCCTGTACCTGTAGAATATCATTACTGTTAAAGATGCACATTTGTGTGGGGGCTGTATTAGTGGAGCAGTATAAATCAGTTTGACATGATGAAGCACTGTGGAAATGTGGTCAGTACTGTCATGGTTACTCTGCGGCCTTCAGTTGAAAGATCTTTTTTTCCCTCCAAACTGGACCATTATTTTGAAATGCTGCACACATGGCTGCTTATAACTATAAACATTCTTCATTCAACAAAGTAGAGCATGGGAAATTTGAACATCTTGAGAATTACAAGAATTCTTCTGGAAATTAAAATTTTGCCAGCAAGTGCCTCTCATCGCTGCTGAGTTGGACTTCCAACCTGCAACTTTTGATTTATTGTCTGCTGTCACTGCTCTTATAAGCATTGCTTTATCAGGAAAACCTCTCCAATGAATTCACTGTATTTTATTTAGTTTTATTTATTTACTCTACAGCATTACAGTGAGAAACCCATTGATCAAAAGATCCTTTGTTAGCAGCGCTTAGTGATGGTGAGGAAAGAACTCCTCTTTGACAGGAAGAAACTTCCAGCAGAACCAGATCCAGTGAGGAGCAGCCAGGAGTGGCTGCAGCTCTGGAGGTAGAGCAGGTCATCTACTGGTTGGTGGTTCAATCCCTGGCTGCCCCAGTCTGCATGCCAAATATCCCTGGGTGAGATACTAACCCCAAGTTGCTGTCCGATGCATCCATTGGAGTATGAATGTGTGTGAATGATAGGAAGCACTTAAAAAGCATGCTTGTGTGAATGTGTGAATGCAGCATGTTGTATAAAGTGAGTGCTCTGGGAGACTAGAAAAGCGCTATTTAAGAATCAGTCCATTTACCATCTGATGAAACTGGTTTGGAGATGAGGAAAAGTGATGTCATTAGAAGGATAATCTGTCAGGAGTTTAAAAAAAAGAAAAACAAATTGAAAACGAAAAATTCATTATTTACATTCGCAAAACAAAACATAGAACCGTATAAACTGTAGTTCCTAGGATCATTGTGCTGTTGCATGACCCAGTTTGCCCCAAGCTTTATTTCTCGGACAGATGGCGAACATGGTCGACTTGATGACTGCAAGGTAACGAGGTGCTGTGGGTGTAAAACAAGCCTATATCATCACACCTCCACCACCATGCTTGGTATGAAGTCGTAAAGTCTCTCTGGTAATCCTTCCTGACAAGGCATAATGGCTTTGTTAGGAAGGATTGGCTGATGCTATTAATTACTAGTTATTAGCATTAGCTAGTTATTAGCATTAGCTAATAACTCCAAAAATACATCATATGAAAGAGGCATGGCACATGAAGTATTTTCAAATCTACTGTATAGGATATATTGTTTAGGGGAAATCGTGAGAACATGTCCAGGTACAACCTGAGATGCTAGCAAACAAAGAAGTTATTGCTGATAGAGTTTTTCCCCCTCAGTTGTAAAATGTTTTTAGGGTACTGTATAGTCACCCTGCTGCACAAATAACTGGAGAATGAGGTGGCGTAGGATTTTCAAATGATATCGTAAGTATCTACTAAAAATCTTGGACGAGTTTGAATCTCGATGACTTTGAGGTTAAGTTTCTGAAAATCTTATGCACATGCTAACTGGAGAAAGATGAGGGTTAGCATTGGCAGCTGTTTAGTTATTTACCATTCACTGTGCAACATTTTGCAGGCAGTTTGTTAAAACCATCAAAAAACATCAAGAAACCTGCATTTTGAAAATGTTATAACAAGGAACTGCACAGTCATCAGATATACAGTATGACAGATATAATTAGATTCTGTGAGATCATCATTCATTAAAGCCTTGTAAATAGCATTGATGTCTTCAGGGGAAAAACATGTCTGTTCGTGCACAACATAATTGCAACAACATTACTCAGAACAGGGTTCGTGATGAACAAATAAACAGACCTGTGTAGACTGTTGAAGATAACAGCAATGGACGTCATGGCACACAGCAAATGAGGCATAGAAGAGAAAATGGGTAGTAAATGAATAAATGTTTTGGCTGCAGGAGGAAATATTTTTGAAACAACTTTAGTGCATTAAAACTGGTTGCAAAGTTTCATATTTGAACCCCCCCCCCCCCCCCCCCCACATGATGTTAAAAGATTTGAAACTTCTGCTCACAGCTACTTTTTAACAGGGATTCCACAAAACATCATTACGATCCAGATGTCTGTCGTGTTCTGGCCTATATCTCAGTGTTGGAAATCTGGTCGCTGGTCCAGGCCCCCCCTCCTGAGAGGCTCCTCTGAGAGTGAAGGTCTATTTCCAGTGTGCCTATTTTTACAGTGCCTGTCTCAAAAGAGAGGCAAAATGAAGAAAAATCTTCCTAGCAATCAGGCCAGGAAAGTGAAGGCTTGGTGGGAAAACAGCTTTTTAAACTCAGCAGCATTGCAACAGTTCCCAGAGTCACCTAATCAATGCAGCATCCCTTCTCTTATTTATCTAACCATAGAAAAATCTAAACTAAATGCCAAGCAGTGTTGTCTGTAAACGCCTGCACAAGTGACAATTAGCATGTAGTCAGGATGTCAGGATAAACAGAGCACTAGCAAGAGAATAGCAGGGACACACTGATGTGCACAGACTCAGGTGAACATGGTAAAAAGAGCACTTTCTGCCTTGGTCACCAGAGGACTATATCTTAAGCGCCCTTAAGCGTAAATTCCAAACACTGTAACTCATTAGGGTCTATTTTACAGAACCAGGTGATGCATGTGCTGGAGACAGTTCTAAACTAAACAGTACACTACTTCCGTTTCAACAACAAACTAAGTAATAAGAGCTTTTCTAAATGATCCCAACCATATTTTCTTCATTTTATAAAATGTTTTTAAATCATTGAGCACCGTAAATGCCCATAAATATGGAAAAAAATACTGGGACACAACAATAAAGTTGAAAAAGTTGATTTGCAGTTGAAAAAAAATTAGTAGTAGCACTGTAATACTCAGAGATGGAGGAGAGGAAGAGAGAGCGGGCAATACAGTTATCTGCTTTATTACAAATATCATATCACACGGTACTTTTTAAATTTAAATCAGAAAAACTGAAAAAAGTCTCAGGTTCGAACCTGAGACTTGAGAATTACCTGAGAATTATTTTATACAGGCATCCAGTCAAAATTAGCTGCTATCTACTTTCTGAGGAAAACTTAATAGAAAGAGTTTCTGGCTTAGAGATGACACTTGCACATTAGAAGAAGGATCCTTTTACAGAAACTGAAGTCATCGATGTCCTGGCTCAGGAGCAGTCTTTTTTCCCTGCAGCTGAAGTCTCTAACAGGCTGCTTCAGGCTACTCCGGCTAAAATTCCTGGAGGGTGCTGAAGCGGTCTGTTTGGTAAGTTTTCAAACAAACTCGGCTTAGTTTAGGTGTGAATGTCTTTCTACAAGGAAAAGACAAATTACAAGAAATCCAGCAAAGCTATTGGTAGGATTTGCACATAGTATCATTCATTGGCTGTATTTTTAGACTTTTGGAAAGGCCCATAATGTTGGTATCAAGCTAATGAAACACCCCCCCAAACTGGCACCAAACTGCTCCCATGACACGCTGCCTGCCGAGATTAAAATGATGACACGGTTACCATAGTGACATGCTAAGTTTGTCCTTGTGTGTGTGTGCATGCGTGTTGTTTCAATGATAGCAAGGTTATGTGTTGTCACCCTGTTTCTGTCGCAGTTATCATAGCTCAGCAAAATGGCTCAGTAAAGTGTTGTGGCTACATCTGCTGCTGGTGGTAGGGGGCTTTGGCTGCTGCGGAGACGACTGAGGAAGCGAAGCATGAGCAGACTGGGACCGTGTTTTCCATTATTTCCTCCACGAGGATGTGCTGTGAGCCCCATCCAGACAACTAGGCACTGTTCATTTTTCAAAGAATAAATTGTCATTAAAGAGAGTCAGCCCAATACAAGTGTATGAAATTTGCGATTCCGATGTGATTTTCGATGAAATGTTCACATCTTAACTGTTTACTTGCTTTTTTTGCGTGCAGCACCAGTAATTTATTCAGGAAAACCACACTTGCATACATGCACAGAAACATGCGCTCACACACGCACTCAAACATCACTCGCTGTAGGGCAAACATTCTCCCACCAACATTTATGCTCTTTTTGTATCTCCCCCCGGCCACATCCCCCTGCAGACAGATCCAGTCATCACCAGGAATTTTCTATAAATGTGTGATCGCCTCATTTCCATCTGTTTATAAAAAAATAAAAATTCCTCCACCCACAACAGCGTTTCTCCTTTGCTTGCTAGATACAGTATGTTTATGTGTCTGTTTATATATTAAATATTTAAAAAAATATTTCAATTTAAAAAAAGGGATAAAGTGTGTTAAAAATTGAAAAAAGAGAAGTTTATGTAACTGTGCTATCTTCAGTTCTATTTAGCAGAATGGATTTTGAACATTTTTAAGAGAATCAGGTGGTGATATTTTCCACATTTGTGCTTTGCTTTAATTGTCATACACAACAGGAAGTAGTCTGCTTCAGACGCATTCAGACTATAAGACTGCTTGTTTGGATAGAGTGTACAGATGGCAGTTATCATGAACTGCAGGGTAAAACCTGGCTAATAACAACTAACGTCACTTGACATTTGCATTTTTTACATGCACCTGTGTCGGGTAAAGCAAAGCAGAAATCAAACCTGCCTCTTTAAAGGATGCTTCTGCTAAGCTTCAAGTTTTAACCTGGAATGATTCATATATATCCTCCTTTCTGGTTTGCAATGTAATGACAGGTCTGTCCCCTTTGAGTTAAGCCAGGTCAAATTTTAGTGGCAATGTCAGTAGATTGCAACTGAATTCTGCTTTCTTACCCCTTCCAAGTGCAAAATGTTTTTTTGGTAGCTGCTGTAGGACAGATCAGCTTTTAATCAGATGACAGATCAAAAACAGAGTATCCTCCATAATGACCAAAGTTGAGCTTGTTTCTTTGTCTGTTTGTGTATAAAACTATATTTTAACATATCTAAATATCAGCACCTGGCAATAAATCACAAAAAACAGATATGTGTTAAATAAATATTTTGCAGCATTTTATGTTTTTACCTTTGAGTCAACTCAAAAGCTCTGGCTGCCATTTATCTGTAGTGAATGTAGGCCATCAGTCTACTGTTTACCTCAGCTGTCTTCAAATCTCTTTATTCCAGAGGAAGCTGTAAAACTTTGTGAAAGGAGTCCAGTAAAGGTTGTTGACTGAGGAAAGTTCACTCCTGTCTGACAAAAGCGATAATGAGGTGAGTTGTTGAAGATATCCTGATCTTTTCTGTTGGTAAGTGGTACTGTTTTTGTTGCTGTTAGCCTCTGTTAGCTGCTGTTAGTGAAACCTTGAATGTAATCAAACTGTTAATCAGAGTAAAAGTGTGACTTTCAGGACACTCATGGCTAACATTAGCAACTATATTGTTAGCTTATAACCAGAAGCTGTTGTTGTTTAGCCAATTTGTTGTTGGGAGAAGGGAGGGCCATATCTTTATCATCAGATGTGAAAAGAGGTACATTTCAGTAGGATTTTAATGTTTGTTCAGTTCAAGTCTAACAAAAAATTGAGCCTAAATACACCTAGAGCATTGTACGTTTGTTACCTGCGAGTTTTTATGGATTTTTGGCAGTTCTGGAAACGTGTTGTAACAGTTGCTGTTGTAATGCAGTGTACCGCCGCATGGTGGCGCCTCCTGTCTCATGACTGGTGTACTACCCCCTTTTTGTTCTTCTTCGCACCATCTCTGTAATGGGTTCTTCCATGTGTACAAGGACTAGTGTGCTCTCAAGTAATGTGTGGTAGAGGTAACACTTAAATTTTTGATATTTTAAATAAATGAGTTCTTGTGGAAAGTTAGAAGCTGTTGCTCATTCCCTATCCATCTGCACACCTCCACAGCTAGCTTCATCTCCACATTACAGTGTCACTGTCTTTATCCCATTATTCATTCATCCACTACATATGGTTTCCAGATTGTATTTAGGCAAAGGCATTTAATATGGACCTAGGCCAGCCAAACATCCAGTTTTGTTTTTAATGCTGTTTTTAATGCTCATTCAAAATCAACAGGCTCCTCTCTTTGCCTGCAGTCTGCATGCTGTCGCAATACAGCTACACCTCCAATTCGCTATACAAGGCAACATGCATACCTGGAGGTAAAGTAGGGAGATAAGTGATAATGTTGTAAGAGAGAGGCCTGCACCACTAAGGCAAAAGAGAACAAGAAAGTCCAACTAGAGAAACTTAAGTAATAATGTCCAAGGATGAAGCCAGAAAAGAGGCAGCTCTCCATAGCAATTCCACAGATGTGATAGCCAATCACATAATTATATGAATAAAATAAACAAAAAGTGACACTTGGGTAAAAATAATTGGTTGCTGAATATCATTTGCCCTGAAACACCCACTGTGGCTCAAGCAGAGGAAAAGGAGCAACTGTTGGCCCGAGATAAGAAATTCACAGCAAAGAAAAACAAACACGAAATACTACAGATTCTTCAGCACTTGTTGGGATAGTGCCAAAAAATGTTATGACAGAGATGACATAAGGCATTTTAGTGAGAGATAATTTAAGACTGAAAACTGAGCTTTTTAAAAACTCTTTCCAGGGTTAACAATTTCAGAGACTGCTTTTACACGGGGAAGAAATAGCAAAGATTTTGTTTTGCAGCGTTAAAGACCTGCTTCTTTAGCTCCTTCTTTATTATTAGACTGTGCAGAATATTTGCATGGTTTCTGATTGGCTAGCTTTTCAACAGCCCTTGACTTAATATTTTTTGTATTTTGATGTGGCCTTAAAAAAAGGTTGAAAACTTCTGTGTCTCTGCCACTGTGGCCCCAACACACATACAGTCAGTACACCACCTTTACTGTGCTTACTTTCTTTATTACTCATTTTGTTTTGTTAAAGGTGTTTTTCCAGACAATGTCAGCTCACTCAGTTCATCGCATCATTCTCCTGGTCCCAGCGCACTACTGCATAAAGAGGAGAGACATAATTAGACAATGCCTGACAGCTGTGCCAGCCAGCCTCTCCTGGCACTGCCCCCTGAAACCTCTGCTCCACCCCTTCACTGCAGCTGAATCAAAACCATCCCTCACCATCGCACTATAGTTTGAAAAATACCTGTGGACCAAAAACTATAAAAATTTTAGTGTTTTGTAGTCATTGGTGTGAAAGTAGTGTGAATCAAGCAGCAACCTACAGGGCAGAAAAATGAAGCCAACTCAAAACTGCTAAATACTGGGGATCCTTGAAGCCCACAAGGCTGCCTCCAAACGTGAGGCAAACCTCAAACAGTCCCATGTTAAATTCCAAACTTTATAGCAGAAATAGGCATGCAAGTGTGCGACAGTGTGCGACATCAGGTTATAATCATCTGGGCAACACTTATTGATTATTTGATGATAGACAGAAACAAAACCAACAAAATAAAAAGAGATGTTTCATGAAACACTTTTGACTTGAAAATAAAGATAGCCTTACTGCTCGCCTCTCTGTCTGACTTTCACTTGCTTGAATAGCACAGACATAAACTTCACGTAAGTGTGTCAGAGCAGCGAAGTGTTGAAAAAGAGGGAAATTTGCCATCTGTATATCACAGGGCACTCAAGTGTTGTCAAGTACTTGTATGTAATGTGTGGGCAGGCTTACTGAAGTAGATAAGAGGACGCCGGGGCAGTGCAGAGCAAAAAATGACTCCCAATCACTCAGAGTCACAAGTGGATAATGGCTCAGGATGATGCCTCCTTTGCATTTGGATGGGACGACTTCATTTGTCATGATTGTGGACAGCAATGACAGAAGAAAGAGCACTTCATAAGACATGAAACATTGGGCCGCTGTATTCTGAGTGCTTCTCTGAATATATCTTGTTCTTGCCGGACGATTTAGTGCCTCAGGATCTTTTTTTTTCTTTATGCAGCTTTACTGTTCATTTCTACAAAGTGTTAATAAAGATAGGAACTGCCCAAGAGCAATATGAGCTGTGAGGTGGGAACTTGAACCTTGAAAGTAAGAATTTATGTCAATATTCTTTCTTAAAAATGGATGAGTGGAAAATGCAGTTTATTTTTACAGGCTTGCATGTCAGTGAAGATGTCATACCGTGCTGTTTGAACCCTGAGGGCAGACTCTCTTTTTGGCTCCACCTCCGCCTCTGCAGGGAGGTCAGAGATCATTGACGGCTACCGTAACGGCATCCGCATCCTCCAGATGAAGAGCGAGCATCTTCACTGATGTTTGCTTGAGCGCATACAAAATCAAACTGGGGTTTCCAAGCAGTGTGCGGAGCTTCAAGCTACAGTCTGAGTGGATAAATTCACCCGTGATCAGTGTGAGCTGTGAGAGTTTAACATGAGACAAATGGAGTGCGAAGCAGTTTGGACATTAAGTTGCATAAATGTATCTTAGAAGGAGAGCTGCACTGGAGCCTAACTTCATGACTTTTGCACCAGGAAGCTCTGTGTCAGGAGACGTGACGGACAGATCACACGGTGGGAGGGGCTTGTCCACACTTTATCCAAACTAGGGTCTGAATCTGTATCAGTTTATCAAGAAAAAAATAATTCATGACTTTATATCACAGGCACTAAGTAAGGTGGTTAAGCCTTAAAACCAAAGCAGTTTAGAAAAACTGTACATTATAATTAATTGTTTTGTAAAGTGTTGGTTCATTAAATGTGATCATTTTCAGACTGTAGTTGTACTTCTTTACACTCAAAGAATTACCTTTTTTTTTTTTACGTAGTTTTTAATGCAATGTTTTCCACCAGTCCATCCCATTTTGAATTAAATTGTGCTGTATGTGCTCCATGGAATACAATTAGTGTTCACATCCCTACGTTAAGTAAAACTGGAGTGAGCAGTGGGCCATTTTCCAAAACAGCTTCAGATTTATTCCACCCCCTTTTCTCAATCTGCAGTGTAAATTAGACTTAGACAGCAGCACAGCCTCATTGTATGTGGATTTCTGAGCCGAGTTACTGACTTTTCTTGTGCCACAGCTGGATCATGGAACAAGATGTAGCCTAATAATCTGGAGAATCGGTCTTCAGTAGATGGAACTTAGGTGGCAGAGCCCCCACTAAATACAATAAGCCCCACACCCCACAGTTTGAATATTGTTACATGCATGTCAAAGTTTCCATTTTTGATACAAGTGCGCTGTGAGATTGGTTTTACTTTTTGTCCTGTGCACAAACTAGAGCTTTAATTATTCCATCACTTGGCAGGCAGCTTGCATCCCAATCATGGACAACAAGCTGTCCAAAAGTAATGGAATAATTAAAACAAGGATGTCAAACTTAATTTTACTAATGGCCACACTGGGAATTTAGGTTCACATCAGGGCTGCAAGTAGTTTATTTACAGCCTTAAATTAACCCCCCAAAAGTTTAACAGCTTTGATAGCATTGTTGAATGTCCCATGTGACCTCAGTACATATAATTTTGTCAACATAAAAGGGTCAAGAAAATAGACAAAAATGGAACTTGTGTAGCTGATATACAGTTGCGCTCAGACATTTACATGCACTCAACATGGGTATGACGAGTGTATGTAATTTTTGACGCATTGCAACAATCGTTATTATGGCATAGCTTCAGTAGGCGGAGTCTTTCCATCCCAAGAATGTGCTGCTGTATTCTCTCCTCCTTGTGATGAAAACCTTACGCTTGTAACAGGCTGACGCAGTCAACTTCTCGTTCCCAGGACTTGTATGACCAGATAGTGTAGAGCCAAGGAGACCTGGCTTATTATTGCCAAATAAATGCCTATTGTTCTACCTACCTGACTAACGAGTTGTCCGGTTAAATTGCCAGCTGCACACCTGCTAGACCTGCTAGCTGCTCCTCCCTCGCCAGACCTCCGTTACGAGATCTGAATAACTTGCATACAATTGCTTGAACTCATGATCTTGGAATCGACGATTGTTCAGAAACTGCTCCAAGAGACCTCCTTTGGACTTCCCCATTCTTCTGAGTAATGGTCAATTCAATGAGTGCTGTCAAATAAATCCTTTCTATGTTGGCAAAGAGAAACTACCATTACTAATGAGAAGTAAAAAGGCCTTGGACTTTTCATCTTTAAATACATTGTAGAACCTCCAGCACAACTTTTATTAATAGATTTAAGTAAGTGTATATATCTGTATGTATACAGGGTGGGCCATTTATATGGATACACCGTAATAAAATGGGAATGGTTGGTGATATTAAAGTCCTGTTTGTGGCACATTAGTATTTGTGAGGGGCCAAACTCCTCAAGATGGGTGGATCGAAATTGTGTTGATATCTGGTGAACGCAGTAATCGGGTCATTGCAGCATATTTCAATGCAAGACACCCTACGAGACCACCCATCTCCCATGCTACAGTTAGCAAACTGGGGTCTGGAGTGTGGGGCCTCCCTGCTGCTGCGGAGTCGGGGCGGTCTGCTTCTCCCCACCGCAGGGAAAAGGGTAACACCACCTGGGTCTGGGTGCAGTTTCCCCCTCCAGGGGCAAAGGTATCTAGACCCGGTTCTTAGAGTACACTTGGGTAGTGTGATTGTGTGTACAGTGTCTCTCTGTGTCTGTCTCCACGTTGGTTGAGTGTGGAGTAAGTGCATATGAGAGCATGAGGGTGGGAATGGATGTTTGTATCTGTGTGTGCCTGTATGTCTGTGTCTATATGTCAGGTTGGGTGTCAGGCTCCACCTCTCTGGAGACATCTCAGGCCCTCTAAGGTATGGAGGCCTATCTCCCCCCACCACCACTTCCCCTGCCGGTGGCAGACGCCCTCAGACATCGGTGCGTTGGTGGTTCTTTGTGTCCGGGGGTGGGCGCCCGGGTACACACCGGCTCACTCCTTGGTGGCTGCTTATCGGGGCCTGGAGCTTGCTGCTCACTCAGGCCACCTCGGGGGTGGGGTGCCCTCGGCCTCTCGGCCTGGGGCTCGGTCACTCTGGCGCAGCTGGCTGCCGGCGGAGCTCACGGGCGCGTCACTGCAACCCCCCCTGGCTTCTGCTCCGCGGCTGCTGAGTGACCCCTCATCTGGGAATCTCCTCAGCTCTTTCTGGGACAGTGGCGCGGCTGCCCCTCTGTTGGTCTTCCTTGGTCTCTTGTGTTCTGGGGGCCTCTGGATGTCTGGAGTCTTGATCTCCTCCATACCTGCTTCATGCCCTGGTGGACGGGGCAGTGGCCCCCCCACACCCTCTAGCAGATCATTACATGAAGGAACCTTTTAAAAACAAGCGCGTCCATGCTCACAGGTGTACACACGGGTGATCACACCCACAAACTACACCCTTTTTGGCTCCTACCTCAAAGCACACTGTGTTCTGTTGATCTTATGTGCTGCACAATAATGTTTAATATTTAGTATTTACTGTCATATTCCCATAGATCATTGTGATGTTGTTTATTGCATTGCTCTCGTTTTCTTCTGCTTGTTTTCTTTTTTCTTTCTCAACAGGTGATCCAGGTGATTGATATATGCATTTTTTTTTTTGTCTGCTTATTTAGTTGGTTTTTGGGGGTTTTTTTCCCTTTATCCCCATCACTCTTCTCCACCTCTTCCTTTCTCCCTTTTCTTTTCCTCATTCAAGTCTGTCCCGTATCTAGCAAGTGAAAATAAAATAAATAAATAAAAAAAATAAACAATAAAAGATGAATCAAATAGACCATTACGGCAAGGCTGGGATGGTCAATTTGGTAAAGTAAATCCGTTGGGCATCTTTCTTCGCCTTTAGACAATAATTCTGATGGCAAAAGAGCCAAACGGGACAGGCAAAAAGAAAAAAAAAAAAAAAAAAGCAAACTGTTTGCTAAGTTTCGTGAAACTGGTTTAGTGTTGGATTTGCCAAAATGTGGACGCAAGAAAACTGTCACAAATGAAGAAACATCAGGGGCTGTCCTAGCTTCTTTCAGCAAGAGCCCACAGCGTAGCGGTCGCCGCATGTCACTGGAGAGTGGCATTATCCGAACATCCCTTCGGCGGATATTAGCTACTCAAAGCCCCAAATTACCATGACATTCGTTACCCATGTATGTAAACAGCTGTACCATTTGGTGCTACACTCATTCACTACATTCATGTGAAAAAGAAAGTCTTCACAGGACTCCACATGGCAGGTTGTGGCATTGTATTAACAACCCCCTGAATGCTTCAGACCAGAGCACTGACAAAAGCCCTGTCTTTATATAGGTGCTCACACTTACTGATGATCAGTGAGTCAAGTGCATTTGATTAGCACATATGCTCTTAATTCCATGGACATGGGAAGGGTGTCTCTAGTTTTACACAGTTCTGACATGAGCTTTCTTTTCTTATGCGCACAACAGTTAGTGCAAAGGTAACAAAACACATTCTTATGTAAACTCAAGATAATCAATCTGTATTTTTTGAACATGACTCAACTCAATAATTGTGGGAAATTTCAATAAAAGTAAAATTAAAAGATTTTGGATTATGTACTATATAAAGGCGCAATATATTCTAGCCCTCTAGTGTGAAAATAGATGTATGTAATCCAATAAATCACAAATTAACGGCTAGATTTGGCACCAAAACCTCGAGTTTAAAAAGAAAGTATTCACCACTCTTTCTACAGTTCCTTTCTGTAACGAATATTCACATTTTCAAAGCTGTATTAATCAATATTCCCTGTTGACAGCTGCTAATTATGCTAAATGTAACAATATAATCAGCAATCTTAGCCACTCTTCATTTTTTTTCCTGGTAGGTGCACAGCACCAAACAGCAGACTAACCAAGAAACATGTGAATATAAATTAGGATTTAAAGTGCCCGTGGATGCTGGATGTCTAAATAGAAAGATGTTCAACATAACAATTTGATCTTCCATTGTTCGGTGGGACAGATGTGAGTGACAGTCTCTGTTTAACATGTGTGGCTGACGAGTAGAAAGTAAAGTTGAGAGTATTCTCTCCTGCTGTGTTGGTGTTGATTAAAGAAGATGATTTGAAGAGAAACTGTAGCCCACTTAACACCCACAGCTCAGAGACTCTGAATAACACTACAAACAAAGGAATCAGGGTTATGTCAATAGATAAACTTAAAAGTAAAGTAGCCACACATGTTTATATTATTCAGTACTGATCAGAGTCAAGAAGACATGTTAAATTATGAGGCACTATTTAATTTCTTTGCTTTTATTTTTAAAGGTGTGTATTCTGTATGTGTGTGTGTATAGTACTGTACTGTAAGTGGTGATTCGCTTTCAGATTATTGGTAATTTGTGGATCGTTAAGCTGAAATAACTGTTGTAGAAATGAATTACTGTTGAAGTAAAGCAGTGACATAAGCGCTCGTTCTCCGGTGTCTCATTTTCAGTCAGCCTGTGTCTCTCCAGTAGCATTTGTTTGGAGTTGAAGATCTCACGTTGGGTTTTTACAGGGAGGGTTGGTGGCGGCGTGATTTCCCAACAGCTTGACTCGTGGTTCTGACTCATTAGCTTCCTGCACTGCCACAATGAGCCTCATCAATCGTAACCCCCAGCGCAAAAGAGCTACTTTCTCTCTACCTGGCCTTTATGGTTCTCTTTGCTCAGTAACACAACCAGGAAGCTGTGCGGCTTTTCTAGGACGTAAATGCATAAAGGGATATAAATAACTCAGAAAGGAGTTTTTAATATAAATACAGTCAGAGATAGAGTGATGTACAGTGCTCAACAAATGAATCAGACCATGTCCCAGTGTTAGGGTTTTGTCACAGATGTGATAAATTAACAGTGTTGATAATAATCAAAATCATTGTTAAGAAAAAAGCTGAAAAAGAAAATCACATTATTTATTCATTTTTTATTAAGACATCAAATTACATTTCATGCCACCAGAATAGATGCCAATCTTTGAAATCTGAAACCCAAAAATGGAAACAGTGGCATGAAAGCTTATGTCGCTTTTATGATTATATAAAAAGACATAAAAAGCTCCACTGAAAGCTAAAATACCAACATTAAAAAAAGCGTTTAACAACCTTAATAAAGAGATTTGTTTACACTGACTGACCTTTTTTGTTTACAGTGTGTGTGTGTGTGTGTGTGTGTGTGTGTGGGGGGGGGGGGTTCTTCAGTTTCTTTTCGATGCCACTGCTTTTCAATTTAAAAAGGTCTTTTTTACACTTACGCATTTTTCTCTAGAAGCTTCAGATGAAAGGACAGCAGGACTTCCTGTCATTGCCCCAGGCCTTTTCCATTAGAATAATTTTACTGCACCAATGAAAACACTAGGCTACCCCCAGCTTCTGGCTCATAGGGGGAGTGCATCGCAAGGACGTCAGCTAGCTAATGCAACCTAGCTAACATTTCCTCTCTAGCTAGTTAAGAGTGAAGCAAGTGACAAGAGGAAAGGACAAAAAATCTTTACATGCTGTTTAGGAGTTTACGACGCTGTTTAGTTGGATCTGAACTTGAAACATTGTTGTTGAGTTGCTGAGTTAAGATGGCCGCTAGTAGGTAGTACCTGTGAAGCCCCGCCTCTCGGTCTCAACTATTAGCCCTTCCCACTGAAACTGGAAAGCTGCTACATCAAAAAGAAACTGTAAAAATGTCTATCAATCATGCGGTTTTCACCAAAGGGGAAATTAGTTATAGAGACAAGTGTCTTAGTAACAGGCTGCAAACATGGATATTTCTGCTGTTAATTTGTTCCTTTTAACCAAGGAGTCTGTGGGGACTACCTCGCTTGTGGCTCTGGCCTCAAGTAGCCATTTGTGAAACTGCAGTTTTCAGCTCATGTGGTCAGGCTTCATTTTTCAGTGGCTGATGCTCCCGCTTGATTTCCACACATGAAGTCAGCTGAAATCCAACCAGAGATGAGAGCGAGCTGAGGAGGTGAGGAAGAGACACACAAAAATTAGACATCCTTGCCTCGCAGCGTTCATTTTAAAGCAAAGTCAATTAAATATGACGTTTGGCACAGCTGCATCATCTGTCAGTTGTTTTGTTACAGCCGACTGCTGTATGTTATGATTTCAGATGCCAGAAGAGCATAACAGTCCTCATGACAACTTTTATTTTTAGAAGTACTTTAATTAAATTCACAATGAAACTCAGTCTCTCGTTCTCTCTCTCTCTCTCTCTCTCTCTCTCTCACACACACACACACACACACACACACACACACACACACACACGCACACACACACACACGCACAGCAAAAAGCAGAATCATTTTAAATAACTGAAATAAATTATGAATACACGGAAACATTGTGTACAATGCCTCTTTTATCTATGACGTATAAAAGCACTTCCACGGAGAATACAACTCAAATACAGCTCCTCTATTCTCAATCGACTGTCCTCCAGATCCATTTTATGAATTGAAACATGCTTCAGCATGGTGCAGAGAAATTGCTGTCTGGAGCACAGGCATGAGGATGGGGGGACAGAGGAGCCAAGGAGGTACAAGGCAGAGAAACGACAAAATACTCGATACACACCAGAGAGTGAAGGCCAATAAGGGACAGGTAGACTCAGACGCTAGGGAGGGTGGGAAAAGAACAAAACAGGAAAGTAAAAGCCATGTGAGGAGCCTTCAAAATAAAACAGGAAGTGAAATTGAGACAGTAAAGAGGAGAAAGGAAAGCAAATCAAGGAGAAGAAACGAGGTAATAACTGTCTAACCGATCATGTTCTCTGTAATGCAGAGAACATGATATGAGTAATAATGGTCATATAAGTTCTTATGGAGTGAAAGTGATTTTTTTGTGGTGCTTTACATGTTGATACCATGTAACAGTGACGTGCTAAGTAAGTAAATGTCACTTTCCACTGTAAGAAAAGAGCACAGAATTACTGTATGATCTCACCACTCTGGCAGATTAAGTGAAACACAGTGAAGACAGCAGTCTTTCACATGTGCTGAGCTTGAGTTAACAAGCCCTGCCGCAGCAGCTGTAGGTGTGTGTGTGCATGTGTGTGTGTGTGTGTGTGTGTGTGTGCGCGCGCGTGTCATCGGGCTGGGACTCTCTGATGGCTGCCAGCAGGCCCTGCACGGCTCCTACAGGAGGTAATGTAATGACCCTCTGTTGGCATGCCCCTCAACCCGCTTTCAACACACACACACTGACCAACAATCAGAGCCTCATTGCTCCTCCTCTACCCTCCTCCTTCTCACACACACACACACACACACACACACACACACACACACACACACACACACACATGTGCTCACACTGTTAAAAAACTGGGTTATCGTCGCAGTTTTTTGCTGCTGCAGGGCATATAGCTTACAAAGCAGAAGAAACAGTTTCAAGGAATCACAGGGCAAACAGTTTCCGAGGCAAACACACGTGCACAAAACACAACCCACAGGAGAGTCCAATAACCAAAACTAAATTAGAGACCTCTTGCAATTTTCTTAGGGTGTGTGTGTGTGTGTGTGTGTGTGTGTACGTTAAGGGCACAAATGTTAACACAATGATGCACCAGGCACAGTAATTTAAACACTGGCCATACTCACAGGAAAAGGTCATCATTGCATAATAAGGCAAACGTTACTTTTCCTACAACTCTACATCTGATATTTCGAGGCATTTGCTGAATGAATATTGTTACACCCTCTTTTTTTACCCTATGTCCAAAGTGCTTCCATTAAAAGAGCAAACTGCAATAAAATGTCTAAAAAGAAAGAAGGAAAAAACACACACACGCTGGACGAAAGCCGGGCCCCACAAAGAACACACGTATTACTCATCCCCCACAGAGCCGCCTTGCTTTAGTGTATTGTGGGAGGGCTGGGGTGGGCGGCTGTGCAGGGGATTGGGAGCTGCGGTATAAGACTGCATGACTTCAGCCTGCATGTAATATATCTACATGATGTTTTTTCAGCTTTGCATTGCACTAAGTGGCTTCTGTTTCAGCTAAAATTAAAAAAAGTAAAATGTGCATGTGTGCGTGTGTCACTTCAAAACTAATCAGGAAAGCCAGTGTGGTGGAACCCAGACATCTTGTTTATCCTGAGATTTACCCGCACTTCACCTTCAGCTCCACACACACACACACACACACACACACACACACACACACACACACACACACACACACGCTCTCAGTTTACACACCACACACACACAAGTGAAGGTCTTGTGCTTGTCCCAGGTGCAGAGAAATCTGTGAAGCAGCATGTGGCTTGTCCCAGTTCCTCTACAGTACCTGTGTGCCTTTGTGTGTGTGTGTGTGTGTGATTGCGTATTGCGACAAGACTGACCCATTTGAATCTTAATACAGGCGCTCACCATTGCATTCCTGAAACTAGTTCAACATGTAGGCTATAGGCTGCGTGCGACGCTGACACAGAGCAGCGATGCTGAGGTCAGAGTGAGAAGATCTTCATTTGTTGGAGATTTGGTGACTAAAAAAAGTACACTTTTTTCTTAGAGCTGGAAACTGAATGCAAAAAGATGTTGATGGGTGGAGGCGGAGGGGCTGAGATGGGCTTTGAGGAGATGGAGAAAGCCTCTGCTTCCTGCTTCTCCAGTTTTGACAGCAGGGTGAAGTCAGAGATGTGACTCTTGTGAGCTTAAGCTATTTCAAAGCAGCGCACGTCTAATCTGTGTCCTGACCAAAGGAGGTGCGCGTGTGTGTCTGAGAGAGAGAGAGAGAGAGAGAGAGAGAGAGAGAGAGAGAGAGAGAGAAAGCGGGAGAGGAGGGAGAGAAAGAAGTGAGACACTGAAGCAAACAGAGTGAAGAAGAGAGGGAGAGAGGGGAAGGACTGTTTGTGTGCCTGGGTGCTGAGCAGCAGCAGAGCAGCTTAGATGCGGACCAGAGGTGACCAGGACTCGGGGTGAAGGTGTGTGCGCGTATGTGTGTGTGCGTGTTTGTGTGTGTGCGCGCGTGTGCACGTGTGAGTTTGTGTTGCGCGCCTGGCAGAGAGACTGCAGGATCGGGAGGAAAGGGGCTCTCAACTTCCCTCTTCCTCTCTGCGCCGCTCTGCCCTGTGTCGCTCCCTGCCTACTGCTCCTCTTTCCCTTTTTTTTACTCCGGGACACAGGCAGCTGCTGCCGCTGGTAGTGGTGCTGCTGCTGCTGCTGGTGGTGGTGGTGAGATGTGAAGAGGCTTGAAGTATGGCATGCAAGGATGGTTTCTGCCAAGAAGAAGGAGATGGTGACAGCGATGCGCCCCGCGTTTACTCGGACCCTCTTCTACTTTTTCTGTTTGCTGACTTGGTGAGTCTCTGTCCGCGGTGCTGAAACCTGCCGCCGAGCTGTGTTTTCAGCCCTCAACTTACAAGTATCCCGATTTTCTTCTTCTTCTTCTTCATAGTATGAAGAAAATCTCTGCGCAGACAAAAAAGGATGAAAGGATCTATCCGGAGAATTTCACTCGCATTTTGGACCGACTTCTGGACGGCTATGACAACAGGCTGCGACCTGGATTCGGAGGTATTTTAGAAAAATGCGCACTATTTTTGCGCACTATTGAGAGTGTTCTGCAATAAAAGTAGTCATATCAGCTATGTAACCAGAATCTTCAAACCACCAGGTGAAATTTTATTTCTTCTGTAATTTATGCTACTTTTTAAAAATTTATTTTTAAAAGCCATACCTCGTAGCTCTAACCACATTATCGAGTAATAAAAGCATCCGGTGACATCTTTAAACCACTAAAAAGGGAGCTTCGCTTGTTATTGGACTTTTTAATGTAAGAGAACGTAAAATGTACTCTAAAGATAGCTGCAAACTCACTGCTGAGCAACAAAACACCCCATTAGTGTGGTTTAAATCAAGTCAGTTCCACCCATAGTAATCATACTACACCCCTGAAGCGCTCTAAATGAGCAGAGGGAACAATCCACTTGCTGAGGGAGGCTAAAGATTTCAATTTTGGTGTATTCTATTTATATAGCTCACAGCTGCAGTCATCTCAAGGCACTTGATACTGTAAAGTAAAGCTCCTGCAGGGGTGGAGAGAGAATGTCATTGATCTGTGAACAAGCACTTGGTGATGGTGGGGAGGAAGAACACGTTTCTAAGAAAAAAACATAAAATGACCATCAAATATGCCATAATTTAAAAAAAAGTGCACTTTTATTTGCACAGCCTAACAGTCTACAGCCTGAACCATGAAATAATTGCCAGAAAATTCCAAGTTTTTGAAACTGGTTTTTATTGAAGCTGAGAAATTTTATGTTAAATGGATGGCTACTTGAGCACTCAGAGCACTTTACACAACATGCCTTATTAATCCATTCATACCCATTCATGCCAACACCTTTCTTTTTCTATGGCAAAGTGTTTTCTTTTTAACATCCATACACATTCACACTCTAATGAGGTAATCTAATAATAGGAAGGTTGGTGGTTTGATCCCTGGCTGCTCCGGTCTTCATGGGAAAGATGCTAACCCCAAGTTGCTCTTTGATGGATCCAATAGAGTCTGTCTATGAATGTTAGACAAAAAGCACTTAACCAAAGAAAAAACAGTGCTCGCATGTGCTTGGGTATGAATGGGTGAGGCAAGTTGTATAAAGTGCTCTAAGTGCTCAGGTAGAGTAGAAAAGTGCTATACAAGAACTAGTCCAGTAACCATTTACCAGTTAACACTCAGAGAGCAACTTGAGGTTCAGTTTCTTGCCCATGAAGAAACTGCCCAAGAGTGAAGAAGCCAGGGGTTGACCCACCAACCTTAGTAGACAGCTCAGCCCAGTAATTTGCATCAGATTTGCATCAGACTGCCATTTCTATGCAGCTGTTTTAGGTTTTTTTGGGGGGAAAAATGACAGGTTTCTAAAACTCATCTGTCAAATATGATGCACTTGGCATTGCAGGGTTAAGATTGTGAAATGAGCATGAACGCCTTAGTGAAACTCTTTAACAGCATGGGGGAAGTAGAAAGCCAACGACATGCATGACATGTTTTCATGGGAACATTATGGCAACATTTTAATGACCTTTTTCTCTACAATGTTTTATGTGATTTGCATACGCAACATACTGCTTTGTGGTTTAGTGTATCACAACACGAGCGCTGCTGAGTTGTGCACAAGCCTGGTAGTTGTGCCCACTGAAGATGGGCCTCTGAGCTGGCACGTTTGAGTGAGTGTGGTTACATAATTGTGTGTATGTCAGCACACAAACGTCCTAATGCACAGTTCAAGTTCTAAAAGTACAGTTCTGGGTTTCTACGGCCATATTTCTCAAAGAGATGCCTCACTGCTGGTTGTAAAGCAGCCTGTCAGCAGAGATGTTCAGACATGCAGGCGTACCAGCTTCGCTTTAAAGTGAACAGAATGGAAACAGCAACAAAGGTGCTACAGCTCTGGAAGAGATAAGTTACTGCAAGGCTTTTAGATTGGCTAAACAAGTATGAATAGGACTCCTGTCTTTTTATGACCGCGACACTGAAGGATTTACACCAGTAAACGGTCATTAAACGTGACACTTGTCTGTTTCATTATCTCAACAGGTCCTGTGACTGAGGTCAAGACTGACATTTATGTGACAAGTTTTGGGCCTGTCTCAGACGTTGAAATGGTACCTATCCTATCTCATGTTTGTTTATGACTTTCTTTTTGTTTATTCTAAATTGAGTGTCAAACTACAGAAGACACAGAGATCAATACTTGAAGATAATGACTATCTTGCTCAACCAAGAGCCACTCAACCAAGCCTGCTTTATGTTTGGATGAAAAACCGAAGCAATTTCTTCCAGCTGGTCTTATTTTTGGTCCTTTTTTCCCAACGTAGGAATACACAATGGACGTATTTTTTCGCCAGATGTGGGTAGACCGGAGGTTGATGTACGAGGGCCCGATAGAGATTCTCAGGCTGAACAACCTGATGGTAACAAAGGTGTGGACACCGGACACCTTCTTCAGGAACGGCAAGAGGTCCGTCGCTCACAACATGACGGCGCCCAACAGGCTGTTCCGCATCATGAAGAACGGCACCATCCTCTACACCATGAGGTACTTATATATTAACTCGAATAATATGCCAATCTACAGATTGCAGCCAGCTCTAATTTTGCATCCATCTAAAAAGCCTGCTTGTGTTAGTTACACTTCATGTATTTGTTTTCTCTTTTTAGTGTTTTTTGCTCATTAAAATGGGATAGGAGGGATGACAGACTTTGTTTGTTATAAAGCAATGAAAGAGATTTCCTGTGAAATCAAAAACCCGCTCTCGCTGTGTACACAGTAGAGAGCTGTGTGGAGGCAGTGCACATGCCAAACTTTCACATTCATTCAGGAGAGCAGTTGATTGTTTGATAGTAATTGGCCTTTTTTATATAAAGATCAGCAGAATCAATGATTGCATAGCAACAATTGAAAAACCACCTTTGTTTGTTTTAAAATACCTGAACAAATAGAACCATGTAGGCAGTAGTTTTTGGTGTACCTTTAAAAGAAAGCCCTTATTGCCTTGTTATTGGTTCTAAGTCAAACGCTTCTCCTCTGTTCTGCAACAGGCTGACGATTAGCGCCGAGTGTCCCATGAAGCTCGTGGACTTCCCCATGGATGCACATGCATGCCCCCTCAAGTTTGGCAGCTGTAAGTTCTTTATGTGTGAGTTGGTGACATCAGCATCAGAAAACTTTATTGACACACAGTTTGCACAGTTGCTTTGTTACAACTGCAACATATATAGTTTATAAAAGGGGGAAATTAAGTGGAAGTAATAGTAACAATATGACATATAAAAAAAGCATTTTTCAAACATAAACTTATTGAAAACATGCAAAAATATGCAAACAGATGAACAACACTTACAACACCAGGAGTTTAGTGTAGAGTACTAATGTAGATAGATTAGATGAAACTTTATTAATCCCTCGGGTGGGTTCCTCCGGGAAATTCGGTATATGTACAAAGTCAGTATTTTATCCATCCATCCAATAGGATTTATTATTAATATTAATGGTATTATTTAAATATAAACTAAATGGACAGAAGCTGAGATGAGGAGAAAGACATGATGATTTATTTTCTTTTTATATAGCTACATCATGACAGGAAATAAACGGTACCATTTTAGTGAGCCTCCTTTCAATGTTCTGGCTGTGCTACAAGAGAGAAAACAGGAAGAGGCTGCTGATTAGGTCTGACAGGACAAAGTGATCCAAACATGCATGTAAGATTACTGTTAACCTCTAATATTCCTGCAGTGCCTTTGAATGAGGAAAAGGACTCAAAGTTTTAAAAAATCTATCATTTTATCAGAATGTGAATTCTGTTCGTCCTCAATGTTTTGTCAAATGATTTTATTAATAAGTCATTATCACAGTGAAAATTTGTACCTGAGTAATAACATAACATAACAGCATTGTAGCATTGTAAGTCTGTTAGTTTGGGAAGACGCGAGTAATGTAAGTATAATTTTTAAAATTAAATACAACAATTAGTGATTTGTAAACACAATCAATATCCAGTCATTGTGTATTCTCACTCTGTTGCATGTTTGAGAGTCTAACATAAAAATAAACAAAATGCTGCCTGAGCAACTCGACACAGAGTAACTCAGTGTGACAGAGAGTGTAGAAAATCTTAGTTAAGATTTTTAATCTAAAGCTGAAATCCTGGAATTTCACCAGCACTCCCACTTTGGACTTTGCAATACCAAAGAACAGCTGCACACTATGGCAGATGTACACAAAAGAAAAAGCACTCTGAAATGATCATTTCTAAATGGAAAGTGAACCATCAAAATACTTCCAGTTAATTAAAAAATAATCAGTTTCATCACCTCAAAAATGAAGAAAATGTCACAGCAATGTAAAATACTGGAGTAAGTCAATTCAGTTAAATTAATTTTTGAGCTAAACATACAAGAGTACAGTAGAAGTGTAAGCAAATAACCCACTTCTGGTTCTTTACTTCTTGTAACTCAGATAAACTTGCACATTAAAACAGGTGGCAGTGTAATGAGCGTGTAATACGCAAAGATCTGATGTGAGTTACCTGGATGATTATTTTGTAAATCAGTTGTATTCCACTCTTACACAATTGAAGTGACTTTATTGAAAGGACAAAAAAAGCTGGATTCTAAGATGAATAGTGTGACAGCTCCTGTGTAGCAGTCGGTTAGGATAGCGTGACCACTTTATAAACAACCAAATAAGAGCGTTTAGACTGAATCTGAATCTAAACTAAGCAGAGTGGGTAAAAAAAGAGAAAACACCAGTGGAAGGCTAAGACAAAGAAAATATTGTCCTAGCTCAGTTCATGAAGCCACTTTCCTCCTCTTGGTACTGAAATGGATGCTGTGCTGAAAAGGAGCGCTAAAGAGCTGAGCAGAAAGCGACTAAATGCTATAGTTAATAATGAAACGTTTCATTCTTCATCGTGAACAATAAACGCCCAACTCAGCACCAGTGTTCACAGTGGGCCCACTGGTCAGCAGAAATGACTTATTTCAAATAAAGGAGCTTCTCAAAAAACGAGCAGCTGCGTCTTATCAGGGAGCAGCAGCGATTTGAAGATTACATCTGCAAGAGAAAGGAGAGGAAAAAAGACAACGAGTTTGCCTCTACACCCGCTGTCAATTACCCAATCTGGTGACATTGCGGAGGACAAATTCACATTCCTCGGTTATTGTCATCCCCCCTCCTCCCGTCCTTTCACCATCCTGTGCTGCTGCTGCTAGCCTCCAGTCAGGAGGAAGCAACCATGGATCTGATGTGGCCTGAAGCGAGGGAAAGGTCAGAATCCCTTCCTCTGCCTCAGGATAGCGCAGACCTATGCAGCTATTTTCCATAGCCGGTGCATGTGTCGATGTGTGCCTGCGTGCTAATTTTCTCGCTGTCTGCCCTGCCTTCATTTTTCCTCCATCTCTCCCCCTCTCTCTCCTCTCACCGTCTCCTTTTTCTGTTTCTCCATCTGGACTTGTGTGCACAGGCACTGCGTTCCACTCCATGACACACCAGAGTCATTTCATTTTGGCAGCACAGTTGGTATCCTGCCGATACGGAGTCCCATAGGGAGTGGCAGGCCAAGACAACTGGCATTTTGTTTTGCATTCGCACTCTGGTCAACCTCGCCAGTGAGAATACAGAATACAGAAAAAAAAACGCACAAAAAACAAAATAAAACAGAGAGGAAGCAACAACGGGGAATAAACAAACTTGTAATATAATGTGTGACTGTTACAACTTTAATTAGACACAAAGTGGCAGCTTGAGTCTTTACTAATTGGACAGTTTTACTGTTATCATATATTTTTACTTTCATTTGTTCTGATGTCATGGTGTGGTCCACAATTACCAAAATAGATTGTAAAACCTGCACTGGAATCATTTTCTTTATGCAGATTAGTGAATTATTCATGCTTGAGTGGAGGTGAGATGATGAGTCAATCTGGTAGAACCAATAAAAAAATTATTCGTGAAAAGTTTTTGGTGGAGACTTCTTGTCTGTTTTTGTTGTGATTCACTTAGAGGGGACTGTCTACATTTTTACACCTATAAAACCTGTTTGAAACAAAAAGATATGTTTTTGACAAACTTTACATTTTCATATGTAAATTTGAGCTGGCACACTGAACTTCTCTGAGACTAAATAAATCGAGCATAACATTCAGCCACTAAAATGTTTTTCTGTTCAGAAATACAAGCAAATAATTGCAAAAATACATTTTTCTGCTTTTTTGTAAAACAGTACATACAAAACATAAAAATTTACTTTGGTAATTACCAATTTACTACTGTTACTGTAGCGCAGATGAGGCATAAACCTCACACAGGATGGTGATCTAATACGCTGCATATTTTAGTTGCATTTTACTCAAAATGATTGTCTCATGTTTATTAAGGGTGAAGAAACATATTTTGAGTGTAACAGGGACATTTGAGGCCCCACCCAACTGCTCTTTTCTGTTTTGAGAGGGGCAACCAATCAGCCAATCAGTTCCTCCAAATTTTCATTTCAGACACAGGATGAACTGAGGGGCAGCACTAAGGCCCAGTGTAAGACAAATAGGGATTGATTTTAATTATGAGTCATGCAAAGCTACTCTAGTAGAATCTAATAATAAGAATATCAACTTTATTAACAGGAACCTTTAAAGACCTCAAATGTAGGAATATTGGACACGACTTAATTAATTGAATTATCTATAACATATCCTACTTAAAGCAAAAAAAAAATTATTATATTAATCAATTATTAGTTTATTATAATATATTTAAGCATTAACATTAACGTTGATCTTTTTTTGTGTGTGTGTTTGTTTGCTTTTTGTGTTGCTTCATGGGTGGACATGCAAATCAATTTCCCATTGGGGACAATAAAGTTACCGTTGAACCTTTATCAACAGACAAAGCAACAACTGTAGAGATAAAGGTTATTATCAATTTGAGTTAGTTGTCTTTTCTTTAAATTTAGGCAATAAAATAAAGGCAATATAATACATGCTGCATATAAAATATATTAATTCAACTTAGTTTCACTACACCAACCCACCAAGGAAGTAGAGCTTGTCTTTTAATGGGAAGGTTGGTTCACTTCCCAGTTCTTCCAGTAAGCATACTGATGTGCTTTTGAGCAAGATAACAAACTCCCAACCTGCCCAAGCATCTTTCAGAATAAAAGGCTTGGAATAAAAACGCTCTGAGTAAAAAAGTGCTACATACAGTTAGATCCACAGGTTTGTGGATAATGACACAATAATAATTTTGCCTCTGTACATCAACACAGTGGAATTAAAAGCTGAAAGTCTGCAACAAATTCATCTTGGATTTTTGAGTTCAAGTTCAAACAAAATAACTGGATTCATTACTTTGGAATGATGGCCATTTTTATACACAATCCCTCCAAAAACGTATGAACCTAACCGTAAGCAGCCACGTCACCAGGAAAATGAAGTCCGGGTAAAAGCTGGCTAGTAAATGAAAACTTGTGTTGTTGCACCGGCCCAATAAATGCAGAAGTTTAGCAGCAATTTCCACAACAGTTGACAACAGACAAAATAACTAATGTGTAGCTCGTTCCTAATGGTTTCTGGTTTAATGCACTTTTACATAACAATATGCAGAATTTGTTCCAGGAATAGCAACCCCATTATCTGAGAAGCAAAAGCAGAAGTGCTAGAGGATGTAGCATTTATCACATATACAAACAGTGTGAAGAATGGCAATCCAAAGGAAAACAGGAGAAAAGTGGTAAAGGGAAAAAGGTGCTATTAACAGCTGGTTGGTGACAAGAAGAAATCTACAGTGATGATAATGTTTCAATTATATCAAAGTAAAATCCTGCACACATATGGACAGTTTACAGTATACAAAGAGCTGCTTTCTTCTGAGCATCTTGTTTTTCTGCTGCACTGCTCACAGCTTACAGTCAGTGACTCATGTCGGTGTGGCTTTGCTGTCTGCCCACAGATGCCTATCCTAAAACGGAGATGATCTATACTTGGACCAAAGGGCCTGAGCATTCAGTGGAGGTCCCTCCAGAGTCCTCCAGCCTCGTTCAGTATGATCTCATTGGCCAGACGGTCTCCAGTGAAACGATTAAATCCATCACAGGTGAGATTTGCTCATCCTTTCACCGTCCTGCTTTATCAACCGAGTTACAGTGAACGCTCGAGGAATAATGGGACACTGCTGTTCATTTATCACTTTTACAAAAGAGTCTGCTTTTTTATGAAAAGAAAAGATCCACATCTGTCTGAGCGCATTATATTGAATCATACTTGGAAGATTTGCCAAGTCTACACTGTGTTTCCACAAGACAGATTTGGGCGTCGCATATTGGGGGGATATAGAGTTTTGACACTTGCACAGACATGACAGTGGGTCTACTGGACCATGGCTAGCACACAGTCTTGTGAAATGAAACCCTCAAACATCATGCGTTGAGACATTTCAGAGCCAGTTGGCTCGCAAAAATACTGAAAGCCCCACACACCACACCAAAAAAAAAAGATTTTAGCAGCAGAAAGCTACAGCAGAGTGCAAATGGACACAATGTAGAAGTGAGGGGAGAAAACCAGATCAAATGTGACATCTGTCTGGAGCTGCATTAATGAAATCTGTCAGCCTGCAACTTCAAATTCTTTGTTAATGAAACTAATTCATTTCTGTTGATCCCCAGGTGAATATGTGGTCATGACGGTCTACTTCCACTTGAAACGTAAAATGGGCTACTTCATGATTCAGACGTATATCCCCTGCATAATGACAGTAATCCTCTCCCAAGTGTCCTTCTGGATAAATAAAGAATCAGTCCCAGCGCGCACAGTTTTCGGTATGTAGACTTCACACAGCATTCATGCTGCACTGCCTTTCTGCTCCTCTCTCTCTCTGTTTATTTGGTGCCTGCATGCCAATGGAGCAATCAGAGCTGGAGTATCTATTCAGTCAACACAACAAGGCGATGCTTCAGCACGCGGTGATTACGGGAAACAAAAAGTTTCCCATTCTATTTTATTTTCACCTCTTACAGTAATTCTCTAAAATATGTTTGGCTCAAAAAGCATTTACAAGCAGTAATACTGCACGTGTGGTTGAAATAAACATTTTTAATCAGATGGGGAAAGATGTCCTCCTTATTGTAGTTGCTAATGACAAGCTTTATTTTGGCCATAAATAACTTACTTCAAATACAAAACTAAACTGGAAACAAACCAGGACCAGTAACTAGGAAATGGCTGAAAACACAGAGGTAAACACACCAGGGAGTAACGAGGGAATGGAAAACAGGAAGAAAGCACAGCTGGGGCTAATCTGAGGCCCTTTCTCAATTCTCAAGTACGCGAGTACGTACTCGCGTTCTCGGCAAGTACGGATTCGCCGAGAACGTGTTGAAAACGAGACTAGCAATGATAAATCATGATGAAATCAACAACAAAACACAAAACCCTGGGTCACCGATCCCGGACCAGGACAGCTACAGTCACACTAAGTCACAAAATTACTGCACCAGTATGGAACAAACTTATGATGTTTTTGCCTTTGAAATGGTTTATTTAAAGACCAGGTCCACAATTTGGTGCATCAAGATGGTGATAATTAGGTGGTGTTAGTGTGCTATCAGTTTGAATGGAGTCAAGTTGGCAGCTACGTGCAGTCTGTTTGTGGCGATACAGCAATTAACGTTCACAAATTAGCCCAAATAACAAATCTGTTGCTTTCTGCATCGACTGAAATTCACATTGACTAAGATGCTCATAGATCTGAAACAGAAAGTCCTCCACAAATAGTGACGTAGTTGCTGCAAAATGCAGATTTAACTGCAGAATTACACACAGCAACCTTGCTTTTATATAGGAACATAACCAAAATACAACCAGCTGAGTTGATGGACTGATGGACACAGACCAACTCAGACTGACTGAAAAAGTTGTCAATCTGCGTTTATGCGTTGGACAGAAATTATTTGCAAATGTTTGAGTCCAAGGGGGACTTTAATTTTGTGGAGACAGGTTGCCTTCCAACAACTACCCATGCAATCACATTGTGACCAAAAGTGGTCTTCCACAGATTGAGTGTACTACTTGCAAAAAATGCCATGCAGTCACCGGGTAACCATGAATTTTTCCTAGATGCCGTCCAGTTTTGTCTCTAGTGTGACTAAGTCCTTTACACTCTGTGGGATTTCCAATGAGCTTTTCTTGTCCTAAGCTCTCTTTTTCAGTGCTGTGAGCTTTAATCTGATTTCCTATTGTGAGTCATGGGTCGGCCATTTGTTTGTTTGTTTGTATTTGTTCTGTGTTGTCTAAGGTCATATGGCTTGTTGATGAATTTCACAGTCAGCGCTAAGCGGTCACGTTAAAAACCTCCACTGTCAAACTCGACATGATCAACAAACTTCTGTTATCTTTTCATTTGTTCTGTAACTTAATTTATAGCTAATTTTATTTGCTTACAGTCAGCAAAATAAGAAACTCCTTCTGAATTCATAATTTAAACGGTTTGTAAAGAAGTGAACAGTCTATTATTTAAATTTGATTAAAAAAAATAAAAATAAAATAAAGTGCAGCCTTACCTAATGTCCATCCGACTGTTACTCATTTTATATTAAGATTTAAAAATCTAGTCGGTATTGGTATGAAGAGTAACCTTCAATAATGGTAATAAATCACACAGCAATAGGACATTCATGTAGTTGTAAAAAGCATGATAATATATTAAGTAATCCAAAGTATTCAGAATACGTTACTCTCATTGAGTAACTTACCTGTATACGTTACAAAATACATTTTGGGGCATGTAATCTGTAATCTGTAGTGGAATACATTTGAAAAGTAACCTTCCCAACAGTGAACATGACACATAAACCAGGGGACATGGATAACTAACTAATACAAACTAATAATAATACTAGGACTTAGTGTTATCTCCTAAATAATACAACCCTTAACTTGACAATAGCACATGATATTAACATAAGAAATCAACAATTCAAACATAACCCAAAATCCCCCTGACAAAAATAAAATTACTTCTCCTCAGTCTCCTAAATTCAGTGCATCCCTTAGAAGGAAAATAAGAAACATAAATAAAAAGAATTGTACCAAAACGTAACACAAAATGAAATTGACAGGGGAGTGCTTTCAGTTTTGCAGTGTGCTGCATTTCTGTTAATTAAAACGTCTTTGCAGGCGACACTGCATTTCTTCAATTGGCCTAAGTACATCTAAAAGCAAACAAATAAAATAAAGGCCATACTAAATTCATTGTTGATGTAAATAAAACTCAAAGTAAAGTACCTGACCGATCTACCCCTGCTTTGTGTACTGCACATGTTTTGTCACTTAGTTGGGGAGGGAATAACATCTTTTTCCAGTATGTTGACCATTTTTCTGAAGCCTTCTAGGGTCCAGCTCTTTGCCTTCTTTTGTGGCAGACATTTGAATTTTGTTGCATAATCTGTCTTTGAATACAGTGGTACTCCTCCAGACAGAAAACAAGCAGTGCAGTGCAGGGAACAGCTGTGATTGGCACATGCAGACTTGAGGTGAGGCGCTGATGTAGGGAGCACTCGATTTACTTTTGCTTTCCATTTTCAGTATCGCTCAGTAACTGTGGGAAGCCAAAATCGTGATTGAGATTAAACTCTGATTAATTGTGCAGTCCTAATCCTTAAATACTTGCCAATGAAACTTTCGTTCGATAATATACTTGATCCAAATTCTTGCTGGTCAAAAGGGGATTAAATACGTTTCTCCCTCACTAAAACTTGGATGGGTTGAGAACGACTCTGTGTCCCCCAGATGAGTTGGAAGAGGTGGCCATGGCGAGTCTGCTTTGACTGCTGCCCCCGCGACCTGAACTCAGATAAGCAGAAGAAAATGGATGGACAATCCCAGATCACGTTCTGCCTGTAGTACAGTCATTAAAATATTGCATTTTCACACCAGAGCTACTCTATCATTAAAGTGCTCTAAAGCAGGGGTGCCCAATCCCAGCCCTCGAGAGCTACCGTCCTGCAGCTTTTAGATGCATCCCTACTCCAACACAGCTGAATCAAATGGTTTGATTACCTCTTCAGCATGCCATCAAGTTTGGCAAAGGCCTGATAACAAGCCATTCATTTGATTCAGGTTTGTTGGAACAAGGATGCATCTAAAAGCTGCAGGACGGTAGCTCTCGAGGGCTGGGATTGGGCACCCCTGCTCCAAAGTGTTGAAGAAAAAAGTCTTTAACAAGTTATATTTTCAGTCAGTGAGTGCATCTTTTGTATCTGTTACTCCGCCCCCCCCCCCCCCCCCCCCCCTGTAATATGCAAAACTGCACTGGTTAAAACAAACAGAATCAATGTGATCATAGAGGTTTTTGTTGGTTACAGTAAGGTAGTCACAGGTCAGCCATCAAGCAAACCAGTTACTTTATTGATCACTATATTTGATTTATGAATATGAATTGAGATTACACCCAAATATATAGTGTATATAGTATATGTTTGAGTAAATTATAAATAATTAGTTTGCTACCCATACTAATATCTTGCTGTAACAGTAAAAATGAGCAGATGTTCGTCAGACTTCACAGAACTGCTACAGTTCTTGCTAAAATGAAGGTGCATTGATCAAAAGCCAGACCCAATGGAAGGGAAAGTTGGATGAAATTAGCACAAAATCCATCTGTCTTCCTAAAAGCGAAGTGGGCGAGATGAACATTACAAACAATAGCCTCCCTGCATGCTGGCTGCTCATAGATGTGCTGCAAAACCTGCTTTCAGTTTTTAGCCTGTAACCCAGTTGCGTGCTATCCATACTCCCTTGCTACACTGTTTGGGTTTGCCCTAGAATAGACTAATTAGTGTGTGACAATAGACATGTTGTCTATTGAATGATAGTGGCACTGATGCTTGCCGCTGTTTGAAAGTATTCCTGCATTGCTTTCAAGAGAATTAGCATTAACTCATCACCATGACTAATGACAAGCTAACTAAGAGAAAAACAAACAAGTGTCAGTGGTGATTAATGATTCTGATTTAATATGCTGACCGTTCATGATGCTGCACAGACGTCTGCATAAAACCACACGTGGGTTTATACAGTAGTACTGACCCCATGTATGAAATCCACACATCTCCTCTATTGACTGGCATTTTGTTAGCTAGCACTCTGTCAAATCATCATAACATACTCAGACACCAACACAACCAACAACCCACCCCACCATTTGGTTTTAATAAAGGTGTCACGCACACTGCAACATCACCTCTAAGCATTCATTTGGTATAGTGAATGCTTTTGCCGTCAGCTGTTGAGTTGCTTAGTGAAAAATGATGCTGTGTGGCTCTCTCTCTCTGAGTGTCGCTCAGTGTAATATAGCACGAGCGAATCACTGCTGCTCTTTTTCAGCGGACAATGTATCTGACAGTCCTGCTGCTCTACCCCTGCCTCCCCCGCCCCAAACTGTCCGGCATGACAGAGGCATCACAGCAGCCCGACTATTGACGCATGAGTCGAGCCTTTGAGACAGTGGAGTTCTGCTGTTATCCGCTGCTTTTCAGCCGGCGCGTGTGTGACTGTTTGGGTTGGAAGGTGGTCTGTGTTTGGATTTCTCCTCTTCTTCCCTACACCCTCTGTTTTGACTTCCTGCCTCTATGAATCCACTGCAGTGACCTGTTTTAAGCCTAAAAGAAGCGGTTTGTCAAGAAGACAAACAGGAGTGGAGTGAGGATTAGAGCTCAAGCTTCATGGTTTCAAATAGAGTCAAGATAAAAAGTACACTTAAAGTAAAACGAGTGTTTCTTAAAGCCTCAAATTATAACTTTCTAGACTTTTGACATTTAACAACTCCAGTGATTGTCTCAAATCAGAGTTTATGGCCAGTAATCGTTCTGGAAGTCCCAAAGTGTAATTGTCCTTTGGTCTATGAAGAGGCACACATTTATGATCCTACAGTACATCTTCTCTGTGAAAGTGAAGACAAAGGACCATGAGTTTCGATTAAGAGGTTACTCTTGTGACATCAGGCGCATGTTTCCTTAGACACAATAACTGGTCACGAGAGAAAACTATGCGTTCCTCGACGAGTTGGAGAGTCGTGCCATGAGGTTGGTGGCTGCTTCTGGGAGAAACTAATTGCAAAGAAGGTGCTACACCAAAAACTACCCTGTGATTGTGTTGATTGCAAGAGTAGAAGACCCAAGTGCAGACAGAGGCGAGGAGACAAAAGTGGACTTAACGAAAAGCGAGCCTTTATTTAGGGCTGAAACTCACGAAAATACAGCAAGGCTAAACTGCGGGAAAACCTGAACATAAACTGGGAAACTATGACTATGACTTGACTGGGAAACTGTGAGAAGGGGTAGGGAAGGTAACACAAACAACGCGACGCTGAACACAGGAAGACGGAGGACTTAACTACACACATGAGGTGATGAGGAGACACATGAGGACACAGCTGACTAGAATGAGACATAATGACAAAGGGCGAGTAAGACTAAACATGTAGTAACAAGAAACACAAGGTAAAAGTAAAACAGGAAACATGGAGACTAGACATGACAACACAAGCTTAACAGACCTAAAGCACATGACAGACTAGAAAAGAACCCAAACACAGATTTCTGCGGTCTTTTGTATTTTGCATAGAACATACCAACTTCTCTGCAAACTCTCACCAAATAGTAGTCAAGCAGCAGTAACAACAAGTTCAACATAATCTGGAAATGCAGACCATTCACCTTCAAAGTAAAAGCCCTGTCGCATTTTTTCCCAGTGAGCAATGGTTGTCAAATAGTAGGACTATGTAACTGAAGGCTTATTAATTCGACCCTACATGGTCACATGTCCAAAATGAGGGAAAAGCAAACATTAGCAATCACAACACCTTGCCCGACTATCCTATGAAGCATACTAATTCATGCAATTTACTGTATCTTCTTATTTAGCTACATAAGTAACAGTCTATACAGTATATTCAGATATATGCTGCACTTGTTGTTGCACAGCTGCTTTCACTCTTTCTGCTTCCTGCTATAAGCTAATAACCTCAAAGCTTTATGTTCCTGAAGTACCAACATGAAAAAAACATCTCTCTATGCAGCGCTTGGAACAATCAAGTATCCAAACCAAGCATAATTATGGTGAAAGAATGGCTTCCGGATAATTTCTCTGATTTCAGCGACCCACACCATACTTTGCATTATATACATAATCAGTTCCAGAGTCAGTGAAATGTTTCCACGAAAGCTTTAATTTTAATTTTAATAGAAAACACCCACTGTTTCATTCTTTTGGCTATGTTAAGAAAAGCTCTCTATTAGAGGGTAACGTCCTCAGTCTGTGGCCTTGAGCTGCAGTTCACCTATCAATGTCATCCAGCTGCTTTTGACTGACAGGTAATTATATGGCGGTCACGTCTGGGCAAAGGAGACATGCGTTTATGTTGGGTAAGGGCTGTGACGCACAGATTGTTCCAGATCTTTGGCATAAAGGGGATTTTCTCCAAATCACATTATTGCTATTGGTTAATAGTACCAAGGGCGAGTGACGAGCGTCAGGCTTATACGGTGACCTTCTGTTATTGTAGAAGCCCCGCATAACCTTGGGTGCTGGTCAGACAGGTGTCTTGTTTTATTTTTATGGTCCCTCGCTGGGTAGTGCAGCGACAAATAAATGAGAACACATGACATTCAGTCCCGGTGTCTGCATGAACCTCAGTCAATGTGTCCTCTAGCTCTGTGATGTATAACCTTTCTTTATTTGAATTATTTCCACAATTTGAGAGTTACCAGTGTTAATGTGATATACAGGGTGGGCCATTTATATGGATACAATTCCATTTTATTACAATGTATCCATATAAATGGCCCACCCTGTAGTTAGGAAACTGCAAGCTCACAGTGGCATAATATAAGTTAATGCTTAGTTATATAAACAGTATTTGGAGGTAGAGCATGCTGACCATTGCTTAGATGTCTTAATTCATCTGCTGTATAAAGACCTTGACTATCTTTAGCAGGACTATGATATAAGAAATTAAGTGGGTTGGTACCAAATTATTGATGGAAGTGATTGCCAATGAGACTGGAGAATACAGGGAGTGCAGAATTATTAGGCAAATGAGTATTTTGTCCACATCATCCTCTTCATGCATGTTGTCTTACTCCAAGCTGTATAGGCTCGAAAGCCTACTACCAATTAAGCATATTAGGTGATGTGCATCTCTGTAATGAGAAGGGGTGTGGTCTAATGACATCAACACCCTATATCAGGTGTGCATAATTATTAGGCAACGTCCTTTCCTTTGGCAAAATGGGTCAAAAGAAGGACTTGACAGGCTCAGAAAAGTCAAAAATAGTGAGATATCTTGCAGAGGGATGCAGCAGTCTCAAAATTGCAAAGCTTCTGAAGCGTGATCATCGAACAATCAAGCCTTTCATTCAAAATAGTCAACAGGGTCGCAAGAAGCGTGTGGAAAAACCAAGGCGCAAAATACCTGCCCATGAACTGAGAAAAGTCAAGCGTGCAGCTGCCAAGATGCCACTTGCCACCAGTTTGGCCATATTTCAGAGCTGCAACATCACTGGAGTGCCCAAGAGCACAAGGTGTGCAATACTCAGAGACATGGCCAAGGTAAGAAAGGCTGAAAGACGACCACCACTGAACAAGACACACAAGCTGAAACGTCAAGACTGGGCCAAGAAATATCTCAAGACTGGTTTTTCTAAGGTTTTATGGACCGATGAAATGAGAGTGAGTCTTGATGGGCCAGATGGATGGGCCCGTGGCTGGATTGGTAAAGGGCAGAGAGCTCCAGTCCGACTCAGACGCCAGCAAGGTGGAGGTGGAGTACTGGTTTGGGCTGGTATCATCAAAGATGAGCTTGTGGGGCCTTTTCGGGTTGAGGATGGAGTCAAGCTCAACTCCCAGTCCTACTTCCAGTTTCTGGAAGACACCTTCTTCAAGCAGTGGTACAGGAAGAAGTCTGCATCCTTCAAGAAAAACATGATTTTCATGCAGGACAATGCTCCATCACACGCGTCCAAGTACTCCACAGCGTGGCTGGCAAGAAAGGGTATAAAAGAAGAAAAACTAATGACATGGCCACCTTGTTCACCTGATCTGAACCCCATTGAGAACCTGTGGTCCATCATCAAATGTGAGATTTACAAGGAGGGAAACAGTACACCTCTCTGAACAGTGTCTGGGAGGCTGTGGTTGCTGCTGCACGCAATGTTGATGGTGAACAGATCAAACACTGACAGAATCCATGGATGGCAGGCTTTTGAGTGTCCTTGCAAAGAAAGGTGGCTATATTGGTCGCTGATTTGTTTTTGTTTTGTTTTTGAATGTCAGAAATGTATATTTGTGAATGTGGAGATGTTATATTGGTTTCACTGGTAAAAATAAATAATTGAAATGGGTATATATTTGTTTTTTGTTAAGTTGCCTAATAATTATGCACAGTAATAGTCACCTGCACACACAGATATCCCCCTAAAATAGCTAAAACTAAAAACAAACTAAAAACTACTTCCAAAAACATTCAGCTTTGATATTAATGAGTTTTTTGGGTTCATTGAGAACATGGTTGTTGTTCAATAATAAAATTATTCCTCAAAAATACAACTTGCCTAATAATTCTGCACTCCCTGTAGTGCTGACAGACAATTCACAGGAAGGGGCATATACAGTTAGGTCGACAAGTTTATAGACAGTGACAAAATGTTTATAATTTAGACTTAATTTAGTCTTTACATCATCTTATGGATTCTAAATCAGACGGTCAAGATGTGACGTTTTAGGTTTAATTTGTCACTTAGTACAATTTTTACTTTTACTTACTTTTTAATTGTGCAAGCAATAATAATAATAATGAATTGCATTTATATAGCACTTTACAATTCCACTATTCAGTCACTCTCACATTCACACACTGGTGGAGGCAGCTACAGTTGTAGCCACAGCTGCCCTGGGGCAGACTGACAGAAGCGAGGCTGCCATCGGCCCTTCTGGCCAACACCAGTAGACGGTAGGTAAAGTGTCTTGCCCAAGGACACAACGACTGAGACTGTCCGAGCCGGGGCTCGAACCAGCAACCTTCCAATTACGAGATGAACTGCCAACTCTTGAGCCACGATCGTACCGCAAGTGGTTGGCCATTACACATACTTTTATACACAGTCCCCCATTTTCAAGTCAAGTCAATTCAAGTTAAGTTAAGTGGCTTTATTGTCATTCCAACCATGTGCAGTGGTACATACATAGTGAAACAAGACAATGTTCCTCCAAGACCGTGGTGCTGCATATGGCATATAACAGACAATCAACACAGGACTACATAAAGTGCAATTTGCAAAAATTGCAACCCCCCCTGAAGACAAAGACAACAACACCAGACAGAAAGAACGATACAGACACAGCAGTGCAATAGAAATGTGCAGAAGACTGAGCCGTATGGGCACCGGTTCAGCTCAGTGCGTTGAGCACTGTAAAGTAACTTTGTCAATCAATCAATCAATCAATCAATCAATCAATCAATCAATTTAATTTATATAGCACTTTTAAAAACAAAATTTTTTGACCATATTACTGTACAATAAAATAATCAGATAAAATTTAAAAGGAAAGTAAAATAAAAGGTAAGAAAATAATAAGAATAAAATAATGACAGACTCATACAGAACTAAAAGCCAAAGAGTAAAAATGGGTCTTTAAGCGGGTGAATGAGTCGAGTCACTGAGTGTTCAGGAGTCTGACGGCTTGGGGGAAGAAGCTGTTTCACAGTCTGGCAGTGACGGCCCGAATGCTCTAGTACCTTTTGCCAGAAGGCAGCAGTGTTTTTCAGGGCCTCAAAAGTAATTGGACAATTGACTGACAAGCAGTTTCACGATCAGATGAGGCCTGTTCCTTTGTTTTTCCAGACAGACTGATTAAGAAGTTAAAAGATCTAGAGTTGATTCCAAGTATTGAACTTGTATTTGGCAGCTTTTAGCTGGAGCTCTTAATCTGAGGTCCACAGAGATGCCCAGATGCAAGAAGAGGAGGCTGAAAAATCAAAATAAAGGTACATCAGCGACATCAAAGAAGAAACTCCACAGAAGACAATGGATAAAAACTGTTCTTTCCTAGGTTACGAAAAAAATTTCACAACATCTAGCCGAGTCAAAAACATCGTTGAGGAGGTAGAGTGAGTGACAACAAAGAAGGTTTACAGCAACAACCACTGGTTACAATCAAGAAACTGATCATACAGCGCTCCACAGTCCAAATGACCCAAAGAAAGTACAAAAGAAGCCCAAGAGTTTTTCAAGGCAAAGAAATGTTCAGATTAGTTACCAGATCTCAACAAAATAGAGCAGCTTTACAGATACTGAAGACAAACTCGAGAGTGGAGCAACTGAAAGCAGCTGCAATAAAGGCGTAGCAGAGCAGCTCGAGGGAGGAAACAGTAGTCGGTGATATTCATGAATGGTAGACTTCAGACAGTCATTGATTACAAAGGATATTCACCTAAGTATTAACCACAAACCTTATGTTAAAGTTATGCTGGCTTGTCCAATTACTGCTGAGCCTCTGAAAATTTGTTTCTATGTATAAAAATGTTTGTAATGTTTGTTTGTTTAAAGCTGAAAGTTTGCATTCAATCACACCTTGATTGTTTGATTGAAAATCCACTGTGCTGGTGCAGACAGGCAGCATCAGTCCTCAGAGTACAGAGTCGAGTGAAACTCTCAGAGTAGCTCAAGTGGACAAATGCTTTTTGTGGTTCTATTGTACATGTTTCTATTGCAAAGCTATACTGTATACTGTATATGGTTCATTATCCTTCTGCCTTCAGTTAATGAAATCTCCTGATGAGAAGAACATAATATATGAGTTATTGAACACATCTGGTTTTCTATTCCGATCTGCAGTGTTAAAATTCATACCGGTCTGTGGTGAAGCCTCAGTTTTCCCAGTGAGATGGATATTTTTGCAACTCTACTTACATTCAAATTGAGTCAAATTCAGACTAATTATGTGCTTTGATCAAATATGAAAGAATTTATGTCAACTCCCTCTTTGACACAGGCTCATGTGTTCTTTTGTTTTTATTTTCCCACAAACCAAGGCATCACCACCGTCCTGACCATGACAACGCTCAGTATCAGTGCTCGCCATTCCCTCCCCAAGGTCTCGTACGCTACTGCGATGGACTGGTTCATCGCCGTCTGCTTCGCCTTTGTCTTCTCCGCCCTCATTGAGTTTGCCGCTGTCAACTACTTCACCAATGCACAGATTGAGCGCGCCAAAAAGAAGCCGGCCAAATGTCCCCCGGTGCCCCAATCCACGCCTGTCAAGGTCAAGGACGCAGAGGAAGTGCTGCAGGTGACTTCTGTTTCTCTCAAAGTGGCTCAATAATCTGATCACACTTTATTTCAAGGAGCACTCACAGAGCATGTCCCTTATTATGTGCTTACTGCCTTTAGCCTACACGTTTGAATCATCAGAAGTGGTTCCTGCATGTGAGAGTAGTCAGCTGAGCTCCTGCTTACAGGGTGTTAAGGAAAGCTAGCGAAACCTGGTCCCAGAACTTTACAAATGAAATCTTGCTTGTCAAATTAAAAACAACTGCTTGTTAAAAGACAGAAAAAAATGTGTGTGAGAGAGAAAATAAGACGGGTCTGAAAACAGCTTCACAGCACAGATGTTTGGGAGTAGTCACGAGGTGTGCAACCTTTCTTTTGAAATTATACGTGCATGAACTGACATAAGCGTCTATTTCTGTGTGACGAAGTTTAAGCAAATTGCATCGACACCATGGCAAGTTACATGGATTCAACGAGGATTCATGAATATACCATGAAGCTATTTTAAAGCTGTAAGTCAGATATGATGAATGTGTTGCAGTGCTGTTTATGTAACTGTAGGAATGTGTTCATGGCGCCAGATAAACACGTGCGATGTATTTGTCTCAGCCTGCATAATCTTCTGAAGAGTGGAAATCATAGGTCATCTGTTAACCGATCATTGAAGTTGACGTAACCCACCAGCGGATATGCCCGTTTTACAGTAACTACTTTAAGTTGTTCCCTTCTGCCTAAATCCCAGTGTGGCGTAATCATGCCTGAATGCAGTATAGTGACAACAGCGCTTCAGTGGATTAGGGGGTTGCCATGGCAACGCAGTCCGAATACATCTGTATAGGTTTCAGGATAGCTCTGGCAACAGGGGGGGAAATTAATACTCTCTTCCTCAGGAGCAGGTCCTGTTACCAGAGGGCTTGGCACATGGGTCACAGTGTGTTGATGGTTCCAACTCCTCAGCATTTTACCTCCTCCATGTTGAGACACAAACTCCACGCACACGCACACACTCCTCCTCTGCTGCACACGGGACACAATAACATTGGATCCTTTCTAATTCAAGGGGTGGGGGTGGTGTTGGTGGATTATTCCTGCGAATGCCTTAGTACCAGCATCACACTCTGCTTGAAAACATCAACTTTCAAAGGATAAGCTCCTTTGACGCTACAGTGCATTACCCCGATGCGGTGCTACCTACTTTCTGGCTTAAGCTTGTGTGAAGTGAGTGAAAGCCATGGTAAGTGACACCTGTATTACGCACAGTCTGGCGTCTGCCTTCACAAATCAAGGCCATCTGTGTCGGGGGACTGTGATCAGATCAATATGACAAAGTTTGTGGGGAGGAAGTAAACTTCACCTATCCTGCAAACTCCTTCAAACAGGAAGAAGAAAGGAGAGACGAAAAAATTCTTTGCACAAAATATGTTTATTTTTTTTAACACTCCTTTTTTTTTCTAACATCAATTCAATGGTTTATATTTTAAGATTAAGCTTCTACAGTAATACAGATAAATAATCTCCCGAATCCAAACTGAGAGCTGGTTTCAATAACAAACTCAATCAAGAATTCCAGTTGGATTTGTCCAGTGTTATCAATAAGTGGTGGCATGGTGTTACAGGGGTTAAAACTATTGTCTGTCAGATGGCTTTTGGTTCAAACTGGTTGGGTTTCCTCAGTAAAGACATATCGTAGGATAAATGGTAATTCTAAATATAAAGGTAGAGGTGGATAAAATGCTTAAAGTGCATAGAATAAAGTAGTGCATCATTGTATTATTAAATCTGGCCTGTTGTGCAGAGGGCTTTGGGGGCTGCATTTGGAAAACTTTGAACATGGTGATAAATCTGGAAAATTCCTTGCTAACCACTTCAAGCTAAATACAGAAAAAAACAATTTATTCTAGAAAGGACTGGGAACATTATTTACAATAATACACAACAAATAAGCCTTGGCCTCTGTTGGACATGGGCACGGAGGGAGGAGTTCACCACCCCCATCACTCCCCGCTGGGATGCAGGTTTTTGTTGGTTCCGGGGACTGTGGCTGGATGTTCTGGTGTCGTCACTGACCCACTCACTCGGTGGTCTTGGAACTCCTTCTGTCGCTTGGACTTCTTCCGTGGTGCCAAGAACTTCCCAGGCAAAGGTACCAAGCGGTTCTTGGGCACCTGGAGCCTTGATCTCGACTCACACTAGGGTGGGCAGCTCCAGTGGGGTCGGCTGCCCGTCGCCACTGGTCCTTTGGGACTCCCACCCCTTGGCCATGCGGACCCCATCTAGGGCCTTCCTCATTCTCCTGCTGGAATGAGCGTGCAGATATTGCAGAGATGTGTGGACTTAGGTCTTCAGAACTCTTGAGGGCTGCGGATGGCACGGTTCTTTCTCTCTCTCTCACCACCCCCCCACAAGAAGATTGTTGATTTATGTGCCTGCGCATTTTCAAATTTTTGTGTTCCAGGTGTTGTATGTTCGTTTTTTCTTACAGGTGCAGCAGTTGGCGATAGATTTGTATACTGAGTGGGCCATTTATATGGATACACCGTAATAAAATGGGAATGGTTGGTGATATTAAAGTCCTGTTTGTGGCACATTAGTATATGTGAGGGGGCAAGATGGGTGGTGACCATGGTGGCCATTTAGAAGTCGGCCATCCTGGATACAACTTTTGTTTTTTCAATAGGAAGAGGGCCATGTGACACATCAAACTTATTGGTAATGTCACAATGAAATGTATTTCAAGCTGTTAAACTGAACTAAAACACGAGGAACAAATTTAAATGTCAGTGTCAGTTTCACTTTCTTATCAGCCTGACTCAAATATGGTTATTCTCCTCTCTCGCAGCAAAATCCTGATACGAACGGTAATCTGAGGAAGCGCATGAATTATATCTCCCACCAAGAGTCGAGCAGTCAACAGAGAGCCCAGTCCACCACCAACATTGCAGGAGTAGGGCGAGGAAGGCCGCTGCGACCTTTAGCCGGTGGAACCAATGGCAGCTCCTCCACCCTCTCCCGCTCCAGCCCAAAGTCTGAGAGCCTGCTCAGCGTTGCGTCTTCCTCAGCGCAGCTGGTGAAGAGTACGCCTCAGGGTGCAGCTTCTACGCCAGACGTAATGGCGGGGACACCGTGCAAGCAGAACGCCAGCACTTCCTCTCTGCAGCATCTGCTGGGCCCGAAGCTGGAGCGCATCCAGATGATGGGGAACAAACTGGAGCCGAAGCAGACGCCGTGCTCCCAGCCCACCACTGCTGGTATGGGCGGAACCAGTAAAATTGACAAGTATGCACGGATCCTCTTCCCCGTGTCGTTTGGCGCATTTAACATGGTCTACTGGGTGGTTTACTTATCAAAGGACATGATGGTGGCTAAAGGTGGCTAGACGTGTCTTTTAACACATGGGATTACTGGAGTTTGTGAACATTATGTAGAACGTGTTGTTTTTGCCAAACAGATGAACAAAATGTGCCCATAAAGCACTTAAGAATATATTTATTTTTTTCTTCCTGAGTCCTGAAACTGCAAGCATGGGAACAAGCGAGCAAAATTAGAAAAACCTGACTCAACATAAGAAGGAACACCTGCACACTGGAGTATGCTACTGTCCTCTTTCTATTACATCATGCTTCATTTGACTGAAAAGGTCCTCATCAGCTTCAACTGATCTCTTCTGGCCTGCAGTCAAGATAAAGCATGGATTTTATTCATTTTCCTATTTTTGTACCCTGCACCTGGCAAGATGCGTGGACGTGTGTGCCATTGTTCTGAACTCAACTGCACCAACACTGTAAATATATAAATTTATTAGGATAAACAGATTTATATTTAATGAATACAGTTTACTTCCTTTTGAATAATTAAGACGTGTTGCTTTTGGTGCCAGCAGGTTAGAGGTTGCAAAATTAAAACGAGGGATTTCAGAATGGAAAATTGTTGAATGTTGGCCAAAAGGGTTTGAAAGTAAAATGGATTTGGCCAGAATGAAAGTCCTCAAACCAGGCTGAGTGGAGCTTTGGCCAGGACCTGATCAACCATGACCTACTGCAAAGCATCTTTCACATACAAGAAGGATTAACTAATCTGAAATAGCGAATATGAAATTTGTGGATAAGTCGGGCAGAAAATAGTAAAGACAAGTTATGAATTCATGTAACAGTAGGCTTTAAGCTTCTTTCCAGCCGTAACAGATTGCGAATAGCAGACAAAGATTGTGTAAGTGATTAAAAAAGAGCCATAGCATGAACAAACACAGGGAGCAGAACACAAAGCCATTTGCTCGTAGACCACTGTGGCAATAAAATAATGAGCTGGTTGTTTGTTTCAAGACATTTCGGCGTGCTCAACAAAAGAATGTGACTCAACAGCAGCTCCAGGGGAGAAACACAACATCTAACTGCTGTCATCCACATTCTTAAATGTGTTTCCGTGCACTTTGATTTTGGGCATAAAACATTATTTAATTACTCTTCATGGGAAAGATCTCTCGTGTGTGTCTATGGAGCACACTCACTTGCTATCAAAACTACAGCAGATACACAACACGTTGAGCACATTTTGAAGGTTGAAATAACTTTTTCTCTCCTGTTTGGTAACCCCAGTGTCAGCTGACGCAGGGCTGTTGGTCACTAAGTTGACAGCTATTAGTAGGTTATGGAATTTATTAGTGTTTGCACTGATAATTGCTACAATTGCTACAACCACATTAAGTTATGGATGTGGTTGATATTTATCTGTTGTGTCAGATCAGTTAATGTTTAAAGATAATGACGAGTCATTTTCCATAGGGGGTAATCAGTTTGCACCTAATTTACTTCAGCTGCAGTTTATTACCAACCAGAAAACGATTGTACTGAAAATCAGAGTGCATATCTTTGGAAGTGTAAAGGCCTTTTCACATAGGTGCGCTTGTGCTGTGGTGTGTGCGAGCCATAGAGAAGAGTGGGTTTTAGAGCAGTTTTCACATTGTATGGGGAGGGTCTTAATACATTCTCCTGTCGTTCTGAATTAATGGGAAAATGTGTAAAGAATCTTACTTAAGATTATTTTCATGAGTAATATTGGCCTCTACTCGGTTTTTATTTCAGTTCAGGTCTTAAATGCTTTGAGATGCTGGCATCTTCGTGTAGAGCCCCCATGTACTCAGGCTGAAATTTATTTTAGTCGCTTCATCTCATATCCTGAAACCAGATGTTTTGAAGTGATCCTGTAAAAACACTGCAGTATCAAAAAGTCAAAGATGCTTCAAGTCAGCAGAGGCTGTTGGGATTCATTTATAAATTCAGAATTAGATGTGCTGACAAATAAACACTTTGAAAACAGTGGTCATAATAGCGAGGAGTGAAGCCCTTTACACACCGGACATGTAAAATTCAAGCTAATATTTCGTGCCTTGAAAATATTTTTCGGGCTCATCTATTTTTAATGCAGCCATTCGCACTGACCGATTTTGCATGACAAATTTGGGGCTTTTTTTTTTAAACCGAGCTAAATTTTTCAGATCCAAATAAACAACAAGCGTGCTCGTAGTTTAAAACATGCAACGGCTTGATGATGTCATCTTCAAGTTTTTAAAAAAATTCATTTTCTGCAAAAATGCTTTTGGTGTGTATCTGTGTAACACGACAAGTTTGGATCAGAAAAATTCTGTTTTCTGATCCAAACTTGCTTCTTTGCAACGCGCTCGAGGCGTAATGGCCTTAACTCAGAACTTGAGCTCATCTTAATCTACACGCTGGCTACTTCAACACTTGCTTAAGTATTGTTTTTTAAAATAGAGATTTTCTGCCTTCATTTAAAAAAATCTGTGCATACAAGCATTGATTTGAAAATATTGTCCATCTACATGAAAATGCTGAAAACAATAACAAATACTGGCCAATCAGAATCTTTAATGGAACAACTTTATTAGGTGAACAAAGATGGGCATAACAGAAATGTTTTAACTGAATGTGGAATGTAGAAATCTCTGTCTTTCTAAAAACACAGGAGCGTGAGTCCTTTGCATGTGTTAGCATCTAAACGTGCATAAAAAGATAAAGCAATAATATTTTGTCATGCAAGCAACACAGCACACAGTCTGATGTAAGAGTTAATAAAAGGCAAACACCAAGTTTCAGAAAACTCTGTTTTCAGTGACATAAAATGTGGACAAAAGGCCAAAATGGACAGAAAAGGCTAGTTATCAAAACAACTGTGTTGGGTTCATTTTGAGAGAGAGAGAAGACAAATATGCTCAAAGTGCATTTTCTTAAATTTATTTAGCAATTAAGGGTTCAAGTTTTAAAAAAAATGGCTGCAGTGTCTCTCTGCTCTGCTCATTTTTGTACTGTTTTTGTACAAGTAATAATCATATTTGGAGGAATTGAGGTCTAAGTTGTCAGCTACCATTAATCCAAGCATGCTGATAAAGAGAAGCTTGGTCATTTGGAAAGAGGTCAGAGTAGAGCTCCTAATCTAAAGGAGCCAGCTGAGGTGCTTCAACATCTGACCAGGATGCCTACTGTGCAGCTCCTAGGTGAGGTTTTGTCACAGCAGCGTAAGACCATGGAGCAGATTCACAACAAGCTTAAGAGATTACATCTCTCGGCTGGATTTGGAAAGTCTTGGTGACCCTCAGAAGAGAAGAGGGATAGAGGTGGACTATCAATCCAAATATCAATAGTATCGATACTATTGCTGGTATTGAACTGATACTAGTTCAATAGGATCGATAATTTGTTTCTATCCTCTAAGTTCAGTCCACTGATTTGTGTTAAATAAATATTTTTTTTAATTACTTGTAATTGGATCAGTACCAAAACTTGCAGTGTTGCACAGCACGACTGGGGGAGTGGGCAGGGAGCCGCAGATCCAGATACGTGGCAGAAAGTATGGATAGTCCCAAGAAACAGATAATATAAATGATAATATAAAAAAAAATTACAAAATAAACCTGAAACTTACTGGATGGTCTGGACCACACAGCAAGTTATATTATGTGTCATAAAATTCCATCAAAAAGTGTCGATGTGCAGTTTAGTGACTTGGATTATCAAAGATGAAGCCTAACAGTCACTAACTGGCTGCAGGCTTACACCTGCATAGTCTATGAAAAACGCTGTTCTCTTAACTTTAAATCTTCTCAGTCTTCAAATGGTTGAGCTTCGAGAAAATTCACTATACACCACTGCACAGCTGTTTTAACCAAAATCAAGTGGCCCCTCTGGGAGGACATTCATGTTTGGCATAGAAGTGTCTGATTTCAGTCACTAACAGTCTGACACTTTTTCCCCACATAGTGAATTTTCATTCTAATGCATGAAAGCAACTTTCAAACATGTTAAAGGAACAGAGGAAATCCAGTGTGCTTCCAGTGTGATCAGGACCTTGGTGCAGTTTCAGCCTCTGCTGACCTTTAGAGGTGATGAATCTGCCGGTAATTGAATCCTTGAATAGACAAAGGACACCATTATCTTGATAACACACAGCACCACAGCAGAAGATTGTCCTCCCTGCTGTCGGCTGTTGCTGTTCCCTAACTGGCTGATAGAGGTGAAGCAGGGGATGTTTTGTCATTGAACGCCTCGTCTGGACAAAACTGACATTCGGCGATGACGTTGCTAAAAAGTGCACAGAAGAAGTCTAGAAAATATCAGAAAATTACAGTTATCGTCCATAATTAAGCGCTTTAGCAGATTCTTTTTGCAAATAAATAATGTGTAGGTTAGCGTCATAATAGGAAGGAACAGAACTGACTCATCTTGAAGAGTCTATAATTATAATGTACAAGATCTCATTTTATATTTCCATAAAAGAAGCAGAAAAATCTCACGTGATAGATATATGTATGGTTCTTTTTGGCCTATTTTTCTTCTTGTTGGAGAAACTGGAGGTTAAACAGTTGGCGGATGAGCTCAGCGTCACTCCTGCAGATAAAGATGTCATATGTACAGGGTGTGTGTGAGTGTGTGCGTGTGGGGGGTCGTGATGTAGTAGGTGCCTAGTTTCTTGCTCTAACAGCCATATCATCCATGTAGTCATGGTTGTTGGCCCTCGGTTAGTCTAACAGGAGTTATGATGCTGCCACTGCAACGAGAATCACGCGGGCTGATGGACAGATCAAGATGCCCGGCGCCACTCACCTCTCCTAAATGCAGTCAAGTGTGAAATTGACTTTGCCGTCATTACCTCCCCGTTGGTCTCTGCTCTCATGCTCTCCCCATTCCTCTCTGTTTGCCACAACAGGCTACAAAATGCATCTCCTCATAAAAAAACAACAATAAGAACCCCCACAGACCATCCATGTACCAACGAGGAGCCAGTCAGCAACAGATTGATGGTCAGTGTAAATATGCTGTATCTCTGCGCTTCTAAATGTGTGCATGATTGATGGAGCAGCTGATGCCAGGTTGTGGATTTTCTGTTGTTGTTGGTTTATCTTTTTTCCCATAAACGAGCAGTGCTAGACAACAGTCGAACAAGCTCGCTTTGCCCCTTTCAGAGTTTACTCGTAGTGTTTGTGGAAAGTGTGAGCACTCCCAAATGATCATCATCAGGCTTCCTGAAAAACCACACAGTGCAGTTTAACTGGGCAAAAAAGTATATTTATTGTCACTTCAGAGCACTTTTGAGGTAAAACATGGCGTCACGCTCCCTCTAGTGGCTCAACTGAACCCACTTTTATTTCCTACACAAACTCACAGAGCATGAGGCAGCTCTGTGCTTACTGAGTTAGTAAGTTACAGTAATGAGCAGAGTGATGAGACGCTTTTCACGAATGTGGACACTTTAACTCCTCGCAGAAATCAAATGAAAGATTGGCTCTGTCCCCATACGTTTCCAATTTTTTTGACTGTTGCAGATCATTTTCAAAATAAATGTACTACTTGCATCCTTTACTGATATTCTACAGAATAAAACTATAAATGTATTTAACAAAAAAATGCAATAGTTCAAAGGTCACATGTGTGGTATGTAATAACATAGACTGTATGATGTTATTAGGTTGACATTGATGCACTGTTATTGTAGCTGGTTTCACTTATTTTCTTGCACTTTTAAAGATTTCTCTTATCTGTAACTTTTTGACTGACCTCTCAGGTATTGATTTAAATTAAACAGAGCCACGTGATAGGAATTAAGATTTGCCGATAATATAACCTTGAAACGTGAAAGGGCTCAGAATGAAAGGGTTTGAGTCATTAGTAACTGTGCTGTACTGTAACACCCCCTAATAAATAACTGTAGTGAAGTGAAAATCACAATATTCATTTGATAAAAGGTAGCAGAAAGTGGAAACTTGTAAGAACCTTTAATTCCTCCTCACATATTCCAATCATATGGAAATGAACATGTCTGCAGCTCACCTTTAAGGCTGTTTATTGTGAGTCCTCTTTAATGCAGTAACCTGGGAATTAAAGCGCACGTCAAAAAGCGTCCTTTTTTCATGTTGAATCTCTGTCTTATTTGCATCAACATGAAATATTATTGTATAAAAGTTTTACAGTCTTTTGGGTTCATTTGAACGAGTTCATGAAGGACCGTGCACTCACACATTAAAGTAAGAGACCTGGACATGTAATAGGTTGTGTCTAATTCCTGACATGATCCACTAGAGGGAGCAGCGTGCCATGATTTTCTTCACTTCAGAACACAGATGGTACTTTTAGATGGGCCGAGGTGCAGCCTGGACAAAGAGGGTGATTTGGTTTTGCTTTAGTGTCTAATTTCTGTGATTCTAATGGGAGAGATGTACTGATAGCATTTCACTGTGCTCAGCAGAAGCCACACTCTGAGAGTGGTTTGATTCCACCAGCCTAATCATTTATTTCATTTCATGAGCCACTCTCTAGAGATTTGCATAATAACAATGAAGGTCTGCCCTCCGTGTTATTATTCTTATCACTCATCTGTCGTCGTAGATGAGAATCCTTCAAATCCTGCAGTCAAGGGGAGGCAGCGATTCAGGGTGGGCATCTCGGGTTGTTTGATGTAAATAGAATACCTTTGCAACCGGAAAACAACTGACTGACTTGTTAAGTCCTGAATTTGGGTATATGTCTCAGGTTATTGGGTCAACCCAAAAATAATGCCACAAGTACGTCACAACATCAGTATCTCCATTCGTTGGATGGATTTCAACTACAGATTGTGCACTGATAGAAATGTGCGTTGTTTTGTTGGGTGTGAAGATTATTCATCATAATCTTTTCTCATATTCCTTTGAGCACGCTGCTCATGCAGCCTGTGTTTCATTCGTAATAAGGTCTCACTTAACCCAGTTTCTGGACTACCACAGGCCAAGATAATTAACATGTAGGCCCTTGGTAGTTAATAGGATAATACATTCTCATTTGTATTATACTTTCTAGCACCCGTGCGAGTCATTTGGGCGGATATTAATCTTCCCGGTGGAGAAGGACAGCATGATTCCAACTGTTTGGTGTGTCACAACACAGAAAATGAAAAAGCCTAAAAAATCCACCTCTAATCTGCTGGTGCTGTATGCACCCACAGGTCTCAGTGATGTGGAACAATGATTTCTAAATATTATTTATGGTAATACTCAATAACAGAAGTACCAATTACAGCAATATTTAGACCGTTATATAAGCCACAAACAAAAGCAATAATGCATAGAACAAGGCATATATTCTATACACTACCTTAACACGGCTTCCTGCTGCACCAAAGGACTCGTAATTTTCTACAACGCCCTCCCATTGTGTAAGAATTTAGCACTTTAATCAGTCAAGCTCATAATTAAGACTAACGGACCCGTATTGTGTTTATATTTGATCAAAATTTCAGTCGCACTGGATGAGATGAGTGAAACAGGCTTGTGAAACTGTGTGTATTGTGTAATAGTGAAGCCACCGTGAGTTTATCTAAATGGTAACAACGTACTGCGGTACTGTACATTACTGTACTCCAACTTGAAGTGTTTGTCATCCTGTCAGGTTGTTACAGTCAATATGCTGATAAAATATTTTTTGAACTAACGTTTCATTTACCAGTCCTTATGCAATGCACTGTTTTGGACAAACACGATTAAACATGTTAGAGAAATACTCACTGCATGTGGCAGCTTTATTTGAGGAACTGGCGATGAAAGCGTGTCGCGTGTGTGATGCAAAAAGGAGACAAAGACCATAAAAAGTGTAAGTCTTTGTACTGGTAGACTATTACAGGGTGCATCACATACTAATAACCTGACTGTCTTTTACCTCTGTCTGGTCTCCTCCAGCTCCCGAGGGAAACATCTGGCTCTCAGGTCTATGTTTTCTCCAGTTTCTTAGTGATTCACGGGGAATTACGATCAGTGAATGAATTAAAAGGAGAGAATAATTCAGTCAGGAAAAACTCTGTTATGTTTGTCAGGACTTGAAATAGAACCTAACCGATATTTAAGACTGATACTGATATTTGTTGATTATTTTTTCTTTCCAACACACAAAACATAAACAGGTTTCCATAACCCGCCCGACTCTCCTTGGAGCAGATAGTTGTTTTTTGTGGTGTTCCTAACTGACATGCTGACAACCAGGAAGTTGCCGTGCCCTCTGCTGGACACACTACTTAGCATCAACACTTGAAACATGGTTAGAGTGTATTTCTTCTTGTTATTCTTTGTTATTTTCATTTATTGGCTGTTATATATCAGAAAATACATAATACAGGCCAATAACATCGGCCCACAGATACATCAGTTGAGCTGTAGTGTGAAAACAGCCTTCTGCTGCACGTGGAAAAACATCATGAGCAGGTACAAATTAAAATTTGCCTCCCAGGCACCTAAAATCTGACAGGTTGCTTTTCCTCTCCTCGCCATGCTATGTATGTGGTCAATGGTAGCATCTCTAACTACATAAAATGTGATTAGGTTAAATGGCGATGTCCATCTTGGCAACTGTATCCAAGACTGCAGGGCAACATGAAGGCTTCCACAAACTGCTTTTATGTATTTTTAATGGATTAATTTTAAGTTTATGAGAATGCATCACTTTGTTGGACTATTGTTGGAAGGTGTAATGTACACACTAACCAGTGTATAAGTACCATGTTCTTTTTCTCTGTTAAATAACAAAACACTGACTGACTGACCATTCAGAGTGTTTTCTGAGCTAGACTACATTATAGATAAGCTAGCTGCATTTAGCTAAAAACATGCATGCTAGATAGAGGGATAAAGTGATAAGCTTTCATGTAATTGTAGGTTTTAACTAAGGCTGGAAATGCATCTTTTTGATTAGCATTAGCATGAAAAAAGCCACTAATTCTATGGCCTTTCTCTGCTTTGCTAAGTAGCTGTTAACTTCATTTACAGACAACTTCAGTTTCTTAAACGAGTCTGTTAATGGTGAAATACTATGAGGTTTAATTTATTGAGCTCCGGCAGCATTGTCAACAAGTATTTTTTCCTTATTGAAAAAAGTAACAGCTCATAGAAATGTGAGTGCGGGTTACCTGATATTTCTCACAGGCTTGTATTTGATAAAAGTCCAACATCAAAGATGCCTAAACCTACATGAGTTGCCACATATCCAGTAATCCACACATCTGTTGCCTTTGTGTCAGGTGGAAGCAACACACAAAATCCCTTATGCATTAAGATAAAGAACAAAACTGAAAATAGATTTGAAAAATGTCACCATAAGATGCAGAGATAAAACGACAAATCCTTCCATGTGTCCATGCTGGGACAGCAGCAGCTGGTGAGTTGCTTTGCAAGTTTCATGTCACAGCCCTTGATATGCAAAGCCGATGACTACTGTTGACAAGACACCAAGAGAAACTGCATAATGAGAACACTTACTAACTTTATTATCATTCTCCTGTCAGATAAATAATGGTAATTGTTAGATCTGAGGCATAAAAGAAACTGTAAATGTACTCTGAATGCAGAAACCCCCCAAAAACAAAACAAAAAAACATAAAACCTATCTATAATTACAGATAGTTGAACATGATCTAACAGTCCAGCAAAGAGCTGGCGCAGGATTTGAGAGATGCATCTGGCCCTCAGTTGATCCATTTCCTGTTTTCTGAAGCCCCATCAGAAATGGTCTGAGGTATGCCAAATTACACAAGAGCTGGAGTCAAAACAGCTCTTATTGGGTGTTGAATCCAAATTTGAAATTTTTGGCTCAAATTGCCAACAATATGTACAGAGGAGGCCAGGAGAGCGGTACAACAGTGAGTGTCTGCAGCCACCGGTAAGACATAGTTGAACTCAAACACGACAACAGGATCCGGTTACTCTGAAACCAGTACATGAAACGAGACTAAGAAATCCAGCAGCCTAACAAATCACGTGAAAATGAGCAGGAATACAAAAATTAAACCCCAGCAGAGACCCAAACTCAGAAACTCTTACCAGAAACTAAATAGTACAAAATCCCAGCATCATGATTAAATGGGCTTCAAACAAATGGTGTTGCCCAGTGTATATTGGATATGTAAATCTGAAACAAAGTCAACGTTTTAAGATGAAAATGTTTCAGTGTTCTGTCTCCAGCTTGATCTCTGTTGCCTTAAGTAGCAAAAAAAACCTCTTGTTGACATGAAACAGCCTTTTTACAGCACAGCTAAGCAAGTCCTAAAGAAGCATTTTCATTTGTTTTAAGAAATGGCCACAAAGGAAGTCTGGGGAGAAACTTTGGTTTAGATTTTTCTCTTTAATTACTGATTTTGCAATTATGATGGGATGTAGATGGAATATTGGAGGTTTAACGGGTTCACCTGGATAATGTCTGGACTGTAGCAGCAAGCTGAGAGCCAATGCAGTACACCTCAGTACAGATGGAGTGGTACGGCAACAGAAACAGACATATACATGGGTCTCATGAAGGCATCTTTCTCTGTTTGTGGGGACTCCTGATGGGGCTGCCACCATTTCCTCCTAGATCCTTGGCTGCCACAATTAACCACAGTCTTTTTATCCAGACCTGTTCTTCCACCCACTCTCTGTCAGATGCTCCAGCAGTAGCGGTGTTCAGGCTCTCATCTTCTTTCCTTTCTTGTGCCTTCCTGCACTCTGACCCAGATCTCTTGGTGCATGGGGTATTTTATGTGTACAAGCCATCTGTTTTTAAGCTCATAGGATTCTAGTCTGTCTGCCTGGTTTTACTCAAGTGTCTTGAGTATAGCTTGGGTTGGGTTTATAAAGGTCCACCTCTGGGTGGGCTTGCTGACCTGCTGCTCATCAACAACCAGTCTCTGCCAGACTGCCTGCCTCTCCAGATTGTTAACCAGACTCCTCTGTGGCTGTCCTGTGGTTTTGCATATTCTTTCTGCTAAACTTATTGTTTCCCGGCTTTACAGCGCTTCAAGTGCCTTCTCAGTTCAACTTACCTGTTTCTGCTGAGCTGGTCTTATCCTCCCTGGCAATCCTCCCACAGTTTTGGACGCTTATCACTGACCTGCCCAAAATATCATATCAACACGTACTGTCCACTTACCAGCACTCGTATCTTTTCAGGTAGTCACACCAAATATACTCCTTCATTTCTTTTAACTTCATACTATTTTAATACCTCAGTATAAATCTATCCACCTACAGGTCCCACATGTAAAAACGTTCCTTTTTGTGTCTGTTTCTCCACTGCACCGTGACGCTGGGATGTTCTTCGGCGTGTGACAGTAGAAAGCAGGTGCGAGAGCCCACGCTTTATCTCGTTGCTGTTTGTACACCAGCTCAGTGGTTAAATTTAGCCACGGTTAAAAAAAGACAATTACAGCAACTCTGGAGCTGAAGATGCAATATGACCAGCAAAACACAGAGGGCCGTTGAATTGCACTCAGTTTAGTTTCCCTGGTAACCTCAGGGAAATTAGCAGCAGTGTGAGCAGAAAACTTGTGCCACATAAATAACACTGTCAAGGTCATGAAGCTGGCCTTTTAATTTTTATAAGTTAAGCATGCCTGTGATTCAGATGCTGAATTATATAATAGAGAAGGGAAAAAATCAGACCCACTGATACAGCATGAACTCAAGCTGAACTTTTATTTGTCTCCATCTCTGGTTGTCTGGAGTGTGTTGCTGAGTTGTTTCTGCACCGCACATGTCAGTCAAACACCAAAGTGTGTTGAGGCCATTACATCCCTGCTCCTGCTCCTCTGTCCATTCATTCTGACTTTCCTTTCAGTCTTGTGGAGTCTGCAAGTGCAATTATTACTATTTTTGATTAATCATAACCATTCCTAAACCTGGTGATTTGTTCTCCTTTAGAGATCTTTTAATATGCCATTCCAACAGTAAAGATACTGACTTGTCACCCACACTTGTAACAAATAAAATCGCCAATGCCTACATCCCATTTCGGTGTATTATTGCAACGACCCTGTTGGAAGCCAAAAGGACTGAAATGCAGCAGATGAAACAACATCTGTGCATTTATTCTGCCTGTTACAGAATCGAAAAATATGCTAACCCCTAGAAGCAAACAAAAAGGTAACAATGTGACAAAGAGAAAGACTGTGGACACGGAGGGCAGAAAGTAGAACAAGACAAAGGTGGAGACAATAAAGGCCGAGCAGACAATCACAAAGAAAGGAACCCATACAGGCAAAAAAATAAGAGACAGAATAGGAAGTAAGACAAAGACAGAAAATCAAGGCACAGGAGACATAGAAGGAAGAATAAAGAACCAAATAAACAGGAAGTGGAAACAAGAAAGAACAAATACATACAGGGAAAGTCAAAGAATCACTGGGGACACTAAAGACTTTCATAACACATATTTGTGGAAGTCATGAGTGAATGAAGTAGATTTAAGTGGATTTAAAGAAAGTTGTTGATGGTCACCAAGATGGAAAATGCTGCAAAACTCAATCAAAACTCATCAATCCACAGACGGACAGATTATGCTTTACATCACTGCTAAGCTCCTCAGGAGTGGCCAATCGCCCAAAATAGGCCTAATGGCTCTGACTGTGGTCGGTGCTGTTGGGTTTAAGACACAAGTGTGTATATAATATAGTTTTAGTTTTTACCACCAGTTTAATGATGCATTAGTAAAGAAGCTCAGAGATTCATAGATCATACAAAGTAAAGTGTTAACACAGTTTGAAAAGATGAGACTTTGTGGTAAAAACAAAGAAAAACAAAGAAGAAAGCTCCATGATCTCCATGCTTCTTGTCCTCCTGTACCAGTGCTGATGTATCAGGAGCATACTGCAGTGAGTACTTGTGCCTCAGCTTTAGTAGAGTGTTGTGGTGACGTCACTGTCTGCGCACAACACGACCGATGTGGTGAGTATAGCGGCGAGTAAGTGAGTGGTGTGTATCTGAGTTGTAACAGATGAAACCAGAGTTAAAGGCTTGTCTCAGAGTGGCTGTTATTACTGTTCCTGAGCGCCAATCAGGACGATCCTGAGAAACAATGGTTACAAAGATGAAGCCAGTGCAGCTTGTAAAAGATCAGGTCAGAAATAGTTTTAGTTGATGAGGCCAAAGTAAAGTGTTTTGGTGTAGATGTCCAGTGTTCTGTTTGGCTAAAAACAAAAACCCTACTTCAGGTATAACAACCTTATCCCATCTGTGAAACATGGTGGTGGTAGAATCATGGTTTGGGTCTGAGCTGCTGATTCTCTACAATGACAACTTGTTATCATTAATGGAACCGTTATTTCTAATTGATATGAGGAATTTTGATATGAAAACATTTGGACATTTGTCCTTGATCTGAATCCCAAGAGACGGTGGGTATAAGGGCAACACCTCAAACCATACAAGCTCCTCTACCAAGGAATGGTTATAGGAGGATAAAGGTAAAGGTTTGGCCTTAAAGTGGTGGAATGGCCCGAAGAATGCAATTCATGCAAAAACATGAGTACTGAGGAAGTTACCTATAGCTGCAGTTATTGCTGCGCAGTGACATCACACCAGACATTCAAAGTAAAGGTTCAGATACTTTTGCCCTTAACAGGTAAAATGATAAAAGTTGGATGATGTTTAAGATCATTCTTCACCATTAATTTAAAAGGGTTCAAAAACTCCCAAGGACCTCTGTAATTATAGGATAATACCTGTTATTGGTGTTGCAGTATCGTGTGATTTAAAAAGCTTTAAAAAGGCTTTTATCCACACCCAATACATATCTTTGCATCTGTTTATTCCAATCACATCTGAAAACCCTCTAAGAGTCAGCTAATAAAAATAAATTTATGCTATTTGTGTAATTGTGGGGAGCACAAGGAAATCAGAGGAGGTCTGGAATAATTTCAGGCAGCTTGGCAGCTCCATGAACCCAAAACCGAAAAAGGCCTGTGAACCTTTTTTCAGCCAGTGAGCAATTTAAATGAAAGAGCTGTCATCTTGGAATGGGCGATCCGTTTTGTTTTAGTGCATCCATCATTTGCACATGAATGAATAACAAAGCCACAGTTATTAGTTCCACCTATATTTCCCACTCGGTTTGTTGTTTGCACCTCTCTTAGCATTTTATAAGCAGATACAATAACATTACACTATAAATATTACAGTTTTAGTTGACACGTTGAATCTAGGTCACCAGCAGCAAGCCGTGGATTGTAATTTAATTCGACTGAGCCTTAATTTACACACAATGAACGACAATGAACATGAGAGCTGTGTGTCAGCCGGTTTGGTATTTTCATGAGCAGCATGTGTGTGACAAAGGATTTCCAAGGGTGACCTATCACTTTAAGAGTGTCAGAGCTCCTCCATGGACTCCTCATCTTTTTTCTCTCACAACATCTTTCTTCTGCCATGCATGGCTTGTTGCCGAGGTAACAGGCCCAAGAATGGTTTAGCATTTCCAGCATTGCCTAGTGAATCGACTCGTGCTGACATGAAACTGACAACGGCACAGTCGACGACAGGCTCAGGTATTTTCTTCCCAAAATGTCACTGGAGTCAACAGCCACCTGCTGTGCTGTGGTTCGCTCTCATGTAGGAATCATATGAAAAGCTGCGCGGTCTGATATCACGTTCAGCTGCTGTGTGTGTGATCACAAACGCAAGCAAAACCGAGCTGCGTGCGATGCTCTGACAGGGTAAAGCGTAAAATTCGATCCAGGTGATGGAGACATGTTTGCAAGCTGCTCCAGTCACTTTCTCAGGTGTGAGTTCCTGGATGTCTCCAGCAGAGTGTGTGTGTGCGTGTGTGTGCGTGTGTGTGTGTGTGTGTGTGGGGGGGGGGGTTTATATCTATACATGTGACTCATATCTCCTCATATAGCTTTTACAATTTATTCGAATGCATTTTACTTTTGGTTGGCAGAGAGCTAATATCAAAGACTTAAAATTCTGAGGGGAGATGCATCTATAAGCATCTCATAGCTGCTCTGACCGGTGGGAGGGGGCCCTCTTGTTAAAATGTTAAGCAGCAGAAGCACTTTTTTGCCACCTGCGTGTGTGTGTGTGTTTTCTTATTGACCAGATCATCATTGAGCTATTTCCCCGCTGACTGAAACCACATGAGTCAATTCCTTTGCTTGTCTCAAACTGCATTTGCATTGCTCCCTTGGCATTTGTGCTGTTTTCATGTAATCAGCGTACTGGAAGCAAGTAGCTTCTAACACAAAGGGTTAATAGGCAAGTCTGTGGTGCCAGCGAAAGAACAGATTGGAGTTACTCACCCCTCCATTAATCATGCTAATGATGAAATACTTTGCATATCTAGTCTTTCTCCCATCACAGTATTACCAGCACAAAACTGGCTTTTAACATCATGAGGCGAATTTCAATGTTCACACGCAAGTGCCAACAAAACCCCGTGCAACAGGTTAAATAATTGTTTTATTTAAACCTTTGCTGCTACTTTTTAACCTGCGATTATTACCTTCCTCCACGTGGGCTCGATCAATATGCATTGTCACACCGAGTCCAATTGGGACACGCTCAGGACCGGCAGTGGGCTGGGTGATGCAACATCTTGCAATAAACATTGTGCTGTAAGAGTATGTAACCCAGCGGCTAGCAGCGCAAGCAAAACCCAAGTTCAGAGGAAAAAAAAGGAACATACGCACAGGCATGCACGCAGATTTGATTAGAATAAAAGACAAGAATTTGTTTATTTTGTCCTCGACGCCCTCGATTGTCCTCGCTTCCCGTTTCCTTCCCTCTCACTTAAGTTGGACTTGACTAAGGGCCCAGGGGTCACCGTTACTGAGATGACCCACCTCATTGATCACATGGCAAGAATTAATTAAAGGGGAGATCAATGGGACATCCTTCTAGTTTGAAGTATAGCAGAGGGAGTCTGCTTGATAATGGTCAGACCCCTGAGGACTCAGTGTGTGTGTGTGTGTGCTGCTTCTTAAATGAGAGTATGTGCTGGGTTATCACTCACCAGCTCTTGTTAATGGCCCTTTTTTTCCAACCTGTCTAAGCATGTGTAACTAATACCTAGTTCACACAAATTGTTTACGCTGCAAAAACACAAACTCTGAGCTTCTCTGCCTCTTAAAATGCTTCTTATTAGGAATTTACAGACAATCTGAGTGCAAAGGATTCATAGCTGGATTAACCTTTTAGTTCATCACTTACACAGATAATACAGTAAAGCCTATAATTACCTTCTCAGTTGTGACATTTCCCCTCTTGGTTACTTGGTTGCTTCTTCTGTTGGTCACGTTAAATTATCATATTTTCAGGTAGTTTTTTGTGTGATTTCTTTTTTTTCACAGGCTTCTTGCATTTAGAGGTAGTTATGCAAAAGAAAAAGAGTGTAGTGAGAAAATGCCTGCCGCTTTCGCTGCAGCATGTGTGGTACTGAAAGAACAGCTCCCAAAGGCTGATGGTTGTAAAGGATGTTGCAAAAGTGCGAGATTTAGTGGTGGTTTTTATCTTCATGTGCTTGGTTAGTGAGCGTCTCACTTCAAGTATGCTTGAGAAAAATTGAATGATTGATGAAAATTCTGGCAATTTTTTTAGGTCACAAAACACAAAACTCACTGACACACTCTTGTGTTGGCTTCATTTTTCCAATCCACAACTTGCCTCTTAAGCCAACATTGGTTGCCCCTCCTAAACAAAAAGTTTAAACAGCAGGTGGGTGGGGCATCTCACAGCCAGGGCTCACTAAGGATAACTGCTCTGAGTGACATAAAAGAGAGCTAGGAGTAGGGAAAAAATCTGAAAGTGGGTGTTTAAAGCAGCCTGAAGTCTGAGATTTTGGCTCTCAAGGATGTCACTGGCCAGGTTAAAATGAGCACCCACTGTATCAAGATACAATGATTGAGCTCCATAATAGGTAGAGTAAAGATATAGGCAGATATAGCTTTGATACCATATGCTATCACTCTCTATAATACAATACATCTGCCTGGCAGAATGTCATCTGTCTGACAATAAGAATTTATGTAATCATTTTTATTTATTTATTTATTACAACATCATTTCAACTGCTGTGATAAAATAATTACCCAGATAAAACATAAATAAAATAGGTCTTATCTTTCTACATATGTCTTAAAATAAGGGATTTTTTTCTTTTCCCAGTCCTTTTTATGTGCTTTGCTCCATTTCTCATCTTGTTTCCTCAACACCTGATGTGGGCCGATATCACCCAGCTGCTATATTACATCAAGCAGGTGTCCACCTGAGATGAGCTGCTCCATAATACCTGAGGCAGACGGTGTCTATCTTCAAAAGGTTGTAAGTACCATATCTGTAAAGGCAGGAGTCTACAGCTGATTGGGCCAAAGCTGCAAACCGTACAAAGGTGCCCCCAAGACTATCCAACACATAGTAGCAGGCTGTAAGTTTTGAGCTGGAACTGCGTGCACTGAGAGACACAACCAAGTAGGGATGGGTATCGTTTAGGTTTTATCCGATACCGGTGCCAAACTGGTTCTTTTGAAACGGTGCTTAAACGGTGCTCGAACCGGTGCTTAAAGAATGCAGAACACAGGCTTTGTCCAAAAAACTCTCATATTCAGCTGTTTTAGATAACAATGTTAGCCTTTTCTGCAGCTATGGGGCATATATGGCATCACTCTTGGCTGGAAGCAGTGCTTAAACAATGGAAAAAACACAAACTTTGTCCAAAAACCTCTCATGTTTAACTGTTTTCCACTTTTTCTTTGGTCATTTTAGCCTTTTTAGCCAGGGTGAAGGGAGTATCTGCCATCAAACAAGAAGACAGCCGCATGTAGCTATGATGATGTTTGCTAGTTCACCTTACATGCATTAATGTAATAACGTGGTTAGCCTACTCAACGTAAATTACACACGAACAACATTAAGCTACTCACGCAGAGAAGAACGGCTGCTGCTGCCATCATCATCCGTCATCATTTCTGCTACACTGGCAGGGCTAGGGGCCAGGACTCTATTCTTCGGGTTTTTGGGGGATGTTGCTAACTCCGGGTCCAATAACAGGCACCACACCCGCAGTAGACGTGCTCGGTGTGAGGTCTCGCAGCAAGCTATCAAATACGGCACATTTCTCGGCTTTTAAAAAAAACGTTATGCGTTGCCACGTGTTTCATCGGATTCGAGGTGTTACCTCCTTTGCACAGTATCACAGGATCAGCTTAAAGCACTTGTTGCTGCTGAGTTTGTATATTTTGCTGTGAAGTACAACCAGACTTTTGACCACTTTGCCTTGGGCATTTTTAATCTGTAGCTCTGCTCTAAAAGAACGTACGTACCTGGATCCGCCTACTATCCTCGGAAACGTAAAATGATTGGCTAGAATCTAAAGTGTATCACAGCTCAGGAAAAAAAAAAGCACCGAAATAAAGCACCGAAATGTGCGCTGCTTTTCGGTCTGGTTACTACCGTTTATGTCAGATCTACCGGTACCCATCCCTACAACCAAGTGACTGAGACAGTACACAGATACATCTGTGCCATATGTGGACTAGAAGTCCTCAAGTCCCGATGGGAGACACCATCAAAGGTGGCTGAGAACAACAGTGCAAAGGTCCCGTGGGACTTCAAGTTCCAGACAGACAAGCAGCTGCTGGCCATCCAACCAGACATAGTGGTAGCTGAAAAGGAGCAATTGTGCTAGATTCGACATTGCCTGTGGATGGTAACATCAGGAAGATGGAGCATGATAAAACAGAGAAGTACCAGAGTACCAGGGGCTGAAAGAACAACTGGAGCACATGTGGAAAGTCCAGATTGGTTCCAGGAGCACACACACACACACACACACACACACACACACACACACACACACACACACACACACACACACACACACACACACACACACACACAATAACACGTTCACCAAAAAAATGTACCTCAAATAAAATGATCAACTAGATAAAGATTTTTTAAAAGAAAAAATGCATTTTCAATAACAAGAATTCCACGAAGCTGCACTCGTAATCACCGCCGTGTATTTGACTGTGAGTGGAGACAACATCCTCACATTCCAAGGTCTAGGCTGCAGGAAGGAGGCTCAGTGCATACAAAACCGCCTTTAGGACCCAGCGTGTCTCCTTCGCAGCCTTTGTAGTTTTCTGTAGAGATGAGGGAGACTGAGATGTGCTTCTTGCTTATCACGATTCACATCGAGGCTCTAACAGCTGAGGAGGATGCTGAACAAGGAGATTTGAAGCCCGGATCAGCTCTGACTGCTGCTGGTTTACATTTCACTTCATTTCATTAATTAATTAATTAATTTATTTGTTTATTAGAGACCTTTCCTCTCACTGACATTATTTTCTATTTAGCCATTATATTTTTTGGTATTAAATCCTGAGACACTGAAAGTATTTCGGGCGCATTCCTGCTGCTGGCTGGGACTATGATTTATCGGCGCTTGCAGCTTGGCTCTCATGACAGACTCGCTCTCACTGGGTCTCTTTCAGACGGAAGAGAGCGGTGAATTGTCTTTAACTTTCTTGAGCATCTTCGACGAATTCAGCTGCAGCGGGTACTTTTTGCACTTGAGGTGAGTTCCCTTGCATTCGCCCTCACCTACAAAACAAACGCTTATTTTCATAAGCGGATTCAGGCTCGGAGAAGAACGCGTGGGAGAGAAGATGCATCCCTCTAACCTTCTTCCACGTTTCATCTAATCACATTTTAATGATTATTTCCGCTTTTTTTTTTTAAATCGATTGTATTATCAAAATGGCTCAAATCGGTGCTTCATATTTTTGGTAACAGTAATGTTCAGTGAGTGAAGGAGTGAGACGCGTCAGTGAATACTAATTACTGTCAGTTGCCCATCCACCCTCCCTGTGTTTATTATTTATTTATTTTTAATTGATTTACGGCGCTCTGAAGGGAATCCCCGGAAATCAGTGTCATAAAATCTGACTGTATGGAACACATACAGGCTGTAAATCCACTGGCATGTCAAGCCTGTTAATGCGAGGCTCCATTCATTGCAGCGGCTGTCCTGTGTGTAGGTGTGGAAGCAGCCATGTGGAGCAGAGAGAGCGCTCCTTTACTCCTCGTCTGCCTGCTGGCTCTCACAGCCCTCTGGAAAACCAGGTGAGTGTTTTGAATGAGAGACCCCTTGAAGTGAAGACATGCCAAGAATCACACACTTTGTCTCAGGGGGCCAGCTCTGCTTATCTCATGGGTTTTTGTTTGTTTGTTGGTGGTGGTGGTGGTGGTGGTGGTGGTGGGGGGGGGGGGGGGGGGGGGGTGTATAAGTAAAAGGCTCATCATTTCGATTGTATTTGAGTAATCCTCTGTTATTTCTTATGACTGGGCTAAACAATGCACAGTTTGTGTGGTTATTAGTTTCCATTTACAAATTCCCATAGACATCAATGTTTTGAAATGCATAAATAAATAGATGGCTTTAAATCTCTCCTGTATGCTCTGCGCCCTGCTGCTGTGTGAGGACGCCTCACATTAGGCGCTCAGGTGTGAAGGTGTGTTTATGATATTTGCCCGAGTGACAGATCAGGTCAGTCAGGCGCTTACAAAGAGGCAGCCAGCGTCAGGAGCAGGAGGGGCGATTCAAATAAGGCCACGGATTTCCCCTCCAGGCTTCAGGATGCCACTGATACACTGATACTGAAAACTGGACTTCGTCATCTATCTCATCAGCGCCTTTATGTTTTCAAGACATTTTTCCACGTCCAGACTGCAGATAGTAGGACTAACAGGGTGAACAACAAATTGTTTGGATACATCAGTTGTTACATTTTAGCTAATTATTGTTATTGTGTTGTTTTGTGCCAAGAGAACTTGGAAATCTCTCATTGTGAAACACTCTTTAAAATCGTTTCATCTCTTTTTTAAAATTTGGATTTTAACCAGCCAAAACCAATGTGACACAAGTAAATGTAAACATCTTTAGCACTCAGTGAGGTCAATATGGATGTTTGAGCGATTTACTCTGTGTCATTTTACTTTCATTTCTAGTTGCAAGGTCCTGATTTTATTTATGTGCTGTGATTTGATTGTCACACCATGGTTGCTCATTGGAAAGATTAAAACTGACTCATTTTTAATATGATTAGTAACATCTGGACTTTTCTTACTACAAGAAAAAAAATCTGCGGAGCATATTAATCTGAGGCTGTTGTTGATGTTTATTTTCAGCACTGTCATTGTCAGTTTGATGTGCTGACAAAGGAAAAAAAGTGCTAAAGTTGTGTAGACCCAATCTGCAAAAAATGACATAAGCAAGCATATATATTAAACTTTTAAATGTTTTAGATCTGTCAGAAATCTATCAAAACCAGGTGTCGCTAGCAACAGCTGCAGCATTATAGTGCTATAGTAGTGATAAAACATTACATCACTGGCTGTAATCTCAGGTCAAGTATAAGGAGAAAACTAGCATAGGAAGTGTTTTCCCTGGAGATTTTAAACAACAGCATAACATGACATTTTAGTTTAAGAATAACTAAAGAAATGTAATCTTGGAAGTTGTCAGGAGCTGCACAATGTTGTCTTATAATAAAACCGAAAAACTCCTGTCCTCTGGAGTGCAACAGGTGTGCGCTCCAGTGAATCTCGATGGAGTCAATATTTTTACTTTTGCACATCGCCAGCTGCTCGAATCCCCTCCTTCCTAGCCTGCTTCTACTTATTGGTGTGTTTTTGCCTCAAGTGGTGAAACATGTTTGTTGAAGCTTGTTGAAGAAGATCTTTTTATGTGATAAATTCATCTTCACTCATGTGAGGCTGACACTTTGCTCTTCCTCTCAGACATGCCCCTGCTTGTCTCGCTGTTTTGCACTCTAGGGAGACTATAAGGATGGCATTGCTTTAGTAATGATAGCATTACTATAGAGAAAAACTACTCACAGCAGGCTTAACTGTAACATGGTGTTATAACCAGTGTTGGGACTAACGCGTTATTAAGTAACGCGTTACAGTAACTACGTTATTATTGTGGTAACGAGCACGGTAACTAGTTATTATGCCAAAACCAGGAACGCGTTACTCGTTACTGGGATTTAGATAGGCTCGTTATTCGTTACTTCGTGTGGTGGCTGTCGCAGAGCTTCCACAGATTCAATAACATTAGCAAGTGGTGGAAGCCAGCAGGTGGATGAGAGAAAGGGAGGCAAGAAGAGAGACCCGAAGCGGCCACTGGTCCGAGAGTGTCAGGTGAACTGAACTGCAGGTAAGAAGTTATGACCTGCAGTCATTCTGGGTCAGATATGAACCAAGTTTAGTTGGAGTTTATTTTCGTTGTGCTGACTTTTTCGTACTGCGTGCTAGCTAGCATGACGGAGTTTCTATACAGCTGGGTGGTGCTATGTTACTGATGTTGAACTTTATTTTGTTCATAAGGTTAATTATTAGAGTTGCCAACCGTCCTGTAAAAAACAGAATCGTCTCATATTCAGAGAAAATATTACGCGTTTCATATTGAGGTGAAAAGGAACAGTTCTTCCCGGACTTCAGCTACAATGAAAAAGACACAAAGCTGGAGTTACTGTGTGTTAGCTGCACAGCTGCCTCTTCTTCTCTCCTGTTTCTGCTTCAATCGTAAAACTGATCGATGATCAGCTGATCGGCTTTTCTCTCTTGTTTATTTATCGCCCACTTTGCGCCAGAAAGAGGAAACCAGCGGATGTCGCGCTAAACAACAGCAGCACGTTTAAGCTTGATCAGCTGTTGTTAGAATTTATTTAATATTAATTTCTAGTATCAGCTGATGTTTGCTGGAGCCACAGCTGTAAATCTGCTGGTCATGATATCGGTTTGGTTATGTGGTGAGAGGGAAACATGAAGATGAAACCAGGAGATGTCCTTACTGAATCACCAGAGCTGTGATGGAGAAACAGGTTTACCTTTAAGGTGACATGAATGAGTTGAAGGGAAGTTATGAACTGTTTCTGAGAGATAAATAACACCAGGATCCTTTTCTAAGTAGCTGACAGCTGGTAACTGTGCAGGGGCGGGTCTAGCAAAGTGTTGCCAGGGGTCCATGTAGGGCATTAAAAGGGAAAGGGGGGCACAAGGAAATACTTTCTTATTCTCATTTAAAATGTCTCACTTTTAAAAAAATAATTATCTGAGTCTTACAACAAACAATTGATAGATTGATACATATATACCATCAGATCAGTGTACATCACTGTCACAACAGTGTTTATTTTCATTCAAAGGCTTTATGGTTTTTCCTATAATTGTGGGCCGGTCTCTAGTCAAAATGCCCGGGACGATTTTTTTGTCCCAGTCCAGCTCTGTATGCAGCTCATCTGCAGTCTGTTGTTACCTACATCTTCCTATTCAGAAGGCAGAATTTCCGAGTTCTGAGTACAATCGAAAGCAACACGACTGCAGTTTTTGTGTTGGATGTAAAAAGCGAGGATAGAATGGCTAGGATAGAATCAGGCGTGGGATTTCTCTCGTGGAAGTGTGCACATTATTTTTTCCTTTCTACAGGGAGTGCAGAATTATTAGGCAAATGAGTATTTTGTCCACATCATCCTCTTCATGCATGTTGTCTTACTCCAAGCTGTATAGGCTCGAAAGCCTACTACCAATTAAGCATATTATTTATTTATTGGGGCAGGGATAGCTCAATTGGGGCAGGGATAGCTCAGTAGGTAAAGTGGTCGCCCCATGATCGGAAGGTCGGCGGTTCGAATCCACTTAACGGCTACCCTGAGGTACCCCTGAGCAAGGTACCGTCCCTACACACTGCTCCCCGGGCACCTGCTTAGTGGGCTGCCCACTGCTTCACTGAGTGAATGGGTCAAATGCAGAGAAAAACAAGTAATTTCCCCATGGGGATCAATAAAGTATCCATTATTATTAGGTGATGTGCATCTCTGTAATGAGAAGGGGTGTGGTCTAATGACATCAACACCCTATATCAGGTGTGCATAATTATTAGGCAACGTCCTTTCCTTTGGCTAAATGGGTCAAAAGAAGGACTTGACAGGCTCAGAAAAGTCAAAAATAGTGAGATATCTTGCAGAGGGATGCAGCAGTCTCAAAATTGCAAAGCTTCTGAAGCGTGATCATCGAACAATCAAGCGTTTCATTCAAAATAGTCAACAGGGTCGCAAGAAGCGTGTGGAAAAACCAAGGCGCAAAATAACTGCCCATGAACTGAGAAAAGTCAAGCGTGCAGCTGCCAAGATGCCACTTGCCACCAGTTTGGCCATATTTCAGAGCTGCAACATCACTGGAGTGCCCAAGAGCACAAGGTGTGCAATACTCAGAGACATGGCCAAGGTAAGAAAGGCTGAAAGACGACCACCACTGAACAAGACACACAAGCTGAAACGTCAAGACTGGGCCAAGAAATATCTCAAGACAGATTTTTCTAAGGTTTTATGGACTGATGAAATGAGAGTGAGTCTTGATGGGCCAGATGGATGGGCCCATGGCTGGATTGGTAAAGGGCAGAGAGCTCCAGTCCGACTCAGACGCCAGCAAGGTGGAGGTGGAGTACTGGTTTGGGCTGGTATCATCAAAGATGAGCTTGTGGGGCCTTTTCGGGTTGAGGATGGAGTCAAGCTCAACTCTCAGTCCTACTGCCAGTTTCTGGAAGACACCTTCTTCAAGCAGTGGTACAGGAAGAAGTCTGCATCCTTCAAGAAAAACATGATTTTCATGCAGGACAATGCTCCATCACACGCGTCCAAGTACTCCACAGCGTGGCTGGCAAGAAAGGGTATAAAAGAAGAAAAACTAATGACATGGCCACCTTGTTCACCTGATCTGAACCCCATTGAGAACCTGTGGTCCATCATCAAATGTGAGATTTACAAGGAGGGAAAACAGTACACCTCTCTGAACAGTGTCTGGGAGGCTGTGGTTGCTGCTGCACGCAATGTTGATGGTGAACAGATCAAAACACTGACAGAATCCATGGATGGCAGGCTTTTGAGTGTCCTTGCAAAGAAAGGTGGCTATATTGGTCGCTGATTTGTTTTTGTTTTGTTTTTGAATGTCAGAAATGTATATTTGTGAATGTGGAGATGTTATATTGGTGTCACTGGTAAAAATAAATAATTGAAATAGGTATATATTTGATTTTTGTTAAGTTGCCTAATAATTCTGCACAGTAATAGTCACCTGCACACACAGATATCCCCCTAAAATAGCTAAAACTAAAAACAAACTAAAAACTACTTCCAAAAACATTCAGCTTTGATATTAATGAGTTTTTTGGGTTCATTGAGAACATGGTTGTTGTTCAATAATAAAATTATTCCTCAAAAATTGCCTAATAATTCTGCACTCCCTGTATTGGTAGGTGGCACAGTGCACTTGTGGCAAGTAAGCAAGCTAGAAGACTGGCACTCTTGCTGGGTATCCAGTTACGGAAGCAACACATTAACAAGAGAATTCTGAGTTAAACCAAAGTTACTTTCCCTAGTAACTAGTTACTCTGAAAGTAACGAGTAACTTGAAGTAACTGAGTTACTTTTGATAGAAGTAACTAGTAATGTAACTAAGTTACTAATTTAAAGTAACTTACCCAACACTGCTAACCCCACATAGTGTACAATACTAATGACATTAAAGGTGCTTTTCAGTATTCAGATTTAGAATATATTGGTTTCTAGAAAGAGAGCAACAAATAAAGCCATACACAATAATCCATAAACATATATAAGTAGAGCTTTGTTGCATTCATTGCATTTAACTGGACTCTTGCAGCAAATTAATCTACCTGCATTTGTGATATTATTTAGCAAATTTTATTAGGATTGTTCTGATTTGCCATTGAACTGCTTTTTTTGCACGCAGACTTGGCAGCCTTGTATATATCGTAAAACAGGTTTATGTTGATGAAAGCCTTAAAGACAAACATCTCCCACTATATTCAATGCTAAGCATGTCTGCTGTCACCAACAAGCAAAGAAAATGTAAACATACTAAACTGCTGTTCTTGAATTAGCTGAGTCGGCTGTTTGTTTGTTTTTTTAACATTTATTTTTCTCAGTGTAACTATTGCTACCAGTAATGGTAGCCATTTTGCTGCTGTTTTATTATCTACCTCATTTCATTAAGTGGGAGATGCTGCTGCATTGTAGAAATGTACTGTTAGCCGTTGTCCTCAGGTTACATATCAAATATATATCGATATACATCAGTATAAACATGTATCAAATATCAAACACTGCACTGTAAGGCCCAGTAGTGATTGTGTATCTATAGGTACGCTAGCAGGATGTTAGCACAACATCTACAATCATCTGTGTTTATGGCTAAATTTGATACTTTGTTTAAGCTAAAATAGCTAGCTAATCAAACTGCTAGCAGGATAATGTTAGCACGTCTACAATCATCTGTGTTTATGGCTAAATTTGATACTTTTACTTAGTTAAGCTAAACTAGCAAGCTAATCAGACTGCTAGCAAGATAATGTTAGCACGAGTACAATCATCTATGTTTATTGCTCACTTTAATAATTTTTTTAAACTAATGGGTCAGTTAGTTGGTGTAGGTTTCCTCTACAAGCTAATTTAGATTTTTTATAATTTTTATGACTCCCCGCCCAACAAAGCAAATAAGAAAATCAGCATTTTGGTATACTCATATGATTGTGTTTCTTATGGCTTTAATACACAACCTAGAACATACTTGAGAATAACAAATCAAATATTTATATGCTATTTTGGCCTGTAACATAAATATGAAGGCTACATTAATCTAATGCTTTCAGTGAAGCTAATTAAAGGATTGTGGTTCAAACAGGAAAAAGAGCTAAAGATGGGGGAAAAAATGATTAATATTGTTTATACTTTCCCAGCGACTGCTTAAAGTAAAATATGCCCATAACCTGAGGCTGTTATACCAGAGCTGTTGACAGTGGTGATTAAGTAGAGCTTTAATGTGGGACATTAACTGAATTTATTTACCATGAATCTCTGCTGTGATTTGCATAGTCAGTTGTGTTTTGACTCCCAGATCAGATGGCTGGAACTGGGTCATCCATGTGCATGAGAAACATGGTTACGTGTATATCTGTGTTGGTATGCAGTCTCTGCCAGCTACAATAAGCACTCCTGTGCTTTTCATAAATCAAGCTGCTGAGAAGAACTGAATCTAAAATGTAATCAGAGTACTGCTGAAGTGTCCCCTTGTTGTTTTCATGTCTCTGCTTACTAGATCGGTGAATGCAGATGCCACATCTGATTCCTTTAAAAACAACATCACTCTGTTCACACGCATCCTGGACAGCCTGCTGGATGGGTATGACAACCGTCTACGGCCTGGTCTTGGGGGTAAGCAGAAGAAGTGCAGACATACAGTTTATAGAATCTAAATGAACAAACGCTGTTACGAAACAGCACGTGTGTCTTTTTTGTTAACGGCTGACGGCTCATTTGAAGTGAGAACACTTCATTTAACATCAGCTTTTCTAGTACTGATAACCTTTGGCAGCAATCCCCTCGAGAATAAACTGACAAACACACTCTGTGCACAAAACATTTAGATTATATAATGCTTCCCTCCACTTCCTGGAAAGTAACAGCAGCCAAAGTGGCCACATTTAACCCTGCAGAGAGTTTTACTCTTGCTTGACTTTTTAGGGAAAAACCAAAGTGAGAATATTTGTGTAAAACATAAGGAAAGACACTGTATGTGTGGATAATGACACTGTGTAGCTGGTTTGTGCTGTCTTAGTGTTTTGTAGCTGCACTGCACAGTAGGAAGGTGGCTTGGAATTACATGGTATGGTTACATGTATAAATGGTTGATGTCCTCAGATGAGTAAATTAAAAAGTGTTAAAAATAAAATATTTAGATCAGAATATAAACACTTTTGGTGTATGCTCTGATGCTGGGGCCATTAAAAAGAGCTTCCTGAGAGCTCCCTTAAATGTTTGATAAATTTAAATTTTTAAAAGCATAACAGGCTTTTGGTATTTTTTGCTTCACACTTTCTGCAGAAGGCAGCGTTTGGATTTTGTTGTTTGAAGAACCACATCGCCTCACGCACGCAGCAGCGCTCCACTCGTCATTCTCACATCTCCCGTTATCCTTCATGTTTGGGCATTTCCAGCTGGCCCCTCAGCCCAAAGCTGAGCTCCTCCCTCAGGATTTGGTGCCATTTGAAATTCAAATTCCTGGGGCCATCAGCCCAGCCCAGGAGCTACCATATGTGGAACAGACCTCCTTTAGCTTGGCAGCACTCAGCCTATTCAAATGGCCCTACAGTAACAGTCCTGCCAGCTTATTTACTGTGCAGAAAAAGCCCCAATGTATGAAGAAAGCTCAGGTATCTAGAAAATGCAGAAATATAGAATGTATCTTTGTGTTTTTGATATTTCACAAACGCTTGATACACCAAAACAGACTGATAGGATCGCGCCAGTAAAAACCTGATGCTTTTGGACCAACAGCTAGCAGTGAATAAGTGTCTGTGTAACACACAGACTCAGCGATCTGACGTAAAACACTTAAATAAAACATTAGAGCATAAATCAGAAACTTTTGAAGTGTGTTCCTCTACAGGAGCACAGCCTCGTAACGCTCACAGTGTAGTAGCACACTGTACCCATTAATGTACGGAGGAAACAAACAGCTACAGAAACGACATCCGATGTTTTCCACACGGCAGAAACATTAGATCTGTATGTCTCATCTGTGTGTGTGCGTTGGGGGAACACATCGTGTTAACGCTTCACTGGACTTTGGCTTATGACATATTTATAACAACTGAAAAAGAGCCTCCTCACAGCTGCACGAGCATGCTCACTCATACATACAGTAAACTCAGGGTCAAAGGGTGAGTGTTTTTGACAGTTCTCATGGTCTAAGCATAAGCATTCACAAAGAAAGAGAGAAAAAGGGAAAAGCAGCTTGAATGCCAGTGTCATCAAACATTCAGTCATTTATGTAGAGGCTAATTACACATGCAGAGTATAGTATAAAATCTATTTTCTCCCTGTAGCAGTTTAAATGTTTCACTATCCTCCATCATTAAAGATGCTTAGAATAGTTACAACTGTGGACATAACACGGACACAATGCAAATCAATGAATAACTACAGCCTGATAAACCAGGGAGGTATAGGTATGGTATTTTACAGTTTGTAGCAATGATTATATGATAAAGATTGGGAAGATGAACCCACGTTTCCCTTTGTGGGGTTTCAGGGGAGAAGAAAAAAGCAGCTACAATTTCTTTAACCATGAGTGAATAGCTGTGTGGGTTTAGGCTGCGAATGTCTCCAGAATTTACTTAGAACAAATTTACTTAAAGCAGGCTTTCACGTGCATAACTGTGTATTTTCTCTGATATAGATAATGTAACTAGACTGTGGACTAAATTGTTTTAATCTGACATTTATTTTTCATACTTGTCATCTGTTTCAAGTGCTCTTTTGAAAATGCAGCATTTTTTTCCAGACACTTTCACTGAAGTTGAGCCAGGCTGCAGAAAGTGAACAGAGAACACACAGTTGCTCCTCATCATCATTAGTGTGACTGTGAGGAAGCTCACTTCTGTTCGTATTCACACTTCTGCCACTAATTTGCTTTTCACCCCCTCCAGAAATTTGTCACCTATCCATGACTTCATGCTCAGCGCTATACCTATCAGAGACAGTTACATGTCAAAAGGTTTTTATTGTCTAAAATCGAACATTTCTCATTTACTGGGAAGTAACCATAGGCAACAACAAAAAGTCCTTTTGATGTTTGGGACCAGTGTTTTTTACTGGAGATGACCAGAATTCCAGCGCTGTCAATCCTGACTGGTGATTAACCGCTTAGCCCCACACATGTTTGATTATAAACCAGTCCATTTCATGTGTGTGTAACATCAACATGTTGTAAATTGGAAGCTCTTTCACTATTAAATCTCAAAGGATCATCAAGAAAATGTTTGCAACGATAAACCTAATCATGGAAACTTTAAACAAGCTAAAAGTAGCTAAAGCTAAAGTTATCCAGAGCTCAGAGCCATCCACAGGCGAAGCGGCCTTGGTATGAGCAATCAAAGCAGCTAAAAGGGCAAAAAAAGTTAATGCCCTGTTATCAGGTGTTATCCTTTTATCCTTATTTGCAAAAGATGTAAGTACCTGGGATTTTCTGGTAATGTAAAATATTTTTGGATAAGGGTGAGGTATAGGTGCAGGAGCCAAGTTTTGGTTGTTATCTTATGCGTGCCGCTAGGGGTCAACTTTTGTGTTTTTCGGTAAGGTGTGTTTGTGTGAATGTATGTAAGGTAGACACGTAATTAGCGGCAGGTGTGTTGTTGTTCAGTTTGTGACTGTTGTGCTGTTATGATATGGTGATGGATAAAGAAAGCTGTTGACACAAATGCAACTGATGGAAGAGCAATCAAGATTAAATACGAATAAGATAGTGGTGGTGGTCAGAGGGCCCGGTGGCGCCAGTGTCCGGCAGCCTCGCCTCTGTCAGTGCGCCCCGGGGTGGCTGTGGCTACAATGTAGCTTGCCAGCACCAGTGTGTGAATGTGTGTGTGAATGGGTGGATGACTGGATGTGTAAAGCGCTTTGGGGTCCTTAGGGACTAGTAAAGCGCTATACAAATACAGGCCATTTACCATTTTTTCAAGATAAGTAGCTGGAGTTATTGGACTGTAACAAGTTTAACAAGTTCATTCATATCAGTGGCATCGCGTCAACTTGAATTGGGAATTGGATATTGTGAATTCACAAACTTACTAAAATGAAATTAATATACAGGAAATGTTCTAGGTTTTATTCCTTCTTTAAAATTTGACGTTATGACCTGAGATGTTTTGAGTTTGTCATACCTATTCTGAAGAATACTGCTACACAGTAAAGAAAGACTAAAACTAATAAAAACTCAACTGAAACCAAACATTTCCAAACAACAAAGACGAGTAAACCCCTTCTGGAAACAAACTGAAACTGATCCAATCTGAATTAAATAAAAAATATCAAGCTATAAAAAATTAATATAATCACGTCTTGTGTCTTCTAATTGGACTCTCATTTTTAAATGATGCCAATGCCATGGTTTCTACTGCTTTGTGCTAAAATGTCAAAAAAAAAAAATTATAACTGCACAGACCAAATAGTTCACCAGTATTATTCACTGCAGCTGCAACAGGCGTCGACGTGTGAAGAGGGTTAACTGACCTTCCTTCCTCACCTGTGTGACGGAGTAATCTGGATGAGTTTTTACACAATGCTAATTTATGAGCTGCTCCTAAAAAAATGTAGTGCTTTGTTCATTCAAGTCAAATCTGTTCCCTCTAACAGTCTGTCATTTTGCTGCTTCTCTTCATCTCCATTGAAACTGGCAAGAGTTAAGTTGACATTTGGATGGTCTCACAGTGGAATGCACAGAGTCTCTAACACAGGCAGGTTGTGTCTTACTGATTAAACATGGTTCAGCAGGCCCATCTGTACCAAATGATTCAGATTATATGAAAAGCACGTGTTTGTGACTGCTGCTGAATAAATGAACTTTAGGTATTGTCCTTGCTCCCTTAAATAAAATATTCTAATGTCCTCGGGCATTAAATGCACTCTTGATATTTTTAAATAGTAAGCACGTATTTCCCCTGAAGGCAGTGCTTTTCTAGGTTTGCTACTAAAATGAATAAATAAAAAAGCTAGTTTTGCTTTTGAAGTTGTCCCACTGGTACAATGCAAATGGAGTGCAGCTACCATTTGGTGATGGATTTGGTTTTTACAGACCTGTGTTTGTTTATTTTTGAGGGGCTTTTGATACTGGTTTGTGATTTCTTTTTGTGTGTATGTGAGAATGAGTGTGTGTAGTCGTATAGCAAAAATCCTTTACTTTACTTGATTAAATAGTTTTCTGAATCAGACATGATAAATGACATTGGGCCTGCATTTGCATATAAAATGTGCTTAAAATGAAGAGCCAGCTCCATGAAACCAACAAGACAAGAGGGTGTTTTTTCTCATTTTCAAGCACCCTCTGCAAAGTACGCTCAATACAAAAACACAATTACAATGAATAATAATAAAACCCTCAAAAAACAAATCCTGATCATTAATGTTAAAGCTGTAGCCTCCCGAAATCTTGAAAAGAGAACAAAGGCTGTCTCCTTTCTGTTGTAAGCTCCATCAAAGTCCATCTAGAAGTCTTGCTTCTCAGCAGTCATCTTGAAACTCCGCCCCTTATTTGTTCAGTTATTTTGAAGTCCGATATACATGATCTTTCATTTTAGTGGTCAATTGGAATTACAGTAAACTACAGCAAAGTTCTTGCACCACAATGTTTGCTGTTGTAAAGTTATCTCTTTTGAGTCCTCTGGTATCTTTTTAAATGTCTTTGATCCTTTGCACCACACAGAACATGTATGGGCTTTATAACTGTTATAAATACAGTGCTGACTTGCAACAAGAATAATTCTCTAGGCTTGATTTTCAGTCCATTTCTTGTGTAATTTGACATACCCCAGCCTCTTCTTTCTGTTTTCTTTTCTTAAGAATGAATGGCTTCTTTACAGCCACCTTTCATTTCTAAGATTAGATTTCCAGTGCGGCTTCAGTAAACAGCAGATGGATCAGCCGAAGGGACAGATCCATCTCTCAGGTCCTGTGTCTGGTCTTTGCTGGGGTTTTTCCCCTGATTTCTTAATGACATGACTTTCAGAAACTGTTCATCAGCTGTGGAAAGGGTTTTAGATCTGCCACTTCTTCTTTTGTCCAGTTTCCTCAAATTGTTTGATAAACACAGTGCACCCCATACCAGGACATGCCACGTTTTTAGCTAACAGCTCGTTTGGAATCACCTTGGTGGAACAAAAAAATATTGTATTGTCAGTCTGTGTTTTCTTTGGCATTTTACATAGATTCAGCCAAAAAATGGGAAAAAATGTGTTAGTGACAGGTTGGTAGTGCCTAAAGACATAAAATAAATTGTATTTTTAGTAGTGCTGTCAGTGTTAACCTCGTTAAAATGACGTTAACACCATAACTACACCAACGCGGCAAATCTCCATTAGTAAGTTAACGCAGATCGCCCCGTGCGAGGGCTGCATGGCGCTAACGCGTTAACAAGCTAACCGCGCTGACGCGTTGACACCGCGCAGGAACTCACTAACGGAGATTTGACGCGTCAATATGGTTATGGTGTTAACGTCATTTTAACGAGATTAACGCTAACAGCATTCATTTTTAGGGAAATTGGTTCTTTGCTAAGTTTTCTGTTATGTGCAGACACAACACAGGTTCATCGCTTAGGTTTTTATGAATGAGTGACTGATAGGTCAATGTGAAGTGGCTTAACAAACAAAAACTGTCACCTGACAATAGTCAGCTGCAAGGACTGGACTGGAAATGAATAGAAATAGCAGCCAGTGTCAATGTCATTGGCTCAAGACTAATAAAAAAAAAGTCTCTTCAGAACCAAAATATGGAGAAAAAAGGGATGGCACAAGAACTCTGCACAGTACTGTGTGCCAAAAGCATCAGCTTTAATAGTAAATATCACAACTCGACAAGACTCTGTAAAAAAGAAAGAAAGAATGGATTTACAACAAAGTACAAAGAATAACTACAAAATACTAAACAGTGAAGAAATGCAATGAGACTTCAAGGAAATTCATGGCAAACACTAACCTCCATTAAAGGAAAAACAGCCAGGAACAAAGAAAATGACAACATTATTTTTCCATCATATAAATAGCTAATGAAACCAGCCCTCAGCCCTGATACTATACAGAAATTATTAATAAACATGATAACTGATAGCTTCTTTAAACAGTCAAAAGATTAAGTAAATCACAATGTCAGGTGGCGAAATCATCCCTCATGAATTTTCCCAGTCTTTCTGTTCATCTTGTGTCATGGTGGCTCCTGTTAGTAATTCTTGATTGTACAATACTTTTAATATTACGTAGCAAGCTCAGTAAATGGTATAGAGATGAAACATTCACCCATTACAACACATGGCCAGCACACTTGGATTAAACAGGATATATAGTGTCACAGCCATTGAGAGACTCGGTATATTACAGTGCATTAAGCCCTTATGCTAAAATGCACCATTCTTTGTCACAAGAGAAAGTAATACAGGATATTTTTACTGAGGAACAAATGTATTTACAATTATAAATCAAACAAATGAAGGTCTCTGTGGTAGAGTAAAAAAAGAAGATGAATCTCAGTCTGCCTTATTTACATTCCATAGCCTGGTTTACATGAATAAATGCACCCAGTGGCATGTCTAGCTAAATAGATTGAACCTATTACTCCTCAGCCTGCCGCAGCCTCTGATTTACGTTATCTTATAAGCAGGTGAACGGTGGTAATATTTTATATTAAGCCTGTGATTTATAGAGTAGTTTAGCTGCATGAATGTTATCAAAACGCTGACTGGTTTCCACCGATGCTCAAATTTAGGTGGAAGAAAACATGTTTATTAGAAGCCAGGGAGAAACATTTGGCCTTTTTAAACACGTATTACTACTGGAGACAACACATACCTGCAGGGAATGAAATGTGGGTGACACCCTGATTGGTAATATGTAATTTAGTGACTGTCAACAGTCAAACTGCAAACTACTGACACTGTTATCAACCATTTCTGTGATATGTCTCAGAGGGATTGTGGATGGCAGCTCACCTTGCCATGCATGAGAGAGCTTTTCTTAAAGTGAAGTATTTTTTAGGTGGTATGTAAGATGTTTTTCGCTGTGTAGAAGAGAGCGTAGTATGAAACATGGAAGCTTTTTGAATCGACCAAGCACAAGAGATTTATCTTCAGTAAATATTTCAAAGAGCCGGAGTGTAGAGAGAGCGAATGGAGCTGATGCAGCAGCGCTGATGCAGTTGCACATTGTCACTGGAACGGGAAACATGCGAGGCCTTGCTTTTCCATAGCTGTGAACATTTAGGTCAAATTTGAACTTACATGTTACTTTGATTCAATACATGTAATCTAACAGAGGTTGAGCGAGCATTTCAAAGGTCACGTGTACAGTTGTGTGATAAAGAAGGCACACCTTCTTACAGTTAAAGGTTTTACATATCAGGACATAACAAAAACAATCTGAATCAAAAATAAAACCATGTTATTGTCTATTTAACATGAACTGAGCCAACATGCAGAAGCAATGTCTGAAAAACTAAGAACACCTGATTCAAATAATCATTTTCCACGTGACCGTATGGGTCTCTCACATCATTGTGGAGGAATTTGGACCTGGATCTTTACAATGCTGCTTCACTTTAGCTCTGCAGGCTGCAGACTTTTGTCCATCCACAGCTCCTTTAAGGTTTTATCATTTCAAAGCATTGCAGCATCTGGATTATTTCCTTCTTCAGCCATTCTGCTATAGCTTTGCTGTGTGCTGGGATGATTGTCATGTTGCATGACCCAGTTTGGCCCCGTATTTGACAGTAGACTATTTTTCCTTATGGTCGACTTATAAACACAGTGTATGGTGCTGTGCATTATGGACAAACAGCTCCACTTTGGTCTAATCTGTTCAAAGGAGATTGTTCCAGAGGTCGTGTGGTTTGTTCAGATCCATGCTCCCATGTTTGTTTTTGGAGAGAGGAGGCTTTCTACCAGCGGCTCTTCCAAACAAGCCACACTTGTTTAATATTTTCTGATCATGAATGTTAACATTTAATATGAACAAATAAACAGTTGCAAGGTTTAATATGTCATGATTGATACTCATTAGAGTTTGCTGAATTTTAAGATCTTATGTCCTGATAGATAAATCTTTGACAGTAGGTGAGGTGATCTTGCACATAATATAGTTCTTTCTGTATGGTAATGATGACAAATAACTTCCTGAAACAACATCACACAAATGGAAATAATAACGACTAAAAGCCACCCCGAGTTTAGCTTAGTAATTGCTTTTAATATGTGATTACAGCAGCAGCAATATCCATGTAGCTCTGAAAAAGCACTTACTTGATGAAGCTCCGATAAAGTATAAGATCTTTGTGCATATGGCGTTATGACTCCAGCCCAGAAATGACTCCACGTATCCCAGCGCTTGCATATAGAGAGGTAATTACTGATTATAGATACACTGATAAACTGAGTAGCTATTCCTGAAAATGGAAGAAAAAAAATCAAAACTTTTGTTTAATACTCTGTAAATCACCTCAAGCTTCGAGGATATGTGGCAAACTTTTGAACAGTACTAAAAATGAAAGAAAGTTCAGCGTAAACTCGCTTCTTTTGTGTCTTGATGTCGTTAACAGTTTTTCTCTGATCCAGACAGAGTAACTGAGGTGAAAACAAACATCTATGTTACCAGCTTTGGACCAGTCTCAGACACGGACATGGTGAGTGCAGCAAACGGACGTTTATTCACTCTGCTTACTGTCATTTCTCTCACAGCCTGCTCGTGCTTCAAGAAGAAACAATAATTCTTTTATTTTCACCTTCATTATGTCTTCCCCTCATAAAAACACATGCAAACACTACAGTACTGTAGTAGGACGAGTAATCCTCACTGTGTCACGATGTCTATTCATCTGACAATTTTCATCTCATAAATTATTGAAAGTCTTCTTGTTATTCAAGTCACTGCTTTGTTTATCCTGGGCTTTCCTGTTTATCATTCTGAAACACGCACCCACCTTCGCATCATATCATCAGCCTCCCTTCAATTGCTAAAGGCTCATTTTTCCAAGTGATTAATTCATCGATTCAGCAGTTAAGTTCAATGCAATGTTCTCTGAAAAATATATGAACAACACGCCTCTCGGCCAAACATAAATCAGCACTTATAGAGAGTGGGACAAAGACACCAAATAATAAATCTTTGAGGCTAAAATTTATTTAAATGTATTTATTTATTTTTTAAATCATATGGCAAAAATCCCAGATCCAAATCACCACCCACATCTCATCAGCTAATTGGCCCAGAGGGTGATCTGTCGGCCAAATGATTTCTGATGTCTCCTTTTAAAAACATCTTGAACATAAACAGATGGACAGACAGACAAACAGCTCAAAGGAAAATTTCCTTTGCTTCAGTTTCACTGGCAGAGGCCGTCACTGATGACCTCGCTTATAACCCAAGGAGGAAGTCACTGCTAAAACCATCCCTTATATTCAGGTTTGGAAACACATAGTTTAAAGTATATTATTTATCTCAGGCTCTGCTGTGAGATATATGCCTCATAAAAAATGAGAAACAGGATGAAATATTCTCATCTGATCTGTCTGCTTTATTCAGATACTCTAGAGAAATTCAGGCGATTGCTGAGGTGGCCACATATAAGATTTATATAAGGTCCACCGAAAGGAAGAAAAACAATAAGATGAAAAATAGAAAAAAATGAACAGTATTTACTTTAGGGGACTTAGTCACAAAATGAGCAATCTATATTTATTATAAAAATGAAATACAGATAGAGTCAGATAGCATAAGGCTGCCAGCCCAGCATTTGAAGTGTACCTATTATTCTCATTTTCATAGTCAAAAAGCAGAAAAAATTGTAAACACAGAGACGTCACATAATAGTTAGTTACTGGGTTTTTCTGATACGTGATAAACCTGAAAATTCAGTTTGTTATTTTCCTAATAAATAACAGTTTCTAAAATATTTATATTTTATTGTGTTTTTTATTTATCACAGGTGGAATAATAAATATATATAACTGTCTAAGAGTTGGACTCCAACTGTTTGGAGACAGGTTGTCTCTCCCCAGGAGACCTGTGCAATTACTTTGCAATTAAAAGTGGTCACAGACAGGCACGTGTTGCACAAATAACCTCTGAGTGACCAGTCTGTTGCCTCAACTACTTGAAATCAGGCTTTGACAACAAAAGAATTCACCAGGCAACCACAAATGTTTCATAGTTGCAAGGTAGTTGTCCTATTTTTGCTCTAGTGTGATTGAGCCACGATCACTAAGTAAGACTACCTAGTTCACTTGCCTACTGTGACCATTAAAGGCTTTTATCATGTCGAAATGTAGAAATAAAATTGACATGAAGAAAAAAATCATACTGGGTGCCATTGAGACATCATCCAGAAATGGAAATTCAGCTGATGTCACTGAGAGCCAGGGGGGGAAATGTATGAAACTGAGTATTTTTGATCAGTCTGAGCTTTTTTCCTTGCTGGCATTACAAACAATGACCTCATCGTTTTTAAACTTCAGCCATGTTTGGTACAAGAATTATCTTCGTATCTTATGAACAAAAAAGGTTTTTAAAAAGGAAAACAACCAAAAAAAAGCTCTTATTTTGTAAACCAGCTCCATTTTAGCTCCCAGCAAAAAGGAGTAACATTGTATTCTTGTCATGGATTAATGCATAGTGCTTACTTTAGGACATCACAGTGGTATATGTAGGAGTTACCCAAAATAAACCAGTGTGCACAAACATCAAAGTGAAGGACCAGGCTTCCCAGTCTGATGTTGAGGTGGATGAATGTGTTTTTAATAATTTAGAAGGATGCAGAATGTTTTAGAAGAGAGCTCAAAGAAAACATTTACAGTTAGCCTAAACCTATGTGTCGTAAGAACCACAGCTTACTGACCTCATTTATGCTCCGTCTTTCAACAACCACACTGTTCACGTTCAGACATTTTTTTTAATGACTTTTTGCTAAACTTTACTAAATGAGACCTGAACTGAAATACTAAAGCAGGCCCTCTCAGAGTCCGAGCTGCTATACCGTATAATCCACAGTTTCAGTGTCCCGACATCTAAATGTCACAGGCTTTGCAACTATGACGAGTAAAAAGAAAAAAAAGTATCTCTTTCTGCTTCTCACCCTCACTTGCTGTGTGTGAATCACACGGACACGAACATTCACACGTATACACATTTCACGGTGCACTGATTTCTGCCCTTAATCCTTGCTGTGTGGTGTCTTTTGACAACACAGTATTGCAGGTTAAGGGGGTCATGTTGGCCTCAGAGTCAGCTTAGGAAAACAGCAACTGAGTAAGCTGTGAAGGAACAGGGCGAGTGTGGGTCTCACCTTCATGGAGACTCGCTATTTGGAAACGGGGATAGGTTAAGGTTAACTTCACCTGCCAGCTCTGTAGGCAGAGCTGGCAGGTGAAGTTAGTTGTGATGAACTGCCCATCAGTGTGCAGTTTAGCATTTTTTGAGTGGGAATGAGCCTTGTTTTAATACATGGAGAACCTAAGTCATAAGAGAAGTAATAATATAGTGAGATTAATTCATGAACGTATCTCATCTTTTCTCAGGAGTACACCATAGATGTTTTCTTCCGGCAAAGCTGGAAGGACGAGAGGTTGAAATTCCATGGACCAATGAATATTTTGCCCCTGAACAACCTGATGGCGAGTAAGATTTGGACACCGGACACCTTCTTTCACAACGGGAAAAAGTCTGTGGCACATAACATGACCATGCCTAATAAACTGTTGAGGATCAAAGATGACGGGACTCTGCTGTACACCATGAGGTAACTCAAGGCACAGAAGCAAAAAGACAGAAACAGTGAGAATCGCGTGGATAATATACGTTTGCTGTCTAACTGAGGGTTACTTAGAAACACTGATTACATCTATAAGGCAAACATGAAGCTCTTGCTAGCAATGTGTTAGCTTATGTTTACACGTAATGTCACATCATCACTGGAACCTGAAAGACTAAACGAGGCATTTCTCTGCTGCCCAGCACTGCATTTAAATACACGTCTTTAACCCTGCCATACAAGCTCAACAGCCAGAGCTGCTTCCAGTCGATCCATCCTTCTCCAGAGTCAGTTCAGACTGGCTCAGGTTGGATTTGGAAAAGTAAGTCAAAAAAATGATGATGGAAATAGACTTAGATGTGGATTGTTGATATTTTTCACCATAGCCATAGAAACTCGACTCCAGTCACCGTGAAACTAACAACAACTGAGCCATTGTTAAATGGTTAGGTAATGTTAGCGCCTCCTCTCCCCGCACAAAAACACAGATAACTACATGTTTGAGACATGAACCCAGGAACTCTCAAAGCCAGGCTGCTGGATACAGCTTCATATTTGCCTAAGAGACATGAGAGTCCACAAACGTTCCTAAAATAGAGAGAAAGAAAAAGAGAAATGACGTGGATGGAACGCTTTTCTTGCTAAAGCAAGCGTGAATACAGCAGCAACACAGAATCCCATTTGTTCAAATGTATTTTTTATGCCTCCTGTTTCTCGCATTCATTGCTGTGCTTGAATGCTATTTCAAAAAAGTCAATGGAAACATACATTTTTGTAATAATATTAATTATAATAAATTGCTTAACAAATTCAGACCACTTGTCAGAAAAACAAAAATGACTGAGTTCATTGCAGGAGATTCATGTTTTTATACCTAAATTTGTGCCGGCACACTGGACTCTGAGGAGTGACATTCAAACGGTAAAAGTAATTTTTCTATTTAGAAACACAAACATGTGTAATTTGGCATCTCAGTAAAAACTAAAAATGTGCTTTACTATTTTTTCTGCTTTTTTGAAAAATAGCCAAGTTGAAGATTCATGGATAACAATAAGAATTACAGCTCAGCACTGAAAACATTATTTTGTTTAAACAGCCTGTCCTGGTGGATTAACCGTTATACATTAAAAAAATTATTTTTTGTAATTACCAGTATTGTTAATTTCGTCAGCTGTGGCATGAACCTTACATTGGCTGCTGGTCTGATACATTTGTAAGCACTGAGTATTTTTGCAGTGGTTGGATATTGTCTTAAACAGCACACAGGTATGCGGTTTCTTAGCACAGAGCTAACCTACAGTGTCACCATCTCTGCTGGTCTCTGCAGCACCTCGTTTGTTTTGCTCCGCTGATTACATTTAAGATGATTATTTTTGTTTCAAGGCATTACAGATGGGAAGTGTCTTGAATAGTGCATGAGGCTTGTGAGTTTATTTTTCTTTCTATCTCTGCTGTATACTTTTCATGCATTTGCAAAGTCTCCTCCATTTTCTGTGAATTGGATGCAGGTTAACTGTGCATGCAGAGTGCCCAATGCATCTGGAGGATTTCCCCATGGACTCTCATTCCTGTCCACTAAAATTTGGCAGCTGTGAGTAACTCTGATGATGATAGTGCCTGAGGGAACTCAAAAGTAAAATGCTGCTTTGTTTCTTTTTTTGTTTTTTCTTTCCTTCCTTCTTCTCACTGGTCCTTTGGCGAGAGAGGAGCCTCAGGAACAAGTGAAGCTAGAATGCATGGCTCAGTTTTTTGGCAGTGGCACAAACAACACTACGGATAGAGGACTAATTGGAAACGTCCCTGGGAAAAATGGGGAAACCAATGCTAAGCTCATCCAAATATTTTTGTTGGGTATTTAATTCTGCTAATGCTTCTTCACATTTGGATGGAATTTTTTGCTTTAAGCTGTTTCAAGATGTTGCTTTAAAAGCAATAATTATCCTAACTCAGTGGGTCATGTCTGAAATGCCTTGATGTCCTGTCTTCTTTATGTGGTGATCTACAGTATTTCACATTTCACGTTACTGTGCAGCATGACTGACAGAATATTTCAATTACTGAATGTACTGAAGTAAAAATGTTCCCGTTTCATTAGACATTCTCAGGTCAGCAGACACACTCTCATATCCCATATTCAGTAAATTCTGTGGCTGACTGAAAAGGGCAAATGTCACTATGTATTGATATCTTGTTGGTGTTTCACAAGTGACATCATAAAGCAGTGAGGGGCTTTGTTTCTCTCAGCAGTATCATTTAAACACTGTAAAAGGTGGCTTTTCATTTGGATTTTAGAAAAATGTATCAGTTTACCTCCAATGAGTCTACCCTCTTCCTCTTTTTAGATGCCTACACAATCTCAGAGGTGACTTATGCTTGGACTCGCAATGCTTCCGAGTCTGTTGTAGTGGAAGGGGAAAGCTCTCGGCTGAACCAGTACGACCTGCTTGGGCAAACGGTCGGACAAGAAACCATCAAATCAAGTACAGGTAAGAGTCTGTCGAAGCCTGTTGGGAATCAAATCCACCTCTTGATCCTTTTTTCTTCTCCTCGCTGACTTCATCCACAGACATTTTCAAATACTAGAGAATAATGAACATTTGCCAGATTGGTTCCAGTGAGTATTTCTATTACACCCTTTGGTGACTAAACATGGCAATAATCTGAAGCCGTAAGAATCTGTTGTATGCCTTCCACTGCATCCACTTTGTGGAGTCAGCAACCTGAATATCTTTCTCACTTCCAGTGCGTTTTAGTGTGAAAATCAAACTGAACTGTGATTTTGTGCTTGTTTGGGAGGATGTTGAGATTGTCCACCTCCTACATGTTGCAGGAGGCAGCCGTAAGCCCGCTGTGACACGCTTTGCTAAGTTTTGTCTTTATATTACTCACTTTATTTGGCTTGGAAAATGCAGAGACATCTTTGCTCTGGCTTTTGCATGGAAATCATTTGACAAAACGGGAGTTTGGCATTTTCTACTGCACTGGTCTATATTTTGTTATTGTGTGTTTATCCTGGTTTGAAGACCCAAAAGCTGCATGGCAGGTGAGCTGTTGCAGTGACGAGCCTTTTTACTTGTTTGGAGAACAAAGACTGGCCGTTTATTTGGGTGGATTTTTTGCATTTACCAGTAAAAAATAACACATGCTGATGCATTACTAGAAGCAACAACTAACACGCATCTGCTTTAGCAGTCAGAGACATAACAGAGATTCTCTTGGAGAGAAGAACAACTTATGTCTTTCAGATGTCCTTTGGTATGTTAGCATAAAAACACACAGAAACTGAAGTGTCTGACTAGAGTGGAGAGATGCATTAAAGTCTAAAAAAAATCTATAATCTACATTAAAATGAGTAGCTTGCTTACTAGGTTTTATAAGGAGGCTTTTGACTCATCACGACTCATCCTTGCAGGTTTTAGATGTCAACACACCTGAATCACATGATTAGTTCATTACCAGGCTTCTGGAGAACTCCAAGACATGTTGAGAAAGTAATTTATCCATTTAAATCAGCTGTGATGGATCAAGGACACATCTAAAACCTGCAGGGACACCGGCCCTCATGGACTGGGATTGGGGACCCCTGATCTAGAGCAACAGATTGTCACATTTTACAAATCCCTCGCACAAATCCTTGAAACATCAGCGCTGAGTAGCAAACACATGGCTGTTCATCAACATCAATATTTCCTCCCATCTCCTATCTGAAGATTTGCAGAGATGGAATACGCCACATATGGCTCCTCCACAGGAAATGGAAGAAGAAGGCTCAATTTCATCATCAAAGTAGACTGTAGTGGACTATTTAATTTTTAATCTATTTAGTTGTGTTGTACTTTGAGATGGTTTCCGATGAAATTTTTAAGTCGCCACACCTGACTGAATGATTCTTTCTAAAAAGGGGATTTAGATCCTGCATTAAAATAAAAGTTCATGTCTTGCATTGTTAGGTTTGATTGCATCCCTTATGTCCACAACAGGAATTCTAAGATGGCGCCGGTGAGGTCGGCTGCCGTCACGACTGCTCCGACCACTTTTTCTTTGTCTTTGTTTTTTAAGTTAGTTTTCAGCGTTTCTAAATCGGCAAAATCATCACCATTGGGTACATTAGGTATGACAGTGACACTCTTGTTTCTATTGGTATACAATGTACTCACAATTCGAAGTTTTTAACTCCGGATCCGAGCTGGCCGAGTGAGATCTCGAGGGAGAACAAAGGGAAGCGGCGGCGGCCTAGAGGGAAGCGAGCCGGCGTCAGGAACAGGCTGAGAGCTCGTGCACACCGCACACCTCTGCCTAGCATCCTGCTCGCCAACGTCCAGTCACTGGAGAACAAGCTTGACGACCTCAGGGCCAGGATAAAGTTCCAGAGAGACATTCGGGACTGCAATCTCCTCTGCTTCACCGAGACATGGCTGAACCCAGCGGTGCCGGACCACGGCATCCAGCCGGCCGAGTTCTTCTCGGTTCACCGCATGGACAGGACACGGGACTCGGGGAAGTCAAGGGGAGGCGGCGTGTGTTTAATGGTGAACAACAACTGGTGCAACAGTGCGAACGTTGTTCCTCTCACACGCTCCTGCACACCAAATCTGGAACTACTGTCCATCATGTGTCGTCCTTTTTATCTACCTCGGGAATTTACATCGGTCATTGTAAGTGCCGTTTATATTCCACCACAAGCGGACACGGTCACCGCCTTATGCGAGCTGCATGAGGCACTCACACAGCACCAGACACAACACCGGGACGCTGCGCTTATTGTGACGGGGGACTTTAATAGCGCCAACCTCAAACGCGCAGCGCCGAACTTTTATCAACACATCACCTGCCCCACCAGGGGTGAAAGGACACTGGACCACTGCTACACTACGGTCAAGGACGGCTACAAGGCACAATCCCGCCCCCCGTTTGGCAAATCTGATCACGCCGCCATCTTCCTCATGCCAAAATACAAACAAAGGCTGAAACAGGAAGTTCCGGTTCAGAGGAAGGTCGCGCGCTGGACGGATCAATCGGTGGCCGCGTTACAGGACGCACTCGATGACGCAGACTGGGGCATGTTCAGAAACAGCTCCGACGATGACGTCAACGTGTTTACGGAAGCGGTTGTGGGATTCATCGGGAAACTAGCGGATGATACCGTGGAGACAAAGACTATCACAACGTTTCCCAACCAGAAGCCGTGGGTGGATAAAACCATCCGCGACGCTCTGAGATCCCGCACCGCTGCCTACAACACGGGACTCATGACGGGGGACATGGACCCGTACAAAGCCGCGTCATATAACGTGCGGAGGGCGGTGAAAGAGGCGAAGCAGCGCTACAGGAGGAAACTAGAGTCACAACTCCAACAGAGTGACTCTAGGAGCCTGTGGCGGGGACTAAGGACAATAACGGACTATAAAGCACCAACAACCGGTATGACGAACGCGGCCGTGACTCTGGCAGACGAGCTGAACACTTTCTATGCTCGCTTCGAGGCTGCAGCTAAGGTCTCCAACAATGCTAGTGTTAGCGGCGCTAACGGCTGCAGACAGGAAGATACTGCCAGCACCGGAAACGTGCTCGTCATCTCCGAGCATGAAGTAAGGAGAGCCTTCAAGAGAGTGAACACCAGGAAAGCAGCAGGACCAGACGGCATCCCAGGTCGTATCCTAAGAGACTGCGCATACCAGCTAGCTCCTGTGTTCACTGAGATATTCAACATCTCTTTATCTCAGTCGGTGATCCCCACATGCTTCAAAGAGTCCATCATTGTTCCTGTCCCGAAGAAACCCCACCCTGCTTCTCTCAATGACTATCGCCCTGTAGCCCTCACCTCAGTAGTGATGAAGTACTTTGAACGCCTGGTCAGAGACTTCATCATTTCTTCACTACCAGACACACTGGACCCACTACAGTTCGCTTACCGTCCAAATCGTTCCACAGACGATGCCATCTCTCATCTCCTCCACACATCACTCACTCACTTGGACACTAGAAGGGGGAATTATGTTAAAATGCTCTTCATAGACTACAGCTCTGCATTTAACACCATAATTCCCTCCACACTCACCACCAAGCTGGAGCATCTGGGACTCAGCTCATCTATGTGTCAGTGGATCTCCAACTTCCTAACTGGCAGACCACAGGCAGTAAGGATGGGCGGACATGTCTCAGCCTCCACCACTCTCAGCACTGGAGCCCCCCAGGGGTGTGTTCTGAGCCCCCTGCTGTAGTCTCTGTACACATATGACTGTGTGGCCACTACCAGCTCCACCACCATCATCAAGTTTGCTGACGACACCGTCGTGGTGGGCCTGATCTCTGATAACAACGAGACGGCCTACCTGAAGGAGATTAGGAATCTGGAGAACTGGTGCCAGAGGAACAACCTCCTTCTAAACGTCAGTAAGACAAAGGAGCTGATAGTGGACTTCAGCACTAAGCAGGAGAGGAACTACCAGACCCCCGTCATCAACGAGTGCCCAGTGGAGAGAGTGGACAGCTTCAAATACCTCGGAGTTCACATCACGCAGGACCTGTCATGGTCCTGTCACATCAACACCGTGGTGAAAAAGGCCCGACAGCGTCTCTACCACCTCAGACGCTTGAGAGACTTCCAACTGCCCTCCAAGGTGCTCAGGAACTTTTACTCGTGCACCATAGAGAGCATCCTGGCAGGAAACATCTTAACCTGGTTCGGGAACAGCACCATGCAGGACAGACGAGCTCTACAGAGGGTTGTGCGGTCAGCTGAGCGCACCATTCGCTCCGAGCTCCCTGACCTGCACTCAATCTACAGCAGGCGGTGCTGGACCAAGGCCAGGAAGATCGTGAAGGACCTCAGCCATCCCAACAACAGACTGTTCTCTCTGTTGAGGTCAGGAAAGCGATTCCGCTCCCTGAAGACCAACACAGAGAGACTGAGGAGGAGCTTCTTCCCGCAGGCGATACGGTCTCTCAATCACACCACCACACAGTACTGACCCACACATACAGTTCTTACACACACACTGGACATTCTGGACTTTGGTTTTGCACAACACTGGTCACTATATTCTTCATTTCTGGTTAATACTTGTACAGCTGCTGTTATTGTGTATATATTTATTTATATTTAGATTTCTTCATACATTCTTATATAGTTCTATATTGTGTATTGTGTATTTTGTTGTACAGTTATTTTATTTTCAACTTTAATTTATATATTTATCTTTATCTTATTCTTCCCAGTTAAATTTACCCTTCATTCTAATTTGTGTTGTACAGTTATTTCATTTTTAACCTTAATTTATATTCTATTCCTTCCTAGTTAAATTTACCCTTTTTAATTTTTCATATTTATTTCCTATCTTATTCATAGCCTTTTCCTTTTTTGTTTTCTTTAGGTCACGAGCAGTTGTCCAAGCATTTCACTACATATCGTACTGTGTATGACTGTGTACGTGACAAATAAAATTTGAATTTGAATTTGAAAACTAAAACTAAAAATAAGCAAAATATAAAATATATTCTAATTCTGTGTTTTAGTTATGAACCTATTTGGATGAAGTTCTTGCTTATTTTATAAATACATTCACTAATGTATGCTTGTCTGCTCTAATGTTATTGGCTTTACCATGATGCTTGCATACTATATCATTTATACAGGGTATACGGCTAACTAGCTTAACATTACTACTGTATTTAAAAGACAGGCCTGGAGTTTTCCGAAAACAAGAAAGGGGTAAGAGCTGTGCTTGTAAAAACTCACTTGCTGATATCAGGTCTTATTTTTAGAAGCATGTTGCTGATTTTGTGGTTATGGTCCCATTTATCACTAAATAGATGGTAAACTTCTGTTTAACATCTATTTATATATAAACTTCCAAGGACAAGAAGTATTTCACACTACATCATTCTGTATGGTTTTAGGTTGTAAAAAAAAATAATTTTTAGTTGGTCTGAGAGGTGTGTGTTCAGGTGAGTTAGGGTGGACACTGACCAATCAGAAATAAACCTTCCCCATCTGTACAAATCAACTGACTGCCCCCCAAAATGCTCATCAAAACATAAATGGAGCAAAGAGCCCTTATATTCAAATTTCACGACTGAGACTGATATTGGTGATTTAAAAAAACTGATATATTGGCCAATTTTTTCTTCTTTCGGACACACAACTATGCATCATCCACACACGTAACATGCTTGAAGTGTGTTTTTGTAAATTCTGAAAACAGTTCTCTTGTTACACTCTATTTTTCTTTGATTATATGTAGAATACAAGGAGTAAATACATGTTTTCATTCAGGTCTTCAAGTTTGAGCTGGGTTTTTAAAGCACAAGGAAACATGGCAGCAACGAACATGTTGTCTTGAAGCTTTGCTGGCTACACACAGAAATAGAAATATGCTCTATCCAAGGTAATCGGTTGTCAAGTTAAGTTATTTCAAAAAAGTGTTCTAACAAGCATATCGTTGACAAAGTTCAGAAAAAAACAAACAAATCCATACAAAAAAAAGTAAGAGATAATGAGGATTAAAAATAGAAGCAATACACTTCTACATACGCCAACACAGATGCCAAGAAACAAGATTGAACTTGTGTGTGTGTGAAGATGAAAGCGACACCATCACTGTCCAAGATGTAGGAAACAAAGCTGGTTGTAAGATGGGGTAACTAAACATGCCGCAAGTCTGAATTTAAATACCGAGGCAGTGTGAGGCTACCAGGCTTCTTCTAAAAGGATGAGAGGATGATGGCAGCTGTTTTCCTTCAAACGCTGGAAGCGACAGAAATCTGACTTTGCGATGGCAGATGATGTGATATTGGTGATAAGCAAATCAGCCATAAAGGGTATTTAATGCACTGTAAGTTAGTGAGACGAATGATATGTTCTTGTCTTGGTTTTGTGAGGATTGTGTTCACATAAAGACAAGAAAAATGTACCTTATATTTCTTTTTATATCCTTATTATATTATTTTTTTAACATTACATTTGATTCTGTCATAAACTATAATGAAAAGTGGAAATCTGAATTATTTGGGGAAAATGGCCCCCTGTTGGTAAAGCTGCCTGCTGTAGCTATACCGTGTAGCAGAATGAAATTCACAGCATAGTGATAAATAACATGCAGGAACCATTGCAAGTAATCCCCCAAGAGTTATTAATTTAGAAATAAATACCCCCCAGGGTGCGTACAAACAGAGCAGAACCAAAGCAGGTGGAGGCTGGGTGGAGTGGAGCAGGAGTAACATCGACAAGCATAAATAGGCCGCCTGATCGGTGCAGTGAGATGTGATGGGGTGGATGTGGTTGGTTAGTTGTTGTAGCAGAGTGGGAGCACTGTGGTATGAGAAGTTAATGCAGTGCTGTTTATCACCGAATAAACAGCAACAGTCATGTAATAATAATAACAACAATAATGATAAAAAATAATGACGATGTCAGGGGTAAGAATGAGTGAAGCAGAGCCTGGAGGATGACAAAACAGACCTGACAGATGAACCAACTTCAGCGGACGCACAGTTTATTATGGTGCATGTTGTCATGGTGACAATGGATGTTGCCATGGTCGCATAAGCATAAACTTATCAAAAAGTACCTATATAGCACTATTCCAAACACAAGTCACAAAGGGCTTAACAAGCAACGTTTAAAGAAAAGTGAGAAAAGTATAATAAAAGTAAAAAAAATAGATGTTTAAGAAGTGATGGACTGGCTTTATCATAGCAACTTCTCGTCTTACTGACCGATTTCTTTTCACTGTTTTATAAATCATACATAATTTTACTTTTAAAGTTAGTCCTATCTGGTAATAATTTTATTTATATAATGGTGGCTACAATTTTTAATAGAATTATGTAAATTTACAAAATAATTATTAAGTAGTCCTTTATAATAAATCTAGTGAAATACAAGTGCAGCGTTGCCCCCCCCCCCCCACAAAAAAAAAATAGTGGCATAAATGTAAGAAGTGAAATAACATACTGGGTTATTATAAGAAACATTGGGAACCACAAGTTTGCCGTCAAATTTAATGTTTCATAGTTACAGAGGCATGTCCTTTATGGCACTGGCATGATAGAAAAGTATTGATTAGCCTTAAAAGCTACTTTAAAATAATACGTTTACCCAACCAATTAGAATTACTGAATGTACTTTCTACAGCATTTAGCAGAGCAGCATCTGTGGTGTAGGTCAAGTAAATTGCAGAGGATAAGAGATCTGAAAGCATCCAATATACTCACTGTCGCTGAGTGACAGCACTGATCTAATTTTAGTAATACTACTTCTGAGGAAAACCTGACAGAAGAAACCTTTCTGGATTTGCAGCTTTTGCAAGATGATGATAGAAGTCACGGTGATTATAGTGCTGAGAATGGGAAAGTAGGCTGTAATTGCTGGAAGGCTGACATCGTCCCACCACCACCACCACCACCTTTTAATTCTGTATTGTTTGTACATGGACTGATTGATTCTGGCTATTTAAAGATAAAGTATTGTCAGTTTGGATTAATCAGTTTAAAGAACGCTGAAACTTCCTTTGAAAATGTATCAGCCCTAGCAGGGGCTAAATTAGCTAAAAAGGGGGAAAAGCACTGTTTTGAACTTCTCAGGGAAGAAGGTGAGATCAGAGTGGAAATGTGAATAATGCCTGGGATGGATTATCACAAATGTAAAGAATGAGTTACATTTGATGATCATGCAAGAGTTTGAGAAATTTGCTCCTGTGGAGGATACTGACCTGAGGGTTATCACCTGCAGACTTTAAAGGTACACTTAAGGAAAGAGTGGGTGGTTTACAAAGCTTTGCTGTGGAGTTGGATGTCTTTTGTATGAGCCTGAGCGTGGAGAGTGAGTCCCCCTTTTCTCACAAGATGTTCTACTTTTTTCATTTCTGGAACTTTTTCATGCTGGAGCTTCGATGTATTTCAGGATAGAGTAGGTGAAAGTATTGAAGGAAAAACACAAGATCTAAACCTGTGTTCTTGTATCAAAGTCTAAGACCATATTTACTGAAATATGTGTGATCGTTCTGCTTTTAATAGAAATAAAAAAGGACTAGGTCTTCCTTTCTTTCTTTCTTTTTTTAATTAGTCAGCAGTGAATTTAAATACAGGCTGAAATTATAGCTGCAATGTTGGGTTTTAGTTTGAAGTTACACCGGAGAATGAATATGTGCATGCTACTGCATCCCTGAGTGTTCCACCAATGTTCCCTTTAGGTATCAATTACCAGTACACAGTATTTCCCCAGTGACTGAAATCCCCCATCAAGGGAATCCCTTCTGCAGTTTTATTATGTAAGAATACCCTTACATGGACTAAATTTTCCTATATAGGTTAAATGGTGTTTGATGCCTTGGTGGAAGGCAGAATGCCTGCCAGTGGCTGTTTCTCTTGTTTAGCTAGTCACTCCACATTATCTGATTGGCTGACTTTAAATTAATCATTCATTACTAGTGTGTCAGTGTGTGGTGTAGCGTACTTGCAAACTAGGTCATTTGGCACGAACTAATGCACTCTCTGGCTTTACAGAGACGGACATCTTGCATAAGCCTGAGAATATACCAAGACACTGTTACAAGAATCTCACAATTCAAAATATATGTTTGTTGTCTCAGGAACATCTTTTTGTTGAATGCATTATTCATAAAAATCCAAGCCTGAGCAGAGCTGAATGTAGTGATGCTTTACTTCACACACAGTGTGGAAAGTATTGTACTACTAAAGGACAGCTTAACTAAAGTGTTTTTTCTTGTTTGTTAAAATGCCTAAAATGCTTTCCCCTTCCCCCACACATCCAGCCAGTACTGATTAAAAATAGCATTCATTTAGAGTTGTTTCTGTACATTTAGCAAATCACATACTCTTAGCTCTTAAGGGACTCCTGGGGGGTACTTCTGGCTCTTTAGCTGCTAAATACTCCACCATATTCATTAGCAAGCTGCTAACTTCATCATTTTGTTGGTTTGTTGCTGGGCAACTTGTAGTTTATGGTGGCTTCTCTGCTGATACCAGCTGCAGGCATACAGCTGTCAAAAACACTACTAAATCAGTAGCATTGTGAGACGCCTTGTAACTCACTAGTTAGAGCATGCATCCCACGTACAGGAGCTCATACCTTAATGTGGCATGCTTGGGTTTTGATTTACTGTACTACCCCACTCCCTCATCACGCCTCCTGTGTTATCTGTAACTGCTGCTGTCGAATAAAGAAAAAATAAGAGTAAAATTGTGGCTTTTAAAAAGTGTTAGTTTTGAGGCTCAGCATATTTTATTTTGGCGAGTGACCATATTTGGAGAACAAAATAGAGCAGACATATTAGTAGCTAATGCTGGCTATCTAGCTTAGCTAGGTAGTCAAAGGGACACTAATAATGCTAGGGATCCTCCTGAAGGCCTCTTGTTGTAAAAAGCTTCCAAGTTGTATGAAAGTGTATGGCCTTGTTGGTGACCCCTTTAATCAATTTTCCGTTGACTTCATGAGTTCAGTCTCTGTATTCAGGTCATACTGATAGGAATTTTTTGTAATATAAGGCACACTTAAAATCCTTTAATTTTCTCAAAAATCATCAACGTGCCTTATAATCCAGTGCGCTTTATGTATGAATTCTAGTTGTGCTCACTGACCTCGAACTGATTTTATGTGATACACGGTGCTCAAAAATCTGTCAAAAAATACTTTAGTACGACTTTGGTAAGCTACGAAGCCGCACTGCTTGATGGATTGTTGGAAATATTACCTAGTCAGGAGCCTCGCTGAGTAATCTGGGTCCAAAACTCCGTCAGCTTCAGGTCAGGTCCCAAAGTCAAACGAACACTGCGACATCACTGAGAGGTAAAAACTGCTGCTTTATCAGGTGTAACAATTAAGTTTAACATCCAGGTATCTGTGAAAACAGAATTTATTAAATTTAACGGAGTTAAACATGATATAGCATATTCTGACTGAGAGATTTCTGAAACAAATTAAAATGTACAGCTCTGCTATCACTTCCGACATAAATAAAGACAGAAAACTAAACAGCAGTGACGTTTGTAGCGTTGCTGAAGTTGGGCTAGCTGGTATATAATGATGTGCTCAGTGTTGCCAACTCCTCAGTAAGGAAAATCGCTATTGGCTGTCCTAAAAGTCGCTAGAAGTCGCTAAATGATGTCATCGCCTAATTTGCATAATTGGTCATGCTAATGTAATTGCAACCTACGTTGTTGGAGAGAGAAATAACGTCGTGGAAGAGAGATGAAGTGAGTCCTAAATGCATTTAGAGTTTATTTAGAACTACAAATTAAATTTCTTTTAGCAGTTATTGGTTTTTTTTAATGTCACAATTCCAACCCTGCTCCTTTATCCGGGCTTGGACGAAATAGGAACTCTGGTGGAGTTACTTTGTGTGTGTGTGTGTTTTTAAGTAGTTTTAAACCTTGTGATCCACAAAACAGCATAAGAGTAAAAGAAGAACTGACTGCGTTACAGTCAGTGCGGGAGCAGTGGCTTTGCTCATGTGCGATTCATTTGCAGTTTGGACGCACAGGTGTGAACATCTTCTGCAGTGATAGCAGCGTGGGGAGGACTATCCTCCGCCTGTGAGCACTTTGGCACTCGAGGTGCCCACGGCAGCAACCGCTGCTTGTTGACAGTAGGAGTGATACTTGCGTTCACGTCAAAAAGTCGTCATATATAAGTCTCCAATAACACCAGAAAAAGTTGCCAGATTTGTCGCTAGTCGCTTTTTAGAAAAACAAAGTCGCTAAGGGGGTCTGAAAACTCGGTAAAAACACTGGATGTGCTACGTGATCGCTAGCGTCACAGCTATGTTAGCATAACATAAACACAGTGAAGCTGGAGGATGAACGCTAACTTTTTTCCACTCGATAAAAGTTAACGTGAGGGTTCATGATGGTTAGGGACAAATGCAATCACATGGCAGGATGTTGTAAACGGACCAAACTTCAGTCAGGAAAACAGCTGAGATAATCCAGCCACAATACGAGGTTAGTCGTTAATGTACTGCAACTACATGGGAATAGAGCAGCTGCCAGAGAATTCAACATTAATGAATCAATGTTACAGAAGTGGAGGAAGCAAGAAGAATGAGTTGAGTAAAGTTGTTTCGCTTAATGCGCCTTATGGTCCAACAAATACAGTAGGCTAATTTTAAGGTTATTATTAGAGTCAAAAAAGGGAGAATATCCAGGATACGCTCACTGGGTAAAAGTATGTCAGTCGTGTTGTGATATTTTGATACCATGGTAGCATTTGCTGAGTATTGTTTTTGATGATATTATACAAAGGACCCTGTTTCTGCAATGCCCTTTGTTTGAACCTCATCTCCTCTTGCTGTGTCAACTGAAGATTTTATGGTGTGAAAGTAGATACTAAGGTTGGAGGGAAAACACCAACAAATCACTCTTTTACTTATCACTCCCTTGCAGAAGATGTTTCTGGGTTGTGTCAGAACTCACGGATGTAGGAGACTTCTGTATAAGATTTATAGGCCTTGTGAGTGCATCTTTATTGCCCTTGCTGAACAAAGGATTCCAACTGTCGAAGGACACCACCCCACCCAGTGGGCAGGGTCTGAACTGAAACTTGTTGTCTGCCTATAAAATCTGCTGCACAAAGAATAAACTTTGAGTTAGTTTGGGATGACAATTTAGAACAGTCTCCGCGTCTTTTTGTTCTTCCAAACTGCTCCCGGTACCCCGGCCGGTGCCGTAATCAACCGTTGATCATACTTGAGAATATTTTAATTGTTATAGGTTAAAGGATGAACTCTGATGATGAAAGCCCACGCCTCAGAGAAACCCGGAATGGAGTTTCTTACAAGTCAGAAGTATTTGGCCAATAATGTACGGTTTCTGTCCATTGTGTCATTTCATGGTAATTTTGCAGAAAAACAAACAATATTTCCCATTACTCATTTCTTACACTGAATTTTTTTTTATTTACACTGCACCTACAGTTTAATTATTTCTTTATTTCCTGTAATAACATCATTTGCTATCCCTTTATTCTAATGTACTTATCTAATTATAGATAACTATAATTGCATATTGTAATAAAAAAAATACTGAAATTCCATTCAGTTACAGGGGAATTACAGCCTTAGTCGTGGGCCAAATTATAAAATGTTATCAAAATGTTATCCTTGCCTGGAAAACCATTCAGTCTGACCAACATGATGAATGTATAGCATCAGTTGTTCGAATAGTATTTCTATAGCATTTCCAAATAACACATATTCCTTCAGTTTCCTTTGTATAGCACGTTCCCAGAGACTGAGGTGTTCTCATCCATTTAGAAGGGAACATTGTTTCCTACACTTGTTTTGTGCTTCAGTGGGCAACAGTGACAGCGCCAGAGTGGCGCTGTCACTTGGTGTTCGCTCGCTTTGTGGTAGAGTATCACTTCCTGTTCCTGCCCAAACACAGTGGTGTTTCTGAGTAGCTTTTCTGCTTAGCAATTTAATTAAAATCTTTTGATACATTCCTTTTCATAGTATAATCTTCATGTGCTTCATCTGAAGCACCCTTTCTGTGTACTCACTACCTAATTTATAGCCAAAGTATTCACTCACTGTCTCTGTACTGTTTCGCTAGCTTAGCTTAGCTTAGCTCATAGCCGACTCGTTAGCACCATGGCTACTTCACCTGTCCCTCCTGCACTTTCCTGCTCATTGTGTCAGATGTTTAGTTACTCCTCGGCCTCCTTTAGCAGTAATGATATCTGTAACAAATGTAGCATATTTGTAGCTCTGGAGGCCAGGATTACTGAATTGGAGACTCGGCTTCGCACCCTTCATTCACCCGTAGCTAGCCAGGCCCCTGTAGCTGGTGCAGCCGAAGATAGCGTAGGCCCCGCTAGCTGTTCCCCGGCAGACCCCAAGCAGCTGGGGAAAGAGGGCGGCTGGGTGACGGTGAGGAGGAAGCATAGTCTTAAACAGAAGCCCCAGGTACACCACCAACCTGTTCATGTGTCTAACCGTTTTTCCCCACTCGGCGACACACCCGCCGGGGGTCAAACTCTGGTAATTGGTGATTCTGTTCTCAGACATGTGAAGCTAGAGACACCGGCAACCATAATCAATTGTCTTCCAGGGGCCAGAGCAGGCGACATTGAAGGAAATTTAAAACTGCTGGCTAAGGGTAAACGTAAATACAGTAAGATCATAATTCACGTCTGCTACCCCCCCAAAAACCCACCTCCCTTGAGACCGTGTCAGCTCCCAAAAAGACAAAAAACAAACTAAAAACCAGCAATAAACAACTTAAACATAAAAAATTACAAAGAAAGAACAATACAGTATCCACATCTGAACCAAAGAGTAAAACAGTGAAATGTGGATTATTAAATATTAGGTCTCTCTCCTCCAAGTCTCTGTTAGTACATGACTTAATAATTGATCAACAAATCGATTTACTCTGCCGTACAGAAACCTGGTTGCAGCAGGATGAGTATGTTAGTTTAAATGAATCAACACCCCCGAGTCATTCTAACTACCAGAAACCTCGAAGCACAGGCCGAGGTGGCGGTGTGGCAGCAATTTTTCACACCAGTCTATTAATTAACGAAAGACCAAGACAGACTTTTAATTCATTTGAAAGCCTGATGCTTAGCCTTGTCCAACCCAGCTGTAAAACTCAGAAACCAGTCTTGCTTGTTATCATCTATCGTCTACCTGGCCTTACACAGAGTTTCTGTCTGATTTCTCAGTTTTTATCTGATTTAGTGCTCAGCTCAGATAAAATAATTATTGTGGATGATTTTAACATTCATGTAGATGCTAAAAATGACAGCCTCAACATGGCATTTAATCTGTTATTAGACTCAATTGGCTTCTCTCAAAATGTAAAAGAACCCACCCACCACTTTAATCACACTCTAGATCTTGTTTTAACATATGGCGTAGAAACTGAACATTTCACAGTGTTTCCTGAAAACCCTCTGCTGTCTGATCATTTCCTGATAACATTTACATTTACAATAATTGATTACACAGCAGTGGAGAGTAGACTTTATTACAGTAGATGTCTTTCTGAAAGCGCTGTAACTAAGTTTAAGAATATAATCCACCCACTGTTATCATCTTCAATGCCCTGTACCAACATAGAAGGGAGCAGCTATCTGAACGCTACCCCAACAGAGGTCGATTATCTTGTTAATAATTTTACCTCCTCACTATGTACAACTCTGGATACTGTAGCTCCTGTGAAAACTAAGGTCTCTAATCAGAAGTACCTGACTCCGTGGTATAATTCTCAAACATGTACCCTAAAGCAGAAAACTCGTAAGCTGGAGAGGAAATGGCGTGTCACAAATTTAGAGGATCATCATCTAGCCTGGAGAAATAGTTTGCTGCTTTATAAGAAAGCCCTCCGCAAAGCCAGAACATCTTACTATTCATCACTGATTGAAGTAAATAAGAACAACCCCAGGTTTCTCTTCAGCACTGTAGCCAGGCTGACAAAAAGTCAGAGCTCTTTTGAGCCAACAATCCCTTTAACGTTAACTAGTAATGACTTCATGAACTTCTTCACAAATAAAATTTTTATCATTAGAGAAAAAATTACCAATAATCATCCCACAGATGTAATATTATCTACAGCTACTCTTAGTACCATTGATGTTAAGTTAGACTCTTTTTCTCCAATTGATCTTTCTGAGTTAACTTCAATAATTAATTCCTCCAAACCATCAACGTGTCTTTTAGACCCCATTCCTACAAAACTGCTCAAAGAAGTCCTGCCATTAATTAATTCTTTAATCTTAAATATGATCAACCTATCTCTAATAATCGGCTATGTACCACAGGCCTTCAAGGTGGCTGTAGTTAAACCTTTACTCAAAAAGCCAGCTCTAGACCCAGCAGTCTTAGCTAATTATAGGCCAATCTCCAACCTTCCTTTCATATCAAAAATCCTTGAAAGAGTAGTTGTCAAACAGCTAACAGATCATCTGCAGAGGGATGGCTTATTGGAAGAGTTTCAGTCAGGTTTCAGAGCTCATCACAGCACAGAAACAGCTTTAGTGAAGGTTACAAATGATCTTCTTATGGCCTCTGACAGTGGACTCATCTCTGTGCTTGTCCTGCTAGACCTTAGTGCAGCATTCGATACTGTTGACCATAATGTCCTATTAGAGCGATTAGAACATGCTGTAGGTATTACAGGTACTGCGCTGCAGTGGTTTGTATCATATCTATCTAATAGACTCCAATTTGTACATGTAAATGGAGGGTCCTCTTCACACACTAAGGTCAATTATGGTGTTCCACAGGGTTCAGTGCTAGGACCAATTCTGTTTACATTATACATGCTTCCCTTAGGCAGCATCATTAGAAGACAGCATAAATTTTCACTGTTATGCAGATGACACGCAGCTCTATCTATCCATGAAGCCAGGTAACACACACCAATTAGTTAAACTGCAGGAATGTCTTAAGGACATAAAGACCTGGATGGCCGCTAACTTTCTGCTTCTTAATTCAGATAAAACTGAGGTTATTGTACTCGGCCCTGAAAATCTTAGAAATATGGTATCTAACCAGATTCTTACTCTGGATGGCATTACCTTGGCCTCCAGTAACGCTGTGAGTAACCTTGGAGTCATTTTTGACCAGGATATGTCCTTCAACGCACGTATTAAACAAATATGTAAGACTGCGTTCTTCCATTTGCGCAACATCTCTAAAATTAGAAATATCCTGTCTCAGAGTGACGCTGAAAAACTAGTTCATGCATTTATTACTTCCAGGCTGGACGACTGCAATTCATTATTATCAGGATGTCCTAAAAACTCGCTGAAACTCGCTGAAAAGCCTTCAGTTAATCCAAAATGCTGCTGGGACTAGAAAGAGAGAGCATATTTCTCCTGTTTCGGCTTCCCTTCATTGGCTTCCTGTTAAATCCAGAATTGAATTCAAAATCCTGCTCCTCACATACAAGGTCTTAAATAATCAGGCCCCATCTTATCGTAATGACCTTGTAGTACCATATCACCCTATTAGAGCACTTCGCTCTCGCTCTGCAGGCCTACTTGCTGTCCTTAGAGTATTTAAAAGTAGAATGGGAGGGAGAGCCTTCAGTTTTCAGGCCCCTCTTCTGTGGAACCAGATTCCAGTTTGGATTCGGGAGACAGACACTATCTCTACTTTCAAGATTAGGCTTAAAACTTTCCTTTTTGCTAAAGCATATAGTTAGGGCTGGACCAGGTGACCCTGCATACTCCCTTAGTTATGCTGCAATAGACATAGGCTGCCGGGGATTCCCATGATGCATTGAGTTTTTCCTTTCCAGTCACCTTTCTCACTCACTATGTGTTAACAGACCTCTCTGCATTGAATCATATCTGTTATTAATCTCTGTCTCTCTTCCACAGCATGTCTTTTATCCTGTTTTCCTTCTTTCACCCCAACTGGTCGCAGCAGATGGCCCCGCCCCTCCCTGAGCCTGGTTCTGCCGGAGGTTTCTTCCTGTTAAAAGGGAGTTTTTCCTTCCCACTGTCGCCAAAGTGCTTGCTCATAGGGGGTCATATGATTGTTGGGTTTTTCTCTGTATTTATTATTGTGCGATCTACTGTACAATATAAAGCGCCTTGAGGCGACTTTTGTTGTGATTTGGCACTATATAAATAAAATTAAATTGAATTGAATTGAACATGACAGGATTACTATCTTCATGCTATAATTGTCTTCCCTCTAAGTGAAGTGATCCCAAGCTTTTCCAGAGAAGACTTATCAGCATCCATATCCTTGCTTGTACATCCCCTTCCCCCATTCCACAACACAAGCACCGGACCGGCATGCAAATTAAATTACAGAAGATACAGTGCTCCATAGAGAGTACTGACAGTGCACTCGATTCCTCCAAATTCCTGTGCTAGCACGTATGCCTGTGTCAAAGACAGAATAAGTCTTCACGTAACTGCTAGAAATACAAGCAGCACATCTACAGTGCTATTAAAGAAAGAGAGGGAATATTACAAAAAAAAATCTTTGGGGATTATTCTGTGGAATTGATATCCCTTCTACCCCCTCCTTCCCACTGCTGAAAAAGACTTTCCTCTTGCCAAGTGGCAGCGTATATCAAGGCCTTCATTTCAAAATCATAGCAAATGAGCTATGTTTCTCTGTTCTGTTGCCATTGGTAACACATCTTTTTCTTTCCATGTCTAATCTTGGCTTCTCTTTGAGATATCTTCTGTTTGAAAAGACTGCCTGATACTGCAGCACTGGCACGGTTTCACCGCCTTGTCAGCTATTAGGCTTTGCTTGGTGGCCGGTAACTCTTACTGCCTACTTTTGCATGTGTTGATGGATTATTACTGTATATCCACTGTGCACTGCTGACAGTTAATCTATGTTTAATACTGCTTTGTTGTCTTAAAGCTTGAGATATAAATATAATATTTTAACAATGTGAATTGCATAAATATACAGGCACAGGAAGGCGTGGGTTTGCACTTGCATAGCTAAATTGGAGTAAGAAGATATTGTTTCTACTTGTGTGGGTTAAAACACTTGACACACTCATTCATCATGGCCCTCACTCCAGTTTTACTATTTTTACACTGATAGATATATAGATGAAAGAAAAGTGTTTTCATTATGAATAATAACCCAGTTACCAAAGTAATAGATGAAAGTCACTTAACTTACCTTTCTTCCCCATTCTGATGATCAGCAAGTCATCTTGACTAAGTCTAGATACCTAAATGCACCAAGTTGAATGAGGAGTTGAAACGATGTACTTAGAAAGTGGCCAGTAAGAGTATATGTTTGATGACAAGAAATCAGAGTGAATCAAGAAGCTGAATTCTTTGCATCATGTAATTAAACCTGATTCTCGTCTCCAGGTGAATATACAGTGATGACGGCTGAATTTCATCTGAAGAGGAAGATTGGCTACTTTGTTATCCAGACTTACCTCCCATGCATCATGACAGTCATCCTTTCCCAAGTGTCTTTCTGGCTGAATAGAGAATCAGTGCCAGCTAGGACTGTGTTTGGTAAGCATATATGACATACATGATGATTGTTAGCACCAGTGTAATTTGAGCTGACTGTTGTAGATGCTGGGTTTTATGCATGTGCTGCAATGGCAGTAAGACCTTCCCCTAGTTTTGTCAAAAATTAACACTGAATATAGGGAATTGTTGGAAGTTAATGGGAAATTCTGTGCAAAAGAAAATGGAATAATGAGAAGGGGGTGGGGGCAGTTCTTACAGGCCCCACTGCTTTTAAATCCAGTTGGCTACGCTACTGCTTGACCTGACTGTAAGCCAAGTGAAAGTAATATTAGTGACTCATCACTGGTTAGCTCACAGAAAGAAATAAAAACACCAAATCTCCTGAGCTCCAGAAGAAATATTAAAAGTTATACGAAATAAGAAAAAATAAAATGATTTTCTTTTCATATGCCTCACTTTGTTCCCCTGCTTCATTAAAGTATTGTGTAGCAGAATGTGTATTACAGTAGAAAAAACCTTAATAAACATTGCCAGAGCTCATATTATTGGCTATCTGCTTGTGTGTGTTTCCAGGTGTAACTACTGTTCTCACAATGACAACTTTGAGTATCAGCGCAAGGAACTCCCTGCCTAAGGTCGCCTACGCCACTGCCATGGACTGGTTCATCGCCGTGTGCTACGCCTTCGTCTTCTCCGCTTTGATTGAATTTGCTACTGTCAATTACTTCACAAAGCGCGGCTGGGCTTGGGATGGAAAAAGCGTGGTGACTGACAAGGTAATGAAGAAGAAAGCGCATCCTCTGACAGGCTCCGCCTTCAAAGAGAATTCATTAGCATTGTACTGTATGCTGAAGGAGGCAGTGCTCAGAGAGCTCAGAGAGCTTTGAAGGCATTTGTTGGAAGCAAAGGGAAACAGCAGTAATGGCCTCTTTAACCTTCCAAGAGTGGAGCCAGAATGCTGCAGCTACTGAGAACTAATAATAAAATCACTCACTCTGAGGCTCAGCATATCGATAAAGAACATAAGTGCAATCAGGTGTTCATCCCCCCTGGTGCTAATAGGTGCCAAACTCAGCCTAGGAAAGGTGAATCCCATCAATGGTCAGATAATGTGTAATTCTTTTGACACGCTTTAATCACAGAGAGCCCTTTCACGTACACTTTGGTCCAACATGAAGCCCCCAGTCATTCCACAAAATCCTTTTTTTACCCTTTATAGCATTTAGTCGAGCAAAACCATACATTCAAATTACAATCCCTATATCAACAGGGGGCAGAAAAGTTTTAAGAACATAAAGTGATAAGGGATTTAAATTTGTAAATGTTGGGATGTGACAAATGTGGCTTACCTCCACAGAAATAATAGGAATAGGCAAAAATAGCTGGTTAGTATTCTGAGCAGTGTGTCTGATTCTTTAAAATTCAGTCTGTCGAGTACAGGCTCCATTAGTCATGAGAAGATGGGTCTGTGTGTTTTCTTTTTCTTTCGGCTGCTTCCTTCAGGGTTCAGCGGATCATCTGCTTCCATCTCACTCTATCCCTCACATCCTCTGTCCATCCACTGTCACACCAACCCTCTGCTTGCTCTCCATGAACTTCTTCCTTGCAGCCTGAGCTGTTGTGCTCATTTCTCATCGTGTCCATGCTGGTCGCTCCCAGGATCTTCAATATCTTCAACTCTGTCACCTGCATTTTGGCCCCCATCTTTTTGTCAGTGCCACTGTCTTCAAACCATACATTAGGGCAGTCCTCACTACAATTCCCCAGAGGTTGAATGTGCAACACCTTCGACCTTTGGGCAACCATTTTTGATTGTGTGGGTCATCTGGTGAGAGGCAATGTGTCTCCAGCCAATCACCATCTGATTCAGACTGACTGCAGTCACTCTCAGACAGATTGGTGCAGGTTTGTAAGTAATTGCTGTCTAATTTATAATTGCAGACAGATTGACAAAATGTTGCAATCAATCTGAGTTGGTCTGCACCAATTAGCAAAACTCATCTGCAATGCCTTTCTTTGTATCTGTTACCATCTACATATATAGAAATTCACATTAAACTGAAATTCACATCAGCTACTTGCTTTTAGAGTCCAAGAGTCCAAGTAACTAATGAATGTAAGTAGTTAATGTTAATTTTTTATCACAGATTGCATGTAACTGTCAACTTGAACCCCGAAAGTCGCAAACTAATAGCAGACTGACTCCATCTTATTGCTGTCTTGATGTGCCAAAGTGTCTTTTAAGATGGGAACTGAGTGTGAGTGGTTGCGGGCCTGGTCCCCATCTTTGAAATAGCTATTTCAAAGCTAAGAGGATCACAAAATCATAGCACATGGCCACAGTAATTTTGCTTGTGCCGCTGACTCCAACCATTGTTTTCCCTAGGGCAGGGGTCGGCAATCTTCAACATCTAAAGAGCCATTTTAGCCCCTCCTACCAAACAGGAGAAAAAGAGCCACACACACGTGGACGGACAGACAGATGCCAGATGTAATATTAGGGTTTTTTTTCATAAAGTTTCATTTATTTTTTGCAGCAGCCACAGTGAGGTGCCGACCCCTGCCTAGGGTGACAGTGACATAAAGTACCATTAATCCACTCGTCTCATCTAACTACATAGTGACTTGCCCTTCAGCAGAGCGCTTAACCCTCAAACTACCACAGAAAAGTCTTGATCTGTCTAAGAGTACAAACATGTTGTACGACATTACATTATATCAGGGGTAGAAGGAAAATCAAGAAATAAAATTTAGGTATAAACATAAATTTAAAAATAAATGCCTGGATAAACATCCAGACATTTATTTTTTTTTAGGAAATGAAAGCAAATCTTGCATAAAATCAGTTCAACGTAATGAGAAAACAAAAACAGAGAGGACGTGTTCTGGTCAGTGAGAAAGCACAAAATCTCAACAGAAATGATACCTTCATGCAAACAGCGAGAAAGATAAAAAGCACTTGATTGTCTTAGTTAAACAATTAATTACCACAGGAGTGGTAATTAAAGTTGCTGGCTCATATAAGTGCAGGCTCATCTTATATAGCATGACGGGTAGCATAAAAAGACAACAAAAGGAATTTTTTCTGGAGCTGCTCAATGAAGCAATGAACCATCATTTCCTTTAACCTGAAAGGGAGAATGCAGATTATCAGAGGGCTAGGTTTGAAGAAAAGTGAAAGAAATCTTTCATCATTCATTTGAAATTGCAACTGTAATGTAATTTTCCTGTCTCCTCATAAAGTTTTAATTTTCACCACGAGGTGGGATATAAGATGGGTGATGGAAGACAGTATTTAGACCTCCTGTTCATGGATAAGTCTGCCACAAACTGCACATCCCTGGATAAAATAAAAGTGGTCTTCATTCTGACTTTGCAAAATGTGCTCGATCCATTACCGGGGTCTTTCCGCTCTCTTCATGTAAATGCATTTTGAAATTCAGGGGCAGATGGTGACAAGTAAAGCTGCCTTTCCAGGTAATCCTTTTGGTCTCTCAACAGAAGAAAGAGAGAGCCTCCATCGTCAAGAAGAATAACGCCTACGCTGTAGCAGTAGCCAACTACGCGCCTAACGTGACCAAGGATTCCAGTACTCTTCCCACCATCGCCAAAGGCGGAGCGACGGACCCAAACAAGCCCAAAGCGGATGGCAAGGCCCAAGAAAGCAAGAAGACCTTCAACAGTGTCAGCAAAATTGACAGGTTGTCACGGATTTTGTTTCCTGTTCTCTTTGGCATCTTCAACCTCGTCTATTGGGCAACCTACTTAAACAAAGAACCCGTTATACCAAATATGGTCCCCTCTGTTTAAGAGACCAGTTTTGATAGCTTCTTGTCTGGGGTCTAAGTAATGAATCAAATACCTCCAGCAACTATGTACACAAACCTTTGCAGAGTGAAGCCCTGGACTGCAGTGTGACCCTCTATCTTCGCCTGTTTTCTACACTGTCTGCAGCACTTTTAAGAGCCCGGCTTTTTGTAAATGTGTATGTATATTTATATTTATGGTTTCATGGTGACATATATTGTACGATGACTCTAATTAGAGTGCATATTTCTTTCAAAGTATGTTTCCAGTTTCAGTACGTGGCTGCTGTACATACAGATCCAATGAAGAGTAAACACATAATCACTAAGAATCACGTTTGATTTCGGATCACTTCTCAGTGTGTTGAATTCTGCTGTAATGCCCACTTTCTTGATATAACAGTATATATTTTTGTCTCGAGTGAAAGGGACTGACTATCGTTTGATTTCTTTCTTCATATAAGAGTCTTTCAACTCTTTTTCTTTATTTCCAAGCCAGTGCAAAAACACACTTGTATAGTACTGTTACAGTTTAAAGCTTGTTTTATTATCTTTGACTACAGGTATGGGGCTTCAATAAAAAAAGAAAGAAAGAAAAAATCTCCAAAATTATCGAAACACTCCCAGATCCTGAAAGGCTGTGAAAAGAAAAAGATATGAAATGAGAATGTGTGGTTCTGCCAGCTCGATGTACCATTTGGGATTACAGGACAATATCGCCAAAGAAACAAACGATACACTATAAAAAAAAGACATATTTCCCAAAGGTTGTGCATGTGTAATATTTGTGCAAAAAATGGGAAAACTTCAGAACTAGCTATACCCCAGAAAAAATAATTTATGTACAACAACAGCAGATAAACGGATTAGTTTTAGATCTCCAAAGGGGAACAGAAGAATTCAAGATTACCCATAAAAATTATTTTCTCTGGCCATCAGGGTGCGCAGATGACCCCACAAAAATAAAACAGAGCGGACAGAAGTGTTGCTTTAAGTGGTATTTATGCTTCTGTGTTAAATATACGCTGTTGTTATGTTGTAACAGCAAACTCTTTATGAACTTGCGCCTGATGTGGACCTACCTAGAACTGCTATTACGTTAATGCAGCCTGCATTAAGCCTGCAGCCTGCTCCTTGTGTTAATGCAGCCTGCTACAACTATTCTTGGCCTTCTTTTCGACTCTAATCAGCTCAAGAACGTCCAACTAGTGTTCTGGCAGCAAAACTGCAGAGTAACGCAGGCACCTTGCCACAAGTGCAAATGCTGGCAATGACAAACATGTGAATTGTACTTCTGCGTCAGATCCGCAAGGAACATTGGAGAAATCCAGAGTTTCCACAAAAGTTTTGCAAGATCCTGAGAAACACTTTTCCCTGCATTTATCGTACTTCCATTAGTACCCGTGAAGCTGTCCAGAACACTGCAGGTGGTTGCTAATGAATGTAACCCAGGCCACCAGGTCAGGGCACGCCTTGCCACGAGTGTTTTCCCTTACAGTAAGGACTCTCTTCAGATGTCTCTCTCTTAAATAAAGCTCTGATTTAATGACATCACAGTTTAGCCCAAACTCAAAATAAAACTCTATAAATCTCTCCCGTGGGCGTGTGTCTTCCGTCGCTATGGTTCTTTTCAAGAACTCCATACTGGTCTGGAAGTGCATGGATGTAAATCAAAAACTTCTTCTGGATTTCGCAAAGCTTTTGTGGGATGTCGCAAAAGTACATCTTCATTTGCACCTGCCCCCCCCCCCCCCCCCCCCCCCCCCCCCAATGTCCCTTGTGAGGCTCCGTAACATTGTAAGTTACGCCATATTTGGAACCCCGTTTTAACCCTACACGGCAACCCATGTACGTAACTACACATCAAGTTGCTGCATGACGCAATGACTTGACTGGCATGGAAGGTATATGGAATAGGGATAAAAGGAGTTTCCGGTTACTACGGAAGTTAGGACGTCGATTTCCCGCGGAAGTCTAAATCATGCTTTAGTTGTAGGCTCTGCAGAGATTCAACACAGAAGTATAAATCTATAATGCTAGCAAACACTTTGCGTATTTACACATCAGCAGAAACTAAACAACATGAACATTCATTTTTTAAAATGTAAGTTGGATGTTTACTCACCTTTTTGTTCTATTTTAGTCTCTTCTGAGTCCTTCCATTAAATATATATATATGAGATGTCAGTTATAGGCAGGAGACTGTTTCACAGAAACACCAACCAGCTAATACCAGAGTATTTATTCACGCCTTTATTACTTTACTTTTAGTTTAGTACATCTATTTATAATCAGGGGTAAAATCTAAATAATTTCATGGGTTTATTGCTCTTGTATAATACAAATGTTCATGTAATTCAGTCTTTAAAGTTAGGGAAGTATCTTGGTGGTGGTTAAAATCCTGCAAAAATGTCCTTTGATCTGTAAACAGTAAGAGGATGCTGGACTCCAAGAATGAGAAAAATGTATTGTTAAACCTGTTTTGCTCATGATTACTGTATATTGTGTGAGAAAAGTCATGTTCAGCCCCATATCAGCAGTCATACATGATACTCTGTGTAAGTTTTTTCATGACGTGATATACTTTTTCTTCACATGGGTATTTTAACTTAATTTCTCTTGATTTGTTTGTTGAAACAAACTTTGCATGGAGACAAAATCTATGATTTTTATAATTTATTTTCATTATGTCCTTGGCTATAATTCATATTTCTCCAACATCCTGACAGAGTCTTAAACATTCCAGATAAAGGGATTGTTCACCAGGCGGATGCTTGATTCAGTGCACTTTTTAATAAAACATTATTTCAGTTCTTTATATCTGGTTTTTGTCCTGACTTTGGAGACAAGAACATAAATGAAGAGAATGAACTGCGTAGCTGCTTATTTTTCTTTTTAACTGTAAAGAGCTTAGTGAAGAAAGACACTGAAGATGGCTACTTTTGTTAGTCCTTTAAGTTCCAACCTTTAAGTCTACTGATGTACAAATGTTCAATTTATTTTTGTGTTGTTATATAAGTTCTGGGTACTTTTAATCACTGTGTTGGTGTGTTTTAAACTTGCTATTTAAAGAGCTAAAATTAACAGTGGATTGTAAAACGCCTTCACAAGTTTCGAACCACCATATATAGTTAATTCCTGAGCCTGCACAGTCATGTTAAAGTTTTCACAGGACTCTATTCAGTACTGCAAAAAGCTAAGTATACTCCTTCTATAGGATTTAAGATGGTAAGTAGCAGCCAGGTGCTGCTAATTGAATGCACAATGAACAATCTTCTTTGGAAAAACAAAAGTGGAGATGCTTGGCTGTAATGCACAGCACCACAATTAGCAAAAATGTTGATGTATATTGAGTTGACTATGAGGCCATCTGGCTCACAGCAGGGGCTTTGCCCAAATAAGGTCATACAACATGCAAATGATCCCAAGCAACATCATCTGAGTGAAACCCAGTGATGGGACCTTTAGAGAAACTCAATGAACTAAAGCAGCATTGAGAAAAAGAATGGGCCAAAATTCTGCATAGAAAGCGCTACTTTTTAAAGACTATTTTTACATTGTGGCCATTAAAGTTGTGATCTTTCGGGATCAGTAATGATGTTTATCCAGTCTTTAAGTGATGACGTAAGAGCCCTGCTTCCGGGTCCAAACTACTCTATGGCTGTTGTGTTTTTAACATGTTTTAATGTTTTGTATCTTGTTCTATTTAATCTCAACAAGCCCCTAAAAACAATCAGTGATCACTGTCAGCCTCTGTTGGTTTTTATTGCTGCTGTTCATTTTAAAGCTCAGTTTTTAAAACCTTACAATGTAACTACAGCCCAGCCCATGCAGCAGTATATTAATGACTAACCTCGTATTGTGGATGGATTATCTCAGGTGTTCTCCTGACTGAAGTTTGGTCCGTTTACAGCATGGTTGTCCCTAACCACTGGGAACCCTTAAGTTAGCGTTCATCCTCCAGCTTCAATGTTTATATTATGTTAACCATAGCCGCATAGCTAGCCACAAAGTAGCACATCATTATATACCAGCTAGCCCAACTAAAGTAAAACTTCAAACGTGACTACTGTTTAGTTTTCTGTCTTCATTTATGTCTGAAGTGATAGCAGAGCTGTACATTTTAATCTTTTCAGAAATCTCTCAGTCAGAACATGCTATATTATGTTTAGTTGGAAACTAGCGAGCTAACTTCCTGCTAACTTCTAACTCTGTTAAATTTAATAAACTCTGTTTTCATGGATTCCCAGATTTTAAATTTAACTGTTACGCCAGGCAGAGCAGCCACACTGATCATTTTATTAAAGATGAAAGAATTTAGACAGTTTGTAACTGTGTGTTGCGCCAGTGTTCGTTTGACTTTGGGACCTGAAGCAGAGTTTGGACCCAGAAACAGCTAATGACGTCAGACTTAAAGACTGGATTGGGAGATGAGGGTGGAGTTATTAGCTAACATTAACTGGCTTGGTTAGCATGGTGCATCCAAAGAATGTATGGGTGGATCACACAGACACAAAAACCTGCTATTGGTGGTATATCACCCAAAAAAACTCAACCCACTAGAATTTCCCTCATCAAAACTGGAAGACAGACCTCTTGATGTTCTATTAGTACAATGAGCCGTACAACAATCAAACAAATTATGTCAGATAATTGCATTAAAGTGCTCTAAATGGCAGACACCACAAATATGGTTCAAAGATCCAGTTCACTGAATCAGTTCAGAGTGAATTTGCTGAGGTTACACCTAAGAGACAGCTGCCTGTAACCCACCTGGCAGCCAGAGCATTCCTGCGCATTATAATCCACTTCAATGCTTAATATAATTTAAACAAGTGAAGGGAAGCAGGAAATTAAATTATAGACCAGAGACTAAAACTCACCAGGTTTTCTGTAGCAGGTTATAAACATGTTTATTTCTGCTGTTACAGGGCTTCCTAACATCTAGTCTAATGGGACTGACTCAGCCTCAGGTTCTCATTCAAAGAACCAGTTTTCTTGCCACATTGGCTCCATCTCCGAGGTCACCGTTTTTCATGCTTTCATAGGGAAACAATGTATTTTACAAAGTGTTTATTTCATATTTCAGACCTAGTAGAAAGTCGGATTCTGTCTTTCTATATCTTTTCAGTGAAGCTAGTTAACATGTCAGCATTGGGAATTGCTATATAAACAAATAACAGGGGTTGTAAGATATCATTTAGGTGTATCCTTTAAAGCACAGTTTCTTGAATCCATTCAAGTTCGATGGTATTTGAAATGAATCTGAAATGTGTTATATTAGTATTTTGAGAACAGCTCTCAACTGTAGCTCAGTTCACAACAGCTCTGTAGGCTCCTGGGACCACAATTGATGCAACTCGGCCCTTCCTCAGTAGAAGAGGATTTGTTGTCAACCAGTGCTCCTCGGCTGACAGGAACTATCATTATGAGCGTGTTGGCAAAACCCACAAAAAGCCCTGTGGCGCTGAGCTGTTAATGCAAAGCTCGCTGAAGTTTCATTTTTCCATCCACACTGTGGGTGAGCGGTGGTCCGACAGAAATCAGTGCTGACGGACGTTTTATTTCACGACATCCATTTTACACAAAAAAACTAAAAATGGTGTAACAAGGCTGAAAGATTCATATGAGTGGAAAGTAATCAGTGCATATGAAGGTCCTCCTTTTTGTCTTCTTGGAATACAGGAAGCTCACTGGGATTTTTCTGGTGAAAAAAATCCAGCCAGATAACATAATTCAATTAAGTTCAGTTTTATTTATAAAATTAGGCTCCTAAATCCTTGTCTGATGAATCCTAAGGGTTCAGTACCCAGAGAGGTTTTCTACTTTTTCAAATGTAACCTTAAGAACACACGAAAAACATTATTACAGGTCATAAACATGTCAAGTTTCTTTTTAATCTCTTAGCATGTTCCAATTCTGTTGTTTAACTGAGCAAACATAGTAGCTGCAGTTGTATTTCTGCAGTTAAGCACTGCTCAAATGCTTCTGCAAAAAAAGTTCTAAAAGTGGGATAAAATAGGTTATTTGATGCAACAAGTGTATAATAGCCATTAACATTGTTTGTGTTGGGTGACCAGAGGAGTGGTGCCTTTGACCCCCATGTTTCTCCCCCATGACCGCACCCCTGGTTTTACACTAGTTTTATACTATATTAAAGTATATTAAAGTTTTAACACTGCAAAGAATTACACGTGCACGATGTCTTGCATACCAACAGACAGTCCTGTTTCTGAGAGATTTATGACCGGCATCATTTTTTATTATGCGGGAGAAACGAGGCAGAAGCGCCTTTGATGAATGAGGCGATGTCTTTGAAACGGATGAATGCAACACGTTACATTTAAAAGCCTGCCATTTATTATCGAAAGCAAAACAGCTTTCAATCAAACGCGTCGCCCAGTTTAAAAGTCTCACGTTTTGAAAAGGGGAAAGATGATTGCATGACAGGCAGAAGCGGGGACTAGCAGAGGCTTATTATCTGTGCTGGCACAAAGAAGAGAGGCATAATCTATTCTTGTGCGAGAGGCAGTTTCGTTGTCATAGCAACTGATATCCATTTTTATCCTTCATCTGACAGCCTGAGTGGGCGGGACTTCCACCTGTCAGTTATTTCCAAAGGTATTTTTATGCGGTGACAGTTGACCCCTGGACGCTTTCGATGGTTTCAAACGTGAGTGTAAAAATATTATTGCGGCAATAATCACTATGGACATTGCTGTATAATATTTTTTCTTTTTTTTTTTACATCCTTTCACATGAACAGCAGCAGTCGAGCTAGCTTTATCGACATTAGTGTCATCTCGGCAGATTAGAAGGGAGGTGCGCTAACCTTTGCTGAGTGTACATTTGAATTAAAGAGATGTTTTTGCTTTCTGTGCTGGACTAAACGAAAACGGAAGTTATTGTAAGGCTTCCTCTTGTTGTGTTGCGCCTCTCTTGATAAACGAACAACATTTCCCAGAAGTCCTTGCCGCTGACCTGTCACCCAAAATGTCAGCCCTCTGAAAGCAAATGCGCCGGGGTTATTATGATTACAGTGCTCTTTCTTTTAAAGTTTCGTTTATATATATAATTAGTATATTTAATTGTATCGCGTGAACATTACATCATCATTATTTCTCCTCCCTGTCTTCTTCATGGCGTGAGGCTACAAGCGGAACCGAAACATGTCGTTTTCTATGGTGAAACGGTGCTGTGGGACGCCCCTGTTTAGACGTGTGCTGCAGTTTAAAATGTGCAGAAGGAAGAATCAAGACTCTAATGTGACCTACACAGTGTTTAGACACCGCTGGATGAAAGCACTGCCTGTGCTATGCAGCAGCTCCAGGAGGCTAAGCACCCAGTCCGACAAGGTAATAAACTGCTGGGACCTGGTACTGTCAGCGTGAACTAGATACAATAAACATTGATAACGATAATATTAATAATTATAACCAGGTACCCTGGTGTTACAGTCCGGAAAGGACTCTGAGAGTACAGCCAAGGAGCTGCACAGTCATAAAGTTGTTGCCTCCATTAGCCAGTAGCTCTCTGTTTGTCGCCCCCAGAGAACCATAAGCTGCAGTTACTGAACCAAGTGTGCAGCATGGCTTTAGGTGGAGTACTATAATACAGCTGTTCAGTGCACGCTTCTGCTGTTTTGCTTTTAAGGATGCTGTGGACCTGTCCAAATTCCCTGTGGACAGAATCAGGAACTTCTGCATCATCGCCCATATTGATCACGGGAAAAGCACCTTGGCTGACAGACTGCTGGAAATGACTGGTATGTTTGCTCTCCACACTCTACACTGTCAGCTTTTCACCTTTTCATTTTTTAGCAAATCCAAATTAATCATAATTTATTTTTATTTTTTTAAACGTCCAGGAGGTAGAAGTTAATGACACAAACTTGTAATATTGCTCCTGTCGAGAGTGCTCCACGAGTGAAACTCCACAGTGTCCTCTACTTAAGGGTAAAAGTAACAAAGAAACAAATGTGAGGCAAAGAGCAGGGTTGTGTGATGCAGTGTGACACGTGTTTCTGATGCTAAGAGGTGGTCTGAAATTTGAGAAATAAACGCATCCAAAAACAGGAGAAACTTGGAATTTAATGTGTGAGGACAAATCAGTTGTATTTGACTTTGGTTTCATTTCAGCATAACTAGATCAAGGATTGAGGGGAGCGTGACTTGATGGCTTTCTATAACTGTCAACGTGTTGTAGCTGTTTTCAGCTGCTGCCTAGTCTGGAGTTCACTGGGGATGAGCCCATACATCACTGCTACCCTTTTTCAGCCACACACTTCATTTGAGACTCACATGTACTCTGTGACTTAAGTTCATATTCTTCCCTGGGACATTATGTCAGTATATGAGCGATGTGGTATGAGCAATCTAAAGTACGACTCCTGGTCACCCTACTGCTGCTGGAGGCCCGATAGCACCTCTCACACACGTCAGGGAACACCCGTCAGCAGTTCACATTTTTTGGTGTTGCATATGTTGAAACTAATTCATGTCATTTTCACTGATGGTGTCACTAACAAACAGGTGCGATAGCGAAGACAGAGAAGAACAAACAGGTGCTGGACAAGCTGCAGGTGGAGCGAGAGAGGGGGATAACCGTAAAGGCCCAGACAGCGTCTTTGTTTTACAACCATGAGGGGCAGCGGTACCTCCTGAACCTCATTGACACCCCGGTAAGGAGAGGTGTACGTTGGTATACTAAGTAGCAAATTCAATAGAACCGGGCTTTGTTGCGTTAACTAGCCCGACGAACCTAAAACCCCCCTCACAGCTGACAGGTGTCACAATGGCAGTTATCAGCTGTTGCATGCATCGTTTCACTCTCTTTTTCCACAAAATCAAAAGAGTTACACCCTTCTCCACTCAGAGACATTATCAGAGGAACAGGTGCAGCAGATCTATAATGAGCATTCAAATAAAACACTGTTGCTGCAAGTATGATGAGAGTAAAGCTGAGAAAAGTCATTAACCAATCACCACTTCACTTAGTGGAGGAAAAAAAGAATATTTAGTATAATATATTTACTTTAGCGCTTCCTGACAGTCGATGTGACATTTGCCATCAGGTCAAAGTGAAATTTATCTTATTGATTGAAAAGGTATTCTTGGTGATAAATAGCTTACAGACTGATCAATGTTCAAGTCTGAGCTCATTCGTTGCAAATTTATCTGTGTAAAAGAGCCTCTGCAGCATTGGGACCAAGAATAAAAACAGTTATAGATTTTCTGCATCACCAACTGAATACATGCAAATTCGCATAACAATGTGATCACACAGTTTGCGCTGCTGTAATTTTAGAGCATGGCTTCCTCCATCTTTGTTAGCTCAAAAGTTTGCATGTATGAAATATATTCTTTCTGCAGAGGATATGTTGAACTCTTTAAGAGCACTTCCACATAGTTACAGACATACTGTTGAAACTGCACTTATTAAAATCAAAATGAGCTGTATGTGGCCCAAAGATGAGTTTGTGATCCCCGGGCTAACATGCCATTTTCCCGTAAAGTTGTTTTTGCTCAAGCTGTGCATGTGAATCTTCTCCTCAGGGTCACGTCGACTTCAGCTACGAAGTGTCTCGCTCGATTTCTGCTTGCCAGGGTGTCCTGTTGATCGTTGATGCCAATCAGGTACTAAAATATGCTTTCTTTGTCATGTGCTTGCTGCATAAGTGTGACGATTTTAATTTTTTGCTGTCGTGTGAAGGGCATTCAGGCACAAACTGTTGCTAACTTCTACCTGGCATTTGAAGCTCAGCTGACAATCATTCCCGTCATCAATAAGGTACGATCTGACCTTCCACTGTTTGGGTTTGTTACACGCTATCGTTATAGTCGAACACATGTTTGATTCTGGTGCGTCTCCTTCAGATTGATTTGAAAAATGCTGATCCAGAGCGGGTGGAGTCACAGATTGAAAAGGTGTTTGATATTCCACGCGAAGAATGCATCAGGGTGAGCACTTGCTGCAAAAGCTGCTCTTCACTTTGCTTTGAGTCACTTTTCTGAGAAATGTCTCCGTGTGTTCTTCAGATTTCAGCTAAACTTGGAACAAATGTTGACAAGGTGCTCCAAGCTGTTGTAAACAGGATTCCACCGTAAGAAGGCTCTGCTGGTTTTACTCCTTGTCTGAAAAATATTTGATATAAAACAAAAACACAAACGTAAAATGTTACTACTTTTTCACAGGCCCATAGCGAGCACTGAAGACCCATTTAAAGCCTTAGTGTTTGACTCCAATTTTGACCACTACAGAGGAGTCGTGGCCAACATTGCCGTGTTTGGAGGTCGGGTCAAAAAAGGGGACAAGATCGTGTCGGCACATCTCGGAAAAGCCTACGAGGTCAACGAGCTAGGCCTTCTCCGGCCAGATGAGCACCCAACGCAGAAGCTGTACGCTCTGTTAATCCTCCACTCATTTTTCCCATTTCTTTTCATTTCCACTAAAACTGACTTTAGGATTCATCTCATGATCTCTGCTACAGTCAGTGATCGTAACGTTTTACATAAATAAAAACTAAACTACTTTCAGCAAATTTATATGAAAAAGAGTTTCCACTGCAAGGGATGAAAACTTACCTGATTTAAGTTTGGCTGCTGTCCCCTTAAAGGTGGTCTTTTATCACGTAGCTCACGATTGTTTTAAGAGTTCCTGATTGATCCTGTTCTGACCGCTTTCACTTGATCAGTTGACGTGTGCTGAATCAACTCCTACACTGTGAGAAAACAGTGACCCGTCATCCTCAGGTTCAGAACGACGAAGCTCTAAGGAGCCCAATCTAGTGCTGGAGGTGAGGAAAGATGGTGAGGAAGGAAGTGAAGACGTTATACTTGAGAGCGTGAGCTTTAAAGAACATTTTAGGTTGATTCCTGACTCGATGTGCCGCCTTCAGTATTTTTCACGTGCACACTTTTGAAAGTGATAATTGTCAGCAGGAAGATGGAGTCAGTTTGACACTGACGTTGATGTTTACCCTCTCTGTGAGTTTGCAGCCCATGGGGAAACAGCAGATGTGCATATGGACATGGTCAGAACAGAACCTCCAAAGAACAATCAAAATACAGCAGGAGCCCTGGAATGTTTATGCCATAGAATGTATATAAAAGATGGACCTACTCATTAATTGGTTAGTAAAACCTACAGCCGAGCATTTCCACTGTTGCCATCTTGATGTTTTGAGCAATGGGCAGGTCTGACAGAAACTGAGGGACACTGCACAGCAGTATGGCAACGACATGTCAACAGCATGGTAAAGCACACTCTGCTTTATGCTCCTACTGGACATTAATGACAATTTTGTTGTATTCAGTATGACTTGGCAGTAACATTTGATACTTTAACCCAGCGGGCCCCAACCTTTTTTGCGCCACAGACCGGTTTAATGTCAGAGAATATTTTCATGGACCGGCCTTTAAGGTGTCGCGGATAAATACAACAAAATAAAATGACCCGACTAAGACAAAACCTGTGGTATTTTGTAAACATAATAATAAATGTGAATCCACTGTGTAATTGTGTAACTTTATTAGCATCGTCCTCCTGAAATGCGCCAACAACACTGAAAGTTATGGTAACGCGTAAATATTTCTTTCAAAATAAGACACACAACTACAACACGGGAAGAGACCCAGGGAAACAGAGTTAACGATAAAAATCCCGAAAACCATAAATTTCACACCTGAGCCTCAACTCTCGTGGCCCGGTACCAAATGACTCACGGACCAGTACCGGTCCATGGCCCAGGGGTTGGGGACCGCTGCTCTAAACCCATCATGAATGTGTTTACTGAAAGTCTTGGAGCTTGGAAGTAGACTTCTTTTTAAAACCACAAAATTCACCACACTACACAAAACTCACTTGTTGGCTTTACTGTTATGACATATAGGCCGTGTCCATCTTTTATCTACAGGTTATGCTCACAGCACTTTACAATGAGATGACCTTATGTGGGATATCAACCAAATTTAAAAGGTTAAACTGGGTAAATTATTATTTATTATTTTATGGTGGGAGTCGGCAAACATTTTGATCACACCTTATCATTATTTTTTGTATGCTTTCTCTGATTTCTCAGAGTCTACCTTTGACAATAATTACTGTTATTTTATTTTATCAGTTACTTGAACTGTTGAATATACAGACCAACATTTCCAAAATAACCACAGGTTAAAAAATCAGTTTCATTTACAGGTGTGCAGAGGTTTTTGCAAAATAAAGACTGAAGGTTATAAATTAGTGTTGCTTTCTGAGGTTGGTTTTTTTGTAGATTTGCAGGTCAGGTGGGTTACATCATAGCAGGGATGAAGGATGTGAAAGAGGCCCAGATCGGTGACACACTCTACCTGCAGGAACAGCCAGTCGAAGCTCTCCCAGGATTCAAACCTGCCAAAGCCATGGTCTTTGCTGGTAAGAAGTGTCCTTTCTGTTTCAATGAGAAAAATAAAAAAGATTAAGAACTTGAGCTAATGTAACCATTTCTACATAAACACTGTGAGATGGTAATAATGTGAAGCTTAGTCCTGAGTACTTCGAAAGAACTGGATAAAGATGAAAGTCCTTTGTGTTTCCACTGTGATGCAGGAGTCTTGTTTCCTGCTGATGTACACTCTCTATTTTTCCCGTCCCTCAGGCATGTATCCAATGGACCAGTCAGAATACACTGGCCTCCGCAGCGCCATTGAAAGACTGACCCTGAATGACTCAAGTGTCGCAGTGCAAAGAGACAGCAGTCTGGCCCTGGGGGCAGGATGGAGGTTGGCATGAATGTTTTTTGAATTAGACTAAAAATGATACCCAGCCAAGGATTGGGCTGTTGGGTGTCATGTAGGGGTGAATGGAAACAAAGTGTTTGGGTAATTAAGACACTGAGGTGTGGACACACAAATGTTTAGTTCCCACTTATGAGATTTTAAGGAGGTTACTGTAAAAGTATTGAAAAAATTCAAATTTCCCATTTATGTTAGTGTTCAGGCACTTGGTACAGGGTGAAAGCACCTTTGGCAGCAGGCACCACTGACAGCGTCACGGCTTTTTTGGAATGACCCCTACAAGCTTGGCACACTACAGTTTTGGAAATATCTTCTATTTTTCTTGGCAGAGTCATTTAAGCTTAACGAGATTGGTTAGTTAGGTCAGTGCACAGCCTTTGGTCTCTTGAGAGGTTCTCTATCAACTTTAAGTCCAGACTCTGGACTCTAGCTGGGCCACACCAGGACTGTTTTTCATGTTTTCTTGGCAGTCTGTGTTGGGTCATCATCTTCTTGAAATGTAAACCTTTGCCCCAGCCTGAGATCCTCCTGAGCACACAAGGTGACAATCAGAGGCTGGTCTCCTCAACACATGCCACCGAGATGTGTGAGAGTGTGGCAGAGTAATCAATTTTAAACCAGAAGACTTTGATAAAGTTAAACTTTTCTCAGGGCGAACGACTGAAGTGTCTGCCAGTTACAGTGAAAGATACTGTTACTGATTCACTTACGATAGGGTGGTAAATGCATTATAGGGTTACCTTGGTAACCAGAGACTGGAATGTCTGCTAGTAGCAACTGACCATCAGCAACAACCAAGATTTGTCTCAGATTACTTAGACTAGCCGGGAAGCCAGATATTCGAGGACTGTTGGTGTGTCAAGATTTTTCTTTGAGAAGGTCAGAGGCTGCCACACTCTTTGGGCAGCTTCATCTCATTTTTGTTTATCTTCCTCTGATCTGAGTCTTGACAGAGTTCTGTCTGTCAGTCTGCCACGCACTATCAACTCAAAGATACCACACTCCTCCATAGTTAGATATGGAGGACAAACACAGACTGTGTTTGTGTACTTAGTCAAAAAGTTGTCTCTAGAATTCTGTGCACTGTTTTCCCTCAGTGGTCTCTATCTTGCCTACATGAGGAGAAAAAGAGGGACACAGGATACATCAATGAAACAGACTGTGATGCTAATAGCTTGACAGCTTACTTTTTTTTTCTGGATTGGCGTTATTTAGTTGTGTTTTTTGGTGTTTTTGTGTATTAAATGATCATCTGTAATGCACAAGAATCTGGAATTACGTGTGCTCAGCAACACAACATGTTCAGTTCAGTTTAATTCAATCTTATTTATATAACATCAAATCACAGTCAAAGTCAAAAGTAAGGTAAAGACCCTAAAATAATGCAGAGAATTCCCAACGCGAGAAGACCCCCTATGAGCAAGCACTTGGCGACAGTGGGAAGGAAAAACTCCCTTTTAACAGGAAGAAACCTCCAGCAGAACCAGGCTTAGGGAGGGGCGGGGCCATCTGCCGTGGCAGAATGTGGCAGTTAGCATGACCGTCCCAAACAGTAAAATCCTCATTTCCCATTAATGCCCAGCTTTCTGGTTGACCAAGTTTTTAAATGAAGTCTGAAAAAAAAAAATCGCAAAAGTTTACAAAAGCTGTTTTCTGCTTTGTCACTTTGGACGTTTGTGTGTTTATTGATGAGAAAATTAATGAGCTGAATCCAGTTTAATATTCTGTCATGATTTTGTTCACAAACTTTAACAACAAATGATTAATCGGGGAAACATAACTTTCCTTAGGACATACTGGGTGTTGCCAGATTACTCAGCCAAGTACAAGTCTGTTTATTATCTCAGGTCACATTATCAGTCCAGATGATGTACATTCGATTCTGTTCATGGGCGTGATTTAGACAATCTAAATGTACAACACTGTGCTGGGATAGCAATGAGTCTTACTTACTGTTGAACTGTTTCCAAACGGCCTCTTTCTAATTAAAAGCCTGAATATCAATTATGAAGCTCGAGTGCACCTGTGGACCTTCCTGTCCCCTTGCAGACTTGGCTTCCTGGGTCTCCTCCACATGGAGGTGTTCAATCAGAGGCTGGAGCAGGAATACAATGCTTCTGTTATCGTGACTGCGCCCACCGTGCCCTACAAGGCTGTGCTCTCCTCAGCCAAACTCATCAAGGTAAGAGCCATTCCACGGTCGTATATCTTCTAGCCTTGCTGCAGAGCTTGGCTCACGCTGATTTCATCAAAAAGCAAGTTTCAGCTGACTTGGAAATTGATTATGGATGAAGGCTGTCTGGTGTCACTGGCTTGCTTCCTGTAAAATTATATAGTGTAGGAGCTACCTGATGGGAAATGGTGCAGAATGTTCTAACGCTAATGGGAAAACACAAAGCATGCTGAAGTCCCTCTGTTACTTATCGTGCACTCAGCTCTATAAATAGTTGGACCATTAAACGTTTTATTATTTTTTTTGTAATATCGCCTCTCCGCATCATTTTAAATCAAACATTCACAGTGTGATTAAAGTTTAGACTTTCAGCTTTTTATTTAAGGGGTTTAGCAAAGATATTTTATTAACATTTTAGGATTCACAGCCATATTCATGCATAGTCTCTGATTTCCAGAGCCCCAAAAGTAACTGGAAAAACTAACAGAATTTTAAATATAATGATTTTTTTTCTCAGATGAAAATCCTTTCCCGCCTTGAGATCCTGTGTTAGACCTTTAATGCAGCAACCTTCAGTTACTGCTTGCTTGTCTCTCTGCATTCATTTTAGTCTTCACTAACTAAAGAGCAGCTCTACTGGGTTAAAATCAGGTGACTGACTTGGCCATTGAAGAATATCCCATTTCTTTGCTATATGTTGTTATTCATTTGCTCTGTGAAGGGCTGGACAATTGGTTTTTGCAGCATTTAGCTGAACCTGAGCAGAGAGTACAGCCATGTACACTTCACAATTCATCCTGATACTTCATATCAGGTCACATCATCAGTAAACACTAGTGACATGGATCCACTGGCAGTCATATATGCCTCTGCTGATTGTTTCCAGATCATGAGATATTCTTTCCTTTTCTATACAAAGTGCTACAATTTAGTCTTGGTTTTATATCTCCACACTTATTTTTGTTTGTTTTGCTCTTGTAGATGTTTTCTGCCAAAGTCTAATCTGGCCTTCTTGTTTTTGAATGAAACCAGACGTTTAAACCTTGTTGTAAATCCTCTGTATGTCCATTCATGAAGGCGTCACCTGATAATGTTATGTCTATCTGCTTCAGTGTTCTTGAATTTGTTAGATGCTGTTAAGTTGTTTCTTACTAAGAAAATAATTCTGTGATCATTGGCTTGAGTTGTCTTCTGTGGTCTTTCAAGGCGTTTGATGTTGTTTAGCTGCCCAGTGCACTCATTCACTTTAAGAATGTGTCAGATCGTTGGTTCAAAGATAAAACAACGTGTAATGCTGGGAAACGTTCTTATCCCACTGTCAGTAAATATTGTAATGATTTTCTATTATTTTGTGACAAATTATTAAAAAATCTCAGAAAATAGAAATAAATATGGTTTATAATGTTCAAACCTTCTTCTGCTTACAGGAACATGGCAGTGAGGAGATAACCATTGTGAATCCTGCTCAGTTCCCCGACAGGTCGGTCGTGTCAGAGTATTTGGAGCCCATGGTCCTGGGGACCATTCTCGCTCCAGACGTTTACATTGGAAAGATTATGACTCTGTGTTTGGTAAGAAGGAAATGGGAAAAATGCAGATGGAATATAGAAGAAAACCTCCGTCTGCAGTTTAACCTGTACAAGTTATTTTACTTTTCTATTTTAACATTATCGCTCTACTTTGTAAACATCTTATCTAAATTGTGGGAGAACAAATTCTTTTAACTCTTTAAAAACTGGTCTGATGACAAAGAGGACCAATAATACTGTAACCTGGAGAACGAATTTCCATCTGTGTTTATGAAGAACGTATTTTCCGATGAGACTGACATTTTCAGGTGTTTTTGTCTCCATGCAGCCTTCCTCTGTTTCAGAAATAACCAATAAAGTTATAGCTGGTGTATCAATAACATGTCAGACTAACGGTTTGTGTTCTTATAGAATCGCAGGGCGGTCCAGAAGAACATGGTGTACATAGATGACCAGCGTGTCATGATGAAATATCTCTTCCCATTAAATGAAATCGTGGTGGATTTCTATGACCTCCTCAAATCACTCTCATCTGGATACGCCAGGTAAAGCCATCAAAGTGTTATGTAAATACACTGTGTAAAGGATTTTTATAGATTTTGTAGGTTTCATCTGTAGATTATGGAAAGTATCCAATGTTACAAGTTTAAAAATAGGTTTCACACATTAAGTTATTAGTTCATTTTAATTTTGGTGTAAAATCTTTTTCCATGCACTCTAATGGTGTAGCCTCTCCTGTGCACCTTATGTATTTTTATGTTGCGCAGCTTTGATTATGAGAATGCAGGTTACCAGGCTGCTGATTTGATAAAGATGGATATTCTGCTGAATGGACGCCCAGTAGAAGAGCTGACCACAGTTGTACACAGGTACATTTCAGATAATGCTCTGAGGTAAAAAATTGAGACTTTTGTGTTAATTTTCACTGAATGATTTACTTTGTTTGGCCAGGACATGTGACTCTGATGTTACTTAAGAGCACCTTGTTATGAATTTTTTTGGTCATATTCTTACCTTCATTGTTATTGTTACTGGCAAGGTTACAGTATATAGTCCTTCATTGCTATAGTAATTACTCTTTGCCTGTGAAGCATGAAATGTATTCAGCACTATGGTTAACATTTAAGAAAAAAAGGCCTTTTGGCAGCTGCTGTTAACATGACTTTACACACTGGACAAGGACAAAGGAGTAACTTTACAGAAGAAAAGTGATGACGCTCAGCAAGATCTGTGTGTAATGTACTCACTAGCAAAGCTGGTACAGGAGCCAGCACAGACGTAGGTAATTGAAGGGCGCTACGCTTCGCCAATGATGGCTACTCTCAGACGATTTATACAGTAAGCCTTGGAGTTGAGCCGACTCGAGCGAAGCTTCGGTCTGTTCCTTAAGGCCAACGCACCAATCACAGAGCAGAATGTCTTTTATTGGAGGCGTGTTCACTACGCCTTTTCAAGTAGAGAAGTCATTAACATACCTTACAGTTTGAAAACAGATGTATAGAAAATGTATGATCCAGTTTCTCCCAAAGAGATGGGTGATGAAGTTCATGCTTCATTTGAGAGGATGGTGCTAGCTGACCCATTACAGCTAGTTCCTTTTATCCAATCGCGAGAAAACTGAAAGCTTTTTCATTTTTACACGGGCTTAACATATCTTACAAATAAACAAGTAAATATATATTATCAATAACTATTACTATCTAAGGAGCTTCTGAACTTCTTGAAGTTTCTTGAAGACGTTTCACCTCTCATCCGAGAACCTTCTTCAGTTCTAAGGGTAATTGGTGGAGAGTCCCAGATTTTTAAACCCTACTGGGAGTGTCCTTAAGAGGGTCGTTGATCCATTGATCATCTGCCTAATCACCTGAGCCAGGGTGTGAAAACTGATGTGGATCACTATACGGGTGAACCCATTGTGAGACCTTGCCCCACCCTATCATGTGACTTATGCGAGTGGGCGTTAAGGCGTCTAGGAAGGGATCTCAAAAGGGTTTGGGTGGGAAGGTGTCACAGTGGGTTCACCTGAAACTTTGGCTGATAGATGAAATGTCTTCAAGAAACTCCAGTCGCCTTTCTTTTAAAGCTGCTTAGATTACCATGACCTGGATGACTGAGAACCTTCAAAGACATTATATTTTTATATAATACTAATATAAAGCATAATTTTAAAACTTTGGACAGAGCTACACAAGCTATATGGAGTATGTTGTGCACAAGTTTGCACAACATACTTATTCTAAATAAGATAATTGCGTGAGAAAATAAATCAGACAAATGTTATGACTTTTAACTGTTTCCTTTCAATCGCTCAGCTGATGTCTGTCTCTGTAATGTGAGCTAAAGCTAAAGGACTGTTGGTGTTGCGTAGTTTGTACACCAGAGGGCACTCTGCAACTTCCCTGTGGGCAACATGTTTCTAAAGCCATAAAAACAACCAAACTTGCGTTGTCATATTATCTTATTAGGGACTCATAAATACCTACACATATCAAATGTTCAGGAAATCAGTTCGTTTTGTGACAGAAAAAAATATCAGCTTCATATACTGGATTTTTAAATCACCAAATATATTGGTGTGGATAGTGTTTGGTGAAACTTCAAGTGTCAAACTGACTTTGGTGAAAATCCGGCTTTGCATTCTTCAGTGTTTAGGAGACAGTACCACCAATAATGCTGCTTTTTTTCAGTCTGTTGTTAAGCTAGTACTCTAGATTAAGGACAAATGTTTAAATTTCGAAGTACCGTGAGTCCTGTGGCTTCAACCACGGTTTGATTTTGTGCTGACCTCCCAAACAGAACGCTTATTGATTAATTGTAAATGACACACGGGCATGTCAGTATTCAATACTGTATTTTAAGGTGACGTGGTGAGGGTAGTGGACTTTCTGCTCCACTCTCATTTGCTTTTTCATCAGCTTTACCTGTCAGGGTGAAGCTGATATATGGGCACCCGTCAGTACTTTAACAGTTTTATGATTTGTTCTGATAAGTGTGTTTTCATTACAGGGAGCGTGCGTACAGTACAGGGAAAGCCATGTGTGAGCGACTAAAGGACTCCATCCCAAGGCAGATGTTTGAGATTGCCATACAGGCAGCTATTGGAAGTAAGGTCATTGCAAGAGAAACGTAAGTACAAGAGCTAAGATTTTGTTAAAATGATGTGTAGAAATCAGATGTGAAGTACTGTATTTAATATGTGGTATGACCACACGTGTCTCTTCCAGAATAAAGGCGTATAGAAAAAATGTTCTCGCAAAATGTGTAAGTAAAGTTTGTTTTTCTTTCTTCTTAGAAAAGTCCAAATATACCACTGATGCTTTGAAATCACTTTTTTTGGTCTCGATAGTATGGAGGTGACATTACACGGAAAATGAAGCTACTGAAGAAACAGGCAGAAGGTAAAAAGAAGATGAGGCGTATCGGCAATGTGGAAGTTCCCAAAGATGCTTTTATTAGTGTTCTGAAGAGGAAAGAAAAATAGACTGTGAGACTATAAAACAACATGGAGCAGGTTTTTGTTATTGAAAGGCTCTGTTACGTTTTCTTTGAATAAAGTGCTGCAAACTGGAGTGAAAATCCTTATTTGTACATGTGTCACAAGTTATTGGCTCTTTTCTCTCAGACAACACCAGCATTACAAACCATTCTTTCATCATTACACCTTCATGTTCATGACCATTATAGTTATAACTTATAGTTATACTTGTAACATTTACATAAATGCAGTCTGAAACCAATCAGGAGAATGACTAGATGTTTGAAATGCAAAACCCCCACACTGGTTCAACAGGAAGTAAAACAAGAGAAGCTCACATAGTACAGTTCTGTACAACATCTACCTGCTATATTGTTCAGTATGCGCCCTGATCAAATTATAGAATTATATAGAAATATAACTGGGAGCCGCAATGAGGAGGCCAAGCAGTTCAGCAGGGCACGGTCGCCATGACAACTCGATTCAAGTATGTCAAAGGGACTTTCGGGAAAAATACACTTTTGCTTTCTGTTACACCTGAAAATGACGCATTATTTTTGGTGTCATCACGTAAAGCAGTTGCTAATATTTTTTTGTTTTATTTTTTCCCAAGTATCACACAGTATCTAGGGAGGCACTAATACTGTCAGTCGTTTTAAAGAAAAAAACATATAGATGCCATTTCCATCCTTCATTATCTTAATGTGGAACTTCTCAGACTAGAAACTATCAGACTGCTTTCGCTGGCTGTTTGGCTTTAGTTGGTAGTAAACGCCGACAGCCACTGTCCTATTGTAGTCCTAGAAGACACTTTTACGTGACCATGAAAATGCTTTGATAGTTGGGATCACTAATACTTCTGGAATGACATCTTTTCCAAAAAGGCAATGACTCAATTTGACAATATTTTCTGGTATAACTAGATAAGTACTAGTTTTCACAAATTTTATTGGTAATAAACATCAGTGACTTTAACCACCTTCACTGTTTCTAAGCTTTTGTTGGAGAAAACAACTAATCAGGGGATCGTCCCCAATCATGAAATCACATTTAACAACTTTACAAAACACATCAGATGTGTTAGGATTAGGATTCACCTTTATTGTCATTACACATGTATAAATATGGGTAATGAAATACAGTTTGCTGTACAGACGGGCAGATATACAGATGTACTATGAACAATTATACTGATGTGGTCTGACGCTGCTGAAGCCTGATTGGACATTTTCATCAGTTAACAGTGCTTCAATACTACATGCATAACTCAAATCAAACCATCTTTGTTTAGGAAAACAACCTGCACTTTAAACTTATCCCATAGTCCTATCAATATTATTTAGAACCTAGTCCTTCATACTTACTACATCTTTATTTGTTGTTTTTTAGACCTTTTCACATGAAAGAAAAGTACAATTTATATTCTGCATCATTCATGCTGCGTTTCTAGGGGAAAACTAAATCATTCATTGTTGTATATTCTGTTTTTCCAGTAGATGGCAGCAGGAGCTCAAGCACACCACGAGGTGGAAGTTAATTTCATCCCCAGCTAATGTCCAGTCAGGCTTCATCAGCGTCAGACCACATCAGTGTCACATTTAAATTGTGCAAAAAAAAATTCAACACTGTCCCCAGCAGTTCATTTGCCTGATGAAAGTATCTCATTGCCTCTAAGTGCTGTCCTTTGTACTTAGGCAATGTAAGCAAATCTAATTCAGGGACCAGCTGGCATTTTGCTGCAGTAAAGAGGAGGAGGACAAACGCTCACAAAGTGTACTTCAGCGTGTGTAGTGGATTCAGGAGAGGAACACTTCTTATTAATCTGTGTGGACTATTACAGATTATAGGCCTGTTTTTCCTTCACATTTTGTCAGCATAGCAGGGAGAGCACATACGACTCTGACGGATGAGCAACGTAGGGAATGAATGGCCATAGGTTTCCAACAGGCAGTTTTTATGTGGCTGTCAGACAAGAGCTTTCAACTGCTTCTGCTGTTGAGATGGAAGGTACTGAAAACAGCAGTAGAATTGCAAACATTCAGATGGAAAACTTTCCTTATAATTAAACAGAAAGTCATAAATATATATAATGTGTGTGTGTGCGTGTGTATAACACTGTAATATTCAATTCAATTTTAAAGTACCAAAACACATCAGCAGTTGCCTCGGGGTGCTTTATATTGTAAGGTTAATACCTTGCAATAACAGTGTCACTCTGACAAGCATGCGTCGTAGGAAACGCGATTTGGTGTTGTTTGGCTCTAAGTCCCACCCGTAGTTTCGTGCTATCAATGCGGAAGCAGCTATGAATGAACACAGTGCTAACCGCTGGTAGTGTGTATATTGTGAATTACGCCCACATATACACCACGCAACTCATTGACACGTAGCTTTATAATATTTTGATTCACAGCGCTTCCACCTGAAATGGGATACCATGACTTTTACTGCTCTTTTTAATTTAATTAAACAGAGTAGAAAGCGTTATATTGGTTGCTAGCTAGCAAGTCATCTCTGTAGCCTAACTTCCTAAAGTGTCCGTCGGCCAAACCATGAAGGTCCGCTCGTCTGTTTTTGCCTCCTTTATTTTAATATTCGAAGTGATTGGCATTGCCCTTTTCCTGCGGGGATTTTTCCCCGTACCTGTCAAGTCTTCTTTCTCATCCAAGAGCAAGCTGTCAGATCTGCCAGCCGAGCCGCTGACAGGTGAGTCCAGCCTCATCCACATCTGCTCACACTCCTCTCCTCGGCCTGTACTGTTGACATAAATCTGTTAAAACTCATAAGCTTTCTTCTAACCTCACAGGAAGCGCTCCTAATTCATCTCGCCTCCCGCAGCCCCTGTTTAAAAGGGTGGTTATTATGTTAGTGGATGCCCTCCGAGAGGACTTTGTGTTTGGACCCAATGGTCGTATGTATATGCCCTACACAAGGCACGTGGTGGAAAGAGGCTCATCACACAGCTTTGTGGCCAAGGCGAGACCACCTACAGTCACTATGCCCAGGATCAAGGTAGGATGCCACTAGCATGATGTTGAAATGAGAACTCGCCCATCAAATCTGTCCACTGTCTCTCATCATGGCGTGTGTCTGTTAGAATTCTGGATTAGTGTTTGCTGTAGTGAGTCAACCACTTGGATCCAAACTATCAGCATTTCTTAAATCCTTTCCAACTCCACACATAAATCTGCATCTCTGAAACTCTACATTAGCACTTTATTATGTAGTGAAAACTTGAAACGGATGATGCCAGGAATATTCTGTTGTTAATACCTAACCCTGTAATGTGGTATTCCTTTAAATACACACTAACTTCTCTGCTCTCTTTATGGTGCTGAAGGCGTGTAATATTTTCCATTACAGGCATGAAACCCAGGCTCAGTGTTAATGCTCAGTTTACTGTCCATTTTGTCCGCTTTGCAACTCAAATGCAGATTTAAACAACTAAATCTCATCTGTTTTGGTGTTTTATAGAAATCTGTTGATTCACACTAATGAGAAAATTGGACGTGTATTTTTTTTTTAATGTGTTAAAAGAGTCATTAGTACATTTAGAAACATCCAAAATGAACAGACAGTTAAAAAAGTGTGAGAAATCAAGACAGGAAACATAACAAAACAGCATGGAGGAAGAATAAAATATAACACTTTAAAATGCTTGTGGAAAGTATAAGTCTTGTTTAAAAGAAAATAGCTAGACGATTGGAAGCGAGCAAAAACCATAAAAAACATAAATGTCTTCAAATCTTTCTGATAAATTCGGTGGATGGAGAGCATTTGATTGAGCAATATCACTGATTGTGAAACAATTGTTTGGCAATATATAAGAGCTCAGGTGAGAAGATCACTGCAATGATAGAGAAAAAAATTCAGATCTCCAGCATCCATGGAATAGTGCCAAGAAATTCTACAGTGTGTGACATCTAGCAATGATAGAAGTCCTTTTTAATGAAAGATAAGAACATTTAATATATGATAAGATACCTGATAATGGAATATATTTAAATCAAAAAGGTGCACCTGCACCTTTCCATTTAGTATTTTGTTTTTTCTTAAAAAAATATTTTATTGTAATTCGGTATATTTTCTGGTTCATGTTGTTATAGGAAACTATAAATAATAACCAAAATGCAATAATAAAAGTTATTATTTTTATTATTAGTAGTAGTAGTGGCAGTAGTATTCATTTTAAAGACTTTAAAGTGTTTAAATTCCTAAGGAAGCCAGGCTTTCATTTGTTTGTACACAGGATTCCGATTTGTTCCTAAAGTTTGAACAAATTCAGGTATGAAAATGTTGATAAATGATGGATTTGTGTGTGAAATGCTCGTACGCATGATTTACGCACAGATTTGTGCGTATTCACTTTTGGTATTCATATCCTTAAGAGAGTGAATGGACTTAAGTTAGGGAAATTCCATCAGCTTGAAAAAACAAAAAAACAACTTAGCGCTATGTTTTTAACTTCTGTCTTATTTGTCTTCACTCAGAAGAGATTCCTGGAGACAGCTAAGGATGGAACTTATGCGGGTTGACTACTAATGATTAAAAGTTAGATATATTTGTTTTATGTTAGCATAACAGTGAAATGAGATTTTGTGCTCATGAAAAATTTTGCCTAAAGTGAACATATAAATAAACAAAAAAGCTCCTAAAGATGACTCCTGAGGTACACCACCAGTGATTGGGGTGGAGATGAAGAAAAGCTCCAAATCTTCACCCAAAAGGATCTTAATCAGTGTTGATTCTGGTGCCAACCTGATTTAGGGCAGTTTAAAAGAGTTGTGTGATTGAGGTGTGCAAAGATCTGGTAATACAACGATATATACATTGTGCAATTGCAGATTCTTGATAATTTGATTGTAGACAAACGTGAAACTGATGAAGACCAGGACTGTAATTTTGACTTGTATTGAGAAGGATTTAAATCATTCAGTCCCTGATCAGAGGTGTAAGCTAGAAATGGCAGTGCTTCTGTGAGCCCAGAAAAGCTTGTAAAAAGAACCTGTGATGAACATTTTGAATTAAGCTCTAAGTTTTCAGCCCGTATCTGAAAATAGGGTTAGATGGCTGAAAGCGTGAAAACATGGTGTGTTGTCACATTTGGATGATGTGTCATGTTGCCGAGAGTATTTTGGGAGCGGAGCCAGGAGGGAGTTGGAGTCATGTCATGTGCACCTTTCATGACAGTCTGCTGTGCTGTAACACGTTAACATCGCAGGCAGACAGAGAGCACACCACCAATTAAAGCCTGCCTGGAGCCCTTGCTGATACTTTTTAGGGAATGTATCTGATATTGATATCATCAGCCAATAGCATTATATATACAGTTACAAAAGAGAGATGGAGTCATTGTTTATTAGTAAATCGCCCCTTCTCGTCTGTGATCGGTACTACATGTGCTGCAAACGGGAGCTGTGTCACGGACTAACCATTTCAAAATCTGCAATCGTATAAAAGGTGTTTATATTGGTGCAAAATGGACAACATAAAAACCTTTACCTGTATGTTTGTGATAGGCCGCAGTTGACAGTTTGATATTTCAGTCAGGCTCTGTTGTCAGTGGTGTTGAAGAGATTTTGCAAAGGGAATGATTTTCGGGGAAAAAGAGCAGCCCTCTTTTGTCCATGGGTGTCAGGTAGTGCTGAGCTTGGGGGAAGCCATCTAACGGAAATTGTCAGGTGAAGCAGAATATGTGTGCCTGAGTGTCAGAGGGCAAAACTAAAAGCAGAGCCTGTGCCTTAGAGGAAGCGCTCTGCGGTGGGAGGATCGAGGATGTGCTGACAGCATCGAGTTGTTTTAACGGACGGGGATTGCAATACAAACTCAGACCTGGAGAAACGTGCTGCTGAAGGTTCACGGTATGGACACAGTTCTCCTCTGTAGCGTCTGGCACGGGAGGCATGAGAGTGCTGACTTGGCAATCTTCAGGTTAGTGAGGGTGACAGAGAGCATGTGTTGGTTAGGCAGTGAACAGGATGAGAGGTTGAGGCACAAAAAAGTAACTCTAGTGGGATACCAGCATGGAGAATGGAGGGTAGAGAAGGAGTTTTTTTTTTTTTTTTTTTAAGTCAACATTTACATGTTCTGTATTTATTAAACATAAAGTGAAATACTTCAATCCTTCTTTTGTTTTGACTTTGATGATTGTGGCTTATAGCTCATTAAAATCAGGAATTCATTATCTCAGATTATTTTAGTATTGTAATCAATTTAGTAATCAATGAATGATATATAATAAAGAAATGCCCAAGCAAGTTTGTTTATACACTCAACACTGGTTGGGCCTCCGTTAACACAAATTATTGCATAGGTGTGTTATGACGTGGAGGCTGAGGTGTTACTGAAGCACAGGTTGCTTTGATAAAAGTCTTCAGCTCGTCTGTATTTCGGGGTCGGGTGTTTCTCATCTCCTACTTTACAGTACTCCATGGATTCTCTGTGGGCTTCAGGTCAGATGAATTGGTTTGCCCGTCAAGCTCAGTAATAATCTATTCGGCAAACTGTTTGGTCAGATGCTAAGAAGAAATCAGACTGAAGCATGAAGTGCTCCACAATCTCCTGGTAGGTGACTGTGCTGACTTTGGACTTGATAAAACACAGTGGACTAACCACCACCAACACCAGCAGAGGACATGTCATCCCAAATCATCAAAGACTGCACAAGTTTCCACTGGACTTCAAAGATCATGGATTCTGCGCTCTTCTTTCCGACTCGAACACCTTGATTTCCAAATGAATGCAACATTTGCTTTTATCTGAAAGAGCACTTTGGACCACTGAACAGCACTCCGGTTTTTTTCTTCTTAGAAGAAGTCAAGTCAGAAGTGGCTTCTTAGCCTAGGTAAGATACTTCTGACGTTGTAGACTAGATGACTAAACTAATGAAGTCATGGAGTACTTTTCTGTTAATTGAGTGGTTTGACCCTAGGAATGTGGCAGTTGTAACCCCTTTCCTGAAGACATCTGTGCATGTTGGCACTGAATGTCACCAGACTCAGTCCATTCATATAAAGTTCAAAATTTTGACTAGTTCTCTTAAGTACTTAAGAACTCAGTCCACAGTCTGTACGTTCTTGAGTACTTATGGCCGGTCCTTGACAATCCTTTCAAGGCTGTAGTCTGTGGAATATTGGCCCACTCCTCTTGTCTTTCTGAAGTTTAATTTACAGGATGTTGCACAGGCTGTTGTACATGCCCATTGAAAAGTGTCCCAAATGTGCTCAAAGGGGGTCATGTGCAGTGAGTAGGCAGGCCATATAAGGACTGGGATTCAACTTCAAAAGGGTTGTGTACAGATCCTTGTACTGTGGGGTTGAACATCATCCTGCTACAACTTTAAGTGATAGTACATGACCCCACCCTACCCCCCACCCCGGGGATTCATCTTTGAAGCGAACACTTCCCTAACATGATAGCTGCCGTCAAAGGTGATCACTGGTGAGGACCATGAGCATGCAGACTAGCAGTTTCTGAGAGTTTTGCAGGAAATTCTCTGATTGTGCAAAAAAGCTGTCCCGTTGGCTGGACCGCCACTTCCAGCTTCTGCTGGGGAAGAAGCTGGATGTGGCAGTCCTGGGTTGCTTTGGTTACATGGTTATGGTTGTGAAATAAACATTAAGCTGACAAATCTGCACATTTTCCTGCAATCAGCATCCCAACTGCACCCTCCGTCTAAACCAGCATCATCTGTGGCCCTGTGCCCTGTGATAACACTGCAAAATGTAGAGCGACCTTTATTATTACCGTCTGAAGACACAGCTGTGCAGCAACCACGCTATTAATTCAGCATCTTGATACACTACACCTGTCAGGTGGATAGATTTTCTTGGCAAAAGGGAAGTGCAGATGACTAAACTAATGAAGTCCTGGGTTTTTCTGTTAATTGAATGATTGATGTTGGTGTTTTGAATGCTTTTTACTCTGTCTCTGTTGCCAATTACATCTGCTAAGTAAAAATATACTTAGAGGTAGAAGTGAATTAAACAGAAAAAAGTAAACTTTCTGTAAATGTGTGAGAGAAAGGAGAACAAACACCCCGAAAAAAAACAAGCCGGTTATGATGTTATGGAGCATGTCATTGGTGATGTGGAGGAAGGCTGACAGGATAGAGTGGAGCGAGATTGAGGTGGACTTGCAGGGAGACAGATGTTTCACCATAATCCCCGGATTTAGAGAAGGAAGCGGTAGTGATGGAGAGAAAAGACAGCTTAAAAAAACAGTCCCAGATTTGAACCTTTTAAAAAAGATTTCTTGACAGGACCAGAGAGGGGGTGGAGCAGGCGGCTGTAGCAGGAGATCAATAAGAGTAAATTTTAAATTTAGATTTAGAAGCGCGTGTGTGAAGGGTTTACGTTGCAGCAGAGGTGTGTAGTATGGACACGGAGGAGACGGGAAAATTCAAGATGGCACGTCCTTCGGCTGCCCAGAAACATGCAAGTTTGATTTGTGGTTCATCTGCAGTCCTGCAGAAGGGCCACTTAATCACTTTTTAGAGAGCTTGGCTGTAACTCTAGATTCAAGGTAACTCACCTTGCATTTTGAGCTTAATGTAGTGGCTTCATTTTTCAACACACCTCTCCACAATTACATCCTGCATGATTGGCATCTACCTTTCAAACTGGGCTTTTTCATTGAGGAGCCGATAGAAAACTATAAGAACACGGCCTAGTGTAGTGGCATCTGCTGTCACCCTGCAGCCGGTGCGTCACACAAAAACAGGCATGTAGTCATCAGGGCCCAGAGGCACGCGTAGATTTGTTTGCTGGTCAGTTTAACCTTGAAGTGATTCAGAAGTTCTGCTGTCCAAACAAAAAGTGCTCTGTTGCATCGTCGAGGCTTGATGACACACCAGTAGGTGGCATTACAGACCAACTGCCTATTACTGCCCACTATCACTGCATTGCACCCAATTAACTGCTATGACACAGCTAACTAACCTAAATCATAATCTCTCCGTGTCACAGCTATTAATTTACACACGACTACCTCCACAGTTTCTAATAATATAACAGTATATCTCCATGGAGATATATTGCATGGTTGACTTCAAGTCTGGTGCACAGTGAGGCTTTATAGTCTTCTTTCTTTTGTGTGTTGTGTTTTATTTGTGGGAAACAAACTGTTATTACGAAGGAAAACCCCCCATGGGAGTCATTTTTACAAAATTTGATGATCCCCAGTTTAGTTACTCATTCTTACCATGGCAAGCAGAGAAAATTAGTTTCCCTCCCCAGTCCTGCATTCACATGTGGCCGGTAGAGCCCCACGCTCCCACTGGCACAGCAGTCAGTGGACATTACTGAGATGCCGGACTTGGACAGTGAATTCAGTTAATCATAGCAGCTGTGGGTGTTTCAAAGGCTGGTATCTCCCGGGATAGTAAGAACACAGCAAGGCATGATAGTTTTTGCTTTTGTTTTAAAACTCCATATGTATTATCTGGTCATAAGGCCTGAGAAATTCTGGATATTTTCAGGTTAATGGTAGAAAGTGTTCCTTTCACGAGTCAAGAGAAAGTAAGCACTGAGGAGGAAACTGAAAAATCTTCTTCCAGGCTCGAGGACTCAGAATCGCAGCCCCCTTCCGTCTGCATTTTGGCACCTTGACAAGTTTTCATCACTATGCCAGAGAGTGTCTCTATACCCCACTGATATTGTATTTGACATTTACGCAGTAGCATCGCAAGCCTAGACACATACTGTGGGACAGTAATTAGTACGTTGATGAATCACTGATTCATTCGGGCAGCTTCTCGATGCCGTTTTGGCATCAAGAAGGATTTTAAGATGTAGCCTAATTAAGCTGAACTTTTCTGCACAGCTTTCAAACGGATCTTTCTTGTGCAATCGTCTAGATGCTTTTGTGTCCCTTCATTTGTTCTTGCAAACAGTGTTATCATTTTTGCCCTTTTTTATGTCCAAGGCACTGTTTTCATTAGTCAGGCTGTCTCTATTAATAGACTTGGGACCTTCCTGAGAGCGAACAAACTGAAAGAGACGCCTGCTTTTGAAGCAGAAAGCATCCATCTCTCCCCGAAACAAGCACCTGCGCTGGCAGAGGCAAAACAATCGCAAGGAAGGAAGTTGTGAATAATTGAGCTCAGGAACAGAGCTCAGAGGATGGGTTTCGGAATTGTTACACCTGTGAATAAACAGAAACAACTGAGAGGCTTCTGCTGTTAGTGGGTTACTTTGTACCAGAGTTTGTGTATTAGTTTGTCATTTTTAAATAGGGAGACACAAATATTTTAAGAAGAATATTATTTCTCTTAAAAAACACATAAAAGATATTGGTATGCATTAGTGGCTGTTATTTACAAGGATGTGCAAAAGGCGTAAACCACTGTGACTTCTTTGTATTTTGCTTCCAAGGCTCCAGAATTCCTTGTAATCTTTTAAAGGTTGCATTGAGTAGTAGTTCTTCAGTCTTTTTTAAGGTCTTTCAAAGTTTTGATGGTTTTCTTGGGGGGACTGTGGCTGCTGTTCACTCATTTTTAGTCAAGTCCCTATCCCTGACAATTTTCAGAAGAATCTTTTGTTTGTAAAGCTGCTCAACGACATGACTATCAAATGCTGTTTAAGTAATATGAAAAACTCCAGCAAAGACCCGACACAGAAACTGAGAGATTCATCTGGCCCTTCACTTGATCTGTCACCTGTGCATTGAAGCCTCATCAGAAATGGTCTCAGTGGAAGGTTGTCGGTCAAGAAGTCATTCGTAAGGAAGGGAAATTACTTAAGAACTGGTGTGAAAATTGGTGGCAATGGGACTGATGGAGTGATGAACCCAGTTGTGAAAATTTTGTTTCAAAATTGTCATTATAATCTAAAACAGTACAGCATCTATAGAACACAGTGGAGGCTCTGTCATGGTTTGGAGCTGCCTTTTAACCAGTAGTGCTGGGGATGTTGGTGAATTTCGCTTATTTTAATTCTGAATTATTAATGCAGGAAAGTCTGGTCAGATTTTGATCCACCATGCAATACCATCTGGAAAGTGTCCGATTGGCAACAGCTTCATTTTTCATCATGACAAAATCCCAGCTCACTGTCAGTGTGTATCCAAGTATACCTGGATAGAAAAACACACAGTCAAGGATTGGCCTCCCCAGCCAAGATCCAAAGAAGAGCTTTCAATGTCCCTCGAGAAGCCTGGAGAACTATTCCTGAAGACTACTTTTAGCCAGAAAGCTCAGTAAGAGAGTTTAGACTTTGTTGAAGAATAAAGGTGGGCATAACCAAATATGGATTTTCAGCCTGGTTAGTATTTCTCAGATTTTGTTTTTGCCTTATATACTGTGTGTCCATGTATGTTTGCAAATCTTTCAATAGAAACATTGCACTACTGCAATATTAAGAAATAAGGGGGTTTTCAAGACTTTTGCACAGTTGTTTCGAATGCAATTTTGCACTGAATGAATGTTAAAGAATAATGAAATAGGTTTTAAACCAGGAGTGTTGTGGTTATTAATGAAGATGAACAAAATAAAATATAGAATATGCTAACAGGAAAAAAAAATCATGAAATACCAAATTATTAGTCTAAACCTCAGCATTGGCATAGAAATTCACATTTGGCGTTAGTATTCAAAACGTGATTGAAAATAAAGAAAAGCTTGAATCTTGTGACATTGATGCATGATACTTCATTTCTACCCCCATTTTTTGAAGTGTGACATCTTTGGGTTTTTTTCCTGTGTAGAAGCCATAGAATTGCGATAGAGAAGTGGCACCTATACGGTGATATAGCATAAATTGCTGAAAATGTCTTGTAAGCAAAAAAACCCCCCTAAAAACACTGAACAAAATACCCAGATGTGGACTCATCTGATCAGGGTTGATCAGATGAATACATAAACACAATAAGGGACGATATAGATGAATAGATGACAGGGAATTTTCTGGCCCTGGACCCCTTGACAGCTCCGTCTTGCTTTTCTCATATAACAAATCCTGGTCACTACTCATTTTAGTCTGGATTTTTGAGTGTCCCCGAGGATCCAGAGCAGTGCTCCAGGCAGCACATGGAGGGGGGGTGTTAAATAACAATGTCTCCTGCCATCATCTACAATCTCTTGTCTACTTCGCTGCATAAAGACAAGGCCTTTGTACTTTCCCCCTCGACGATGCACCAAGCTTTTTCCTGGCTTCCAAAATAGGCTGTGTTATAGTTGTCAGTCAAATGGAGGCCGATGTTGTTTTATTTCAGATTCCATGATGAAATCGGTAGAAACTATACTTCATAAATATCATGTGTCTACCTGATTCAGCTTTCACTTTCCATTTGTGGTAGCAAGATTGGTTTGGTGATGTGGGAATTGGTTTAATTTCTAATGTTAGATCAGTGTAGTAGCCATTTAAATTTGACTGTTTGTTTTTTTTTACCTTTAATAATAAAATAAATTAATGAATGTATACATTTTTTAACCAATCCCTGTACTGCAGCACAAATCCTAATTAGTGGGGTTAATATGATGAAACTGTAAGGTTGTATAACACCATTAAAAGACAATTATTGTTCAAAGGACAATGACAAAAACATATTCCTCCCCAGGCTCTTACCACTGGCAGTATCCCAGGCTTCATTGATGTGGTAATGAACCTAAATTCTCCTGCACTGTTGGAAGACAACCTCATTTGGCAAGCCAAAACTGCAGGGAAGAGGATAGTATTCTACGGGGATGACACCTGGGTGCGCCTTTTCCCAAAACACTTCATGGAATATGATGGCACAACTTCCTTTTTCGTGTCTGACTACACTGAGGTATGTGTGAGTTGAGCCGTTGGGGTTTGCTTGTAAAAGTCATGTAATGTACAAGGGATAAAGGCAGCTGATCAGCCAGCATCACATCAAAACTGCTCATCTAATAGCTCCATATGCCTTAGCGGCAATTTTCTGTGGGACTGTTTGCAATCTGTTCTTGTTTATAGTAGGATTTTGGTGGTTCTGAGCTCATTACCTGATAGGAGGGATGTTTACTTATCAAGGGTACCACAGGTTTGGGTAAATTTCCTCTTAGCTCAGATTTAATGAGGATAGTCTTGGTATGGAGATGAATTTTGAATAAAACAAGCCTAAATTAAATATGACAAATCTTGTATCTAAAGACGTGCGTCACCTTCTTTCCAGGTTGACAACAATGTAACCCGTCACTTGGACAGCACCTTAAAGAGAGATGACTGGGACATTTTAATCCTCCACTACCTAGGCCTGGACCACATTGGTCATATGAGTGGACCGTATAGCTCACTCATCCAACCCAAACTGATGGAGATGGACGACATCCTGAAGAAGATCCATAGTGCTCTCATTTCAAAGGTAATTTATTTTCTTAACTTCTACTCTTATGTGCATCATTTGCATTCTGTGTTATAGAAGAATTCCTTTTTGTTTCTGTTGGGTTAGAATGTAAGCTTTCTTTTATGAGACCTCATTATTTTTATCCCAAGGCCCCTAATTGTAGCTAACTAGCAATATTTACCAACTAGTCTCAACCCGAGTCTTTAGAGAGATGCATGGATTCCAAATGAAACAAAGGTAGTCAGGAACTGACAACATCTTTAGAATTCAGGAGAATACCTCCAAGACTTTGTCATAGTCAACATTCTCCACCTTGGGAAGAGCACCGGATGACAAAGCTGATGTCAAATTGATCTCACATCTGCCGTTGCTAGCTGCTGTTTTGCCGATGGTATACCTCTTGACTGCTGGGTTGCAGACACGTTCGTGTCAGTTTTTACTACCATCACTACAGAACCTCAGAGATTATACAGAGGGAGATATGTCAACAGGGCTCTAGAGTGCGACCAATTTAGTCACACATGCAACCTAATTTCTCAACGATACGACTATAAAAACAATCCTAGGTCTCAGCTGTTCGAGTAAAAAAAAAGAAAAGAAAAAAAGCCTCTGCAACTCTGAAAGTCTCCGTGTGGTTAGCAACAGATGCACATTATGCATATCATGGTCTAAACCAATCAGAGATGGTCAAGTGCGGGACCTCTCTGATTCGTCCGACAGATGTAGATGCAGCTGTGGGTAATGAGAAAGGACTGAAAAGAACAATTGATAACTTTTTCGTTAGGTTAATGCTTGATCTGCCCGAAATTCATAGCCAGTGCTGTGACACTAAGCCATCAGGTTACGTCTAACACTGGTTCGGAGACGACATCACATAACGAGCCACATACGATCGACTCCGAGCTAGAGCCCACTGAAAGTTAAAAGGGGAACGTGTATTTAAAGCGAGTGGCTTGACCAGTTTCCCTGGCTAAGATACAGTAAAGCTGACAGAATGATGCACTGCTTTTACTGCCGTGAGTGTGGAAAGACTGTTGTGTTTGTGACTGGTGCTAATATGTTTCGAATGGAAACGCCGAACAAGCACAGTGTATCCAGAAAACACATTATATGCTGCGATAAATGCACTGCCCAAGTGTCCCCTGTCCTCTAATTTTAAAAAAAAGTGAACATGTAAAACTGTGGTGTTAAGCAATGTGGTTAAAAAATTTGTGTGCACTTAAGAAAAAAAGTCAGGTACACCAGTGCAACCATGGCAAAAAGTTAGTCTAGAGCCCTGGTCAGCAGTTTGAAAAGATAAGACTTTCAAGAAATCATTTTTGGGGAAAATTATTGGGTTTTGACTTCGTTCCTTTCCTATATTAGCGCTGATATTGCACTGTTGTCTGAGTGGTGACGCCTGTTGCTCGGGAAAATACTGCAGCTGCTACTAGAGTCTTAAGGGTGAACTTTATTTGAAACCTGTGGAACCCTTTCAGCCTACTTCAGGCCATACATGACCCATAGACATGTAAAATCTCAGAAATTGGTTTGCCAAGCAAATAAAATGTGAGTCTTGTTGCTTTCTTCCAAAAACAACCAAAACATAACAAAAATAATGGACTGCAACACTCAAAAACATCTAAAAAAAACATGGGTAAAATATTTAATTATTAATTTAGCAGCACTAAAGTACTTCAGCTCTGTTGTTGCCTGTTAACTATCCCTGACAAGCCTTCAGTTGCCACAGATGGACTCAAGGTAAATAATAAGGAGGGAGTCTACAAAAGATGTTTACACAAATCCAATAGACCTTATTGAATACTTGAGGTAGTTTTTTGTGGCCTGAAAAGCCCAGTTGAAAGGTAGGCCTGAACCACTTCCAAGAAACTTATACGACTGTGTATAATGTATGAGGGGGAGCTCATTTTGGCAAACCCTCGAAAAGATCCAACTCTGCATTTTCTGCAACCTTACATGTATGTGCTTTGCATTTTACCTCCTTTCAGTCTTTTGTTTTGGGTCCAGGGTTTCATTGTTGGGTTCTGAGCAACATGGAACATTAAGCTTCAGAAGAGGCTGTTATTCTTCTTAGGAAGAGATGAGGGATGGAGTATTGGACTGTCAGTGCTGTTGCTGCTCATTGTTAATATAATTTGAGCCATTTTAAAGAGAGGTGAATGTAGGACAGACTTCTATTTTTTATTTTGCTCTCCATATTTTGTTTTAGTGCTTTGCCTTCAGATTTTTGTGTGAAGCTAATGGGACTGATGTGCTTCGTAAGACTGAACTGAAATTAGCTATTGCTTGTCAGCATCTGTTTGTCTCTAATAAATTTATAGAATAACTCTTTTTTTTTTTTTATGGTTGTTTAAATCTAGTTAGTGTCATAATAAAGTAAAGACAGGAAAATATGCAAATATGAAGTAATGACTGGTTAATATATTAATATGATGCTATCAGTGATTCTTTTTTTAACACTATCAGTTTTTAGGTAGGCATTTAATTACACAGAGAATTTGCACCGTTTCCAGCATTTATTATGTTATCTGTTGCAGGAACCACCAGAGATTTAATAAACTGTTAAGCTTTTGTTATCTTTAATTTTGCCTTTGATCAGTGTGCAGGTCTTGTGCCTTTGTTCTCCCCCCCCTCCTTTCACATGGTCTGGCAGCTGTGCATGCATATTGTCTTTGCACCGTGTGTGTGTTGCTAATGGGCATTTTCTTGCTGTCATTCAGCTATGGAGCTTGTATTTAGATTGTCAAGTCATGTCTACATGAGACTACAACCTCCCTCTTCTTTCCCTTTGCTTTGGTATATTTGAAATGACAGAGAGAACAGAAGCCAAGTGCACGTAACCCTTTAAGATTTCCTTCCTTTGGATAAGTTGATTCAACATTTCACCAGATCCCAAAGTTTTGAATTCTGTCTTGTTAAAAACTGTCTGTCCGGGCTCATGGCGATATCTCTGTGCTGTGGGCAGCCTCACATGTGCTCCCAGTGAGCTCTTTGAATGAAACCTGTTTGAAAGTCTTGCTTCAGTCACATTAGTGGAAGCTGTGCCTGTTCTTTTTTCTTTTAGCAGCACTATGACCTAAATATAGACACAGTCCAGTGGGGTCCCGCAGGATATCTTAGAAGCTCCTACCAAACAACGTTTCCTCAATCAGCACATGCTTCTAATATATCCGGGTGTTTATGATACTGAGGTATCAGGATGTCTCACTGCACACGCAAGTTGTGTGTTATTTGCTGCCGCCGCTCCTTGATGCTCTTAAAGGGACGGTGGTTCGAGATGGAGGTAGCCTCAGAGGCTACCTCAAAATGAAGCGAGAGGCTTATTTAACCGAGCGCAAATTAGGGACAGAGAAATTCTTTACCTGCAGCACGGACTAACGCAACACTCTCCATTAAAACATGATTGGAAAGCAGGACCTCCTGGTCATAAAGACCTCAGTAAGACCTTTGTGTTAATGGAGAGCTCATGGCCTCAATCTTCTCTTCTATATATTTCAATTTTTACGGGTTGGTTTCTACTTTTGCTGTTTAAAGTATAAAACTTTTTAAATATGACCTGCAGAATGAGCAAGTGATCTAAGGCCTGTCAGGGAGACAAGTGAAAAAAACATTTATACCTGGAAATAGTTTCATGTGTCTGTTTCAGTTATCTTTATTAAGTTCAAACGCTTGAATATTGTTGTTTTAATGAGCTATATCGCTCCAGTCTTTCCTTCATCTGAAATGTACAGTTAACTGCTGGGGTTTCTTTTTTCTGTTCTTATGATTGGACTAAAAACAAAATGCTTTTTATGGCTCTTTGTATGAGCAGTTAGGTCATGACGTTTTTGGACAGCCAGACAATGTTGTTGTACACCACAACAGTGGATTTGAAATTGGATGTGAAGCGTAAAGTGGATATAACACAGTCGATCAAGACGTGATTGATTTTTTTAAGGGGTTTAACAAAAAAAAATGTATAAACTGTTAAGGATTTAGAATTTATTACTTATATGCAGTTTCACTTTTTTTTAAACCTTCAAAGTAACCGGACAGTTGACAGACAGCAGTTTCATGACCAGATGAGACATAATACCTCATTAGGCGTAACCGAGATCTTTGCTTCCTGTGTTTGACCTCCATAGCCCGGTCAGAAACACTCTTGAGGAGGTAGTTGTATCATTGTTAGAGTCTAGTCAAGAGAAACAAGATGCAATCCACTGGTTACACCCAAGAACAAGACGGATTTATGAGAAAACATCTGAAAGAGTCTGCACAGTTCTGGAGAAAAACAAGAGTTTACCAGAACTACGGGAAGAGAAAATTATGGAGAAGCAAATAAACAGCTCATGCATCATCATTTAAACATATATGTAGGAATGGGCATGTATGGCTGCCATAACGTGGAATCAAAGTACAATTTCTTTTTCTTCTATGAGTTATTTAGTTGAGCTTTCCACCCTCCTAACAGCTAAAATACCCCTGGGCTGAGAATCACTGATTTACCAGATCAAAAAACATGATTTCAGAGTAAAGTGAAGCTTTTGTTTTTCCTCCTGGCTTACTCATGGAGAACACGAGCAAGTGTCTGATTCAAGACAGTGTATTGGCCCAAAAAAGGTTTGTTATGAAGTGTGAAAAAACGTCTCCCAGAAGAGGTCGGCACCGTGCTTTCATCCAGGAGAAAACTCTGACTTATCTTAAACAGAAAAGAGGCTCACTCAGCGTGTGGCGAGGTGGTTTTTAGTTTCTTTTCTTTACCCCCATCGTCCCTTGTGTCCAGTGCCATCCTATAACAAGCATCCAAGAGGTAAAATCTGGGGCAGAGGATAGTCTTTTGCTGCTGCTGTGCTGAGTAACTAATATAATTGTTCAGCAAAGCACAAAGGCACAGTTCAGCGCAGGCTTTCCACCTGCAGCCTCGGCGCAGACCATTCTTCATGTTTTTATGTTCTCTCGTTCAATAGCTCAATCTACAAAAACAGCAGCATTTTCTGCTCCTCTGCTCGGATACTCGTGTTATCCAACTCGTCTTGGCAGGGTTTATCCCAGCTACCTCATTAATGATTACTTTGTCTGTCTTTCAGGTTGTCTTGCTTAATGGATTACAATTTTCACTCTTAAATAATAAATGATGGCCTTTGATATTGTTTGTGGGTATGATACAACATTAGAACTGAAGTGTCTTTTGGTAATATGTGGTAGGATCTGGCTTTTGTTTTGTTAACATCTACAGTCATGCCTTTAAACCAGCCCCTCTGCTATGACTCATAAGGCTTTCCCTGTTGAATTCATTGTCAATGGAAGACTCTTGTGAGTCTAGTTGAAAGGGAATTACTTAAGGAAGAAACCAAGCTTGATCACAGTCTGTCATCCTCGACTTACGATTCGCCCTCTGTGTGTTTTTGTTTTCTGTGTGTGGTTTTTTTTTTTTTTGAAGATGGTATGAAACAGCCTCAGTGTTTGTTACGGCTTTCTGTTTTTACAAGTAATTATTTAATACCTTCCTTTTATGTTGCTGTCGAATTTCGCCATCGTAATAAAATGAAAAGATATCTGAAGAAGTAATCCATTAGCCCAGCAGCCATCATTTTAACGAATTGTTGTTTTCCAAACTTGATGTATCGTTTTTATTTTGTTAGCTGACACAAGACACATTTAGCTCCAGGCTTGAATAAATCCCATCTCAGAGCTTTAAAGTTTGCCTTCCATCTACAGTGCAGTGCCATTAACCTTCAGGTTTGCTTCTCTCAGGAAGTCGAGGGATCCTTGCCTTACCTGCTGGTGTTGTGTGGAGACCACGGCATGTCGGAGACCGGCAGCCACGGAGGCTCTTCGGAGCCGGAAGTCAGTACACCTTTGGTTCTCATAAGTCCAGCCTTCAAAAGAAAAGGTAACTGTTCTACTGTTTAATGCTTAATTTTAATGTTTCCTTATTTTCTGTCATATGCACTCGCTTTTTAGTTCCATCTTAATAGTACCAGTTTGGACGTCATTTTACTGCTTTATTTTGGTTCATATTGACATTCTGCTGCTGCACATCCATGATCCAAATCTCCTGTTCCACCACATCCCAGCAGTGTATTGTTGGATTTTAGATGTGGTGACTGTGGGATGAACTCATTGTCATAGTCAAAATGATGGACGCTGCACTTTCATAGTTTGAGATGATTTGAAGTTTGAGACATGGCACATTATCTGGTCAGCAACAATAGTCAGGGAGGCTGTGATGTTTAAATGATGCTCAATTGGCACAAAGGGACCCAAAGTGTGCCAAGAAAATATCCTCCATGCCATTACACCAGCAGCAGCATTGAAACAAGGCAGGAGGGATCCATGCTTTCATGTTGTTTGCTCTGGCGTCTGAATGTCGCAGCAGAGATTGAGATTCTGAACAGGCAGCTTTTCTTCAATCTTCTGCTCCTCAGGTTTGATGGTCCTGTGCAAATTGTAGCCTCAGTTTCCTGTTCTCAGCTGACAGATGTGGTCTTCTACTGCTTCTGCATTTGGAAGGCAAGGCTTAACATGTTCAGAGATGCTCTTCTGCATACCTTGGTCGTAACTAGTGGGTGTTTGAGTTGCTGTTCTCTTCCTATCAGCTTGAAGCAGCCTGGCCATTCACCTCAGACCTCTGGCTTCAACTAAGCATTTTTACCCCGAGAACTGCTGCTCACTGGACATTTTCTCTTTGTATTTTTTGTACCTGCTCTATAAACCCTAGAGATAGCTGTGTAGCAAAAACCCTGCAGATCAGCAGTTCCTGACCAGTTTCAAACCAGCCCGTCTGGCACCAACACAACGCTACATTCAGAGTTACTTAAAACACCTGTGACTGTGTGTGGATGTTCATATGAAATATGGCTCAGGACATGTTCAAGTAATCCACGTGAGCCAAATACTTCAGACTGTATTAAATGCTCAGTTTACATGTTTTTTTTGTTCTGTAAAACACCTTGTAGTGGGTATATTCTGGCCACGGAAGCTCAGGCCTTCTCTTTACAAATCAGCCAATCATAAGAAAGTTGGCTTAAAGGGAGGGTAACAGGCGCTTGAATGACTTATTCCACACCATTTATGCATTCTGATTACTCAGTACTTCATATCTTTGACTGCAGAGAATTGGAATAAGAATCCAAATGAGCTGTGAACAACCCAAACATGTTCATGAAATTAACAACAGGCTCTCCAGAGTGAGCTGGTTTAAAACTTCAACAGTAGCAGCAGCCAGGAATCTGAGGTTTTGACATTAGCAGGGTAATGCACAGAGTAAATGATGTCAATTTTGGGAAGTTGCAGGATGTTACGAGAAGATTAAATGTGATCAAATCTGCTCGTGTCCAAGAATGGAAAATATGGATCTGGAAGTGATCAGAACAGGTCACGTTTAAAGGATGCAAGTGGCAGCAGACTTGCCATTAACTTGAAGAGCTTGTGTGATTTTTGTAATGTGTCTGCCAGCTGCTACAGCCTTTCTTGAGTTCTCACACATAACGTTTCATTAGTGTGAGGAACAGTGTCATTGCACACAGAGGCTTATGAGCAGAGCTTTCTTTTGCAGCAATGAATGTGTTTAAGTGTGAAAGTACGGTCGTGATAATTGCTTCTTTCTCAGCCAAGTCTATTTTTGAAACTGTCTTGGCACTTACTTTTTTTAATTTTATTTTATTATATGTGAACCATTCACCTTAATTAATCATTAACAGTTAAGTGGAGTTGCTACAGCGTGTGTGGTTTTGTTTGTACTTTATGCCTCCCGCTGGGCTCACAGTTTGACTGACTCTTTTCTTAACCACCAGAGGTTTTTGGTTTAAATATTAAACATGCAACAACCACAGAAAGTTGATGAAGTACGTTTCAAATTATGTGTTTTCTTCAATGAAATAAACTCTTCTTTTGAATGAATTCATTCATTCAAGTTCATTCATAAACCGGTGATCTCTATGCCAAACACGGAGTGGAAAATATTGTACCTTAAAGTTTTTCTAACGAACATAAAACAAAATCCAAACAGGTCTGAAACATTGAATATGTAAGTTTAAATGAGCACGATCAAAAAATATCACGAGGTCTTTTGCCGCCAGTGTTTGTAGAGTGTTTGTGTCCTATTGAGACAATTCGATTAACGATAGTTAAAATAAGCAGAAGCCTTCAGGGCCGAACAATGAAGGCAGTGTGGAAGTGGTGTGATGCCACCCATCAGAAGTTTGGATTTCAGTTTTGGTGAGTGACATTTTAGTATTTTATTCAAGTAGCCGTTTACCTGGAACCCATCAGCAGATACGTGTGTCTGTGTGTTTCACCCGTATAGTTCATGGATGCCCCTCACTAACCAATAATGTTAGGTTTAGTTGATAACTGAGCAGTCCTTCTCTGGATGGATGGATTTCTAGCAATCATGAAATATCCCTATAGTTCCTTGATGTAGGGACATTTTTATGTTATTATCTATTTATTTGAATCACTGAACTACATTGAGGACACTGACGTCTATTTAAAGTTCTGTACCTTGATTTTTTTTCTTTCTGTAGGCACAGACTTGTTACTCATTACCACTTTAGATGTAAATATATTGATGCAAGTGTGTTCTATTTTAATGCATCAGTTAGTGCAATCAGTGGCTTTCATTAGCAGAACTTTATTTTGAACGTTGTGAGAATGATAGGTCATTAGCAGAGAGCTCATCTCTGTTGTTTTCATTAGAACGTGCTGCGGACGATCAGACTTCAGCACCACCTCACTACCTGAGCTTCACTTTTTAATCTGAATGCATCATTGAGAAAATAAAACCCTCTTACTGCAGATTGACAACACATTTAATTGATGTTACTTGGGGCAAAGCTGCGTTAATAAGACACTGTTGGTATCAGAAATCTTCTGGTTATTGTTTAGCTCTGTAATCGTCCTTTTTTTTGCTTAGAAAATGTATTTTGATAATTTGTATTTATCTTGGATTTGGACACAGAAAGAATGTTTTATTAAATTCTCCTGACAGTGGAAAGTTTGTGTTTGCTCAAATGAAATCTAGGTGGATTTGTGACTTTATAGGAAACTGGTCTGACAACTTAAAAAAAAAAAAGTGTGCTGTGGAAACTTGGAGTCTGCATTGCAGATGGAGTGCATTATGAGAGGAGTTTCAGCAAAGGAGCCATCTTTTATCCAAGGAAATTTGATAGGACACTTTGAGTTTTTTGTTGTTGTTGTAATAACACATAATTAATAATGTATTAATTCAGCAGATTATTGTCATACATTTTGGTCCATAGGTTTGTGGACAATGAGACCTCTTTTGTAATGTTGTAGCACCATGTACCATCATAGTGGATTTTAAAAACAATCAAGTTGTGATTGATGGTCGGCCTCCATCTTTAATTCAAGGAGTTTAACAACAGTTTTAAATGAAATTTGTAGCAATTACAAACTTTTCATTCAACGTCCCCATTTTCAGATGCTCAACTGTGATTGGACAAACTAGCATCCTTTTAAATATAGGGACTGTATTTAATACTTTAATGGAAATCAATGACTCTTTGTCTCTGGAACCTATAAACCAAATGCTGTGTTTCCTCCCTTGAGATGCTCTGGTAGGCTTTTACTACAGCTGCTTTTTTGTCGATCTGCGCCTTCAGTTTTGTTTCCTTTGGCCTCCTTCGTGCTCTGTAGGCCTCCTATTGAGAGCCTCAGGCAACAACTACCAAATCCAAGTTCAACACTTGGAATTAACTCCAGGTCTTTTCTCTGCTTAATCTGGGATGAAATAACGAGTGAACAGGCCTCTCCTGGCAATTAATTTGATGTCTTTTCCAATTACTTTAAAATGAAAAGGGCATCCTTTGTATACAAATGGCCGTAATTCAAGAAGCTGACTGAAATCAACACTTGTTTCTAAAAGAGGTCAAATGAAATAGAATTCAATGGGGAAATTACCATTGACTCTTTTGTTTTGTGACTTCAATAATTATTTTACTAATGATGTTAAGGTCTCAGTCACTAGTTTCAAATTTTAATGAATACAATATGATGTTCATCTTGTAAATTATGGTCCCATTAGGCTGCAGCCACACAGGGAGCAATTGGATTTTCGCCCATCGCTGTGAAGCCGGCATTACAGACTCTGGCTGCCTAAACCTTTAATATATTTACTACCAGGTTATATATCAGTCAGCAATACCCTGTGCTCTTATTGGTAGTTGCTTCAATCACTCCCCTCAAAGTAGACTCAGATTTATCTTGGGATCCACCCACTTGGTGTCGGGTTTTTTAACCTCATAGTCACTGAGTGTTGACTTTTTACCTCGGCACTGTGAATTGCTTCCAGCACGAACGCAGCTTTAGAGTCATAAAGGGGCACAAAGCAGGATATTGTTTATTGCAGACCTACTTTGTGTCTGACCCTGTGAAAGTGCAGTGTCCATCATTTTCTTATTCAGATTTAATCCACCTCTTGCTCCTCACATCCTGTTTCAAAAAGTTAGGATGGTGTTATAGCGTTCTTCATCTTTTATATACATCCTTTGAGCTGGATTTTAAAAAATAAATACGCAACCTTTGTGGTCATAAATGAAAAAACATGGTCGACACACATTTGTTTTGGTTTGATGTGCTAGTGCTCAAGCTGTGACCTCCAGAAGTTCTGAATGATCCCTCACTGTACCATTTCAAAAATGTATGACTGGTTATGGCTGTATTTTACATTAGCAAGGCAGATATTGGATTGCACATTGAATTTCCACTAGCTGCAGTTTTCTCAATTATGAATCAGCGTTCAGCCGCTGTAACCTTTAACTGTGTTATGACACATCTATTCTGTGGGAACGTTCTGTGTAAGTCAGAAATTACAGTGCAAACCAAGCAGGTACTGTTCTAAAGAAGTTTCATTGGACGTAACTGTATAGGCTTTTACTTACTGCTTGTCAGAGAACAAAAAACAACATTGTAAAATTCTAATGTGTGGTTTTAAGACACAGTTAATGTGGGATTAACATTTGATAAGATGAATTAATTTTTTCCAGCGGGTTTGAAAAGTACTCGCCTTTGAGGAGAAGACTCTTATATTTTTGGGACATTTATCGCTAACTAGCAGATTTAAACAAGGCCGATGTCCTTGATAGCTTTGTGGCATTATCCCAAATAGCTATGAGCTTAATACAGCAAAACCCGTGTCTTGTTGCAAATCCATCTCCTTTTAATATGAAATGGATAATTCCCAGGCTTATTTCATTGTGTCCAATTACAAAATTAGATCATAGCTGTGGGGTTTGTCTCATGCTTCAGTATGTGGCTCTCCCATTTCCCCACACATGTGATTTGCTTTGTTCATTTTTGAATATATCACACACCAGTTTAGTTCATCATTGTAACCTGAAAACTTCACTTCAATGACAATCTGGGAAAATACTCCCACTCTCTGTTTGTATACTTGAAAGCTCAGGATAGGAAGCCAAGTATCAACTTAAGTGTCTGACAAGCTTCAAGAAATGATAACCACAAATCGTATAATAATGATATTTTTTCTTTCAATTTGTTCATTTTCTGGTTTCTGATTTAGGCTTCTGTTTATAGTGATCCACAAACAGTCAAAGTAAAAGTTGTCCGTTTTGACACATTTGGGCTTTTACTTTGAAGACAAACCTTCTTCCGTTTGTGTTATCCACTTATCTCCTAGTTGGCAAGTATTTGCAGACACAAATCTAAAACCTCAGATAGCTGTTACCACCGGCTAGTAACCAAAGTTATTGTTTTGGTTGGTACAATTTTGGTGCATGTAATTGCCAGCTTGACCTCTTTCAATCAGAAATTAATAGCAGACAGTTATACCACAATTTTATTGCATTCTTTACGCCCTAAGTCCCTTTAAAAAAAGCAGCTGACTGCAAGTGGTTGCAGACTGGTCCCCATCTTCAAATCATTTGGACGCGAGATCGCACAACTAATGTTTCCCTTGGACAGCTGTAGCATAGCCAGATAGATTGTAGATTCAGGTTGATAGATAGAGCAAAAAAATCACTGTGGGTAACAAATATTTTCAAAACAAAATCAAAATTGTTTGGGCCAAAAACATGCCAGTTATTATTTCACCATCAGCCATTGCACCAGCTGTGTCTTTTTTACTCTTTGCCCTTTTGCCCTGTCTTCTCAGCGGGAATGGAGAAACCAGGAGTGGTGGAGCAGGTTGACCTAACCCCAACCCTGGCCTTAGGCCTTGGCCTGCCCATATCTCAGAACAGCGTTGGCCGCGTGATCCAGAGTGTCTTGGAGGAAACCTCACTGCGAGACCAGCTGCGCTTCCTGCATCTCAATGGCCACCAGCTCAGCTGCTTGCTCAAAGACAGCATATCCGACTATGAGAAAGGTTGGTTGCAGATTCACTGTGTTCCTCCTCTGGACTCGTTAAAAGCCAAGACCTTGTTTGACAGGTACTCTCATCATTATGCTGTATTGTTTCCTGGCTGGTGATGGTGTCAGTAGCTACTTTTTTTTTTTCATTGCACACAGCAGCGTAAGTATGCCAAATAATTTAAGGCATAGTTATTCCAAAATTAAGATATGGAACTTTTTCTTCACCTCATGTCAGTTAGAACTCTGTTGAAGCTGGAACATCCATGAATTCCCATCATTCCCTATTCCTCAGCCTTCTCCTAAACTATTAAAGTTAAGGGAGGCATACTTTAAATTTAAAAAAAAAAGTCCAGCTAATGTCGTAATTCCACAAAGTGAAAGTCATTTATAATGTCGCCTGCTACTTGCATCGAACCTATTCATTGCTTAAAGCTGCACGTTTAAATATTCCCATGTTAACAGTGAGTAAGGATAATGTGAAAAGGGATGTTTCTAGTGACGGACTAATGGAGACCTATACTGTCTTTATACATAATCACAGATTAAGAACTGAGCTAAAAGAAGAGTAAACACCAACATGAGTCTGCTAATTCTATTGCAAGTAGTAAAATAAGCTGTTGAGCTAACATATGTGAACTGATGCTAACACTGTCATTATTGCATTTAAATTACAGTTTAATTTGCAGTCCGCTCAGTTTTGTGCGTATAACAGTTGTGACAGATGGTACAGACTTAAGATGGCTCAAAAGTGATTTACTTTGAGTCTGTCTCTGTGTTTTGGCATCAAAGCATTTTCTTAGATGGTTTAACCTGAAGCAGTTTGATTAAAGTGAAGGCAGCATCGCATCATCTAACAAGCTCAAAAGATTCTACTTAATTAAGGCTATAATCCTGAGCAAAAATGCAGACTTGATAATTTATATATTTCAACATGTGTCAGATGAAACTGAACCAATTCAAACAGGCGGTTTTACTAGGCACTAATGGGCCTTAATGGTGTTTAGCAGATGTTAAAAAAATATTCTTCTTACAGTTAGAAAATCCTCTAAATGTCTGTGATTACAGTGAGTTTTAAGTTCCTGGTTGTCAAAGATAAACCCAGTGTGACTTTGCAGACATACCATATGGCACTAAAAGCTTTACAATGATATAAGAGTTTGAGACAAAAAAAGCACTAACCTTTGCCAAACATTAGATACTAGTCAGTTTGTTGTCGTGGGAGCGTTTCCAACTCCCACAACTTAGTCTATGCTCTGATCTTCAACATGCATTGTGCATGCATTTGCATCTCTGCAAATGCATGCACATATTCACACATGGCTTTGCTCCCTACTTGCATCTCGGGGTCACGCAGTTTGTCTGAGTTATCCATCTTTGAGTCTGTTCCCCACCCTTCTTGTCTGTCTCCCACTCTTTCTCTTGCCGTCTTTCACTTTCAGAAGCATTCGATACACCAACAGCAGCAATTACCGTCAGTCAGAAGTAATTTATCTTATCTTTTTAAAGTATCCCAAAGAGGCAGAGATAGAACTACATAAATAATTTGACACATAGCATTTTCTTATTTAGAAGTTGTTTTCCCTAAATGTTTTTGCTGACTAAGTTGTATTCTAAGCATGCTATCCTAGAGAAAATGTTGTGAGCAAAGGGGGGGGGGAGTCGAGAAAAGCATAACACATTTGAGTTTCAGATGATGTCTTTACTTTTTTCATTTTGGGAGTTGACTGGATGGAAGTTAATAGTCCATCATACTATTAACTTCCATGAAGCTGAGTAACTAATGGTACAAATATAGCAGGTTTATAAAATTTGGGCAATAGCACAATGCTTCTGCTTTATTCAAAATGGTTCACAAAAGTACTGGATTAACTTATTTTAAAATGCACTGTGATGTGTGAATGTTCACTTACCGTATTTTCCGCACTATAAGGCGCACTTAAAATCCTTTAATTTTCTCAAAAATCGACAGTGCATCTTATGTATGAATTCTGGTTGTGCTTACTGACCTCAAACCGATTTTATGTGGTACACGGCGCTCAAAACTCTGTCCAAAAATGTTTTAGTACGACTTTGCTAAGCTACAAAGCTAAGCTAATAAAGCTAAGCATTACGGCTACCGTAGTCAGGAGCCTTGCAGAGGAATCTGGGTCCAAAACTGCTTCATGTCCCAAAGTCAAACGAACACTGCAGCATCACTGAGAGTTAAAAACTGTCTAAATTCTTTCATCTTTAATAAAATGATCAGCATTGCTGCTTTACCAGGTGTAACAATTAAGTTTAACATCCAGGCATCCATGAAAACAGAATTTATTAAATTTAATGGAGTTAGAAGTTAGCAGGAAGTTAGCTCGCTAGCTTCCACCTAAATATGATATAGCATGTTCTGACTGAGAGATTTCTGAAACAAATGAAAACGTACAGCTCTGCTATCACTTCCAACATAAATGAAGACAAAAAACTAAACAGCAGTGATGTTTGTAGGGTTACTGAAGTTGCACTAGCTGGGATATAATAATGTGCTACGTGATCGCTAGCGACACAGCTATGCTAGCATAATATAAACACAGTGAAGCTGGAGGATGAACGCTAACTTTTTTCCACTCGATAAAAGTTACCATGAGGGTTCCTGATGGTTAGGGACAAAAATCCATCCACAATTCCAAGGTTAGTCATTAATATACTGCAACAGCATGGGAATAGAGCAGCTGCGAGAGAATTCCACATTAATGAATCAAAGGTACAGAAGTGGAGGAAGTAAGAAGAATGAGTTGAGTAAAGTTTGATTTATCTGACTGTTTTGTTCCGCTTAATGCGCCTTATGGTCCGACAGATACGGTACTTACTGTATGGACCTGACTGTTTAAGGACAACACTACTATTTAATAACTCCATCACTTTCAATAACATATATGCACAACTGATTGATGTGTTGTGATATAATTTTGCATAGCAACTCAACTGAATCCTAGATGAAGATTACTTTACACCCCACACAGTAGGTGTAAAAGAATATTAATGCCACAAAATTAATAACTCATGGTCATGATGTAGTCCAAAAGTTAACCCAAGGTTTATCAATCTAGCTAAAAGCACGTTCCCATGCAAGGGCTTCAGTTAGCAGGATCTATAGCAGAGCAACTGATTTTATAAAGTAAGAAACTATCATATTAAAGCACATAATATAGACTGAGAACAACACAGGCTCTGCAGCTGTGTAAGTGTAAATTTAGACCATGTACAAATAGATTCTTAAAATTGTAAATCAATGTTTTGCTAAAAAAAATTAGGACAGGATTGTAAATCCACATAAGAATCCATATATCCTACTGATCATCATTAGAGACAGACCTAAGACTTCAGATGCTATTAAAAAAACTTTAGACTCTTGCACTCTGCACACAAAGGTAGCGTAATCTGCTTGAGTAGGAAAACAAGTAGGTTTCCAGCATAATTTACTGAGCGATGTACACTAGTAAAGAATAACCTGCTTTTGTGTATAAAGCAGCATTATCCCAGAAGTTACCTGCATGACCCAAATCCTGCTTCGTGGTGCGGGCTTCTGGTGTCTAGCAGTTCAGAACCTCACTAGAGCTTGCGAGAAAACACCAAATAGGTTACTCTTCCACTTTAGAATAAAAGCATGTCCATAGGAAGTTGCTGTCCATAGTAGGGCTGTTCGATATAACGATATATATCGGATGACGATATAAAAACATTGTACACTATTGTTTGTTTCGTGGTGTCGCAAAATAAACTGTTTACGGTAATATTTTTTCATTGTTTTGATGGTCACTGTAGTGGATATATTAATTTCTTAAAGTTCTCTCTTTCTCTTATATTTAATATAACCACACTACGGACGGACAAGCGCCTGTTTTTAGGCGTCATGTGCTAAAAAATAAACCTTAGTCTCAAACATTAAAACAGGCTTTTCCCTGCAGCACGCCGTATAATAAATACTCACAAAGAAAACTTCAGCCGTTATAACTTATGTCATGCATCGGTTAAAACACTCGACTCCAGGTACACGACACCCAGCAGGAAACACTTCACGCAAGTCGAGCTGCCCGAGATTCACAGAATTTACAGAAAATGTTACATTTTTGTGATTTTATATATCGTTATCGGACGATAGATGTCTTATATTGGGATATGAGATTTTGGTCATATTGCACAGCTCTAGTCGATAGGGTACTCCTGTGCAGCAACTCCTGATGATGTGAATTGATTATAGTAAGTGCTTTCATTTCTAAATTTAAATGATTGATGCTTTGTTTTCCAAAGACATTTCTTTTGTTTTAACAGCGATTACTAATGCACTTTGGATCCTTTGCATTTCTTTGCATTAGATGACTTTTCTCTCCACTAAACTGCTTGAAGACCACCCTCTGGAACCTGTAATTACCGGCTATAGTTATCACTATAGGCTGTGATAAGATGAAGTCTTAAGTTCTCCAGCATACTCTTACAAATTTCAAAAATTAAAATAAAATACAGTTAAATTAAATTGTTGCTGTCTTTCAGTGATTAAAAACCCCTGTTGTGCTTACCCTTGTATTCTATATTCTGTGAACAGACTAAGAATTAATTATGCAATTTCTATGCATTACTAACTCATGGCCACTTATGGCCTTGCAATAGTTTTTTCCACCCAGTGTCACCAGAGAGGTTCTGCAGTGGTTTTAATTATCATCTTTCTTTTCTTCTATCACATCATTGAAATAACTCTGAAATGTCAAATCTGAAAAACAGGTTATTAGATTTGTGATCTCTTAAATTTAAGGACCGTTATCAGATCACAGCTTTGCACAAAATATTTGGGTTGCCCTACTGGTCAACCCATGTACTGGAGGCTGTGTCCTCATCTCAGTGGACTGAGTGTGACTCAGCTCCAGGCCTTTAAGGCCCCAATCACACAAGCCTAGAGACTGGTCGGCAGACATCTGCTAACCCCCAGTCATTGGAGTTTGCTGGTAGACACTGTGGAACTGATTGCTAAGGCCTAGAAGAACTAAGGCCTAGAGACATGTCAGTAACTCCCTGGTAAACACTGGTCGCAAGAGAAGACTATGTTATTCCACAACTAGTTGGTGAGTGGTTGCTGGCAGTTGCTACAGTGTAGAAATAAGTATATAAGCTTCCTCCGAAGGGTGGCTGGCCTCTCCCTTAGAGAACCACCTCAACTGAATCCTTTCGATGTAGAGGAGCAGCGGCTCCACTCTGAGCCCCTCCCGGATGACTGAACTTCTTTGGGTATCTGACAAGGATGCCTCCTGGACGCCTCCGGGGTGAGGTGTTCCGGGCGTGTCCCACCGGGAGGAGGCCCCAGGGCAGACCCAGGACACGCTGGAGAGATTATATCTCTCGGCTGGCCTGGGAACGCCTTGGTGTTCCCCCGGACAAGCTGAAGGAGGTGGTTGGGGAAAGGGATGTCTGGGCTTCTCTGCTGCTGCCCCCACGACCCGGCCCCCTTTCTTGCAATTGCTTTTTGTTGCCAGCAGGTTGCTTTAGTCTCACTGTGGGTCTGCAAACACTCGCCAACTACTTACTAAGTGATAGTGAAACTGTGAAAATGTGTGATGCAAACTGGAAACAGAGACCTTTTGGCTTCAGCGTAAAAGTTGTGCCTTACCGTTTCATTCAGCAGACTTTAAAATGCGCAGCTACAAGCCGGAGACTAAATGCTGACAAGTTGCCATCCTCCATGTAAACTATGGGTGATGACAGCAATATGCTACAGACAGGATCTCCCTACTTGCGGGGGGTTCTACTAATTATCAGAGGTTTCCTGGGGTTGCCAACCAATCTCTAGGCCTGTGTAAAGATTTAAACCTATTTATGTTATGATAGCCCTTGTGCACTTTGTATACAAATGTGCCCATGTAAAAAAACAGATGTGGTGAACCGAAGCAAACTTCTACATGAAGTAAATGCAGCATTTTCAAAACGACTACTATTTCCTGTAACATAAAAAAACACTCGGCACTGGCAGCAGTTTTTCCACTTTATTTTGGTCCCTGGTTTCCATAGAGATGGGATGAAATGGAAATTATCTCAGCAGACCTACATTTGGATATGTTGCCTTTTTTTGTATTCGTCCACTTGGGTAATCATGAAGCTGTTATGCAAAAGGATGTAATAGTTGTCACTGCTGGGAAATTCGCCGGGGATGTTATTTTAAGTAGCATGCCTGTTGGACATTTGTTAGGGTCGAATCTTTACTGGGCGTGTGAGGAGTTGCTTAGGAGAAATCCGCCTTCTGTCCGTTTCTGATTTCAGTATTCAATGAGGTTTCATCAGGAAGACAAAAAAGTAGCTCATTGGAGAAAAAACTTAGCAAGGATTTATAATGCTCGGCCACTCTCAGCTTCAGTCTGGTGCACTAAGTTAAATATTTTATGATATTTTTTTGGGGGGGGGGGGGTGTTCTCTGTTTTTGCAGTCACATTTATTAGAGTTACAGTAGACTTAACCTGCAACTTTATAAAGTTCAGCTGTGGCGATACAAACTTTAGAAACTCTCTCTGCCTCACTCTCTCTCTGTCTGCTTTGCTTCAATCTTCATATTGTGTTTTCGTTTGTTTGTGTGTGTGTGTGTGTGCGTGTGTGCGTGCGTGCGTGCGTGCGTGCGTGCGTGCGTGCGTGCGTGCGTGCGTGCGTGCGTGCGTGTAACCTCAGGCGTCTTGCAGAGCCATTAACCAATCCCTGTACTTTTAGACAGATGAAACATGACCAGGGCCATTGATATTGCATGATTCATGCCTGTGGCTTAAAGTTCTGATATTTCAACCAACCCTTCTGTCTGGCAAAGCCACAGTGACTATTTATCATCTCTGCCTATGCTGCTGAGATAGGTGATTTGTTTTTAGTAGTGTGTGTGTGTTTCACTGAAGTATACCACAACTCTACACAAGCCTACACGTTGCTTCGTCCTTGAACAGGCTGAAGTAAAATGAAAGGGAGCATAATTTCATCTGTAAACATGTGAATGAGTCACAGCTTGTCATAGTTAGCATCTTGATAAATTGTACATTGCTTTGCTCCAAACTAAATGGTTTTACCACAGGCGTATTGTTTTCAATTTAGCGAACGTTATTGACACAAGAACGCGGGAAAAAGAAAATGATGAAATTTAATAGGTTCCTATTTCTGAAAAACAGAATTCAACATCAATGATTGATGAACTCATAAATAGTTTCATTGCTAAGAAAACAAGCAGTTGGAATATGTCTGCATTTTCTTTTGGCTAAATTACAACAGGGTAGGCAGCAATATGAAACCTTTTCTTCACATTTGTCATGGATCAGTTTGGGGTTTTAATGAGCTCGTAGTAAAAATACTCCGCAAGCTGTACCAGTATCAGCCACCTGTGGCTTAACATTGTAATTAATTAATATGTCAGCATATGGGGAAAAATTGGTCATTATTATGAGGAAATAATACCCACAGTTAGCGAATGGTTTATCCTATAACATTAGGAATATTTCATTTAGGTCACCGAGATCCAGGCAGCAAAGTTTTTCTCCTCTAAATAAAAGCTAAAACTTAGTTTTTGTATTTTAGAAGGTTTGTCCTGATTAATCACATGGCAGCAAACCAAGAAATTATGTGAGAATCAAACTGTAAACCTAATGAAATTCCTCATAAACTGTTAAAAAATCAGGTGCTATAAATGTCCTCCTCACTCACTCCCTCCCTCCTGAAATTCAGATTGCAGTAGCTGGAGCATTGCAAATAATAGTGCTTTAAAACATGCTCCCTTCCACTTCTCTCCACTCCAGAGGTGGGATTTGAGCAGTTTCGTGTGGCAGAAAAGGCTCACGGGAACTGGATGAAGCTTTACCTGGAAGGAAACACCTCCGAGGTACTGACCAACGTGGGCAAAAAGGTCCTGAGGCAGTATCTGGAGGCCCTAGCTGCCATGAGCGCTGCTCTGAGCAAACAGCTGGGCAAGTATGACATGTACTCCATGATTGCAGGCATGGTGTTTGTCTTTCAGGTAAGGACCGAATCATCATATTTTTTTTATCTGCACTCGTAATAGTTTGGTGTGCTGCTTATCAGCTTTAGAGTGTGGGAGTGAGGTGCACGGCAACAAAAAGTAAAAACTAAACCCTCACCAGGTGTCATGCTTTCTTTTTGATAGTGGAAATATTTGTGACAATGAAGCCGTCCTAAGATAGATTTACTTTAGAGGGGGGTCTATTGTGTTTATCTTGTACTGGGCCTTGCTACAACCCATTAGTTCATCCACTGTCTGTTTTGGTTCTTTTAGGTCCTCTTCCATTAAGGCCACTGACCCTTTAAGCCGGCTTTCTTCTTAGGGATATTAGGGATATCCCCTTCTACTGATGTCAGTGATAGCCATGAAACTGTCTGAAATGAGCGTTTATAGCTGAGCTTTTAGCTCACACACACTGAATTCTTTATTTTAGAGAGAAGAGACTTTCTCCTGGCAACCTTTCTAAACAAGACCTACTCATTCAATCTTTTTCTTATTGTACTATTATGAACTTCAACATTTAACAGTTTGAGCTCTTGGGCTTTTTGCAGTTTCTCTGAACATTGCACAGTCTGATCTCCACGTGGGAATAATCTTTCTCACTGTAGAATGATGTTTGGAAATGGCCTTATAACCCTTTGCAGATGGATGGAGAGCAACAGTTGGGTCTCTGAGACCACTGCTGTGGCTTTGCAGTTTGGCATTGTGTTAACACACATCTAAAAGCTCCAGACCATCAAACTTTATAGAGGTGCTCCCTTTACTGAAAATTTTTTTGATTATCAGTACACGGCTGCTATTTACTCTTTTAAGGAAGCAGTAAGGATGCACTTAGTTTTTCACATACTGCTTGTAAATTTGGGCTCACTTTTGCTTAAATATATAATGACCCCTGTCCAGGGTGTACCGAGCCTCTCACCCCATGACAGCTGGGATAGGCTACCCCCCTGCGACCCTGAATTAGATAAGCAGATGGATGGATGTAATGAAACAGTGTAATTTATCATTTGCTGTTTTTCATCCAAGGTTGTATTTACCTAATTTTCAGACCTACTGAGGACCAGATGATTTTTAATCTGTCCTGATCTGTAAAACCTTTTTAGCACGACTGCATAAAAAATAAATAAATAAGAGAAAAGCATCATAAGTCTCTTTCAATTAGAAAATCAGTTAAACGTGTACATGCATGCATTATGTTTGTTATTAAATTGCTCTTCACTGTTCACATAAATTGGGGAGGTTATAAAACTGGAGATTACAATGATTGCATCAGATTTGTAAAAGACTTTTTCTCTCCTCTCTGTCTCTCCTGGCCTTTAAGCTCCTGTTGGTCTTACTGCTGGCTATGCCTGAAGCCCTCAGCAGTGCCGCAGCAGTGGACCTCCCCATCCTCTCGGCCCTGCTCTCCCTGCCTTTTTACCTTTTGTGCCTACTTCTTGCCTCAGTGCACGTCTTGGTGTGCACATCTGCTGGGAGCTCCTGTTACTTCTGCAGCCTCTCCTGGGGTCTCGTGTTTGCTGCCGTTGCCTTCTCCTCAGCAATGTTTTGTATTCTGGTCTCTATAGCAACACGAAGACTCCCCCTGGGTGCAAAGATTCATGGGAAGGTGAGTAAGTGCAGTGAAACACGGGTAGATATTGTAACAGATGTTAGCCCTCAGAGAGCCATACTTGCATACAGTGGATCCGCATGTAAAGCATGAATGCACAAGCTAACGCGCTAACCCATTCTGCTGCTCTCTGATTGCTTTAAAGGGACACTGAGGATAAAAGACTGAGTGTTAGTGAATCCATCTATCTCTCTAGAAACCTCACTGCTTGTTAAACAGATTTGTGTTGTTGTATTTGAATTTTTCACTTCCTGTAGGTAGAGAAACGTTACCTAAGTGACTTTTGGAATTTATTTGAGAGAAAACCTGCTAAATCTACTGGAGCGGCATGCTCTTGTCTGTTGTGCATTCACTTAGTGATTTAGTTTGCAGAGTCTTTAAGGATGTAGATTTAAATCATTTGAGTGCTTCTCAACAGTCTCAGAAAAAGGTTTTAGTGTATTTTCACTTTGACAAGTAAAAAAAGATTCTGCCAAAAAGTGGCTTAAAAGAAGTGTCTGAGTAAGTGCCTTTTAGTCAATTTAAAACTGCAGACAACAATTGTATGCTTCAGAGATTGTGAAGAGCTGCAATAATTACTCTTTGATTACTCTGCAGTATCACACAAGAAAACAAGTGAGAAATAGTAGTGCGTTTAAGCAAATGATATTGTGTTGTTGTTGTGAGTCAGGCACTCGGAGTGACGGTGAGAGTAGCAGAAAGGCAACACAAACAATATTTTTGGACACAGCAGTGATCACATAATCATGACTTCTGACATGCCAGAAGTTTGTGGTGTTGGTGTGTTTACCCTGTGTTTTCTTACCCTGTGTGTGAAACATTTCCATGCTACACAGAAATAATTATTCAAATTGAAGCATTGTTGTAGCAGTATTGTCTGCATTGTCAGGTGGTGGGGTTTATAGGTAGGTCCATTAGTTCTTGTGCAGTGACACATTTTTTGTGGCATGACCGCAGTGGGATTTAAGTTAACCAATCAAGGTGCAAGTGCAGCTCTTCAACTTTAATTCAGGAAGTTTAATAAAAGTGTATTTTCTGATAGTTCTTAAGTGCAACCAGAAGTTTGCACTCTGTTGTCTCCATTCACGAAAGTGTCTCTTGTGGACCTTGACAATGATGCAGCTACCTCTTTGAGCGTTCTTGAATTATTTTCATCTTCTGTGGTCTTTGAAGGTGTTTGGTGCTCCTGAGCTGCTGAGCTGGCCTTTTCAGGAATATACCAGATTGTTGATTTGGCCTGTCAGTGCGCCCCAGGGTGGCTGTGGCTACAATGTAGATTGCCATCACCAGTGTGTGAATGTGTGTGTGAATGGGTGGATGACTGGATATGTAAAGCGCTTTGGGGTCCTTAGGGACTAGTAAAGCGCTATATAAATACAGGCCATTTACCATTTTTCCAATTTTTTCATTTTTCAAATGGCTTTATGTCTTTGTTTGTTTTTAAATGGTTTTTCAGACTATTACTTGCCTCCTTCCCTTGCATCAGCCTCTCTTTTGAACACAACTACCAAATACAGGTTCACTTGTACAACACTTGGAATCAATTCCAGTTTTCTTTGAATGTTTTTTTTATGGAATAACGAGGGAACAGGCCTCCCCTTGACATAAAACTTTCATATAAAATCAATTGTCGAAGTACTCATGAGCCTTTGAAAACGGGGTGCTGTGTATAAAAACGTATGTTATTCCTCAACAGTAAATTCTGCACTTCTGTTAAAGCTTGTAAATGAAAACTCAAAATCTGATCTTCAAACACAACTTAATTTTTTGATTTTAAATCCACTGTGCTCATGTATAGAGGCAACATTAGAAACATGTCTCCAAAAACAGCAGTTAGCTTGCTAACAAGGCTAAAAAGCACAGCCATACATGACATCATAAACATACAAAACTCTGAAGTGCGTTATATATTCCAACTGCCCCCCATTAATTATTTAAAAGATGACAAAACAAATTAAAAACACTTATTTGATTCATGTACACATATAAGACCTGACTGGAGAAGTCAATCCATGTAATGTACAATTGCTGCATATTATCACTTTTTAATGTATGCCTCTTTATTGCCAAAAACTTGGCTCCGAGGGTGGGAAAGTGGAGCTGTTTCTGCATAATAAAGTTACGTTAAAAAAAGTTACACTAGTATATAAATGTCTTATAAAATATTATATGAGTGGATGCATCAGTAGACTGTGGTTCTATTAGGCGAGTAGATGCCGTTTCTCAACATACTGTCCAGTTTATTGGAAGAAGAGTTGCTGACTGTGCCCATAAAACTGCGAACTCTGTAAATAAAACAGACACTAACACAGTGGACAGATGGGGTGTCGAGTCTGACTAACAATTAAAATAGTAAATTAGAAGATATGCACTGCCAGGATCCTTTAGGAGAATGACGTAAAAACATCACTCAGGTAGTTTAAAGACAGTCAGGATTTTTACTTGTTGTGAATCTGAATTGAAAATGAAGAAAACTAAAGATGGTCCATCATTTGGACTCTAACTGCTGGTGCAGTTAGAAGATAAGTGGTGTATTTGTTAAGCCTTAACGATAACGCACTCTTGGCGGTGCTATCAAAGGTTTTGGGTAGTTTAAATTTGTTTCAGTAATTTTCTCTTTCCATCACTGCAATGTTAAATTGTCCTTCAACAAACTGAAGTAATTCCCAGCAATATGTTGAAGTAAGTTATCAATCATAGAAAGGTTGAAGTGGTTCTTCAGTGAAAAAATGGAAGCTTTGAGTCATAAGTGCTTGTTTAAAGGGCTTTAACAGTAGCTTCCCTTTGCTGCTGCAACTCTTTGCTCATTATTAATTTATCTGTAAAGGTTACATCTCATTTGCCTTCTGGGAACTCTTGAGAAAGTGCTGATGTAGCAAAAAAAAGTCAGAAGAATCCACTTGGGTCATTAGGCTGGGAGAGGAAATGAACTCTCCGACTCGACACACTGGAAGATGTGGAGGATTTCGTACAGTACTGGAGGTGTTTCTTCTCTGGCTCCAGTGACCGTGAAAAGACTGTTTTCTTTTGAGTCTTACAAATGTCATAGTGAAGAAAAAAACTGTGCTCATAGTTCAGTTGGCAGGTAATGATGATGACCTGTGATGACAAATGTGCTTTTGTACCAGCAGCAGATTTTTGTGAAATTACCAGACTTTGGTCAGAAAAATCAAACAGACAAACTGTTGAAGCTCAACTCATGTAGAAACAAAAATGTCAAAGAGCTGTTTTCAGCCACTGAACTGAAATTCTGCAGGATTCATGAAACGTCCTTCCTGCCAAGTACCTTGAAAGGCTGTGTGAGCATGTGCCCAGTGGAGAATGCACTTATAAAAGCAAAGCTTGATCACAACAAACACCAAAGCAGTGTCGTTTCTTTGGCTGCTGAAAGTCATTCATAAATCGAAAGCACTGCTGTATGTACAGCAAACTCAAAGTACAGTATTTAGATGGTTTCAGAGTGGATGAAAACAAACACAAATATTTGCTGCTGATTATAGCTGCAACCAATAATGGATTTTGTTCTCTTTTTAATTGAATTATTGTTGAGTTTATTAAATGCCAGTGAAAGGTGAATTTCCAACACAAAAACTCAAAGATGTGAGATTTGAAGTGATATGAAACAGAAAAAGCAACAAATCCCGAGACTTGAAGCTGAAAATAATTTGGCATTTAGCTTTGATAGATGACTTTAATGTTTCAGATCTTTTCAGGTTGTTTTGTAATGGATTGTTTTTTTCAACTGGTGAAGGATCACAGCACTGGATTCTGCTTGACAGACCCACAAATTTTAAATTAAATGTAAATTTGTAAACAGGTCCATAGTTGCCCACCATTACAATCATGGATTTGTGAAGCCTGCAAATCAAAATCAGTCATAAGAAGCAGGGGGTGGAGCTAAAAGAGAAATCGAAGAGCAGTACATGCTCATGCAGGATTGGCAGAAGACCATGTAAACTGGACGGACCGCCAACGTTAACGAGAGGGCATTCGCTCAAGTCACTTTGCTATTACAAAAAAACCCAAAACACTATGCACAATTGCAAGCACACATGCACAGTACACACTGTTTGACTCTCACAGGGAACACAACATGAGCATCATGTTATATTCAGTAAGAAGTCAAACTGGCATTTCAATTTCTAAAAACTTAAAAAAAAGTGGTTACTGAAGTCATACATGAAGGGAGCTGGAGGGTCATTCACCCAACGACTTTGATAATAATCTGATATCATTTCAGCCACAAGAGTCGCCACCTGCTGGCCATTAGATAGAATCCAGGTTAAAGACCTGGAAGCTAAGTCAGTCTTTCATACACATTATAATCAATGTCAGGTATTAAATCATTCTACAGATATATTGAAATGTTTAACTATTCATAGAACAACTGTGTTGAGCTTCCATAATTTGGCTTCCTGTTGATGTTGAAATTGATTTTAAATGTTATTGATTCCTTTAAAAGCTACATATGGATTTAGTCCTGCTGCTACTCTAGAGTGTATATAAAAGTGCCGTTGTGTATCATGCCATGTTTTATTTCTCGTTCCAAAAGTGGTGATTAAGCGCTTACAATCATGGCCCATCTCTACAGCCAAGATCTTTTTAATAACCTGTGGGAGGAAATGCAGTTAGTGGACTCTGTGTCCTCAAAGTCATGACTGACAAACTCATTTTGATACTGAGATTAAATAATAAAGCTGCTTTATTGTTAAACTGTATTTGTATCAAAGGATTACATTGATGAATTCCCAGGAGTCCCTGAATATTTGTCAGACAAGAGGAAATCTGCTCAAAATTACAAACCTTTGGACAGATTTCACACAAAAGTGTGTTTGAAGCTACTACCAGATGTAGCATGTAGTGCTGGAAAATGTGACAAATAATCCTAAGGCACAATAATGTTGTATACTTTCAGGAATCCATTTGGATCTAAGTGCAGAGCTGTGTCTGGTTAGACTTGACAAATAACTGCTTTGGGGAAACTGTCCAAAACATATATTCACTCTCTGTCCTCATTAGTTTCAGTGCAAGGTGGAAACGAAAAGAAAAACTTGCTGCTCCAGCAAAAATGTGATGAGAATTCCATTTAAGTGAGTTTTAATGACCCAAAGGTGAGGTCATTTTAAAAAAGTAGTTCTGTACAAGAGCTGTAAAGACGTGTGAAATACCTGCAATGTGTATCATGTTCATGCATTCGCCTATCAAGCGATGACTCCCAGTTCGATCCCAGGAGGAGACACTGATTCTGTTGGGGTTGCGTCAGGAAAAGCATCCGGCGTTAAAAAATAAATAAAAAAATCTGCCAACTCAGACATGCGGCGCTACCTGCTGTGGGAGACCCCTTGTGGGAGACCCCTTGTGGGTAAGAGAACAGCCAAAAGTGGCTTATATTTTTCCAACAACCAAAAAAAGGCTAAGAATCCCTTAATAAATGATTCTATTGAGTCTCTCATGACTTTTGTAAGGAGCTTACTCTAGTCTGTCACCAGCACAAGAGTTTAATATGATTTCTTATTATGCCTGAGTGGAAAAAGTCATATTTTAAATGGCAGAGCTCGGAAGTCAGTCTGAGTCAGTATTACCATTTCACAGCTGCGTGATGGAAAGGCAGGTTCAGCTGGCAGAATATGATAAATCAAACACACATACTGGACACATTGGTTTCACAGGAAAAGTGATGTTAAGTGGCATAGATGCAACGGTGGCATCAAAGACCCTCCAATAATTTTAGGCTAGAAAGACTAAAAGGTCATTTGCTACATCAGTAGCTGTGCTTTGTCATGAAAAGGCCTTTGGCAGGGCAGAGCAATATTCTACTTCAGCACATTAGGCTTCGGGTCAAGTCCTGATTTATGTTCTACTCTACATGGAGCCCTCAGCATGGTCAGAGAATATTTATGCATTATTTAGAATGATCTGCTCAAGTCAATAGACGACCATATCGTAGTTCACTTCATGGTTCATGTGAAGATGAAAAACCCTCATGTGTTTGTTTAATGTAAGACCACACCCATAACCCTAGCATTAGTAAATAAAAACAGCCCTGTGAAGCCCTCTTAATTAACTGGTTTCTTTTAAATGTATAAACTAAAACTTCCTTTTTACAAGTAGGGCTGCCACAAACGATTATTTTGATAGTCGACTAGTCACCGATTATTTTTGCGATTAGTTGACTAATCAGATCATCATCCATTGGACGTACAGCGTACAGCTTATTGCACCAGCAGCATCTGCTCTTATATAACTATCATTAGCTTACAGCTTGAAGTGTTTGTGCTAACTAAAAATAAAGACAAGATGATAGTTTATTAAATTTTAATGAAATTTGCAGATTGTTTCGGTGAAGTTTAATAAACTCCTTGCTATCTAAAATATAACAGGACACCGGAGTATATTCTGGAGCATCTCACACTTCTGATAATCAGTTGTCTGCTTGACGTTTATTCAGCTGTGTAAAAACTATAACTTTAATCTCAGACAAACTGATTTACTCAGGAACAAATAAAATACTAAAAAAAAAGCCAAACAATAACATTTTAAGTTATCTAAGTGACTCATATATATTTAACCTGAGTAGCGAAAGACGGTGGTGGGTTTGAAAACGATTTGCGGGGAGTCCGGTGTTCTCACAGCGCTAGTGAGCCTAGCCCCCGGCTCGCTAACGAGCTAGTGGGTAACAGATGTCTCCGAAAACGTCGGAGCGCTTTTGAAAATATGTGGTGTCCTGATAAACTGAGCAGATATTTGAGGTTTACACAGCTACATTCTCGCCTGAAAATATGTTAAACGTTTATTTTGTGACCCAGAAAGAATAATAAGAGTAACATTAAAACTAACTAGCTGCCGCCATTGTTGGAAACTGCGCTGGGCCGCGCTATGAATTCTGGGACACAGCTGCTTCTTCTTCTTCGGGGTTTAACGGTAGCTGACATCCTTGTACATGCAATGCTGCCATCTTCTGTTTCAGTCCGTTATTACACTCTTAAATCCTGCCACTTATTCCTGCGTCTTTTGTGATCTTACAAAGCTTCAAACGACGCGTCGACTATTAAATCAGTCGTCGACGATTTTGATAATCGACGTAATCGTGACTAGTCGACAAATCGTGGCAGCCCTATTTACAAGATATATGATGATTGTTTCTCGACTAAATTTCCTCGACTCTCAGCAAAGAACATGATGGGAGTATAATTTCCTCCTGACTCAGTAAGTGATGATGTGTAGACCAGCCAAAAGCACAGAAAACTAAGTCGGGATATAATTTACACTCACTCAGCAATTCATTAGGTTCACCTGTTCAGCTGTTTGTTAAGACAGAAATCTAACTGTACACATGTCAAGACGACCAGCTACAGTTCAGACAGCATTAGAATAAAGGTTAGTGCCAGACAGGCAGGTCTAAACTGCTGATCTAATGGGATTTTCCTGCACAGGCGTCTCTAAGGTTTATAAAGAGTGGTCTGAGAAAGAGAAATTAGCGGTGAGCAGCAGAGCTTTGGGGGAAAGTGCCTTGTTGATGTCAAAGGAAAATAGCTTTAACTGCTCTGAGCTGTCAGAAAGGCAACAGTAACAAATACTGACGTGTTATAACCAAGGTGTGCAGAAGAGCATCTCTGATGCACAACAAATTGAAACTTTAAGTAAGTGGGCCACAGCAGAACACCACACTAGGTGCTACTCCGGTCAGCTAATAACAGGGAAGTGAGGCTACAATTCATATAGGACCACCAAAACTAGAAAATTCTTAATGTTTAGCTTGTATAGAAAGAGACAATGTACTGATCCTTGTTGTGTTTAACAGGTGACGTGCTTGGGAACAAAATTGAGATAAAATGAGTCCTGTCCTGCAAGTGATATCTGAACCAAGTAGGATCACTAAAGTCTCCATTTTCTTTCAATATATTCTATAAATATATATTGTAGGAAAATGACCCTACAGTATTACAGAGAAAACATCAAACAACCTTGATGGGGAGGAAGAAAGGAAAGACTTAGGAGGATGAAATCATCTGCCCTGACCTGCTGGTGAAAAGAGCAGACAGAGAAGTCGTGGCACATAGTTGCCCCTCCCCTAAACCTGGTTCTGCCGCAGGTTTCTTCCTGTTAAAAGGGAGTTTTTTCTTCTCACGGTTGCCAAGTCTTTGCTCAAAGGGGGTCATGTGATTGTTGGGGTTTTCTCTGTATAATTGTAGACTCTTTATTTTGCAGTATAGAGTTGAGTTCAGCCTAGGGCCTAGTAGGCACTAGTATTTCAACAGGTCCAGTCTCAACCCTTTTTTCAAAAATATCCAAGACCAGGATATAACCGAATGCATCAAAAGAAGCAGTTCTTTCTAATAATAGCTGAATAGCAATTTTGCCTGGACAGCGTTCATTCGAATGTCATTGAATGAACAGTGACTACCTCCTCCTCCACTCACAGTGGAGGAGGTGTTGAATACGTATGCCAGTGATACTTTTTATAATAACTTTTCTATAAACTGAAGTATCTCTTGAGTGTTTTGCTCTAGTTTTTCTGTTAAACCCGATGACTAACTTGAGTCATAAATGTGTCATCTGTTGTATTGCTAATGCATGCAAATTGTATACTCAATGATTTAGTGAAGTTTTATCTATCCTGCATCACTTGGTTATATTAGCCTGGGTAAATGTTGCTACTTGTTTTTGCTGTTTTTTAAGTAATACTTTCATTAAGTATGTATCCATCTACTTTGAAACCCTGCCATTAACACAGATTAGTATGCAGCAGGCTTTTCTGATTTCACAATTTGCCAGCCGCTGAAGGAAAGAGCAAGGAGCAGTGAAGCTGGAAAACTATTTTACAGCTTCCTTTGGGATGTGACATGTTTTATCTCAAAAACAGGAGCTGTAGGCATAAAGGCCATCAGTCCTTTTCTCAGTAATGCATGGATGGCTTATAGTTTCGTACACAGAACAGATGAACAATCTCTACTTGACTTAAACTATGGGACTCGTAGAGAACTATATTTTGGGAGAGTTTAGGAATACGCCGTTTTTTTGTTGTTGTTTTTTTTGTTTTGTTTTTTAATCTAGAAGATATTCGTAAAAACCTGAAAAGACCTTAATAAAAATGCAACCTGCTCTTAGTGCACTGTTAATATATGAAAATGTATTCACCCACGACTTTTATATCCAGAGTTAAGTAATGTTTTTCTCTTTCTGTGTATACATAACTGCTAGACCAAATATTTAATGACCCGGCATCTTGTTTAAAGAGGGATAGGTGTAAAGGTTGCAATAACAATAACCTGGTGTAAGGGGAAATTATTCTGCAACAGCCCGGTCCCACAGCGAAGCCACCACTGTATCCTGGAGGGGCTGAATATATCATCCCAGCCTGTCTTTGTCATCAAGGCAAAGACAGGCTGAGATGCATGTCTGTTGTTTGTTAGGTTAAAATATTGCTGTTGAGCTAAGAGGCTGGCTGAACTCAGCCTGAACTTAAGCTCAGTGAATAAAATCATTTGCATACAAGTGTTCGATTGGACAAACAGCAATCTTAAAAATGGGATTGAAGCATCCATAACAGACCGACTGCAATTTATGAATGACAGCTCATGGTCACTGTCAGCAGTGCCAAGGCAGGAACCTGCTGCTGTACATCCAGTAGTGACATGTGATGGATGATCTGATGTTTGGCAGTAATATTTCCGTTCATCGTAACAGGAGTCTGAACGGTGTACCTTTTTAAATTTGAGTGCAAATAGCACATGCATCAGTTAACGCTTGTTCTCGTTTTGGTCTGCATGAACAGAGCAGGCATAACGGGTTTGAAATTGAACTGTTTTTATACCTCCCGCTGGTGACAGCTGTAGCTGGAGGCATTAATTTTGTCCATAATGCTTTGTGTCTTTCCCGTTTTTGAAGACTGTGTAGCTCTTTGAACGCCATCAGAGATTTCTTCAAGTTAGTTAGGGATGTTCCCTTGGATTCAGAGATGAGCTAAGTTTGGGTGTGAAAGGCCAAGGTCAGCGTGACCCCACGATACCTTTTTATTTATTCAGATCTTATTGAATTAGACAAAAACATCAACAGAACAATACACTGACATAAAGTGAGGTATATAAGTCAATTTGTGCAATAAGTTGTTGGGTAATATTGATTTGGCAAACATCCAGTACACAAAAGTTATGTTTTCACTTTGGATTTGAAGTCACAGAAACATTAAGCCAACATCTTCTCACAGTCAGCAGTGTTCATTATCTGTTCAGTCCACAGTTTTAGCATCAGGGTTTGAGATCATTTCCAAATCACAAGAATCAGTCTGGCATGAGCCTCTGGACAAACCACACTTCAACCATTGGCCCATATATTCCAAAACATTTCTCCAATCAGGAAAAACTTTGGAACACTCCCATGATGCATCTACCTAAGTGCCTCTTTCTGCCTTACATTATCAGCATAAAACATAGTTAATTAATTAATTAAATCCATTTTGTGTATTTAGTTCAATTCAGTTTTATTTATACAGCACCAAATCACAACAACAGTCACCTCAAAGGGCTTTAAATTGTAAGATAGACGCTACAAAAATACATACAGATAAAAACCCAACAATCATATGACCCCCTATGAGCAAGCACTTTGGTGACAGTGGGAAGGAAAAACTCCCTTTTAACAGGAAGAAACCTCCGGCAGAACCAGGCTCAGGGAGGGGCGGGGCCATCTGCTGTGATTGGTTGGGGTGAGAGAAGGAAGACAGGTTAAAGACATGCTGTGGAAGAGAGACAGAGATTAATAACAAGTATGATTCAATGCAGAGAGGTCTATTAACACATGTTGAGTGAGAAAGGTGACTGAAAAGGAAATACTCAATGCATCATGGGTAATCTCAAAGGAGTATAGTAATACTGATTAATTATTACGACAGACATTTTTAGGCATAACTCATGCCTACCTCGTGAATTCTCAGGAACACCTTGGGAATATTTGTTAAATTCGGCACAAACATCTAATTGGACTTTAAGATCTGATGGTTATGGTCACGGTCATTGTAACCTCACAGCCCCGATTTAAGAATCTGTATGCTAATTTTGACAGAATTTCCTACAAATTATGGAATAAATGAATGAGGTAAAGTCTTTTGTTTTTTAAAGAAAGCGCCAATTCAAAGCTTTCATTGTTATGAACTGCTACATGACTGCTAGAAGCACGAGGCAGTAATCCTAGTATTGTGAAGTGCATGAGTCATGTAATGAGTGTCACGAGCTGAGGTTTTCAGTATTGTGCTATATTAGTGTGAATCACCCAAGCAATAGTTTCATCCATCTAATTGTCCCACTGAGAATTGTGATGCCATCACTCTGGGGTGGGCGAGGTGAAAGTAGGTTGAGTATGTAGTCGAGCCTGTGTGGATGGAATAGCTCTTTCCTCTGTATTTAAAATGATCCTTTTTTATTCTCTTTTCACAGTCTCCTCTGAGGAGCAGTGAGGTTGACTGGTCGCTGTCAGAGCTGGATGTTTTGCTGCTGGCCGGCACCGTCGGTCACACTCTCAGCCTGGCGGCCAGCAGTTTCGTAGAGGAAGAGCACCAAACCTGGTACTTTCTGCTCAACACGCTCTGCCTCACCGTGTTCCAGGATGTCTGCCGCAAGTACTTCAGAGAGAAGAGGGGCTCTGGAGATGACGAAGAGCATATCCTCCCTTCCAAAGACCGTCATCCCTCCGCTCACCCCAAAGCAGAGATTTTCTCAGAGAAGTGGTTAGCGTTAGCCACGCCACCATTCACTCTGCTCTGCTGCCGGCTACTGCGCTCCCTCAACCAAACTGGGGTGCAGTGGGCTCATATCCCTGACGTTGGGCATTGGCTCAACAGGTGGGTTTATTGATCTAATATTAACTTTGATAAATGCTTCAGTTTCAAGTAGTTTAAATATTTGAGTCACTGTATTTTATTCATATCAAGAAAATGCAAGCAGTATTTGGAAAACAGTATAAATTAACTGGTTTCACTGATGATTCATCACCTAATGCCATGTAGTAGTGAATTTACACTCACTGCCAAATTTGAACCCAACCATCTGAATGCTGCATCAGAAATCTAGACTCATCAGTCTTCAATTGTCTAATTTTGGAGTTTCCTGTTGCTAGCTGACAGCAATTACAGTTACTGCTTTTGCGTTCAGAGATGCTCTTCTGCATACCTTGGTTGTAACAACTGGGTGTTTGAGTTACTGTTGCCTTCCTATCAGCGTGGAGCAGTCTGACCATTCTTCTCTGGCTATCACTTAAATGCCTAAATTGCATAAATCCACAAGTTGCTACCATGTGACAGGCTGCTGGTAAGATATTTCCATTCCTGAGCAGTTGAACAGGTGTGTTTTATTAAGTGGTCAGTGATTGTTTCCCAATTCCAGTGTGTCACTTTACCTGAATAAAAACCCAAAGGCACTCATATTTCCTCTTAGCAAGTGGTCAGTTGCTAGTAGATTAGCCAGCTACCTCCTTGATAGCAAGACAAGTGTTTTTATGTGCTAAATGCTAAACTATGTTTATTAAGTAGTCGCTAACTTTGTGTAACTATTGGTTGGACAGATAGTGATCATTGTATTGTTAGTAATTACAGCTGTGAAAATCAACCAATGTTAGAAAGGACAATAAAACTGTAAATAGTTGAGGAGAAATGTGGAGGATTATAGTTCTATTACTACAGTGATGCTTTTCTTGCACAGTCATATTTTTCATTGTTACGGAAACATTGATTCTAATTCTAATGCATGAAAGCTAGTAATACTACCTAACTAACCATCACTGTTGGTTTGTGCACATTTATTGTTTAACTAGGCAGCAAAGCAAAGAGAGAGTGGCAACAGTAACAGCTTCTTGGTTGATTCAAGATTAACTTGGCAGCATTTTTATTCCTAAGTCGCTCCTCAAGGGAAAATCAGACGACTCCATGAATAGCAAAAGGATAGAGGGTTCTGTCTCTGATGTGTTTGTGTTAAGCTGTACAAAAGGGCTGGGTACAAAAAGCGATTTCGCCGAAGTTCAGAAGTTTATCTGAAATCTGTTACATGCATGCATAAATCCCTTCAAGTGTATTTGCTCTCTTTTACTCAAAGCTAAATTTACAGTGGTAAACTGATTGCTGATATGGCTCTACAGCAAAATCTTCACTATGTTGTTTTTTCTGACAACCAGTGTTGTATTGTTGGTGTTGTAATGAACGGTGGGGTGCTAGCAAAGCTGAGGACCATTAGTTCTGTGTCATGCTGTATGGTATATTTCTCTTTTTACGTGGATATGTGGCAGCATGAAGGTGACAGGACATAACAGGAACTTATTTCCAACACAACTACAATTTGAAAAAAAAACCCTACACTTGATGTTTTACGACAAATCAAACAGAATTGAAAAAGAACAGGCGTCTTTCACTGTTTAAGGATAGAAGTTCAACCGTCACATGGGGATACATTCGTTGCAGAAGGGCAATCTGTCTGAAGACAGTATACTCAGTAGGCTAAAATGCAGTGCAGCAACAAGATTTTCAATCTCAATGTGTTTCTCCACCTACACACAAATGTAACAGATCAATGTAGCAAATTCATTGATGTTCTTTGGGGAAAGCCGTGATATAGGATATTACTTACTGTAGTAGATGTAATGAAAGTGGTTCAGTGAACAATACATTTAGATTTCAATGCTAGATATAGACATCTAATGGAAGCTGTGTGGTGTTAACACACAGAGCAAGTCTTTTCTTCTGACACTAAAACATTTTAAATGTGTTTTTCTAGCTGAGAAGCTGATAGGACTACCCACTTACATTTTCTTTTTTTTAAAGATTCAAGAAGAGAAAATCGTCTTCAGATTGCCCAGACTGAAGGAAAACTGTGATTTCTCTGTAAAAACTGTGGCTTTTTCAGAGCCATTAATATTCTGACAGCAGTGCGAGGCAGGGGGATTATAGTTTGTTCTTTAACATTCATCACAATGTGGAACAGAGATGTGGATTCTGACCTTTTCCTGTCCAGTGTTGCCCTTTCTTCCTACCTGCAGTGCCTGTTGCTTGGATAATGAGATCCAGGTAGCGTTATGCCTCATCTTGTCTCAAAGTATTCAACGTCCACTGCCAGTCTGATCCAGCTAATGGCTAAATACACGGCTTCAACTTTGATATGTCCTATTTCCTATCGGTGCTCAGTATGGTGCAATTACAGACTTTAATCCAGTGAACAATTGAGGGGCTGTGCCTCTTTTAAATTTAACCTGAATCTAGAGGATTTGACTGACAGTATTTCATCTCATCAAAGTAAATGCTCACCTTCAGCCTTCAAATGAGAACCTGTAATGCTTTCTCTTCATGTGTTATTAGTGTGAATGCTTGAAAAGCATTCACAGTATTGTTCTTCTAATCTTTATTAGTGTGAATGCTTGAAAAGCATTCACAGTATTGTTATTCGAATCTTTATTAGTGTGAATGCTTGAAAAGCATTCACAGTATTGTTATTCGAATCTTTATTATTATTATTATTAGTGTGAATGCTTGAAAAGCATTCACAGTATTGTTATTCGAATCTTTATTATTATTCTATTTAGTGTGAATGCTTGAAAAGCATTCACAGTATTGTTATTCTAATCTTTATTAGTGTGAATGCTTGAAAAGCATTCACAGTATTGTTATTCGAATCTTTATTATTATTATTATTATTATTATTATATATTCCGTACGTTTTTTGGCATCTCACTCCTTCAAAACCGCTCAACTTAGAAAAACCATTCAAACACCGTTAGATTCCTATTCTTTTGGACATGAATGCTTCTACTTTTCTCATTTTTAACATTTATATTTTTAATTTTATTCAACTTTATTCAACAAAAATTTATAATGTATTTCAATGGGGACACCCTTCAAATTCTCATTCAACTTACTCATTTTTAAACTCTTACTACTTCCACATACATTGACATAGAGCCACCATTCAAACTTTAAAACGAAGACAAGACATTCAACTATTCAACTTGTATTTATCTTTTCAATATCTATTATACTTTTTCTTCAGTTCCAGTTTAAGTTTCATGATGTTTTTTCACCCGTTTCAGAGTTTATAATGGGTGTGTATGGGACGGAATGTTGGGGCTAGAGTGAGACAGCTCAACTGCTAGAGTGAGAGGAGCAAAAAAATTAATCTTAAAATCTTTTTTAAAACTGCTGCTGTGTCCGCAGCGTTTGCTCTACAGGTATGATTTTACCCTCAAAACGTAGCCATCGCTGTCCTCTTTCATCCAATGTGTTTACTATTGTACTAGGTGCTATGGTTCTTTCATAAATGTCACCAATGCACAGCCTCCTCCCTCCAACTCTTCCATAGACTCTAATGTTAAATTGGCTCAGAAGGTTGGTTTGAAAATCAGAAGAGCATGGTGTCTTTCCACTGTCACCACGTCCATATAATAAACTCCACAGGCATGAAAACTGAGAATTCAGTAGACTAGAAGCTGCTGTCGCTCACGGTGAAAGAATTTCGTCAATACGACCTATACTTTTCATTTGGGAGCGATTTGTTTCGGCCTGACTTTTCTGTTCATTTTAAGCAGCAAAAGTGAGGCGCATGTCTGTGTACGTGTGTATGGAGCCATGGGTGCGGTCACTATAGCAACCAGGCTCACACCTGCCTGCTTAACGAGCTCTGCCTGCCACTGTACCAAGATTCATCTTAAGCACTTCTCTTTCAACTGCTGCTGTGTCCACAGTGTTACAGCCATCATTTTACCCTCAAATTGTCGCCATTATTGTTCTCTTTCCAACACCGTGTCTTTCAAAGCTCAGGCATTTAAACTTTTTAAACTGTGTGGATCAAAGTGGAGGGATCACATTTGAGTCATTCAGTGATTCAAAGAATATGACCTTTTAATATTCATTCAGATGTTTTCTGACTCTAAATGTTCTTTTCTCATTTCTTAGGGTTTTCTAATTTACATTTAAAACATTTTCAGTTTTTTCCAACTTCTTCTTCTGTGTAACGTTCAGCTTTTAGCGGTTCAGCACCTTTGTTTTCAGGTTAAATTCGTTTTTTTTTTTTTTTTTTTTTATCTCATTCAATATTTTTAACTCAAAATTCAGCAATTAATTCATTTCAGTGCATACATTCAGATTCAAGCATTCACACTGCAGTTTCTTCAGAAAATGCACTTTCTAGTTATTATTATATTTTATTTTTCCGTACGTTTTTTGAAAGCCTACTCCTTCAAAACCGTTCAACTTAGAAAAACCATTCAAACACCGTTAGATTCCTATTATTTTGGACAACATTGCTTCTATTTTTCTCATTTTTAACATTTATATTTTTAATTTTATTCAACTTTATTCAACAAAAATTTATAATGTATTTCAATGGGGAGACCCTTCAAATCCTCATTCAACTTACTCATTTTTAAACTCTTACTACTTCCACATACATTGACATAGAGCCACCATTCAAACTTTAAAACGAAGACAAGACATTCAGCTATTCAACTTGTATTTATCTTTTCAATATCTATTATACTTTTTCTTCAGTTCCAGTTTAAGTTTCATGATGTTTTTTCACCCGTTTCAGAGTTTATAATGGGTGTGTATGGGACGGAATGTTGGGGCTAGAGTGAGGCAGCTCAACTGCTAGAGTGAGAGGAGCAAAAAAATTAATCTTAAAATCTTTTTTAAAACTGCTGCTGTGTCCACAGCGTTTGCTCTACAGGTATGATTTTACCCTCAAAACGTAGCCATGGCTGTCCTCTTTCATCCAATGTGCTTACTATTGTACTAGGTGTTATGGTTCTTTCATAAATGTCACCAATGCACAGCCTCCTCCCTCCAACTCTTCCATAGACTCTAATGTTAAAATGGCTCAGAAGGTTCGTTTGAAAATCAGAAGAGCATGGTGTCTTTCCACTGTCACCACGTCCATATAATAAGCTCCACAGGCATGAAAACTGAGAATTAGGTAGACTAGACATTGCTGTCGCTCACGGTGAAAGAATTTTGTCAATACGACTTTTACTTTTCATTTGGGAGCGATTTGTTTCGGCCTGACTTTTCTGTTCATTTTAAGCAGCAAAAGTGAGGTGCATGTCTGTGTACGTGTGTATGGAGCCCTTGGGTGCAGTCACTATAGCAACCAGGCTCACACCTGCCTGCTTAACGAGCTCTGCCTGCCACTGTACCAAGATTCATCTTAAGCACTTCTCTTTCAACTGCTGCTGTGTCCACAGTGTTACAGCCATCATTTTACCCTCAAATTGTCGCCATTATTGTTCTCTTTCCAACACCGTATCTTTCAAAGCTCAGGCATTTAAACTTTTTAAACTGTGTGGATCAAAGTGGAGGGATCACATTTGAGTCATTCAGTGATTCAAAGAATATGACCTTTTAATATTCATTCAGATGTTTTCTGACTCTAAATGTTCTTTTCTCATTTCTTAGGGTTTTCTAATTTACATTTAAAACATTTTCAGTTTTTTTCCAACTCCTTCTTCTGTGTAACCTTCAGCTTTTAGCAGTTCAGCACCTTTGTTTTCAGGTTAAATTCGTGTTTTTTTTTTTGTTTTTTTTTTAATCTCATTCAATATTTTTAACTCAAAATTCAGCAATTAATTCATTTCAGTGCATACATTCAGATTCAAGCATTCACACTGCAGTTTCTTCAGAAAATGCACTTTCTAGTTATATTTTTTTATTATTATTATCTATTCCGTACGTTTTTTGAAAGCCTACTCCTTCAAAACCGTTCAACTTAGAAAAACCATTCAAACACCGTTAGATTCCTATTCTTTTGGACAACACTGCTTCTATTTTTCATATTTTTAACATTTATATTTTTAATTTTATTCAACTTTATTCAACAAAAATTTATAATGTATTTCAATGGGGAGACCCTTCAAATCCTCATTCAACTTACTCATTTTTAAACTCTTACTACTTCCACATACATTGACATAGAGCCACCATTCAAACTTTAAAACGAAGACAAGACATTCAACTATTCAACTTGTATTTATCTTTTCAATATCTATTATACTTTTTCTTCAGTTCCAGTTTAAGTTTCATGATGTTTTTTCACCCGTTTCAGAGTTTATAATGGGTGTGTATGGGACGGAATGTTGGGGCTAGAGTGAGAGAGCTCAACTGCTAGAGTGAGAGGAGCAAAAAAATTAATCTTAAAATATTTTTTAAAACTGCTGCTGTGTCCACAGCGTTTGCTCTACAGGTATGATTTTACCCTCAAAACGTAGCCATCGCTGTCCTCTTTCATCCAATGTGTTTACTATTGTCCTAGGTGTTATGGTTCTTTCATAAATGTCACCAATGCACAGCCTCCTCCCTCCAACTCTTCCATAGACTCTAATGTTAAAATGGCTCAGAAGGTTCTTTTGAAAATCAGAAGAGCATGGTGTCTTTCCACTGTCACCACGTCCATATAATAAACTCCACAGGCATGAAAACTGAGAATTCAGTAGACTAGACATTGCTGTCGCTCACGGTGAAAGAATTTTGTCAATACGACTTGTACTTTTCATATGGGAACGATTTGTTTCGGCCTGACTTTTCTGTTCATTTTAAGCAGCAAAAGTGAGGTGCATGTCTGTGTCCGTGTGTATGGAGCCATTGGGTGCGGTCACTATAGCAACCAGGCTCACACCTGCCTGCTTAACGAGCTCTCTCTGCCACTCTGCCAAAATTCATCTGAAACACTTCTCTTTCAACTGCTGCTGTCTCCACAGTGTTACAGCCATCATTTTATCCTCAAAACGTCGCCATCGTTGTTCTCTTTCCAACATCTTGTCTTTCAAAGCTCAGAGATGTAAACTTTTTAAACTGTGTGGATCCAAGTGGAGGGATCACATTTTAGTCATTCAGTGATTCAAAGAATATGACCTTTTAATATTCTTTCAGATGTTTTCTGACTCTAAATGTTCTTTTCTCATTTCTTAGGTTTTTCTAATTTACAATTAAAACATTTTCAGCTTTTTTCCAACTTCTTCTTCTGTGTAACCTTCAGCAGTTCAGCACTTTTGTTTTCAGGTTAAATTCGGGGTTTTTTTTTTATCTCATTCAAAATTTTTAACTTAAATTCAGTAATTATTTCATTTCAATGCATACATTCAGATTCAAGCATTCACACTGCAGTTTCTTCAGAAAATGCACTTTCTAGTTATTAGTGTGAATGCTTGAAAAGCATTCACAGTATTGTTATTCTAATCTTTCTTATTATCTATTATTCCATATTCCGTACGTTTTTTGGCATCTAACTCCTTCAAAACCGTTCAACTTAGAAAAACCATTCAAACACCTTCAGATTCCTCTTCTTTTGGACAAGACTGCTTCTATTTTTCTCATTTTTAACATTTATATTTTTAATTTTATTCAACTTTATTCAACAAAAATTTATAATGTATTTCAATGGGGAGACCCTTCAAATTCTCATTCAAATTCCTCCTCTTTAAACTGTATCTACTTCCACATACATTGACATAGAGCCACCATTCAAACTTTAAAACGAAGACAAGACATTCAACTATTCAACTTGTATTTATCTTTTCAATATCTATTATACTTTTTCTTCAGTTCCAGTTTAAGTTTCATGATGTTTTTTCACCCGTTTCAGAGTTTATAATGGGTGTGTATGGGACGGAATGTTGGGGCTAGAGTGAGGCAGCTCAACTGCTAGAGTGAGAGGAGCAAAAAAATTAATCTTAAAATCTTTTTTAAAACTGCTGCTGTGTCCGCAGCGTTTGCTCTACAGGTATGATTTTACCCTCAAAACGTAGCCATGGCTGTCCTCTTTCATCCAATGTGTTTACTATTGTCCTAGGTGTTATGGTTCTTTCGTAAATGTCACCAATGCACAGCCTCCTCCCTCCAACTCTTCCATAGACTCTAATGTTAAAATGGCTCAGAAGGTTCGTTTGAAAATCAGAAGAGCATGGTGTCTTTACACTGTCACCACGTCCATATAATAAACTCCACAGGCATGAAAACTGAGAATTTGGTAGACAAGACATGGCTGTCGCTCACGGTGAAAGAATTTTGTCAGTACGACTTTTACTTTTCATTTGGGAACGATTTGTTTCGGCCTGACTTTTCTGTTCATTTTAAGCAGCAAAAGTGAGGCGCGTGTCTGTGTACGTGTGTATGGAGCCATTGGGTGCGGTCACTATAGCAACCAGGCTCACACCTGCCTGCTTAACGAGCTCTCTCTGCCACTCTGCCAAGATTCATCTTAAACACTTCTCTTTCAACTGCTGCTGTGTCCACAGTGTTAAAGCCATCATTTTACCCTCAAAACGTCGCCATCGTTGTTCTCTTTCCAACACTGTTTTTCAAAGCTCAGACTTTTACATTTTTTAAACTGTGTGGATCAAAGTGGAGGGATCACATTTTAGTCATTCAGTGATTCAAAGAATATGACCTTTTAATATTCATTCAGATGTTTTCTGACTCTAAATGTTCTTTTCTCATTTCTTAGGGTTTTCTAATTTACATTTAAAACATTTTCAGCTTTTTTCCAACTTCTGCTTCTGTGTAACCTTCAGCTTTTAGCAGTTCAGCACCTTTGTTTTCAGGTTAAATTTGGTTTTTTTTGTTTGTTTTTTTAAAATTTCATTTAATATTTTTAACTCAAAATTCAGCAATTAATTCATTTCAGTGCATACATTCAGATTCAAGCATTCACACTGCAGTTTCTTCAGAAAATGCACTTTCTAGTTAGTGTGAATGCTTGAAAAGCATTCACAGTATTGTTCTTCTAATTAGTGTGAATGCTTGAAAAGCATTCACAGTATTGTTATTCGAATCTTTATTATTATTCTATTTTTTTATTATTATTATCTATTCCGTACGTTTTTTGAAAGCCTACTCCTTCAAAACCGTTCAACTTAGAAAAACCATTCAAACACCGTTAGATTCCTATTCTTTTGGACAACACTGCTTCTATTTTTCATATTTTTAACATTTATATTTTTAATTTTATTCAACTTTATTCAACAAAAATTTATAATGTATTTCAATGGGGAGACCCTTCAAATCCTCATTCAACTTACTCATTTTTAAACTCTTACTACTTCCACATACATTGACATAGAGCCACCATTCAAACTTTAAAACGAAGACAAGACATTCAACTATTCAACTTGTATTTATCTTTTCAATATCTATTATACTTTTTCTTCAGTTCCAGTTTAAGTTTCATGATGTTTTTTCACCCGTTTCAGAGTTTATAATGGGTGTGTATGGGACGGAATGTTGGGGCTAGAGTGAGGCAGCTCAACTGCTAGAGTGAGAGGAGCAAAAAAATTAATCTTAAAATCTTTTTTAAAACTGCTGCTGTGTCCGCAGCGTTTGCTCTACAGGTATGATTTTACCCTCAAAACGTAGCCATCGCTGTCCTCTTTCATCCAATGTGTTTACTATTGTCCTAGGTGTTATGGTTCTTTCATAAATGTCACCAATGCACAGCCTCCTCCCTCCAACTCTTCCATAGACTCTAATGTTAAAATGGCTCAGAAGGTTCGTTTGAAAATCAGAAGAGCATGTTGTTTTTACACTGTCACCACGTCCATATAATAAGCTCCACAGGCATGGAAACTGAGAATTAGGTAGACTAGACATTGCTGTCGCTCACGGTGAAAGAATTTTGTCAATACGACTTTTACTTTTCATTTGGGAGCGATTTGTTTCGGCCTGACTTTTCTGTTCATTTTAAGCAGCAAAAGTGAGGTGCATGTCTGTGTGCGTGTGTATGGAGCCATTGGGTGCGGTCACTATAGCAACCAGGCTCACACCTGCCTGCTTAACGAGCTCTGCCTGCCACTCTGCCAAGATTCATCTTAAACACTTCTCTTTCAACTGCTGCTGTGTCCACAGTGTTAAAGCCATCATTTTACCCTCAAAACGTCGCCATCGTTGTTCTTTTTCCAACATCTTGTCTTTCAAAGCTCAGAGATGTAAACTTTTTAAACTGTGTGGGTCCAAGTGGAGGGATCACATTTTAGTCATTCAGTGATTCAAAGAATATGACTTTTTAATATTCTTTCAGATGTTTTCTGACTCTAAATGTTCTTTTCTCATTTCTTAGGTTTTTCTAATTTACAATTAAAACATTTTCAGCTTTTTTCCAACTTCTTCTTCTGTGTAACGTTCAGCTTTTAGCAGTTCAGCACCTTTGTTTTCAGGTTAAATTTGGTTGTTTTTATTTTAATTTCATTCAATATTTTTAACTCAAAATTCAGCAATTAATTCATTTCAGTGCATACATTCAGATTCAAGCATTCACACTGCAGTTTCTTCAGAAAATGCACTTTCTAGTTATCTATTATTCCATATTCCGTACGTTTTTTGGCATCTAACTCCTTCAAAACCGTTCAACTTAGAAAAACCATTCAAACATCGTTAGATTCCTATTCTTTTGGACACGACTGCTTCTATTTTTCTCATTTCTAACATTTATATTTTTAATTTTATTCAACTTTTTTCAACAAAAATTTCCCATGTATTTCAATGGGGAGACCCTTCAAATCCTCATTCAACTTACTCATTTTTAAACTCTTACTACTTCCACATACGTTCACATAGAGCCACCATTCAAACTTTAAAACGAAGACAAGACATTCAACTATTCAACTTGTATTTATCTTTTCAATATCTATTATACTTTTTCTTCAGTTCCAGTTTAAGTTTCATGATGTTTTTTCACCCGTTTCAAAATTTATAATGGGTGTGTATGGGACGGAATGTTGGGGCTAGAGTGAGACAGCTCAACTGCTAGAGTGAGAGGAGCAAAAAAATTAATCTTAAAATCTTTTTTAAAACTGCTGCTGTGTCCGCAGCGTTTGCTCTACAGGTATGATTTTACCCTCAAAACGTAGCCATGGCTGTCCTCTTTCATCCAATGTGTTTACTATTGTACTAGGTGTTATGGTTCTTTCATAAATGTCACCAATGCACAGCCTCCTCCCTCCAACTCTTCCATAGACTCTAATGTTAAAATGGCTCAGAAGGTTCGTTTGAAAATCAGAAGAGCATGGTGTCTTTCCACTGTCACCACGTCCATATAATAAACTCCACAGGCATGAAAACTGAGAATTTGGTAGACTAGACATTGCTGTCGCTCACGGTGAAAGAATTTTGTCAATACGACTTTTACTTTTCATTTGGGAACGATTTGTTTGGGCCTGACTTTTCTGTTCATTTTAAGCAGCAAAAGTGAGGTGCATGTCTGTGTCCGTGTGTATGGAGCCATTGGGTGCGGTCACTATAGCAACCAGGCTCACACCTGCCTGCTTAACGAGCTCTCTCTCTCACTCTGCCAAGATTCATCTTAAACACTTCTCTTTCAACTGCTGCTGTGTCCACAGTGTTAAAGCCATCATTTTACCCTCAAAACGTCGCCATCGTTGTTCTTTTTCCAACATCTTGTCTTTCAAAGCTCAGAGATGTAAACTTTTTAAACTGTGTGGGTCCAAGTGGAGGGATCACATTTTAGTCATTCAGTGATTCAAAGAATATGACCTTTTAATATTCTTTCAGATGTTTTCTGACTCTAAATGTTCTTTTCTCATTTCTTAGGTTTTTCTAATTTACAATTAAAACATTTTCAGCTATTTTCCAACTTCTTCTTCTATGTTAAACGTCAGCTTTTAGCACTTCAGCACTTTTGTTTTCAGATTAAAAATTCTGACTTTTTTTTAATCTCATTCAATATTTTTAACTCAAAATTCAGCAATTAATTCATTTCAGTGCATACATTCAGATTCAAGCATTCACACTGCAGTTTCTTCAGAAAATGCACTTTCTAGTTATTATTATATATTCCGTACGTTTTTTGGCATCTCACTCCTTCAAAACCGCTCAACTTAGAAAAACCATTCAAACACCGTTAGATTCCTATTCTTTTGGACATGAATGCTTCTACTTTTCTCATTTTTAACATTTATATTTTTAATTTTATTCAACTTTATTTAACAAAAATTTATAATGTATTTCAATGGAGAGACCCTTCAAATCCTCATTCAACTTACTCATTTTTAAACTCTTACTACTTCCACATACATTGACATAGAGCCACCATTCAAACTTTAAAACGAAGACAAGACATTCAACTATTCAACTTGTATTTATCTTTTCAATATCTATTATACTTTTTCTTCAGTTCCAGTTTAAGTTTCATGATGTTTTTTCACCCGTTTCAGAGTTCATAATGGGTGTGTATGGGACGGAATGTTGGGGCTAGAGTGAGGCAGCTCAACTGCTAGAGTGAGAGGAGCAAAAAAATTAATCTTAAAATATTTTTTAAAACTGCTGCTGTGTCTGCAGCGTTTGCTCTACAGGTATGATTTTACCCTCAAAACGTAGCCATCGCTGTCCTCTTTCATCCAATGTGTTTACTATTGTCCTAGGTGTTATGGTTCTTTCATAAATGTCACCAATGCACAGCCTCCTCCCTCCAACTCTTCCATAGACTCTAATGTTAAAATGGCTCAGAAGGTTCGTTTGAAAATCAGAAGAGCATGGTGTCTTTCCACTGTCACCACGTCCATATAATAAGCTCCACAGGCATGAAAACTGAGAATTAGGTAGACTAGACATTGCTGTCGCTCACGGTGAAAGAATTTCGTCAATACGACTTGTACTTTTCATATGGGAACGATTTGTTTCGGCCTGACTTTTCTGTTCATTTTAAGCAGCAAAAGTGAGGCGCATGTCTGTGTACGTGTGTATGGAGCCATTGGGTGCAGTCACTATAGCAACCAGGCTCACACCTGCCTGCTTAACGAGCTCTGCCTGCCACTGTGCCAAGATTCATCTTAAGCACTTCTCTTTCAACTGCTGCTGTGTCCACAGTGTTACAGCCATCATTTTACCCTCAAATTGTCGCCATTATTGTTCTCTTTCCAACATCTTGTCTTTCAAAGCTCAGGCATTTAAACTTTTTAAACTGTGTGGATCAAAGTGGAGGGATCACATTTGAGTCATTCAGTGATTCAAAGAATATGACCTTTTAATATTCTTTCAGATGTTTTCTGACTCTAAATGTTCTTTTCTCATTTCTTAGGTTTTTCTAATTTACAATTAAAACATTTTCAGCTTTTTTCCAACTTCTTCTTCTGTGTAACCTTCAGCTTTTAGCAGTTCAGCACCTTTGTTTTCAGGTTAAATTCGTTTTGTTTTGTTTTGTTTTTTAATCTCATTCAATATTTTTAACTCAAAATTCAGCAATTAATTCATTTCAGTGCATACATTCAGATTCAAGCATTCACACTGCAGTTTCTTCAGAAAATGCACTTTCTAGTTATTATTATATATTCCGTACGTTTTTTGGCATCTAACTCCTTCAAAACCGTTCAACTTAGAAAAACCATTCAAACACCGTTAGATTCCTATTCTTTTGGACATGACTGCTTCTATTTTTCATATTTTTAACATTTATATTTTTAATTTTATTCAACTTTATTCAACAAAAATTTCCCATGTATTTCAATGGGGAGACCCTTCAAATTCTCATTCAACTTACTCATTTTTAAACTCTTACTACTTCCACATACATTGACATAGAGCCACCATTCAAACTTTAAAACGAAGACAAGACATTCAACTATTCAACTTGTATTTATCTTTTCAATATCTATTATACTTTTTCTTCAGTTCCAGTTTAAGTTTCATGATGTTTTTTCACCCGTTTCAGAGTTTATAATGGGTGTGTATGGGACGGAATGTTGGGGCTAGAGTGAGGCAGCTCAACTGCTAGAGTGAGAGGAGCAAAAAAATTAATCTTAAAATCTTTTTTAAAACTGCTGCTGTGTCCGCAGCGTTTGCTCTACAGGTATGATTTTACCCTCAAAACGTAGCCATCGCTGTCCTCTTTCATCCAATGTGTTTACTATTGTACTAGGTGTTATGGTTCTTTCATAAATGTCACCAATGCACAGCCTCCTCCCTCCAACTCTTCCATAGACTCTAATGTTAAAATGGCTCAGAAGGTTCGTTTGAAAATCAGAAGAGCATGGTGTCTTTCCACTGTCACCACGTCCATATAATAAGCTCCACAGGCATGAAAACTGAGAATTAGGTAGACTAGACATTGCTGTCGCTCACGGTGAAAGAATTTTGTCAATACGACTTTTACTTTTCATTTGGGAGCGATTTGTTTCGGCCTGACTTTTCTGTTCATTTTAAGCAGCAAAAGTGAGGCGCATGTCTGTGTACGTGTGTATGGAGCCATTGGGTGCGGTCACTATAGCAACCAGGCTCACACCTGCCTGCTTAACGAGCTCTGCCTGCCACTGTACCAAGATTCATCTTAAGCACTTCTCTTTCAACTGCTGCTGTGTCCACAGTGTTACAGCCATCATTTTACCCTCAAATTGTCGCCATTATTGTTCTCTTTCCAACACCGTATCTTTCAAAGCTCAGGCATTTAAACTTTTTAAACTGTGTGGATCAAAGTGGAGGGATCACATTTGAGTCATTCAGTGATTCAAAGAATATGACCTTTTAATATTCATTCAGATGTTTTCTGACTCTAAATGTTCTTTTCTCATTTCTTAGGGTTTTCTAATTTACATTTAAAACATTTTCAGTTTTTTTCCAACTTCTTCTTCTGTGTAACCTTCAGCTTTTAGCAGTTCAGCACTTTTGTTTTCAGGTTAAATTCGGGTTGTTTTTTTTATCTCATTCAAGATTTTTAACTTAAATTCAGTAATTAATTCATTTCAGTGCATACATTCAGATTCAAGCATTCACACTGCAGTTTCTTCAGAAAATGCACTTTCTAGTTAGTGTGAATGCTTGAAAAGCATTCACAGTATTGTTATTCTAATCTTTATTAGTGTGAATGCTTGAAAAGCATTCACAGTATTGTTCTTCTAATCTTTATTAGTGTGAATGCTTGAAAAGCATTCACAGTATTGTTCTTCTAATCTTTATTATTATATTTTCTTATTCCGTACGTTTTTTGAAAGCCTACTCCTTCAAAACCGTTCAACTTAGAAAAACCATTCAAACATCGTTAGATTCCTATTATTTTGGACATGACTGCTTCTATTTTTCTCATTTTTAACATTTATATTTTTAATTTTATTCAACTTTATTCAACAAAAATTTCCCATGTATTTCAATGGGGAGACCCTTCAAATTCTCATTCAACTTACTCATTTTTAAACTCTTACTACTTCCACATACATTGACATAGAGCCACCATTCAAACTTTAAAACGAAGACAAGACATTCAACTATTCAACTTGTATTTATCTTTTCAATATCTATTATACTTTTTCTTCAGTTCCAGTTTAAGTTTCATGATGTTTTTTCACCCGTTTCAGAGTTTATAATGGGTGTGTATGGGACGGAATGTTGGGGCTAGAGTGAGACAGCTCAACTGCTAGAGTGAGAGGAGCAAAAAAATTAATCTTAAAATCTTTTTTAAAACTGCTGCTGTGTCCACAGCGTTTGCTCTACAGGTATGATTTTACCCTCAAAACGTAGCCATCGCTGTCCTCTTTCATCCAATGTGTTTACTATTGTACTAGGTGTTATGGTTCTTTCATAAATGTCGCCAATGCACAGCCTCCTCCCTCCAACTCTTCCATAGACTCCAATGTTAAAATGGCTCAGAAGGTTCGTTTGAAAATCAGAAGAGCATGGTGTCTTTCCACTGTCACCACGTCCATATAATAAACTCCACAGACATGAAAACTGAGAATTTGGTAGACTAGAAGCTGCTGTCGCTCACGGTGAAAGAATTTCGTCAATACGACTTTTACTTTTCATTTGGGAACGATTTGTTTCGGCCTGACTTTTCTGTTCATTTTAAGGAGCAAAAGTGAGGTGCATGTCTGTGTCGTGTGTATGGAGCCATTGGGTGCAGTCACTATAGCAACCAGGCTCACACCTGCCTGCTTAACGAGCTCTCTCTCTCTCTCTCTCTCTCTCTGCCAAGATTCATATTAAACACTTCTCTTTCAACTGCTGCTGTGTCCACAGTGTCACAGCCATCATTTTACCCTCAAAACGTCGCCATCGTTGTTCTTTTTCCAACATCTTGTCTTTCAAAGCTCAGAGATGTAAACTTTTTAAACTGTGTGGGTCCAAGTGGAGGGATCACATTTTAGTCATTCAGTGATTCAAAGAATATGACCTTTTAATATTCTTTCAGATGTTTTCTGACTCTAAATGTTCTTTTCTCATTTCTTAGGTTTTTCTAATTTACAATTAAAACATTTTCAGCTTTTTTCCAACTTCTTCTTCTGTGTAACCTTCAGCTTTTAGCAGTTCAGCACTTTTGTTTTCAGGTTAAATTCAGGTTGTTTTTTTGTTTTTTTATCTCATTCAAAATTTTTAACTCAAAATTCAGCAATTAATTCATTTCAGTGCATACATTCAGATTCAAGCATTCACACTGCAGTTTCTTCAGAAAATGCACTTTCTAGTTATTAGTGTGAATGCTTGAAAAGCATTCACAGTATTGTTCTTCTAATCTTTATTATTCCATTTTATTATTATTATCTATTCCGTACGTTTTTTGAAAGCCTACTCCTTCAAAACCATTCAACTTAGAAAAACCATTCAAACATCGTTAGATTCCTATTCTTTTGGACATGATTGCTTGTATTTTTCTCATTTTTAACATTTATATTTTTAATTTTATTCAACTTTATTCAACAAAAATTTCCCATGTATTTCAATGGGGAGACCCTTCAAATCCTCATTCAACTTACTCATTTTTAAACTCTTACTACTTCCACATACATTGACATAGAGCCACCATTCAAACTTTAAAACGAAGACAAGACATTCAACTATTCAACTTGTATTTATCTTTTCAATATCTATTATACTTTTTCTTCAGTTCCAGTTTAAGTTTCATGATGTTTTTTCACCCGTTTCAGAGTTTATAATGGGTGTGTATGGGACGGAATGTTGGGGCTAGAGTGAGGCAGCTCAACTGCTAGAGTGAGAGGAGCAAAAAAATTAATCTTAAAATCTTTTTTAAAACTGCTGCTGTGTCCGCAGCGTTTGCTCTACAGGTATGATTTTACCCTCAAAACGTAGCCATGGCTGTCCTCTTTCATCCAATGTGTTTACTATTGTCCTAGGTGTTATGGTTCTTTCGTAAATGTCACCAATGCACAGCCTCCTCCCTCCAACTCTTCCATAGACTCTAATGTTAAAATGGCTCAGAAGGTTCGTTTGAAAATCAGAAGAGCATGGTGTCTTTCCACTGTCACCACGTCCATATAATAAACTCCACAGGCATGAAAACTGAGAATTCAGTAGACTAGAAGCTGCTGTCGCTCACGGTGAAAGAATTTTGTCAATACGACCTATACTTTTCATTTGGGAACGATTTGTTTCGGCCTGACTTTTCTGTTCATTTTAAGCAGCAAAAGTGAGGCGCATGTCTGTGTACGTGTGTATGGAGCCATTGGGTGCGGTCACTATAGCAACCAGGCTCACACCTGCCTGCTTAACGAGCTCTGCCTGCCACTGTACCAAGATTCATCTTAAGCACTTCTCTTTCAACTGCTGCTGTGTCCACAGTGTTACAGCCATCATTTTACCCTCAAATTGTCGCCATTATTGTTCTCTTTCCAACACCGTATCTTTCAAAGCTCAGGCATTTAAACTTTTTAAACTGTGTGGATCAAAGTGGAGGGATCACATTTGAGTCATTCAGTGATTCAAAGAATATGACCTTTTAATATTCATTCAGATGTTTTCTGACTCTAAATGTTCTTTTCTCATTTCTTAGGGTTTTCTAATTTACATTTAAAACATTTTCAGTTTTTTTCCAACTCCTTCTTCTGTGTAACCTTCAGCTTTTAGCAGTTCAGCACTTTTGTTTTCAGGTTAAATTCGGGGTTTTTTTTTATCTCATTCAAAATTTTTAACTTAAATTCAGTAATTATTTCATTTCAATGCATACATTCAGATTCAAGCATTCACACTGCAGTTTCTTCAGAAAATGCACTTTCTAGTTATATTTTCTTATTCCGTACGTTTTTTGAAAGCCTACTCCTTCAAAACCGTTCAACTTAGAAAAACCATTCAAACATCGTTAGATTCCTATTATTTTGGACATGACTGCTTCTATTTTTCTCATTTTTAACATTTATATTTTTAATTTTATTCAACTTTATTCAACAAAAATTTCCCATGTATTTCAATGGGGAGACCCTTCAAATTCTCATTCAATTTACTCATTTTTAAACTCTTACTACTTCCACATACATTGACATAGAGCCACCATTCAAACTTTAAAACGAAGACAAGACATTCAACTATTCAACTTGTATTTATCTTTTCAATATCTATTATACTTTTTCTTCAGTTCCAGTTTAAGTTTCATGATGTTTTTTCACCCGTTTCAAAATTTATAATGGGTGTGTATGGGACGGAATGTTGGGGCTAGAGTGAGGCAGCTCAACTGCTAGAGTGAGAGGAGCAAAAAAATTAATCTTAAAATCTTTTTTAAAACTGCTGCTGTGTCCGCAGCGTTTGCTCTACAGGTATGATTTTACCCTCAAAACGTAGCCATCGCTGTCCTCTTTCATCCAATGTGTTTACTATTGTACTAGGTGTTATGGTTCTTTCATAAATGTCACCAATGCACAGCCTCCTCCCTCCAACTCTTCCATAGACTCTAATGTTAAAACGGCTCAGAAGGTTGGTTTGAAAATCAGAAGAGCATGGTGTTTTTACACTGTCACCACGTCCATATAATAAACTCCACAGGCATGAAAACTGAGAATTAGGTAGACTAGACATTGCTGTCGCTCACGGTGAAAGAATTTTGTCAATACGACTTTTACTTTTCATTTGGGAGCGATTTGTTTCGGCCTGACTTTTCTGTTCATTTTAAGCAGCAAAAGTGAGGTGCATGTCTGTGTGCGTGTGTATGGAGCCATTGGGTGCGGTCACTATAGCAACCAGGCTCACACCTGCCTGCTTAACGAGCTCTCTCTCTCACTCTGCCAAGATTCATCTTAAACACTTCTCTTTCAACTGCTGCTGTGTCCACAGTGTTAAAGCCATCATTTTACCCTCAAAACGTCGCCATCGTTGTTCTTTTTCCAACATCTTGTCTTTCAAAGCTCAGAGATGTAAACTTTTTAAACTGTGTGGGTCCAAGTGGAGGGATCACATTTTAGTCATTCAGTGATTCAAAGAATATGACCTTTTAATATTCTTTCAGATGTTTTCTGACTCTAAATGTTCTTTTCTCATTTCTTAGGTTTTTCTAATTTACAATTAAAACATTTTCAGCTTTTTTCCAACTTCTTCTTCTGTGTAACCTTCAGCTTTTAGCAGTTCAGCACTTTTGTTTTCAGGTTAAATTCTGGTTTTTTTTTATCTCATTCAAGATTTTTAACTTAAATTCAGTAATTAATTCATTTCAGTGCATACATTCAGATTCAAGCATTCACACTGCAGTTTCTTCAGAAAATGCACTTTCTAGTTATTAGTGTGAATGCTTGAAAAGCATTCACAGTATTGTTCTTCTAATCTTTATTATTCTATTTTATCTATTCCGTACGTTTTTTGTACTCCTACTCCTTCAAAACCGTTCAACTTAGAAAAACCATTCAAACACCATTAGATTCCTATTCTTTTGGACATGACTGCTTCTACTTTTCTCATTTTTAACATTTATATTTTTAATTTTATTCAACTTTATTCAACAAAAATTTCCCATGTATTTCAATGGGGAGACCCTTCAAATTCTCATTCAACTTACTCATTTTTAAACTCTTACTACTTCCACATACATTGACATAGAGCCACCATTCAAACTTTAAAACGAAGACAAGACATTCAACTATTCAACTTGTATTTATCTTTTCAATATCTATTATACTTTTTCTTCAGTTCCAGTTTAAGTTTCATGATGTTTTTTCACCCGTTTCAGAGTTTATAATGGGTGTGTATGGGACGGAATGTTGGGGCTAGAGTGAGGCAGCTCAACTGCTAGAGTGAGAGGAGCAAAAAAATTAATCTTAAAATCTTTTTTAAAACTGCTGCTGTGTCCGCAGCGTTTGCTCTACAGGTATGATTTTACCCTCAAAACGTAGCCATCGCTGTCCTCTTTCATCCAATGTGTTTACTGTTGTCCTAGGTGTTATGGTTCTTTCGTAAATGTCACCAATGCACAGCCTCCTCCCTCCAACTCTTCCATAGACTCTAATGTTAAAATGGCTCAGAAGGTTCGTTTGAAAATCAGAAGAGCATGGTGTCTTTCCACTGTCACCACGTCCATATAATAAACTCCACAGGCATGAAAACTGAGAATTCAGTAGACTAGAAGCTGCTGTCGCTCACGGTGAAAGAATTTTGTCAATACGACTTTTACTTTTCATTTGGGAACGATTTGTTTCGGCCTGACTTTTCTGTTCATTTTAAGCAGCAAAAGTGAGGCGCATGTCTGTGTACGTGTGTATGGAGCCATTGGGTGCGGTCACTATAGCAACCAGGCTCACACCTGCCTGCTTAACGAGCTCTGCCTGCCACTGCACCAAGATTCATCTTAAGCACTTCTCTTTCAACTGCTGCTGTGTCCACAGTGTTACAGCCATCATTTTACCCTCAAATTGTCGCCATTATTGTTCTCTTTCCAACACCGTATCTTTCAAAGCTCAGGCATTTAAACTTTTTAAACTGTGTGGATCAAAGTGGAGGGATCACATTTGAGTCATTCAGTGATTCAAAGAATATGACCTTTTAATATTCATTCAGATGTTTTCTTCCTCTAAATGTTCTTTTCTCATTTCTTAGGGTTTTCTAATTTACATTTAAAACATTTTCAGTTTTTTTCCAACTCCTTCTTCTGTGTAACCTTCAGCTTTTAGCAGTTCAGCACCTTTGTTTTCAGGTTAAATTCGGGTTTTTTTTTAATCTCATTCAATATTTTTAACTCAAAATTCAGCAATTAATTCATTTCAGTGCATACATTCAGATTCAAGCATTCACACTGCAGTTTCTTCAGAAAATGCACTTTCTAGTTATTATTAGTGTGAATGCTTGAAAAGCATTCACAGTATTGTTATTCTAATTAGTGTGAATGCTTGAAAAGCATTCACAGTATTGTTCTTCGAATCTTTATTATTAGTGTGAATGCTTGAAAAGCATTCACAGTATTGTTATTCGAATCTTTATTATTATTATATATTCCGTACGTTTTTTGGCATCTAACTCCTTCAAAACCGTTCAACTTAGAAAAACCATTCAAACACCATTAGATTCCTCTTCTTTTGGACATGACTGCTTCTATTTTTCTCATTTTTAACATTTATATTTTTAATTTTATTCAACTTTATTCAACAAAAATTTCCCATGTATTTCAATGGGGATACCCTTCAAATCCTCATTCAACTTACTCATTTTTAAACTCTTACTACTTCCACATACATTGACATAGAGCCACCATTCAAACTTTAAAACGAAGACAAGACATTCAACTATTCAACTTGTATTTATCTTTTCAATATCTATTATACTTTTTCTTCAGTTCCAGTTTAAGTTTCATGATGTTTTTTCACCCGTTTCAGAGTTTATAATGGGTGTGTATGGGACGGAATGTTGGGGCTAGAGTGAGGCAGCTCAACTGCTAGAGTGAGAGGAGCAAAAAAATTAATCTTAAAATCTTTTTTAAAACTGCTGCTGTGTCCGCAGCGTTTGCTCTACAGGTATGATTTTACCCTCAAAACGTAGCCATGGCTGTCCTCTTTCATCCAATGTGTTTACTATTGTCCTAGGTGTTATGGTTCTTTCATAAATGTCACCAATGCACAGCCTCCTCCCTCCAACTCTTCCATAGACTCTAATGTTAAAATGGCTCAGAAGGTTCGTTTGAAAATCAGAAGAGCATGGTGTCTTTCCACTGTCACCACGTCCATATAATGAGCTCCACAGGCATGAAAACTGAGAATTAGGTAGACTAGACATTGCTGTCGCTCACAGTGAAAGAATTTTGTCAATACGACTTTTACTTTTCATGTGGGAGCGATTTGTTTCGGCCTGACTTTTCTGTTCATTTTAAGCAGCAAAAGTGAGGTGCATGTCTGTGTACGTGTGTATGGAGCCCTTGGGTGCGGTCACTATAGCAACCAGGCTCACACCTGCCTGCTTAACGAGCTCTCTCTCTCCCTCTGCCAAGATTCATCTTAAGCACTTCTCTTTCAACTGCTGCTGTGTCCACAGTGTTACAGCCATCATTTTACCCTCAAATTGTCGCCATTATTGTTCTCTTTCCAACATCTTGTCTTTCAAAGCTCAGAGATGTAAACTTTTTAAACTGTGTGGATCCAAGTGGAGGGATCACATTTTAGTCATTCAGTGATTCAAAGAATATGACCTTTTAATATTCTTTCAGATGTTTTCTGACTCTAAATGTTCTTTTCTCATTTCTTAGGTTTTTCTAATTTACAATTAAAACATTTTCAGCTTTTTTCCAACTTCTTCTTCTGTGTAACCTTCAGCTTTTAGCAGTTCAGCACTTTTGTTTTCAGGTTAAATTCGGGGGTTTTTTTTTAATCTCATTCAAGATTTTTAACTTAAATTCAGTAATTAATTCATTTCAGTGCATACATTCAGATTCAAGCATTCACACTGCAGTTTCTTCAGAAAATGCACTTTCTAGTATTTTATTATTTTTCCGTACGTTTTTTGAAAGCCTACTCCTTCAAAACCGTTCAACTTAGAAAAACCATTCAAACACCGTTAGATTCCTATTCTTTTGGACAACACTGCTTCTATTTTTCATATTTTTAACATTTATATTTTTAATTTTATTCAACTTTATTCAACAAAAATTTATAATGTATTTCAATGGGGAGACCCTTCAAATCCTCATTCAACTTACTCATTTTTAAACTCTTACTACTTCCACATACATTGACATAGAGCCACCATTCAAACTTTAAAACGAAGACAAGACATTCAACTATTCAACTTGTATTTATCTTTTCAATATCTATTATACTTTTTCTTCAGTTCCAGTTTAAGTTTCATGATGTTTTTTCACCCGTTTCAGAGTTTATAATGGGTGTGTATGGGACGGAATGTTGGGGCTAGAGTGAGGCAGCTCAACTGCTAGAGTGAGAGGAGCAAAAAAATTAATCTTAAAATCTTTTTTAAAACTGCTGCTGTGTCCGCAGCGTTTGCTCTACAGGTATGATTTTACCCTCAAAACGTAGCCATGGCTGTCCTCTTTCATCCAATGTGTTTACTATTGTACTAGGTGTTATGGTTCTTTCATAAATGTCACCAATGCACAGCCTCCTCCCTCCAACTCTTCCATAGACTCTAATGTTAAAATGGCTCAGAAGGTTGGTTTGAAAATCAGAAGAGCATGGTGTCTTTCCACTGTCACCACGTCCATATAATAAACTCCACAGACATGAAAACTGAGAATTCAGTAGAGTAGAAGCTGCTGTCGCTCACGGTGAAAGAATTTTGTCAATACGACTTTTACTTTTCATTTGGGAACGATTTGTTTCGGCCTGACTTTTCTGTTCATTTTAAGCAGCAAAAGTGAGGCGCATGTCTGTGTACGTGTGTATGGAGCCATTGGGTGCGGTCACTATAGCAACCAGGCTCACACCTGCCTGCTTAACGAGCTCTGCCTGCCACTGTACCAAGATTCATCTTAAACACTTCTCTTTCAACTGCTGCTGTGTCCACAGTGTTACAGCCATCATTTTACCCTCAAATTGTCGCCATTATTGTTCTCTTTCCAACACCGTATCTTTCAAAGCTCAGGCATTTAAACTTTTTAAACTGTGTGGATCAAAGTGGAGGGATCACATTTGAGTCATTCAGTGATTCAAAGAATATGACCTTTTAATATTCATTCAGATGTTTTCTGACTCTAAATGTTCTTTTCTCATTTCTTAGGGTTTTCTAATTTACATTTAAAACATTTTCAGCTTTTTTCCAACTTCTGCTTCTGTGTAACCTTCAGTTTTTTGCAGTTCAGCACCTTTGTTTTCAGGTTAAATTTGGTTGTTTTTTTTTTTTGTTTTTTTTTTTAATTTCATTCAATATTTTTAACTCAAAATTCAGCAATTAATTCATTTCAGTGCATACATTCAGATTCAAGCATTCACACTGCAGTTTCTTCAGAAAATGCACTTTCTAGTTATTAGTGTGAATGCTTGAAAAGCATTCACAGTATTGTTCTTCTAATCTTTATTATTATATTTTCTTTTTCCGTACGTTTTTTGAAAGCCTACTCCTTCAAAACCGTTCAACTTAGAAAAACCATTCAAACATCGTTAGATTCCTATTATTTTGGACATGACTGCTTCTATTTTTCTCATTTTTAACATTTATATTTTTAATTTTATTCAACTTTATTCAACAAAAATTTCCCATGTATTTCAATGGGGAGACCCTTCAAATCCTCATTCAATTTACTCATTTTTAAACTCTTACTACTTCCACATACATTGACATAGAGCCACCATTCAAACTTTAAAACGAAGACAAGACATTCAACTATTCAACTTGTATTTATCTTTTCAATATCTATTATACTTTTTCTTCAGTTCCAGTTTAAGTTTCATGATGTTTTTTCAGCCGTTTCAGAGTTTATAATGGGTGTGTATGGGACGGAATGTTGGGGCTAGAGTGAGGCAGCTCAACTGCTAGAGTGAGAGGAGCAAAAAAATTAATCTTAAAATATTTTTTAAAACTGCTGCTGTGTCCGCAGCGTTTGCTCTACAGGTATGATTTTACCCTCAAAACGTAGCCATGGCTGTCCTCTTTCATCCAATGTGTTTACTATTGTCCTAGGTGTTACGGTTCTTTCATAAATGTCACCAATGCACAGCCTCCTCCTTCCAACTCTTCCATAGACTCTAATGTTAAAATGGCTCAGAAGGTTCGTTTGAAAATCAGAAGAGCATGGTGTCTTTCCACTGTCACCACGTCCATATAATAAACTCCACAGACATGAAAACTGAGAATTCAGTAGACTAGACATTGCTGTCACTCACGGTGAAAGAATTTTGTCAATACGACTTTTACTTTTCATTTGGGAACGATTTGTTTCGGCCTGACTTTTCTGTTCATTTTAAGCAGCAAAAGTGAGGCGCATGTCTGTGTACGTGTGTATGGAGCCATTGGGTGCGGTCACTATAGCAACCAGGCTCACACCTGCCTGCTTAACGAGCTCTGCCTGCCACTGTACCAAGATTCATCTTAAGCACTTCTCTTTCAACTGCTGCTGTGTCCACAGTGTTACAGCCATCATTTTACCCTCAAATTGTCGCCATTATTGTTCTCTTTCCAACATCTTGTCTTTCAAAGCTCAGAGATGTAAACTTTTTAAACTGTGTGGGTCCAAGTGGAGGGATCACATTTTCTTCATTCAGTGATTCAAAGAATATGACCTTTTAATATTCTTTCAGATGTTTTCTGACTCTAAATGTTCTTTTCTCATTTCTTAGGTTTTTCTAATTTACAATTAAAACATTTTCAGCTTTTTTCCAACTTCTTCTTCTGTGTAACCTTCAGCTTTTAGCAGTTCAGCACTTTTGTTTTCAGGTTAAATTCGGGTTTTTTTTTTTTATCTCATTCAATATTTTTAACTCAAAATTCAGTAATTAATTCATTTCAGTGCATACATTCAGATTCAAGCATTCACACTGCAGTTTCTTCAGAAAATGCACTTTCTAGTTATTAGTGTGAATGCTTGAAAAGCATTCACAGTATTGTTATTCTAATCTTTATTATTAGTGTGAATGCTTGAAAAGCATTCACAGTATTGTTATTCTAATCTTTATTATTATTATATTTTATTTTTCCGTACGTTTTTTGAAAGCCTACTCCTTCAAAACCGTTCAACTTAGAAAAACCATTCAAACACCGTTAGATTCCTATTATTTTGGACAACATTGCTTCTATTTTTCTCATTTTTAACATTTATATTTTTAATTTTATTCAACTTTTTTCAACAAAAATTTATAATGTATTTCAATGGGGAGACCCTTCAAATTCTCATTCAACTTCCTCCTCTTTAAACTGTATCTACTTCCACATACATTGACATAGAGCCACCATTCAAACTTTAAAACGAAGACAAGACATTCAACTATTCAACTTGTATTTATCTTTTCAATATCTATTATACTTTTTCTTCAGTTCCAGTTTAAGTTTCATGATGTTTTTTCACCCGTTTCAAAGTTTATAATGGGTGTGTATGGGACGGAATGTTGGGGCTAGAGTGAGGCAGCTCAACTGCTAGAGTGAGAGGAGCAAAAAAATTAATCTTAAAATCTTTTTTAAAACTGCTGCTGTGTCCGCAGCGTTTGCTCTACAGGTATGATTTTACCCTCAAAACGTAGCCATCGCTGTCCTCTTTCATCCAATGTGTTTACTATTGTCCTAGGTGTTATGGTTCTTTCGTAAATGTCACCAATGCACAGCCTCCTCCCTCCAACTCTTCCATAGACTCTAATGTTAAATTGGCTCAGAAGGTTGGTTTGAAAATCAGAAGAGCATGGTGTCTTTCCACTGTCACCACGTCCATATAATAAGCTCCACAGGCATGAAAACTGAGAATTAGGTAGACTAGACATTGCTGTCGCTCACGGTGAAAGAATTTTGTCAATACGACTTTTACTTTTCATTTGGGAGCGATTTGTTTCGGCCTGACTTTTCTGTTCATTTTAAGCAGCAAAAGTGAGGTGCATGTCTGTGTCCGTGTGTATGGAGCCATTGGGTGCAGTCACTATAGCAACCGGGCTCACACCTGCCTGCTTAACGAGCTCTGCCTGCCACTCTGCCAAGATTCATCTTAAGCACTTCTCTTTCAACTGCTGCTGTGTCCACAGTGTTACAGCCATCATTTTACCCTCAAAACGTCGCCATCGTTCTTCTCTTCCCAACACTGTGTCTGTCAAAGCTCAGACTTTTCAATTTTTTAAACTGTGTGGATCCAAGTGGAGGGATTTTAGTCATTCAGTGATTCAAAGAATAGAACCTTTTAATATTCTTTCAGATGTTTTCTGACTCTAAATGTTCTTTTCTCATTTCTTAGGTTTTTCTAATTTACAATTAAAACATTTTCAGCTTTTTTCCAACTTCTTCTTCTGTGTAACCTTCAGCTTTTAGCAGTTCAGCACTTTTGTTTTCAGGTTAAATTTGTTTTTTTGTTTTTTTTTCTCATTCAAAATTTTTAACTTAAATTCAGTAATTATTTCATGTCAGTGCATACATTCAGATTCAAGCATTCACACTGCAGTTTCTTCAGAAAATGCACTTTCTAGTTATTATTAGTGTGAATGCTTGAAAAGCATTCACAGTATTGTTCTTCTAATCTTTATTCTATTTTATTCTATTTTATTATTATGGATTCCGTACGTTTTTTGTAATCTATCTCCTTCAAAACCGTTCAACTTAGAAAAACCATTCAAACACCATTAGATTCCTATTCTTTTGGACATGACTGCTTCTATTTTTCTCATTTTTAACATTTATATTTTTAATTTTATTCAACTTTTTTCAACAAAAATTTCCCATGTATTTCAATGGGGAGACCCTTCAAATTCTCATTCAACTTCCTCCTCTTTAAACTGTATCTACTTCCACATACATTGACATAGAGCCACCATTCAAACTTTAAAACGAAGACAAGACATTCAACTATTCAACTTGTATTTATCTTTTCAATATCTATTATACTTTTTCTTCAGTTCCAGTTTAAGTTTCATGATGTTTTTTCACCCGTTTCAGAGTTTATAATGGGTGTGTATGGGACGGAATGTTGGGGCTAGAGTGAGGCAGCTCAACTGCTAGAGTGAGAGGAGCAAAAAAATTAATCTTAAAATCTTTTTTAAAACTGCTGCTGTGTCTGCAGCGTTTGCTCTACAGGTATGATTTTACCCTCAAAACGTAGCCATCGCTGTCCTCTTTCATCCAATGTGTTTACTATTGTCCTAGGTGTTACGGTTCTTTCATAAATGTCACCAATGCACAGCCTCCTCCCTCCAACTCTTCCATAGACTCTAATGTTAAAATGGCTCAGAAGGTTCGTTTGAAAATCAGAAGAGCATGGTGTCTTTACACTGTCACCACGTCCATATAATAAACTCCACAGGCATGAAAACTGAGAATTTGGTAGACTAGACATGGCTGTCGCTCACGGTGAAAGAATTTTGTCAGTACGACTTTTACTTTTCATTTGGGAACGATTTGTTTCGGCCTGACTTTTCTGTTCATTTTAAGCAGCAAAAGTGAGGCGCATGTCTGTGTACGTGTGTATGGAGCCATTGGGTGCGGTCACTATAGCAACCAGGCTCACACCTGCCTGCTTAACGAGCTCTGCCTGCCACAGTACCAAGATTCATCTTAAGCACTTCTCTTTCAACTGCTGCTGTGTCCACAGTGTTACAGCCATCATTTTACCCTCAAAACGTATCCATCGTTCTTCTCTTTCCAACAGCGTGTCTTTCAAAGCTCAGAGATGTAAACCTTTAAAACTGTGTGGATCCAAGTGGAGGGATCACATTTTAGTCATTCAGTGATTAAAAGAATATGACCTTTTAATATTCATTCAGATGTTTTCTGACTCTAAAGGTTCTTTTCTCATTTCTTAGGGTTTTCTAATTTACAATTAAAACATTTTCAGCTTTTTTTTCCAACTTCTTCTTCTGTGTAACCTTCAGCTTTTAGCAGTTCAGCACTTTTGGTTTCACGTTAAATTCGGGATTTTTTTTTTTCTCGTTCAAAATTTTTAACTCAAAATTCAGCAATTAATTCATTTCAGTGCATACATTCAGATTCAAGCATTCACACTGCAGTTTCTTCAGAAAATGCACTTTCTAGTTATTATTATATTTTATTCTGTATTCCGTACGTTTTTTGTAATCCTATAACTTCAAAACCGTTCAACTTAGAAAAACCATTCAAACACCGTTAGATTCCTATTCTTTTGGACAACACTGCTTCTATTTTTCATATTTTTAACATTTATATTTTTAATTTTATTCAACTTTATTCAACAAAAATTTATAATGTATTTCAATGGGGAGACCCTTCAAATCCTCATTCAACTTACTCATTTTTAAACTCTTACTACTTCCACATACATTGACATAGAGCCACCATTCAAACTTTAAAACGAAGACAAGACATTCAACTATTCAACTTGTATTTATCTTTTCAATATCTATTATACTTTTTCTTCAGTTCCAGTTTAAGTTTCATGATGTTTTTTCACCCGTTTCAGAGTTTATAATGGGTGTGTATGGGACGGAATGTTGGGGCTAGAGTGAGACAGCTCAACTGCTAGAGTGAGAGGAGCAAAAAAATTAATCTTAAAATCTTTTTTAAAACTGCTGCTGTGTCCACAGCGTTTGCTCTACAGGTATGATTTTACCCTCAAAACGTAGCCATGGCTGTCCTCTTTCATCCAATGTGTTTACTATTGTACTAGGTGTTATGGTTCTTTCATAAATGTCACCAATGCACAGCTTCCTCCCTCCAACTCTTCCATAGACTCTAATGTTAAAATGGCTCAGAAGGTTCGTTTGAAAATCAGAAGAGCATGGTGTCTTTCCACTGTCACCACGTCCATATAATAAGCTCCACAGGCATGAAAACTGAGAATTAGGTAGACTAGAAATTGCTGTCGCTCACGGTGAAAGAATTTTGTCAATACGACTTTTACTTTTCATTTGGGAGCGATTTGTTTCGGCCTGACTTTTCTGTTCATTTTAAGCAGCAAAAGTGAGGCGCATGTCTGTGTCCGTGTGTATGGAGCCCTTGGGTGCAGTCACTATAGCAACCAGGCTCACACCTGCCTGCTTAACGAGCTCTCTCTCTCACTCTGCCAAGATTCAACTTAAGCACTTCTCTTTCAACTGCTGCTGTCTCCACAGTGTTACAGCCATCATTTTACCCTCAAATTGTCGCCATTATTGTTCTCTTTCCAACACCGTATATTTCAAAGCTCAGGCATTTAAACTTTTTAAACTGTGTGGATCAAAGTGGAGGGATCACATTTGAGTCATTCAGTGATTCAAAGAATATGACCTTTTAATATTCATTCAGATGTTTTCTGACTCTAAATGTTCTTTTCTCATTTCTTAGGGTTTTCTAATTTACATTTAAAACATTTTCAGTTTTTTTCCAACTCCTCCTTCTGTGTAACCTTCAGCTTTTAGCAGTTCAGCACCTTTGTTTTCAGGTTAAATTCGTTTTGTTTTTTTTTGTTTTTTTTAATCTCATTCAATATTTTTAACTCAAAATTCAGCAATTAATTCATTTCAGTGCATACATTCAGATTCAAGCATTCACACTGCAGTTTCTTCAGAAAATGCACTTTCTAGTTATTATTATTATATTTTATTCTGTATTCCGTACGTTTTTTATAATCCTATAACTTCAAAACCGTTCAACTTAGAAAAACCATTCAAACACCGTTAGATTCCTATTCTTTTGGACAACACTGCTTCTATTTTTCATATTTTTAACATTTATATTTTTAATTTTATTCAACTTTATTCAACAAAAATTTATAATGTATTTCAATGGGGAGACCCTTCAAATCCTCATTCAACTTACTCATTTTTAAACTCTTACTACTTCCACATACATTGACATAGAGCCACCATTCAAACTTTAAAACGAAGACAAGACATTCAACTATTCAACTTGTATTTATCTTTTCAATATCTATTATACTTTTTCTTCAGTTCCAGTTTAAGTTTCATGATGTTTTTTCACCCGTTTCAGAGTTTATAATGGGTGTGTATGGGACGGAATGTTGGGGCTAGAGTGAGGCAGCTCAACTGCTAGAGTGAGAGGAGCAAAAAAATTAATCTTAAAATCTTTTTTAAAACTGCTGCTGTGTCCGCAGCGTTTGCTCTACAGGTAAGATTTTACCCTCAAAACGTAGCCATCGCTGTCCTCTTTCATCCAATGTGTTTACTATTGTCCTAGGTGTTATGGTTCTTTCATAAATGTCACCAATGCACAGCCTCCTCCCTCCAACTCTTCCATAGACTCTAATGTTAAAATGGCTCAGAAGGTTCGTTTGAAAATCAGAAGAGCATGGTGTCTTTACACTGTCACCACGTCCATATAATAAGCTCCACAGGCATGAAAACTGAGAATTAGGTAGACTAGACATGGCTGTCGCTCACGGTGAAAGAATTTTGTCAATACGACCTATACTTTTCATTTGGGAGCGATTTGTTTCGGCCTGACTTTTCTGTTCATTTTAAGCAGCAAAAGTGAGGCGCATGTCTGTGTACGTGTGTATGGAGCCATTGGGTGCAGTCACTATAGCAACCAGGCTCACACCTGCCTGCTTAACGAGCTCTGCCTGCCACTGTACTAAGATTCATCTTAAGCACTTCTCTTTCAACTGCTGCTGTGTCCACAGTGTTACAGCCATCATTTTACCCTCAAATTGTCGCCATTATTGTTCTCTTTCCAACACCGTGTCTTTCAAAGCTCAGGCATTTAAACTTTTTAAACTGTGTGGATCAAAGTGGAGGGATCACATTTTAGTCATTCAGTGATTCAAAGAATATGACCTTTTAATATTCATTCAGATGTTTTCTGACTCTAAATGTTCTTTTCTCATTTCTTAGGGTTTTCTAATTTACAATTAAAACATTTTCAGTTTTTTTCCAACTTCTTCTGTGTAACGTTCAGCTTTTAGCAGTTCAGCACCTTTGTTTTCAGGTTAAATTCGTTTTGTTTTTTTTTTGTTTTTTTTATCTCATTCAATATTTTTAACTCAAAATTCAGCAATTAATTCATTTCAGTGCATACATTCAGATTCAAGCATTCACACTGCAGTTTCTTCAGAAAATGCACTTTCTAGTCTTTATTATTATTCCATTTTTTTATTATTATTATCTATTCCGTACGTTTTTTGAAAGCCTACTCCTTCAAAACCGTTCAACTTAGAAAAACCATTCAAACACCGTTAGATTCCTATTCTTTTGGACAACACTGCTTCTATTTTTCATATTTTTAACATTTATATTTTTAATTTTATTCAACTTTATTCAACAAAAATTTATAATGTATTTCAATGGGGAGACCCTTCAAATCCTCATTCAACTTACTCATTTTTAAACTCTTACTACTTCCACATACATTGACATAGAGCCACCATTCAAACTTTAAAACGAAGACAAGACATTCAACTATTCAACTTGTATTTATCTTTTCAATATCTATTATACTTTTTCTTCAGTTCCAGTTTAAGTTTCATGATGTTTTTTCACCCGTTTCAGAGTTTATAATGGGTGTGTATGGGACGGAATGTTGGGGCTAGAGTGAGAGAGCTCAACTGCTAGAGTGAGAGGAGCAAAAAAATTAATCTTAAAATATTTTTTAAAACTGCTGCTGTGTCCGCAGCGTTTGCTCTACAGGTATGATTTTACCCTCAAAACGTAGCCATCGCTGTCCTCTTTCATCCAATGTGTTTACTATTGTCCTAGGTGTTATGGTTCTTTCGTAAATGTCACCAATGCACAGCCTCCTCCCTCCAACTCTTCCATAGACTCTAATGTTAAAATGGCTCAGAAGGTTCGTTTGAAAATCAGAAGAGCATGGTGTCTTTCCACTGTCACCACGTCCATATAATAAACTCCACAGGCATGAAAACTGAGAATTCAGTAGACTAGACATTGCTGTCACTCACGGTGAAAGAATTTTGTCAATACGACTTTTACTTTTCATTTGGGAACGATTTGTTTCGGCCTGACTTTTCTGTTCATTTTAAGCAGCAAAAGTGAGGCGCATGTCTGTGTACGTGTGTATGGAGCCATTGGGTGCGGTCACTATAGCAACCAGGCTCACACCTGCCTGCTTAACGAGCTCTGCCTGCCACTGTACCAAGATTCATCTTAAGCACTTCTCTTTCAACTGCTGCTGTGTCCACAGTGTTACAGCCATCATTTTACCCTCAAATTGTCGCCATTATTGTTCTCTTTCCAACACCGTATCTTTCAAAGCTCAGGCATTTAAACTTTTTAAACTGTGTGGATCAAAGTGGAGGGATCACATTTGAGTCATTCTGTGATTCAAAGAATATGACCTTTTAATATTCATTCAGATGTTTTCTGACTCTAAATGTTCTTTTCTCATTTCTTAGGGTTTTCTAATTTACATTTAAAACATTTTCAGTTTTTTTCCAACTCCTTCTTCTGTGTAACCTTCAGCTTTTAGCAGTTCAGCACCTTTGTTTTCAGGTTAAATTCGTTGTTTTTTTTTGTTTTTTTTTTAATCTCATTCAATATTTTTAACTCAAAATTCAGCAATTAATTCATTTCAGTGCATACATTCAGATTCAAGCATTCACACTGCAGTTTCTTCAGAAAATGCACTTTCTAGTTATATTTTATTTTTCCGTACGTTTTTTGAAAGCCTACTCCTTCAAAACCGTTCAACTTAGAAAAACCATTCAAACATCGTTAGATTCCTATTATTTTGGACAACATTGCTTCTATTTTTCTCATTTTTAACATTTATATTTTTAATTTTATTCAACTTTATTCAACAAAAATTTCCCATGTATTTCAATGGGGAGACCCTTCAAATTCTCATTCAACTTACTCATTTTTAAACTCTTACTACTTCAACATACGTTGACATAGAGCCACCATTCAAACTTTAAAACGAAGACAAGACATTCAACTATTCAACTTGTATTTATCTTTTCAATATCTATTATACTTTTTCTTCAGTTCCAGTTTAAGTTTCATGATGTTTTTTCACCCGTTTCAGAGTTTATAATGGGTGTGTATGGGACGGAATGTTCAGGCTAGAGTGAGAGAGCTCAACTGCTAGAGTGAGAGGAGCAAAAAAATTAATCTTAAAATCTTTTTTAAAACTGCTGCTGTGTCTGCAGCGTTTGCTCTACAGGTATGATTTTACCCTCAAAATGTAGCCATGGCTGTCCTCTTTCATCCAATGTGTTTACTATTGTACTAGGTGTTATGGTTCTTTCATAAATGTCACCAATGCACAGCCTCCTCCCTCCAACTCTTCCATAGACTCTAATGTTAAAATGGCTCAGAAGGTTCGTTTGAAAATCAGAAGAGCATGGTGTCTTTCCACTGTCACCACGTCCATATAATAAACTCCACAGGCATGAAAACTGAGAATTCAGTAGACTAGAAGCTGCTGTCGCTCACGGTGAAAGAATTTTGTCAATACGACTTTTACTTTTCATTTGGGAACGATTTGTTTCGGCCTGACTTTTCTGTTCATTTTAAGCAGCAAAAGTGAGGCGCATGTCTGTGTACGTGTGTATGGAGCCATTGGGTGCGGTCACTATAGCAACCAGGCTCACACCTGCCTGCTTAACGAGCTCTGCCTGCCACTGTACCAAGATTCATCTTAAACACTTCTCTTTCAACTGCTGCTGTGTCCACAGTGTTACAGCCATCATTTTACCCTCAAATTGTCGCCATCGTTGTTCTCTTTCCAACACCGTATCTTTCAAAGCTCAGGCATTTAAACTTTTTAAACTGTGTGGATCAAAGTGGAGGGATCACATTTGAGTCATTCAGTGATTCAAAGAATATGACCTTTTAATATTCATTCAGATGTTTTCTGACTCTAAATGTTCTTTTCTCATTTCTTAGGGTTTTCTAATTTACATTTAAAACATTTTCAGTTTTTTTCCAACTCCTTCTTCTGTGTAACCTTCAGCTTTTAGCAGTTCAGCACCTTTGTTTTCAGGTTAAATTCGTTTTTTTTTTTTTTGTTTTTTTTTAATCTCATTCAATATTTTTAACTCAAAATTCAGCAATTAATTCATTTCAGTGCATACATTCAGATTCAAGCATTCACACTGCAGTTTCTTCAGAAAATGCACTTTCTAGTTATTATATTTTATCTATTCCATACGTTTTTTGAAAGCCTACTCCTTCAAAACCGTTCAACTTAGAAAAACCATTCAAACACCATTAGATTCCTATTATTTTGGACATGATTGCTTGTATTTTTCTCATTTTTCTCATTTATATTTTTAATTTTATTCAACTTTATTCAACAAAAATTTCCCATGTATTTCAATGGGGAGACCCTTCAAATTCTCATTCAACTTACTCATTTTTAAACTCTTACTACTTCAACATACGTTCACATAGAGCCACCATTCAAACTTTAAAACGAAGACAAGACATTCAACTATTCAACTTGTATTTATCTTTTCAATATCTATTATACTTTTTCTTCAGTTCCAGTTTAAGTTTCATGATGTTTTTTCACCCGTTTCAGAGTTTATAATGGGTGTGTATGGGACGGAATGTTGGGGCTAGAGTGAGGCAGCTCAACTGCTAGAGTGAGAGGAGCAAAAAAAATAATTTTAAAATCTTTTTTAAAACTGCTGCTGTGTCCGCAGCGTTTGCTCTACAGGTATGATTTTACCCTCAAAACGTAGCCATGGCTGTCCTCTTTCATCCAATGTGTTTACTATTGTACTAGGTGTTATGGTTCTTTCATAAATGTCACCAATGCACAGCCTCCTCCCTCCAACTCTTCCATAGACTCTAATGTTAAAATGGCTCAGAAGGTTCGTTTGAAAATCAGAAGAGCATGGTGTCTTTCCACTGTCACCACGTCCATATAATAAACTCCACAGACATGAAAACTGAGAATTTGGTAGACTAGACATTGCTGTCGCTCACGGTGAAAGAATTTTGTCAATACGACTTTTACTTTTCATTTGGGAACGATTTGTTTCGGCCTGACTTTTCTGTTCATTTTAAGCAGCAAAAGTGAGGTGCATGTCTGTGTCCGTGTGTATGGAGCCATTGGGTGCGGTCACTATAGCAACCAGGCTCACACCTGCCTGCTTAACGAGCTCTCTCTGCCACTCTGCCAAAATTCATCTTAAACACTTCTCTTTCAACTGCTGCTGTGTCCACAGTGTTAAAGCCATCATTTTACCCTCAAAACGTCGCCATCGTTGTTCTTTTTCCAACATCTTGTCTTTCAAAGCTCAGAGATGTCAACTTTTTAAACTGTGTGGGTCCAAGTGGAGGGATCACATTTTAGTCATTCAGTGATTCAAAGAATATGACCTTTTAATATTCTTTCAGATGTTTTCTGACTCTAAATGTTCTTTTCTCATTTCTTAGGTTTTTCTAATTTACAATTAAAACATTTTCAGCTTTTTTCCAACTTCTTCTTCTGTGTAACCTTCAGCTTTTAGCAGTTCAGCACTTTTGTTTTCAGGTTAAATTCGTTTTTTTTTTTTTAATCTCATTCAAAATTTTTAACTCAAAATTCAGCAATTAATTCATTTCAGTGCATACATTCAGATTCAAGCATTCACACTGCAGTTTCTTCAGAAAATGCACTTTCTAGTTATATATACAGTTACACTGGTGAACCGTCATATTAAAGACGGTCAGTTCACAGTAATGAGGTGAGTGTATGTCCAAGTAATCCCTGAGAGCCAGGAGCTAAAGCGTCAAACTGCTTTAATCAGCTGGTCTATCAATATTTTTTTCTTTTCTTGGATTTGTCGAGTCAACTCAGGCACACGTCTCTGGCTGTGAAGACAGAAGCCCCACCCACCTGTGGGTGGAGCCAGGTGCGAGGGGCAGCCCAGTCAGAAGACATCTGGTTTTTCAAGAGTGTGGCCTTAAAAGGAAAGGAGAAAATAGCCTTTTTTAGACAGTAAAACTGATAGATGATAGGAATTCACAGTTCAGAATACTAAGGATTATCCTGAAGTGTGTAACGCAAAGCCACTCTAGCTCTCTTACCGTAACAGCCTGTTTAGTTGTCTAAACAAGAAAGGGCTAGCTTGTCTACAGGTTGTTCAAAACTCTGCAGCGAGGCTACTGACCCACTCGAACAAGGGAGCTCATATGACCCCTGTTTTGAAGTTGCTACACTGGCTCCCAATCAGATTTAGGTTCCATTTTAAAACTCTAGTTTTAACCTTTAGAGCATTACAGGCCAGGCCCCTCCCTATACTGCTGATTTGATTTGTACACATACCTGGTAACCTGAGGTCTTTGAATCAAAACCTTTTAGTGGTACCCCACACTCGTTTTAGAACTCGAGGGGACCGATCTTTCCAAGCTGTTGCCCCCAGACTGTGGAATGCACTTCTACTATTTCTACAGCGTCTGGACTCAGTGGAGACCTTCAAAGAGCAGCTAAAGATATTTTTTATTTCAAAAAGCTTTTAATTAGACGGGTGTTTTATGATGTATTTATGACTGTATTATGTCTTCTTACCTTCTTGTAAAGCACTTTGTGACACATGTCTGAGAAAGGTACTATATGAATAAACTTTACTTACTTACTACTTACTAGCAGAGTCCAAAAATAACAACAATGAGCTGGAACTGAGCTGAATATATGTATATATATATATATGTATGTGTATATGTAGAAAGAGAGAGATCTTGATATAGATATCTATAAACTGACCATAGATGTGGTTTGCCTTAAGCCACTACTTGGCCAACTGTAATACTTTGAGCATTTACCTTAAAAATATATAAACTTCATTGTGAAAATTCCAAATCCCTTCCTCATCATTTGAGTGCTTGGCACGTTTCTCAGCCAGTGACTGTTCTCTTCCATTTTCTCTCTAGCTCTGAGCACAAGGTGGTCCTCTCCCTGCTGTCCGCTTTCTGTTTGGTTCTCATCTACTTCCTGGTTCAAAGACGGTGCTCGTGGGTCTCGAAGGTCGCCCTCGCCCTCGGGCTTTTGGGTGTGTACAGCTATCGGGCAGCTGTCGGCAACGTCCTGTTTCCCTGGCATCATTCTGGTCGAACTATGTCCAAGTAAGTAAGTCTTTGTGAACCACGAAACAGTGAGTTCATTCACCATAACAGCTGGCAAATTGCTGTCCCCTGGTATTGACTTGATTTAAAGTTCAGGAGTGCCAGGCTGTGCTGTGATGCAGATGAGCGTGAAGACTCTAGTGCTGCTCGTGTCATCTGGGACAATCCCTTACTCTGATGATGAACTGCAGTACAGTTTTTTCGCTTTACATCTACCTACAGTAAATCTCCCTGACCTAGTGTAACGTCATGTCCTCACGGTTTTGAACTGTCTTAAATTAAATTTATTACACTAAAAGAGGCATCAAGCAATCTATAAATGTTGATTTAAATTGGCAGCCAGTGGGAACTGCAGAAGTATCGACAGGTCTTTTCTCCTTCAACACATCTCTGGTACGGCCGCATCAACACTCTCCCCTCATGTCATCTGTAACTTATGAAACTAAAGTATGACATTCACAACACAGCTACTTAATTAGAGTGGTGAGTACAGAAGAAATAGACTAACATGCAGAATATTGGAATCAAGTAAGTAAATTTGCTTTTCATTTGGCTTGAAAATGAGCTTTTTAGCTGCAATGACTGAAATACAAATCGATGTGTTTGTCTCTATTCCTGAGCGGCAAAGAGCTGTGCAGGCCACAAAGTGAGGTTCATATTTGTAGTTTTGAGTATAATTTCTAAACAACTATTGGATGGATTGCTTTCATGTTGGATACACATTATTAATATTTACCACTTGTAATGACTTTGGATAGATAGCTTGATTTAAGACCAAAACCGATGGCAGCCCAGCAGCCTCATTTATCTTTGTATCTCTGTTAAGTGCTAGTTGGCATAATTTTAAATGGATAACCTCGCTGCATAGCCACAAGAGTGGAGCTGCTGTGAAAATGGATGTAAAAGCAAAATGATTTGTAAATCACTCAAACCATTGAAGCGGTTGACTTGAAGAAGGGGACCAGGTCGCCGCTAGAGGCCTTGAGTAAGAACAAGTGTCAGCGGGGCTTCAGAATTTAAGGTTGTCAGTTGCTTTGTGTAGCCTTCAGATAGTTCCAGTACATGTTTAGTGGATAACATGCAGACTTGTTTTTTACCTTTTTACATTTTAAAATTCCATCTCAAAGTTTTGTCCGACTACATCCCTTTAGTGCAGCTAATGTTTCTAACTGTGTGTTTATAAAAGTATATGGACCATTGCTGGTCCATTGGAGTGAACAGAGATGACGTGGCTGTCTCTGGTCTCCACTTGCAGCCAATTCTCATCACCAAAGTAACTTCAGAATGTCAAGACAAACATAAGATAGCAATAAAATGAGTCAGTCTGTTATCAGTTGCCTAGGGTAAATTTGGCAACTTGTGCAATGTGTTTGTGATAATATGATGGCAAACAGTGATAAATCAACAGAAACTGCAAATCTGTTGCCGTCTGCATACACAGAAATTCAAGTTACTGATTTAACCTAGGACCTGGCGTCCACATATGTGGACATCACATTTTGGGTTGTCTAGACCAAAATACTAAATTTTGCTCTACGAGGGCCCAATATCCACTTACAAGGACATTATTCTGTTACTGTGCTATCGAAATTTAAAGCGAATGTCCTCATGTGTGGATCTCATTTTTCTCAGAAACAAAAATCAGGTAAAAAAAAAAAAATATCACATATTTTTTTGTTTTTGCATTCATCAGGTCCCAATCAGCCAAAATAGCAAAGAGAAATTAAAAATGTATGCCATGAAAGCGTTTGGGTCTTAGGAGGTTAAAATTTAAATTCCAGTCTGATTCACACAGAGTTGAAACAGACGTTCCTCCACAAACAGTGACGTAGTTGCTCAAGATGACAAGTTAACATTAAAATCACACGGGGGGTGGGGGGGGGCACAGTAGCCATGCTTTCATATAATATAAACACAATACAATCCTGTTGCCAACCAGTTGAATAGATTCCCCCTATATACGTGTCACAGACTCAGAGTGATTACAATGTGTTTGCAAACTGTCTGCATTTTTAAATTAGACTGCATTTATTTACAAACCTTCACCAGTTGGTCTGAGAGTGATTGCAGCCAGGCCAAGTCACACTGTGATTGTTTGAAGACAGGCTGCTTACCACCAGGCAAGCTGTGCAGTCGCCTTTCAGTGCAAAGCAATCACCCAGAGGCTGAGGCTGTTGCACGCTCAGTCGCTGAAAGAGGAAAAATTCCACTGAATCCTTTGGAGAGGAGGTCGCTGTCGTACTTTTACTCCATTGTGACTGAGGATATAGTGCACATGGCAGACCATAACATCTGTGAAGGCACCATTAATGCTGAAGCCGGCTTTACATACAGGTTTTGGAGCCACATATGCTGTCATTCCAAGATGTTTTACAGGCAGGGTATTAATTGTTTCAGTGAGACTGTGTCCCAATCCACATCGTGCCGTGGCATGGCTACGCATTTTTAAAAAGTGCAGATGTGAGGCAGCACAATGGTAATCCTCCACCATCTCACATTTTCAAAATGTGTTGCTAGCTTCCTGTTTAAGATGAAGATACATTTTTTGCAAAACAAAAAATGTCTCAGTTATGACATTTGTATGTTGAATTAAAAAACAGGAAAATAAAATCATGTTGATGCAAAGTGTAAGTAACTGCAGATCCAGAGATAGTTAAACCTGTGTTATGATCAGATGCCAGCAGGTGTAACTATAATTGTTACTTCATGACCATATTTTAAAGAAATCAAGTTTGCTGCCTCTTTCCTAGTAGTAAAGAAAGCCTGAAAGCATGGAGAGCATTGTTTTCCTCGTCTTGGGGTCATGTTTGTTGACAAGTCAGCCAGCCATGGCTAACTGATTTGTGTATTGAGATTGGATCAAATTGCGTGCGCAATTGTGATGACAACAGTAAGACTGGAGGCATTTTAACTGGCTCAACAGCGACAGGTTTTCCAAGGATGATGCTTTTTTTCCGGCCTGTTGATTTTCTTATCTCAGATTTTTTTTTTTTTTTTTAATGGTCCTCAGTCGTCCCTGCTGTCATTTAAAAAAAATCTTGAGAAGAGTTTTCATTTCTTAAGCCTGAAAATGCATTCAAGCCCTTCCAGTATACATCTGAGGGTAAGACTCTTCCCTGCTAAGACCCTCAAGTCTTAATCAAGCAACCTAGATGCATAATAATGTTTCTCATTTTAAAGAGCTGATGATAAAACTGTTCATCTGGTGCCAGCTGCTCAGCATCCAGTGCATTTAGGAAGTTATGTGTGTCCTTGAACTCAACCTGAATAAAAAAAATCATGTTCATGGTTTGGCTCTGAAATGCATTAGTGTTCTTGGAGACTGGAGCCCCTTTACACCTTTAGCACAGTCCGTCTATAATAGTTGTTGTTAGCATTGTCTGAAAAGAGAGGATTTTTCCACCTCCTAAATGGTGTAATTTTTCATCCTGTAGCCAGTAGCTTGGCACAGAGTTACCTGCTACTAACCCCTGTCAGAAAATGATGAGTGTTCAGGACTGCACACGGTTCTCCTGTCTAGTTTTCCTGACCTCCCTTCATCTACCACCAGTACCTGGCCTTCCCTAACCTTTTCTGTTCTCCTTGGCAGGCTCGCCTGCCTGCTTGCCTAATTAAAATCTCAACCTCTCACCCTTAGCCAAACAAAGATACCTTACTAAAGCCATGCAGTGACTTGCGCTCCTTTTGACCGACTGTATAATTGACATGGCCGATGTTCGACCCAGTGCTTCAGTGTTTCTTTTCACACGCAGTGATCATGATTGTGCATCACCTCAAGTTTTTCTTTAGCTTTAGCTCTTCTTATAGACTAACTTAAGTGCTGTTATTTTTGACGACAGCAGGTCGTGTAGCTCAGGTTCTGTGTTTTCATTGCTTGCTAAGGAGATTCTATTTTTGGCCAATTAAAATAGAACTTTGATTTTATCGTCTTAAAGCTTCCAACATTTGAGACAAATAATTTCCCATGGGTCTATATTTTGTTGTTTTGGCCATTTTTAAACAGCCATCTAGTTAAAGCTACGGCAATTTTAGATAGATCTCTTTTTGAGATAAAAAATGCACACACCCCCACCCATGCTGTAATGTGGATCTAAAAAGAAGCAGCTTTGTATAATGACCCTGTTTAAAGTCTGGTCTTCTTGGGTTACTCTTTCTGTGTGTTTTATCAGAGTAAAGCCCCCTGACAACTCCCCGGCTCCCTCCTCACCTCCCTTCGTGCCAACTGCCTAATTGCGCTGCTGCATCTTTCAAAATGGCTAATGGGGTTGAGAACAGCCAACGCTGCTCACTTTAAAGGGCTCAAAGACTCGCTTGGATTGATGTCACTGTGGATACAGTTTGTCTTTTTTCCCTCTCAGTTTTCCTCTCCCCCGCGCACGCCCCTCCTTATGGCATCATCTCAAATGAACCTAAAAATAGAAAGCTAACAAAGTCAGGCGACAGGGCACGTATATACTCTGAATTATTTGTATTTATTTAGATATTGAGAGGTGGCTGATTACCGCTGCAGCACTGACACATAACTGTAGACAGGAAGATGCAATTAAGGTAACAAAAGCGGAAGCAAATGAAATTTTTCTGAGCGAACGTTCCAGCAGGAAGTAGCTGAACATCAAAGCAGCCGGCTGAGGTCCAAACCTGTCTGAGGCTGTATGCATCATAGCCAAAGTTTGTTTCAGTCCCCCCCTCCACATTTATGGCTCTTTTTTTTTTATACTGAACACAAAGCCACTAGAAGCATTTACAATGTTTATGCTTCTGTTTGTGTGTGCGTGTGAGCGCGCGTGCTTCACACCTGCACAAAACATGACCCATTTTATCGTGTATGCTTGATCTCGAAAGGGGGCTGTTGCGCAGTTTCCCAATTTAAAAATATTCATGCATACCGATCCCGCTTAAAAATGGAAATGTATTCAAACTCGTCTCAAAACACCTGTGAACCTCTGCCACACACACGTGCACGCACGCACATGCAGACAGGCACACACAGAATGCATTTTTCAGTTTTATTACCCAGGCAGTAAAGTGTTTTATAACCCTGTTTCAAAGTCAATTCTGTGTTTACAATATATCAGTGGTAACATTTAGCAAATTATTATGCTCCACTGACTGCCAGAGCCGTGTACGTAAAAACCGCTTTCTGTTGTTTCAGCACAAACGGGATTGTTTAAAAGAAATGACACAAAATAGAAGTCTAAAGAAAGGTGGACATCAACACATGCTGCCAGAGAAGCAGGTATTGATCTAGTGGCTTGTTGTGTAATTAGATGTTGTGTCTGTAACCATTGTTTTAAAGTCTTCTCCTCGGTCCCTGTGGCGTTTTAGCAGTTGCCACCGTGACAAGCTCAGCTTTATCCCGCAGAAAGTCAGGGCTCAGACAAAGTGGGCAGGTCCTGCTTGCTCTCAGGCGTCTGCTTGAAAGCTTTTCCTCTGGCACTGAATCACTTGTTTTGGCTGATTCACTGTAAGTGTTAGCCTGATGCAGGTGATTGATGAAGGGGATCTACCAAACATGTTAAGGGGATTGGACATAGTCTTACCTTTTCTTATTCACTTGCTGGAGCGCCAGTGCTTGTTTCCAAGGTAACATGAAATCCAGGCAGCTCTGCAGCTTGACAAGCAACTATTTTCTGTCCACTGTTACTACTATTAACCTTTTTTTTTTTTTTTTTAAATCCAGCAGATAAGAAGATGAAATTGATTGAATTGCACCTCCTCATCAAGCAATGTGAAGGTTTCCCAAAGGATTTAACACCCCTAAAAAACATAGTTTGAAATGAGACATCTTTTCTTTCACTCACATTAAATATTCATTACTAAATATAGAACAATCAAAGTTGAAGGTTGGGGGAACTGATAATATTATTGCTAAGGAGTTTAATATGGGGAGGTTTTGCTTCTTCAGGGTGAGGTCGGTGTGATTTGATCAGATTTGAGTGACAGTGGCCTGGAAACATGAGTAAATAATCCAATAAGAAGTCCTTTTGATTCAAATAAAGCATTTAACTGCTTTGGTGAATGGAGAATACAGAGCTGGATTCATCACAGTCAGCCTGCCACATTTTTCTTGTGTAACTGTTAAAATTGTTGATTATAGAAAAAGGGTTTTAATTCCTTAGTCTCAGTTCACTGAGTGGGGAGCATAGACCGTATGTAATAGATGGATGTAGCCATTGCTTTGAAATTTGCTAGTAAAGTCCCGTTTTGAAGCATCAACCTGAGCATTTTATCTATCATCAAAGGTTTTGGGGTTTTTGCAAACAGACATGGGCTAAATCTGACCAAAATCAATGGCCTTTGTGTGCTTAGTCTAATAAAATTTGGTTTTTTTTTAAAAAATTGTTGTTTAGTTTTATTTTATTTTATTTTTACATATACTATTTCACTTTGTTATTTGTTATGTCATGTGTACAGCACTTTGTTTTCAGTTGAAGGTTTTTTGAAAAGTGCTATATAAATCAATTGCTTGCTTGCTTTATTTACTTTTCATTCACAGTTGTGACACGTACTGCACTTCTTTTTGACTCTAATCGAAACCATAATTTAGAAAAGTAAACATTATGTTTTTAATAAAGATGACCAGACTGGTCATAGAGCAAAGAAGCAGAAGAGTCATTTCCTGATGAGCTTTTATGCAATTTGACCTCGTTTTTACAAAGTGACAATATTGCGTGTAGAAGGTCAAATCCAGCGCACAAACATGAAGTTTTCAGTTAGCAGTAGACGTGTAGTTTACTGCTAATTATGCCAAAATTTAATTCTGATTAAAAGCATGGCTTATTCTTTGTGCTTGATGTTGGAATGAACTGACTGTGCCAGTTTTTTTAGAAAGCAGCAACTTTTGTAAAACTAACCACACTTAAGGCGCTATTTAGGGGATTGCACTTACATGATATTTTGCCCTGTTTAGTAAATCTGGCCCGGTGGGCAGAACTGATTGAGGAAACTGAGGACATTGCTCTCTTCAAGTACAGCTAGTGACTATCAGTCACAGGGAACCACAGGGTACCTTGTCTTCATTTAAAAAACTTAACGTCATGTTGTTTTAAGTAAGACCTGAAACTAGCAGTTGAGGCCATAAACTCATGAAAATATTTCCTGAGGTTATTGATAAAGGGAGCTGCTGGCCTTCATCCTGTTGATTTTCATACGATGTGACTTCTTATTGCTACTACAGAAGTCGCCCCCTGCTGGACACTTGAAAGAATGCAGTTGTAAGATTTTCTACTCTGCCTTCTCTTTTTTCCTGAAGCTAGAGCCATCTTTTATATACAGTCTATGGTAGATACCAGTTGAGCCCCACCCCTTTAAGACCAGTGAGAAGAGCAGATACTAAGACAAGAAATATTATTTTGAATGCCTTGAAATAAACATTTCCAGTGAAGAATCTCTGAGAGAAACTGGTTTTGAGCAATATCTTTTAAAAATTATGTTGAAATAAATTATATGTAATGTCTTTATGAAAGTAATACCAAAGAAAAGCTGTATGTTAGTAATGCAGTTTTTAACCCATCTGACAAAACCAACTAGAATAAGGCAACAGTATTGCTCTATCTGCTCTAATAAATGCTTACTGGCCTATGAATGGACATCTCCCTGTTTCTGTGAAGATCCAAGTGTTCATCTGTTTCCTGGTGTAGTTCTCAAACCCAAAAGTAATCTCTACAACAACAAAAAAACACCAGCAGTAACAAAATGCACTCTTAGCATTGTTCTTTGTGATGAATGTCTTCCTCTGGAAGACGCAGCTGAACACAACTTTGGGATATTCTGTGTTATTGTTCTGTGATAAGAGCAAGTTTCCTCTTCCAAGCTTTGCATTTGTTTAGTGGTCTGAGTTAATGCATGCCAGAAGGCGAATGGCAGACTTTTATAAATGATTCACTACAAAATAACATTATATCTGAGGAGGACTGATAGCATGGATTGTCAATACTAATGACTTTACAATTTCACTGGCTGTAATCTGGAACAAAAATTCTTCGACTGCAGTTCCAGGATCCTTTGCATGTATCCACCACCAAACAGCAACATGATAAACAGTGTTATTATCTCAATGATTCTATACTGCATCTTAAACTGTCTGTCAGACTGTTTCTATTATAAAACCACGACTTTATTCATATCTATTACAGACCACTGTAATTCGAGTTATGAAAGAGATGAGAGAGCAGGGATATGAAGGGCTGCAGGAGTCCTGTTTACTGTTGCTGCACTTTGTATTTTGGCTGCATGTCTCTACGTTTGGATGGAAACTGTGGATGGCATAATGCCTTCTGAGATTCATGCCATGAGAGTTGGGAAAGTTAAAGAATCTGATGCTTAAAATCAGCCTCATTCATGTCTTCAACCAAAAAACTGTGCATGACATGCTATAATAAGGGTACTCTTAAAATCACTGCAGACACTTTTTGAAGGGCCTGCAGTTATGGAAATTATATAAACATTACATAGAGCCTTTATTGCTCAGACAACAAGGACAGTTTGCGCAGTCTGCCTTGAAAATGTCAGAGCAAACAAGATGGCTTTCAGTATTCAGACTTTCTTGTGCCTCTTGGTTCAGGAAGATGGTTATTGTGTCAGAGTCATGTAGATTAGCCCTGGGTTTTTTTCAATTGTTAGAAATGTGAAATTTGATACTTTTTAAGCACAGCCTGAACTTTATTGGGCAAGTTCTCTTCCAATTTCTTTAAAAGGTCTCCAGGATTTTTTTTGAAGGGCATTCAAAGCTCTTCTTTGGATGTTTCTGCCTTTTGTTCTGTTCTCTGACAAGATGATTCCACACTGCCTCGGCAATGTTGAGGTCTGGACTCTGGGGGGGCCAATCTGTTCCATTGTGTGTTTTTCAATCCAGGTATGTTTTTACTGCATTGTCAGTGTGTCTGGGATCATTGTCATGCTGAAAAGTCAAGCTGTTGCCAATCAGATGCTTTAAAAATGGTATTGCGTCGTAGATGAATGCAGAAAATATAATCTGTAATTTTCTGCATTAATTAATTTTGACAAGATCTTTAACACCACAAGGTTGAAATGCAGCTACAAACCATATCATACCCTCCACTGTGTTTTGTAGGTGGTTGTAGTTACGGGGCGATCGTGGCTCAAGAGTTGGGAGTTCGTCTTGTAATCGGAAGGTTGCTGGTTCGAGCCCCAGCTTGGACAGTCTCGGTCGTTGTGTCCTTGGGCAAGACACTTCACCCGTTGCCTACTGGTGGTGGTCAGAGGGCCCGGTGGCGCCAGTGTCCGGCAGCCTCGCCTCTGTCAGTGCGCCCCAGGGTGGCTGTGGCTACAATGTAGCTGCCATCACCAGTGTGTGAATGCGAGTGTGAATGGGTGGATGACTGGATATGTAAAGCGCTTTGGGGTCCTTAGGGACTAGTAAAGCGCTATATAAATACAGGCCATTTACCATAGTTAGGTGACAGCTTTCCATCTCTCAGGTATTGTGTCAGGTTCTTGCTGGATTTTCCTGTTTCTCAAGGACATGACTTTCACATACTGTTCATGTGCTGTAGATAGTAGAGATGGCACGATACCACTTTTTTATGTCCGATACGATATCATACATTTGGATGTCTGCCGATACCAATATAAATCCGATATAGCATATTTTATAATCAATAAAATGTTTTGTTTAAATATCTTGCTGCATTTTGTATAAGTTCATACTCAAGTTTAAAAAACTAAACTAAAATAAAACTTTTCTGTTATACCTGTATGCAAAAGATACACTGCACCCAAAATATTTCATAGATCAGCTAAACTGATCAATCTAATAAACTTAAACCTACACCATCCTCCCTATTCTGGTATTTCAAAGAGTACTTAGTGGAAATATTAAGCAACCTAACTAATAGGGTTCCAACTCCCAGCAAAAAATAATAAAAAATAGGGAACCACCCCCCACCCTCTGCTTTATAATGCTTAATTGACGTAATCGACTGTAATTTAATGCAAGTGTAAAAAAAAAAAAAAATGCACAGAAATCTGAAAAATCAGAAAATTGTCTACAATGATTAAATAGATTCAACATCTTTCTTCAAAAGAATTGCAGACTGCACAGATGGTGCCTTCCCAAAGGAAAAAGTACTATAGCTTACTAGGGTATAAATTTGACTTAATAGTTACTATATACAATAATGGATGTCTGTACATTTTACATCAGATGGAAACTTTGGTTGTAAGATTCAGATAATTATTTATTAAAAGCTAGACATGACAATTAGAAAGGAAAGTATGTCTTTGTGCCCCCTTTTCCCTGTTAATGCCCTATCGGCCCCCCTGGCTAAACCTTGCTAGACCCGCCCCTGCACAGTTACGTCAGCTGGATCTTTATGTAGAAAAAGATCCTGGTGTAGAAAGTAATATTAACAGTTTATCAAGCTTAAACGTGCTGCTGTTGTTTATCCGCTGGTTTCCTTTTTCTAACGCAAAGTGGGCCAAAAACAAACGAGAGACGGAGTCGCGACAGAAAAGCAGATCAGCTGATCATTGATCAGTTTCATGATTGAAGTAGCAGCAGGAGAGGGAGGGAGAGAGTCGCTCCCAGCATTCGGTGGGAATGCTTTACAAACATTCAGAGATGAACTTGCACACTTGCTTTACTTCTCTCTGGGATACCTTTCTCGGAGATTAAATGCCGGTTTGGAAGCACGTAGCGAGGCTCCAAATGCTGAACCAGACCGCACGCCACATCCACTCTATCACGAGACCATACTCCTCTGACGTGCTAAGTTTATGAGCTGGGTTACGCTATGTCGCAAGTTTGTGAGGTGCTTTTGTGATATTGAATGGATCGGATTACATTTTTTATTCCTCTCCGATATCCGATCCAGTAATTTAGGTCAGTATCGGACCGATACGTAATATCGGATCGGTCCATCTCTAGTAGATAGTAGTTTTTTATGCCTGCCACGTCTTCTTTTGTCTTCCACTTCAGTTTCCTCAAACTTTTTAAGGACACACTGAACATCACGCTGAGATATGCCAAGTTTTCTTTTAATAGCTCTTTGGAAATCTCATTGTTGGTGTGTAGCTGTGTTATCTTTGACATCATTTGGAAATTCGTTTAAAGAAATTGGAGCAAATGTGTTTTCATGACAGGCTGCAACTGTGGTACAAAGGTACAAGTGCCTAAAAATACAATTTAATGTTGTAGCACAACACTGGTTCATCCCTTGACTTATGTGCCTTTTTTATGCTTGAATGATTTCCTAGGTCAAAGAAAAAGCATTCCTCTGAAAATGATCAGACATTGACAGACAAAGAACCATTGCTCAAGACTCCAAGTCTGGCCCCGTGTAAACTAAACCTAAAGAAATTAAGCACTGCTCAAGACTTTTGTACAGTACTCTATACAATTAATAGAATTTCTGCAAAGAATTTGGACTTTGTTATAAGAAACAAATGCAACCTGAATAAGTGATAACAGCTGTTTCAAGTCTTTATTGAATACACTGAGTAATCGTTTGAGGATGGGAAACAAACAGCATGTTTATGTGAAAAGTTTTCACAGGACTCTCAGTGAAGCGGTGATGATTGGGGTTTGTTCTGCAGCCACAGGATCTCGGCACCTTGCAGTCCACCATGAACTGCTCTAGATACCAAAACAATTAGGAGTTCAGGAGAACGTCAAAGCCATCTTTCCATCAGCCAAAGTAGCAACTCTACAACAGACTTGCTGAAAAGCAAGAGAACTGAGTTGCTGCTTTGGTCCAGTCAAAGTCAACTGATTGAAATGCTGTGGCGAGAGACAGCTGTGCATCAATGAATGTCCACAATTCTCAATGAAGTGAAGGGACATTGTAAAGGAGAGGGGGACCAAAAGCTAGTTAGAATCACATATTCCAATTAAGGAGATGAGATTGAAAGCGTGGGTTGTAAAGATGCCTCTCTCGCTAAATAAAAGCATACAGTGTCTTGCTACTGACAAAGTCTGCTCTTCTTTAGAAAGATTGATTGGGGAGAGCCGTGCCTTGAACACAGAAACTTTCACAGCACCGCAGCAGGAACATTAAGGAGCTAGACATGAGAGTCTATAATCAGAACACTTATAGATTAATAAACAAATTCAGACCACCTCAAGTTGTGCAACACATGTGCTGCAATGTTCTGTAGCACGATGATGCAGAATTTGGCATTTCTGGTAAAAATGAACACCACTTTGTTTGAAATGCGTGTTAAAAAAACAGTACACCAATATAAGATCTGATCTCAGCTTTAATGCATGCACTTGGAAGGTTACAGCGTAGTGTTAAAAGGGGGCTCCAGTTAGTTCACAAGTTACAACATAGATTTACAGGGTAGGGACAGGCTTAGGGCGTCGGGGGGTTCCCCGGAGGCATCTTCCTTGGGGGGCTCAACCCGGGGTAGCGGTCACGTCCGGTTGAGGGCTCTGTTGGCTCTCAGGTGACTGTTTCCTCGCGGCTGCGTGCAGCGGGGCTAGGGGAGGGTCTGTGCTGACGGACGTGGGTTACTGACCTGGCAACCTGGCTGCCCCTGGGTGGGTCCGGGATCGGCGTGAGGTTCTGGGAGCGCTCCGTCTCTGGGCTGGGGCCCGGGCCGGGCCTCGGGGGCTTGGGTCCTGGTTGGTGTGTTGCCGGGGTTGTGGGCGGGTGGGTGCATGGGGGCCCGGCCCTGGAGCAGGGTGCCGCCGGTGCGTCGAGCCGCCTGGGGGGCTCTTCAACTGGTGGGGGGGATGGTCACATCTTGCAGGAGCTTTCTTCTCTTCAGGAACTCTCTGCAGGAGGGGGAGATACAGGAGAGGTGGAGGAAGATCTCAGCCTGGGCGTTTACCGTCTTATGTAGTCTGGAAGATGTGTGGTTGGTGGGGTGGGTGCAGTTTTCTCTGTGGTGGGGTTGGGTGGACTGTCCAGGGCTCTGTGGAGCCGGGGGGCGCTACTGCACTGGGCCCCCCTTCCCTGGCGGGTCGCGGAGGGTGGGAGTGCCTACTGGGGTCAGCGGGGGAGCTGGCCCCAGGGAGGGGTTACCTGCCCCTCCCTTCCTTCCCTCCCCATCTCCAGCTGCCTCCCTCTTCCCGCTCCTCCACAACCACCCACACATGCAGGGCCTTGGAGTGGGGGTATGTCACCAGGGTGCAGAGGAGGCTACCCCCCCCCCCCCCCCTGTCCCCTTCTGGCTGCCTCTGCCTCAATTTTATCCCACAACTTAGACACTCACATTATTCACACTCTCATTACACATACATATAGGATCTTGGGGGTGGGCACAATCACGGAGTCCAAATCACCATCAGGGTGTATACCTCACCCCTGACGTCGTTGCCCACCTCTCAATTTTAAATACACTTAGTCATTGAGGGCTAGCAGGAGGGACTATGCGCTTACCTGCTGCTCCTTGGCAGGTAGCTCCATGCCCTCCTGGGTTTTAATTGCACCTTAGAACACATATGCATCAACACTACAATGAGCGGGTGGAGGGAGGTTTGGAGTCTTCTCCCACCCCCATTCTCTGCGGCCTGCTGGAGCGGGAGGGCTAGTAGGAGGAGTTGGCCGTCCGACTGCGGTCTGGGGTGTGGGGCCTCCCTGCTGCTGCGGAGTCGGGGTGGTCTGCCTCTCCCCACCGCAGGGAAAAGGGTAACACCACCTGGGTCTGGGTGCAGTTCCCCCCTCCAGGGGCAAGGGTACCTAGACCCGGTTTGTAGAGTACGCTTGGGGAGTGTGATTGTGTGTACAGCGTCTCTTTATGTCTGTCTCCACGTTGGTTGAGTGTGGAGTAAGTGCATATGAGAGCATGAGGGTGGGAATGGATGTTTGAGTCTGTGTGTGCCTGTATGTCTGTGTCTATATGTCAGGTTGGGTATCAGACGCCACCTCTCTGGGGACACCTCAGGCCCTCCAAGGTTTGGAGGCCTATCTCCACCCACCACCACTTCCCCTGCCGGTGGCGGACTCCCTCAGGTGTCGGTGTGTTGGTGGTTCTTTGTGTCTGGGGGTGGGCGTCCGGGTACACACCGGCTCACTCCTTGGCGGCCGCTTGTCGGGGCCTGGGGCCTGGGGCTCGCTCGGGCCCCTTTGGAGGTGGGGTGCCCCCGGCCTCTCAGCCTAGGGCTCGGTCACTCAGGCGCAGCTGGGGGCCGGCGGAGCTCACGGGCGCGTCACTGCAACTCCCCCTGACTTCTGCTCCGCGGCTGCTGGGCGAGCCCTCATCTGGGACTCTCCTCAGCTCTTACTGGAACAGTGGCGCGGCTGCCCCTCTGTTGGTCTTCCTTGGTCTCTTGTGTTCTGGGGGCCTCTGGATGTCTGGAGTTTTGATCTCCTCCATACCCGCTTCACACCCTGGAGGACGGGGCTGTGGCCCCCCCACACTCCCTAGCAGATCATTACATGGAGAAACCTTTGGAATGCAAGCATGCTGATCCACACAGGTATGCACACATGGGTATTCACAGACGCGGACTAAAGCTTTCTTGGCTGCTGCCTCAAAGCACACTGTGCGCTGTCTATCTTGCGTGCTGCACAATATCGTTTATTATTTAGTAAATATTGATATCTATGACTAGCTAGTTTATTGTGATGGTGCTTTGTTTTCTCTATTATTATGTTGCTCTTTGTTGTTTGCTGTCTCCTCTGTTTGTTTTTTTTGTTTGTTTTTTTTTTTTCTCCATACAGGTGACCCAGGAGTTCTTTTTTTTCTCTCTCTCTTCCCCCCCCTTCTCACCGTCTCTTCTCCCCTTTGGTTTTCTTTCTTTCTCTCCCCCTCTCTCTCTCATTCATTCCCCCTGTCCTATTTATTAAAAAAAAAAAAAAAAAAAAAAATGACAAAGGATGAACTGAAGCTCTGCCATCACGTAATGTCGCATACTGCTGTTTCTGATGTCATTTAGAAAAAAAAAAAAAAAAACAACAACATAGATTTACTGCAGAATTCTACATCAGCTTTAGAATAAGCAGTTCAGTCTGCTGACCTTTTCTCAGTTGAGATGGTTAGCATGACCTGGATAGTTCAGTCAACACCTCCCAGAGTTACTGGTGAGAACTGAAACAGTTTTGTGGGGAGGACTGGGCCAGAATTCCTCCTCGTGGTTTTGCAGGTCTCCCCAAGCAGTCTCTGGGATCAAAGTTGTTGCTGCTAAAAGAGCTTCTGCCACGATTCTGCACTGTTTGTTTAACATTAGTTTGGTCAGATCGTGTTTATCTAGAATTTTGTGGCTTAAATGAAAATCAGGCCTTGTGTTCTAATCAGTTTAGAAATCCTGGTAATTCCAGAGAGCTCACAAACATTTTCCTGCATCTGTACATCAGAATGAAAGGTTTGTCATCCACGCTAGATAGTTATTATGCCAACCCGGCAGCTCACATCTATCCCTGTCCTCGTGTAAAATCAAATCCAGGCCAGGATTTTCCACTTTTCCTCTGCATAAAATAATAATGAATACAATGCCTGGCATATTGTTAAGGGAGTTGTGAATAATAAGGAATAGTGCTGTATGGGGCATATTACTCTGTTCCTTTCTTCTGTTGGAACAGGTTTCCATAAAACCTGATTAATAATACATGTCCAATACTTGCTCAGCTCCTTCAGGGTCAGCTATTATCCTGTCGTACTTTTGCGGCTTTGACTGCATCCTGCTGCAAAAGAAACGTTCATTTACTGAGCGATTGCCTTCAACTGAAGACACCCGTGCTTGTCAGCAGGAGATTCTCTAAATGTGCAAAGAGCTTTTTGAGCTGCTGTTGCAGTTTGGAAATATCATCAGAAGCAAAAATGGTGGATATTATTCTGAAAATTATACAGCTGTTTGGAGGCGAATGGAGCTCATTCACAACAGCCATTTTGGCTTGTCAAAGAAAAATACAGATGGATTTGATCGCATTAATAAGGCTGCCTTTCAGCCATAGAAGTTCCTGGTATTGTTAGCACAGCTTACTGGGAGACTTCATGGAACTGAGTCATGAATGTGTTTAGTTCCATCTGTGCTTTTCAAGATATCTGATGTCAAAAAGGTCCAGAGGTGAGAATATTCAAGGCACCGCCATCCTAATGACTGTTAATCTTCACATGTTTGCAGAGAACAAAATTAAGTCTCAGTTTCCCTCTGGCTGTAACTGCCTTAATATTCAGTGGCTTTCTTAACTTCATTACCTCCTAATACTCTTTATTTCTCCTTCATCTATTATGAAATGGGTAGAAGAAAAAACAACTCGCGTCACAGTTCTGTCCACTCTTTGTTGCCTGTTTTTGTTTTATGAGGCTAATTTACTTAGTCCTTGTTTTAGGGCAAATATTAATAAATGTAAGTTAATTAAAGAGCAGATGTGAGTGGGAAAATCTTTTCATTTAAGTCTCTCTGGATAAGAGAAAATGCTGAATGCCTGAAATGGAAATTAGACTAAATGTAATTGCCTTTATAATCGAAAGCACTTTTCCTTTAAAGCTTCAATTTGGGACTTTTTCAGTATATAAATTATTGATAGCTTGAAAAGGCTTTTTTGTGGAGTTAGCCTTTTAGAAGAAGAAGAAGAAGAAGAGCTTGTGGAAACCTTTTTTTTTAACCTTGCGGTAGCTTCAGACTTTAGATCCAGACTCACCGTCGTGCACCACAGGGCATGCATTACTGGCCTCGTCTGCCTTTGAATCTCGCTTATCATGCGTCCTCTTTTTTTGTTAACTTAAAGACACAAGCTACAAAAAATGTTGGATAAAAATGACAAATAACCCATGCTTGCGGTTTGTTTTCAGGCTATATAAAAAGCACATACGCACAGCCCATGCTTCACTTGGGTTGCCTCTGGTAAGCAGTGTGAGTTTGCACAGACTGTAGGTCTAGTTGAAGTAACCATATATAGTGCCAGCAGTTCAAAATCTCACCCTTCATGATATGAGATGACTATAATATATTCATGTGACACTCCAAAAGAAGCTGCACACTACATCCATCTGCCAAGACCATCAGATATAAGCCCTGCAGTCCGCCTCTTGTTGTAGAAAGAACAAACAGAAGCCTCAGATGTGGAGCTAATATGGTTTTCTTACCTGTTGAGAGTGCCTTGGGAGTGCCTCCTCAGATGTCTCAATAGTCATGCAGGGTGTCATTTTCTCCTCTCCCTGAGCAGCAGGACAAAAAAATCACCCCCAAAATACTAAATGAACACCTACCAGAGCTGTATTTGAGACTTCAGTTGGTCTGTTAGTAGAGCTGGGCGATAGAACGATAACGATATGTATCGCGATATAACTTTTTCTCGATAGAAAAATTAAACTATCGCGATAGACCTCGCCGCTCTTGTCCTCTTAAAAAAAAGAAAAAAGAAAAAAAAAGAGAACAGCCAATCCAAATTAAGTAGCGCAGAGCCGAACCAATCACAGCCGCAGCGTCACGTCACGTGACTTGTTACGTACAGCACAAGTGCCAAGCCGCACATGTGTACTTGTTTGGGAAGCAGCCAGCCACCGTACCGCCCGGGTAATGGAGGAAATGAGTGAGCCGACTAGAAAAATCAACCGAGCGTGACCGAAGAGAAAACAGATGATGCTTCCAACGCCGGAGAGATTGTCGAACGGAAGAGCCATAGAAGTTCCGTAGTGTGAAGGTATTTCGGCTATTTCAAGTCTGACTAAAAACAGAGTAGCGTGCACTGTAAATTGTGCCGAAAGCAAGTCTGGAAATACAATAAACTGGTGCATGCGCTACGTCCACACGTACCCGGGTATTTTTGAAAACGCAGATTTTTCTATGCTTTTGCACCTTTCGTCCACACGTAAACGGCGTTTTTGGTCACTGAAAACGAAGATTTTTGAAAACTCTGTTTTTGCATTTACGTGTGGACTAGAAAAACGGAGAAAACGCAGCGTCAAAGGTGTGCGCCACGTTATTGTTTCGGTGAAATGAATTTCTACAATACTGTTAATTCTACTCTCTGCAGTGTTTAAATGCTTACATATACACACAGTTACTGTCCCTCCACACATACGACTCAGTTCTGCTTCTATGCCCCAGCTTTGTTTACTTTTTCCCACCGAGGCTTCTAGACTTCTGATTGGCCAACATTTCTGCACGGTTAGGAATCTAGCGCCACCTGCTGCTTTGGCATGTTCATAGCAGCGTTTTCCTTCATTTCTGCCTTTATGTGTGGACGGGATTATTTTTTAAAACGAAAACGGAAAATCTCAGTTTTCAAAAATACCCGTGTACGTGTGGACGTAGCCTCAGTCTCTGACTGGAAGCGCTAATTCATCATTCGGCTTTTGTCAGACTAAAGTAACTGTTAAAACTGTTTGAAAAGCTCAGCTATACAACAAGGAGAGATTGAGAATTTCCTTTTAGCTCTCAGTTTATTTGATATTGACAAAAGTTAGTCAGTTTTGTCTGTTCTTCTGTAAAACAAACTAAGATTTATTTTTAGAATTAATATTTTGTTTCTAAGTGGAATTGACAATTTAGTCTGTTTCGTTTGTCCTATTTGGAAACTTAAACGCTTTAGCGGCTGCCTTTTGTGTAGTTTGCAATATTTGCCTTTATCTATCTGAAAAAGTCTCATGTTCCTTAAGTACATCTACCCTGTTGAACTTATTATGGGAAATAAATATTTAAATAAAAACAAGCTGCTGATTATTTCACATTTTACTCGTGAGCAACGGCACATTTAAATCTTACAAATATAGTTATTTGGCTTATATCGTGATAGATATCGTTATCGCCTGAAATGAAAAAAACATATCGTGATATGAAAAAATCTCATATCGCCCAGCTCTATCTGTTAGTGATATAAGTCCCTCGCTTACTTGGGGTTGGATCAGGTGAACACTCCTCTAGTCATGCTATAAGCTCAGGCCCCGGCTGAGGCAATGATCATTTCTCCTTCTTTTTCATCTTTTCATTCCTCATGTGCTGTGTGTGCTGCTACTGCATGTTTCTGAACTCTTGCCTTCGCTCTCCTGTAGTTTACTTTTTGTTTTTAGTCCCTCTAAGAGCTCACTTTTTCTCTCTTCTGTTTTCCCTCCAACCAGTCGAGGCACATGGCTGACCCTCCCTGAGCCTGGTAGCGGGGTTTTCCTATATCTTGAGGCGACAACTTTCACATACTGTTCATCTATTATAAATAAGTTTTTAGCTCTGCCACTGATGTTTTCTTTCTCCTCAACTTGTCCAGTTTCCTCCGACTTTTTAAGGACGCACTGCACACCGTGCTGGGATGTACCAGTTTTCAGGTCATAGCTTTTGGAAATCGTCTTGTTGGTACAAAAATACAATATTATGACTGTTACACTGTGTTGTCTAAAAATTCTCTTAATGTCACTATTTAAAAAAGGCAAGAAATTCTGGATCATTGGAAGCAAAATAAAAAGAAATGTGTGGCTCAAACCCTTTCTACGCTACTGAAGGTGGATACAGTTTAGCCAAATTAAAGTTACTGATGTACAGATTTATAGAAAAATAGCAAATCTGTTGTGTCCATGAACTCAGTTGTTGTGCTTTGGTTCCGATGTTTGTTCATGTGACTCGTACTTAAATAACCATGGGTACAATTATGTAACATCAGTACTTTAAGGTGGTGACACTAACCTTTGCTACTTAGTGAGCTCACTGTTTAGCACATATAAAACAATGGGTGGGTGGGTGAGTGTTCATGTGGACAGCCTGTGCTTAAGTGATATCTGCCCCACTCATGTTGGTTTTATATCGCACTGTAGGACTACCTTCCCTATTAACCTTCTTATTGGTTCACAGCTCCACTACATTTCAACATGCTCAAAGCTCCCATTAGCAATTATTACTAATTATTATACTATTATTACTAATCCAAATAGTAATTGAAAGCACGTGTGGGTGTGAGCGACCTTAATGGAAAATGTGTTATGTGCTGGGAAATCTTTTTTTTGGTGGTGGTTTGTGATGGGATTGATTTTTTTTTCTTCTTTTTTTTTTGTCAGAATCATTTATATCAATAAAGTTAGGCTGAAAATACTTCAACGATTCAATGAACAAGAGAATGCACCAGTGATAAATTAAGCTTAGTTATCTGATAAATTGGCAGATAAATGAATATTTAGATCATGTGTTCCAATGACCAGTGCATCACTGAGCTCCTGGACAGTCTGAGGTGCAAGCTGTCGGCATCAGATGGAGCTAAACATAATGTCCCAGAGGTGTTCTGTTGGATTTAGGTTAGGTGAGCTTGGGGGCCAGTCAGTGGTATCAATTCATTCATTCTTCAGTTACTGCCTGCAGACTCTCGCCAGATGAGTCGGGCATTATTGTGCAGCAGGAGGAACCCAGGACCCATCGGACAGGCATTAGGGTCTGACAATGGGTCAAAGGATTTCTGACCTAATGGCACTCACGGTGTCGTTGCCTAGCCAGTAGAGGTCTGTGTGTCCCTCCATGGATATGCCTCCCCAAACCAAACCTGACCTTCCACCAAACCCGTCATCCTGAACGATGTTACGGGCAGCTTAACATTCACCAAGGCTTCTCCCTTTCACATCTGTCACATGCACTCAGGTTGAACCTGCTCTCATGTGTGAAAATCACAGAGTGCCAGTGTTGCCTCTCCAAGTTCTGTTGTTTTATGCTAAATGACAGTTGAGCTCCATAGCAGATGCTGGTCCTGCTGATGGTCCTGTCCAGCTCTCCTACAGTAACTGTCTGTCTCCTGAAATATCCTTAATGCTGTGCTGGGAGACATTGATGTGCCATCCTAGATTAGTTGGATTACCTGTGCAACCTCTGTAGGGTCCAGGTGTCACCTCATGCTACCAGTAGTGACACTGACCCAAGTTATGTATCAAAAGATTACTTTTTTTAAGTACAGCAAGATACATTTTTGATTACAATTTTAGATTAAATTGTAATCTAATTGATTACATGTATAATATCTCTTAGATTTCACTTAGGCTAGATAGATTAAACTCAACTTGAAGTGACATATTATGTCTTTGCTGAGCTGAGAAGATCCATTGATCCATTTATCTTCTTCTACTTTTCTAATTCAGGGTCGTGGTTGGGCTGGAGTCTCTCAGCTGTCAGGAAGTACACCGTTTCAGCTTTAGCCATCCCTTCATTAATGATTTCATTTACCTGGAGCCTTATTTGTAAATATCTGAAGGAACCTTCTCTAAGCCATAACTTCTTTTTAAAGCTTCAAAGGAAAACAAGAGTGGGCTGTGAGCACCTGACCAGTCCACGTTTCAAATGTGGTATCTGTCATGTTGGCCCTAATGTAGTGATGATTATATTTGAATATTACGTTTTAAAATACACAGTTAAAACTGACTAAAACCCTCATTTCTTAGACACAGAGTGCATCCAGTGGTGACAATATTTTAAACAGGAGGTTAGAGTGTAAGCTAAAAGTTATAATGGAACAATGTAGAGGAAAGATGTATTTATTTTCTGTTAGGCTTAGGCTAGACTTCACTTAACTTGAATTAAACAAAACAACTTATATCTTTGCCAAGATGAAAACTTCCATCCATCCATCTTCTTCCACTTATCCAATTCAGGGTCGCTTGAGCCGATCCCAGCTGTCATGGTGCAGGCGGCGGGGTGCGCCCTGGCCAGACCACCAGTCTGTCACAGGGCTACAGAGGGGAAGCTGAAAACGGTGGCATGGATCAAAATCAGAATAGAGAAGGAAGGAAGGAAGGTTGAAATCTTTCCATTTTAACATATCATAATTAGCTAAATGAAACGGGAAAACAGGAGGTTAATGCAGTGTAGTGTTTTGTTTTAGAAAGACTACACGGTATGCTCGATGCTATATTTTATGTCGTGGCATCATACTCTTAGCAGAGTATCATTTTATGAAAGTAAAGTTAAAAAACAAACACGTGGAAAATTTTGCTTCAGAACACTGGTGCAAGCTCAAAATAACAAGAATGTAAGTCAGCTTTACTGATGTTGCTCCATTTCACAAATCACGCATTTGTCTCGAGGAGCATTCTGCACAGCATATGGAGCCTCTATACTTCAACCCTTTGTTTGGACCGGGTGAATATCCTGGAGGCATTAATAGCTAGGCCAGAAAAACAGAGAGGTCCCAGAGTGGTGGGTCAGTCCGGTACAGCCCGAGTGCAAAGAGAGGACAGAAAATGGAGAAAATGCCACATGCAAAGCAATGGACAAAGAGGACTGTCAGTAGAAGATAAATAGAAAAAGATTTGTGTATTTTGTCCATGGTTTAAAGTTTTTTTGAGTGAAAATGTCAAAAACAAAGTATGTGGTATATATTTTTCACAATATCTAACAGGAAAGGTCAGACGATACAAATTTCATACCTTTCTTAATACTTTCTCTGCCATTTCCCAACAATCAGCAGCCATGGACTCCTCGTTGAAGCTGCTTAGCACTTTGAAAATTGAAATAATTGATGCCCACAAAGCTGGAGAAAGCTACAAAAAGAAAGAAAATTGTTTTGAAGTAGCAAGTTCCTGAGTTCATAATACAAGTAAGAAATGGTACTTAACAGGAACGGTGGAGGTCAAGTTGAGGTATCGGAGACAAAGAAAACTGTCTGAGAGAACTGCATGTAGGCTTTTATTTAGAAAGGTAAATCAAAAAAGCCTTAATTTATGAGACAGAATAGATTCAGTTAAATATCAGAAAAGTGCAGAAGAACCAGAACATCTGTCAAAAAAATAAGCATGGCTCCATAAACAATCCTAAAACCGTACAAGAGGAGCTTCCAAAAAGTTACGCCAGTGCACCAAGTCAAAAATAAAACAATCTGACCATACAGGGTGGCTAAACCTTTACTTCAGGCCCTGGGAAATATGAAAAATAAAAAGGTGTCATCGAGAATCGTCTCTGTGCACCACAAATAATCAAGAATTGATTAAAGGACAGATTTTCAGATTTAATTCAACGACTCAAATGTTTTAACTGTTTAGGAATTACACACATTTATACACAGTCCCGCAATTTCAGTGGCTCCAAATTAACTGGACAAATTAACTCTAAACATACATGTGTGCGATGTATATCGAAGGTGACTCGTGAAAAAACGCAAACCGATGATGAGATGAACATAATTCATGTGAAAAAGCCAAAGAATTGGAATTTATAATAAATAAATCAATATACGCGTGAAGTTGTTCATGCAAAGTTTCTTTGACATTGGCCTAACAGTTAGGAGGTAATAGGTGCCCTACTTAGTACACTAAGATTACGGTATCGTAAGTTAAGGATTGATTTTTAATGTTTGGATGGAAAACCTTTGGAGTCGATGACAGTCTGGAACCCGTTAACCTCACCAAATGCTGATGCTCAGTCAGGCCCTTACTCTAGCTGCCGTCAGCTTGTTTGTGGGCTTCACTGCCTTCAGTTTTGCCTTCAGTACAGGGAGTGCAGAATTATTAGGCAAATGAGTATTTTGTCCACATCATCCTCTTCATGCATGTTGTCTTACTCCAAGCTATATAGGCTCGAAAGCCTACTACCAATTAAGCATATTAGGTGATGTGCATCTCTGTAATGAGAAGGGGTGTGGTCTAATGACATCAACACCCTATATCAGGTGTGCATAATTATTAGGCAACGTCCTTTCCTTTGGCTAAATGGGTCAAAAGAAGGACTTGACAGGGTCAGAAAAGTCAAAAATAGTGAGATATCTTGCAGAGGGATGCAGCAGTCTCAAAATTGCAAAGCTTCTGAAGCGTGATCATCGAACAATCAAGCGTTTCATTCAAAATAGTCAACAGGGTCGCAAGAAGCGTGTGGAAAAACCAAGGCGCCAAATAACTGCCCATGAACTGAGAAAAGTCAAGCGTGCAGCTGCCAAGGTGCCACTTGCCACCAGTTTGGCCATATTTCAGAGCTGCAACATCACTGGAGCGCCCAAAAGCACAAGGTGTGCAATACTCAGAGACATGGCCAAGGTAAGAAAGGCTGAAAGACGACCACCACTGAACAAGACACACAAGCTGAAACGTCAAGACTGGGCCAAGAAATATCTCAAGACTGGTTTTTCTAAGGTTTTATGGACTGATGAAATGAGAGTGAGTCTTGATGGGCCAGATGGATGGGCCCGTGGCTGGATTGGTAAAGGGTAGAGAGCTCCAGTCCGACTCAGACGCCAGCAAGGTGGAGGTGGAGTACTGGTTTGGGCTGGTATCATCAAAGATGAGCTTGTGGGGCCTTTTCGGGTTGAGGATGGAGTCAAGCTCAACTCCCAGTCCTACTTCCAGTTTCTGGAAGACACCTTCTTCAAGCAGTGGTACAGGAAGAAGTCTGCATCCTTCAAGAAAAACATGATTTTCATGCAGGACAATGCTCCATCACACGCGTCCAAGTACTCCACAGCGTGGCTGGCAAGAAAGGGTATAAAAGAAGAAAAACTAATGACACGGCCTCCTTGTTCACCTGATCTGAACCCCATTGAGAACCTGTGGTCCATCATCAAATGTGAGATTTACAAGGAGGGAAAACAGTACACCTCTCTGAACAGTGTCTGGGAGGCTGTGGTTGCTGCTGCACGCAATGTTGATGGTGAACAGATCAAACACTGACAGAATCCATGGATGGCAGGCTTTTGAGTGTCCTTGCAAAGAAAGGTGGCTATATTGGTCGCTGATTTGTTTTTGTTTTGTTTTTGAATGTCAGAAATGTATATTTGTGAATGTGGAGATGTTATATTGGTTTCACTGGTAAAAATAAATAATTGAAATGGGTATATATTTGTTTTTTGTTAAGTTGCCTAATAATTCTGCACAGTAATAGTCACCTGCACACACAGATATCCCCCTAAAATAGCTAAAACTAAAAACAAACTAAAAACTACTTCCAAAAACATTCAGCTTTGATATTAATGAGTTTTTTGGGTTCATTGAGAACATGGTTGTTGTTCAATAATAAAATTATTCCTCAAAAATACAACTTGCCTAATAATTCTGCACTCCCTGTATCTGAAAATTTGATCTATTGGGCTGTAATCGGATTACTAACTTGGCTTTTAAAGAATATCTCATTTCTTTGGTTTGAAATACTCGGGTTCTTTTACAGTGTGCTTTGGATCATTAATAATAATAATAATAATAATGGATTGGATTTATATAGCGCTTTACAATAGCACTATTCATTCTCTCACATTCACACACTGGTGGAGGCAGCTACAGTTGTAGCCACAGCTGCCCTGGGGCAGACTGACAGAAGCGAGGCTGCCATATCACGCCATCGGCCCCATGGCCAACACCAGTAGGCGGTGGGGTAAAGTGTCTTGGTGTCTTGCCCAAGGACACAACGACCAGGACAGAGAGCCCGGGGGATCGAACCGGCAACCTTCCGGTTACAAATGCGTTTCCCAACCCCCAGCGCCATGGTCGCCCCCCATTATCAGGTTTACAGCATTTCGCAGAATCTGAGCAGACAGCATAGCATAAACACTAGTTTACTGATGGTTTCATCTCTCCATATTTTTTCATTTTCTCTGGAAAACCCTAATCTTGCCTTCTTAACTCATTCACTGCCAGCCATTGGCAGTGAATGAGTTAAACCCATTGACTCATTCACTGCCATTGACGGCTATAGACGTCAATGGCAGTGAATGAGTTAATAATAATAATAATGGATTGCATTTATATAGCGCTTTTCGAGACCCTCAAAGCGCTTTACAATACCACTATTCATTCACTCACTGGTGGAGGCAGCTACTGTTGTAGCCACAGCTGCCTGGGGCAGACTGACAGAAGCGAGGCTGCCATATCACGCCATCGGCCCCATGGCCATCACCAGTAGGTGAAGTGTCTTGCCCAAGGACACAATGACCGAGACTGTCCGAGCCGGGGCTCGAACGGGCAACCTTCCAATTACAAGACGAACTGCCAACTCTTGAGCCACGATCGCCTGAGTGTAACCAGTGGTTTGCACTTTTTTGTGAAGGCATCTTAGTTGCAAACTTTGACAGTGATGCATCTACCTTCTCTGGTGTGTTTTTGGCTAGATTTTGTGATATTCTGAATGTTTTTTCTTAACCAAGGAAAGAATCTGCACTCAAAATCTTTTGGTGAGCTGACAAATGCATTCATTCTTTTTAAGGACATGGCATAAAGTCTCATAAAGTTTATTTGGTGCATTGACATATTTATTTCATTATATAATATTGAATGTTGCAGCTACCAAATGGAAGTTCAACACTTGGAATCAACTCCAGATCTTTTATCTACTTAATTTGTCATGAAAGATGAAGGGAGCAGGCCTCACCTCACACATTCCCTTCATTAAATGCTTGTCAGTCAAAACTTCAAATACTTTTAAGCCTCTGAAAATGAGTTACTGTGCATAAAAATGGCTCTATTTTCCAAACGGTTAATGAAATACTTTCCTTAAACCCCATGATTAAAGTTCAAAGTCTGCTCTTCACACCACCATCGCACCATTATTAGATTTTAAATAAGAGACATATGGACGTACCTGTGTAACCACCACTGTGTGCTACATATCTGTGTGTTTAAAGCAGAAGTACATATCATCTGATGATAACAGTGAGGACCCAGGGAAAAAGTCAACCTGATATACAGTAGTAGGAGTTTTGTAACTGTGGCAACCCGTATAGTTCATCTCTGAGTTTGGACTTTTCCTTGTCATTACTGGCAAAAGAAAGATGAAAATTATTCCTGAGAAATGTTTTACCATTACAAATCAGCTGTCGTGAAATAACCAAGCCAATTTCAGGAGTAGTGTGTTTAACAACAACATCAGTATGCTTGCTTCTTACACGCACCAGTGCTCCACCGAACAAGGACAATTTAGATTAAATGTCACATGACCTTAAAATGTACTCAAAGTATGTTAATAGCATCAAATTATAGCGATGCGGGAACCCCGACAGACACCATGATGGCGAGGAAGTCTGTTTTCCTGCGGCGATTCGTTCTGTCTTCAAGTCTCATAGCTTTAATAATTAATGTTACATTGACATACTGCATACTGAATGAAGGGAGGGTTATGAGTCACAGAAATGTGAGGAATCCTGTGTAACAAGAGACAGGAATATGAAATTAATTAAAGTGGTGAACTTTTAAAAAAACCCTATTGCAACATAAGATCTAAGTCATTCCCTTTCCTCTTGCCCCCAAACCCCTGATCTTTAACTGCTAAACACTTGGATAGTTACACATCCCAGAGTCACTCGCCACAGTTACTTGAATGATGAATGAGAAGTTTAACAGAAACTCAGTTCAGGCTTCCTGCACATGCAACAAATGACTCAGTGTTTGATCTTTCTGTTTTTTAGGGGCACGGTGGAAGCTCGCTTTGTTTACGTCTTCATTTTGGGGATCCTCTTCTCAGGCACCAAGGACCTGTTGCGATCCCAGATCATCACAGCAGATGCCAAACTGAAGAGCAGGGGATTATGGGAGATTTACAGTGGCTTGGTTTTGTTGGTTTCGCTGCTCTTCCGTGCTCACAACCTGCCAGTCCTCTGCTGCTGCCTGCTGATCCAGACGCTCATGGCTCAGTTTATCTGGAAGAAACTCCACTATGATGCCGCCCAGACTACCATCATGCACTACTGGTTTGGTCAGGCCTTCTTTTACTTTCAGGTAAGCTGGTTAAAGTTGATTCTTTTTAAATCAAATTATACTGCACAAGTATAATTTGCATTCAGTCTTGTAGAATCTGCATGAATTTGAACTCCTCAAACATTCAACTCTTTATTTTGTTTTGTTGGTTTTCTTCTTTGAAACGTGTAACAGTGAAGCAATGAAGGAGCAGAGGTAGTAAAGGTGGGGGAATTTAAATACCTGGGGTCAATCGCTTAATGCAACAGACACAAGAGGTGTGCCGAAGAATTGGGTGTCAGAGGTGATTTGTGACTAAAGCAGAGTGACAAGTGAAAGGAAAGGTTTACAAGGCGGTAGTGAGACCTGCTGTGATGTATTGTTTGGAGATGGTGGCACTGACAAAAATACAGGAGGTGGAGCTGGAGGTGTGAGGACTTTGGGAATGACTGAGATGGTCAGGATTAGAAATTAGTACCAAGGGGGCGGTTTGGAGACAAAGTAAAGAGAGGCAAGCCTGAGACAGATTGGACGTGTGCAGTGAAGGGACGCTGGATATACTGGATAAAGGATGTTGTAGATGGAGCTGCCAGGCAGGAGGGAAAGAGGAAGACCTGCAGAAGAAGAACATACAGAGGGTCGATGTGACAGAGGTGGATGCTATGGAGAGGGTGAAATGGAGGTAGATGATCAGCTGTGCAGACCCCTAAAGGGAGCAGCCGAAAGACAAAAAAGAAAAGCTCTGTTGGGAAAACATGGATTCTTGAATTAATGCGATTACTTTGTGCCTAAACATTGTTACAAACCAAGCACGTCGCCCCAAAAGTCTCTCCCAGCAGAACAATATGTGCCTGTTTCCTCTGGATCCCAGTCTAGTCAGGGATCACAAATCCTGCCAGATCCAAATTGTTCTACTGCATCATCTCATTCATTGTTCTACCTAAGGTTTTTAAAATGGGAGTTTTTTGGGATTGACTTGCTTTTAGAGCCAACATAAAGTGTCCACTAGAAGTATTTGGCACCTCTGTGTTGGCTTTGTTTGTTTTTTACCCCCAGAGTTTGCCACATGTGGGCCTACAGTGTCCATAATGCTAGTCTGCAAGTTTGTTAGCTCAAGCATTTTTAACCCACTTAAGATCACGAAGAGAGCACTTGAGCAATCCCAAGCCTGAGATCTTGGATCGAAGGATTGCTTGACCTCCTCTAAATTTGTGGTCATGTTTAATGTGAGCGCTATATATACAAAAGAAAATAAGACAAAGCATAATAGGTCTCCTTTGAGCGTATCACCAAACACGTTTTCTTGAGAAACCTTACCCACCTTTCCAAATTGACTTTGACTGTTGTGCTGAGTAGTGAATGCGTGTGTGACGCTGTGCGAAAATCACACCTCCCAGAAATACAAAAGGAAGCACAGTGAAGAACAAAACAGTCAGCAAGTGTCTTGATTGTAAAAGACATCTAATTTAACGCCCTGTCACAGAGTGTAGCAACATTTACGGAAGCTATCGCCACTGATAAAGTGCTAGATACTGTAATAGGTGCTGTTCTGGGCAGAGGAAGTGTTTGTGTATAAATCATATTACTTTCATCCAGCTCTACCATGAAGGCCAACCGGACCGGCCGCTTCCCGAGGATGTACGATGCCTCTTCCTCAAAGGCTGGAGAGGAAAACCTACCTTTTGATTCGACTTCCACCTACCGCAGATATTTGATTAGCGACTGTGCATTGTTGTCAACAGCAAACCTCCACGTGGTTAACAATTTAATCACCCTCATCACCCCTCGGGTCATTAATGCTGTGATGGGCTCGGGAATAGACCGCCACCAGACAATTTTCCCATCTAAGCATCGAGGCATGTAATTACAGGCATTTGAGCAAAAACGTTCTCGGCGCAGTTGTAACCATAATGGAACTGTAAGCAGCGACGTACAGTATAAAAGTTAAGCTCGCTGATGTGAAGAATAACCAAAATTATGTCCAATTAAAATCGAATCCGTGAGTACAGAGGATCGGTGCACCGAGTCTGAACTGTAACACATTAACGGTCTAGAAACAGAGTTGCTTTGTTGTGTTTTCCAAAGATTTGTTATGATTTTTGGCAGAAAGCTTTTGTTTCTAAAGTCCATCTCTTTTGGCATTCAAATGCTAGAAAACACAAGAGGATTATGGGAAGTATTCCAGGTAACATCAGCGGCAGACATCACTAGCATTACAATAAATAAATAAAGTGATATCGTCTGTCTCGATCGTTGGGAGTGACGGATTTTTCTCTGGATTTATCGCCATCACCCAAAACTAGATGGTCAGCAAGGCAGCAAGGACGGTGTTTACTCTTCAGATATGAACCAGTTTGTGCAAATGTTGCCGCATGAGCAGTGACAAGTTCTGCTTCTGTGGAAAACATGATTCATCAGAGAGCAGAACTAAAAGGTGGGCTTGAATACACAGAGCAACTTAGAGCGCATATTTTTTATTCAGGTGATCGAAACCTTGCTACTCACCACGCACTGTAAGCATTTTTAATTTGAAAGGGTGAAAGTGTGCCGCCTGCTCCTCCTCGATATCGACTCCATTAAGGAACCGCATTAGTCCAGCCACACTCTCCGACACTGTCTTGTGAGAATCAATCTTGTCTATAAAAAAACACGTCTTGCAGTTCTTTTTGGGTTTTTTTTTCTTAAGTGAGACATTTGTTGATGGTGCCAAATGACATTTGAAAGATCGCAGCAGGATTCCAGCAAGCAGAAAATATCCATATGCAGTCTCCAACCTGCTCACTGGTGTCTGCTGTTTGTTTAAAATGGAGCCAGCTGTTAGTGTTTTCCTCCTCTGTGATCGGAGATGTGCTTACAGGAGGGAGGCAAATGCTGACTTGATGCTTGTTGTTGTCTGCGGACCGTCATCACATTTGCTTTTAAGAGGAGAGACACTGTTGATATCTGGGCTTCATTTTCTTTACCTGCCACAACAAACAGCGTCCGTTTAAAATGTTATTGTCACTTGTTGTGCACAGAGGGGCAGGTCAGTGGCTTGAGTTACAGGAAAAGTGTGAATGCTGTGGTGTTGGGGGGATTTTATAAACCTTAATAAGTTTGAACAGCAATTACTTTTGTTGTGTCCCTTTTTTTGTAATAAATAAATATATATTTTTTCATTTGAACAAAGTCTTTTTGTCCTTGTAACTGTATTTTGCACTTCCAGAAGATTGGGGCTATAAATCCTGATTGCATTGCAGTGATGATATCTTCTAAAGGCTGAGATGAAAAGAAAGTACAACAAAAGTTTTATATTTTCAGTTTACTGCAGACATATTTATCTTGTTCCAGAGAAGCTCAAAATTGGGTGCAAAGTTAAATAAGGCAGAAATCTGTGTTTTGTTTTTCTTTCTTTTTTGTCAAATAAAGAAATAAAATGTGTTTGCTGGTGCATACAGTAGTCTGAGTGCTACTAAGTCCAGCTCCAGACCGAGAGCTGTGTGCGCTGCTCTGGCCAGAGACTGGAAAACAAACAACTGGGCTGCTGGGAAGTGGCCAGAAACTCACAGTAATGATGATAAAGCAAAGCACCAGTTCTTTAGAGCTCTGAAGCACATCCACAGTTCTTTGTTTACTTATTTTTGTCTGTATATAATGTAAATTATTTGAAGAAGATTTCTTTGTGCGCCTGCAGGGGAATTCCAACAACATAGCCACTGTCGACATTTCAGTTGGATTCGTTGGACTGGAAAGCTACATAGAAGCACCTGCCATCTTCTTAACAGCGCTCAGCACTTATGCAGGCCCGCTGCTCTGGGCGTGTCACCTTGTCTGCTACCTTAGCTCGGAGAGAGACCGGTAAGTTTCAATTTAAAACCCACTATTCACTGGTTTTTGGATTAGCACGGTGATTAGCATCATTGCCTCGCAGCAAGAAGGTCCTGGAGTGTGGAGTTTGCATGTTCTCCAGGAACTCTGGCTTCACAGTCTAAGGGGATGTGGTTAGTGGGGCTAGATTAACTGGTAATTCAAAATTCTTCATAGTTGTGAATGTCTGTGTGTAAATGGTTGGCTATGTAAACACACAAAAGAGGAAAAAAAATTGCAAACTTTTAGTGTGACTGGAGGTACGCAGGTTTGGAACGAGCTAGAGAGCACTACAAAAATCAGCATCTCGCTCAGAGCTTAAGACAGCTGCTACTAAAAAATGTTCACTCCTAAAACCCCGCATCACTCAGGGTTTTTAAATATTCTCCATAGCTTTCCATTTAAAATTCACCCACCAGTGGATTTATACTGTTATTCCCCATGTGTCTCTGTCTGGATGTATTGTTTTAGGATCTCTATACTGTACTTTAGGAGTTTCAAGGTGCTTTTAAAGATTTATGTTAGTATTAGGATACAGAATTAAAAATGATATTTATCGTGATGTCTCGACCCCTGTTTACAAGCTCAGGATGGCTTTTGGGGATTTTACAAATCACTGTTTTATGCGTAATTATGATTGTAACTGCATTTTAATTGATTTGTGTCTAAAATGAAAGTGAAGTGAACTGCAGGAACCTTCCTGGTGTGAACTGTTTGTCCCAAGCTTAGAAAACAAGTGTTATTTATGTGTCACCAATTTCCAGCAACAGTCACTAGGGCTGTTTGATATAACGAGATATATCGGATGATGATATGAAAACATCTATCGTTTCATACGCCATCGTTTGTTTCGTGGTGTCGCAAAATAAACTGTTTACAGCAATATTTTTTCATCATTCTGATGGTCACTGTAGAATTTCTTTCTCTCTTTCTCTTATATTTAATATAACCACACTACGGACGGACAAGCGGTTGTTTTTAAGCGTTGTCGTTAGCAACAACGATGGTAAAACCATCGCGTGGCTCCGCTGTACGGTTGTTTATTTTCCACATAAAACTTTCACAATAAAGTTGAAGATCCTATTGAGATTTTTCAAAATGAACTGAATCACTTGAAATAGTATGCAGAGTGTTTATGGACGAAAAGCTAAAAAGAGCCGTCAGGTGCTAAAAAATAAACCTTAGAACAGGCGTTTCCCTGCAGCACGCTGTGTAATAAATACTCAAAGAAAACTGCGGCCGTTTCATTATGTAACACTCGACTCCAGGTACACCACGCCCAGCTGAAAACACTTTAACCAAGTCGAGTTGCCCGAGATTCACAGAATTTACAGAAAATGTAACATTTTTATGATACATATCGTTGTCGGGACGATAAATGTCTCATATCGGGATATGAGATTTTGGTTATATCGCATAGCCCTAACAGTCACAGTAAAGACCATAAATATTAGAGTGAAAACCCCAACAGTCCCCCTGTAAGCAGTCACTTGGCAACAGTGGGAAAGAAAAACTCCCTTTAAACAGGAAGAAACCACCAGCATAACCAGGCTCCCCCCTTCTTGGCTTCAAGGATTGCTCGATCTTGTATGTGCTCCTGGTGGCATGACCGTAACCTGAATAGCTAAAAGAAAAGGATAAATGGTTGAAGCATCCAGCGTCTGTGACGAGCTGGTAGTCGTTTCGATTCCATAATCCAAAGTCATGCACAGCAATTCTATACGTAAGTCCTACATGATCGAAGTTTCCACTGTCAGCTGGGTTGCATAAAAACATTGTTGTAATCACTTTTTATATAACCGAACGTTTGAAACGACGCCCAGTTTGTAATCCATTCATGAGAAAACATTTGGAACATTGGTAGGTGTCACTGATGGAGAGGCACTTGTGCTCTTCGAAACGTGGTATGTCAGCTAAAGCTTTGGGCGCAGCCGCTCTGCGTTATAACCAAATTCAAACACACTCCTCTCTCTCACTGTCTTTTGTGCCCTCTGTGCCAGCACCGCCACACACCAGCATCGCTATTACAGTTACTTTTGACTGTTGTTTGTTTGTTTCATACTTTTTCAGCCTGTGGGTGGGACAGTGCTGGCGCGCAGAAATGCTATGTTAATTAGTTTACTCGTGGCAACGAGGAGCGTTCCTTGGAGGGTATCAAAGATGCATGTAAACAGCTTAACCTGCGGTAGACCTCCACTGGAGAGGGGCCAGTAGCTGGGCTGCTGTATGTGTGTGAAAGCAGCCAATAACTACCGCTTCCTCTCAGCGTGAGGCCTCTGCACAGCGCTGAGTGATGAGGTCTGTGGCTGGGCAGCAGCTGCCCTGCTGATAGAGCCAAAACTAAAATGCTATTTTAATGCAGACAAAAGATACTGTTTGTGTAAAAGGAGTCATTTTAGCCTGCCTCCTATGTTATAATGCCAGCAACTAAAAAGCGGAGATATATATGCAAGTCTGCTGCCTTGAGATATAAAGAAATCTTACTTTATGTAATAAAACGTGTGAATTTTGTTGGCAAAAAGAATGCATAGAAATTAGACTGTAGAGGGTGAAAATACCCATACATGATTTATATTCTTAATAGTCCTTGATCCCACATTTGAATAAGCTGTGTTTAACATTTCAGTAGTTGAGACAGTCTTTGATTAAAAAGTTCCATCCTTCTGAATTGTTTTTTTTTCTTTTTGCTGCTTTCAGCGGGGTATAAAAATGAAAAATGTGATCCAGTAGTCCAGCACTGTGGTCGGTTTTGTCTCGACCTTTCGTTTAGTACTGATGTGTCATCAAAAAAGCCACGTAGTGTCCATCACAGTGTTTTTGGAGAACATCTGGTCATACATCCACGGGAATCTCACCCTAAGTGCTCAAAATAGGTCGGAAATATCAACATAAACTGATTTTATCCTGCAGTCGAGTATCACACAAACACACGCACAGCAGCAAAGGAAAATTACTTTACGTGATCCAATAAAAGCATGATACCTGAGATGTCTAGTTGTAATTATTGCATTTACAGTAAGTTGAAAATAGCTCCTGAAAACGTTGCTTCTGAGAAAGCCCGTTCAAACGCAGCACCTGCATTGATCGGTTGTAAACTTGAACCTAAACTGGAGCAATGAAAGCAGGCGGTAAATTCCATTTAGATCGACGGCGTAATTGCAGCCAGTTATGGGATTTGGTGCCTGGCAGCCTCGCCATGTTCACTGTGGTTTTATCCTCTGAATAGCCAAGTGGGAAACCCATCAATTTCATATGTAGGCTGTAATGAACGCTGCAGCCTCTGGAGGGGGTTAACACCGCCCAGCTGATGGTAAACATCACACACTGCATTCCAGTGCAAAAACTTTTCCTGCTTGTCATCACTCATCCACAAAAGACTTACCTCTAATAGGTGCTCAGAGGTACTCTGACTAATGGCGCTAAAATAATCTCAGTTAGTTTAAAATTCACTCTGCAGCGTCAGCAGCTGGAACACGAGGCTTGTACTGGAAGTCCTCATCTGCTGAGTAATGACATCAAACTAAATCATTATTTACACACAGTGTGTTTTTCTTTGTCTTAATCCACTGTAGGTTTTGTAATCTGTGAGATTTCATTCATTCAGCATAAGGCACATTCATGCTGATTTATTTCTAAGACACTTTGCAAGAGTGACAAGTGTCAGTCTCTCAGCATCTGCATGCTCGTGAGCTTTAAGGTGAAATGATTTATTGAAATAGATTGTAGTTAAAAACGAGACAAACTGTAAAGTGAAGTGTTAGGAAGGTGTTTTTTGAAGGTTAGGTCTGATATTAGGGGTAAAGTTAGAATTAGGTTAGAGTTTAACACACGGAGCCAAACAGACATGCTTGTAAATATATTTGTGGCCCTTTCCTTGCACACAGAGTGGAGCAGGCTACGGTCACAGCTTTGCTCAGAGAGCAGCTTTTAGCCAAAACATGAGAACCATTTACCAAAAAATCCTCAAACTTGGCACTGATTTACTCTGGTCCTCAGCAACGCACCCACCAAGAGTGAAGCAGATAAACATGTTAACTTGGGTAACAGTTACAGTTAGTTTCTCACAGCATTAGCACAATGAGCCTTAGTTACACCCTTAGCGATTTTGTAAACTGTCAGTTTTTATAGGTATTGTTCACAGGTTTCACAGACTGTCTGTGCGTTCTCGTGACCCACCTGAGAGGTCGCCTATGAGGCAGCACACAGAAATAGACCCCAAGATGTTTTGATATGAGCAACTCTGTGGAAGTAGGCGTAACAGCAAACACAAACAGAGAATGGTGGCGTTCAGTTTTCTATTTCCCCATTTTTTTTATGCAGCTTTATATTTCTACTTTACTGTGACATGACATGCACCAATTTCATTTCTCTCTATCTGAGAGACTTTGTCAGTCATAGTTTTAAAAACGAGTCCATTAGGGCAGCAAAAGCAACCAGACATATTTAAATATATCATCTCAACCTCTTACTGTGATGTTAAAAAGCAGGAATATGTTCATATTATTATCTATAGTGCCTGGAAATATCCATTAGAGCTTCCAGGGGTAGTTTTTAGTTCAGTGTTGACAGGCTGTGCGTACTGTAGTCTATCTAGCATGCCAGCAGTTTGGATTGAATGACAATAATGGGTGTTTTCAAGTGTCGTGGTAGCTGTTTTCACTTCCAAAGAAGTGGTTTATGTCACTTTGGAGATGTTTGAAATGTGTCTGTACACACAGGGTTTCACCAGTCATCAGTCCATCACAAGCTTTGTGTGTAAAGCTTTTATCAGGCTGGTGTAGCTAAAAGCATAAGAAGCAAGAGCACATGGCTAATTAGCATATCATGCATAATGCAGGCTACTGAAGCTGCAGTCACTCGGGCTATATTGATACACATGCTGTTTACACCAATGCTAAATGTAATGCAAGCAAACACTCAGGTAAACTGTGCGTGTATTCCCACTACAATGCTTGGCTAACATGCCTGTAGCTTCTTTGCAGTTCACTACAGCGATGAAGTTTTCTGCACCTTTTTTATGCAATAATTACATGACACCAAGGATATTTTAATCTTGTTACAAACCTAGTGTTTCCAATTAAAAGTAATCAACTCAAGTCAAGAGGAGGTCACAGCAGCGACACTTTGCAGCAGTAAAGTGTGATAGTTAATATGTCTAAATTCAGGTACTTCCATCTTTACAGTGTCATCAAATACTCAACGATCATGGGAAAAAGAAATGTCCTGTGCAGACATGTGAAAACTAGCTACACCCCATGATTCAGTAGCTTGTAGAACCACCTTTCGCAGCAGTAACTTAAAGTAATTGTTTCCTGTATGACTTTATCAGCCTCTGACATCACTGTGGAGGGATTTTGTGCCGCTCTTCTTTACAGCCATACATTTATACACAGCTCTCTTAAGTTCTCACCACAGCGTTTCATCAGGTCGATGTCCGAACTTTGACTGGACCTTTGCAGCTCCTTGATTCTTTTCTTGTTCAGCCATTCTGGTGTAGATTTGCTGCTGTGCTTGGAGTCATTGTCCTGTTGCATGACCCACTGTGGGCCAAGCTTTAGCTGTCAGACAGATGGCCTCGCATTTGACTCTAGAATACAGTGGAACCCCGGCTTACGAAGACCCCATTTAACGAAAAATTCAACTTACGAAGGCACTTAACGGCAATATTTCTTCCCCGTGGTACGACAAAATGCCCGTGTAATGAAATAGATAAAATAGAAAATTTAAAAAAATTAAATTAAATTACATAATGTTATGTACATGTACACGTACGTATGCATGCATGCATACGTATGCTTTCTTCAACCTCCACCACTTCCACCTCCACCAAGAACTTCGTCTTCAGACTCTACAAAACAAAGACTGAGTTTCTGAAAATGTTAGCTTCCACTAAGTAACATGATGTGGCTTTTGGAGATTTTAATAATGTTTATTCAAATGATTTCTGCCTCTACAACTGAGGAAAGTGCAGTAACAATGATACACACAAGCCTTTTATTTTCTCTGTTATCCACTGAGTCGTAAAACGTGATTATCAGTATTGGTCAGTCTTTGATCCACTCGTGTGTTTCTATCTATCCATCTGCTAACCGGTCTACCTAGCATGTCACCTACTCCTTTGGTTTGCCTTCCTGTCTTGTGAAAAGACTTAAAGTTCCTCCCCCTCAGCTGGGACTCTGCCTGCTGTAATGAAGAAGATCCCTTAGCAAACCGGCGCATGTGTTTCAGTGTATTACAGACCGAGTCTTTTGTATATCTGTGCGTGTTTGGCTTTACATCATCATCGTCTCCTAATCTCCTCGCGCCATCCCATCTTGCAGGTTTTAGAGTCATTAACTTCTTTATCAGAATTTGCCAGCAATCCGCATTACTGTGCCAAGATAATTGGATCAGAGTCTTCTCCTGGGTACATGTGTAAAGGAAAAAATGCGAAATTGTGGCCTCTGCTATGAATCACTGAGCAATCTGCATTTTTAGCGAGTCAACTTCATCACGACAAACATGAAGCAGCTTCGGATGACCTTGGCTTACATCAAAACTTTTCTACACAGGAAGTTTTGACTATTATCCACAGTACAGTCGCCTGCTTTGCTCTCTGTAGTGCATCTTCCTCTCTGATGAATCCTTTTCCTCTCCACAGGAGCCCGGTTGCAGTCGGCCATGGTTGCTACTGTTTGGCCCTGCTGAGGTCTGTGCCAGCCGCAGCCTACATAGTGCTGGTAACTGTTCTGCGCTATCATCTCTTCATATGGAGTGTCTTTTCACCCAAATTACTGTACGAATCCATGCATCTCCTGCTGACTGCAGGAGTCTGTCTCTTCTTCATCACCATGGAACAAAGCCCCAGCTCAAGTAAGTCTTAGGAAGCCAAAGACTGAAAATCCCCCCTAAAGGATCAGACTTGGTCTTATACTGTGTGGGACTTTCAGCCTGATCCACGCTACAGTGTACTCACCTTCCCTCTCTAAGTTAATTCTGTTCACATTATGTGAATAGATGTTTGTGAACTCTGTTGCAAAAAATACTTCGGGGATGCACTTTTAATGTATTTTTGAGAAGCATATTTAAATATTTAATTCTCTTCCAAAAAGAAAAGTGTTGAAGAGGATGAATAAAAATGAGATGATGTAAAGATTTTAGAGGGTTTTTTTTTTTTTTACATACCTCAGGGATGAGTGTACAGTGAGCAGCAACGGGCGCTTTGACTCCATGATTAATTGAATGACTTTGATGTTACACTGGAGAGCTTGATGTGAATGTGCTGTGAGCGTTTGATAATACTTGTTTTAGTCTCGACTTGCACCCTCATAGTTGTTTTCACTTATTCATGCTGAGCTTTATAGTGGTGAAAATGTACAGACTAATGCTGAGAAATATGCGATGTCACTAAAGTGAAAAAGATCTTACTTAACGGTAGTTTGAGCACACGTGCAAATACTAATGATTATGACTCAGTTCCATTTAGCTGCTTCAGTTTCAGTCACGGGACCTGATTTTTCTTTCTGAAAATCTTGTGAATGCGATAACTTGAGAACAAAGCAACGTAGATTTTGATTTGATACTATAGGCGTGTTTTCTAGGAGGCTGGCAGTTGTCCGAATTGTTCGCCTCTATGGTAGAGATCAAATACTGGAAATACCGCCTTAGATATTTTGCCATCTGTGTTCTTACCACGTTGTTTCATGCAGGCTATATGAATGTGAATAACCAACCTTTTTACTAGATGGAGTTTAAAACTATATACCACAACAATAAAATGATTAGATTAATAATAAAACTTCTTCCTGCTGAAGAATCAATTTGCTTTTCCTTTATTAAGTCTTTGATCATCTCTTAAGTAAAACTAAATAAGATCGACTTTATTTATTCCAAACGTTAGAAAGTTACTGTGAAAAACATGAAAACCAACCTAGCAGTTTTTTATATTGGTGACTAAAGTTTTTGTATACAGTGCCAAATCACAACAATAGTTACCTTGAGGCACTTTATATTGTAAAGTAAAGACCCTACAATAATCCAGAGAAAACCCCAACATTCAGCTGACCCACTATAAGCAAGCACTTGGTGACAGTGGGAAGCAAAAACTCCCGTTTAACAGGAAGAAACTTCCAGCAGAACCAGGCTCAGGGAGGGGCGGGGCCATCTGCTGTGAGCTGTTGTTTGTTTTATATCACAAAACAAAACAGCTCAGAAAAGTCAAACACACACAAGAGAAGTTACACAGAAACATGAGATTAACATCTCTGACCCGACCCACTCTGAGACCTCCAGAATCCCAGTCCATCCATGTCGCTGCAGTGCTTTATGAACTCTGCTCACTGCGTTTCCTTTGGGCTTAGTACGGACAAGTTTGATGAACTGATTGTCTTCCACACACCACAGGTTACCCATGGAAAAGGCATTAACTATGATCCCAGAAGCGAGCAACATGACAACATAACCCCCTGTAAACTAAGTTACAATTTCCATGAAATGAAGTGAGAGAAGATTTCTAAAAAGTACTTCATGCAAAGCAACAAGAAGAGTTTTAATAAAGTAGCATAACCTTCATATTTGGCCTGTAAACAGTCAGGTAATAATAAAGGTAGCACTGAAGCTCTTTTCCTTGGCATTCAACCAGCTCAGCTATGGCTGCCAAACACTTTTTTATGTTTTGACAATATTTGACAATTCGACCACAACCTCAGTTGCCTTTTGTCACAGCACGATGAGCTCAGGTGTAAATGATAAAAAAAAATATCATCTCAACTTCCTGTTGCTCATGCTGGCTGCTGCGTCTTACGGGAGTCATTGTTGGTATTTTTAGTACTACGTGTGCTTTCTCCGTGTTCATGTTAAAACACCTGCTGTGAGAAAGTGTGTGTGTTGTCTCGGTTTAAAGGGTCCAACAACATTAGCAGAAGTTCGAGGGGGACGTCAATCAAGTGGAGCTCCTTTGTGCCCACTCAGTCTTGAGAAAAGAGTCTAATCAGGCAAGTGTAAGTGAAAACAGCTGTGTGGGTGTAACATGGGGGTGCAGAGTGGGAGTTTTCGAGCACATCGCACAATATTTCCAGTACACTGCACTAAACCGTTAGCTAAACTGTGTTCTTTTCTTTCTATTACTGTTTTTGTAACTGTAACCATCCAGTGTCTGGTGACATTCTGAAAGATGTGGACACAAGAAGTTCAGACTTTGGTGTTCGATATGTTCAGATGAAATGAGCAGTTATGTCTGTGGGTCTTTTTGTGTCTTTGCTGCATTAGCCTCCTTTACGAACTCCCAGTAAATGACCACATTCATATGAAGTTGAGCTCAGTAAAGAGACGCAAACAGGAAAGAGTTTGATGTTGTGTATAAATCTAAATAACTTTTGTTCAGCTTCAAATCCAAATTTCAGCTTTTGATAAAAGGACGAATAATGCTGTTGTTTTTTTCCATTCAGTCTTTTTTGATTTTATGTTTCACTGAAGCTTTACATGTTCTTACTGCACAGAGGCAGCATTTGTTTGAGCTCACTGCTGTTTGTCTTTTGATTTCTACTTGCAAAATTGCGAAATTGCAGCTGGTAAAAATCCAAAACTGTGTGGCGGTTTATAAACACTGCAGAACAAGTTCCAGAAAGACTGGGTTAATAATTCCTCTTCTTTTCAGTAGGGCTTTATTTCACATGATGAATTGTTCTCGTTTGGATTTCGATGCACGACTCGTAAAATTTTGTGTCTGCCAGAGGGCCGCGGACATAAACTTTGTTTAACGTCCACTCAATCTGTTTCTTCAGTATAACTGAGAATCCCACCAAAGTAAAACTGGCATGTAAGCTGGCTTCGATCCAAAGCAATAAGAGTATGGAACCAAGAGAGCAAACAATGTGTCCCTGTCCAAGTACTTAATGGAGCTCACTGTGTGCTTGGACTCTTGTTTTGAAAGTAAAGTCTGAGTTGCAGTGAAGACTGGAGCACTCATCAAACCTCCTGTTTGGCTTCAATTTTGTATAATTTGTTAAAAGAAAATATCCCCGCCTCCAACACAAAAAGCTAGACTTTTAATCCAGCGGGATGTGGTGTAAAGTAGAAAGTAAGACATCATTCCAGCAGTTATTTTGTTGACTCATGGGCTTTTGACGTCGACGAACAGAAGCAACTGCTTCAAAGCTTCTTGTTGATCATAACCTGGCAGTTCTAACCAGGAAAAAAAATCAAGTTGAAAGACTCGGTATGCATCTTTTCACCTCCAGACACCAAAGTGAATCTCATGTTCCCGCCCCAACACTTGTCACTCACCTTGATGAGCTGTCTGCATTGAAACAGCGTCTCACCCGGGGCGAAGATCACTGACTCCCTCCCCCCGAGGCGTCAGAGAAGCAGGTGCCAAACTGGGAAAAGTGGGGGAAGAGGAGGCAACACTGGTGTTCCATGTTTTCCTGAATAGATTTTTGTTTGATGCGAGGTGAGCTCGTCACCTTTTATTTTGCCGCCGTTGTTGTTGCTGTGACTCACCTTGACAGGGACCTCACTGCTTACTACATCGGCACAGAATGGAATTTAAATGCCCCGAGCATCATTGGAAAGTCAGACAAACAAGAGGATTTGCATTTGAATGCAGGGGGGGTCAGGGGCAGACACACGCTGCATATGGATCACTGCAGGTGAGCTGGTTTGCATTACAGGGAGGACACATTTAGCTTTTTTTCTTCTTTCTTTTTTTGGTGGAGCCAGCCTCAAAGCTAAACTGGCAGCATCTTATTGTCAAGTGCCTTTTTCCTCTCGTTAGTTCAACGAGGAATCTCACAAAGATATCAAAGTGTGATGTAAATAGTTGATGAACCAGATAATGATCTACAGGATTATTCTGTCAGCATGCTTCACTTCGCTCGACTTGTCCAATGGTCTCGCACTGTCTTTACAAGTCGAGCTCTTGATTCGACTAAATCTGGATTCCCATACTGTGTTTTGTTTTTTTTTTTACCAAGATCTCCTCCTGTGATTGTAAAGTGATTTAGAAAAATTTAGAATGACAGCAACACATTTTCTCAGATGGAGATCGATTTTCTGTTTTTTGTAAGAATAAAACATTATGAACCGCTCTGTGGGAACTGCAGCGCCGATGATGAATTATGCTTGAAAAGAGTAACATCCGTCTGTATCTCATCGGCCTCGTGAAAAATCTTGTGAAGCTGCGTTATAATCCTGACCAGTTCTGTTGAGTTTGACAAACTCCTGCAGTCGAAAAGCTTGATTTATAGTACTGCGCTGAATCCCTGCGGAGCACGCACCGTGGTGGGTGACATCATTGTTTGCAATGATACTTGAGTGCGGATGTCTCTGCGCTGCCCTGTCATCATGAGTAAAAGTGAGCTGATCAGGCTGGAAATGAATGATAGGATAGCTTATGAATATCCAGCAAAACAAAGGTTACTTTATCAAAATGCAGGAAAAAGAGAAGACTTCAGTAACAGCGTGGTACTAAAAAAAGACAGTATGGCACATGTCCACATTGTAAGAATAGCTTAGAAAATAGAATAGAATAGAATTCAACTTTATTGTCATTGCCCATGTCTGGATATAGCCGTTGGTGAAATCACCTGTTGCATCTGTGCTCCACAGCTGGTTACAAGCTAGCGTTATGCCAGCTAATGTTAAACATGCTAAATTATGCTAAAATTCACCTTCCCACTGTTTGATTAGATTTTTATCCCGTATGAGAGTTTATTGTTTGAGTCCAACAATCTTCTTATCCTTTATTTATCCAGCTAAAAGTCTCGCTGAGATTAAATCCTTTTTTCCAAGACCTAGTCGAGATCCACTTTAAATAAATGGTAAATGGCCTGTATTTATATAGCGCTTTTACTAGTCCCTAAGGACCCCAAAGCACTTTACATATCCAGTCATCCACCCATTCACACACTGGTGATGGCAAGCTACATTGTAGCCACAGCCACCCTGGGGCGCACTGACAGAGGCGAGGCTGCCGCCTAAAGTTTCATTAAAGCTGGCTAACAGCAGCTAACACAGGCTAACAGCAACAAAAACAGCAGCACTTACCAACAGAAAAGTTTACGATATCCTCAACAACTGACGTCAGTGTCCTTGTCATCAGACAGAAGTAAACTTTACTTTAGACTGACATATTGGACTCCTTTCAGAAAGTTTTACAGTTTCCTCCGGAACAAATAGTCACTCGAATTGTCACTTGAATTAGGAGGGATGAGAAAACAGAATTCAGTTGACTGCAAGCTGCAGTTGTACATGCTGTAACTTTAAGCTTTAACATTAGCATATTTATTGTCACCATGTTTGGTTAGTTGGAACCAGAGGTGATTACACTTGGATAAAAAGGCAGAGTGCTAAGTCATTAGCTAACGCTAGCCACTGTAGTTAGCAAGTGGCATTGAGAGTTTTTACACATGCAAAGTAAGACACACAAATATCGAACATTTAGTGCTAAAAAATAGACAAATAAATTGTGTTGCCCTTAAGGCGTTTCTCTGAATAATTAGGTTCATAAATTTGAAATAAATAATTCTAAAAAGATTTGCCATTAAAAAATTAATGTGTTGTTAAAATGAATAATTCATGCTTTACATACGTTTTAGTTAAAAGGAAAATATCGCTAAAATGTATTTCCCGTTCTGGCGGGGCACTTCCGGTTCCGGTCGAGCACTTCCGGTTTGGGTCAAGCGCTCGGTTTTGCTGAGAAACAGGCTCATGCTAAAGGCAGTATGGAGATGTAATCTAATGCCATCTACTCCGAATTATCAGGCCGGAACGCCGTAAGTTACTTTATATGACAGTTTGTACAGATAACTTTGGATATTAATGTGTATTTGCTAACATGAATGTTTTAGTGAGAGTAATGCACTTTATTGATGTAAACATGCTTCTGCCTGTTGAGATGGAGTTTATTTTCTGTCATTTCAGTTTTCACCACATGTTCATGGAGACAATTAAACAAGCTGCAACTAAACTCCAGGGTCTTCATTTGTGGTTTAACTCGGTGTCACCAACATCCTCGTTGAAAACACTACAGTGAAAAGGCGGCTACTGGTGATTCATCACGGTCAAAATGGCATCCAGTAACAAGTCTGCACGCAGTTTAAGGACCAGCCGCTCATCTGGATCAGCAGTAAGCGCTGCCCATGCTCGAGCTAAAGCAGAGGCTGCCAAGGTGAGAGCATGCTATGCAACAAAAGAAGCACAGTTGAAGGTTGAAAAAGCTCAAAGCGAACTGGAAAAGGCAAAAATAGATGCAGAATTAGAAGTGTTAACATTACAGAGGGAAGCTGATGCTGCTGTAGCTGAAGCAGAAGTGCTAGAGGAAGCTGAAGCTATACAAGAAGAACCTGAGAGTAGAAAATCTCCATCAGAAAGCGTAAAATTAGAACGTACAAATGAATATGTACGATCTCAAATGGAGACCAAGCTATCTCCCAGTCCACAAAAATTACCAACCACTTCTTGCCCCCAAGCAAGTTCACCCAACACATTTGTAACGTGGCATCCCTCTGAAGAAGGCAATTTAGAGCCACAACCCATCAACTTTGAAACAAGACTTACCAAAGATAATATTGCTGCTCTAAATAAGCCCAGCCAGCTGAAAGGTGAAACAAAACCTAAAGTGGAGAAACAAAATACCTCTCTCAACCCATACGGCTCACCATTCGTACCTCAGCATAACTATAACACCACGGCCAGCATTTTAAATCCAGCAGAGCCCTTTGCCCAATACATGGCACGTCGAGATTTAATAATCTCAGGCCTTTACCAGTTCGACGATAGGCCAGAGAACTACAGAGCATGGTGCTCTTCATTTACCAGTGCAACAGCTGAAGTCCAACTCACCCCCATTCAAGAGCTAGATCTCATGACAAAGTGGTTAGGGAGAGAGTCAAGTGATCAGGTGAAACGCATACGTTCAGTATATGTCAACAACCCCACATTAGCTCTATGCAAAGCATGGGAAAGACTGAATGAATGTTATGCAGCATCAGAAATAATCGAAAGGTCACTTTTCCAACGGTTGGACAGTTTCCCCAAAATAACAGTCAAAGATCATGTCAAGCTTCGTGAACTAGGAGATTTACTGCAAGAGATTCAAGGCGCTAAGGAAGACGGCCATCTGCCTGGTCTACTCTATCTGGACACTTCTCGTGGAATCAGCCCAATCGTAGACAAACTCCCATATGGACTTCAGGAGAGGTGGATGTCACACGGCTCTCAATATAAAGAGAACAACCAAGGCTGTTTCCCACCTTTTGAGTACTTCTGTGAATTCATATGTAAAGAGGCAAAGAAACGCAATGATCCAAGTTTCCAACAGCAAAACTTAAAACCAGAAAAACCTTTTGCAAAAAACTTAAATTCCAGCAAGCCAATTACTGTACACAAAACCTATATTTCTCCCCCTAACAAGGACTTTAACCGGAACTGCCCACTACATAACAAGCCACACCCACTCAAAAGATGCAGAACATTTAGGAATAAAGCACTGGACGAAAGGAAGGCCTTCCTCAAAGAGAAAGGATTGTGCTTCAGATGCTGTTCTTCAGATACTCATCTTGCGAAGGAATGCAAATCTTCGGTAAAGTGTTCTGAATGTGACAGCACAAGTCACGATGCAGCCATGCATCCCGGTCCTCCACCACAGACCAACAAGGCTCCACCTCCGGCACAAGAGAATGGCGGGGAGAGAGAAAACAGTCATGACATGGTTGATGTCACAACAAGCTGCACAGACGTGTGCGGTCCAGGTCAGTGGGGACGTTCATGTTCCAAGATATGTCTCACATGGGTGTACCCTAAAGGTGACAAAGACAGAGCTGTTAAGGCATATGTAATACTAGACGATCAGAGCAATCGTTCTTTAGCCAAGCCCGAGTTCTTCGAACTTTTTGACATTAAAAGTGAACCTTTCTCCTACAATCTTAGAACATGCTCTGGTGTTGTAGAAACATGGGGTAAAATAGCTGAAGGCTTCCATATCGAGTCACTGGATAGGTCAGTGGTGATCCCTCTACCATCGCTCATAGAGTGTCAGGACATCCCTAACAATAGGAATGAAATCCCAACTCCCAGCGCAGTGCTACACCAGCCGCACCTCCGTACCATAGCAAAGTACATCCCAGAGCTAGACCCTAAAGCCGAAATACTCCTGCTACTAGGGAGAGACATTTTACAGGCACACAAGGTCAGGCAGAGAATTAACGGCCCCCATAATGCCCCCTTCGCCCAGCGCCTAGACCTAGGGTGGGTTGTAGTTGGGGAGGTCTGTCTGGGTAATGTCCATAGGCCTACAGTCAGCACCCTGAAGACAGTCGTTCTGGAAAATGGCCGCCCTACAGTTTTCAAACCATGCAGTAGCCTCCTGCGACTCAAAGAAATGCCACACACAAACAGGCCAGGTAAAGCGCCCGAACAAACTCTGGGTCAAACAGTTTTTAACCGGACAGATAACGACAACAAACCAGCTCACTCAATACAGGACACTCTCTTTCTAAAAATGATGGACAATACTATGTACAGAGACGTGGACAACAGTTGGGTCGCCCCACTTCCATTTAAGGAACCCCGCCAGCAATTACCAAACAACAGACAGCAGGCAGCCACGAGGTTCTCCTCCTTAAAACGCACCCTTAATAGGAAACCTGAAATGCGGGAGCATTATGTGGCCTTCATGGAAAAAATCCTCTCCAATGGTCACGCTGAGGTGGCCCCCCCACTGGAAAAGGGAGAAGAGTGTTGGTATCTTCCAACATTTGGAGTCTACCACCCCCAAAAACCCAATCAGATCAGGGTTGTCTTCGATTCTAGCGCCCAGTACTTGGGTGTCTCTCTTAACAGTGTCCTCCTTACTGGCCCTGATTTAAACAACACACTTGTCGGAGTTCTTCTCCGCTTCCGGACAGAAAGTGTTGCAATCATGGCAGATATACAGCAAATGTTTCACTGTTTTATGGTACGCGAAGACCACCGCAACTTCCTCCGTTTTCTGTGGCATAGGGACAACAACCCAAACAACGAAGTTGTCGAGTACCGGATGAAAGTCCACGTGTTTGGCAACTCAACATCCCCCGCTGTTGCCATTTATGGACTACGCAAGGCCATCAGAGCAGGTTCGAAAGACTATGGTGCAGATACAGTAAAGTTCGTGGAGAGGCACTTTTACGTAGATGACGGCTTGATCTCTGTCCCCTCTCCTGCTGAGGCTATAGACTTGCTTCAAAGAACACAAGCCTCACTCGCTGAATCCAACCTACACCTGCATAAGTTCGTTTCCAACTCTCAGGCAGTTATGCAGGCCTTCTGCCCAGAAGATTGTGCTCCTGTCATTAAAAACTTAGATTTAAGTGGTGAAGAGACACAATCCCAGCGAAGCCTTGGACTCATTTGGGAAATAACAAGAGACACATTCACTTACTCAGTGGCCACCTCAAGCAAGCCATTCACTCGCCGTGGCGTATTGTCCTCTGTCAATAGCGTCTTCGATCCCCTGGGCCTATTGGCACCCATTACAATCCAAGGAAGGGCCCTACTCAGAGAGCTTACTTCAGAATGTTCAGATTGGGACGTACCCCTTCCAGAGGACAAACGAAGCAGATGGGAAACATGGAGAAATTCCCTTCAGGATCTAAGAGAACTACATGTTCCCAGAACCTACACATCCACCTCACTAAGTCGAGCAAAGCGAAAGGAACTGTGTTTGTTCTCAGATGCATCTACTAAGGCCATAGGAGCTGTGGCCTACTTAAAGGCAGTTCAAACAGATGGGAAGGTCGAGGTTGGGTTCATAATGGGCAAAGCAAAACTAGCCCCCCTGTCAGAACCTACAATACCAAGACTTGAACTATGTGCAGCCGTCTTGGCAGCAGAAATGGCTGACCTCATCCAAGATGAGTTAGACTTAGACTTTGATGCAGTGCATTTCTATACGGACAGTAAAGTAGTGCTTGGCTACATCTGTAATGAGTCAAAAAGGTTTTACACATACGTTCACAACAGAGTACAGCGCATTCGCCAGTCATCAAAGCCAGAACAGTGGCATTATGTGCGCACAGAGGAAAATCCAGCAGACCATGCGTCTAGGTCACTGTCGGCATTCCAACTAAAAAAGTCCACCTGGTTCACCGGACCACCCTTCATCCACCGTCCTGCCGCAGAGACAACACAACTGAGTGGAAGGTTTGACCTGATTGAACCAGATAAAGACTCAGAAATTAGACCAGAAGTAAAAACTTACGTCACTCACCTCCAAGTACTCATCTGTAAGCGTTTTGAGCACTTTTCTACTTTTCAGTCTTTAGTCAGAGCCATAGCAAATCTTATCCACATTGCAAAGTCCTTCAATGGGACTAATCCAAACAAAAAATGCAAAGGCTGGCACAAATGTCATCTGCCTCAAACTCCAGAGGAGATTGCTCAAGCAAAAACTGTCATCTTCAAAGAGACACAGAAGGCATACTTTGAGAAGGAACTTTCTGCCCTTGATGCTGGCAAGCCAATCTCAAAACAGAGCCCCCTCAAGAAGCTCAGCCCAATGTTACAGGACAGTCTCATTTCTGTTGGAGGCCGACTCAAACACGCAGAAATTGAGAGTGTGGGAAAGAGCCCAGTAATTCTTCCAAAAAACAGTCACATCTCCCTTCTGCTCACTCGCCATTATCACGAGCTAACAAGGCACCAAGGTCGTCATCTGACGGAAGGAGCAATCAGAGCTGCTGGGCTGTGGGTTTTAGGCGGCAAAAAACTAGTCAATTCAGTAATCCACAAATGTTTAACCTGCCGCAAACTACGTGGAAAACAAGAACAACAACTCATGGCGGACCTACCACCTGAACGCCTAAAAACTTGTCCTCCTTTCACCTACGTCGGCCTTGATGTCTTTGGACCGTGGTCCATAACAACCAGGCGTACCAGGGGCGGAGTAGCTGAAAGTAAGCGGTGGGCCATCATGTTTACCTGCATGAGTTCGAGAGCTGTGCATATTGAGGTAATCGAATCTCTGGACACATCCAGCTGCATAAACGCCCTCCGCCGCTTCTTCGCCCTGAGAGGCCCCGCCAAACAGCTGCTATCTGACCGTGGCACCAATTTTATTAGCACTTCAAAGGAACTTGGAATGGATAAATCACTCCAACAGTGCCTAACTGTCCAAGGCTGCAGTTGGGAGTTTAATCCACCACACGCATCCCACATGGGAGGCTCTTGGGAGCGCATGATCGGAGTCGCCCGCAGAATCCTGGACTCCATGCTACTACAAAATAAGGTTCAACTGACTCACGACGTGTTATGCACACTCATGGCTGAGGTTACAGCCATAATAAATGCAAGGCCGCTCGTCCCAGTATCCTCTGATCCAGAGAACCCCTTCGTCCTATCCCCTTCAATGCTCCTTACGCAGAAATCTTGCCTCCTATCCCCACCTGGAGACTTTTCGGATAAAGACCTCTACAACAAACAATGGAGACGGGTCCAAGCCCTTTCCAACCAGTTCTGGACACGCTGGAGGCGAGAGTATCTACCCACATTGCAGCAAAGGCAGAAATGGACCGGGTCGCGCAGAAACCTCCAAGTTGGTGACCTGGTTCTGCTCAAGGACAAGCAGGTTGCACGAAACAGCTGGCCCATGGCCAGGGTCACTGCCACATTCCCAAGCAAGGACGATCGAGTAAGGAAAATTGAGGTAAAGATATGTACTGAAGGGTGCATAAAGACATTTTTGCGACCAGTTACAGAAGTTATCCTCCTCATGCCAAAGGACTGAATGCATAATGTTCGTTTAGCATAGTGGCCTCGAGAGGCCAGGCGGGGAGTGTGTTGCCCTTAAGGCGTTTCTCTGAATAATTAGGTTCATAAATTTGAAATAAATAATTCTAAAAAGATTTGCCATTAAAAAATTAATGTGTTGTTAAAATGAATAATTCATGCTTTACATACGTTTTAGTTAAAAGGAAAATATCGCTAAAATGTATTTCCCGTTCTGGCGGGGCACTTCCGGTTCCGGTCGAGCACTTCCGGTTTGGGTCAAGCGCTCGGTTTTGCTGAGAAACAGGCTCATGCTAAAGGCAGTATGGAGATGTAATCTAATGCCATCTACTCCGAATTATCAGGCCGGAACGCCGTAAGTTACTTTATATGACAGTTTGTACAGATAACTTTGGATATTAATGTGTATTTGCTAACATGAATGTTTTAGTGAGAGTAATGCACTTTATTGATGTAAACATGCTTCTGCCTGTTGAGATGGAGTTTATTTTCTGTCATTTCAGTTTTCACCACATGTTCATGGAGACAATTAAACAAGCTGCAACTAAACTCCAGGGTCTTCATTTGTGGTTTAACTCGGTGTCACCAACATCCTCGTTGAAAACACTACATAAATATTAAATGACTCACAAAACTCATGCGCAAACGTCTTGGATAACCTGTACCACTCACGCTGCAATATCATTTGTAATTCTATAATTCCACACTAGGCTCTAGCTACCTTTGTCAGAACACCCGACAGTCAAAGCTGCCACTACCACTGTCCAGCTGAATTATAAAAATTAAAAAGGTGATCACATTCAGAGAGGGGACACTATCTATAGAGACCAAGGTAGTAGTTTCTTTTTGTTTTTTAACATGGGACTCTGGGGATTGATTTACTTGATTTACTGCAGTTTTTCGCACTTAAGCTTTAGCTTCATTTTTAACCTTCTTAAGTTGCTGCTTGAAAAATATCTGCTATAGCATTAGTGCTTTCAGGGAGTTGTGGCAGCTTTATTTGATTACTTTTGTTAGAAAGTGCATGCCAGATCATCTCTATAGAACACAGTACACTATAAATCAGGTTCCAGGGTTGGTTTTATGATTAGAGCTTTTGTTTAATTTATGGGGTTATTTTGTTGTCTATAGGTGGGTATTTTTTTTCCTCGTTTCTGTTAATACTGTCTGTTAAATGTCCAATGAGACCAAGACTTGGATCAAACATTTAAAGAATGCAATAAGCTGTTGTCAGGTGAAGCAAAGGGGTTTTATTGATCAGTCGTCACTTCAAAACAAGAGGAGGAGATGATGTTTGAAAACCAGAATTGTTGTCTGCGTCATTGTAGCTGAAATGCTCGGCTCACAGTAAAGAGCCGAGTTCGTTTGTTAAGTTATTTAATCTTTTTGAAAACTTCACAATTCATCTATAAAACGATCAGAAGCCTCGGAACAGCTTCTCACCAGCGTGATGAGGCAACACTGTGACAGTTTAAACTCCTTCCTCTGTATCCAAGTATCCAGCAGACCATGAAATAGATCCGAATAATTGTTTTGTTCACATGGTCGAAAGCTTTTAGGCATGTGTTGTACATCACATCATAACCTGACTGTGTGTGGGGTTATTTTTGCCCATCTGTGTTGAGATGACTCTTGTATTTCTGTGTGACCTGCACTCCACATTCCACAGTGATGTCAGTCTGTTTTTAAACCTTTTTGTTTTCTCCTGTTCATAATTTGGCAACAGCCCTCATGTTTTCTTTTGTTGTATTTTGTTTTTTCCTAATCTAGCCTGTGGTAAACTATGCAATTCATACTGTTTCTGTATTCAAACACTTCACTCCTCTGTCTGTATTTGATGAATTAGGTGTTTAATCAGATAAAATCTGCCTTTATGTTGAAAATCCCTCTTTTATATCTGTAGTTTTCTGAGTTAGTGTTTGGGGTTTGTTTATTAATGTGAAAAGTGACAGACCTACAAGAATCATCTGTTTATGTTCTCCATATTAAAATAAAAGACTTCCTCTGCAGGATTTGTGTGATTCCTACAAGCTGTTACATTAAGTGTTTTGATAAGGATGTGCACATGTTCCTCCTGTGATATTAGTGATTAGCTGCCCATTAAATTGTCTTTCAGCTTCTTGCATCCTGGGTGGAAGCCATCTGTCTTGATTCCTCCTGCTCTGGAGGATGGATGACATATGATGCACTTTTCACTAGAGTCTCAAAGTTTCCTACTGATTTAGTAAAATTGGACATAAAACCATCTGTGAAAGGGCACCTAGCGTATCTTAACATACAGTATAGAAGTAGGAGGATGATAATTTAGTAATCATCCCTCTATCTGCTATCCACCCACTAAATAATTATTTTATGCCTTCAGGAGCTGGACTTCAATGCCACCATTAAAGGAGCCACACATTCCACGCTCTGCTCGCTTCTGAGTAGGAGTCTCTTTTAAAACCTCCAAAGCGATGATGCACCCAAGATGTGTTATAGCCCTCATGCCACAAATGTAAGGCACACAAAGCTGAATTCAGTGAGCTTTTAATTGAAAATATTGACTCGAAACTAGAAACCAGCTGGAAATAATAGATACACACGTGAAAGCATCGATATGGTTGGTTTGTGCAGTTTTAGGCCATACTGAAGTACACATATCTAATATTTTCTTCTTTTGCTTGTTTTCATGATGCACGGTGCTCTATGTAGGCTGTTAAGAGTTTCCTCTTGGCTGAATTCAAGCAATTCAAGTTGAATCCAATCACCTTTTTTCTACAGCTTTTGAGTAATCGTGCCTTCTAGCTTGCTCTGAGGGATTGAGGTGTTCCCAGGCCTTAGGGCCCACTTTTCGATTCCCGGGTTTACGAGAGCTTCTGATCAGATGAGCAGACTCCCGTCCAATTGGCAAAGGTGCCGCCAGGTGTCCAAACAGTCAAACTTCACTTTTCAACCTCAAGTGGCGAATAAAGCCTTGATTGATTGATTGAATGAGGTTGTAATTCTTTTGGCCTTTTCTGTGGCTTTATTGGGGACAGAGAATCTCAACCATTGGTCCTTCATTCACCGATATGAGCACAGAAATGTGCATACTGTGAAAGTGCCCACAGAAAATTACTCTGGATTCATGAAATGTGAGCTCTGACCAGTTTCATCCTTACCTCCATGCATACGTTAGTGAATCTGAATGTAAGTAAACACATTCATTCAGAGGTGTGTCATGGAAAAGTACTGCTGCAACAATAACTCTTCATTGACTGAAACTAAAATTGAAGAGTGTCCGTGGATGAAGCCAGCAAAGGTCTACCTCCTCGTATTTTCCTCAGGCAAGACGATGGATAACAAACAAAAGAAAGAAGTGATATTTAAGCTGCACTAACTGAGTCGGTGAAGGTTGTGTCCACTGAGACACGATGTTGCTGTATACTGTAGCTGGAAGACTGGAAGAAAAGGAGGGAAGCGGGAGGAGGATGAGCAGCTGATTTATCTGCTCAATGTGAGAAACTCACCACATTTATTTTAAAAAAGTCCATAAGTGGGAAATTACTAATAAATTAAAGTGTAACTGATGTCAACCAGGAAGGATGTCCTTCTTTAATGAATGCAGTTTTAATACGCTAAGCATACAAATGAGATACTGTATGACCACTGCCGTGTATGAAATAATGATGCTTTGGAATTGTTTTCTTCTGTTTTCTTTATTGACGTCTCAAAGTGAACATATAAAACAAAAGCTCCAGCCTGTTGTTCAATCATTTGTGTTATTTCAGGAAAATAAATAATGATGATTAAATAATCTCAGTAGTTATCTTGGCCTTCTTCCTCTAAGGTTTCACCTCATACTCAGATGCAGATATCTAGTTCAAGAGGGACATTCCTTCTAGCCCGACTCATGGTTGTTGTTGTGGTGACCACCCTCAGGCTCTGGCCTCTGAAGGATTACACTGAAACGCTACAAGGAGACCATCAACTCTGGAACGTTGCAGGGTGTAAACATGTCGGCACAAACAGCAGCTGAGACCATCGAGGTGATGTGGCTGTGTTTTTGGCCCAAACAGCAAGACTGCAGTGCTCAGCTGTGGGCTCATGAATACCCTGATATCTGCCCCACTCTTTTCACTCCAGGCATCTCTGTGAAAGGAAAGTGTCCTGCTCCGAGCCTGCTCCGAGCCTGGTGCATCGAATATGGAAAACTCTTTTTCTTTCTCACTCTGTAAAAATTTTAATCTTTGCGATCTGTGCCACATGTGTCAAAAGAGAAAATTTCTTCTTTCAAAAGACTTTAAATGTTGGAATCTATATACAAGGAAAGACATGGAGTCAGACAGGAAACAGCAGCTTTCAGCCCATCCTAACACCATAACCAAATGTCATTGTTTTGTTTTATTATTTTTTGTAATAAAACCTCCCACACAGCTGTTAATTTGTTATGCTCATGCCTGTGAAACAGACTAGATAAGAAATATGTGCTAGGACAAAGTTAAAGATTCCTTGCGAAGCTTTTCCAACACAATGAATCCGACTTTATGAAATGACCCACACTGTCAGGAGCTGTTAAACTCTGCTTGTGAGTCATGTGATTTTGCTGTGTGGAAGCCTGTCTGTAGAACTACGCTCAAGTGTGCTTAACTAAATGTTGCTAAAGAGCCTAAAGTGTGACCAAACTGTACATGAAAAGGCTGTACTGGACACGCTTCTTCAGTGAAGTCAAAGCGTGTCAAACTGCATGTTTCTGGCTGCTGGTGAGATTGTCAGCTCGCAGCGAGGCCCTCAGTGAAACTGCTCTGGGGACAAACTACACACACAAGCATGGTGTGCAGGGAAAAAGGCAACAAGCTGCTTTACCGTGTTCAACAGGAATCTGTTACAATCGTGATGCCCTTCATTTGGCTTTGGGTTAAGTGGAAAACAGTCCTGCATATTTCACCTTCGTTACTGTCACACGTTCATCTACAACACAGCTCTTGCTCTTTAAACAATGACTAAAATGTGTTTTTAAACATACTGCTGGGTCTAAGAACATCAGCTTATTGCAGCCGTCTGAGATCTAAACTGCAGAAACTAGTGAATATTGGCTGTTTTGCCATGGTAACCCAGAAACCACAGAGCCCTCCACATTTCAAATCCCCATTAACCTCTTTGTCCAACACACATTGTCTATGAAGCCGAGCATGTTGTAACCACTTTCTAAAGACTGAGACCTTTAAAGGGATTAAAAAGAGCTGGAAGTGACACAGAAAGGACAGTTATTGATTTGGTTATTATTGTTTTTATTTGTATTATTTTATCAATTCGCTTAGGCCAGATTTTAGTTTCAATTCTTTAAATTACCTTTTTAATTATAGCAGGTGGTGTGTTTAATGTCAGAGAATAATCAGATGATCCCCAGTGAGAAGCACTTGGCAACAATGTAAAGGGAAAACTCCCATTTAACAGGAAGAAACCTCCAGCAGGAGGTTTAAAATTGACTATGTGCACGTTAGCATATGCTACTTCCGGTGCGGAAACTCCTGTGGGGAGCTTTGTTTCCGGTGTCCTATTCGCGCCTGGTTTACGGTCCAAAACAAGTTAAGCAAATGAATGAATCAAGCGGCGATTTACATTTCTATAGATGTCTTGGGCATTTACCCAATATATCTGTAAATGATGTTCATCGACTTGTCGATATTTTTTCCCCGCGCCTCAGAGCAAAAGAGAAAAGGGATTCAAATGTTATATTTCTCAGCTGTCCCTCGTTTATCGCGGGTGTTATGTTCTAAAAATAACCAGCGATAGGTGAAATCAAGTAGCCAATTTTATTTTTTGACGGTGCAAAACGTTTGGTGGACATCGTGGACATACAGCACTGCACTTCAGAGTCACACTGCAGCGATTCTGTACTGTACAGGAGAGACGTCACAGAGGAGATCGTCTGCAGCGATCAGGACACAATGTGACGTAAAAAAAATAAGCATGCACTAAACTTGCACTAAAAAATCAGCGAAACAGCGAGGTGAAAGGTGAACCACGTTATAGCGAGGGACCGCTGTAATTTTGAAGGTAAGTCACAACATACCCTTTGTAAATACTAATGTATAGAAACCGTTACCAGCAATTGTTCATTTTTTGTGTGGCTTTTTTCACAGTTTGTTAACATGCTGTGTAGGTGTGTACTTGACTAGCTGATATGGACATAACGGGGAAACATCTGGTTTGACTATTCTTCACCTGTAGTTTGAATGCTGCCTGTTTAAATCATAATAACTGTCACTATACAGAGATGTGCTTCTGAATGTGGACGATGTGTCTTCTGCAGTGATGCAGTTCTGCTTGGGTTGAGTGATGTAAACAACTGATCGATCTAAACTCTTTAAACATCAAAATTGATCATTAGATTTTTTATGACACAACAGTGGTGAGTGTTCCCACCTTCTGCTCTTTGTAACTTAACGCGATCTTTCCGTTTTCGAGTTTTGGACATGATTTTGGAGTATATCTTCGCAGTAGCGATTGACCGCAAAGTAAAGCTACCGGAAATGTAGAACCCCACATCCGGTCTCAAACCAGGAAGTTAGCATTTTCTCATGCACAGGGTCAATTCTCTAAGATGATGGCTTATCATCAAAAGAAAAAAAATGGTGTCATTCCTGGTAAGGCTTGTGTTGATCACAATCAGCCAAGGATCTAAAGGTCAAAGGTCACTCTTTCGAGGATGCCAATGTTCACATTTTGGACAGAGAAGACAGATGGTTTGAAAGAGGAGTGAAAGAAGCCATGTCCACTGTTAGCGACCATCTTTGAACAGAGGGCGGGGCTTAACGCCCACTCACATCCTGGGCCATCTGACCTCAGGAAATCACATGATAGGGTGGGGTTAGGTTTCACAATGAGCTCACCCGAAACCCTGGCTGATTGTGACCTACACCCGCTTTCACACCTTGGCTCATGTGATTAGAGGATCATCAGGGGGTCCTTTTGTCCCTCTTTGGGGGGAAACTCCCACTGGGTTTAAATCTGGGACTTTCCACCATTTGACCTTAGAACTGAAGAAGCTTCTTGGATGAGAGTGAAACGTCTTCAAGCAACTTAAAGAAGTCCAGACGCTTTTCTTTCCAAGCTCCTTTGTTTTTCTACAATGTCACTTGCTGGAACATTAAATGTTTATCCTTGTTCTAGTGCTAATTTAGTAACTAACTAAATGTTTGTACAAGTCTGCTCTTGATTACTTAAACAACTCCTGCCATTAGGTTGAATAATGCTAGACTAATTGCAGCTGTGGAGTAAAAAAAAAATTGGTATTGACAACTTCAAATGATAATAAAAATTTAGATATATATGCAGTTTTTGAAAATGTAGAGGACTATTTTTTTGGAAGTCAAATTTATATCAAAGGTCGATGCAGATGATTTGAGATTAGAGCCCGTCAATAAGATTCCTGTCTGGCCCCCAGTCAGACTCAGCGCCAGACCCGTCTTCTATCACGTTTGGATGATCTGCCGTGAGACATCAAAACATCTCACTGTCTGAACTGTAAGTCTCTCAAAGCTCCACTGCTCCAAAATTTGTAACTGAAAAGAAAGCAGATTTTCCCCTTTATAATGCAGCTTGTGCTCCCTTCCAGCAATGCACATGTTGGATAGAACATATCCTGTGACGAAAATTCGAAATTTATAAAAGCAACCTAAATATTTTTATATGTTTCTATTCTGTAGTGAAGAAAAACAGAATGTGTGAAATGAGAGTTCTTCCTCTTGCAGTGTGATGTATCTTTAAATCACCACAGGCCTGTGTTTGTGCCCATGTGAAACAGCATAAATCATTTTCTCATAAATCGGTAAGCATTTTGCACCTCCTCAGCGTGTATGCCGAATGAAGGAAACGTGTGTGTTTGTTTTTGCCCCTCGTCTCTCTTTTAGGTAAGGTAAGATCCAACCGTGCCTGCCTGTCCATCAGCAAATGCAGGACTAATTACAGCTGCGCCGCTCCTCCACTCTTTTGATGCTCCAGGAGTTGTCTGCTAAGTGGCAGATGGCAACAAGCCAGAGAGGTTATTGCAAGTTTAGAGCTGGCTCCCTCTGAAAACACTGCCACTGCAGGAGCTATTGATTGACGCACGAGTCACTCTGTGGCTGCAGACTCTGCCAGGGTTCCCCTTCTCCCCTCACTGAGTTTCTGCCACAGTTTCTGTTCCAAGCTGCTGAGAGGAATCCAGCTCGCTAAACCTCGGCTTAGTTGTTAAGAAGCCTGGAGGGAAACACTTGCTGTTTGCATAAAATTACTACTGGCTTGACTTACACAGCAGTGAAGGAGTAGCTCGTTAACCCTCCGTGAACTACATGGGACAGGAACGCGTTAGCTCAGACGTTTCAGGGTCTGATCTGATTTTGTGTGAAGTCATTCTGAGAGCACTTTCCAGAACTTCAATAATATCTACAATAATACTGTAGCTTCTCTCTTGCAGAGGTTTTGGTTTAGAAATGTAGCACTCACTATTTCTCATTTTCAGTAAGAACGCAACAAAATAACAAAATAACATTGGTAGAAGATGGTGTTTATTAGTTGGTGGAACAATGGAACAGACAGATATCTGGTGTAAAGGGTTTGGTTTACGCTGGTTATTAAAAACTAATAAAAATTTAAATAGCAGCAGAGATGAAGAGCACTCATTAAATATTAACTCAGCAGGTGTGAGATGATCCAGCCACAGGTCGATGATGGTGGAGTCCAGATCGCTAAAAGGGCTTTTTAGCAATCCTCATGACCCTCATCGAAATAAAAATGCCCTCTGTGAGTGACACTTTTTAAGCAAGGAGATGCTTTATGAGGTGGGAAGGTTTCAATCTGATACACAGTACTGACTGAAAAAGGCTGAAATCTCAGCCTTTTTCAGACTCACTTCTAGCCTCCTGATCAGTAACCACAAAGTGCACTCACTAGCTTTTTCTGGAGCTTTGAATCATCGGTAAATGATGTTTGCAAGCTTGTGTTTGTTTACAGTTTACCTGCTGATGATAACCTTGAATAATGAAGACCGTGAGCTGTGACTGAAAAACTCTGGTTAACATTGTTTGCTTTGAAACTTCTAAAGCCAAGAGTGAGCGCTGATGCTCCATTTTAAACCGAGACTGAAATGATTAGTGAGTTATGTGATGCAAACATACAATAAAATAAAACAAAGATCTTTCTCTTTCCTTGGCTAAGATATTAAACGTTGTAAGCAAAAATGAAGTTGTAAAAAAGTTTTATCGAATATTGCTGACATGCTGAAATTTGGATATACACATCTGTTTCACCAGATGTTTGAGGTGATATGTAAATCAGTAAACATTGGTCACATTTACTGATTCGCATAGTAACTCCTGAATCTTAGTGTTATTGTGTTTACAACAGTTCACTCTGTGAATACATTTTATTAGCTTCATCTTTTGCTCTCCTTAAAGCTGCTCATCGGGTCCCTTCATGCTTGGTCCGCTTTGGGCTTTGGAGCGTGATGTCACGGGAGCTGGGCCACGCCCCCTCCCGCCATGACAGTAGGCCAAAGAAAGCCGAGGACCCGAGTGAGAGTCGGCGCCAAGTTTGAAGTAGTTTAGGAGAGCCGGTGTCCTGACAAAACACGCTACCTATCAAGCTGTCCTACTTGTTGTTACTGCGCATGCGCACAACTCAAAACTGCAATGTTTTTGGTGTTAATAGTATACGACAAATATTTGATCCTACCCCGATCTTGTGCGTGCGAAAAAAGGTTAGTATTATATGTTTACTTCTTTATTACAGCTGATACTTGTTTTCCTTAAGCTGTTGTCAGTTTGTTAACTTTTCAAGCCAACATGCGTTCTGTTTTTTGTGCAAAAATACTCCAATTTGGAGTCTCAATTGAAGTCATATTTCAAGTCTTCATTTACGTCGATTTATTTACGTCATATCTAAATAAATCCAAGCCGGAAGCATGTAATGTAATGATAAGTGTGATTTGGCCATCAGAACGACCTACCTATAGATATGTACGATGGAGGCATACATCACGTAAGGTAGTATTTTCTAATAAGGTAGCACGGATTGATAGACGTGACTATACATTTACGCTACGGTTGGGTGTTTGACAAAGTTTCGCAGAACACCGGAAGTCTTTTTGCAACCACGTGCACTGCCCCCTGGTGGCCTTTAAAAAGAATGCAGGTTTAAGGCATTTCCAAGTTGGCTTCACTCTTCAAACCCAGAAGCTTTGTCCATCTTTTATATTGTCTGTGAGAGGAGAACGGGCACACATAAGCACAAAGGCATATTGTTTGGCTTACTTTGTCAGGACAGTCACTGACACTATTGCATTTCCAAGCTTCTTAAAACTAAGTTTAACTCTAACATGAAGTGGCAAACCCTAACCTTAACCTAAACTTAAAACTAATCCTTACATCGACCCCAAACTCTTTGTGTAGTGGTCACAAGTATAGCTGGACATGTTTTACAATCCCAATTCCCAAAAAGTCAGGACACTGTATAAAACCCATATTTTGTTGACAGCAGAACATAAAAAATATCAAATGTTTAAACTGAGACAGTTTATACTTTATGAAAAATATTAGCTCATTTTGAATTTGATTGCAGCAACAGGTATCGCAAAATTTGGGATGAGGGCAAAAAAGCTGAAAGAGTAAATGATACTGAAAAGAAACACTTTGTAACTACTCAGTTTAACCAGTGACAGGGCAGCAACGTGATTGGTAAACTTCTGTCAATTACCCAATCTGTAAAAACTGTGTCTACAAATTTTGCAACAATGTCAGAATAATGTTCCTCGATGTAAAACTGAATATCACCATCATCCGCCATACATAATATCATCAAAGGAATCAGGGAATCTGGAGAAACTGCTTTGCGCAAGTCAAAAATCAATCTTGGATGCCTGTGATCTCTGGCAAGCACTGCATTGAAAACAGGAATGATTCTGTCGCATCTAAAGAAATCATTGTTTATGAACACAAATGCAGATTAATCGTCTACAATGCAAAAAAAAAAAAAGCCATATGTGAACACAATCCAGAAGTTTCACCACCTTCTCTGAGCCAAAGCTCATTTAAAATGACTGCAAAGTAGTGATCAGACAAATTAAACAAACATGGACTCTGAACTGAGTGCTGATAACACTCCTCCTCTTCAGTCTGGAGGACGTAAAGCCCTGCATCTCTGATGGTACCGTGGTGCATTAGTGCCTATGGAGTTGGCAGCTTGCACGTCTTCAAAGGCATTATCAGAGCAACATATGCATATGAAGTGTTTTGCCCAAGGACACAACGACCAAGACTGTCCAAGCCGGGGCTCGAACCGGCAACCTTCTGATTACAAGGCGAACTCCCAACTCTTGAGCCACGATGATGTTTTTCCTTTAATAAATAATATCATCATTTTAAACCTGTACTTTGTTTTTTATAATTACTATTTGTTTACTTATTTATCTTTGTCTAATATTAAAATGTATTAAAATTTGAAACATTTAAGTGTGACAGAGATACAGTATTGCACATTGTGTCTATTTCCTGTAAATAAATAAATCTGAACCTCTGAAATTATACAGAAAGTATCTGGATAGGTTTGGACCACATATCCATCATTTGTGTGAAGGAGCACCTGTGAATGACTTCACAGCTTACATGTATTATAAATGAAGTTGGTTAGTTAAGCAGCTGCTAAAATGGCAAAAACAAGTGAAGTGAGCTCAGAGAAAAGGTCATGTTTGTTTGCATGAAGACCGCCGCTCTGTTCGACAGTCCTCCACAGTGGGGGTGGGAGTTCACAAATAGAGACCTGAGAACAGGAAAGTGCACATGCAGACCCAAAGAGCTCAGAAACAGACTGGGAAGCATAATTGGGAGCAATGTTGAGAAAAGGCAGCAGAGGGAAAGTGATACAGCAAAAAAATCAGGCGTACCCTCAAAGAATGAGACCGAATGGATTAAGAGCATACACAGAAAACAGACCTCTGTTATTTTCATTCAAGAGACAGCTTAATGCATATGGCTCTTATGGTGGGAAGTTTATATAGAGAATATGAAAGGAATGAAGTTGAAAGCACAGTGCCTATAAAAAACATTCCCCCTCCATTTATCGCTTTTATAAATGGAATCATGGTAAATATAACTTGGTTTTTATGGCAAGAATTCATTTTAAAAACATTTGACAAAGTTAAAACAGACGTCTAACAATTGAAAATAAAAGTAAACGTCGTGTAAAATAAGTGAATGCATTTAACAGATGAACCTTTGGCTGCCATCACAGCACCGAGTCTGTAGATACCGCTCCATCAAACTACTCAAGCTCTGTCAGGTTGGATGTAAAGAGTCCTTTTCAAGTCCAGTCATAAATTCCTCGTTGGATTGATGCTTTGACTTGGACACTCCAGAGCCTTCACCTTGTTCATCTCCATAAACCATTTCTGTGTCTTCAGGTCATTGTCATGCTGTAAAACGACCCCTCCAATCTCCGAAATAATGAAAAATCAGATTGTCTGCCAGGAAGCATCCCCACAGCATGACGCTTCCGCCACCATGCTTCACAGTGTGGATGGCACGTGTGTGGAGATGTGCAGTGGTGGGTGTCTGACAAACATCGTGTTTAGTCTGATGGCTAAACTGCCCATCAGATTCTTCTAGTTCACCTCGGAGTTTCCCACATGCTTCTCCAGCAAAGCTTTAACATGAGCTTTTTTTTCTCTTTTTCCTATTGTTCATAAAGCTTTGACGGGTGAAGCTCTCAGTGTTGTAGTCACAGTCTCTCGGTCTCGGCTGCTGAAGCTTTGGAGTAGTCACAGGTGTCTTGGTGGTCTGCGTCTTGCACACTCAGTTTGTGAGCACGACCAGTTCCAGGTCTGTTTACGTCTCTGTCTTATTTCTTGCTTTTCTTACTGACAGATTTAACTGAACTCTAAGCGATGTTCAGTGACTTCATATTTTTTACATCAGTCCCTGACTTCTACTTTTCTATAACCTTTTCTTGGAGTTGCCTAGAGAGTTTATCTTCATGGCGTGATTAACCAGATACAGACACAGGAAGTGCACTCAGGTGATCTCTATTTCACTAACTGTGATTCAACTAGCATCATCTGGATGAACCTGAATTAGGTTAGCCATTTTAAAGGGGGTTTAAAGCCATTTTATATGTATCCATTAAAGCCACTTGGCTGCTGCTTTATTCATAAGGGGTCACCACAGCAGGCAGCTCCTTCTGTTTGATTTGACAGATTTTTAAGCTGCCCTTCCTGACGCTATCCCAAAGGGATTTATATCTCCTCCCACCATCAAACTGGGGATTTTTTTTACTTGTTAGGCAACTAAATTAACTGACATTAATCTGTAGAAGTCTGTTTTTTCCTGGACATGAGAGAGATGTTTGGTAAATTCTTGACAAAAAGCAATTAACTCTTATATGTTGGGAGGTGGGTTTTTTTGTTTGAAGTCTTACAGAAGAAGAAAAGCAGTGACTGGATGTCCAAACAATTTAGACTTTGTAATCTATGCAACTGTTTTACTGCATGTTTGTAAGTGGATACCTTGCTGTCTTTCTTTGAAGTACATTTTACTGTCTAGTCTAAAGATATTACTCCATTTTAAAGTGTCCAAATCAAGAACATTCTTAAGTTGTGTGCAGCTAGCGTCAGCGACACTCAGAAAGATTATGCGTCATTTGCAAAAAATGTGAACACACAGTTAGCAGGTAGAGTTGGAGCAAACTAAATGTACATGAATTATTTGCCCTGTGATTTTGGTGATTTGTCCTTTGTGTGTTCAGCAGTAATTACAAGCCTCAAAATGTTGCTCCTGATAAGAAAAGTGAAAAGCAGAAACTTTAAAATGCTACTTCAGAGATCTTAGAGGAGAATAAAGGTTTCGAGTAGTCGGCTCAAACGTGTCTAATAGCTTGGAAGCCCACACATAGGTAATGAACCACATTTCTGTCAGGAAAGGAGCCTCGAGTTGGCTTTTAAAAAAGCCACTGGAGCTTTTCCAGACACAACTTTCCCTGGCAGCCATACACAACAAATGGATATGTTTCTAATGAAAGGCTTTTAGGGGATATCGATTTTTTTTTCCATAAGCATGGCTGGCAGTTTTGTCCTTGACATGCAGTCGGACGAATATGCAGATGGGAAAGAAAAATTAATGAAAAATTCTGTTTCAACCCAGTGTGCCTGTTTTCTGAGCAACGTGGTGATTATTTTCTCTGCGTGACCACCATAGAGTGGCACTATGACATTTAAAAAGTTATTACACACATTAATGAGCTAATTGTCTCACCAGGTCTCACACAGTGCCAAAGACATCTTTGATCTAACTTCCTCACCTGAGGATTCACCCCGGCTGCACACTCCTGTCCGTGTACATCAGTCATCTAAATATCTGCAGCGTAATCACTTGTGCAGAAACATTCTCTTATTCCTCAGAGTGAAAAACTTTAAGATGCAAGTCAGCAATTTTTTTACTTTGCGTGTGACCAGAGCTGGGGGGAGTGTCATTACACTAATGCGGTACTGCTATCCAACAAAGGATCTGCCACCAGGGGGGGTAAACTCTGGACAGCAAAGAACACAGATCTTAAGATAATGGACTGCCCTGCATTACAACCTTACTCATCTTTCTTTCTTTTTTTTTAAATATCCTATTGCTCATTCTACCTCCGAAGCAGCAGGGCATCATGTGTTATCTTCAAAGGCACAGTGACTATATTAACATTAACAGAAGTACTCACACTGTCAGTGGCATCTTAAAGCAGTTTTAACATTTCATTAATAATTAAAAAACAGCCACAAATATTTAAAGATATTCGCCAGATGTCTTTTAAACTCTCATCAGCTGAACAGAGAATTTTAAAGCTCCGATTTTAAAGCTAGGGAAAGCAGGTCTGTGCACAGAAAGCCTGCAAGTCACAGCCCATTAAAAGGTGCCACTAACAAGGCACTTAACCCCTGTCTCCTCTCATGTATCAGCTCAGTAGCAGCAGTATAAGACGCTGTCCACACCAGGCTCTCGGTGGGATTCGGTAAGTTGCTGAAAAAAGCCTCCAGGCTCAGTAAACACCCGTGGATAAATACAGATTAGATTGATGGTGTAATCTTAGATTTTCTTTCCAGTGAGCAGGCAGGTGACGTTTGTTAATGACCACAGATATGTACAAGATGCATTTAGACAGCATGTTGTAAAATGCTCCCACAGTGGTGACTTTTTAGAAAGTTAATCTCTCCCTCTATTACCTGTAAGGGTGAACGCACATTGTCAAATTGTAATTGGATCTGATGGAGCTGATATTTAAGCTCAGCAACACGGAGAAACATGCTGGATAAAAATAAATCAGACTAAATTTAGAATTTCTTTATTCTGGCCTGGAAAACAGCCAGTGAGGAAACAAAATTGTTTTTGTGGAGATAATGATCACAGTTTCAAAAGATTATTTTGAGAAAAAAATATTTAATGCTCCCTACGGTTATATGTAACCCCAACGCTGATCGATGATCGATTTTGTAATCGTATCATCAGATCTGCGACCATATGTTCGAGATACTCAGGTGAAGAGAGGTGCAGAGCTGTTAACTGATCACCACCTGGTGGTGAGTTGGATCAGGTGGCAGGGGAGGATGCTGGACAGGCCTCGGGTACCTAAACGTATAGTGAGGGTTCCCTGGGAACGCCTGGCAGAGGTCCCCGCCTGCGAGATCTTCAACTCCCACCACCGGCAGAGCTTCGACAGCATTCCAAGGGAGACTGGGGGCATCGAGTCCAATCATGGTGGTAACCCCCAAACCAGATGGTGGACACCAGAGGTGAAGGGAATCATCAGGCTGAAGAAAGAGTCTTATTGGCCTTGGTTGGCCTGTGGGACTTCGGAGGCAGCCGATAGGCCCTGACGGGCCAAGCAGAACGCGGCTTGGGCGGTCGCTGAAGCAGTAACTCGGGTGTGGGAGGAGTTCGGAGATGCCATGGAAAAAGCCTTTCAGACTGCCTTGAAGAGATTCTGGCAAACCGTCAGGCGATTCAGGAGGGGAAAGCGGTGCTCTACCTGCACTGTGTGCACTGTGGGTGGAGCACTGCTGAGTTCAACTGAGGATAATTTTGGGCAGTGGAAGGAATACTTCAAGGAGCTTCTCAATCCCACTGAAACGTCTTCTGTGGAAGAAGCAGAGTCTGGGGAAGAGGGCAACGACTTGTCCAACACTGGGGGTGAGTTCACTGAGGCAGTTAAACAGCTATTTAGTGGCAAGGCCCCTGGGGTGGATGACGTTCACCCTGAGTTCCTGAAGGCTCTGGATGTTGTAGGGCTGTCTGAGTTCACACGTCTCTGCAATGTGTGAGATCAGAGGCGGTACTTCTGGATTGACAGACCGAGGTGGTGATTCCTGTCTTCAGGAAGGGGGACTGGAGGGAGAATCCTCTGCCTCCCTGGGAAAGTCTGTGCCAGGGTGCTGGAAAGGAGAGTCCATCCATTTGTTGAACCTTGGACACAGGAGGAACAATGTCATGCTGGTAGAGCAAGCTCTTTGGGTGCCCTTTGTCACCGATTCTGTACATAAAGTTTATGGACAGAGTTTCTAAGCATAGTCAGGTGGCTGAAGGCTTCCACTTGGGTGGTCTCAGAATCTCATCTCTGCTTTTTGCAGGTTTTGTTGGCTTCATCAGGTGATGGCTGTTCGCAGCCGGGTGTGAAGTGGCAGGAATGAGAATCAGCACCTCCAAGTCTGACATCATGGTCCTCAACCGGAAAAGGGTGGAGGAAAGCAAAGATAAGATAAGATAAGATAAGATAACCTTTATTAGTCCCACACGTGGGAAATTTGTTTTGTCACAGCAGGAAGTGGACAGTGCAAAAGTTATGAGGCAAAAATTAGAATACAATAAGAATAAATACAGTACACAACTGTACAGAATAGAATAAAATACTATATACAGTAGAATAAAATAGCTCTCGATTTACTGGTCGATCCATGTCCCTACCCTCAGCTATGGTCACGAGCTGTGGGTAGTGCCCAAAAGAAAGAGATCGGATACAAGCAGCAGAAATGAGCTTTCTCTGAAAGGTGGCTGGCCTCTCAGTTAGAGATAGGGTGAGAAGTTCAGCCATCCAGGATGGCCTCATACTAGAGCTGCTACTCCTCCACAATGAAAGCAGCCAGTTGAGGTGGCACCTCGTAGATGAGGTGTTCTGGGCATGTCCCACCGGGAGGAGGGCCCGGAGCAGACCAAGGACATGCGGGAAAGAATTATAGCTCTTGGCCTGCCTGGGAATGCCTTAATGTTCCCCTGGACAAGCTGGAGGAGGTGGCTGGGAAGAAGGCGGTCTGGGCTTCTCTGCTTAGGCTGCTGCCCCCGCGACCCAGCCCCAGTTAAGCGGAAGAAGATGAATGGATGGTTGGATGGACAACCTCAGCTTCTGATGCTAGGTAGAATAAGCAGAACGTTAGTGAACGGAGCTTGTTGGCTACCTCCCGCTTTAACTATACATACCCATTACTGTTTTCTAAATCCAAGTTGTCAAGTTTTAAACAAGCTTTAAAATCCAGTGATATTTTTATTTTGTTATTTCATTAACTATTAACTTCTGGTGCTAGGTAGAATAAAAAGAAAGTCTTATTGGCTAATTGGTTACCTTCTATATTACCAATACACACCCATGTATTATAATTTATTAGTGTAGTTCTAAATCCAAGTTCTCGTTTTTTTAAATGTTGTAGCAAAAAGTAAATACAGTACAGAGACTTAAAATCCTATAAAGAGATATATTTTTTTAATTTAGCAATATCAACCTAATAACTTCTGTTGCTAGCTGAAGGTTAGCTACCTTCCTCATTACCTGTACTGACCCAATATACATGATAATTTCTTAATGTAGTTCTAAATCCAAGTTGTCATTTTTTAATTCAGTAGCAAAAATTTGATATAGTAGAGAATTTTAAAATCCCATAAGTTATATTTTTCATTTATCTGCTGTATTAGGTTACATTTTGGTGTCATTGTGCAAATAAAGTAGTGTACTACACATTACTGATTACTTTTTAAAAATGAATAAATAAATGCAATATGTTACTCCCCAGAAAATGTAACTCATTACTCTACTTGTAGCATTACTTTGTAGCGTGGGGTGAAATTTATTCTCACATAATTACCAGTTACCGAGTTAAACCTTAGGCTACAGTCCCACACACTGAAACAAATCCCTATCCTAATGAGGACACGCAAACTTTCTTTTAATGTTTACATTTGAACACAAAGCCGAAAACATGCAAGTCAAAAACCAGCCCAAAAGACTTCAAAACAATCTCTGTCTGCAGGGCTGAGGTCAGCAAACGCCCAGTTTCAACATCACTCTGGATTCTTTGTGTGAGCACGTTGTGTGTGCAGATGCTTGCAAAGAGCTGAAGTTAACAGCAGAATGCAGTTGTTACCATCCTCAAGCCAATTTGCACTTTACCATCACACTCATGTCCTTTTGTGCAATAAAGGTCAAATTTATGTACATATGCATACGACTCAAACGTTGTAGATAAGATGTGAGCAGTGTCTCGGTAGCTTCTTGTCTGTAAGACAAGGTACATTTTTTTTGTAATAATAATAATAATAATGGATTGCATTTATATAGTGCTTTTCGGGGCCCTCAAAGCGCTTTACAATTCCACTATTCATTCACTCTCGCATTCACACACTGGTGGAGGCAGCTACAGTTGTAGCCACAGCTGCCCTGGGGCAGACTGACAGAGGCGAGGCTGCCATATCGGCCCCTCTGGCCTTTTTAAATTATTATTGTTGTTGTTTTTATTAATCTTGCGTTAATGACAAGCAAATAAATAATAATCACCTTACAGGGATTGAGGGACTATATCGCCCTTAGTTCAGTCAGCATTTACCAAGCTGGCTGCAGTGGTGGAGAAGTATTCAGTATTTTACTAAATAACAGCAATGCCACAGTGTAGAAATAGTAGAGAGTAAATGTCAAGCACTGAACATTCCAGTGTGTATTATTAGCTGCATTTTCCAACAGTTTTGAAATTAAAAGCCTCATGAATTCATAAAATGTCAGTAATGTTGCAGTATATAATTGGATAATGATTACCTCTGCATTAGTGCTGAAGTGTCACTGATTGCTTTGGTTAGTCCAGTTAAAGCTCATATTTTTGCATCATATTTACACTGCTTGAGAGGGCGGTTTATACCACAGCGTCATATCTTGTGAGCTCATCATTAATTTTGTATGACGAATGTGCTCAATATAAAGTATGAAATGCCGTGAAATGGGAACACTTCCACGATCATGTGTAATTAGCTTCTGGACACTAACGGGATTTAATTACTTTTGGCAACATCATAATGCACTTATGTGCAATATGGTGTAGCACACTGATTGCAGCTCAGAAAACAGATCTGATAAGCCAGCGAACAGAAGCATGACACAGCTCGGTTTTCGTTTAATCACCTCAGTGTGAACAAAAGCCATTCTTCTTTCCTGGAAGAAACTTTGCTTAAATACTCGTGTTTTCTGGAGTGAAATCCACCAAATATGGTCTCTGTGTTATCAGTGCAGCAGATTTTATCAGCAAATGTCAGAAAATGTTAGTCCTGGTATCTACATAATTGTGGCTCCACAAATTTGAAAGATAAAATCATCAGTTTTGTGCATTTCGTGGGGATGTTTATGTAGAATTTGACTCGTAAAGCTATTTTAAATATATGCCATAAGTGACCTTGTGCACTCTGTCTGTGCCTTGCCTAACCAGACAATAAGCTAGAAAATGGAAGTGGCAAAAATCTTCAGTCCAATATCTGTAAATGCAAACAGCCTGCACTGAAGGTCTGGTGATTTAACAAGGAGGGGAGATCAGAGTACCGTCAGACAGGAGTTTATTCCACCATCTAAATTTTGGGTTTATTTGTGCCACATTCAGCCCATTAACAATATAACTCTGAGGCATTCACGTCAAACCAAATGACGCTTATTTACCTCATTGACTCTGGTTATTGAATATCCGACCATTTCACTAAAGTAATAATCACAGTGCGTAATAAAAAAATAAGTAATAGGAGCAGCATTGCTTCATTGCACCACCTCCCTGTAGTGTAATCTTTACTACATTTTGAGGTTTTATGAGCTGAGAGAGAATGCTAGAAACCTTCATATAGCACTTTTAAATCTCTCAAATAAAAATAAAACACACACACTTGTCAAAAACCACCTGAAACACATTCGGGCCACATAACTGATCCAGCCCCGTGTGGTACTGCTGCCGTGGAGCGCAAGCGTGCAGCTTTATTCGTGGTAGAGAAATCATCTTTTAGTTTGAAAGTCTTTTTTCTCTGTGCTAACTTTCTGTTTATGCACACTCACGGCAGGTGACTTTCAAAGAACCAACACCATTAGCTTTGTTTGGATCTTCTTCTGTTTTCCCCTTTTCTGGCCAACACTCTGTGAAACTTTGAGGGCACCAGCTCCTTGGAGACTTCTTTTGTTCTTCACTCGGCTGTTCAGATAATCTTAGGTCATATCCACATATTTTACAGGCAGAAAACCTAAGAGAGATGACAAGAGCAGGATGTTTTTCCCCCTCCTAGCCTCTATTCAGCTCTGGCACGCAAAACCCAACCTAAGCAGAATGAGTAAGTGGAGAGCATCATGACACAGTTTTGAAAAAGATGAGAGGAGGATTATTACACTGAGCCAGTGAAGTACTTCTTAAAGTTTGTTCATCACAGAGTGCTCGTCAAAGTGCCCCTAGAAAGACATTCAGCCGCGGATGCTCATTTGAGGGGATTTAATTTGAAGGAAAAGGAAGCATTTCGATTTAATTTTCCACAGAGACGCGTTGTCCAAAGGTGGGCATGTAATAATGACAGCCAGATCTGTCATTTGTCTTCTCTCTGTTCTTGCTGTTAAGTGAAATGAGTAATAGTGTGGTTGAAAAGCTTTTCAATCTCCAGGGAGGATCCATGCTGAGAAACGATGCAGTCATTTGTGTGGATGGAGAAAGTATATAATTTCAAGACCAATCACACAGTTTGAACTCTTTAAATTGGTTAAAATGAGTAACTGCGTTGGGGCTGTATCGCATCCGGACAGCTGGTCTGATCCCTTGAATTGAGAGATTTTGTGTCATTTACCCGCCTGTTACTTCAAAAATCAAGGAAAGTGAAGCGCATTCAGGCTCAGACTGCATGAGACGTGCCTGCTTCCTCCTGAACCTGACATGCTCATTATCAGCATTACCATAATCTATTGTGTCACTCACAAAAGCTTTGCTATAAAAGGAAATTCCACAGATTTTACATATCAAGCTCAGGCAGCTCATGCGGTCTCAGCAGCCAGCTGAGAAAAACTATCCAGAGGCTAAAAAAAAATACCCCTGATAATGTCATAATGATGTCACCAGAGTTATGTCAGACTGGGTGGTCAGGTAGCCTGATGGGGTGGAGTAACTTTTGATGAAGGTAGAACAAATCCAAGTTTGCAGCTGCTTTATGGATCCTGTGTGTTTGAAGCTCTTGATTGTTAGACTTTACTCGTTTTTTAAAATAATGTCTTTCTTTCTCTTTAGTCACCCTGCTCTTTGGAGTGCAACACTAATGCATTACTTAAGTGTGGCTAAACATAAGGTAAGAATTGGCCAGGAAAGTCTGAAATCTGGCCCATTGTAAGCCTTTGGTTTAGGAGGGCATAGATTTTAGACTTTTAACTGTATTTTTATAAGTTTTATCCTACTGAGAAAGACATTCATACAAAGTAATTAAGGAACAAATAAACTGTAACAGTTAAAACACATATGTTCATGTTTTTTTGCTTTTTACTAGCAGCTACAGAAATGTGTGTGCTTTTTTTGTGGTAACAATTACGACATAATTTATTTTATCGTGCGTAAAAACTAAAATTGCACTTGGATGGGATTAAACGTGCAAAGGAGAGTTTCTCTGTCAAATTATCCCCGCTTTGACGTGAAAAGATGTGACTCCTTTTAGAGCCTTTTCTCGGGTGTTTACCCAGCGGATTACATGAATTCTCGTGATTTTATAAAATTACCGTTTGGATTGATGTGCATGACACTTTCATTAATTACGCTCCACCAGCTATCCTCGGAGTCTGGAGGAGGTCTGCCCGCAACCTTTAGGCTCGAAGTTTAGAGTGAACACACCAGCACAAAATCTAAACTGCCAGCAGCTCCATGACGTCAGGTGAGGTTAAATACAGTTTATTCACAGGTAAAAACGTTAACAGCAAACATTCAGAACACAAACTCTGCTTTTTGTTATATTAGCAAGCTGTTGCGTTTTATGGGCCTTGATCTGCCTGCACTGTCTGGCCCTGGATGATGTGTTTATCTACATCAGTCTGATTGATGATGTTGAACATAAGCATAGGCAGAGGTAAAAGAAAAGTGAGAAGGAATGAGGCGAAAACAAAATCCACTCCGCCGTCCTCCTGTGTAACTTACTGCTTTTTGTTGGGTTGTTGGAGGAGGAAGAGGAAGGGGTTGTTGTTTTTTTAAAGCGTAAAGTCATTGATTGTCACAGCAGAGGGAAGCGCTGCTCCAGAGCGGCTATGTGTTGCATGCCTCAGCGGGGAAAATGTCTTCGTATGCGGGTGGCAGTTCACTGGGGAGCGGGTAGGAGAAAGGGAAGCAATAATTGAGCTCCGGGTCCGTGGGCGAGTATCCCGGCAGTTCGATTGACGGGTGTCCCCCGCACTGCACTTCTGCACCTGTCTCGTCAAACACACCAAAAACACCCAGGTTGATGTAAGACACCGGCTGGAAATCCGCCGAGGAGCAGTCCCGCTCCTCGCTGAAGATGATCGCCCCGGCGCTCTGCCTCTGACACTGTCTGCTCCTAGAAAACTGCGCTGTTTTGTACCTTTTGATGATCACCAGGTTGATGAGCCCGAGGAGGCACTCCAACGTGCTGAGAACAGTGGAGATGACCAAACTCCGCTGGTAATCCCTCAGCTGCTCGCAGGCAGGGTTCAACACCACAGAGTGGAAGCAGTAATGGGAATATTTCCTCTCCACCAGAGAAGCCGTGTCCCCGTCCACCACCGCGCCAGAGAAGGCGGTGAGGACCCCCAACAAGAAGACCACAACACCGAGGAGAAAGAAATTCCTGCAGCCGGGCTTGTCCGTGCAACACACCAGCGCGGTTCCCAGCATGACCTGCCCGATTCCCACAAGTAGCCCGGAGTAGAAAGCCCCGGCTGTGGAGCCGAGGTGGAAATGCGCTTTCACCGTAGATCCCAACGAAACGCATCTTAATCCAACGACAACTTCGCTCAGGGCGCACACGAAGAGGAGGGTGCTGGAGAGGACGGTGCACAGCCCTTTCCCACTCAACTTCATTATATTCCACCTCTGCCGCTCTCGATCCCTCTCCCCCGCTCTTCATCCTCCTGCGTCCTCTCCTCCGTCTCCTCTGGAAGCACTCTCACATCGGGACATCATCTGCCGGTGACTCCTCCGGTTCAGAGCGGGCGATCCTCGCCGCTGCGGCGTCTCTCTCGCATGCCCGCCGCTTTACAGGAATATATAAATAATTAATGACAAGAACGCATTCCTCACTGCACTTATCGATAATCCATACAGCCAATGATCGCGTTACCCAAGATCAGCTATAGCCGCCCATCTCACTCCCAAGCAAAAGTTTTTTTATGTTGCTTTTCCTTTTTCCTCCTGACGAGAGAGTGCAGTCCGCCAAGTCTCCGGCTTGAATGCCGTGTGCGGGGTTTTGTGGCAGAGAAGGAGGCGGCTGCTACAGCCGGAGATGCTCGAGCGTCCTGTTGACCAATGACCCGCAGGCCCCAAGAACACTCCTACAGGGGCTATAAGTGTGCCCGAGGTGCCACGTAGAGACTTTACAGTGACGTTGTGTTAAATGGAAAGGCGAGTGAGCGACTTTTGGTGGGTGATCAAAACAATCGTGAGCGCGACTGGTGTTCGGGAATATGAAATGATTTCTTTTTTCGTTTTTTATACACGCACTTCAAACCCTCAGGCTCGTAGTCAGTTCACCTCTGCAGGAGTGACTGCGAGGTGAGGAAATTTAATTTAGGCGAGCGGTAACCTGTGTTCCTGTTACTAAACTGATTTTTGGCGGAAACAAAATAATCCTCTTATTCTTAATATGAGCTAAATAAAAAAAACGAAAAGCCCACCAGGAGTGACTGCAAAAACAAGTCCTAGGACTTGTTTTTGTCAGGCAGATCTTTCCGGAAATCACAATTCATCAAGCATCAATAAGACGAGAGGAGCTGAGCGAGGCTGTGTGCTGTCCGCGGTGCTGAAACATCCAAACCAGGAGGCCAGACGGCCGCTGATTGGAGTCCACAGCATCTCTCCTCACATTTCTAATGGAGCTTTAAAACTATAAACGTCTCGTATTTTAATGGTGGTTGAGAGAGGCTCCAGACTTCACCATAGACAACCTTTACAGGAGCGTTGCAGGGTGGATAACTGGTTAGAGGCAGCATTTCAGTCTTAAAACAAATGTAGAAAGACATACTGTATGAGTCATCCAAAGTCCATGCTGCAATGCCCAACAGAAGCTACAGCCCACAGTGTAAAAGTAAATGTTTGAGTGTGAAGTCTAATAGAGTACATAGTCATTATAAATAGAGCAGGCAGCTGAAAGAGACATTCTTCTAATTCATATGTTGAAAATATGTTAAGACAATCTTTACGAGATTTATTTGTGTGTGTGTGTGTGTGTGTGTGTGTGTGTGTGTGTGTGTGTGTGTGTGTGTGTGTGTGTGTGTGTGTGTGTGTGTGTGTGTAATCATGTAACCAGATTTCATGATAACGAATCCAAATATATGCTGAGTCATTTTTATTACCTAAAACCCAAAAACATTTTTGGCACTAAAGCGTGGAGATATGACACCACTGCGGTCACTAAGATTTATCATCTTTGTCATCCATGAGCAAAGTAAATATCACAATAAAATTTCATGCCAATGGCATTTGAGGCTGGAGTTTCGGGAGCAAAGTGCCCGAGTGACATTCATTTAGTGAAAACAAATTGGTGTCATTGAATCGGAGCTGGCTAATAATGAAATGTAAAAAAAAAAAATTCGTGAAAAAGTTCAAGGATATGCAAAATGATTCAACTGTGTGACCTGCTGTAAAACATTGCCGGTTCTTGGAGCTGAGTTGTTTCCACTTCATTTTATCTGGCTGTGAAAACTCAGCGGACGAGCGCGAGTTCTTGACTTAATTAACCAAATGTTTGACGAGTGCAGGTGGGAGAATTCCACCAGGGAAAGCCGTCGCCCAACCATTCATCACAATGAGCCACCTCATTGACTGTACCAGCACAGCTGCCAGCAAGTGTGAGTGTCACTCTAATTAGGTCATTACTACTTTGCATAGGTTTGCAGATAAGAAAAGATGCTGTGAATGATGAGCTGATAAGCTGCTGATTGGCTGATTGATTGGCAGGCTTGCTTGCTGGCAGTGTGTTTCAGTGATGTTGACACCATCAGCAGCAACAACCTGACTGACTGGCCCAGTCACCACAGGCGTAGATACAAAACTGAAGCAATAAAGGGGCAAAAACTGGAGAATCAAAACACAGAAAACGAAGCGTCTGAGGCTCAAAGTTTCCTGGGGAGCATATAACCCACTGCTTAACGAGTCTCTCTGTCACTTCTTATCCAGTCCATACATGAGCAATAAAACCCACAGCTCTGAGTCCTTCCTGCTGTTAAAGCATTGTATTTGAGCCATGCTTTGTGTGGCAGCAGATTCAAACCCATTTTTCACATTTGTTGTTCCATAATGTGGGCGTTGCAAAGCCTTTTGTAACTGTGATTAAGAGCTATACAAATAAACTTGGACCAGGGCATCACAGAAAATGGCTTCACTTCACTCACAGTGTGAGCAGCCACAGGTAAGGAGCATGCACTTTAATGTGAAGGAAAACTACTGGATTCAATTGCCCGATAAAAGTGATGAGGCAGAGGTTGTTAATAGCATATGTCTTTCATCAGGGCACAAGGTGAGCCCTGCTCACCTCCATAACACAGACCATTTCCCTCATGGTCACAGACCTGGAAGACACTGTTACTGAAGGGGAAAGTGGCTCTAACCTTAATGGGTAAGATCACCTCTCACCTACATGGCAGAAAGACCTGAAATTGGCTTCATTTTAATGTACAGGGCTGTCTGAATGTGATTACTATATGGTTTATAGGGGAAAATGCCACACAAAGAACTGCAGATAGATCCCCAGCATTATAACAATAATAATAATAAATCAGCCTTCTCCTCCAAGAGCAGATTTTCAACTTAAATCACTACAAGTCGTTCTGTGTGTGTGCGTGTGTGTGAGCATTTAGGCTCGATTGCTTCAGCTGTGCCAAGAGTCAGCTGTGAAGGGAGTGCTTCGGCATCTAAGATGCAGTTTTACAGCAGCAGTTACAACAGCCGCGACAGGTCGGCCTGTAAAATCCTGTGTTAGCCTATAAATATTAATGAATCTAAAGCAGCCGCTGCTGTTGATGGCTGGAGCTGGGAGAGACTCAAACAATGTTTCTTCTAAAGAGGAACTGACTCTGAAAAATAAATTCAATACCAAGGGTGAAAACCTGTCAGACCTAGATCAGACAGGGGACAGGGTTTGTCAAATGGGCGGGAGCATTAGGAACAGAGAAGTGAGGCAGTCAGCTGGTGAGATTATCATAGTATTCATATCAACAGTGTATCAAATGACCGCGTGGAGGATATCACTTGCTTTTTTTTCGAGTAATTTTCATTTGCCAGCGTGAAGCTTCTTCTCTTATTGACTTTCTTTAGAGCTGCTGCTGCTTCATGTTGCCAGCAGAAAACCTCAGATAAACCCACTGTGGGCTTCCAGTACCCACCCGAAACAGACTGAAAACAAAAGCAGCAAATGTTACCTGATGAACAGAGCGAGAACCCAGTGTAGACAAACAGATCTGTGTGCAGACACTGGGCTCGACTCCAAATAATGATATCCCTTACAACAAGACCAAGAAAAGAGTTCCAGCGATAAAGCTGAATACTCCTTAAATCAAATAATGTTTAGTCTATCACTAAGGGAATATATGAGATTGTTTTGTGTGTGTGTGTGTGTGTGTGTGTGTGTGTGTGTGTGTGTGTGGGCGCGTGAGGAAAATAGAAAGCATTTAATTTAAAATGAGCTTGGTTTTGTGTTTGTTGGCATCACTGGAGGTCAGTTTCGAGGGGTTTGGGTGTTTGTGTATGTGTGTTTGTGTTTGTGCGGGGCTTTACTGTGTAAAATACAAGGTGCAGAGGTTGGATGATTGTGCATAAAGCCTGAGGAGCAGCAAAGAAATGCCATTTAGCTTTTGTAGATGCCAAAACATACGAGCAGGCGCGGCTGAAGATGAGGTCCAAATGATTCCATCAAAGTGGAAGTTTGAACTTATTTATCCCTTTCCTTCTGTTTCCTGCTTGATTTTTATGAACTTCATATCAGGATTAGAGGCTCCACAGGATAGTATCTAACAAGCATAATATCCCTGGTTTGATCATAGGTAGGGGACAGGTAGGGCATCTAGTGTAATAAAAAAAAACCCTGCCATATCAAATATATGGAGCTAGCTGCTGTAGTGCAGTTTCGAGGTTGAGCTACTGCCCCCTTGTGGCCAGAAATGACAACAAAGCAGCTTTAAGTGAGATTTGTGGGCACTTTTGGCACTTTATGGAAAATAACATCTCACTGAAATAATGAGTCTCTAAGGTACTTCCTGACTTATTGACCTTGGTTAAGAGTACCATTACCCTTAAAGTTGCACTTGGATTGTTTTATTTCGAGGAGAATCTCAGTCTTTGGGAAACTTATTTTATTAACAATAAAGTCAGAAATGAATGTGTGAAAAGTAACCACCAGCATCACCACTATTCCTTCTGATGTTCCCGATGTTAATAGCACCATTGTTATAATTTAATCTGAATCAAAAGTCAATTTAACTTCAAACCTTTCCCCTGGTCATTTAATTTAGCGCTGCTTCATCTAATTATACCCTTCACTGCACAACTGCATATATATTTAGTTTCCTCTGACTTTTAATCAAAGAACTGCAAAGTAGATTTTTCTTTGAGTTAAGGTACCAAGAAACATTTTCACTTTTCAAGCCAGGAAATACACAGGCTTAAATCACGAATGCGTGTTGTGCTAAAATATGTAAACAAATGAAAAATAACAAGGTAAATTATAAATAATTCAGGCACTGACTGGCTGGACTGGAGGGAGCACACACTGAAACCTGTTAATACTGTAAGTATAATTCTTCCCCATTTAGCATCATCGCTGAAATTGTTGTGCTGAACCTTAAAGAAGATTTATAGTGGTATTTATGTTAATGGAAATCCATACAGATGATGGCGATGGTAACGATGATGATCAGATTACATTAGTGAGATTCATTAGTGAGGAGGAGGTGAAGGAAAGAGGCAATGTAATGATGAGGGTTGCATGTGAGGGTAAAGCACAGTCTACGTAGGAGTTTATTTCAGGCATCCAAAGAATACAAATAAAGTCCTGCTCAAGATGATAGCATCGTCCAAATGCAAGTGAAAACACTGCTCCACAATGGAGTGTATTTGCAAAATTATGCTGCAGATCACTTTGATATTGTTATGTTTGCACAAAGCATCTTTGTCGTTGATCATTTTAAAATATTCAAAATCCTCCTACTCGGTTTCTTTCACAGAACAAATGAGGGTCTTTCCGCTCGTTCTTTTCAAAACCGTTGTAGCCAGAGGTAGTAAATGTTTTTCATTACCAGATAAATTGAGTGCAGAAGTGTCACCAAATAATAAAACTGTGTGGAATCATTTAAAATGATGCAACAGAGGACTTAGGAGAAGCTACACCCAATCCGGGGTTTTCCTTCTGTCTTGTAGTCCACATCTTTATATAAGGAAACTGCATCAGACATTTAAGAGACTTTAAATATGAGGCTGTTAGAGAACAGAGATGCAGGTGGAAGGAATTACTGCACCAGCACCATGCAGGCAGAGCGTATAGAAAAGGGCAGACAGCTGACCTTAGGCTTTCTCCCGAGACTGCAAGATGCTCAAGAGACAACGCTCGTAGCCGGCCTTTGTGACTTCAGAAGGATTCTTCAAATGTGACCTGATTAAAAATGTGTTTTTCTATGCACTTCCTCACTTTGATGTTCGAGCTGCTTTTACGCCACCAGCTGAAGATGAGTCCAGTTTTGTGGTCCAGGATTTCTGGATTAGGAAGGATTAGATGTACATGTAACATCATTTTTAGCGTTAGACACACATTACTGTTCGTAACTGAATAAAGAAATGACAGTCAGGTTTACAGCAGCAAATTTAGCATTTTTGGAAGGCTGAGAGCTTCAAGGGTGCAGTGAGGAAAAACAGTTTTATAGTGCTGTAAAGGAGACTAACACTACACACCATTGGTTCTAATTCAGTGGCCACTTTACAGATGTTTTTGTTTCCTCACAGTGCAAGTTAACTGCGAGATACATTCTTTAATTGCATATATAATGGTAGATAAGTCTACTTGGTGGTGTGAGCATCAGTTAATTTAGAGGAGAATCACTCCAGTCAAAAGAAGATTTTTTCTACTTAATTTAATCTATATTTGGCAGCTTGGTGCTGTTCTGAGAGCAGCACAGCGCTGAGCAGGCATGAATAAAAACACATACAGTTAAATCCACAGGATCATCATTGGACAGCGATACATTATGTTGTCATTGTGCTTCTGTACCCCACCACAGTGGCTTTAAATCTAACAATCAATGTGTGATTGAAGTGCAGACCTTCAGCTTGAATTCAAGGAGCTTCATAAAAGTGCTCTATTAACTGTTTGAGAATTAGAGACATTTTTATACATAGTGCATCATTTTCAGAGGCTCAAACAACTAGACGATAGACCGAGGAGTGGTTTCATGGGGAGCTGAGGATTGTTGTTTTCATGGTAATGTCAGCTTTAGACATCCACTGATTGCAACTAATGTTCATCCAGTTATTAAAAACATCCTTATACTTACAATTACATTAGTTTGTCCAATTAGTTTTGTGCATCTGAAAATGCAACACAATTTATGAAAATGCCTGCAATTAGAGTCTGACTGATAAATGATTTTTAAGACTGAGACGGACATTTGGTGACTTAAATAACCAACACGTTGGTAGGATGTAACCTGAGCTATCAGTGTCTATGGCAAGACATCAGCTGATCGGCCAGGACTGGTGGAGCATTTTTCCATTTTTCTACTTTTTACACATTTACTTAATTCATTCATTGACTTTCATTGATTTTCTCTATAGTCTTTTCATTTTTTAACTTTCCAGACTTTATTTTCAGATGTTCACGCTGCAGGGGAAAATGATTACACATTCAACTTGTGTTTTCCAGAAGTGATAAAACAGTGACAGAAATGTCACGAGTCTGTTTCCTGTTTTGTATTACATTGTAACAATACAACATTCATGTGCACACGCAAGGAAAAAGAAAAATCCTACTTGTGCTTAATATCAGTTCTCTGATGTTTTGATGTAAAACCAACACGTGGCTGGTGCCTTGATGAACAGAGAGGCTGCAGAATCCCACACAGGATTAGCCGCCTTTCCTTTTCCACTAAAAGAAGCAGATGTCTCAGAACCAATCTGGACCTCGTCCAGGACTCTACATGGATACAGCGGTCTCCTGTTAATCCACTGTGTCTGTGCTTGCATTTTTAAAAAGTAGACAGTGGCTCCACAAGCCTTTACCACAACTGCTGTTCTGGACATAGCATATGGACACCGAAACAGAAGGCAAATGTTTGGCTGCAGGCCTTCTGTCTGCTTCACCTGTATTTAACAGTGTGCGGTTTGTTTGGACTTGTGCTGGGTTTAATTAGTATTTTAATTACACACTGCCTGGAACCCCTGCTTGTTTTTTGTTCTGGGTTTAACCACTAGGGAGCACTCTCATTCAACAATGCTGGAAGTGATGCAGCAGGTACCTGATCTGTTTTGCTTAATAAGTTGAAACAATGTGGCTAATATGCATACTCAGCTGCTGGGATTGTCTTGTTGCCTAGTTTAACTTGGCAGCTCTTTTACTGTCCTGCAGATTGGCCCAAAGTTAGACTCATTTTTTTTGTTAAGCAAAAAAAGTGGAAACTGTAAGCCTGTTCTTCACCTATTGCAAGCACCTTTCATTTCCTTGCACTTAAAACTTTGTGGGTGTATTGCCAGGGACCCGAGTAAGTGCGGTGCCAAGTTTGAGGTAGTTTAAATGAGTGGTTGTCACATTTTGGATGAAAGTTGTTTTCTACTACCAGAATTTCCCCAAAGAGTTCCTGCTTCATTCTGTGAGTAGAGGAAGGAGCAAACATACACACAGAGGTCTGTTTGCTTGGCTATTGCTGTGAGGGCATGCATCCCCAACGTTTTATTCAAAGCTTTAACCCTAAAATCAGGTCTTAACCCTCAGAGACACTTTTGAAGGGTGTAAAAAAAGGGCCGGCCAAACAACTGTATCTGTTTGAACATTTCATCTAAAACCACTCTCTTTATTTAATATAGACATATTGCATTTTGTTTATTTTTTAATATGATGTAGTCATTGCCCTTAATTTCCTGTTACAAATTACTTACAGACTAAACATATATACGGTACTGTCCAAAGTCTTGAGCCATCCTCATTTCTTTGTTTTGCTATGAAAATGGGGAGAAGGTGGTAACAGTTTATTGAAACACGTGAAATACAGTATCTAAGGCAAAAACAGAGTTTATACAGTTCCAATAAGTGTGAAAGTCAATATTTAGTTTGACCACCTCCTAGCTAAGCTGTCCTGTATTTACCTTGAGTAGTCTTCAGGAATAGTTCTCCAGGCTTCCTGAAGGACATTCAGAGCTCTTCTTTGGATGTTGGCTGCTTTTTTGTTCTGTGCTGTAAAGATGATCCCACACTGCTTCAGTAATGTTGAGGTCCGGACGCTGAGGAGGCAAATCCATGACTGACTGTTCCAATTGTGTGCTTTTCTATCCAGGTATCTTTCTACTGCATTGTCAGTGTGTTTGGAATCATTGTCATGCTGAAGAATGAAGCTGCTGCCAGTCACATGCTTTACAGATGGTACTTTTACTATGTTTATAAATCCATCAACTTGGATGAGATTCACAACACGACTGGCAGAAATGCAGCTGCGAGTAAAAAGTGATTAAAGATACAATATAAATGGGGTTTTTTTTGCCAACTTGTCTGTTCTGTATAGACTCAAACTTTTGCAAAGCACTGTAGTTCTTTTGATTTTTTAAAATCTGACAGTTCTGAACAGCCACATTTTCAAGGCACAATCTCATCCACACGCACACGTTAATGATCCTGATTGCCTGAATGCGACATGCTTAGCAATCACCTATAAATTGTAGCAATAACAGTAACCTGGGTTGCACTCTCTTTGAATGGGCACCCACTGCACTCGTTTGCCAAGCGCTGATGACGTGACCGTGCTGATCACAGGGTTCGCCACACTACGCAAGCAGCGCTGCTCTAATGTCAACGATGCACAGAAGCTGTAATTACGCACAGCTGGAACACTGGCTGCTCGGTCAGAGGCTGTAAGGGGACAGATTGTGTTGTAGTGTCAGCAGAAGTAGAAACAGCTGCATCGAGTGGAGTAAATCCATTTCCTCGCTCCAAGGGAGGTCAGGACATGAGGCTGCGAGTGTCGATACACAGGCTGCAAAGTTCAGAGGACCAAACACAAAAAAAATCAAACTAAAAAGTGTCTCATTTAAAGGAAGCAGCATAGATTTGAAAATAAGCAGCAGCACATGACTGCTTTTAATCTCAACTTGCTTCATTCCCACAAAAAAACAAAAACAAAAAAAGACAACACAACATGTCACTGCTGTTATTCCAAACTTATATTTCTCATCTTTCCTTAAACACAAGCAGATGAATTCCCCGTTCAAACCAAATATTTTCCTTTATATTTATGTGAAAAATGCGTTTTGTAACCAGAAGTCCAAATGAAGTCTTACTTTGAAGTCTGCTCACTAACGCGTCAGTTCCATGAATTAAAAATAACAAAAAGCTGTAAAACAACGTAAATGTCACACTCACAGGGGTGCAGCTGAATCCATGACAACATACATACACATATTCAAGTTGAAACAAAGAAAAAGAACAACCAGTTAATGAATCTAAATCTAAACCTGGCTAAAAGACTCACTTCCAGGTTAACTCCCTCATTTTTTAAAGACTTTCTGATGTAGCTGTCACGTGTATTTCAGACTCTAGGTGACCTTTTGTCTGTGGTTATTTCTCAAACCTTGTTCAGCAATATAAATTATAGCCATTTACAGTAATATCAAGCTCCAGGAGTTGATTCTGCGGACAGCAGGGCAGCGATGAAGCAGGGCAGGGAGTGGAAATGGTGCGAGTCCCCAGGAGACCTAGCTAGCCTCCTGCGACTGTGATGCTGAGATGGATGGCTCAGGATTTTCTGCCATGGGCTCATCAGAGAGAGTACCGTTTCCATATTTGTTCCTTAAAGAACGTCCCAAAAACTCCCAGTACTCTTTACGGATGGTGTCCTTCTCCTGTGCCAGTAGTTGACAAATCTTCAAAGGAAGACAACAAAGCACAACAACATTGTTTCAGATCTCGAGTTTGACAAGAACAACATTGGGGTGCAAACTTTTATTTCTAAGTATGCCTAAGGACTTACTTCTAGAGCCTTTCTTAAAGTTTCCTTTTGCTCCTCCTCTTCTACCTTTTCTTTTTGGGCGATGTTCTCTAAGGCATCCTCATAGCAATCAAACAGAAATGCTAGCAGGTAAGGTGAACAATGGGTCTCCTTTAGCTCCAGCACCCTCTCCAGCAGACCTGGCTGAGATGACAGACCTCGGTCTTGCAGCATCCTTGGGGGGGAAAAAAAGAAGGAAATAAGAGAGGATACTGGCAGTGAGCTTTTCCATTTTTAATAACCATTTCTCAAGCTCCCTGTAGCGTGCTATATATTGAATGTCTTAGGATGGCACGGTGAAATATTCTAGTGAGAAAATGTCAGCATGTTTGGGCCTTACAGGTAAACACACATAGGATCATTTACACTGTGATTTGCATCTTACCCTTTCAAATAATTCCATGCACTTTCATTATGGGGAGCCTTCCTGATCTGGTTCAGGCAATATCTGACACAAAGGGAAGAACAGCAGAAAAATGAATGCAACTGCACAACTGAAGCAGGAACAATGCTGAGGGTACAGAAACATGTATGTATTCATATTGCACAGACAGACAGAGAGAGAGAGAGAGAGAGAGAGAGAGAGAGAGAGACAGAGAGAGAGAGAGAGAGAGTCAGAAGTTGTCAGAAGTGATTTTAATGACTAAATCTTGAGTTTTTGACATTCCTATAGCACACTAAAACAACTGGAGCGGTGGATATCCCAGCAGAAATTCCAAAAACACCCAAGTGCAAAAAACATGTTAAAGTTACTGAGAGTAAAACCAAAACAAACACCTCATGCTAACTGTGACCCAGGACCCAGGCACCTTGCACTTATTGAGTGGACTATGAACTCCTCTGTATATCAAAGTATTCTAGAGTTAAATGTGAGCCCGTTTGCCAAAGTTTGGCTGATATTGTGTCAAACAACAGGACAGTGATCCCAAGCACAGAAGCCAATCTACAACTGAATAGCTGAAAAAGAAAAGAATTAAGGCGGTGCAATGCTCCAGTCACAGTAAAGAAGAGTGGGCCAAAATTAATTCACAACAATGTGAGAGACTGAAAACAGAAAACAACTGCTTCAAGTTATTTTTGCTAAAGTTGTCACGATGTCAAACCGAGTAGTTCCATCTTTGTTCCATTATGTTTACAGTTTAGCTGCTCAGGGCTGTATTTACCTTGATGTTAGAACAGCAGAGCTCTTACACTGAAGCAGATTATTGACCATCTCTAGTACAGACTGAGTTTCAAACTGTTTTGCTGTTGGTCATTCATGAGCAGGTTACTCTCTATTGAATTTGTGCAATACAAGAGTGATAAACACTGATTGTCTTTAAATATTACAAATTGCTCCATTTTATTTGAGAGGGGATCATTATCTTACTCCTGCCTGTCTAAACTAATGAATAAACAGTGCTACACTGCTGTTGTGTAATTACACAAAAATTAAACAAGAGACTATGAAACCAAGACATATTAAAGAAAATGTATAGATCGAGTGAAGTAGTTAAAGGCAATCAGTTAGATTATTTTTGGAGGGGTCAGCCAAGTATAGGAGCTAGCCACACGACATTTTCAAGGCTAGAAAACATATTTATGCTCCGGGAAAAATTGAAAATCAACTTTACAACCACTCTAACATGCACTGGTACCCTTAATTTTGTCTGATAAGTCAATGGAGGAAACCTCTGAAAGTGCATTTTGGGTAAACTTGTCACCATGTGGAATGGGTGAATGATCAAAACAAACTGTAGGATAATAAAAGTCTCATTTTTATCCATGTTTTAGATCTTCTAGCTCTGCTCATTTTTGTGTCAAAATACAAATTCTAACACAATCATATTTTAACACACATCAGTGTAGGTTGCGGTCATGAACTGGAGAAACCACACTGGGGTTTACATGTTATAAATAATAGTTTGGACTTGTCACACCGATCAAACATTTTTAGCGCCTCAGTTCTTACTTAAGAATTCACATATGAAGGTAAAAAATTTCAAGCCTCCACTAAATATACTAACATTACTGAACCTAATGGAGTCAGCTGTGAGGCACTGGATGATTTTTAATATAATAAACCTAATATTTCCTCACCAATTAAACATTACAATTAATTAAACAACACTAGAAAAATGCAAGAAAAAAAAGCACCTACTGAATCTCTCTCTCCACTACAGCTGGATCTGAAAAGCCTGTAGTGTGAGAAATCACAAAATGCCTCTGGTTCCATGCAGAGTTGTTCCTCACATCTTCCTCCAACAGATTCTCCACAAACTCCAGCTCGTTGTCCCACAGTTTGTACTCCTGGGGTACAAAGAAAACTAAGCTGGCATCCAACACGTTTATGCGGTTACATAGTGCAGCGTTTGTGTCGTGCATTGCCTCGCATTACATGATACAAATACTGACCACAGAGGGACTCGAACTACACACAAACAGCCAACCAAATTAATCAGTGAAGGAGTCAGTCTGGCAGAGAGCGTCGCTGTGGGAGGAGAACTGGATCTCGTTCCTCAGCTTTGGAGCCAAACTCTGCCGAGAGCAACACCTACCTGGATGACCCACTGTCTGTGCTGCCAAGCGTGGTAGTTCTTTGCATCTTGGCTGAGAATGTCTGCGATGAACTGGAGTTCCTCCGAGGGGTCATTCAACCACTCGACCACCATACGTCTGTGATGCCTGGAGCAGAAGGGAGTTTAGAAAGCCGTCCTTATCTTCCAACTTTTTCATTAAACTTGAGTCGTTTTAGGAATGTCCCACTCCCACTCTCCTCTCTATGTGCTCTGGATAAATTCACATAATGCACTTACCAGACTTGATAGTTTTTGGGTTGCTCTTCAATAATGTTAGTAATGTACTTCATCTCCTCCTTTAGGTCCTTCGACAGGGCTTGCAGGAGTACTCGCCTGTAGTGCCTGGACAGTACCACAGCATATGTTAGATTACATTTTCACAGAAGACACTCATTTCTAAACAAAACAAACACATTTTATACTCTGATGCAGTTTTAAAATTGTGACTGGCCTGAGGCACTGTACCTATAAACAGTACTACTTAACTATGAATGTCATCTCCTTTGCTCTTTTTCCCATTATGTGTAAATGCTACAACATCAAAAGATCAGCACTGCTTTTCCAGCAGGCAAAATGCTCACCAGACAGTGTAATTTGCAGCATTTAGGTCAATGGCATCTGCAGTCAGAGCGAAAGCCCGCTCAGTTTTTTCATCATTCTTTAGGAGGGCACGGAAATAGTCGTAGACATCTGAGACTGTTGGAAGAAAGACGTGAACATTAGATATGAAATCCTTCTGCAATCATATTTCATCTGAAATAGTTTGGATTTTAACAGACAAGTGGCATATTAACGGAAAAAACAACATAATGTGCCTAAAGGAAGGAAAGTACAGCAAGGAAGCCAGGTGCCACCAGTACGGCAATGATTCTCCAAGTGTTTGGAAATCTCCTGGAGGCATAGAACACCATTATTCCAAAAAAAAAAAAAAAAAAAAAAAACAAAACAAAAAAAACCCCCTACTTTGGTATTTTTACAAATTAGGATGAGGGTACTGGCAGTCAAAAATATCCCAAACAGCAAATGATATTTGCTGTCATTGTCATAATCATAAAACCTTTCAGTGATCACTTGAGCCCCATCGTATGGTTTCATGACAGGATGAAGATGACTACTTAGATCATAGGTGTCAAACTCTGGCCCGTGGGCCAAATTTGGCCCGCAGCCTAATTACATTTGGCCCACGAAGCCATACAAAATTACTATTAGAGTTGGCCTGCCGGTATTATACAGTGCATGTACTGCTAATACTACAAGTCCCAGAATGCTCTGTTGGTGTTTTGGCACGTCAGTCATGACAGGACCCATTAGCACCCTCTCCTCTGTTGACCATAGTCATAGCAACCATGCAAATACTGCCATGCTACCTATCCCAAAATGGCAAAAAGAAAGGCAGAAAACAGGAGCTTTCTGAACAGGTGGGAGAACATGATGAAAATTTGATAAATGATAAAATTTAATTCAGAAGCCTGCAAATACATTTTTTATTTAAGAAATGAATTCCACTGATGTGTTATTTAATTGGAATTTTGATTTTGCATATGTGCAATATTAAGTTATATATACGTTTATATAAGTTATATATATTGTTTAGTATTAAGCTTTGCTTGTTCCATATTCAGTTTTTCAGCAAAACTTGTTTGAGTCCATAAGAAAAGATTCATTGTTATATTTGGAGGAAGATTTTTTTTCAATGAATATTAATGTTAGCCCGCGACTTTGATCCAGTTTTGAATTTTGGCCCACTGTGTATTTGAGTTTGACACCCCTGACTTAGACGTATAATATCTTGCAGTGACCTTTCCCTCTACCCACTTCCTTGCTGTCTTGCAATTCCCTATGAGCCTTCCATGGTTCACTAGCAATCTTACACTTTTCCGAGTAGGCAATCTTCACTACAGGATTTGGTCCATCATCCTGTGGAACAGGCTCCAGGTCAGCCCACTCCTTTCTGTCTCTGAAACACAAAAACACGGAGGTGGATTAACTGTCAGTACAGCCTGACAGTAGCTAATGTATTTAGTTACACAGGGCCAAGATCCATCTAGAAACAAATATATTGTAGATAATCACCAGCCCAGTCACCAGTTTTTGGTCCACAAATAAGGCTTTAAGAACCATTAAACTTACTACTACCACGTCTGCTGTCACTAAATTCTCCCATAAATTCAATTCAGGCTTCTGTGAGTATTATATCTCTTGATATAATGTCTCTGACTGAGCTAACTACTTTGGGGGGAATTTGTACACTGTTTTTGTGATCAACCAATGCATTTTTCAGCCATTTCTGACCGCCATATAAGCAAGGAGGTCTCCTATTCTTGGGTAAAAGAAAACCCAAACAGCAAAGTCATTACAATGCTGCTGATTGTCATCTGACACTTTGGAGGGGGCGGCAAAAAAAAGCCTCTGTGCAAGGAAAAAAACTGCAAATGCGATAACTGTTTAACTTTATACTGAAATCATTAAGACAAGCTGTGACGTTAGGACGCCAAATTAACCTGGGTACTATTCTTTCTGAAGGTATTGGCTAGAATAAACGTACAGAGCTGAACCTTCTACTAGAAAGAGGGCTGTTAGCGCAACTCCTCCGGCTTTCCATCACAAAGACGATAATTATAGTGCACTTTTGACAGCTGCTAACAAAACTCGTATTAAACTATAAGTTATCAAACATTACCGCGTTATAACAAACACGAGCTACAGAGTAGTTACTAAGCACCGGTAGAGGAGCGACCAAAGCTAAGTTAGCCACCCAAAGAGAAAGTGATAACTAGACAATACCTGTAAAATATGTATCGAGTCGGGTCAACAGCAAATTCATCCTCGATGTGCTCCTCGACCTCTACATCAAACTCTTTGTCTTCGTTAACTTGTACAGATTCAACTGTTTCCTCAATGTCCGACATTGCTAACTAGTTAGCTTAATCGCAGTTGTGCTCCGTTGAGAAAGAAAACGTCATATCCGGTGTAGCGGAAAAAGTTGCCTTTAAGTGCTGCTGGGAAATGGAGATTTTCTTTCCTTAATTATCACCTAATAATAATAGACAGCCACACTTCTCCAGTTTATGGAGATAAGTTTATGCAAATGATTTTAAAAATACCACGCTGTCTTTCAAACGGTGCTATTTATTTTTCAGTAGCTTCAACTAAAGAAACTGAAACAAATGTTACTTTGTAAAAGGCTGCTAGTAACAAAGTGCCTAAAGATCCAAGTATTGTTTTTTGCCACCTGTGTAGACAAAACACTGGTTCATTCCTTGAGTTAGGTGCCTTGTTATGTATGAATGATTCATAGGTCAGTGGTTTTTCTACCTTTTCAGTTATCAAATCCCACAGTGGCTGTTCCAGCTGGTCTTCATGTCACAGTTTAGTCTCAGTTTATGGATGTTTGTTTTCAACCTGTTACAACTCATCTGACTTTTAAATTTCTGATGGAGTTGTAACTGTGTGTGTTCATCAGTTAAATGTTCACATTAATTAAAATACACCATCCACTAGTTTCTAGATTCCTGCTGTGTCTATAGGACTGCCGAGGTTCACCATGTTCTGGCTCCCTCTTATGGCAGGATTTGGTTGACATATATTTGGAGAATAGAAAAAACATAAAACTATTAAAATACAAATGTCATGCAACTGGAAGTCAAATTTCACTTTACTTGCCAAAACCTGGGGCCTCTTAATCACATGCCAAACTCTTGACAACACATGGATGTGAAATCATTTCATTAAAGCAAGGTCAAGCAGAGGTTTATTTCCATCAACAACTCTGGACATTATAAAAATAAATAGATGATTCACAGTCAGTGGATTGTAATACAAACTGTTATCAAAATTATGTATCAGCCAGAATGAAAAACTGAACACATGCATAATCACCATTCCATGAACTTATACATGTCCTGAATACGTAAGAACAAAATCCTTTTTGTCAACAGAACTGTTTGGGGAAATATAAAATCATCATTCAAATCAGACAGCTATGCAACGTGAATATGCTTCTTTCCATAATTGCTTGACCCAGACTGTTCAGTGACCGTCTTCCTGCTCCAATCCATGCTTTTCAATGTAGCGTCTGGAAGAAGGGAAAAGGAAAAGAAAAAGATTAAATACAGCTTTTATTTAGCATCATAAAAGTTTAATAAACACAACTACAGATGCAACTCTGACACGTCCAGACTCACTGTGATTGTACAGTTGTGCTCTTATTAGGGTCTAAGACCACGCTCATGCCAAATTATTTTGACTTTTAGGTAATAGTGGCGTGAAGGGAGAGAGAGAAGAAAAAAAAAAAAAAAAAAAAAAAAAAAAAAAAAATTTGATTCAGCACCACGACAGTATTTTATTATCTTGATATTTTGCATGTTCATCAGGCGCATCAAATATCTATATTTAAATAAATTCAAATACTCTGGTAATACGACAAACAAGAGAGCTCATCTCATGCCCCACCATCCAGAGATCATGTTTGCCAAGCAAACTTACATTAAATCGGCTCAAGCAATAAATAAAATCACTGGACACGCACGTCCGAGCTCAGAGCAAGCTAAAACCTCAGTCTCACAAGTTTAAAAAAAAAAAAAAAAGGGTAATGGCACTGACATACTCAGTCATTGCTTACATAGTTACCAAAACATTTAGTGCTACAATTGACACCAATGCTCACATAAGATTTCTTCTCTTACGATTTCCAGCTTTATTACCTTTATTTAAAAAAAATGCACTGATGTATTTTCAGCCACATGGGGGCAGCACAACAACCTTTAACAAAATACTAACCTATTACCACAACACAAAGTTTGTATAGCAGATGTGTTTGGACACAGCTGCACTCATGAGAAAATCCAGCAGACTCACAACAAAGTTAGCATTCATTTGGAGTCATCCCTCTGGCTTTTATTAGACTATAAATAAAATTATGCTAATGCTTCACCGTGTTCATCAGTGTCTTTCCGCCGTAGGTTTTGCCAGGTACCGTTTGTTGACAATTTGTTCTCCAAAATTGAGTTTAGAGATGTGGATGTTGTTTGTCAAAACAAAGTTGTGGAATTTAAATTTGTAAAGACACTTTCTGTTTTGCATACGATCTGTGCTTGGTGTTGCTCGAATACTGTGAAGAATCAGAAATGAACAACACACTCAACCCAAAGCAAGAAAATCTCAAATCAAATGAATGTTGCATAACTTCTCAGCCCTGAACAACGAACAACCAAACAGCTTTGGCTGCTCTCTCAGGTCTCTTATTAAGATGAACTGAACTGTCATGGGGTATTATTACAAAGTCCAGAAACACTTGCTTAAAGCAGTAAAGATAATAGTTACTAGAAAAACTCACCTTCGTGCAAAGTTATACAGCGCTTCTTTTCTTTCTTGGAGAGACAAATGTCTGTCGGTTGGTGATTTCCCAAAAGTTTTGGCAGCAGGCTATGAATAAAAACAAAATGGAATTAAAAAAACAAAAAAAAAACAAAAAAAAAAAACTGCAAAAAACAGATATTCTTATTAACATTCATGTACACAGATAAGCCAAAACTAACAGAAGACACTAGGGCTCATTATATTGTACGGATGTATCTGAGGGTCTGGGATGTGCAGTCTTAAAAAATAAGGAGACGGCCGCTTCACGTCTCACTGATTTTGACAGCATGTGATGGACCGACTGCATATTGGGCTCCTTTACTATAAATAATATCTTAGTGATTATTATCATGCAGTGCAGCTAAAATGTAAGGTAAATAGTGTGATAAAAAGACACTGATATGGAGCTTATGAGATCAAAAGATCAAGATCATCTTCTCGTACACCTCTGGACAGCTTGTGCCTTTTATGGACCTTTTCGGTATCACTTCATAAATAATAATTTTTTACCCAACTTATTAGAGCCTGACAAATACGTGACTTTTTTGCCTGGTACCAATAATTAAATGATTTAAATTTGACAGGTTGTCCTCTTATCATGTTTTTCTTTCAGATGCATCAAACGCAAACAGATTAACATTTGTTAGATGTAGTTCCTTAGTTGCCCGTTTACAGTCTTCCTGACTTTACAAGCTGGTTGTTGTGTTTGTGGTGTGCCAACAGGGGAGTTGCAGAGCGCCCTGTGATGGGCAAACTTTGCAATTTCAACATTCATAACATCACTGAAGGCTGTTTCTCCTGTTCTTTCTTTACTTTTTAAAAATGTTGTTTATGACTATTACAAATGCAGATACCAACAGATCACCAAGTAGCTTATATCAGTCAATGATATTGACCCGTAAATTAATCAGATGTGCTCTATAACTTCAAATTGTCTGGTTAAATTCTAGGAAACAGGCCTTATCAAACCTTTAAGGTGGAAGCAGGACCAGAAGAATAGGAGCTGATCTTGGAAGGGCCAAAAGTCGAGATCCCCGCTGCTTCCATTGATGTTTCCTCCTTGTTCTCCAGCAGATTTGTAATGGTGGTGTCAACACAATTGGTTTTTGCTATACACAATAAAAAGAACAACTGTTAGTGCATGGCAAATGAATCTATCATTCTTTTTAAAGGACTTCTTACAAAGTGAAAGTGTGACAGAAGAGCTCAGGTGCAGAATGAACATAAAAGTGTATTCCAAGAAAATAGATGTGGTAGCCAAATGTAAGTGTACCTAAATCCTTTGTGATGACATTCAGTGGAACATGGGGCAACACGTCCTTCACCTGCTGAGCCATCTTAGCAATCCTGCGGTCATCTGTGCCCAAACTCATGAATCCAAGCCCAATAGAACCAGGTGTTACACCTACATTTAAAAAACAAAACAAACAAACCTCCAATCAGCTGAATCTCCCACATGGACAGAGTTGATGTTGAATCATGTGACCGACTTACTTGTGGTTGTTTGTGGAACAATGTGTCTTGTCCTTTTGATGTGCTCTGCTTTATCAGCTTTAGTGATTTTGGTGGCGACCAAGCCAAGCTCAGCAGCTAGCAGCTAAACAAAAACACACAAGCAGAAAGTGGGAACTACATCTGCTATGCATGACGTTTTGCAACACAACAACAAAGATCTGTGTACAGGTGCAAGGCTTCATAACTCTTACACATATCACACACACGCATATTTGTTTTTACAATTACAAATATAACTCATGTGCATCCAAGTGGCACACGCTGTTCTTACCTCCTGGACTTTGTTGGCAAACTCCTGTGTCGACTCGCCATCTTGTCTGGATACTGTTGGGAGCCAACTGGGATGGAAACGAAACAAAAAAGCAATGCTAAGAAGACAATCTGAACAATTAGAGCAACAGAAATACTAAGAATCAATAGAAGGTCTTTTCAAAAACTCAGACCAAAAAAACCAACCAAAACAAAAAACAAAAAAACAAAACAAAAAAACAAAAAAAACAAAACAAACAAAAAACTTGCTCATGAAAGCAATATGATTTTGAAATGCACATTCATTAATCAGAAGTCCTGGCAGGAGCATGAGCCTGAGGAGGGTAGTTTGTGCCAAAAATTCACAGTTTTTTGTGTTTTTTGGATTTTACATAACAATCTCCACAAAACCAGGTTAGGGTAAAAGAAATGAGACCTACATTGTGAAAAATGTGGCTGCAGAAAAAGATAGAAATAATGACACAAATTATTTAGTACCTTACATGATACACTGTCCATGGAACAAAAAATGTCCATAAGAGCTCCGTCAGCCAGCTGGACTCCGGTGTGCTCTGTGTACAGACAGGAGGTAATCGTGTTGTTAGATTACTTTGGTGTGCAGTCAGATCATTTCATCAGCTCTTTTAAATGTCACTTTCATTCTAAATGTGAGTTCAAATGACTTTACCAAAGAGATCAACGGTCTGGTCACCCGTAAGGCCACAGGTTGGATGGATTCAGTCAGTGAGAAAGGCCAGGAGCTGAGAGAAAAAACATATATAGATATTTAATATAGTAGCTGGTTGGCTTTGTGCTGTGAGCCAATAACAATTGATTTTATTGTTAAAGACATTCAGGATATGTGCAATTAGTCAGCTAAGCATTTAAAGGCCAATGCCTTTGGTAGTTAGCATCAGCAACATAGTGAACGGGTGATTCTGACATGGCACAAAGGAGGCGCAGCCTAAGAGTCTGCGTTAGGTTCCAGTAAAAGAAGAGTATCAGAGACTGTAAAGAAAAGCATGGCAATAATCACAACCTCATTATAAAGTGCAACTCCCAGCTTCTCTGGTTTTCATGTGCATCTCCACTGAGGATACAGTACACTTGTTTCAGTCTTACTCGAATTAACTATAGAAATGAATCAATTTAGCAGCTGTTTTCACTTCCTTGCACTAATTTCCCTACAACTCTAGAGGGAAATTAGTGGGGGAGACTCAACCGCCAAAGTAATTCATCTCTATCTCAATGTGCCATGAAAGAGGGATGATAATTTGTCGCTGGCTGCATTAAATCACTGGGTATGGGTAAGAGGCCAAAACCGTCCCAGGGTGCTGATGAATTGCAAACACTTGCTGTGTTATCGGAGAGTTCTTGTTTATTACCGTACAGTAACATGTGTACAAACGTCACCTGAATTTGAGAAGACCGGCGCGGCCATTTGTGGTGTCCTCTTCAGGAAACAGGAGCAAAGGTGTGGTGCCTTCAGCAGAGCAGTAACTCTGCAGAGACTCTCCTATGGCTCCGGAGCCTGCATGGATTTCCATGAAGCCTCTGGCCCAGCACACAAAGCCTGTGGAGCCATCTAACTGGGGCTGATAGGCAGAAAGAGACGGGTCAAATTCACCACATATTTACTATATTTAAAATACATTAAAGTACACAGGATCTTCTTTTTTCAACTGACAGACCTTGAGAATAGATCAGGTATATTATAACATGTGTTAATGCACCAGCACAATCTTGCCTCCACGCACAGCTCTCTCAGGGTCCTGTCACAGCATTTCACTGAGATTAAGGTGCATTGCAACACCTTGAGAACTGAATTTTTCAGTATATCTGTTAGAGATTTGTTCCTGTGCCTGGGATCATTGTCCTGTTGCATAACCAAATTTGGACCAAGCTTTAGCTGTCAGACAGATGGCCTCACATTTGACTCTAGAATACTTTGGTATACAGAGGAGTTCACGGTCGACTCATTGACCATGCAGTGGTCAGAGAGACTGAGCATGGGGTGAATTTGCTGGGACGTCCACTCCTAGAAAGACACATATCTGAATGCTCCAGACCAGCAAACTGCCAAACACCTCTGCTTTTATAGAGGTGCTCACAGCGCATCAAGTGCATTTGATTAAAGTTACCTGACTGCTAATTACCAGCTTAATTCCTACAAAAGTTATAATGGAATGCAGACAACTGAAAACTTTCTTCTTCACAGGACTGCATGTAGTGTCAAATTGTATTTATGTCCAAGCCATGTAATGCAATGATGTCACCATAGATTTGTTAATAGGAGGGTACTGATGCAATCAGCACACTGATATATTACACTGAATCCCTGAATGTGTAAAATATGCTGCATGACACGGTTGAGTCAGGAAAAACGTTTAAGCCAAGCACTCACTGTGCTGCAGGGGGTCAGGAGGTTGATAATGTTGTGGTCAAACTCTGTCACATGATTGCATATGTACAGCTTGGTGTTTTTGTCTCTGGAGCGGGGATTTTTCTGTCTCACATGCATCCCCAGCACCGAGCACATAACCCTCACAACAAATCTAGAAGCAAAGAAAAAACAAACAAACATGATGTCAGCATTTTAACATATTTGGCAACAGGATAGTCCTCAATAGTGTAACACTGCGTGTATAATTTACCACAATATGCAATACGTACAAATATCTTTTTTCTTAACTGCTCTTATAGCCTCCAGGGCATGTACATGCTTTGGTTCTTTAATCATGCAGTCACCACCTTTCTTCAAACTAAAATTACAGTGTGCAAAGTACAATTACCTTCCACTGGCCTCAGTAGTATTTACTGTGGTTAAAGTGAATAAACTCTGACAAAAAATTACAGTTATTTTAATGGCACAGATGCCATGTGTGTTAGCATTAACTGCTATTGTTATCCCTTATACTACAATTTCACCTCAGTCATTATTGTCACACACACACACAAACATGATTACAAGTGACACACAAGACGACTCAGCTACAGATTTGGTTACCGCTGACAGTAAAATGTGGTATTGGAACACTTTTTCAACACTTGCCTTCTTATAAAACTCTCTGGAAGTGCACAGCTGACCAGGAACACATGAACACCAATAAAAATACGTATGAACATTAAAGAAATGCCGACTGGAAAGTAAATCAGCAACAGCAGAAGAACGACAGCATCTTTGGGAAACCTGCACAAAAACAGAGCAGAATCAAAAAAATGACATTTGGAATAGAAAACACAAAAGAAAAACAAATCTAAATGTAAATTAGAGAATTTAAGTGATTTCCAGGGGAGCTGTAGCAAGATTGCTTTATCCTGTGCCGATTATATTTCAAATGAACCAACACATTTTTAGCCCTTTTTTATTTCCCAATTTCAAAATATACACCTCACCATCAGCCTCAAAAATACCGTTCTGTGATTTGAATGACAGCATCTTTCACAACCTACTGATCTTCTTCCTTTTATTACTGGATAAATGTGCACTGAGCCATAGCATGAACTCACATCAGAGTTTAACCATTTCACTCTATTGTTATTCAACTATGCAATGATATCCAATGATACAATACTGTGAAAAAGAGCCATCCATAATCTGTTTATGTTTTGATACGAAATGGTTATAGGTAGGGATGGGTATTGATAAGATTTTCACGATTCCGATTCCATTTTCGATTCTATTTAACGATTCGATTCTTTATCGATTCTTTTTAAAAAAGGAGAACACTAAGGTCGATTAGCTTAGAACTTTGTTTTACATTTTCTCTTTGAACAAGATAGAAATTTAGGAGTAACATGGCCTTACAAACCCAACAGTAAGATTTTAAGAGATCCAGCCTACGGCTCTTCGATGGGGTGTCACAGGGTCCCCAGGAAAAAAAAAAAAATTGTAAACGTAAAATAATAAAATAAATATTCTTCTGTAGCAATAACAAAGTGTAACATAAATTATTCTGTAGCAATTACACAAGAATATCCAGTAATGTCCCTGCCTACAATTAAACACATTCCGAAAATCTTGGGCATCTGCTGTGGCAAATGGGTGCAAGCCTTTGACCACAAACTTAGTCACTGCTCGGTGACATTTGTCTATCCTGGCCTGAAAGGAGACGCTACCGGTAGACAGCAGCGAGAACTGCCAGCATCTGAGCCAGACTCTGCTAACATAATATGCACTGTTAGTTGATTATTTACCTGCCGCATTAACGGGAGAGGACGTGCAAACGTTACCGCTGCTGCTGGGTTGAGATTCACGAGTCCAGAATGGAATTAAAAACACGACATTCATTTAAGGTCATCGCGTGTTTTGTGAGCAAATGCTTTTGCATATTCGTAGTGTTTCCTCCCTTAAATGAAATATCTACTTTGCAAGTTGCCCTGTTGTCATCCGTTCTCGTAAAGTATGACCAAACTTTTGAGCGTTTGAGCCGCCGTGTTTCCTGCCAGGTAAATGACGCGCCGCAACGTAGTGACGTCATTCGGGGCGACTGGAATCGATAAGGGAATCATTGGCAAAAATGGCAAACAATTCCAAGGTTCTCAACAAGAACCGGTTTTCGATACCCATCCCTAGTTATAGGTGCAGGTATTTATTGCAACATGTTCAAACACACACTGAAATCCAGTACGTAAATCAAAAACAGAGTTTGTACAATTCCAAGCTTTCCTATTGTTTTCCAATCTTCTAGGATGACATTCAAAGCTCTTCTCTCTGTCAAGCTGAACCATCACTTCTAGAATAGTGTTGAGGTCTGGGGTCTGTGGAGGCAAATTCATGCTTGATGGTAGAGCTGGGCGATAGAACGATAACGATATGTATTGCGAAACTAACTTTTTCTCGATAGAAAAATTAAACTAATGCGATAGACCTCACCGCTCTTGTCCTCTTAAAAAAAAAAAAAGAAAAGAAAAAGAACAGACAATTCAAATTAAGTAGCGCAGAGCCGAACCAATCACAGCCGCAGCGTCACGTCACATGACTTGTTACGTACAGCACAAGTGCCAAGCCGCACATGTGTATTTGTTTGGGAAGCAGCGGTGCCGCCCGGGTAACGGAGGAAATGAGTGTGCCGACTAGAAAAATCAACCGAGCGTGACCGAAGGTTACCGAAGAGGAAACAGATGATGGTTCCAATGCCGGAGAGATTGTCGAACGGAAGAGCCATAGAAGTTCCGTAATGTGAAGGTATTTCGGCTATTTCAAGTCTGACAAAAACAGTAGCGCGCACGTTAAATTGTGCCGAAAGCAAGTCTGGAAATACAATAAAGCGGTGCATGCTCAATCTCTGACTGGAAGCGCTAATTCGTCATTCGGCTTTTGTCAGACTACAGTAACTGTTAAAACTGTTTGAAAAGCTAAGCTATACAACAAGGAGAGATTGAGAATTTTCTTTTAGTTCTCAGTTTATTTGATATTGACAAAAGTTAGTCAATTTTGTCTGTTTTTCTGTAACAAACTAAGATTTATTTTTAGAATTAATATTTTGTTTCTAAGTGGAATCGACAATTTAGTCTGTTTCGTTTGTTCTATTTTGAAACTTAAACACTTTAGCGGCTGCCTTTTGTGTAGTTTGCAATATTTGCCTTTATTTATCTGAAAAAGTCTCATGTTCCTTAAGTACATCTACCCTGTTGAACTTATGGGAAATAAATATTTAAATCAAAACAAGCTGCTGATTATTTCACATTTTACTTGTGAGCAACGGCACATTTAAATCTTACAAATATAGTTATTTGGCTTATATCGTGATAGATATCGTTATCGCCTGAAATGAAAAAAACATATCGTGATATGAAAAAAATCTTATATCGCCCAGCTCTACTTGATCGTATTCCAATTTGTGCTTTTCTATTCAGGTATGTTTTTACTGTGTTTTTCATGTGGCTGCAGACACTCACTGTTGTAATTCTTTCCTGTTCATACTGAAGAGGAGTTGAACCAAAAACGTGGATTCATTACTCCATCATCCCGCTGTCCTCCACTGATCTTGTGTAATTTTCATACTTCATCCTTTTCTCCTCTTTTCCCTTCCTTAAAAAAAGGCTTCTTGACAGTGACCCTTAGACTGAGACCATTTCCAATGAGTCTTCAGTGAACAGTAGCTGGATTAACTAAAGGGGCAGATGTATCTCTCAGGTCCTGTCAGGTCTATGGCAGATTTTTTTCCCTGTTTCTTAAGGACTGTTTCCTGTTTCTCAAGGACATGACTTTCAGACACTTGCCGTAGATAATTTTTTTTAAGCCAACCACTTCATCTGTCCCCCTCTTGTCCAGTTTCCTCATATTTTCATGCTAGCAGATCTCGGCATGAAAATTTGAGGAGAATCACCTTTTTCTAGAAAACATATTATTCGACATCTGCCAAACTGTTATTTTTGACATTTTTCACAGATTCAACTAAAGAAATGGGAACATTTTATAGTTTTTTTCTTTTATAGACTGCAAGTAAAAAAGTGCCAAAAGATACAATGTAAAATTACTTGTTTTTGTTACCAAGTTTTCTGTTATGTAAAGATACAACATCATCCCTTGCATTAGGTGCTTTTTGTTGTTTGGGTCAACTGCAGGGCCAGATGCATCTTTCAGGTCCTGTGACATGACTTTTACTGGCTCATCTGCTGTTGATAATTTTTAAAGCACTGCCAATTCTTTTGTCCTCCCCTTATCCAGTTTCCTAAAAACAAATTAACTGGACACTGCACACTATAGTGTGCTGCAATATGTTACTGCAATATGCCAAATTTTCAGCAAATAGCACTTTGGGAATCACCTTGTTGTGACAAAAGTATTATATTACATCTGTCAAACTTTTATCTTTATGTTTTTGTGACAGACTGCTGATAACAAAGTAACTTAACATTGTTTTTTTTGCCAAGCTGTCTGCTATGTGTAGACACAACACTGTTTTAATTCCTGAATGAATCATAGATCAGTGTTAAGTGGTCCGTTACAAGGACTGGACTGAAAATGAGTGAAAAGGCAGCAAGAGTCTAAATAATAACGTTGAAAGACCTTCAGAAATCCTGGAGAACCGATGCTCAAGACCACTTAAAAAAAAATTACAATCAAGTCTGACGCTATGAAAGGTGGCTCGAGGCACAGTACTGTACACACGTTATGAAAACCAATTGCAGAGTTAGAGCTGCTTTTGTTTCAGCGTTTTTACCAATATTACACGTGTCACTACTCGATTCCCTCTGCAGTCAAGCGCTAGAGAACATTTCGAAACCTCATAAACGCTCTAGTCGTCATTACCACTGTCTACAGGCCTCATGTCCGCCCTCTATTCAAGTCAAAAACACTTTAGTATTGAAGTACACAACGACAGCTACTTTTGCTGTCAGTTATTTTCTCCCCTTTACACGCGCTCAGATATAATCTGACTTTTGCGTCTAGATCAAAAAAATTTAAGTCTCTTAAACTTCACTCTTCGTTGTCACAAGGCAAGCAGTGAATACGCATTTCATGCTGCAACTGATCGGCGTGCTTATTAAAATTAGCACTGGACAAGGTTTCATGTCAAACGCTATCCATGACTTGTTTACTATAACGTTGCCAGTATCGGCTATCTAGCTGCATGTTTTCCAGATTATTTAATACATCTTCTACTATACTGGTTAGCTGCCCGATAATAAACGTCGTCGACGCCATATCCTCTGTGTATTTCTTCAACGCTTATTGCGCTAATTAGCGCTAAGTGAAGGTTAACCGAGCAGTTTACACTACTTAGCAGTTAGCTGACTTACCGACGAAAGTCAAACATGTCTTCAATTCCCCGAGTCTCCATGTCTGCCAGTCAGACCTTCAGAGGCTAATGCTAAAAATACAACCTGACCCCTAAATATAAATTAGTCATTACTTTCACGACTGCACCTCTGTCATGCGGTGGGTAAACTGGAAACTGGGTAGCTTTAAGGAGACAGTTAGATTATAGTACAGCCTTTTCAGACCGCTTAAGTACGCGACTTTAAAATGTTAGCTTTGTGGTTAAATAGCGCTAGCACAGATAATGGCTTCAGTCGGCACGACACCACTTCCGGTCCGTTGTTAGAATCCCCTAGAATAAAAGCGCCATCTCTACAAAAGTAAATTTATATAAATAATACTCGTTTCTAAATTCTACAGAAGTGTATAAACTGGGAGTCTTTGTAACCAACACTTCAATTACTTTCATGATTTCATGTAATCTATAACTGTGTGTTCATCTTTATCGGAGTGTCAGGTGCGATACTTTCATAATAAAAGAGCAGCAGAAAAAAATAAAGGAGCACTAAAGACGTCCCCTAAAGGAAACGCTGGTAAAATGTTATAGTATTTTGTCTACCTCTAGTGGCGAAATCTGATCAATTTTAATTTGCAGGAAACGTAGTATGTAATGTTACCATTTTATTTTAATGAATCTATTTATTTATTCCAATGATGAGCTGAACGTCTTTAGTCGCCCCTCTTTTCTTTTTTACTGTGTTTATAGTCAGCAGTTTAGGGGGGAAAGTGTAGCCATTTATTGAAACATGTGCAAATATATGTGTAAATACAGTATATAAGGCAAAACCAGAGTTTGTACAACTCTAAAGAGCTTGAAACACCACTGGCTGAAATGCAGCACCAAACGGTGACAGAACCTCCACTAATAGCTGTTTGGTTCTTTGCTAAGTTGTCTGTGAAGTGCAGGCACCACCCTGTTTCATCTCTTGAATGCTCGAATGATTCATAGGTCAGTGCCAGGTACCTTAACAAACAAACAAACGAAAAACAATATAATCTGAAAATGATCAGGCACAACGACTGGACTGAAGTGAGCGAATATCAGCCTAATATCCAAACCACAGCTTCAGAAAGCCTGAAAGACAACTGCTGCCTACAGACCGATCAGCGACAGCCCTGCCTGAATAATAAATATGGGAATTATCATGAACACGCCCCCCATAAAAGCTCAGTCTCCGCCTACAGCCTCTCAGATTTGTTTGGTAATAGCCTCTTGTATAATCGCTGCTTAACTGAAAATCGATTTTTGTGTGAAGAAAACAAACACGGCTGTTATTTAAGTGAGCGCAGACTGGACATCGGTCCTTTCAGTCGGTGACAACACCCGGGGCAAACATGGTGGTCATATTGCGCTGTTGCCCGCTAATCCAGTGGCTGTCCGTGGCCGTTTTGCTGGGCTCGGTTGTCGGACTCGGTGAGGACCTCGACCGGCCTCTCTTAGGGCCCCCCGGCTCTTCTATCCGGGTCCACGAGTCCGACCCGGGTCTTAAGAAGGCTCTGGCCTTTGCAGAGGAGCGATACAACCGGGTCTCCAATGCGATGCATCTCCGCAGAGTCAGCCGGGTCATCTCTGCCAACAAACAGGTATAATTATTATTGGTGGCTTTCCTTCTGATTTCATAATATTTATTCAACATATTTTGGTCTTCTAGTGGACTTGCAAAGAACGGTTAAAGTATTGTTTGTCGATTTATCTCATTGTAATAAGCGTTGTGTATGCTCGGTTTTTTGTAAACAAGTGCGCTGCTGGAGGGTCGTCATTTTAGCTAAACACAGGCCGGAAAAAGGGGCGACGTACCTTCAAAGTAATAGCGTAAACGTCTTTGCTGCGCTGGTCAGCAAGGGATTAGATTATGCTTAAACAAAAAACAAACAAACATGTATTCCTATTTATTTAAAAATTTCAAGAGGTTTCAACTTGGAGAACAGCATTTATTATTTTATTTTACCTATTTTTATTCTCAAGCGTTCAAGATAAGATTTTATGCGCGGTTTATTGCAGCCGGAAGTTATGTCCTTGACTTTAAATTAACAATGTCTCCGCAGTGTGGCTTGTTTGGAGCATAACGAGCGCCCATAAAACAATAACACGCATTATATTTTATACCACGTCTAAATAAAAATCTTTATTTATACCAAGATTTTGTGTCTTTAAATTAAAAATGTCCGAATGTTTGTGTGTTCATCTGTATTCCAGCTGGTTAAAGGGATCCGTTACACTTTAACAGTGGAGCTGAGTAACACTCAATGTAAGAAGTCCACCATGCTCAGGACATGTGACTTCTATCCCGAGTTAAATCAACTCAAGGTAGGTTGTGTGTGTGCGTGTGCGTGCGCGCGCGCGCGCGCGCGCGTGTGTGTGTGTGAGAGAGAGAGAGAGAGAGAGAGAGAGAGAGAGATAGCTCTTGTGATAAAAATTAAGAAGCAGAGAGAATGTGTTATATGAGTTTATATTTAAGAGAAAAAAAGCTCTGTGTGTGTGTGTGTGTGTGTGTGTGTGTGTGTGTGTGTGTGTGTCCAGCTGTGTATTGATTTTTTTTATTGCGCCAGTTTTGCTGGTTTTGATCTTGTGACTCAACCTTGACTTGGAGTGATCTCTCTTATGCCTCATTCACGCTTGCATTCATTTACAGTATTGACTCTTTTTTTTTCTTTGTTCCTGTTTTCTTCCCAACTAAAAATATCTAAGTTATAAGTAAATCTATAAATGGGGCTTTTTACAAGAGACCCAAACCTACACATAACAGCTGTTATCGCTTTTCCTCTAATTTATTTTTGTTTTTATGTCTCAGACAGAAGTCTGCGTCTTCGAGGTGTGGGACATCCCTTGGCAGGGGGCGTCAACCTTGCTCAAACAGAAGTGCCAGCCCAAAGGTCAGTCAGCAGCCAAACAGACTCATCATCCAACATTTAAGATTCACAACCACCCATTATGGAAGTCATATGGTAGACATTTATAGCTGAACACCATAGTTGCGGCTCACTTGGTCTTCTCTTACAGTGCTGTTAAAAATACACTGATTATCTTATCATCCAAAAACACATCAACAAGTATTTTTTAGACCTTTTTTACCCCCCAAAAAACACAATAAAAGAGTTCAGCATTTCTGTTCTATGATAATAACTTAATCATGATATTTCTGACCACATATAGAGAAAACTCCTTTTAAAATGCATTTATTTCTACTGATTGTCAGTGAACTTTCCTAGCAACCCACATCAGCCAGTCAGGCCATGAGATTTTTTTTTACATGCTTGTTTTACAAAGAGATAAATGAGGTGGAAGGTTGAACAAAGGAGAAATTGACATTTTTGCATTTGATGTTGCAAATATGTTGATTTTATGTTGTTTTTTGTATTTTTGTTGTTTCTTTCTGTCATATTTATCAGCTTGAAAATCGTCCGTGAAAATTGTGAATTGCAGCAACCTGCATGACAGTTTGACTGACTGATTTAAGTGTTAAATACTCTCACACTTCCCATTGTCTTCCTGTGTTTCATTTCTCTTATCAGTTGAATTTGAAGTAGAAGAGAGCAACAAGGTAGAGGATCCATCCACCAGCCAGCCTCTGGAGGTAAAATTAATGTCAGGCTCTACAGCTACAGGCCTGTGGTTTTATCTGCCTGTCTGCTTGTTTGTTTAAACTGTTCTAATCGATTTAGATTTGAGATCGAGGCTTTCTGTCGTTGATTCTGTGTGTGTGTTTGCATTAGGAGTCGGTGGAGCTGCTGGGCCGGTTTAAAGAGTTCATGACTAAGTACAATAAAGTCTACAGCAGTCAGGAGGGTGAGTGACTGAATCTCATTCATACCACGTATGGACATTGTGTCACATTCCTGTCAGAGCTGCAGGTTTTTGAACATGTTTTCATAATGTTCACATTCTTTTTTCATGATAGCGCTTTAGCCTGCATTTGCAGCTGGCACAGTGGACTGTGTTCACAGACAGTGATTGCAGGAAGTGAGCCTGAGCCCGCGCAGTGATTTCCATGATAGAATCATCATGTCTGTTTTTAGTGCAGTGCTGCCTCAGGACTAAAAATCACAGGCATCCAATGCTATTTTTGGTCTTGTCCTTTGTGCTCAGAGATTTCTCCAGATTCTTTAAATCGTTTGATATCCTGTCCCTTAGATCATCAGATATTCACAGTCTTCACATTTTTTTGTTAGGGAACATTCTGATATTTTTCCACAATTTGTAGATGTAGTTTTTTGCTGATTGGTGAACCTCCGTCTCTCTAAGATGCTCTTTTTATACCCAGTCATGTTACTCACCTGTTCCCAGTTAACCCAATTACTTGCAACTTGCAAAATGTATCGCCAACTGTTTTCTTTTAGTACCAATTACTTTTCCAGTCTTTATTTTTTTACTCTGTCCCAACTTTTTTGACACATTTTGGTGCCATCAAATTCAAAGTGAAATATTTAATGTCTCAGGTTAAACATCTGATATGTCTCTTCTCTTGTTCGCACTTTAGAAACAAAATTAAATTCAACTGAAAATGAAAAAAATGAAAGGCTTTTAAGCAGAATCTTTTATGAATATGTGCTTTTGACCCTTCACCTTGCAGAAGTGGACCGCCGTTTGCGCATCTTCCACGAGAACCTGAAGACTGCTGAGAAGCTCCAGGCTTTGGATCAAGGTTCAGCTGAGTATGGAGTCACCAAGTTCAGCGACCTCACCGGTACGTAACTGTGAATGCACGTCCACAGTTTCTAATGAGAGAACGCCTCTTCTGCTTTCCACGTGTTGCTTCAGCTTAAGAAAACAAAGTGAAATATCCTTCTGCTTTTCTCCAGAGGAGGAGTTTCGCTCTACATACTTAAACCCACTGCTGAGTCAATGGACTCTCCATCAACCAATGAAACCAGCTACTCCCGCCAAAGGCCCCTCGCCTGACAGCTGGGATTGGAGGGATCATGGAGCTGTCAGTCCTGTTAAGAACCAGGTGCCAACAAACAGAGTTCATTATGGGGCGGTCACCCTAAAGAGCTTGTTGGTAGCGATTAAATTGTACACCGTGCCCACTTTATGCTTATTAGAGTGTGTTTTTTTCTCCTGCAGGGAATGTGTGGATCTTGCTGGGCATTTTCTGTCATAGGCAACATTGAAGGCCAGTGGTTCCTGAAAAATGGAACGTTGCTGTCACTTTCCGAACAAGGTGACACAGAAAAGTAGCACAGATGATAGAATTAATCAGGGGTTTTCAAATCCAGCATAAAGTCTTGACATGCTTGAGTACTGATTTGTTCTTCACAGAGCTGGTTGACTGTGACGGGCTGGACCAAGCGTGCAGAGGCGGGCTTCCATCAAATGCTTATGAAGCTATTGAGAAGCTGGGTAGAACTAAGATTTTATTCTGTGTTTAGCAATAAGTAAAAGCAGAGAGATGTTTTTACTGATAACACAAGCAGATTTTTCCTTAAAGTGCTTTCTTATAATCTTTGCCCCTCGTGTGGTTAAGGGGGTCTGGAGACTGAAAGTGACTACTCCTACACCGGGCACAAGCAGAGGTGTGACTTCACCACCGGGAAGGTGGCCGCCTACATCAACAGCTCCGTGGAGCTGCCCAAAGAGGAGAAGGGTGAGCACACAGTGGTTTAACTGCATGGACATGTCCATGATTTTTATCTTATTCTAACTGTAGTGAGTCTATTTGAAACTAAGGGTTGTTGAATTGACTCATTTTGATTTATTTTTGTATTTTTTCCTTCTCAGAGATTGCTGCTTGGCTGGCTGAGAATGGGCCAGTCTCTGTTGCTCTGAATGCTTTTGCAATGCAGGTAGGAGGTTTTTTAAGAAGTTAAATCACTCCTCAAAACAACAAGAAGCAAAGCAGCTCAGTCGTTGCGCAGTGTTTATTTTTAAGAGGATGAATTCTTTTTGTTTTCTTTGTTTTTTAGAGGTACTTGAAGAAGTTTATAGTGTAGTCAAAATCAGAGAAGGGTATCAGTGAGTATGTGATAAATAATAAGTACTGATTTGTAAACAACTGGACACGAATAACTTGAGCTTATTATTCAATATTACTGAAGTATATTTGTGACTAACTAAACAGCTCAGTCTCTAACAATCCTCTCTTTAAAGATGTTTTGGGGTCAGCTTGAAATTAAGATGGAAATGTAAAAGTGAGGTCAGAGGTCAAATGTGATGTGATATTTAGATGCAAACATACTGTGATAGTTAGAATCCCCATTTATCATTCTATTGTCTTATATAAGAGTATAAAAATACATTGTCATTATTAACAATGGCAATCAGAAACTGAGTTTTAAATTAATGTGACCCCACTCTACAAGCCTACAAAGTTTTACCAGAATGAAACGAACATCAGCTCCTCAGTGGAGGTGTCAACTAGGAGTGGAATAAAAATATCAATAGAATATGTCACGTTGCCTTCTTGTGTAATGTTGGTTTATATGTTACTGATTTATTAAAACATTCCTAACCCCCACCAGTTTGACTTATCAGAGTCAGTACTTGGTGGTGGTGCTTATCAAACAGCAAAGTCGTATGTAGATCATTTTCTTGCATGTGTATAGTATCATGGGCAGTGTATTGTTACTGTATCATATCAGGAGTGACATATTTCCTGCCCAAATAATAGCAATAATAGCTTCCTACCATGGAAGCACAGCATGAGTGGAGGTCTCTTTTTTCCCTCTTGTACCTTCCCGTTGTTGTGTACATTTCAGTGTTTTTCTGTAACGCTACCGATCTCCGACTTGTAACCCCGTGTGATGTTTGTGTTATGAGTGTAAGGTCGGGGGTGTTTCCATCTCGCTGCAGGACAACCTGCTAGTGACAAATAAAAAAAGCTGTTTCATTCATTCATTCATTCATTCATCTAAACTGGACATAAACGATAATAAAGATAATAATCTTAAGATACATGTTATTCTTACATTATCTTGAATATCATTTCATTCCCTCCAGTTTTACAGGAAGGGCATATCTCACCCTCTGAAGATTTTCTGCAACCCCTGGATGATCGACCACGCTGTGCTGTTGGTGGGATACGGAGAACGTAATTTTTTTGTTTTGTTTTTTTGTCTTAAATATTTGCCCAGTTTCTGGAAAGCATAGACACATCTTTTTGCCTCGTTTGTCAACAATGTTTCCCCCCTGTGTTCTCAGGTAAAGGTATTCCCTTCTGGGCCATCAAAAACAGCTGGGGGGAGGATTATGGAGAGCAGGTGAGACAGCACGACCTTTAGAACACTTATCATTCTAAAAATCTTTCATTTGAAACCAACTACATGACTGAGGATCACCGACATAAAGCACCGTTTTCATAATAGAAGTGCTGATCCGTGCACTAGGCTTTACAAAGCTGACTGTTGTTTCATAGCATAATGAAAAAATGAGTTCTGTTCATGTACAGCTGTGAGGGAGTGAGTGTTAATTTGTTTTTTCTCCTTCACACAGGGTTACTACAACCTCTACAGGGGCTCCAATGCATGTGGGATCAACAAGATGTGCTCATCTGCTGTAGTCAACTGAACCCCTAACACACACACACACACACACACACACACACACACACACACACACACACACACACACACACACACACACACACACACACACACACACACACACCATCATCACTTATCCAGAATGCACAAGAGCTCAACACGCACACATGTGAAGTCCTGCTGATGTTTCTTCTCCGTTAGACCAAACCAGTGTTTTACCAGCTCTAATAAAGCTAGCTTTGATGTGATACTGAAACTTTCCAGTAATTTTAAATCAAGATTACATCTGCTTTTTCTGTTAGTCCTGAAGCTTGGTTAAAATAATTAATGTGTTTAAGGTAACAGCTTATAAGTCATCTTTACTTACAGTAACAGAGCCCATGCTCATAGTGGTGAGCTGATGGTATGTGCTTCAAAGAGTTTTTGAAAAACAAGGCTTTGATTCTGAAGTGATTTACTGCACAAACTCAGTTTAGTGCAATGTAATTGCAATAATAGCTGTATAACAGTGAGAAATGAAAGATGGGAGTTGAATTAAAAAAAAAGTGTGAAATCTAGTTGTTTGTTATTTTATGATCTACCTATCCATTTTCTTCTGCTTATCCAATCCACGGTCACTGGGGGACGCTGGAGCCTATCCCAGCTGCCATGGGGGAGAAATGAGGTAAACCCTGGACAGTCTGTCACAGGGGTAACACAGAGAGACAGGCAACCTTTCACTGGAAATTTAGAATCACTGATTCACCCAAGTGCATGTCTCTGGACTGTGGGAGGAAGCTGGAGAACCCACAGATGCTGAAGAAGAAAATGATGGGTTCAAACCCAGAACCTTCTTGCAGCAGTGCTAACTGTGCTGCCCTATTTTATTATAAAGTTTTTCATGTGCACTGAAACTATAAACTGGTTGACAGTACAATTAAAGCATTACTTTTTATAATTTATTTAGTGCATATATAATAACTTTAACCATAAGGCAAAATTAACTTCAAATAACTACAGCGGCCTATAAAGGGAGAAAACATTTTAACCTGTTTATGATTTTAAACGGTATGTTGGGAAGAAGCAGGACAAACACAATGTAGGAAAACACTTTGAACGATAGAGGAGCAACAACGTTCGTGTTCTTGAATGTTCCTTTAATCAAAACAACCTCATTTTCCCACAATGCCAAGGGAAGGTAACGGAACAGCTGGTCTTTAGCAGTAGCTTCTAAAATAAGAAACAAAAGTCGTCGTAAGTTAGTGATATAATCTTACGGTGAATTACAATGAATCCTGAAGTTCATTTACATAAATTTAGTCACATTTTAACCAGTCATTAAAAGGGCTTTTAGCGATAAAATGAACATTTTACACGTATGGAACTTTTATTTTGAAAATATACCCCACTTGACATCGGAAGTGTAACGTTCCCTGTCTTTCCCCGCACTGTGGACTGAAAACAAGAACGCATGTCATTCCATTTTTTTTTTGACTGAATATTTCAGGTTCTTTTTGTACACGAACGTATACCTGCTGCTCGGAGACAGATTCTGCGTCAAAAAGACAAACAGCCACTCCTGTCTTTCTTTCAAGGTAGTATTTAACCTGCTAATGTGGAGACAGCTAATGTTAGCCTTTTCCGCTAAGTTATTATTCGTAAGCAACTACTTACTGTTTAGAAGAAAATTGGCAGAGGAAGTTTAAATTATTAAGGTACACAGAAAGTTTTATAGACGTTTATAAAGAAAGGTCTAGCCTTTAAATGTGTCTTTAGTTAACTAGAACTTTCGACCCACTCTTTCTTTCTCAGCTGGCGAAGGAACGTGAAGGCTGTCGGTTATAATGTCACAGGCCACTAAACGCAAACACGTTGTCAAGGAGGTTCTTGGAGACTTTGTCACACCCACAGAAAACCAGCAGATCGTAAAGGTAAACTTTGTATAAAGTTCCCTGTATTTCCTACATACTACAACATTCACATTTTAGTAATCAGCAGCATACACTGGATACTTGTGTACTTAGGTACAGATTGGAAGTACAGGTAAGACCCCCATTTAACTCCAGAGCTGCCTTAAAGTGGACATGTAACACCACTTGTAGAAAGGCTTATTTACACTGTGGTGCCCTGCTCAAACCCAAACATTAACGCTAACAAGTGGATTTTTCCTGTTTCAGTGCAGGTATTTAAAAGTGCAATGGCAGGGAGAGCCTTCAGCTTTCAGGCTCCTCTTCCGTGGAATCAGTTTCCAGTTTGGATTCAGGAGAAAGATGCCCTCTCTACTTTTAAGACTAGCATTAAAGCTTTCCTTTTCATATATAGATATAGTTAGGGCTGAATCAGGTGACTGCAATAGATCTAGGCCTCCAGGGGCTTCAAAGTGTTTCTTCCTCACTCAGTGTTTTCACCCACTGTGTTTATACACCACCAGTGAATCATTAGTTATTACTATTCTCTTGATCTCTTCCCCAGTGTCTTTTTCTCTTTCTGCCTCCCCTCGCCCCCGATTGCAGCAGATGGCTGCTCCTCCCTGAGCCTGGTTCTACTGGTGCTTGCTCAAAGGGGGTCATTTGATTCTTTTCTCTCTATTATTGTAGGGTCTCTACCTTACAATATATGGCACCTTGAGGTGACTTTCCTTGTGATTTGTTGTTATTTAATGTAAATAAAATTGAACTGAATTGTCCAGTTTTGGTGAGCCTGTGCAAATTATAGCCTCAGTTTCCTGTTCTTAGCTGACACCTGACCCAGTGTGGTCTTCTGCGGCTGTAGTCCCTTTACAACAAGGTTTGATATGCTCTGTGTTCAGAGATGCTCTTCTGCACATTGTGGTTGTAACGAGTGGATATTTAACTATTCTCTGTAAATTGTAGCGATAATTGTGTCTCACATCAGCAGTTTCTGAAAATATTTAGACCAGCTTGCTGACACCAACAACCATGCCACATTCAGTGTCACTTAAATCGCCCTTCTCCCCCATTCTGATGCTCAGTTTTAACTTCCGCAGGTTGTCTTGACCATTTTCACACACCTAAGTCCATTGACCATCCTCTGCAACATTTTACATTAACAAGCAGTTGAACAAGTGCACCTCATAAAGTGGCTGTTGAGTGTATTTTTCTGATTCCATGTTTCCTCTGCTTCTTCACTTTTACAGGTAACTGGGAGCCGTGGTAACAACCTACATGATGCTGTAACAGCTCAGGGTGAGACCTTCTTGGTGAGCATGCCCACCAAGTTCCGCAAGAACATCTGGATCAAGAGAGGTAAGCAATGGAAAGGGAAGTTACATGTTTAAAAGTTTGAGTAATAATCCAGTGACAGCTGGTGGCAAATATTATTTAGTGGCTTGTGGCACAGACGTTCATGCTGCACCGTGTGTGCTGCTGCCCACAACAAAATTGGGGTGCTTTTTGTGGGCTTACTAGTTAGTTTACACTTTTGATATTTCACTGCACCTTACTTGCTGGAGACTTATCAGCTGCACATCCATAATGTATACAGTGCAGTGAACCTCGTTGTCATGGTGTTCATTGCCTTTTCAAAACAAAAGAATAATATATATCGTAGTGCAAACATATAAGTTAGTAATGTGATCTCCCGCTAGCTAGTACTGGTCTAAATAAGACCCCCATTTATGTTCATTCATTTAAATTTCATCTTCTCACTCCAAAGGTGACTATGTGATTGTGGATCCTATTGAAGAAGGAGAGAAGGTGAAGGCAGAGATCAGCTTTATTCTCTACAAGGATCACATTCAATACCTACAAAAACAGAACCTCTGGTAGGTGGGAACACACTGCACAACCTTTACGTTCCTCGATCAGCCTCATTTGTCACATGTTTTGCACTTTTTACATTTTTTTCTTGTCTCCAGGCCAGAGGGCTTTATGGACGAGCATTCGACGCAGGATAAGACAAAGAAAAAGCTGGAAAAGGACGAGGACGCTAGCGATTCTGAAGATGACGATAGCGACCTCTTTGTAAACACTAACCGCTGTAACTATCAGTACAGTGAAAGTGAGGAGGAGGAGGACGATAGCGAAGAGGATGAGGACAGGGATCAGGACAAAGAGAAAAGGAGGGAAAATGCCTCATAGCAGCAGCACTGAGGACACGGACAATCAGGAGTTGTGAAACAGATGCGACAGCATGCTCCCCTGTATTGCTGTCATCACTGACTGATGCTATGATGATCTGAAGCAATGGTCCACCTGCAACAGCGCCCTCTGCAGTTCATGTACTGAATGGCTGGGCTCATTCAATGTATTTAGTAATTCCTGCTTGTTTTACAAATCTGTGAGATTAAAATGTATCTGAAATTTAACATGGGATACATTTCTAGTGTTTTTTTCTGATGATAGGTCCATTGCACATCACTGGTACCTTATATAAAAGGGCACACAGTATATTTGTACGATGACGTTAAATTTATGCAACCTTTTCCGTAGAAACCTGTTTAATTTTGCTGCCAAAGAAAATCCAAATGTCCTATTGGTGCTGGATATGGTTCTAAAAATTATTGTATCAGCTTGAGTTACAAATGAAAGCTGTTTTATTTTCATCTTATCCAGCAGCAAAAGTTAATTTGTGAAATGACTGAAAAGCTTTTGAAATGGAATAAATCCCAAGCAGAGTATGCTTATGTCACACTGACTCGATATCTTCCTGTGCATGTCTCCATCTTGCCGGATTCAAGACTTAATCCTGAATGCATTTCATTATTACGCAGTCAAGCAGCCATCTCCTCCGGAAAAGGTTGTGTAGATGTCACACTAGCATATCTGGAAAAAAAACTACAATATATGGATTCTCAGAAATTACATCACAGTGTCGTCAGCGCACAGAAAATTCCTACTGCAAGCGGAACCAGTCCCACGCCTTTTTGGCTGACTCATTTCTTCCCCCAAGGTGTGAGAAAACTTCGTCATAACTCACATGACATTGAACAGAAGAGAGATGATTCCTGTCATTACAATTTTGCTCTCACTGAGTAACTGCACAATGAAAGCATCTATGTCGTATTTTGACAAAAATAATTTTAAATAAGAATGTACACTCAGTTTTTTCAAAAGCCCATGAATACCTGAAATGTATCCTACAATAATTATATCAAATAATACTTGTAGTGAAACACTGCGCACTAATCTATACATGAATTAAACACTGCGGTCATACACACGAACTGCTGAAGGAGCTTTATTGGATTTAACGCTCCACTTTGTGACAGTGCACAAAACTGGAGGAGAACAGACCTGTTTTTCCTCCCTGTCAAGGACGGGAAACACCAACCAACTCCACCTTTGCCTGACGCCTTTAGCCTCAGTGTTTGGATGAATGCCAATCTCTTATTTATCGCCTAAAGTTTAATACTGTAGTCCACTATCAGTTGGATTTTAATTCCACTTGTAATGGGATGAGATTGTTTCAGTCTTGATCATTTATGAACTCAGACATGAAAATCCAGATATATATTACAATAAAACAGATATCACATTTGTTTGGTTTGTTTTGAGCCTTGGCACTGCAAAACTAGCTCAGCTGCTGTAACCTGAAACTCGAATACCTGTTGTCTTGTTTAACTCATTCAATTCAATTCAGTTTTATTTATATGGTACGGTGGCCCTGAGAGGCCGAATGGACTGCAACTTAAGAAAACACCAGCAATAAGAAAAATGCTGCAAAAGCACACAAAACACAACGGAAATAGGAAAAAAAAAAAAAAAAAAAACAGAAATAGGAAAAAACTGATTTCCTAAAGCACAAGGGAAGTGTTCCTGGGAGACACCTCTGGCAAAACCAGGTTCAGGGGCAGGTAGGTACTCTCATGTACTTCATCTAGCTGTTCAGAAATTACTGACAGCATGATAGCATTTAGCATCAGCTCCAGAGGCGGAGGCAGACATTTGATACACCCGGGGCTTAGCCCTAAAGGGTAGTATGCATGTGGGATTGGGGGGGTTAGAAATGACTGAAAGATTGATAATAATAATAATAATAACAGATTGGATTTATATAGCGCTTTTCAAGGCCACTATTCTTTCACTCTCACATTCACACACTGGTGGAGGCAAGCTACAGTTGTAGCCACAGCTGCCCTGGGGCAGACTGACAGAAGCGAGGCTGCCATATCGCGCCATCGGCCCCTCTGGCCAACACCAGTAGGCGGTAGGTGAAGTGTCTTGCCCAAGGACACAGCGACCAGGACAGAGAGCCTGGGGATTGAACCGGCAACCTTCCGGTTACAGATGCGCTTCCCAACCCCTTGAGCCACGAACATTTTTTTACTGTACAACATCAATTTAGAGTAAACTTGGTTTTTTTTGGATAAATAAATGTTGAAATATCTTTTGAATTAGTTAAATGTCAGAATAAAGAGAGACAGAGATCTGTCTATTTTTTATCACTTTCATTAAATTTAGGAGTACATATACACTAAGTTTATTGTTAATTAATAAGAAAACTCCAGACGATTCCATCCTGAGCTGAAGAAGCTTCTGATAGGTTAGTAGAGTCCATGTGAGTAAATTGGTGGCACAGCTGTGGATGCATATAAGGCAAAACACAGAGCCTGTTTCTTTAAAATGGGAAAATCAAGAGATGTCAACAAAAGACCAGGAAAAGAACTGTGGAGCTCCATAAGTGTGGCTTAATTTTGAATACAATTTGGTGCCATATAGAAATACAGATAGTTTCTCTCTTTACTCTTAAAGTTAACAAATGTGTTTTTTATGTTTATCAATCTAAAAAAAAAAATAAACATTTAGTCTGATTTGATGTTACAATTAAAAAAGTGTTTCTGTTTTTATCTGAAGAGTTTGTAAATATCTGGTTTCAACTGTATATTTGATGATGTTGGTGTTTGGCTTGATTTTCAGCACAAAGAGGGAGAGAGAGAAACAGAGAGGGAGAGAGAGAATGAGGACAGCACAGAGATGGAACAAGAGCAGGTGAGACACACATGTTAGTCAAATGGTCGTTTACCAAAAGTATCACTGTATCATAGGTCCTCATGTATCTCGTACCTAGTGTTTCTTTTTAGGTTTGTTATTTTTCAGATTCTATATTTATTAAGTTATGCAGGCTTGTTTGCACAACAAGGCTAAATAATTATATAAACTTTTGTGAATCTACATAGTGGACTTTGGTAGAATTAAAAAATAAGTGTAGTGCAGGTCTATGATGATTTTAGTGCTCATTTAGTTCTGATTCTGGTTCTGTCTTGGTTAAATCCTAAATAGTCCTGATTTTGAACTGTTGTAGTCCTGTTTTAACTCCGGATCAGTTCTGGGTCTGGTTGAATTGGGGTTTAGTCCTCGTGTCTTGATGCAGCCCCGTCTGAGCTGGTTCATACCAATATTAGGGGGGATTTACGCACAGTCGTAAATTCCCACAGTGCACTATGTGCTTCGAATATTGTGTGTAGTTTTTGTTTTATACAGTGCTGTTTGTGAGACAATGACCCCACCTCATTCCCTCATACTTCCTACTATATCCATTTTGCAGGCATTCAAACTTTGCATTATTGCATGCTTAAAGTAAGCAAGGATAGTCAAAGTTTAACAAACCAGTCTGCAAGGTATTTTAATTTCATAGTACAAACAGGAGCATGAAAGAAATGAAAAAAGATATTTAAAAATAATGTAATGCTTTGCAAATTATTATTAAAGTGCTAGTCATTCACATTATTCAGTGTTTTAAATATAAGTGAAGAACATAGACTTATGAAGTGAAAAAATAAATAGTAGACACAGTGACTGTATGTTTGTAAGTTTTCTCCCCAACAAACACAACAATGTCAACGAAACGTTTTACACCATCAAACGCACCTGCGGTAGCACCCAAAGGCAGAGGACGATGCTATTGCCAACCATCGCACAAAATGTTGGACTTCTGGACATGCTAAAGGAAGGTAGAAGTTACCGTATTTTTTGGATTATGAGGCACATTTAGCGAAACAAAATCCCGTGTTCTGGACCTGAAAACAGGGTTTGATCTTTGGTTTCATTCTATGATACTGGACTTATTTTTCTACGAAGGTTTGAACTTTGAGAGTGTTTAAACTAGAGAGAAAAGTGTGAAAATGTCCATGCCTGTCTGAGAAAAGTGTATAAACTGTGTAGGGAGGGGTTTTACAGCCTTAAAACATCTATACTAATTGTAAAAAAAAAAGTTTGCTACTTCGTGGATTTCACCTATCACGGGTTATTTTTAGAAAGTAACTCCCGTGATAAACAAGGGACCGCTGTAAAGCTCTTTGTTGGACTGGTGCGAAGGGCCTGCAGGTGCTCATGGTCAGTGTTAGGTTACATCAAGTGTAGCAAGTACTTAATTTGAAGTTAGCCTAATGACACTTGGAATAATTAACCGAATTCTAACTTTAGTGTAGAGGATAGACATCAGTGAAGATAGCTTGTGAAACTGTTTACATCTTGTTGAATCCGGTTGTGTAAATCCACAAAGAGTGGCAGGTCAGCTGATCACAGTCTATACATGAAGAAAACCTACTGGAGCTCACATTAGAAATTACAGACTTGTGATTCTTTTCCCTATGCTGAGCCACTACACATAAATTACGGTTACTCCTGAGTGTCCCATTTTACTGTTTAGGTGTGGAGGCAAAGTCACCCTCTACAATGTAGGCAACAAAATGGTTATTTTTAAAAACAACAGAATGAAGCTGTCATGGGAATTAGAATTTAGATTGGAATAGTATTTGCCTTCTCATGTACTAATATTGTTTTATATTATATTAATGTAGGACAAGGTTCGGATGCCTTTTTACAAAAATGGTTATTAGAATTTTCCTTAAAGGAGTTCCTTTACATTTCCAAGCCTGTACTTTTTCCACTTAACCTTTACTGCAATCCTGTTATTCTTTATATGCAGTTTTTATGTCTCAGTGACCACTGAACTTAAACAACATATCTGCCCGTATAGCTTGCCCAGAGGCATTTCAAGGTGGCTACAAAGTGCTGGGGGTTATTTTGTTTTTCTCCTTCTGTTCAACTTTCAGAGGCACATGTCGACATTGTGCCTGTGTCTCTTTCAAGTCAGCCCAAAGTTTCACCACCTGTTTGGGGCTTCGCTTGTGGATCACTAAGATGGTGTGGTACGAACACGGGTCTTTCCCTTCATTTTTGGGGAAGTCAAACATGAGGAAGGCGTGGTTGTGCGTGGGGAAGGCATTGAGCCGCACCATGCACATCCCTACGTACACGTCATCGATGGGGAACAGGTGAACTCTTTTAGAAATTAAGTGCAGACGTCTGGTCAACTGACCCGAGTACACCAACCCTCCCCCGCCTGCATACGCGGGGTATAACCCTTTGTAGAAGCTGTGTGGGATAAAGTACTTTGAGATGTTGACTCGGTTGGGTGAAGCTGCTCCTATGACGTCCCCAAACACGAAGTTGTGCATGTTCTTCTTCACATGCGGCTTCTCCATCTGGATCTGGAGGTAGGTTATCAGTTTTGGTGTGTTGACAAAGATGTCATCATCTCCTTTGAAGACAAAGTGGGTCTGCTTACAAGAGTGTGAGAACCAGCTCCAGAAGAGCACATCCTTCAAGGTGAGATTGAAAAATGTATCCTCAAAGTCCCACTGCAGAATATCTCCATAGAGCGTACTCTCCAACTTGAGTAACGCAGACACATCCACACCCGGTTCTTTGGTGTTTTGCTTGCCCAGCAGGAATACCCTGCGGACATAGGCTCCACCATTATCTCTGCCACTGCCATTTATCTTCTGTCCTGCCACCCATCCCACCTGGCCCCAGGTCTGCCGAATAGCCTGTCGGTTGTTGAAGTTATCCAGTGTTGTTTTGATGGCGAAGAGAATCAGAGGGTCCTCCCGCTCGTCTTTTCCCTGAGCTCCACATTCTCCACCTGGCTGGAGGAGAACCGGGTAGTCTCTTGTCTGCATGTACTTGGTGAAGTCTTGCACCTGTTGTGGTAGCTCGTCAACATTATATGTCATGTTGTTGAGTCTGCGAACTGCAGAGAAACTCTTCTTCAGCAGGAAATCATCAAAGCTGATATTCTTCATTAATCCCTTGGCTTCGTGGGGGTGCAGGATGGGGTTAAATTGACGGTCAACGACCAGCTGGAGCTGGTTCCAAAAAGCCTTTTTCTGACATTGGTTCTCCCAGAAAATTTTAGGGAGTGAGACGAAGATCTTATTTCTTAAAATTCCATTGGCCACAAAATGAGAACTCTTCGGCATGATTTCACTCGCTGGTGCTGTCATGCTCCTCATGCTCATACACACCGTGAGACCAACGTAGACAAAGAGCAGGGCCAGGAAGATGCAAGGCGTGCACACACAGATTAACACCCTGCGCCAGCGAAAGTAACACCGTGCCATTCAGCTGCAAATACACAAACACCAAGTTACACTGAAGAAATCTGACATCTGACAATTTCTGAGTTTCAAAATATAAAACAATTATTAAATGTACAATAGCGGATTTATGTGTATCTGGATCGAGAGGCAAAGCTCCGCAGAGAAATGAAGTGAAGAAGCATGAGGAAATGGAAGATTTGCAAAAGAGAGATGAACTAAGACCATATGTAACAGTGATCTCACAAACGAGTGCGTAAAATAGATTTTAGCTGAGTTCTTTTTGATCACATGATGATTAACAGCCAGTATAATTGGCTCATTTGGCATGTAAGCATTGAGATGCAAAGCAATTTTTTTCTGGTCATTTCAAAGCCATGCGCAATCTTGACTCCACCAATCAAAAACCATGTGCTTTGATTGAAATTTAGTAGTGTGGTTTTTAGCAGATAATTATCACAAGTTCAAAAGGAACGTTTATTTAGAGTTAAATTTAGTCACACTTTGAGGTATGAAAAAGAGTTAAGCACATTTTTATTAGCAGATAAACAAACGCAGTCTACAAATTCCTTGTGTTAACAAGAAACTGAAAAGATGATGTCATTTTAAAAAACTTACCTTCTTAGGTCTAAATCAGTGACAGCCCAAACTTCACTATTCCTAACTCTAACTCCTATTCTGACCCGAGCCAATAAGAAGATGTCATTTTTGGCTTTTATTATATTGTTTTCCCATTGAGGGTAGAAAGAAAATCATAATTTTAACAAACAAGCATAAAAAAATCACAGTTTTTCTAAAAACTCTGTTTTGGTCTCTTCCCAAATATAGAGGTTAGGGTTACCATGACTTCAACCCTAAAAGGTTTAATGAAGCTGTTGATGTCAGCAGTTTTCTTTGCTTACCTGTTTTTAATGAAGGCTTTCTATTTCACGGAATAATCACATAGTTGTTGTTATCTAGTTGAGGAGCGTTGTCCAGCACAGTTTTGTCTCATTTAGTCTGAGTAAACGCTCTACTCAAGAATTAAAGATAAAATACAGTGAGTCAGTCTATCAGGAAGGTTTCCTCTGTAGCTGAAGCTCCTCCTTTGAGCCCTCTGGCTGAGGAGGCTGCTTCGGGTTCTGCCGAGCAGCATGGATACACCCACTTGTGAAACGAAGAGAAATTCCACCCACAAACAATGGGAAACACATCAATGTGTTTCATAAGAAATGAAGACGATACAAAACTAATAACATTTATCAGTGACTCAGCTGTTGGTGTCACTACCCCAGAATCACAGAGAAAATACTATGTAAAACATATCAGTGTGGGTGTGAAACTTCACTAGTTCATTCAGTTCATCTTGTGCACATGAATAACCAGACATCAGTTTGGAAACAGAACTTCCTTCTGTGCCGCCCTACATCTCCACCTAATCTTTTCTTTTTTAGCAGCTTAATTATGACTTCATCACCTGGCAATCTTTTCATGGGCAGATTCCTGTCATCCGCACACCTATCAGGTCAGACAAGAACTCTGATTAAAAACGGTTGCATTTAAATAATGTGGTGTGTCTGCAATCCTGACACTAAGGTGTTACAACAGTTGTCATGGAAAACAAGTGTGAATCAGTTTGGGAAAACCCTAAGACAACAATCACCAACCAATCTTACCTAAACGCTCCCTCCTCAGTGTTTGTAGCAGTTTGGAGGCATAAACTGTGGCTCCTCTCTGTCTTACATCCCTACATGTACATAGTAGCAAATTATATGCATAAGATGGGATGTTTTCTGTTTCTTTGTGTGAAAATGTGTGTCATCACCATCAACATGAATCTGAATCAAAATACCTGTTTATCTGAACATCCCAGCCGGGCTCACAGCTCTTAAGCCAAAGAGCTCACAAATCAAGGTTGTTTTGTAATATTCTAGATAATATTCTTATAAAGAGTGCATATTTTCCTTTTTATTCCTTCCCTTGTTATCTCTGATCCTGTAAAAACCTCCGCAGGATTGTGACACATTGTGCCTCAAGTATTTGAAGTATTTAGGCAAAGTCTTACAAACAGTTTCAGCTGCAGCTAAGAGTACAAATGGTTGTAAATGTGTGCTGTATGTTAGTGTTAGGACCCTTTGGTCTACAGTAAGTAACTTTTGGTTCCCGGCTTCCAAACGTTTCAGAAACCTAGCTTGTTCTCGATCAACTGTAAATTAGATAATAATGGACATTATTAGTTGTTCATGTCATAATGTGGGCTGTGAATAGTGTCGGCATACCCGATTAATTAAAAACTGAGAGCTTAAATACACAATAATCATCTGATATTCTGGTAACAGACTGAAGATGTGATCGTTTAGCTCCTTGCTCCTTTAGAACAGTTAAACCTTTAGTAGTAATGAAAACTTTCCTCACTATTACAGTTGTGGATGCACGTGGTTAAGGTTTCAAAGAATGTGGTCAGTGTTTGTGTGTAAGTAATCTCTGTGAGTTGAAAGGTCCAACTGCTCCAAACCCCGTTTCCAGCTATTTTCTTTCCTGCCCTAGGCTTCAGATGACCTCAGTGAGAGTGGATATGCTTCTGATCATCTCAGACCTTCTGCTTGTTAAAGAGGCAATCACGCAGTATTTCAGTTACAAAGATGACAGGACTGTTTCAAAAATGGTAGGAATAAAGTTTTATTTTTCATATGAAGGGGTGTTTTGGATTTTTCTTCTTTTACAAGTAGTATGTTTTTGATAAAACTTGCAAAAAATCTTCTAGCATATTCCAAGAATGATGGACATGAAGAGAAGGGGATTTATTGCTGAATGTTAAAATGAGGACACGTTTTTTATTTCATTTTATTATTGTTATTATTATTATTTTTTTCACCGAGTGGAAAAAAAAGATTTGCTTGCTGCTTTTTCCATGCACCCAACTACCAGTACCACTAGGACATGCAGGGGATTTGGGGTTGAGAGGAGGGGAGGAAGATGAGGAGTAGGAGGAGGATAGGTTGGTAGGTAAAAAAGACAAACTGCTTGACAAACAAACATGAGAGTGTGTGAGTGTGTCTGTGTATGCACGGTTTTGTGTGTCTGTGTGCTCAGTGTGTGTGCTTCATTGTGGATATGGATGTACGTGCGTGAGAGAAGTACGTGTGTTCGTAAAAAAGGTGGGTGGGAAGCGCGGGGGAGGGGTGGGGTGGGGTCGAGGAGAAAGAGGGTGGGGTTGTCAACAATTCGACTAGCTCTAGAAGCACACTATCCTCACTTGCAGTAATTTCAAATCGTTTGCAAATCCCAGATTGATTACAGTGATAGTAAGACAAAACTAGCCAGACCACTGGGCCGTGAACCCAAATTGTATTTTCATATCATACGATTCCCCCTAAATCTGAGGGGATAATTTCTATATCTGTGATCCATGCATTGCCTGTGTGGGGGGAAAAAGAAAGAAAACAAAACTCTACATATTGGAAATGAAGTCTAATCGGGACACATTGTATCTAACACAGTATCATTTTCCTCAGTGAACTTCAAAGGGTCTCTCTAAGGGTCTCAGAACCTGATGTACATCTGCAGTGGAAGAATTTCTGACATGATCGGACTACTGGTAGTGTGCTGTTTGGTTTTACTCACTGGACTTAACTTTGTCTGCTAGTTGCTTCTGTAGGAGGGCGAGGAAGACGTGACGGTGAGGTTGCGATGTGGTGGGTGGAAGGGGCAGACAGAGACACACATAACAGATCATTCAGTCAGTCAGTGTGACCAAGCAAATAAAGTTCAGTTGATAAAAGGTATAGGAATGCAAATCAAGGATGCAGTAATCAGGATTATCATATACAACCGTGTGAGCTAACTAAAAAGGTAGAATCAGCCTCGGAAACTCTCTTCCCAGCAATGTGAACCCGCACATGGTGCTTCTTCCCGATCGGAGCAGCACCGTCACTAGTGTGGCAAAATGTGAGCCCACGTAGCTTTCGGTGGGATATCCTTTTTTAAAAAGAAAACAAACACATTTTTTTTTAAAAGGAAAAAGAGCGAAAATGGGAAACCCAGAGGGAGATCCACCTTTCAGTGGTGGGGGCAGAATTCCAAGGTTACGCCCCTGCATCAGAGCGCAAACAGATGCCGTCTCTGCACAACTTCATCTTTTTAACACGGCTACACACATGCTCACTTAAACGCACACATAACTTCTTGGAGTTAAAGAAAAAAAGTAACTGAATCCGCCTACTGATTCCAAAAGTTTAATCAAACGCGTTGTTTACCGTCCTTTAGCCACAAGTAAGCGCGAGAAACCTGATAGATGGCGAAAAGAAGGGGAGTGAGGGGATGTCGATCTGACCTGCGAACTGAACTGTGACTGAGATGACGTGCGTTCTCTGCTTTGAGTCTTTTTGGCTGTGATGTGATGGGGAAGTCCTGAGACACAGTGCGGCTCTAAGCTGCTGGCATAGGAAACGAGCGGGCTAGGCAGTCCACGGGAGGCCAGAGTCAGGCTGGATTACAACTGGATTGGTTAGGTTCGGTTTGGATCGGCAGCTCCCTGGCCAATGACTGCTCACGGAGGGAGGTTCTTACAGTGCAATGGAGCTTCTGGCAGCGTGAGGATCGATGGAGAGGAGCGTGACAGTCAAACAACAGAGATCACACCCTCCACGGTGAACAGAGGCGCCAACTGAATGAGGCTTCATGAGGCGTGCAGAATGGATACAGGCACGCACACACACACACACACACATACAGTACACGCACACTACAACCACCACCAATGTCATGGCAGCACCCTGAATACCTACACGAGGAATCTGGAGTCACTTTCCCTCGACAACTCCCCAACGTTCCTGCTTTTACAGAAATAACAAGAAATGACTGACAGGCAGCGAACGAGGACATAAATGACCGATGTGTGTTCATCCGAGGAAACTACCCTACACATCTTGGTTGCGTCAGTGACTAAATGTCCCTGTGAAACGAGCGCATCGCGTGGGTCATACTCATGTAAACAGACACCTTTTACACAGGAGGAATCAATATTGCATGATGACATAATCAGATCACAGTTCAAAAAGAGGAAGATCCCAAATCAGAGAAACAAACCAAAGCAAAAGGAGGAAGAGGGTTGGTCTCTATAAAAACGAGGAGTCTTTATAAGAAAGGCTACAAAAACTCAATGGGACCTCCAACTTCAGCATACAGCAAAAGGCACCACAATATTATTCTATTTATCTAACTTGTGAAAAAATTGGCACGTAATTCTCTTATTTTTTTCATCTCTCATAATGCTGTAAATCAAAAAACTTTACATATAAATATCCCCTCCCCCCCGTTATAAAAAAAGTCTTTGCTGTTAGCTAGTAGACAATTTTTGCTGAAATGAAAATAAATATTTCATTTGTTTAGAATATCTGTCTGTTATACAAAATAAAAATATTTCTCCTAGGTGCAGGTCTCTAGTCCACGGGTTGTGTGTAAGAGGAAGGGGAGTGTGTGAAGTGGCGAGGGCGGGAGGTGGCGGGGGTGTAATGGTGGGCGTCGGAGGGAGGTTAAGTCTTAAAGGGGCATGTTGTCAGCCTTGGAGCGCTGCGACTGGGAGCCGCGGCTCTGCCCGTTGCTGCGCGTCCCTGGCCGACTCAGCCCGCGGTGAGTCCGTGTGTCTGCACCGGATGACGAACGGAAACCCGGGACATTTAGAGGCGGGTCCATGTTCATGTTCTGCATACTGAGGAAAGGCGTGCTCTCCCCGTGACCATCCTCTTCCTCCTCGTCCTCTTCCTCCTCTTCTGACTGGCTGAAGCTCTGTGAGCTGTAGTCCCGTAAACCCGCCGAGCGCTGTGAGATATGTCCGTTGAGTCGGTTGCGTCGCGGGCGACGCCGGCTTCTGATGGGTTCCCGTGAAGAGGCATACTCCTGTGTCGTCTCATAAGCCTCGTCATCGGGGAGCCGGTAGGGGCTGGACGGTAGACTTCCTGTGCTCTCTGTCAGGTAGGGTCGTCGAGGACGTCGGGGCTGCCTGTATAAACTTCCATCCTGAAACAGAGAAAACACAGATTTCTTAGAATGGCTGAACAAATTTATTGACCCACTGGTGTGTTGGTCTGCCTATGCATACAAGAGAAGGCGATCCTGCTGTGAAGCCTTCAACTGAGCACACTTCACCATGTATATCAAGAGACTGCATGCTCACATGGTAGCAGCTTGCTAATCACAAGGTGGATTTGGCCTAAAACTTACACTTCAATATCCTCCCAATTTACTCACCTGGGGACCATAATTTACAACATTAAGCATTAAGTTAATGTTGTATTTTACAAGACGTAATTTTAGCAACTGAGATCATAAAGCTATAAGAAAGTTGTTTAATGATGTCATAAATCAGGAAAGATGAAGCCCCTTTTTCTTTGTACACTTCTGTTTGTAACCAGTCACCCCCTGCTGGCAATTAGAAAAAAAAAATACAGGTTTAAGGCACTTCAGGCCCTTTGGCTTTCAATCCAGTTCAGTTAATATAGCACAAAATCACAATAACAGCTGCCTCGAGGCATTTTATATTGTAAGGTAAAGACCATACAATATTATGAGGAAAACACCAACAATCAGCAGGGCCCCTTTGAGGAAGCACTTGGTGACAGTGGGAAGAAAAAACTCCCTTTTAACCAGAGCCAGGCTCAGCCGTATTCTATGTCAAAGCCATCTGTTTAGTACATCAATCTTTTGGTGACTTTTGGACATTAGGCAGCAGTTACTGTTTGTGTGCTAGTTTTGTGATGCTATTCTGTCCGTGCCACAGCAAAAACCATTATATTTCACAATAACCCCACAGAAGGTTGAATGCGACTTCACGAGCCTTGGCTCGGCTTTGTTGTCAGCAGTATCGGTGCACAGAAAGTAAAGAAAGACACCTCTGTACAGCCTGCATTCAAACACATGCTGTAGGGAGAGAATATGTTAGTCATGGTGGCTTGTTTACTTCTGGTAAATCAATTATACATATGGTTTGTGCTGAACATGCAAACATTATAAGGAAAATGAACTTGGGGACAGTGAATGCCCACACAGAGACTGCAGGTTACATGCTAAGTTCTTCTTATAACTAACAGATTTTTTTTTTTAAACAAAGAATTTTTTATATCTTCAATAACAGTAAAGCTGGGGGGAACAGACATGTGCTTTTGATATAGACTATATATTGTATATAGGCTTACGTACATCGGGGCACCGTAACAGCGGTTGGTCATCGTCTCTGTGGTAGGCGGCAGCAGCAGGTGGAAGGGAGAGGGCGTGGCTTGTGTTGGGCGAGGTGATCTGAAAAGTGGGAACCTGGGGAGGCAGCGGGGGGTAGTGGAACTCCACAGGAGACAGGCGTGCTGGCGTGGTCAGTGCAGACACATACCTGGATGAGGTTAGAAAAACACAAAAAATAACCACAACTGTGTGCATTTTTACCTTTAACAGATGCTCATATCTGGTGAACACAATGTTCTCACTTTAACAATGCACTTAGTAAGTGTGCACTCCTGCATTATTGAGGCGCTCAGCTGCGCCATCGGTTTAATCATGATATTTTGAAAGAGGTCACACATCTGTCTGTTCCCTGAAAAGCACCACAACACACACAAAAACCAGCCCTCATTGTGATCTGTAAGTCTTTGAACTATGGAAGGAAAAAACTTCAAACAGAAACAACAGAAGCAACCAACTGGCTCAGGTCCCCCCATTATGTGCCAACAAACCTGCTTAGTCAATCACAAGAGTATAAAAGACATTACTGCTCATGTGCATTCACTCCAACAAGAACTGAATGACTCCTGCCGCTCACTGAATTCAGCTTTACTTGTGCATCCATGTCCCATATTCTGAAATACTACTTATTTATTATTATGCAGTATTAACATCCATCCATTCATTTTCTTCCGACCAAATGAAGGTCATGGGGAAGCTTGAGCCTACTTCAGCTGTGATAGGGAGAGGAATGAGGTCCACCCTGGACTGGTCACCAGTCTATAGCAGAGCTAAAGCTGGTTTTATGGTCGAGCAGAGGTAGTGTGCTCGCTGTCCGCTCTAGTCCAGAGATAAGCCCGTCTGTCTGAAGTGAGCTCTGTTGTCAGATAGAGGCAGTGTAAGTGTGTGGTATGACGAGCCTTGGGCCACTCTTGCTTGTACTGTTGTTGATCCATGAGCCAGACGTGGAGGAGAGAAGTTATAATATGCAAAGAGCTGAAGTGCAACTGAGTGTTAAATACAATGAGAAGTGTCACTGCAGCCTCAGTCTGTGCTTTTCATGTTGTAGTTTTTGATCTTTGAACTTTTTTCAGGGTTCTCCTGTTCCGATGAACTCTGCTGTCGCCCCGTTTCTCTTCTCTTTACAAAGTCATGGGTGAAAAAAATAAATAAAAGATGTCACACCTGTGTATCAAAACTAGGTGAGTAGAATCACCTAAACAACAACAAACATATAATAATAATAATAATAATAATAACAATAATAATAATAATAACAATAATAATAATAATTGAATTGAATGTAATTGCCTTCACCACCGCTATATCTTTTTACACATTATTATTAACAGTGTCTGGGTGATATAGTTCTTAAAAAGACTAAAAAAAGAAAGTCCTAGCAATTAATTGCCACTTGGTGTCGCCAGAGAGTAAAGGGCCTACTGTAGCAAGAAGCACAGCCAAGAAAAAGTGTTTAAGAGCCACTGAGCAAGTTCCTTCTCCCTCCAAACCACAGTGCCCACCATTTCCACTTTCTCTACCTGTCACTGTGAGGTGAGTCTCTTAGAGAATCGTACGAGTCCCCGTACTGCATTCCCGGTCCCGACGCATCCGTACAGCCCCAGTGGGCGGCCCTCCTCGCCATGCATGCTGGGCTGCTGCACTTACTGGTTCCCACAGAGCTGGAGAGCCCACCTGACTGGCAGTCTGAGTTCATACTCTCTGTTCGCTCCATGCTCCACGTGTGCTCCTCGTGTCTGCAGGACGAGTTTAGAAGGTTATGACAGCAGCGGGGAGGAAGGGGGATACTAAGGGAGACTGAAGTTAATACACTGATCCCAACGACACACAACAGTCAGCTGTGTTAAGCATGAAAACAGAGCATCAGGACTCGTTTGTGTTGTGTTCAAGGTGGTTAAAGCTACCCCGTGTAGCTGCTGTACTTTGTTGTGCAGATATGTGCTTGCCGTGTACTGAAAGCTATTCATAGCAGATGGAGTGGATGTTATTACAGTGATCTAGCAGGCATGCCAAGCTAGGCCAAAGCAGCAGGCAGTACCACAGATAAGGGGCACAGGGTGTGCCCAGTGGCTGTGGTTGCAGTTAGAGCTCAGTTAATGAGTTATTACTCTGCCCTCTGGTGGTGAAGTGACTAATCAATCTGCAACTATGGAGAATCTTTTCTGTTTTAGCTGCAATTTGCTTAGTTAGCTCTAGCAATATAAGGTCACACAGACAGTTTATATTGTATTTTATATACCTGTATTGTGAAGCTTATCTTCACAATACTTTTAAGCTTGAGGGCGAGAGCTCAAAGTGGCACAAGTTGATATCCTATGACTTCTGTAAATTTAAAGAAAAAACATTTTGTTTTTCCCTTTGTTACCTTTGCTACATTCGTTCGTATTATATTGTATTATATTCAGGAAATTATTTACTTTAAAAGTAAAATTTGAAGTGAAACTGACCGTATCAACTATACAACACAGACCGTGATTTCTGCAAATCCTCGGAAAACATTGCATATAAGATTCTTATCAGGTCCTGTTGGTACTGTGGGTACGAGGTAATAAAGGAGTAAAACCTTTCAGTATGTGCATAAGTAATGAGTACCTTCAGAATATTTTGAAGGACAGGAGAAACAAATTACACTGTATTCGTAAGTACTTGGTACATGCACATCCTGCAGTTCCTTACAGAGCTTAACAATTTTATCATAAAAAAGAAAACACAAATATTTTTGAAATCTGTCAAAAACCTGTGAAAAAATACAATTTTTATACCCAAACTTTGACACTTAAATCAGAAAATAAATCAAACGTGACATTCAACCACTAAAACTCATTTTTCTGTTAAGTAGGAACAATTGCATATATCTGTAATTTGGTATCTTAATCTTAAAAATAAAATGTGCTTCTCCTCATTTACTGTAAAACAGTCAATCTTGAAATTCATGGATAACAACAATAATTCTATCTTAGCATTAAAGTGATCGTGTCGATTAAAGAGCTTGCACAAACTGGTGGATCAACCATTACAGAAAAAATGATTCTGGTAATTAACCAATAATGTTAAATTAGTGCAACTGCGGCATGAACCTTACACTCGATGATGTTCTATTAAATTTGTTATGCACTGTAAAGTACGTACGACAGCCCCCAGTGGATTTCCCAGATGTAGTAGTCACAGACCAATAACAATCCGATTATTTTGACTGAGGGTTGAATTGTGTGAACATTGTTTTAGTATGCTGCCCACCTTTATCTGTTTGGTGTTTACAAGAATGTCTGCAACAGCTCAAAGATAAAATGTGCTCCAAGTGGACAAAGACTAAGGATTAGGAGACCTGTTCTTTTGCTTGGATTATGTGTCCATCCTGACTGCAGTGTGTGTACCTGGAGGCATGTGAGGCAGTGGTAGAGTGGTGGGAGCGGGTCGACATTCGACTGCCTGCATAGTTGCCTGCACCCTCGGCTCCGTGGCTGATCACGCACTCGGTCGTAGGGATGCTCTTGGAGATGTACTGAAAAAATAAAACATAAAAGGCGTTTGATTGTTTTGTTACCTTCAAATCAAAGCAAAAACAAACATATGGACAGGGAATTTTAAATGTAACTACATCAGGGCGTTCTGCTCTTTCCTCTTCACTGTTTTCAGCTTTACGTTTATGCTGACTCATGCCTATTGTATCTCCACCAGGATGCTAGGTGTTTTCTGCCCTCTCTTTAACATGTAGCTAGCTGCATGACACCAAAATTTCCCCATGTAGTCAGTGAATCACCGTTTTACTCACATAAACACTTTGCTGAAGGCAGGCCTTAACTCAAGTTTTAAATCGAAGTCACGAAGCTAAAAAAAAACTCCAGCAGGAACATGAACCAGCTGAGTCTCTGTTGGTTTCTGAACATCCAGTCCTCCTGTCTTTTTCCTCTTCGGTCGGTCATTAGCATTAATGAATATGTGAGGGTTTTCTGGACTTCTTGACACCCAAATCCTATTTCTGGGATGGGTATATTTAATTAAAAGCACTGATATATCTGGTTTTATTTTAATAAATGCTGCGGGGCTTTGATATAGTGGATTTTTATGCTATATCAGATCAGTAGCTATGCTTGTAAATTAATTGCTGTTGAATCGCACAGCAAAAAGTCAAATGAAATCAATTTGTTACAGTTGCAAACACTCTGGTTTCAACTTAACTCATTCACTGCCAGCCATTGGCAGTGAATGAGTTAAACCCATTGACTCATACACTGCAATTGACGGCTATAGACGTCAATGGCAGTGAATGAGTTAAGCTTAAACAGCTTCTCTGAAAGTAATGATAATTTGCAAAAACAAACTAAAATTAGGGCTCCACTCAGCTGAGTGTTATTATTGTTTGGACTCACGTCAACCATGGGGATCTCCTCAGGACCAGGGCCAGGATGATTTGGCCCATTAGCCAACATGCGGTTTGGCTGCTCCACACACTGATTCTGGTTTTGGTGTAGGTGACTCTGCATCTTCTTCCTCTGCTTCCTGGACGGGTGGTGATGATGAAGGAACAATAAGAGATCTACCAAACCGATGTCCTCTCTTACTACTGAATTCAAAATATGTGAGGGGACGTGGTAGAACATGAGTCAATAGAATTTAGCTGGCAAAATGTGAATTAAATGTATTTATATATTACTATTGTACTTACAGTCAATGTAAGATGCCTGCACAAAAGCGTTTTTTTGGTCTATAAGATGGTAGCAGTTTCAAGATGCCTTCCGCCAATCATGTTATTTAGATGACAATGTTCAAATATGGTACTGTGCAAAAGTCTAAGTAGTTTAGTCATTTAAAAAAATAGATTTGAGCAAATGTTCTCCAAGCTTTCTCGTGGTTTTTCAAAGTTTTTCTTCAAACATTGGCTGCTTTTTCATTTATTTTTGTTTCCACATAACAGAGAACTTAGCAAAAAAACTAACTTTAAATTGTATCTCTACGCTCTTTGTTACAAACAGGCTGTCACAAAACGAAATCACGTTCTTATTTCTTTAGTTGAATCTATGCAAAAGATCAATTCTGACCAATTTAAAATAATCTTTTTCACCAAAAACTTAATTTTAATACATCTGTTTGCTAAAAAAGTGTCCATGAAAAATTTGAGGAAACTAGACAAGTAAAGGGCAAAACACAAAATAGCAAGCCTAAAACAACATCTATATTATGGACAGTATGTGAAAGTCACGTCCTTAAGAAACAGGCCCTTCACCATTCAGAAACGGTCTCAGTGGAAGACTTGCTGTCAAGAAGCCATTAAGGAAGGAAAACAAGGTGAAACGGATAAAGTCCGAAAATTACATAAGAGCTGGACTGAGGATCAGTGGCAACAGGTGTGATGGAATCATGAAGCCAAACTTGAAACTGTTGGTTCAAATGATTGTCAAATGTATCCTATATGGAAGACGTCAGTAGAGCGGGACGACAGTGAGTGTCTAGAGTTATCTGTAAAACACGGTGGAGGCTCTGTCTTAGTGTCGGCTGCATTTCAGTCGGTGGTGTTGGGAATCATGTCATAACTGCTGGAAGTATGAACACCATTATCATCCATTATGCAATACCATTGGGAAATCATCTGATTAGAAATGGCTTCATTTTTCCACATGTTAATGATCCTGAATACACTGCTAGTATAGTAAAAGCATAGTGGATAAAAAACACACAATGAAACACTGTCAGGCATGGATTGGCCTCCCCAGAGCCCAGACCTCAACTTTACTGAAGCAGTGTGGGACCATCTTGACAGAGAATGTAGCAAAAGTCAGAAACATCCAAAGAAGAGCTTTGAATGTCCTTCAAGAAGCTTGGAGAACTATTCCTGAAGACTACTTAAATTAAGGTGGTAATATCAAATATTGGCTTTTAAGCGCATTGGGATTTCTTTTTGTCTTATGCACTGCATTTACGTTTAATTTTGCAAATGTTTTAGAAAATCGCAGCACTTATTTTTCCTAGCAGAATACAGTGGTTTGAGATTTTTGCACAGTACAAATTTTTCACAAATAAAGATGCAGCTTCTTTTTTTCTTTAAATAGAGCACTCTAATAATGTCTTAATTAATAATATTTCAGTTCCAGAGGACAATTTCTGCAGAACAAATGCTTTCAGTCAAAGTTACTTAACATGCATGCAATATAAGGCTTCTGATTGTAATAGAGTACTTTTAGGTCTTTGTAATGGCACTTTTGCTTTTAACTTAAGGGTTAATTCAAAGGTTTTGAGTCTTTTGTATACGGTGGAATTGTTTCTTTTTGCTTCAAAGACATACTTTGTTTTGCAGTAGGCCACCACACAAACGATGCCAACCACTAACAACGCCACACAGATGCCTGTGATCGTCAGCACCCGCCTCTGGTAGAGCTCCTCAGCCTCTGTGGATGCAAATATGCAAACACATACACACACATTCAAACGCACATTTTACCATACCAAAAATACACACGCACACACGCGCACACACACACACACACACATACAGCATGAGCACTATCCCATCTATGGCAACTAAAGAAACTGTTGTCCTCACTATGATCTGCTGTCATCGTGTCCCTGTGCTGTCTCTGTTCTATCAAATCACATGCCTTGGACTTTTAACGTTCTTGCAGTCACACAGTACTACACAACAAAGAGGAGTAATTATACAGTCTCACGACTATCATGAGGAAAAGCTGAGATGTAAACCTACAACCTGGCACAGACTTCCTGCTGTCTTAAACAAGTTTGTAATGGCCATGGGGATGTAATGCCACAGATGGCACTGGAAAAGATCTGATGCCATGCCTGTATGAATGGAGTCACACGAGACAAGTTGTCAAGATGGGGTAAAAAAAAATCAGGGTTAGCACCACAGCGGCCCGAGAACCAGATGAAAGTTTGGTATTCACATAGCTCGCCATCAGCATCACAAACACAGGATTTTTTGAATTAAAACAAGTTGACACCAGATTGAATGTTTTGCTGCCCTCTGGTGGTGTGACCTATTACAGCCCAACAGCGATGTCACAATTTACCACCTTAACCTTAAGTTGAAGCTAAAAAGCGAAACATTTTTATCAAAGAAAAAGGTTTAAATAGCACCCATGGTGTTATGGTGTTTATTTTGTTATTTTACAATTTTACAATAATCTAATTCATAGCTCATATTCTTGGGAAAAACTGTGAACGACTATACTGTTTCTTTAACGTGCAAATCTCCTGCAAGAGTTCTTGTACATTGGGAAAGTAACCAATTTCAATTTAAACGGACTCAACAGTACAGGTGTGGAAGTCCCCGTGGATCACATTAAACTTTATTTAGTTCATAACACAATATGGTGATGGCGCGTGAATCTTGTAGTGAATCCAATTCAGATTCTGGGGGCTGCTGCGGTGTAACACTCTGTGTCAGAACGAAAAGCACAAAACACAGTGCAACAAATAAACAGAACGTGAGAGGGAAGAGAGAGGGAATAAAAGCAGGAAAAGCAAAGTGGTGAAAAAGGAGGAAGCAGAAGGAAATACACAGAGGGAAAGGAAAGAGGCTGCAAGGGGAGCAGGGGCGTGTCCAGGAAAAAGGCCCAGGAGAAGAAAGAGGCCTGCGGGAACCAAAGACTGACCTGACTTTGTCCCCTTATCAACTAACTGGATTATCGAGGTCACTGCATTGTTAGTTACGGCCAAATTAACAGTAACTAACAGTAACTTTTTGTTTTCATCAACCTAAATCAGTGTCAGTGCGCCCCAGGGCAGCTGTGGCTACAATGTAGCTGTACCAGTGTGTGAATGTGTGTGTGAATGGGTGTAGATGTAGTGTAAAGCGCTTTGGGGTTCTTAGGGACTAAGTAAAGCGCTATACAAATACAGGCCATTTACCATTTAAATCTTCTGCAACACAAATATTTGTTTGTTCAAATGAGTTTCTTCTCAGTTTACATTAAAACTAATGCCGTTCAGTGGTGCCTGAAACCTATCATTAAACCTGCCAAACAAAACAAAACAAAAACTCTAGACACGCCACTGAAAAGAAGGGAAAGGGGGCGGGGGGGGGGGGGGGGGGGGCACGAGGACAGTCTTTAAATAAAGGGCCTCTGTAGGGATTGACGAGCCTACGAGAGCCTCGGCCCGGCATTGTGTGTGTGTCACAGGGTACTGATACAGAAAGGCAAAAGGAAATGGGAAGGCAAGCTCGCTGGCACAGTGGGGCCAGCAGCGATCGTGATTTAGGACAGGCAAGCTCTTGACTCTGACACTGAGTCAATCAAGGGCATAATAATAAGGACAGACTATGTAGTCAGGCTTTTTTTGCTGGCTTTTGGCAGTGCTTTGCAAAAATGCTCGTAGCTTGCATGTTTTTGTTCGACGGGCTGCTGAAACCAATATGCACACTGCCAAAGCCCGGCGGACGAGCCAGTTACTTGTATTTATCAATGATGCAAAACATTCGCTGATTTTTCTTTTGGAGCAAAGAGGCAGCTTTTTGCTTTTCTGATATGGTGTCCAGATAAACAGTTTGGAGTCGTATCAGGAGCCCCTTACACTGAGTTTGAATGGACCTCTGCACGTTCTCTTATTATTGTATCCCTTCCCAATGAATTTGTCTCTTTCTCTAGTGTTGTTACACCAAAAAAAGAAGAGTGCATGCAAAGACGGGAGGTTAGGTGTCTTAAAACCAAGTTAGTGGGCAGGAGAAAAAGAAGGACAGGTTGTGAGAGACCCAGTTGTTGGTTTTAGAGAGAAGATGGCACAATAATGTGTGACTGTGAGAGGATCTTGGCACATCCTTTAAGCACAGCAAAATGAATAATAATGTTCCATACCCATAAATTCAATTCTGAGAAGCTCTGCCAGCGCAGAAAGTTGTCGTGGTAAAAGGAAAGAGACACATAGGGTCAGGTGTAATGTCCACTTTGGAGCAGATATATTATTTCCATGTCCTGCATATGCTGAACCAGGATATAAGTTAATTATAGAGTGACTGACACGCGTACCGTCTAGTAACAGACAGACAACTCAGACAGCCTCAGCTCTGTGATCCCCAGAAATGACAGGAAAAACTAAACAAAAAAAGAAAAACCCAAACAAACGAAGCCAAAAAACAGGCAGAAATCAAACACGAAGGGAGAAAATGAACCAAAAGCAGAAGGAAAGAGAAACAGCAGGCAGGAAAAGGCATGCAGAGAAAGACTGACAAAGACAGCAAGACAAGAAGCCACATCACTTACTGCTATATTTACTAGACCTCATTTCTGGAGTAAACAACATTGGACAGAAACAAAATAAAAAAGGACAAAAAATAAGACAAAAAAGTAAAGAAAACAAACGATAAAAGCAGTGAGTTTCTCTCCAACATAAAAACACAGTACAGTCGATGAGGCCGACACAACAAATGGGGGTGGGTGCTGTAACTCATTCGCCTAATGGCAACTGTGTGCCTTTGTACTGATTACAGCATACCTTCTGTATAACGCTGCTCTTAGAGACTCTCATAGGATTTACAGAGAGATCATCTCAGCATTCCCAATATTTCTGGCCTCACATGCATTACTGGCCAGAACAGTCCACCCTAACTTTTAACTTCTGTAACCTTGAGCACTGTGTGTTAATACTGCTAGAAAATGACACAAATTGATTTAAAACAGCAGAGGGTGTTCCTTCACCGTCACAGTGCAAAAGAAAACACAGACAGACTTCAGCATGAACACAAGGCTTGATGGTGGGGTCAAAAATAAGCACACGTTACATACAATAAAACCTGTTCTTGCTTTAAATGTGACATTATTCAGTATGGAAACTTCAGCAATAGACAAACAGAAACAAAAGCACAACATGAACGTGAAGCAACACTGTATAACCCCTGGAAACAAGAAGTTTTATCTCGGTGTGATTGCTTGGGCAGCTACAAGAAAGAGCTCGTTTGTTTCTGTACAAAAGAAGCCAGGTGCTAACTTTAAAACTGTTCATTCTTTAAGCAGAGATCTCATCCCATTAATTATGTGCCTGTGCCAATATTGGCCGACTGTGTTTCGCTATCACTGCCCATGCAATCACAGGAGAATGACCAAACACATTTCTTTCATCCCTCTGATTTAAACAAGTGTTCAACATTTTGGGAAATCCACATATTTGACTTCCTGTGCAAGTGGGTTTGGCTATGTGGAAACTGGTCGTGTTTTTAATATGTTTTGATTGCTGATTGGAGCAAAAATGCAAACGATCGGAGAGAAGGGGACGACACAGTCCTGTCTCTCCAGGAAGACATTCGGAGCGTTGCGCTTGGTTGTCACAAATGAAAAATGAGAGCAGGGGAACGGGAGTTTCGCACGTTACATCCCACCCAGCAAAAACCTCTTTGAAAAGACACTGAAAAGACGACCCTGACAGACGTCTAAACAACGCTGATATTTGGTTCAAAAGGAAAAGGTGAAAAGTCGTATTCTTAGGTTGCTGAAAAGACATCTGTTTGCACATCAGTCTGAATTCGTAGTGAACTCCTCTGAAAACGCATAATTTAACCCAGAACCTTCTTGCTGTCAGTAAACACTGAATTTATTAGCCCACCTCTTATGAAAACAAGGAAAAACTGCCAAAAATGATAATGCTATTTATTAGGAAAATAACAAACTAAATTTGTGTTTGGGGCTGCACACTGTGTGTTCAGAAGTGTAGGTAATTTACTCTAAGTAAAAATAACCAAATAACCAAAAATATTAATGCATTTTATATTTTTTCTGATTTTTTTTAACAGTAAATTTGAAAATTCAGAGATATAAGCAGTATTTATATTTTAGTATTAAAAAATATAACTTCGATCAAAGTGCTTAGCCATCAGTGCTTAAGCAAAAACTTACCTTGGGTGGCGCTCTAATAAATTTGTACGGTACATGCACTGTATGAACATAACTTAATTTGATTTTTGCCTTGAAGGTAATGCAATACGCAGATAATCACTCAGTGGGCAGGCTGGTGAAAATATGTGGAATTCAAGTCTATGTGAATACGACCTTTCACCTTTTATTCTTCACCTAAATTTAGACTTACAGTCATCGAAAAACAGTCATTTGGTTCTTGATAGATTTTAAAATTAGGTAAATATAAGCTCAGATGAACAACAACACGTGGCATATTAGACTGTGTTATTATTTACTTAACAAAATCTAAGACAAAATGCAGAAGCAGGGAATTCCTTAATTCCTAATTAAGGAATTAGGAGTTCAGAGGTTAAGCACCAGAGGTGCAGCTAATCAAATGCACCAGAAAAACTGATAATCAGCAAGTGTGAGCACCACTATAAAAGCTACATTTTGGCAGTTTGCGGGTCTGGTATTGAGGAAAATCTCGATCAGCTTAAAGATGCAGTTGTTGCTGCCTATCAGTCTGGGAAGGGCTATAAGCTCATTTCCAAACAATTTGAAGTCCATCATTCTAGAGTCAGAAAGATTATTCACAACTGAAAAACATCCAAGACAGCTGCCAATCTTCCCAGGAGTGGACATTAAAGCTAATTCACCCCAGGGTCAGACCATGTAATGGTCAGAGAAACTGCAAAAAACACAAGAACTACATCTCAGACTCTAAAGGCCTTAGTTAGCATGTTAACTTGTTACAGTACAATTAGAAAACTGAACAAGTCTCATGTTTTGCCAGGAGACAGCCTCCTTTCTGTAAAGAGAGCGAGGCAGTACGGCTTAGATTTCCAGACGTCCAGAACAATGTCTTTTGGACAAACGAGACCAAGGTGGAGATGTTTGGCAACAATGCACCATGTCTGTAGAAAACCAAACTCAGCACAGCAGCACAAACACCTCATAGCAACTGTAAGGCACGGTGGAGGAGGGATGAGGATTTAGGTTTGTTTTGCAGTCTCAGGACGTGGGGACCTTGCACTCATTGAGTCATCTGTGAACTCTTCTCTATACCAAAGTATCCTAGAGTCAAATGTGAGGCCATCTGTCTGACAGCTAAAGCAGAAACTGGGTCATGTAACAGTGAATCCAAGCACAGCAGCAAAACTACAACCAAACTGCTGAAAAAGGGAAAAATAATTACTTAGTTTTTCACTTCCTTTTCACTGAGTGCTTCTGCATTTTGCTTTTTGATAAATGAATAGTGTAATATGACATATGTAGTTGTTATTGTATGTTAATAATTTTAGAACCAGCTAAGACCCATGTAGTTTTTATTAAGTCCTGATACATGAAACCTCAGAAAGGAAGTACTTTGTTTTCCACATGACCGTAAAAGGGAAGTCTTTTAAAGGGTAAAACTGAGGGGATATAAGCCATAGTGGCAACTTACAAAGAGGACTGATACAAGAATCTTTAGCCTAACTTGGTATAACGACTGGAACATTTTAGAAAAAGCTTACTTGGCTCTGTTCAACACTAAATAATTTAAAAGGTAAAAACATTAACCTCTTAGCTCTACTGTTTGTCTGTAAATAACAATATTCCAGTAACTCACTGCTACTAGCATCAAAACCCCACAACTTTCAGTTTTTTACTTTATTTTTTACAATTACACAGTAAATATATAACAATTTAATTTACTATAACACTTTACTGTTTGGTGGTAGTAACATTTTGGTACCCGTGGACAGGACCAGGCAAGCTGTTTCCCTTTGCTTACAGTCTTTGTGCTAAGCTACGCTAACTTGTTAGCTATCTTGGCTATAGGTTTATATTTAATGTATCTGTATCACATGAGTGGTAATAGTCTTATAGCTCTGTTCAGAAAAACAAATAAGAAAATTTCCCAAATGTTAAAATATTCAATTTATTCAAAAATTATGTGACAATTTCTGAATGTGTTTGAAGTGAACCCTACATGAAAAGTTCAAGCAGCGTTTAGCAATATGCCATAAAAATATTTTATCGGATGATCCATGGGTGCTTGTAGTGGTAGTATATACACAGTATATCATAAGCTCTTAACCGTCAGAAGAAATAACCTCTAAGATGTCATTTGAAGAAAGTCAGATCAATACACACTGAGACAGGCCCTCGGTTGAATGACGATGAATGGTGCTTTCAAACATCATTACCTGAAGACTTAAAATGTTGAAACATTCAAACTCTAAATCTTATTTCCATTCACTTGCCAAATTGTTGGGATTTTGGGCACATTGTCACTGTTAACAAAAACTGGCAGCTGTTCAAAACAATGTTGCAAGGACTCAACTTTCCAAAATGTAAGATCGATCCAAGATTTTTCTGCTAATAGATTCTATCCACATAGTTTTGCCTTGATTGCTCAATTCTGGCTTCTCTTTTTGCTGCTCCAAAACAAGCGGCACCAATGGATCATCTACAAAGAAAAGTGACAAAGCGATTCAACGAAAGCAAATAACTTCAACCTCCTGTGTTGCTCATTATGTTAATTCTCTGTCTCCTCTGTTTCTTTTAGTGCAAGCCTCCGGATCAAGTTGCAGCACGAGAACTTTTGGGTGTAATTTACATGACTGATGTGCAGAATTTTAAGCTGTAAGACGAGGCATAATGCTTATTAAGTTGTTTATTTTGGAACTGTTTTGTAGATCCAGCGTACTTTAAATAGGGTTTCAAGCAGGTGAGCTGGCAGGAAAAATAGATGCAAATATCCCTACAGTGGTTGCTTCTGGTTACTAGAGGGGCACCACAGAGGAACCAGGGGAGACAGGGAGAGAAAAGGGTGGACACAGAATCATGCAAACATCACACACACGTTCACATACATACGATAACTCACATTAAACAGACGAGCAGGTATGCAAACACACACGCACACGCATACACTCCCTCCATTCAACCCCTCCAATGTAGCATGCAGCATCTCAGTGGGAAAGAGACAGACAAGAGCAAATGGACATACTGTAGAAATTGGCCATGACGGAGTTTTGACAGCGGTCCCCCGTATAGTCATTGGGACACCTGATGGAGGGAAAACGAGACACAGAGGGAGGGGAAGGAAGGTTAAAGTTACAGCGGGAAGAGAGAGGATAAAACAGGAGGAAAGAGAGGAGGAGGAAGACACAAGGACAGATAGATAAGAGGGGGAGAGAGGAAGGGAAGGAGGGAGACGTAGGAGAGGAGAGAGATGAGGGATTAGAAACATCACAATCCACCAAGTACAGAAAGAGAGAAAGAGAGAGACAGAGAGAGAGAGAGATGACCTGCATACTGTGACATCACCGCCATCAATATGACATCACTGCTACAGTTCAGACATCATCACAGTCGTGGGGGTTGTGTGATGGTGGTGCAGGAGATAGGAGGGGTCAAACGCACAGCCGTTAGCCTCCAACCCCTCTCACACACAAACACAGGTGTAGACAACACCCACAAAATGCATACATGAACAACTGCTTTATGGACTCCCACTCGTTGTACTGGAGAAATGTATTAAAACAATTTATTAACCATTATATAATATGCAAACATATTAACAAAACACAGCAGTCATGAACCTGATTGTGTCCAAACCTGTAAGTTTACAGTGGTCTCCACTCAAGACCGATGCAGGATCTATATGTTAGCCAGCAGATATAATTCTGGGCTGTTTTTACACATATAAACAAGAAAGTGAGTTGTTTGAAAAAATGCAGGAGGATGATATGATGTAATCGGATGCTAATCTGTGAAATCCCTGTTAGTGGAACACGTTTTATCATTTATCATGCTGAGCTCTTTTCAATAAATGCTCTACCCAGAGGAGGAGCTAGCATGTAAACGTCTGTGATTTTGTGCCTCACTTTACTCTTTGCCTTTCTGATCATGGTCATTTTGATGTTTGGTCCGCCATGTTTTTCTCGTCAATTACATTTTAGTTTTTTTGGTAAAGAGGATGCAAACACAGTGACTGTACCCTGAGCATACATAGGTAGCAGATGCAGAGCTAAAGACTCCAAAGTTAGCTACAGTTTACCTTTTTTGTTAAAAGAGAGTTCTTCCTTCCCTCTTTTGCCAAGTGCTTGCACATACTGGATCGTCTGGCTGCTGGGCTTTTCTCTCTTGCTAATATTGTCGCATCTTTACCTTGCAATACAAAGTGCTTTGAGGCAACTGTTACTTTATTTTTAATTATTTTTGGTGAATTCAGCTGATTTCAGTGCTGGCTGGATGATCTTTCGAGCAAGGGAAAGATTGTTTTCAGTGATTAATTCAGTGTTTTCCTATTATATCGAACAGAACTAAACAACAGAAATGTAAAAAATTAGTCCTGTCAGGCGCTAACGCGTTAACAAGCTAAAGGCGCTAACGTATTAGCACCGTACCGCCCCTCGCATGGGGCAATCTGCGCTAAATTGCTAATGGAGATTTGCCGCGTTAATGCGGTTATGGTGCTAATGTAATTTTAATGAGATTAACGCTGACAGCACTAGTAAAAATTTGTGGGAAGAGAAATTATAACTGCACTCAGGTAGCTTAGCTGAGCTAACCAGCTAACACAATAAAATGTGACATAATGATGGCCGTTAATCACTAAGATACTTTTTTACAGAATAACTAATACACACACACACACACACACACACACACACACACACACACACACACACACACACACACACACACATCTCCTGCCTCAAATGTATTAATGAGTGTAATATAAGTAATGCATAGCCAACACAAAGGTTAGACTCCAAACCAAAATAAAGAGCTGAAAGATACGAAAAATGCTCTAAAAGGCAAAGGTTAGCTGCAGGACAGTAATTCTCTTTGGGTGCGTCTCTACAGCGGCTGGAAAGGCAGGCCTCCCTGTTTGAGTCATGCTGGTCGTTAGTCATGCATTTTCCATTAAATGCAGTGTCCCTGCTCTGTGTAATGCGATGTTTAAATGTACTCCATAAATAAATCATAAAGAAACGAGGACCTGTAATCATGGCACACGCTTAAAACCAAAGCATTTTCCACAAGTCTAAAAAATGAAAGAGCGCGCAGACAGAGAGAGACAGCCTTCCACAGTGTGTGAGCATGAAAATGGGTGGAATAGGTTTTGGTATTTCTTGGGCATAAATAACAGCAACAGTTTACATGCAGCTGCAGAATGTGGTGTTTAGTTTCTGGATGGGTGGCAAGCTGTCAGCAATACCACGAGCTAAACGTGATTCATATTCTGGCATCAGCCATCAAACTCACAACACTGAAACTGCAGCTCCTCGCTGCATCACAGCAACTAGAAAATTGACGCATGCCAGTTATTGGTAATTTGGAGGCTAAATATTGATTTTGACATTCTTATATTAATCTTCATTCACTCACTAAAACACTACAGGACCCCAATTTTAAATAATGCCTTTCTGAAAATTTAAAAAAAATCTCTGTAAGAGTGCTTCAAATCCAGAAATGTCTTAAATTGTGTGTTATAATGGTGTCGAGGCTTTTACCCAGCTGGGAATAATTGATGTAATCTCTTTATTGCTGTAATTGATATTAGATCAGCTTTTACTGCAGTCAAATGAAAAATAGACATGTTATAGAATATCTTATTCAGCTGCAGTGCACATATGCTGTAGATGGATCATAACAATTGACCACAGTTTTATGATATCATGGGTGTGGCCCCATTACAGTTATTATAGGATGAAAGAAGCTCTCTGGCGATTTCACCCAGGCCCCAGTAATGACCACACTGTATTTATTACAGTGGTCAACCAATTTATCCAGTTTGAAACGCAAGAAGCCTCGTCTTCCCCTCATGCACACACTGTCCGTATAACTGACTGGGTATCCTTTTCTCCTCTTTCTCACCACTAAAGAGACAACTTGCATTTTGAATCAATTACAGCAAAAACCCTCAGTAGAGCCCACTCAGCAATTTCCCAGAGAGATATAAATAGAGCAGAGAGAGAGAGAGAGAGTGGTGGGAGACACTGGGTGCAGATGCAGCCCTATGCCGGCAAAGCTTTTACTGTATATCATCTCTTTTCTATTTCTTTGCACCCGTTTTACCCTTTGCATTCCTATTTTTTCCACTCTGTACTGTTCTTTCAGCCCCCAGATCAAGTGGAAAGGAAAGGGGGAAAAAAGCTAACACACCTTTTGTTCCAACCATCTGAATGAATGTGGTTATATTCATTATTCAAAGGGCTCATCAAATTTAACAGAAGAACCACGGACAGTTATGGGCAAAACGTTCACAAGCCTGACCTCATGGCATTTGTAGATTAGATTAGTTTAGATTAAATTATCTTTACTGATTCATGAGGGGAATATCGGCATTTTCCACCTATAGCTGTGAATACACGACATACTGTTCTATGCCAGCATTCAGACTGTAGTTTAGCAAGTTCACATTAATCAAAGCAGGGATCTGCAGCTTTACACAGAAAACCAGAGGCACACCGAGGTTTAACTTGCCCACAGCTTGGTGGGGGAATGTTTGCCTATGCTCATCTTTAATTTACCCTCCATACTTTAAGCCAGGGTGCCTTTCTGTATGTGCTGTCCTCCACTTTAACCTACAGACTCCATTTTGCAATACAGCATTACTTTCTCCTTCAGGGAAGAGGAGATTACAGGTTTCTGTGGTCGGCACAAAAAGAATTTTAGAGATGTTAACAGTTCTTGCTGCCTGGCTATGTTTTGCAGTGGGTAGATTTGAAGCTGTCGTGCAGATTCAAGAGTGTTGTTATGCGTGTGTCTGTGAAGCCGGGTGGTGGTCTACATATCTCTGAGGTGAACAAGAAGCACAGACACCTGCAGACAGCAGTCTTATTTACATCCTGTTATCCAATGGCCTTAACAGACAGGCCAACAAAGGATGACAAAGCTGAGAAGCTACAGTAATTCTCTGGAAAACGCTGGCTAGTCTACTGCTACTTTACTGCTAGCTTGCTGTGTCTTCTTTAAATATGCAGTGTGTTGTATGCAGTGCAATCATGCACACGCGGTTGTGCAATCCTGCACATTTTGCATCGCTAAACTGCTATACGCAGCTCCTAATGTCTATATGAACCCTCTCAAACAAAGTTTTCTGCTTGTCAGCACCATGAAAAAAACGTTCTGATTTATCCTTCAGCGATGACCCAAAGGTATATCAGATGAGAGGCAGAGAGCGAGTGGAGGGGGAATATTGGGAGAAAAAGAGAGTGAGAGAAAGAGAGAGATGGAAATGTAAAAACAAAGAGACAAAAAAAAAATGGAGACCTGAAACAGACACCTCTGGAGCTAAGGATGGATTTCTAGCCGAGACATCCTATTGTACAGAAAGCATAAAAACAAAGCTTCTGACCATGCATGACTATACACGCCATCTGTTAGCCACACCGTCAGAGGAAATGTTTGGTACACATCTACAAAATGACCCAACATGTATGCCAGTTTAGAACGGAAAGACTAAAACCTCTAGTTCAGAAAACCGGTTATTATGAAGTCAACTTAGGCGAATTCGATATCTGCTTTTAGGAGTTTATCGAGAAATTGTATTATCTGAACTGGTGGCATGACCAGCTACTACTCCATTTAACAGCTCTCCAGTATATATAATGACTACTTTTAACAGTGTATCCATTGGGTTAAATTGTGCTTGTTTAGCCATACTACTAGCTAAAATCAAAATTGTTGATTTATACTTTTTATCAAGCTACTTCAACCTTTGATACAAATGTTTCAATTCCAACTGCTAGAAATACTTTCAGCTAAATATTTCCCACTTTTTAGCTAGCTATTTAAACTGTGTCCATTCTGTTTTGACAAGTATTGTGCTTGTTTATCTATACTGTTATATAATATAATATAATAATATAACAATACTTAAAGTTTCATTTTCATCTGCTTTCCATATTTTTAGATAATTATTCTAACTTTTTATTCTTAATTTAAGATAGCTATTTCAATTGTTTATCTACTGTATTGCATGAAGCTTCTTGCCTGTTTGCATCCATCTTTTAAATTACTTGTGGCCACAGTTTGCTACTGCCTCTGGAAGCAGCCTTAACTCAGTTGACTTCAAATTACTGGAGTCTCTATGGCAATGCCTACGTCCCATTAACAAAGGTTGTAGCTGGGCAAGCTGAGAAACCAGGAAGTTTTTTTTGCGCATGCGCAATGTTGATAACCTCTGAAACTGAGGCAGCTGCTGGCTTTGCTTTCACTGCTCTGAGATCAGTGCTCATCTGCACATGGTATGGAAACATAGCTAGCACTAGAAAGTAAACAAGCCCTCTATGATTTATCATTGTAACAGACAAGTTTCCTTTTAATAACCAACTTGACCATGATGTGTTATGAGGAGCAACCTTTTAATAACTTCTTTAGCATGTTAGCAAGGAAATGATTAATGAAAGGTAGGATATCTGGTTTATTGTCAGGGTAATTGGCTCTGCTTGCTTGTCTAGCACGCCACTGGTGCATGTTGATCGGTACTGAATCACTGAATCATGCTTATTATTAATCTCTGGCTCTCTTCCACAACATGTCTTTATCCCGTCTTCCTTCTCTCACCCCAACTGGTCGCAGCAGATGGCCCCTACCTGAGCCTGGTTCTGCCGGAGGTTTCTTCCTGTTAAAAGGGAGTTTTTCCTTCCCACTGTCGCCAAAGAGCTTGCTCATTGAGAGTCATGTGAGATTGTTGGGTTTTTCTCTGTGTGCGTTACTGTAGGGTCTACCTTACAATATAAAGCGCCTTGAGGTGACTATTGTTGTGATTTGGCGCTGTATAAATAAAAGGGAATTGGATTAAACTGAAGTACTGCCAGCTAAAATTGTTTAAAACTGTTTACCTTCCCGGCTAGCTCTTGTAGTTGTCAGCTACATCCTATTAGCTATTTATTTATTTTTTACTCATAGCCTTCATATATTTCATCAACTACTTTAAATAATTTTATTTGTTTAGACATTTTTAATGGCTAATGATGTAACTAGATGAGTTTTGTTATTACTTAAGTTTATTGCTTTTTAATTTTTTGTTGCGTCATTATTGCCTACCGTTTATCCTTTAACTTCTAAGTCTTCAGCTCAAACGTGTTTATCTCCACTTTTTTCTTTAGTGAAAAAAGTGATTAAAGAACTGAACTTCGTGATTAGTTAATCTAATTTTTCCATGTACCCCCTGGCTACTAAAATATACCCCATGAGGTACTTAGCGCTTTGATTGGGAATGACTACAGGGAGTGCAGAATTATTAGGCAAATGAGTATTTTGTCCACATCATCCTCTTCATGCATGTTGTCTTACTCCAAGCTGTATAGGCTCGAAAGCCTACTACCAATTAAGCATATTAGATGATGTGCATCTCTGTAATGAGAAGGGGTGTGGTCTAATGACATCAACACCCTATATCAGGTGTGCATAATTATTAGGCAACGTCCTTTCCTTTGGCAAAATGGGTCAAAAGAAGGACTTGACAGGCTCAGAAAAGTCAAAAATAGTGAGATATCTTGCAGAGGGATGCAGCAGTCTCAAAATTGCAAAGCTTCTGAAGCGTGATCATCGAACAATCAAGCGTTTCATTCAAAATAGTCAACAGGGTCGCAAGAAGCGTGTGGAAAAACCAAGGCGCAAAATACCTGCCCATGAACTGAGAAAAGTCAAGCGTGCAGCTGCCAAGATGCCACTTGCCACCAGTTTGGCCATATTTCAGAGCTGCAACATCACTGGAGCGCCCAAAAGCACAAGGTGTGCAATACTCAGAGACATGGCCAAGGTAAGAAAGGCTGAAAGACGACCACCACTGAACAAGACACACAAGCTGAAACGTCAAGACTGGGCCAAGAAATATCTCAAGACTGGTTTTTCTAAGGTTTTATGGACTGATGAAATGAGAGTGAGTCTTGATGGGCCAGATGGATGGGCCCGTGGCTGGATTGGTAAAGGGCAGAGAGCTCCAGTCCGACTCAGACGCCAGCAAGGTGGAGGTGGAGTACTGGTTTGGGCTGGTATCATCAAAGATGAGCTTGTGGGGCCTTTTCGGGTTGAGGATGGAGTCAAGCTCAACTCCCAGTCCTACTGCCAGTTTCTGGAAGACACCTTCTTCAAGCAGTGGTACAGGAAGAAGTCTGCATCCTTCAAGAAAAACATGATTTTCATGCAGGACAATGCTCCATCACACGCGTCCAAGTACTCCACAGCGTGGCTGGCAAGAAAGGGTATAAAAGAAGAAAAACTAATGACATGGCCTCTTTGTTCACCTGATCTGAACCCCATTGAGAACCTGTGGTCCATCATCAAATGTGAGATTTACAAGGAGGGAAAACAGTACACCTCTCTGAACAGTGTCTGGGAGGCTGTGGTTGCTGCTGCACGCAATGTTGATGGTGAACAGATCAAAACACTGACAGAATCCATGGATGGCAGGCTTTTGAGTGTCCTTGCAAAGAAAGGTGGCTATATTGGTCGCTGATTTGTTTTTGTTTTGTTTTTGAATGTCAGAAATGTATATTTGTGAATGTGGAGATGTTATATTGGTTTCACTGGTAAAAATAAATAATTGAAATGGGTATATATTTGTTTTTTGTTAAGTTGCCTAATAATTCTGCACAGTAATAGTCACCTGCACACACAGATATCCCCCTAAAATAGCTAAAACTAAAAACAAACTAAAAACTACTTCCAAAAACATTCAGCTTTGATATTAATGAGTTTTTTGGGTTCATTGAGAACATGGTTGTTGTTCAATAATAAAATTATTCCTCAAAAATACAACTTGCCTAATAATTCTGCACTCCCTGTAGTTTAGATTTGTACAAAGCTTTGGCTGTAAATACAAAGTCTAAAAAACTTACAAACCTTTCTATAAATGAAAAATATATATAAATAAATCCTGCAAGATAATTGCTAGTAGTGCAAGGCCAAGTAACACCTCCGTTATTCTAGTGCAAGGCTCTAAAAGAAAGTGCTACAAGCTGCAAACAGGTATTTACCGTTATACTGTTACTTCCCATCTGCAATCAGTTATGATGTCTGCTACAACAGTTTTGCTCTGGAATAAGTTGATATAACACAGCAGTGATTCATCTAAAAATTCAGTTCATGAAAATTTTTGCACTTGCTGTTCTAAACACCTACCAGTCTGGTAGCAGTTTCCTAGGAAAAATCCTCCCACTCACAGGAAGTGATGCATTTATGTTTACAGTTCATTTCAAATAAACACAAGGAAGAAGTGGATCATTAGCAGTGAAGTTTTTAATCACTGTGGGGCTGTGTCAGTGCAGAAAAGTTATCACTACATTTCACGTCCTCCTTGCCATGATTGTGACCAGTAGTTTGTCACACAGCTTGTCCTGTCTCCTACCTACTGGGACAACAGGAAACATGGTGACACAAACAGTGCATAGGAGTAAAATGTGAAGTAAAGGGGGGGAGATAACTGGAATATTAATGTTTGTCAAGCCTGAGTGATTTATATATTACTCACATTATCCCTGTATTGAAGCCAGTACCTGCTAAACATGGTTTCTCTGTGCCTGTCTGTGTGACGTGCTCATATATTTGTGAGGGATCCCACCAGACAATCGTTAAATGTTGGACCCTCCAAAGAAAAGAAAGTCAAATAAACATTAAGAAAATTGACTTTACTGGGATGATGTGCAGTTGGTAGCTTTAGTCATATAAATGCTTATGTGAAACAGCAGCAATTTCCTAATGTTGTAAACCCGCTCAACATTTGGCAATAAAACCCTTTCTGATTCTGATTCTGATTCTCACTGTCAAGTCTTAGAGAATTTTGCCGTACACAAAAGCATGAGAGGACAACATAAAGTGCTAGCTACGTAGGCACGGAGAAACCTGCAGGGAATGCTCTGTGTCAAATGTAGGATAACTTCACTGGGGTGCTAAGCAGACAGAGACAACAACAAAGTAGACAAATAATACACTAAACATGTAAGCATTATATTTCTAGTTTGTTTGTTCCTAAATACAGATAATGTTCTTCTGTGTCTGACGAAAGCTATCAAAGGCACTATAATATATCTTTTTAACAGTTAACCTCCAAACCAAGGGTCAGGCAGGATACAGATTAAAGTTGTGGTTTACAGATTTATCCAGTTCATCTTTCAATAAAAAAAAATATCAGCACACTTAATTGGATGCCAATTTTACCCTCTGCCGTATTTTTTGGACCAAAAGGTGCATTAAGCGACACAGAACGGTCAGATAAGTCAAACTTTACTCAACTCATTCTTCTTTCTTCCTCCACTTCTGTACCATTGATTCATTAATGTTGAATTCTCTGGCAGCTGCTCTATTCCCATGTTGTTGCAGTATATGAATGACTAACCTCGTATTGTGGATGGATTATCTCAGTTGTTCTCCTGACTGAAGTTTGGTCCGTTTACATCCTGCCATGCGATTGCATTTGTCCCTAACCATCAGGAACCCTCATGTTAACTTTTATCGAGTGGGGAAAAAGTTAGCGTTCATCCTCCAGCTTCACTGTGTTTATGTTATGCTAACATAGCTAGATGGACGTTGATTTTCCATGGAGAACAGAGGTCGTGTCAGACCATCTTCTTGGAAAGTGAGAACTAACAATCAGATTATTGCAAAGAAAAAATGTATTTGCATTTGTCTGTGCAAAATAATTTTCTTTGATTAAATGACAACTAACATGGTTCTGTCATCTCTGTGTACACAGAATCGTGTTACTAAAGATTGTTTAAAAATAACAAACACTTGAGCTGTTTACGACCAACCGCAAAATACAGTAGAGATTTACACTACAGTTTGTAAAAAGATTTTATCTTAAATTATTTTCTAACCTCAGCTAAAAATGTCAGCATGATGGCATCTGCTATGTTATTCTAATTGATAAAGAGATAATAAAAACAGTTCATAAACAAGCTTTCTGGTTCCAGAGAATCAAACAAGGATGTCCAGGTGACGTTTAAGAAATTCCCCAAATGGACATCACTGTAATATCTGCAACGCTGGTTCAACTTTTATTTTGAGCTAGACTTTGAAAAAAGGCCTCCCGCTGATTTCAAAATCCCAGGTGACTTCCTTCATAAGTTATTCACAAACTTGGGTGTCCATGAGTCCTGAAATCCGTCATGCCTCTTCTGTCCTCGTTGCTTTGGAGTGCCCTCAGCTTGCAAATTGTTTCATGGTAACATGCCAACAGAGTGACCGACAATAGAGACAGCTGCTAATATACAATGTCAGCAAGATGTCCTCTTCAACTTTTCAAGCCAGTTTAATTCTTCTGAGCAAGGCTGGGCTTAGAAACATCATTAAATCTCAAAGGGCTTCAAGTGGACTGCTATGTAGGCTACGTTGTATGTTGTTACCTAGCATAAATGTGTTTCACAATGCCATTGCACATAACACTGACTGTTTTAAAAAAAACTGCAAATACAGTATATGTATAGTATTGACCGTACACTCTATCTATAAACCTTCCATGCGCACAGTCCTCACTCAGCATATTGACTTTTTTTTTTCAAGAAAACCCACTTTTCCCTTGTGACAGAGATGCTAATTGTTTCCACTGGGTTTACTGCCTTATTGCTAACAGCTGAAAATTACTCCACCAGTTTTTCAGTAATTTGCATCTCATCTAAAATAGTCTGGACTCATTATTTTCAGTGTTAAATAAATAAATAAAAAATATCCAAAGGCATTTATACATTAGGCGAGGTTTTGTTCAACACCTCTGCTTTTCTTCCCATTTCACAGACAGACCTCGCTCTAAAATGAATTCATCTTGGAGACAAAAGCATTAAGTGAATGGGCACATTAATGTGCAGGTGAAGATCGGTTGCATGTTTTTGGAGCAAATTGGTGAAAAGTGAAGACAAGAAGCCTTCAGACACAGCCGAGCGGTCAGGTGGGCTGCAGGTGGGCTGCAGGTGTGCATGTCGAGCGATCATAACCAAGGAACAGAAGACACGGTGACCAGCAACAATGACATCACAGATAGACAGAGAGAAAGAGAGAGGGACAGAGACTGGGTGGAGAGACAGAGGGAGCTACACAGTGATGGCTGAGAGGACGGGGGACCGACTGAGAAATAAACTTACTTGCAGGACAGCTGGTTAATACCATGTATGAAGTAACAGTCTCCTCCGTTGACGCAGTAGGACTTCTCAGAGTCATTGCAGTGCCGCGCATGACTCACACCTGGAGACAGGGTTGTGGTGGTCACTAGGAGAAACACAGATTGACAGAAAAGACACAGTGCATTACGCTGCAATCCTGCATGCGACGCCACAGTGTACACAGGCATTAGTCACTTTGTTGTGAGCTCCAGCTCTCCATTGGTTTTACAAGTGCAAAGGTCCCCAGGATACTTGTATTTTCTTATTCCAACCTTAAAGCTGAAAAATTAAGATATATTTGCAAGTAATAAAAATAATTATTCTGTTTTTACAACCGCTGCCTCTGCTTTACTTGTCTGCGTTATCCCCAGCCAGCCATGTGAAGAGAACACATGACGACAGTGACCGTAAACAAGGTTTGTGCTCGTATGATCAGACTCCTGCATCAAAAAAATCGGACGTATTTGAGCGATATATCAACACAAACATCAGCACATAGACAGAAGGACAGATAGAAATAAGTTGTTCTCACAGATCTGCACGCTGATTATACTTGTGGCGTTTTCTTGTCCTACTGAGTTTTCAGCCACACAAGTGTAGTTGCCAGAATCTTCCACACGGACACGACTGATCTGCACCTTTGAGTTTTTTCTTGAGCAAAAGGGAAGGAGAGAGGCAGAGACAATGTCAGTTATTATTCTTTCAAAAAGAAAAGCCTTCATCTACTTGTTTTCAGCATACATAAATGTAAAGACAGCTAACTTTGTTTTCTGTTTGGACATGCATTTACTGACCATTTAAAGTACTTTTGACATCAAGTCACATTTATTACAGGCACTACCTCACATCTATGGCAATTTTAGAATGAACAATTAACTTGAATACATGTCTTTGGGAGAAAGCACGTACAAACTCCACACAGACAGACCCCAGCAGGGGTCTGAACCAGGAACCTTCTTCTAGTGAGGCAACAGTGCTAACCGCTACACCACCAGGCCTTTGACAATGACTCGGTAGTGTACTATGGGACTCTAAAGTTTTTTTTAGCTGGAAACTAACACTTTAGTAGCCATTGAAAGGAAAAAAGTATTGCTTTTATTAATTTGAGAGCATGTATTAATCAAACTGTACCTTGTGTGCATGTTTTTATTATTTTGTGCAGAGAAAGACTACAGCACTACGGCACACTGGCCCTTCACCCCCAAACTAGCCAGGGGGAACTTGGCCTATGTTATATATGAATGAGGGGATCTCTAAGATACTGACTACTACGGTTTTTCATGTAGGTTAAGCACCCAGTGGTCAACTTGAAAAACAGGACCTCCACTTGCACAGAGAGGATGCTGTTCTGGCAGGTAAAGGGTAGGAAAACTTAGAGCTGGTAGGTTCCATACTGCCTGCAATCAGAAGACGTTTCAAACCTCCATCTTAACCAGGTTTTCTCAGTGCACTAAAAACATCCTATTGTCCCAAACGTCATGTGCTAAAAATTCCTGAGCCCCACATGCAGACGTGTCTCTTGTCATCAATGCAAATCACAAAAGGTGCAGTTGTGTTTGTTGCTTTCAGCTGTTTGTGGGACTCTTTTCTCTGTATTCAACATGCACAGCTTTGTGGCGTTACCTAAAGTCACAGGATCTATTTGTGCATCGTCAAAGATAGAGTGTAGTATGCATGAGTATTACTAATAAAATGAGAGAGCTCAACAGCGAAATTAAGTAAAAATATTCAGCATCATGAAACCAAATATCTGTATATCAACCTTATTTTAACAGAAACAGGTTTTATTTGTTTTATTTGCAGTAAGAACTACTCTACTCTCACTGCTAAAGTGAATCAGCAGTGCCTCTGATTGGCAGAGGTCACTGTTACCACGGAAATGTTTAAACCCCTGGACAACTGGGAGGACGGTGATTGCAGTAAGAAATGCAGCACTTACCACACTGACAGCTAGACTTTACTTTACTGAACAAACTAAAACATATATCAAGACTATGATAATGAAAAAAAAAACATTTGTGGTCGGACATCATTTGTTGTGGAATCTGGGAATTCCAATAGATTACAAGCTGGGTAGATCCTTCACTGTCAAAAGTGATTATATTAATTACATAGTCTTGTACCCTTGCCATTTTTTCCATTTTCTTTTCATTTTTGACCCAAATCAAATCTTTTCATGGCCACAATTCACAGGTTGGCTCGGCTCAAGGCTTTAACCTCCTAGGATCTGGTATCCACATATGAGGACATCACATTTTGGGTTGTCTAGACCAGCGGTCCCCAACCTTTTTAGTGCCACGGATCGGTTTAATATCGGACAATATTTTAACGGACCGGTCTTTAAGGTGTCGCGGATAAATACAACAAAATAAAATGCTACGACCGAGACAAAAACTGTGGTATTTTGTAAATATAATAATAAATGTGAATTCACTGTGTAATTGTGTAACTTTATTAGCAGCGTCCTCCTGAAATGTGCCAACAACATTCAGAGTAACATCCTCCTCTCTGCCCCTTAATGCTCTCTGGTCACTATGGTAACGCATAAATATTTATTTCAAAATAAGACGCACAACTACAACACGGGAAAAGACCCAGGGAAACCGAGTTAATGATAAAAACCCTGAAATCACATAAATTTCACACTCGCGCCTCAACTCTCACAGCCCGGTACCAAACGGCTAACCGCTGGTCAATACTACATTTTGCTCTACAAGGGCCTGATATCCACTTATGAAAACATTACACTGCCACTGTTCTATCAAAATTTAAAACGAATGTCCTCATAGTTGGATATCAGACCCTTGTAGAGCAAAATCAGGTAAAAAGATAATTCTTTGTTTTTACATTCATCAGGTCCCAATCAGCCCAAATAGGAAAGAGAAATTAAAAATGCATGCCATGAAAGAGTTCAGGTCTTAGGAGGTTAAAGTCGTTATATCGGGATTTTTTGAAATGTCAGTGGAGAAAATGAATGGAAAACTCACTTCCCAAGCGGGGCCCTTAAAAAGTGGGAGGTCACTGTTGAGCTCTAAAAGGTGAAAGATGATTAAATGCTCCATAGAGCAAGAGAAACCTGTCACATCAACTCCAGGCAGAAATATAACATTGAACTCATTCTTATGAGACTATATTAACTTGATGGTTACTCATTGTAGAACAGCGGAGTGATAGCATCAACCAAAACAGCTGTTATAGTACATGTGGATGACAGTTCTTGGTTTTTACATCATACCCTAAGAAAAAATATCTGCTTTGGCACACTCACTTGTTGGTTTTTATTTTGAGGTCTCTGCCTTTCTGAAGCTCGTGTCCATCTTTGTACCAGCGGAAGGAAGGGCTGGGATTCCCCGACGCCTCACACTTCAAGTACAGCTTCTTCCCTTCCATCAGAGATTGGCTGCTAATCATCCGCAACTTAGGAGCAGAGGCTGGCCAGAGAGAGACAAGAGACCAACAGACAGAGGGGCAGAGAAAGGATTGCATTATTGAAATGAATGGCAGGCATTCAATTAATCTATAAATGTAATTATCTGAGTCTGCCTTTTTCCCATAGTGTGTATGTTTCTTTGAGTGTGCGTTCATGTGTGTAACCAATGGAAATCTATAAGTGAAGGTTTAGATGTTGACCTGAGGGAACAGGTCAAAGTTCACATGGCTGAAATTCTCAAAGGAAAAACAAGGACAGACATTATACACAGGTGCATTAGCTCCAAAGCTTAAGCTTAACCCAAATCTAATTCTTCAAGCCTAGAACAACCCAAAATGTCTTTGCCTTCCACAAATGTCCTTACTCCAGATGTCTAGAAGTCAAATTAGTCCTTGCACAGACAGATGTGTAAGGATATAGAGAGAGGAAAGGCTCTATGGTAAGGTGGTCTGAATCCTGAAAAGCAAAGACAAACTGAAACCTTGTATCGAGGGAAAAAGTCTTGCCACAGAAACTCTCTGCAGTAGATTTTCACTATAGAGCAAAGTGTGTGTGTGTGTGTGTGTGTGTGTACTTCATCAGTCCCAGGAGTCTTTCACTCTCTCTCTTTTCTCCTTAAAAATTACAACAGACTGCATCACTGACACCAGCGCAGGCAACACAAGCACACAGAAGCTAAAGCAAAGAGACAGCTCAGCACCATCTACTACCATTTATATACACACACAAGCAGTGAAACCCCCCGATTTTACCCCACATGTGCAGACACACTCACACACAGACACAGTGCAGTGATAGGACATGCTTGATCAAATGGAAGACAACTGTTGTATAGGCTCCTCACAGCACTGCTGTATCTTCCATTACTCCTCACATAGGTGCAGTAGATACACTCTAGAGCTTTAGGCATCTATATGAGACTCTGTAAGTCAATATATGATTGTGTACATCCTGTCAGTTGTGCAAACATGATAACTACAATTAGCTGCTGTCATGGTTCTAAGGTTTTGTGCTTTTGAATTCATAGTGAACATATTTTGAGTTTGGGGTTCTGATTAAGCTTTACTGTTATTCTGCTGTGTGAAGTTTTCATTTTTGGGTGTGTTGATCATGGCTGTTGAGCAAATTCAATACCTCTTTTGACTTTACGTTTTTCCTGTTAAGTATATTTTCAGTTTTACAATCCTTTGTTTGGGTTGAATAATGAGTTTTATTGATTATAGTTTCCTGTCTCATGTTCATCTCTTTGTGCTAATGTTTTGGTTTCCCTTTGTTTTCCAGTCTGGCATCTTGTTAGTGTGTTAGTGTTCATGCCTGTATTAATTTTCATGGTTATTCCTTGTTTTATTTTGAAGGTTGGTTTTCCTTCTTGCTTTGTGTTAGACTTACTTCCTGCTTTGGGTTTGTGTTAATTACTTATCCTGTGCACCTGTGTTCAGTTCCACTCCTTTATCTACTTCCTAATCAGCTGCCAGTGTATATATAGTCCAACCTTTTAGCCTTTTGTGTATATGTGTATATAGTCTAATCTTCTCCGTGTCCTTTGACAGCATGCAGCCCTCACACGGGGCGATTAACGCTGACAGCACTAATTTTTACATTTGTGTTGTTTTGTTCAGCGAGGGGCTGCACGGCACTAACGCGCCAACGAGCTAACCGTGCTAATACGTTGACGCCGTGCAGCCCCACACACGGGGTGATCCGCTAATTTGTTAACGGAGTTTTTCTGCATTAATGCGGTTATGGCGTTAACGTTATTTTAATGAGATTAATGCTGACAGCATTATAGATATACAGTAGATGAAGAATATACACACCAACCAGTCACAGAATACACATTTTCCCTTGTGATCGGAGGTTGCCAGGGGGTTGCTGACCAGTCTCTAGGCCTGTATGACTGCGGCCTGAAGTGGCTGAAAAACGGTAAAACAGGATATAAACTTTCTGTGTCCTCAAGTCTCCGCTCAGGTTCCTGTGACGTAAAGCTAATCAGCGCACAATGAGTGCAGACATCCACATGCCTGTCTATTTTTTGTGACCGTGTGGACTAGCCCGTAGAGAATTTACATTACACTGCACCAACTACGCATGTGCCCAGACAGCAAACTTCAAAGAAGTATAACAGGAATAACTACTCAATCGTCGGGCATCCAGCTGTCCATGTCCGCAACCAAGTATAATCCAGGCTTCTACATGGAATTTGCCAAATGATCCACATGACAAATGAGCTAGCTGATCTACGTGTAAGAAAATCTCGTAAGCGCCCATAAATATTATATCAAAAGTGAATGAAGCCACCATGATATCACCCAGTGCTTTGTAAGGTCCTGTTTGGAAGCTGTGATCTACACATTTTTGCCTCTTGGTGTTTCAAAACTGGGCTTGGTTGATTGCAGCAATTAGCTAGTCAGAAGGCAGGCCTGCCCTATGGCACTCTGGCTTGGTCTTCTTTTTTACTTTAATGTGGGACCAAAATTTACAAAACGGAAATGTTGTCTCAACTGAAACCAAAAACTCATTTGGAAGTTTACCATTAAAAAGAATGTGGGTTTAAGTCAAATCCACATAGCTTTCACCTTTATGTCCAGGTTTTCTGTGTAGTCCATCCACACTCCAAATACTCCAAGATAGTCAAAACTGAGTTGTTTGGCAAAAATAAATACAGAAGACGGCTTGTGATATTTTTTTTTTGTAATTTCATCAAATCTCACGAAAACCAAAGCCCCACTCCAACTAGGAATTACTGTGTATCCAACTTGTGATATGTTTCATTTCTTTAAGCTTTCTTTGTGTCCTAAAGTTAAAAAAAGTTTGTCACACTGTTTATGCTGTAGTTTATTTTATATATTTTATATTTAGCCAGAAATGCCCTCTATACCACCAAATTTATAAAAATTCATCGACTTTTCTTGCTTGAGTAACTTTTACTAAAACCTTAGACACCATCTGTTTAAAAGATGGTGTTGCCCTTTTAAAATATGACTTTCAGTTTTTAGCCAAATGGTTTGGTGCTGAATGCCACAGAGGAAATAGGAAATTACACAGGTGGAAGTCAGTCTAGAAAAAAAACCATACAACCTCTGAATGGATCTGATAAGTAGATCCTCCACGAAGCACCGTCCAAACAGCTTGCAGTTATATAAGTGGGATTCAAGTATGTGTTTGTGACTCAAAAGAGAACAAGCAGGATGCCTACTTACATTTAGTAAGATTTAGTGTTGTCACAGTCTCCGCACACACTGTGGATGTGTAATTCCACGTCATGCCAAAGTAAACCATCCCAGCATCATCACATGCTGTCTCTGTCTCGCTCCATGGCTCCTGGTTTGTAATGAGTAATGCTGAAGAATAGCAGTGTGGACATCTTCAAAATACAAACTTTTGAATACTTCACTTACTATTTTGATATGTTCTCCACGTGCAACTGTCTCAGTAATACGTGGATCCATTGATCATCATCTTTGACTTGCAGGTAATGTCATAGCCAACACTGCATTTACGATGTTAGAGATGCTTGACTTAACGTGTTCACAATAACATCAGGTCAAAGTGTATAATTATCATTCACTGCAGTCGACTGCATTCTTTAGAACATTTTAGCATCTTTCAGCTCACTGTTTTGGTTTAAGCCCCCCAACTGTTCTTGTTCAGTCTCATCATTCTTATCTACAGGCAGCTGTTTTCAAGGAAGAAACAAACAACTGGAAAGGCAGTCAACAAGCTAGCTTTGAATACAGTTGTGCAGGTAACACCTCCAGCTTGGTTATTTGTAAGTGATTACTTGGTTTACTGACGGCTGTACAGTCTACAGTTTGTTGTTATTATCAGCATTGAGTGAACAGTGTCACCTGCATCAGGCTTTTCAGAGTAGATAAATGTATAATAAGAAATTATTATCCTCACTCTGTTTAGTCATTCTAAGTCAAAATCGGGTTATGATTAAAAAGCTTGATGAGTTTCAAGGCCTGAGTTTTGGACTCACAGGGCTTACGTGCACATTCACAGATGGAACAGTATAAATATGACAGAACCCAGGCTGCACATGGAAACCCGACTTGTTCTGCAGTGTGTTCCTGTTTCTTCTCATCACAATAAAAGGTTTTATCTGATAAGGACTGCATGATTACTGCACATAAAACTGCTGGTAGATGTGGTGTTAAACAAAATCTTGCATTAGTTACATAGAGTTACTGGAAGAAAAACTAACTATATTTGTGTAATTATTCATTAAATATAGGAAAAATATATAATCTTTATTTACTATTATTATTTTGATCACACTATGTGTTTCCACATATGGTTGGCAAGCAATAGGTTGCAAGTTCAATTCTAGCCAGAGACATAAATCCCCTTTGGTGTTACATAAAACTGCCAAACCAAGATCCCTGGTGACAAAGGATCACCAAAAGTAGCTGCTTCTACTTTTTTTTAAATTTTATTTTAGTAGTACTGTAAAAGTGACACTAAACCTTTTTTTAAAGTGTGGTACACATGTACCTTACCAGTCAATAATGTAAAATTTGACTTTAATTCAAGCTTTCCTTTATAAATGTATACACTCACACATATACACAGACAAGTCTTGATTTACTGCACCACAAAGACACTCAGCAAGTCGTGTTGTGCTTCTTCACATTCAGCTATAGAATAGCTTCAGGCTGTATTTTTCATGTATCCAGAAGCAAGAATGAAAAGAAATGGTCACGTTTTTCCATCTGTGAATACAGTGGTGTGAAAAAGTGTTTGCCCCCTTCCTGACTTCCCATTTTTTATGTTCGTCACACTTGAGTGTTTCAGATCATCATACAAATATTAGATACAATAATAAACAAAGATGATGCAAGTAAACACACAATGCAGTTTCTAAATGAAGGCGTTTAGAAAGGGGAAAAAACAAAAACCTACATGGCCCTGAACCTGATAAGTGGTTGGGCCATCCTTGGCAACGCTGTGGAGGAGTTTTGGCCCACTCATCTTCGCAGAACTGCGATTCAGCCACATTAGAGGGTGTTTGAGCATGAAGCACCTTCTTAAGTTCATACCAGAGCATCTCAGTCAGATTCAGGACAGGACTTTGACTAGGTCACTCCAAAGTCTTCATTTTGTTTCTCTTAAGCCATTAGGAGTTGGACTTGCTGGTGTGTTTTGGATCATTGTCCTGCTACAGAACCCAAGTGCGCTTCAGCTTGGGGTCACAAGCAGATGGCCGGACAGTCTCCTTCAGGATGTTTTAGTAGACGGCAGAATTCATGGTTCCATTTACCACAGCAAGTCTTCCATGTCCTGAGGCAGCAAAGCAGCCCAAGACCACACTACCACCAAAATATTTTACTGTTGGTATGATGTTCCAGCGTTACTTTTACACCAGATGTAACGGGACACACACACGTTCCAAAAAGTTCGGCTTTTGTCTCATCAGTCCACAGAGTATTTTCCCCAAAGTCTTAGGGGTCATCAAGATGTTTTCTGGCAAAACTGAGACAAGCCTTTATGTTCCTTTTGCTCAGCAGTGGTTTTCATCTTGGAACTCAGCCATGCAGGCTGTTTTTGCCCAGTCTCTTTCTTATGGTGGAGTCATGAACAGTGACCTTAACTCAGGCAAGTGAGGCTTGCAGTCTTTGGATGTTGCTCTAGGTCTTTTGTGACCTCTTGGGTGACTTGTTGTTCCACTCTTGGGGTCATTGTGATTGGCTGGCCACTCCTGGAAACATTTACCACTTTTCCATGTTTTTGCCATTTGTGGATAATGGCTCTGACTGTCCTTGGATCGCGGCATGATGTCTGGCACTTTCATTTGGAAACTGCATTTTGTGTCCACTTGGGTTTTCTTTGTCAAATTTGTCAAGCATTTGAGTGTGACAGACTTACAAAAATAGGACATCGAGAATGGGGCAAACACTTTTCCACACAATTCTATGTAGATAATCAATCTAACATTTTTTTCTAATAGTAATTGTTGAACAAGCAACTTCTTAAGGGAAGGTACTGCAACATCGTCTTTATCTTACTTTTCTTAGAGCTTTTTAAACTTCTGTTTCTGTCTGTCTTAAATATACTGTATCATTTAAAGTGTCACACATGATTACCTCAATTTTAAATAGGCCTGTTTTAGGTTATTGGTATGAGCTAAAGTAAAACCTTCCCTGTAACTTATGTTACTAGGATGCTTTATTATGTCTGCAAAAATGCATAAAAAGGCTCTGGTCATGACAAATTGTTTTCTATAAGGCACTGAGCAGCCTGGTTGCTGTTTTTGTCCTGCTTTTTGCTCTGGATATTTTGCAGGAGACGATGCGGAAATCAAGGGAGCTGTAATCTAATGACAATGATCCAAAACACACCGCCCGGGCAACAAAGGAGTGGCTCCGTAAGAAGCATTTGAAAGTCCTGGAGTGGCCTAGCCAGTCTCCAGACCTCAACCCCATAGAAAATCTGTGGCGGGAGTTGAAAGTCCATGTTGCTCGGCGACAGCCCCAAAACATCACTGCTCTCGAGAAGATCTGCATGGAGGAATAGGCCAAAATACCAGCTACTGTGTGTGCAAACCTGGTGAAGACCTATAGTAAACGTTTGACCTCTGTTATTGCCAACAAAGGTTATGTTACAAAGTATTGAGTTGTGTTTTTGTTATTGACCAAATACTTATTTTCCACCCTGATTTACGAATAAATTCTTTACAAATCCTACCATGTGGATTCATGGATTTTTTTTTCACATTCTGTCTCTCACAGTTGAAGTGTACCTCTGGTGCAAATTACTGACCTCTGTCATCATTTTAGGTGGGGGAACTTGCACAATCGGTGGCTGACTAAATACTTTTTTGCCCCACTGTATCATTTAAAGTGTCACACATGATTACCTCAATTTTAAATAGGCCTGTTTTAGGTTATTGGTATGAGCTAAAGTAAAACCTTCCCTGTAACTTATGTTACTAGGATGCTTTATTATGTCTGCAAAAATGCATAAAAAGGCTCTGGTCATGACAAATTGTTTTCTATAAGGCACTGAGCAGCCTGGTTGCTGTTTTTGTCCTGCTTTTTGCTCTGGATATTTTGCAGGAGACGATGCGGAAATCAAGGGAGCTGTAATCTAATGACAATGTACCACATGTGGAAAAGAGATGAGATTTCATTGTGGGAGGGGCGACATTAGGCCAATTCCACCGGTACGAATCTGACATTTAGTTTCACAATGACAAAATACCTCTGAGAATAATAATCTTTGTTTGTATTGCACTTTTCAAAAGCAAGTTACAAAGTGCTTCACAGTCAGTAAATACATTAGAAATAATCAAGAGTAAATTAACTAGAAATGCCACAAAACAACAGAAAGAAAACACAGTGGGAGGACACAAATAATGCAGCACGATGTCTAAAAAAAGTCTTGCAAATATATTGATTTTCCTTTCTCTTTTAAAAAAGTAAATATAAAAACGTCAGCATCACTGTTAAGAGCTCATACTAAAGTCTGGAGGAGTCAAGGTGTTGCACTACAGCACTACAGATTTACTCCACACGCGCCGCAGTTTTTTACATGTATCGTTTCACTGTGGCAAGGCAGCTCTGGAAAAAAACAGACAGAAAAGATGACTGTGACTTCTCACAAACCACAGAGTTCATTTGAAATATGTGTGGGAGAAACGGGAGTGAGGTGTTAAAATGAAATTTAGGTCTCTGCAGATTAGAATATTTTTCTAAAGCTTGGCAATACGCACATGCGAGTAGGAGGTTAAGACACACAGGAGGAGAAGGAGAGGACAGCCAGTTTGTCCATACATCCGGTGTTAAATAACAGTCAATCCTTCTGTCAGTCTGTTAATCAATCCCTCCAAACTACCTCAAAGTGCTCGGTTCAATCACATTTACCGGAGCACCGCTCAGCTTCCATGCACCGTGTTGTCAGCAGTGTAACATCCTACAAAGTATCGTGTAGAGTACTTGGATTAGCCTTGTAGTCAAACATCCAGTTACTTTTTCAAATAAGAAATCCTGTATCTTTGATGTATGTCCATGTTTCTGTCCCCCTCCGGCTCTTTGACACACTGCTGTGTACTAATAGAATATATCAAGTCCTACAGTTGTGTCAGTCAGGTCAGCTAGCTTGAAGGAAGGGAGGTCAACCTTCACATTCTGGAAGTATAGCCATTATTTTTGTGTTGAGGTGACAATAAGTGTCTGTCAGCTGCTAAGGAGCTCAGCATACATAGCTCAGCAGCCGCACCTTTTAGCTCTGCTAAAGCTATCACTCTGAGGGTTGCTGGTTATGTAGCAGAGGAGGCGCTAATGTCAACTGGCTATGCAATGAGCTAAAGTAAGTACATTCAGAGATCAGTGGGCTACATTTCCTCTGGACAGTATAACAAACATCTATCTTCTTCTGTTTATCCAATTCAGGTCACAGCAGAGGGCTGGAGAGCATTTAAGCTGGCGTAGGGCAAGAGGTGTGATATAACCTGGACAGGCCGTCAGTCTAACACACAGAGAAGGACAACCATTCACATGCATGGGCCATTTAGAAACACCAGTCAACCTAACCCCACTAACTGCAAGTCTCTGGGCAGGAGCCAGAGGAGAACCCACACAGATATGGGGAGATAAACCCAGCAACATGGTGGAGTCAAACCCAGGACCTTCCTATTATGAGAGAATAGCACTAACCACCATACCACCACATTATCAGAATCAGAATCAGAATACTTTATTGATCCCTGGGGGAAATATTTTTTTTTGTTACAGTGCTCCATTATAAACCAACATTAACAAGACAGACAATACACTAACTAAGAATAGTACAATATATACTAGGGGTGCAACGATACACAAAATTCACGGTTCGGTTTGGTTCGATACTTTGGTGTCACGGTTCGATATTTTTTCGATACAAAAAAATGTTCATGCCTTTTTAATTTGTCATTTATTAAAATTATAAATATATATTTTAACTCAAAAATACAGTTTTTAAATTTAACCCTAACCCTTGTGCGTGTTTTTTATTTTGACAGCGAATGCGCACCTGCGGACCACTTATGTGCAGCCCTGGTTATTTAGCTCGTCATATTGCAGCCACAGAAATTCTTTTGTCCATGAAACCATAAAGCTGCACTTTCTTTTTGCCTTATAGTCTGATTTGTCATAACTTCTCCGTTTTGTGGTAAGCTTTTCTTTGGCTGTCACTTCTTCACCCTGACCTGTCTTATTTGGCTCAGCAGAACTAAAATATATATCTGTCTGTGAAGGTTCTCAATCATCCAGGTCATCGTAGTGAAATATATATCCTGCTGCTTTTACACACGCACTCACATAAGCTCACCGATTCTCTGCGCGATCAACCTCTCACATATTTAAGCTTGCTGCGGGAGATTTCACTTGTCATGTTTGCATAGTAAACTAAGGATTAATAAGACGATGTCAGAGGAATTGGTGCACAAATTATCATCACTCACAGATCAGTGCTGTCGCTCTCTATACACAGTTCTCACGATTGCAAAGTGAAAGCAAAAAAACAAGCGCAAATTCAAACGCGATTTCAATATGTCACATATTGACAGTGGCTCACCGATGCCAATGACATAATTACCCAGCTACATTTCTGAAAGAATGCAAAAGCATTGACATATATTTTTCCTTCCTACAATAGCCCGACGGGCAGGGAAGAGATAGATTTTGGTAGCCCGACTGAAAAAATCGCTAGCCCCAGGACGTCAGGCTAGCGATATTGCAAGCCCTGTATCTGATTGAGGAATCATGCATCTTTGGAAAAGAGAGTTTATTACAGAGAAATGTCTCTTTCCAAAATAAAAGCTATACTATCCGCTTCTTCTGGTCTTCTGCCCTCAGCTGAATGTCTCTATCCAGCTTATGCAGTGAGCTAAACATAAAATGGCTTCAGTAAACACTCAGGAGACCGCGTGCCATTCTTCGGAGCTTTACTGATCCTTATTTTCCTTTTTTGTAAAACTGTAATAACAGAAACAGAATACAGTGTATTCACTCTCCATACAAATACACAAAGATTACATTAAATATTGTTGACTTATGTAAACAGTCACTACACAATCAAGAGATACAGAGATGGTAAGAGATACAGCTAACACCACATGCTGGTATGCTTCATGTTAGCAGGCTAAACAAAGGGCTAACAGCTAGCTTGTGCTAGTAATGTAACAAACTCGCTAAACACACAAGAAGCTCATTACTTTGCTGAACAAGGTACTAATAAGTGGGAACAATAAACCGTTTTGCCACACTTACAGATTATGCCTTTTCAAGGGCGTCAGATGCAGGAATTTACAGAGACACAGCCAAATGGACCTTCCCTGTCGAGCGCTGGGAGAAAACCACTGCTTGCGCTCTAACATGGTGCTACCCTGTCAACCCACTAGATGGCAGGCTTTGCCCAGACAAGATCAGGAATAAACATATTTTCTGACATGTTGCAACAGTTAATTACAGAACGAATGATTATGACCCGCCATATAACAAACTTATAAAAAACATGCCTTAGAAATAACAGGAGGGACAGAATATCTGGGCTATATTCTCAGCAGCATAAGGAGAATCACGTGCTAACAGCTGTCTAAATGACTCGGCTAAAGTTAGTAGCATGCTTGTTGTTTTTGTCTTTGCACTAGGATGATGTCGGCGTAAATGTGCAGTCATATTCGTTGTGTTCCCACCAGTGCTTTCAGGTTAATCTCGTTGAAATGACCTTAACACCACAACACGGCAAATCTCCGTTAACGAGCTACCGCCGATCGCCCCGTGCATGGGGCTAGACGGCCAACACGTTAAATGGTAAATGGACTAGTTCTTATATAGCGCTTTTCCACTCTTCTGAGCACTCAAAGCGCTTTACACAACTTGTGCATTCACCCATTCCCACCCATTCGCACAAGCACAACTGACATTCACACACATTCATACTCCGATGAATGCATCGGAGAGCAATTTCGGGTTAGTATCTTGCCCAAGGATATTTGGCATGCAGACTAGGGGAAGCCGGGAATCGAACCACCAACCTTCCAATCAGTAGATGACCTGCTCTACCACCTGAGCTACAGCCACCCATAACGTGCTAACTGCGCTAACACACTAGTTCCCACCCATGTAATTGAGCATTGCATGGCACATCCAACATACTGTTTTACTTTAGTCCATGACTCGCTTACCTTCAGGGTCATACGTCACATGAAAACCAAAATAATTCCAAACGCCAGATCTGAATGAGGGTGGGGGAGGTGCCCTGCGCTCTTCCTTCTGACGATGCTGTCTGTGTTGAGCGCTCAGTGGATCTGCGCTCGACAGTGCAGCCTAGGCGGAGTAGTCGAACGCAGATTCACTGAGCGCTCAACACAGACAGCATCGTCAGAAGGAAAGTTGATAAAATAAATTACAAATGTTGTATTGTTCGATACATATGCGTACCGAACCGAAAGCACTGTATCGAACGGTTCAATATCGATACGAATATCGTTGCACCCCTAATATATACATATATATATATATATATATAAATATACATAAGTCACTCATTAATAAATAGCTGGAAAAGAAACATGTGTAGTTGTAGCAGTAACCAGTGTGTTAAGTGGATGCGTTGTACAGGGAGATGGCCACAGGCAGGAAAGATTTCCTGTGTCGTTCAGTGGTGCTTTTCGGTAATCTCAGTCTCTCACTGAACGAGCTCCTGTGACTGACCAGCATGTCATGGAGTGGGTGGGAGGTGTTATCCAACATTGTCTTTATTTTGGACAACATCCGCCTCTCCGACACCACCTTAGGTATGATACACGGAAATTCCAAAAGTGTGTAAATGTTTCTCGGTAGGTGATGATTTTGAAAGAGATAACAAGTTTCTTTTAAACCAGTATTACTCAACACTTGTGGTCTACAAGATGGCCACTGCAAAAGAAAAAAAAGCTTCTACTTGTTGGGAGCTGATGAGAAAAACATTACCAGTCTCACAATATAGCCTAGCAGAGCCTGATACTGGATAAAAAAGGAAACAGCTAATCTTACTTACAGCTTGGTATAATAAAGCTGTAAAATTTAATACAGCAATTTCCCTAACCCTGACCCTAATGTCAGGGTCTGCTTGGATCCGAGCAATCTTCATCAGCAGAGGCTGTACACATGACTCTACATCGTCACAATCTTATAGCTGACTTAAGACTACAAGTGCATCAACTATGCATGTGATCTCAAAGCAGACTACAAAACAGCTGAGAACAACTGCTCATCTGTGGTGTCCACAGCTGTTTATGACTGACACCGTGTCCCGGGTTTACCTGGAGCAGGAAGATTAAGTGGCAAAATCTGCCGTCCCTCTAGGTCCTGCTTGAGGCTGGCTCCAAAAGGGAGTCAGTCTCCACAGATATGTTAAAAGACACGTTAAAACTGCATATTAACACTCGGGTCTAGTTTTAACCTCTATAAATACTTACTCTCATCATAAAAACTGCATGGAGGGTGAATTTTTTATGTGTCATCCATCTGGTTACTGGTTACAACTGGTGCTTTTAGGCATTTTTAATGGACTGTCTGACTGACAATATTGCCTGCTGTGGTCCAGACTAAACAAGAAGTTTGCGGTTTAGTTTTGGTGAGTGAAATTCTAGTATTTTAGCAACTAATTAGCAGATATATGTGTCTGTACTTTGTACACACATGGTTTATGTTTGCAGCTACTAGCCAAACTTGCTAGCATTAGCTAATAACTTAGCATTCATCCCTTCATCTAAAAATGGTCACTTCACTTTATAGTTAGACCTGATAGATACCTGATAATATGAATTTACAACCTGTTCCCTTAACTTGCTATTTTTATTTAAGTAAAACCCTGCAGGTTAGTTTCAATTTATTGTGCATGGTGTGTAACTTAAATCTGTCAGGTCAATAAAACTTGTTAACTTAAGTTAATTTAAATAGCTTAAATAAATTCTGTGTTACAAGTTGACATAATATATTAGGGGTGCAATGATACACAAAATTCACGGTTTGGTTTGGTTCGATACTTTGGTGTCATGGTTCGATATTTTTTCGATACAAAAAAATGTTCGTGCCTTTTTAATTTGTCATTTATTAAAATTATAAATATCTATTTTAACTCAAAAGTACAGTTTTTAAATTTAATGTTGCTGAAACAACAAAATAAAAAATAAAAAAATCTATCTGGTGGTGGTCAGAGGGCCCGGTGGCACCAGTGTCCGGCAGCCTTGCCTCTGTCAGTGCGCCCCAGGGCAGCTATGGCTACAATGTAGCTTGCCATTGCCAGTGTGTGAATGTGTGTGTGTGAATGGGTGAATGACTGAATGTAGTGTAAAGCGCTTTGGGGTCCTTAGGGACTGAGTAAAGCGCTATACAAATGCAGGCCATTTACCATTTATCTGAACGAGAAATCACTCATCTTTGGAAAAGAGAGTTTATTATAGAGAAATGGCTCTTCCCAAAATAAAAGCTATACTATACGCTTCTTCTGGGCTATATTCTCAGCAGCATATTAAACATATCAGGTCCCCATAAGGAGAATCATGTACTAACGGCTGTCTAATTGACTCGGGTAACGTTTGTAGCATGCGTGTTTGTTGTTTTTGTCAGCTTCCACTTGTCTTTGCACTAGGATGATGTCGGCGTAAATGTGCAGTCATATTCGTGCTGTCATGTTGCAACGAGCTTAGCTTCTGTCTTGCTAGCTTGCGCTGTGCTCAGTGGATCTGCACTCGACAGTGCAGCCTAAGCAGAGTAGTCGGACGCAGATCCACTGAGCGCTCAACACAGACAGCATCGTCAGAAGAAAAGTTGATAAAATAAATAAAACATTTTGTATTGTTCGATACATATGCGTACCGAACCGAAAGCACTGTATCGAACGGTTCAATATCGATACGAGTATTGTTGCACCCCTATAATATATATATAATTACATATAATTAAGTTGTTCCAGCAGTTATCTTTTTTCAGTGAATGAGTGTTCAATAGGTGTTGAAAGTCAAAATAAAAAAAACTACCTTAATTTTAGGTTACAGTTCTTATGGCAGTTCTTAAATATTGAAACGGCCAGTGGTGACTTGAAGGATAAAAACATGTTTTATTTTTTAATATTTAACCAGAGCAACAAACGTTCCTTCATCCTAATCAAGGCTTCTTCTTTTTTTCTTTTCTTTTTAGCAGGCTCAAGTTAAACATAGTTACACGTGGGACTCAAAGTCGTATCTTTTGTATGCCAATCACGAGAACGTGACACTTTCTTGCCTGGAAAAACTGCCAGCAAACATCACTCAGGCAGCAGTTTGTTTCCTTCCTCCTACGTTACAAATTAGTCATATAAAAACTGAATTTCTAGGAGAGAAGACTGAAGCAGAAGAGACATTTTTTTAAGCTTGTATTTCCTCCTGTACGATTGCTCACCCCAGCTCCAGGATAGCGAGTCTACTTAGAATCAGCTGCAACATTTCCTGCTATTAAATTCTATTGTACTTCAAAGAGTACCTGCACAAAGGAGTCACAGCTGCATTTAACTTTATTAGCAACATTTCAAGCAACTGCTGTTTTTCCTCAGCCAGATAACCCATGGGAAGGAAATGAGAGCTATTTATAGCCAATGACATCATAATTATCTAATCACATCAATGTATGTTACCTATATCTGCCGTATACATGCATGCAATTACATTTCAATGGCATCTACATTTGACCTTGAATCTAATTCAGGCAGTTATTTTAAAAACAATATTTTCTTTAAAAAATATCCAGCTGGATACAATAATCAGTCATTAGTTTCAAATCCAAACCCACACCACAATAAAGAAAATATCTGCTACTATTCAGAGAAGCAAAATGATCTGGTCTGGACACTGCTGACACATATTTCTACTTGCGTACTTTCTACCATGTAACTCCTGGCCTGTTTTTCAAGATGCATATAGCTGCTGCAGCTCCACCTAACATATATGGCCGGTCACCTGGCGAGTCTGTGTGGCTTTATGTGGAGCTAAGTGAGGAAATGAGTCATGGAGTTTGGCCTGGAGCAGCAATTAGAGGTGAGCTTGGTTACCAATGAGCTCGTCCCTCTGTGGGACGCTCATCTTGGGCAACGCTGAGGTTTTGTCATCCAGAGAATGCTAGCTAAAAAACCAGAAAGAAATCACCCTTCATGGAGGTGACATCCACATTTATGAGTGTGACGGTGTTGGTTTCACTGAATTATCATAAATTCCCTTTACGATTTTTAACCCATTTTAAAGCATTTATGGTAATCCTTCGAGTCGCTCTGGGCACTCAAACATGCTTTTGGAGTTTGTCCTTCAAAACAGCTGACAAACCGAAGCTGGATCCAGTGAATATGAGCAATACTGCAGAAAATTAAAAATGTTCTTATGTGTGATTATTGAAGGGTGATTTTAAAGAGCTACGAGTGCAATAACTTGAAAGTAAATTCAAAGAATACCGCTTGATACAATTTGTTTTTATTGTGCTGATGAGGGTTTATTCTCTTATGTTTGAATGGCTGCTCATGTAAAGCTTGCCTCAAACTCTACCACTACTTGATGATCAAAAACCCCGTCCCCAACGCTGAGGCAGAGGACTGAACTAAAAAAGGTTGTCCATTAAGCCTTAAAAATCGCTCTCTATGCCAGAAACAAATTTAACAGATCATCTGTCTAACATCTGACTGTACCCTATAGGTGTGATCAAGTAATTCAGTTAATATTTCTATCCCGCCTCATTGGCTAGACCTTCATTTTCACTGCATTAATTACCAAAAACACATGTAAGACAGCGCAAAGGGGACACTAGACACTTCCTAGAAACACCCGAGACTTCCCAGTGTGTTATTTCAGAGATTAGATCTTCATTAAAAAATGCAACTCTTTAAAAACAAACCACTGAAAGAAGAAATAGACACATCAGAAAGACTTGGATCACCTGGATGAACTTGAAGATGGTTGGTGTTGGAGATAGTTTCGAGGGTAGACACATGCAAACACTGAAGAGTGGTTATTATCAGTTATAACCCATGAACCTATCATTGGCTGTTGTTTAAATACTTCAGTGTGCCAGAGCTTCCACTGTAGCCGGGAAAAATCAAGGCCAGTGCCTCATATTTCACATGCTGATCTATATTTATAAACCCAGATACATTTAAAAGAAAAGGTTTAAAAAAAGATAAAAGCTGATGTTTTCAGAAATGCATATGCACCAACCCTCCTTTGTTCTCCATATTGTTTACCTGCATTCAACCAAAGCCTGCTCAAACACGATTGGTCAATACCACCATCTCACGTGGCATATGAGCAAGGAAGCTTCTAGTAGCAAAAATCTCGTCTGTGTCTTGTTGTTTGTCCCGTCTCCCTGCCCTCACCCAGCAGATGGCCGCCCCTCCCTGAGCCTGGTTCTGCTAAAGACTTCCTGCTAAAGGGGAGTTTTTTCTTCCCACTGTTACCAAGTGCTTACTCATAGGGAGGGTCATGTTGGGGTTTTCGCTGCAATATTATAGGGACTTTACCTTAAAGCAAAGATTTGGTGCTATATTAATTATATGAGTTGATATAAACTGAAATTGAATTGATCTGTCCCCTAATTGCAGATTCTGCATATTCATATGCAGATATGTTTTCATAAACACTAAGACATTGCCGATAAAAGTCCATAATGCACTAAGATGTAGAAATCATTTCTGACTGTGTCTTTGTGAGTTTTTACCTGTAAAATTATCAGTGAACAGACTGTAAAACATCCAACTGAGCTAATAAATCCTGTGGGTCCCGTCAGATCCTCCTCCAAGATCTTGCCTATTTTTGGCAGCAGTGCTTCCTAACAACCACTGAAAAAAAAACCCTGTGGATGAAACTGAAGTAAAATCCAAATGGAGTTTGTTTGGTGATGTTAGCTTAGAAGTTGAGCGGCAGTTTGATAAAGAATTATTCTTGAGCATTAACAAAAGCTAAGCCCGCACAACAGCTATGCACAAAAAGACAGAGTGATTCTGAAATTCATGTGCACGAACACAATTAGAGCAGATTCACACATCCCACACAGCACAGGCACCGAGCAGGCCATAACAAGTCTAATTCTGCAGCTGCAATTTACACACTGACACAGAAAGTTTCCACATCTCTCTGCATATATGTGCATACGTAATGCTCAGCACTGATGGATACGTGTGATTGGGTGTGTGTGTGTGCACGCGTGCTCTTAGTTGCTGACCCAAGCCTTCTGTATCACTGAGTGATGGGAGAATTCCTCAGTGTGAGTGTGGAGGGGTGGTAGTGGTACTCAGGGGGGAGCACAAACGGACAGCAGAGCCTGGCCAATAGCCTGTGACCGGCCCACTCGGCTGTCCAATCACATGTGACACCGCTCCAATCAGCCGTCCATCATGAGGTCCTTCTTTCAAGGTCAGCTGATGCTCTCCCTCTCTCCCTCCCTCTGTCCGTTCAGAGAAGCAGGCATCAACAAAATTGATCTAATTTCTCACTAAGCATGATCCAATAACAAAGAGTGATATGGAAGCCAAACCAATTAGGTGTGTTCGCAGGCAGGTATGGCACCCTGGGAAGTCATGGCCAGCAACATGACTGCACACATGGGCTGCATGTGTGTGTTTGTGTGTAGGTGTGTGTAGGTGTGTGTGTGTGTCACCTGATGAGATGGTGAGGGAAGACACAGAGCACATTCATAAAATGACATGTGGAGAGGAAGCTGATGCGTGTGTGCTCGTGTGTTCATGTACAAAAGAGAGAAGCTCCTTCTATCTCATTCTCAGATCAGTGTGATTTCTGCAGCGCACAGCTGTCACCATGGAAACCAGAGAGGGAGCAGGAGAGAGAGAGAGAGGAGGTTAGGCAGAAAGAAAGAAGAAAATAAGATTGAGTAAGAGTAGGAGAGAGAGAATGTGTGTTTGAGGGAGAGCGAGAAAAAAAGGAGGTGGTTGTTGAATGATAGCAGCCACAACAGGCCTCTATGCAGCTGGCTAACCTCTGCACAGCGGCAACGCCAAAGCCAACCTGTGTGTGTGTTTTTGTGTGTGGGCTCTTGCCTGTCACGTGCACATTTAATGACAAAAATGATTCTGAGTTGGATGTGCGCGCATGGTTAGCGAGAACGATTGTTGATAAATCATAGTCTTCCTCGCCTTTCAGCCCGTTTTTTTTGCCATGATGTTCATTTTGTCACATGAACATCATGCTTACGCACACACGCTGACTTGACCTTGCCTGTTATCTCTGGTGGTGGTGTTTATTGTTCTGTTGACTGCAGCGAGATCTGTTTAGGTATAATTACACCCTTCAGATTCAACAGAAATCAGGATATTTTTCCCCCCACAAACACAGACAGTAACACAGAGAGATGGAGGGAGAAGGAGAGCGAGGCTGTCTTCTGCTCTAGATGTACAGTCAAGCCTTTTGTAAGAGATGGAAAGAGAAGAGTGGGTGTGAGAAAGCCAGGGAGAAGGAGAGGAAGATTCAGGGAGAAGGTTTGACTGAGAGGACCAAAGAAAATGAAGGAGATAGATAGATAGATAGATAGATAGATAGATAGATAGATAGATAGATAGATAGATAGATAGATAGATAGATAGATAGATAGATAGATAGATAGATAGATAGATAGATAGATAGATAGATAGATAGATAGATAGAGTTTATAATGAATAGTTAATGAAGGGCTCGCGGGCAGAACGGTGGGGAAAAGCTATTCTCTCCTTTCTTCTCCTCCTCTTTTTCTCTGGGTTAGGAGTCGTGTGCAAGTCATTCTGCTCCCCACCTGTCCTCAATTTATCTTTCCTCCCATTTCCTTTTTTCCCTCCCCAAACACTTTCTATTCTTTCTCTCACCTCTCCCCTCTTTTCATCTGTCCATCTTCCCCTCCCCTCTCTCGTCCCTCTTCATCCATTCTTGCTCCCTCTTCCCCTCCTCTCCTTCACCCCCTCATCCCACCATTTCTCACCTCTCCTTCCACCCACCAACCAGCCCACCCCATCCACCCCCACTCACACACATCATTAACTGCAGGCTTGTAAAGCGGACTAACAGACACAATTCTCCTGATAAAGGGATTGAAGCATTGATCACATCCGTCCTCCATAAGGAGCTAAAGATTCTGTTGAAGAAAGATGTCCTGTCGGCCCCCTCACAGACCAAACATAGCAAACATAAAGGCGAAACAAAGATAAAGAGTTAATTTTCATGGTATACCCCAATTTTCTCTTCTTGCTCCCTTTTCTTCTTTACTTTTTGGTTTATTCTGCAATTTTGTTCCTTACAGCACTGGTTTGCACTGTCACACAGATAGCACACAGCTCTGCTTCATCTGGTGATCAGAAACCCCACTAAGCTCCTGTTACATTCATGAGTGACCGAATGACATAAAATTGGTAATAAGGAAAAAAAGAGGTTAATAGTTATTGTGTGCAGGGACAAAAAGGAACTATAGCTGGTTCAAAACACTACATCCTTACCGAACTGTGAGACCTCCATAAACTCCCCTATGGCTATAAGCTGAAAGATTGATTTTAGGTGCTGAGATCTCAGGAAGCAGCGATACTGCTAGGAATAAATCTAAACTATCAATAACTATCTGGTTTTAAAAAAAGACAACCAGTGAAATGGAACCCTAAACTGTAAACTGCCCTATTAATAGGTTTGTATGACAGGTTTGATTATTCAGATATTAGCAGTTACTGTGCAGCCTATCACAGGACAAGCGTTATTGGGCTCCATGGCTTAGGGTCAAGTTACATTAAAGAAACAAGGTGCTCAAAGAATCCTGAACTGAAATCTATAAGAGATTTCAGCCGCAGGAAAGATGGTGGCAGATGCACATGTGTGAAAAGCTAACTGTGGAAACACGTGTGAAAAACAGCTGTAGGTATGTTCACGAGTTGAAATGGACTCAAGGCAAGTCTGATTGAAGCTTTTTTCTCTCTCTCTGATACAAGATGAATAATTTGCACTATTGTGGCCCCTCAGAACTGTATGTATGCACACTTATAAGTTTACACATGTCTTGTGATTAGTGTGGTCCATCTGAGTACGTGTGACAAGACACGTACTATAGTGCTTTTCTATGTACATATATATATATATATATATATATATATATATATATATATATATATATATATATATATATATATATATATATATATATATTAGGGGTGCAACGATATTCGTATCGATATTGAACCGTTCGATACAGTGCTTTCGGTTCGGTACGCATATGTATCGAACAATACAATTTTTTTCAATTTTTTTCAATTTTTTTTTTTTTTTTTGTGTCCCGTTTGGATCTATAGCCATCAGAATTGTTGTCTTGAGGCCAAGAAAGATGCCAAGATGATTTATTTTAAGTGGATCATCATATTGGTCCATTTGATTGACCTTTATTATAATTATGAATTTATTTTATTTTCAGTTGCAAACGGGACAGACATGACTGTGGGATAGGACAGGGGGAAAGAATGAAAGAAAGAGGGGGAGAGAAAGAAAGAAAACCAAAGGGGAGAAAAAAAAAAGAACAATACAAAATTTGTAATTTATTTTATCAACTTTCCTTCTGACGATGCTGTCTGTGTTGAGCGCTCAGTGAATCTGCATTTGACTACTCCGCCTAGGCTCGAGAGTGCAGCCTAGGCGGAGTAGTCGAACGCAGATTCACTGAGCACTCAACACAGACAGCATGGTCAGAAGGAAGAGCGCAGGGCAAGCTAGCGAGACAGAAGTGGACCTCCCCACCCTCATTCAGATCTGGCGTTTGGAATTATTTTGGTTTTCATGTGACGTATGACCCTGAAGGTAAGCGAGTCATGGACTAAAGTAAAACAGTATGTTGGATGTGCCATGCAATGCTCAATTACATGGGTGGGAGCTAGTGTGTTAGCGCAGTTAGCTCGTTAACGTGTTGGCCGTCTAGCCCCTCTGTATAGGGTAGCTCGTTAACGGAGATTTGCCGTGTTGTGGCGTTAAGGTTATTTCAACGAGATTAACCTGAAAGCACTAGTGGGAACACAACGAATATGACTGCACATTTACACCGACATCATCCTAGTGCAAAGACAAAAACAACAAGCATGCATGCTACAAACTTTAGCCGAGTCATTTAGACAGCTGTTAGCACAGGATTCTCCTTATGGAGACCTGATATGTTTAATATGCTGCTGAGAATATAGCCCAGAAGAAGCGGATAGTATAGCTTTTATTTTGGAAAGAGACATTTCTCTGTAATAAACTCTCTTTTCCAAAGATGAGTGATTCCTCAATCAGATACAGGGCTCGCAATATCGCTAGCCCGACGTCCCGGGGCTATCTCTGCCCTGCCCGTCGGGCTATTGTAGGAAGGAAAAATATATGTCAATGCTTTTGCATTCTTTCAGAAATGTAGCTGGGTAATTATGTCATTGGGTGAGCCACTGTCAATATGTGACATATTGAAATCGTGTTTGAATTTGCGCTTGTTTTTTTGCTTTCACTTTGCAATCGCGCGAACTGTGTATAGAGAGCGACAGCACTGATCTGTGAGTGATGATAATTTGTGCACCAATTCCTCTGACATCGTCTTATTAATTGTTAGCTTACTATGCAAACATGACAAGTGAAATCTCCCGCAGCAAGCTTAAATATGTGAGAGGTTGATCGCGCAGAGAATCGCTGAGCTTATGTGAGTGCGGCAGGATTTATATTTCACTACGATGACCTGGATGATTGAGAACCTTCACAGACAGATATATATTTTAGTTCTGCTGAGCCAAATAAGACAGGTCAGGGTGAAGAAGTGACAGCCAAAGAAAAGCTTACCACAAAACGGAGAAGTTATGACAAATCAGACTATAAGGCAAAAAGAAAGTGCAGCTTTATGGTTTCATGGACAAAAGAATTTCTGTGGCTGCAATATGACGAGCTAAAAAACAACACGCACAAGGGTTAGGGTTAAATTTAAAAACTGTACTTTTGTGTTAAAATATATATTTATAATTTTAATAAATGACAAATTAAAAAGGCATGAACATTTTTTTTTGTATCGAAAAAATATCGAACCGTGACACCAAAGTATCGAACCGAACCGAAAATTTTGTGTATCGTTGCACCCCTAATATATATATATATATATATATATGTATATATATATATATATATATATATAATGACCGAGCTAAGATCCTGTGGGACTTCCAGATACAGACGGACAAAATGGTGGTGGCTAACCAACCGGACATAGTGGTGGTAGACAAACAGAAGAAGACGGCCGTAGTGATCGATGTAGCGGTTCCGAATGACAGCAATATCAGGAAGAAGGAACACGAGAAGCTGGAGAAATACCAAGGGCTCAGAGAAGAGCTCGAGAGGATGTGGAGGGTGAAGGTAACGGTGGTCCCCGTGGTAATCGGAGCACTAGGTGCGGTGACTCCCAAGCTAGGCGAGTGGCTCCAGCAGATCCCGGGAACAACATCGGAGATCTCTGTCCAGAAGAGCGCAGTCCTGGGAACAGCTAAGATACTGCGCAGGACCCTCAAGCTCCCAGGGCTCTGGCAGAGGACCCGAGCTTGAAGGATAAACCGCCCGCAGGGGCGTGCTGGGTGTTTTTTTATAGGGCTAATGGACCTATATAGTATCAGTACTTAATATAATTGGGTTCTGAAGTCCCATTATGAAGCCGTGAGCTGACCATCCTACTGCTTTGAAAGTGGTGGTAGGTTAAACTCACGACTATGTGACGATGTGACTTACAGCTCATTAGCCAATCAGCATGCTCTGTTTATCCTCCTTTCCAATTCTCAGAAAGACCAGAAATGTATAAAATGAGGTGGATTTTGTATTATGACCTGGTGGCGAGGCGTAGTCGGCGGTGCCGTGCGGACGCACCTGCACGGCATCCGCAATCACGTCTGCTTGGTAAAACACGGGGACTCAGGGTTGGTGCTTGAGAGCTGCAGCCGCATGTAATACAATGGCTCAAAACTGTCACCCGTGGTCTCGCCGTGTCTCATTCACAAAACACACCTGTCACTACCAACTGAGGTAACAGTGTCATCAGGAAAGAGTGCTGTTTTTCAATAGGCTGCTATACAATCTGAACCCTTTTTCTTCTGCAATCAGAGGAGCTGCCCCCTGCTGGTCATTAAAAAGAATGCAAGTTTGAGACTGACTAGTCAAACCCAGAAGCCATCTTTATCTTTTATATTATCTATACCAGATCCCAACAAACCATATGGGAGGCGTTTTAATGCTGAGGATCAGTTTTGATATTTTACTACAGCTGCTTTCAAACAATAAAGTATTAATTATCAGGTTCACATTGTCATGTAAAATACAACTCTCCCATTAAATAAATACAATAAGTATGTCTCGACTTTTTGTATCCAGAGCCAAACGAAATGCGGGGCATCGTCTCCATGTTGGACAAGGGATAAAAATGTCACGCAGTCCCACATAAAGCAGGACACCTGGTCACCCTAGCGCTGATTGATGAGATCAGATGGTGCCATCGCATGCAACATCAAGGAACGAAACATGTTTGAGTAGATGGCACTGTGGAAAAAGTGGAAAGCCTTTATTTCAATGAAACAGGCTTTAAATAAGACATTAAAAATGATTTTTGTATGTGTTGTTTGATTGTGAAAGATGTTTTGTGCTTTACATGAGTCTGTTTTTGAGTTTGATGTATTTCCGTCTGTTTACTTGAACAGAAATGTCTCTTATATTTGTGAACACATGGCAGTAAATTACATGCAAGATTTGATTAAAAAAAGAATGACTCACTGATCTTTTGTTTGACTGGCACTACTGTTCAGGGATGTCCCACTTGCATTTCAAATAAAATTAACGCTTTGCACTGAACTGACAAAGGTTTATTGAGGATTAAATCTTCACTTGGCATCTTTGCTTGTTGGCAACACCAAACAGCAGTGAGAGGAACCGGTTGTAGCATTTGAAGCCGAATCCCAGGAACCCTGTGATGTAACAGCAGCAAACTGATCACTGCGTGCTCTTTAATCAGCCGGTCAGCCTGTGATGCTTCGTACCAAAGAGAAAAGCACCACAAGAGATTTATTGTGAGCGAGTCCAACTTTCATGGGAGGGAGAGCGAACATTTAGTGCCTGGTTAAGTGACAGTCTGTGTCTCACTCCCAAACTGTGTTTTGGTCAATAGGAGCTTCTGTTTGACACCGTTTCCATAAATCTATGGAATATATAACAAAGGCGGTGTGACGTTGGTCTGGATTAAAATGCGCTTTTACTTGACATTTGACTTTCTTCCAGCCGTGGTCAGAAGAGAATAAAATTTGAATTTGATTTGAATTTGAGAGTGTGTGTGGGCAGATGGGGAGGTGTTACAATTGTAAGCTACTGTAAAATTAATCAACACTATCAGTCTTTAGTAATAATTTATGAAAGTCTGAACAGTGTGGGGAACAGGAGGACAGATGATGTATTCTCTGTCTCGGCCTTCCTATTTTAGTCAAACACATTCTACCTTCGCCACCTCTCTTATTTTAAATCATGGTTATAGCAGTGTTGTATAAATACTGGTGAGCAACACGCTGATGGTCCAACAGGCAGCAAAACACTAACAGAGACAGACATTGGACTTTACTGAAGGTGAAGCAGATAAAGGTACATAGATTGCAAACCACACTGAGAATAAACAGTGTGCATTTTTTTCTATCTTGCAGTTTGTGATGAGTTTCCTAAACAGACTGCTCAAAACACATTAAAGGAACAATTTGAAAAAGCATCAAGTCTCAAAGGAGTCATGCTGGATATCTACACTGTTATGGACTGGGTCATGTGCTAGGAATGAAAGTATGCCATGCTGTTTGATGGAAATCAAACAACGTGGAAATCAATCATCCACTTACAGAGGGCTAAATTCAAAAACATGTGTAAATCAAATTAAATAAAACATTACGGCAGGCTAGTCCATTTTGCCCAAATTTCCTTGCAGCAAACCCTGTTGGGGCTCCCAGATCTGGACCAGGGCATCACTGATCTCCTGGACAGTCTAAGACGCAATCTGGAAAAAAACATAATGTCCCAGAGGTGTTTTATTCAACTTAGGTCAAGAGAGCATGAGAGCCACTTAGTGGTATCAATTCCCCCAGGAACTGCCTGAGTACTCTGAGTACTGAGTACATGAGGCGAGGCATTGTAAGGTCCGACAATGGGTCCAAGGATTTCATCCTGATGCCTAGCAGCAGTCAGGGTGCCTGGGGCAGCCCCTAGCCTGTAGAAGTCTGGATATCCATGGTCCTCAATGGATATGCCTCTTCAGACCACTGACCCACCACCAAATCGATCACACTGAGCGATGTTACAGGCAGCATAACATTCTCCAAGACTTCTGAAGAGTCTTTCATGTCTGTTAAATGCACTCGGGGTGAACCTGTTCTCATCTGTGAAAAGCACAGGGCACCAGTGGTGGACCTACCAAACCTGGTATTCTATGGCTAATGCCAGTCAGGTTCCACAGTGTCGGGCAGCAAGCATAGGGCCCACTAGAGGACGTTGGATCCTCATGCCAACCTTATGAAGTCTGTTTCTGATCTGCTGGTAGTCATTTTGTAGTTGGCAGTGCTCTTCCTGTTCCTCTTTGCACAAAGGAGCAGATACTGGTCCTGATGATGGGTAAAGGACCTTCTACAGTGCTGCCCAGCTCTCCCACAGTAACAGTCTATTTCCTGGAATCTTATTGCCCCTCTAGTGCACCTGCAGTTAATTTTATTAGCATCAAACCAGTTGAAATCGAACCCTTAACAACCCTCTTGGCTACTGAACAAACCGATATCCAAGAAGTTTAATCGACTTGATTCTATACTTAAAAAGCGTTCCTCTGTTTTTTTTAGCGATACCAATGTCCATCCATCGATCTTCTTCCGCTTTATCCGGGGTCGGGTCGTGGGGAGCAGCAGCCTAAGCAGAGAAGCCCAGACCTCTCTCTCCCCAACCACCTCCTCTAGCTTATCTGGGGGAACACCAAGGCGTTCCCAGGTCAGCCGAGAGATATAATCTCTCCAGCGTGTCCTGGGTCTGCCCCGGGGCCTCCTCCCGGTGGGACATGCCCGGAACACCTCACCCAGGAGGCGCCCAGGAGGCATCCTTGTCAGATGCCCGAACCACCTCAGCTGGCTCCTTTCGATGTGGAGGAGCAGCGGCTCTACTCTGAGCCCCTCCCGGACGGCTGAACTTCTCACCCTATCACTAATGGAGGAAGCTCATTTCCGCTGCTTGTATTCGTGATCTCGTTCTTTCGGTCACTACCCACAGCTCGTGACCATAGGTGAGGATATGGACGTAGATTGACCGGTAAACTGAGAGCTTTGCTTTTACACTCAGCTCTCTCTTCACCACGACGGACCGGTGCAGCATCTGCATCACTGCAGCTGCACCAATCCGTCTGTCGATCTCCCTTCTCCCATCACTCGAGAACAAGACGCCGAGATACTTGATCTCCTCCACTTGGGGCAGGAACTCATCCCCGACCCAGAGTGGGCACTCCACCCTTTTCCAGGTGATATCAATATGTTTATGCAAATTTACTTTAACAGCATAAAATACAAGAAACTAAGTAATTCAAACTGATAATTTCATTAAATTTTTGAAGATTTGCTTTTTCATAGAGACTATCTGGCTGTTAGAAAATACTGTTCCATGAGCTTCTCTGACAACAACATTTATATTAACCTCTTAACAACCACCATCACTGATGAACCATCATCTTTCAGCCACATGCAAACAAACAAACAAACCAAGATGTCGTTTATTTTGGCTTTAAAGTGCTTCCATTATAAGGTTTTCAATCGTATACGGCAAACAATGAAATTTTTAAAAAGTAATACATGTAAACCCTAACACTAAGGAACCTGGTGGCTGTTTACAGGCTAATATTCATTTTCAACTCTGAGTACATCAGTTTGTACCTGACATTACAGTGGATCTCAACACACATCTCAGGTGACCACTTGGATCTCACTTCTTGGTTCTATGTGCAAATAAACCCAAAGATCTTTTCATTTTTACCAAAAGCTGTCGGCAGAGCACTTCTAGTGCCTAATCAGCCGTAAATCAACTACTTTAGCAGACTTTAAAGAGCTTGGAAAGAAAAGCATCTGGACTTCTTGAAGTTTCGTTGAAGACGTTTCACCTCTCATCCAAGAAGCTTCTTCAGTTCTAAGAGCAATTGGAGGAGAGTCCCAGATTTTAAGCCCAATGGGAGTGTCCCCAAGAGGGTCATGGGCCTCCTATTGATCCACTAGCTAATCACAAGTTGTGAAAACGGGTGTTGGTCACAATCAGCCAAGGTTCTGGGTGAACCCACTGTGAAACCTAGCCCCATTCTATCATGTGATTTACTGAGGTCAAATGGCCCAGGATGTGAGTGGGCATTAAGGCGTCTGGGAAGGGATCTCAAAAGTGGATTATAGATGGCAGACAGTTGGTGCCATAAGTCACCGCCTCTTTTCAAAGATGGCCGTTCACACATCGTAGCTCCCCAGACTACGATGACCAGGATGACTGAGAACCTTCACAGACATACTTTAGCACAGGACATCGTTTGAGTGTGCAGTGTGGCTCAGGATATTTGTGTACATGCAGTGAAAACACTGAGGCCATGACAGGGCTTTGTGTTTGTGTAGTTCTGTTTGTATCGTACACAGACTAGTTATAAACCTTAATGGATCCATTTAAGTGTTTTTGTTTGTTTTTGCACAGCACAGCATTTTTCTAGTCTTCCTGACCACTCAAAGCTTTATCTTCTTCTTGCATCTACAATTCAAACATTGAACCACCATGCCACGAGGCAGTAGTGCTAACCTCTGCACCACCGTGCTGCTTATAAACAGGACCAGCACAAAACAAAAATGGTCACAACATTTTAAACGCTTTTATTTCAAAAAAGAATGAAGCCATAAACCTTCAAGTGTAAGAGGAAAATCATTAGTTCACCCATTCTGTGTAGCGACTGTTACAAAGGAGTATTAGGGCCACATTAAGAAAAAAATATTGTTGTTCATCAGCACCTTAGTTCACATAAAAATTAGACAAACTAATTCCTGGGAGCGGCTGAAATAGTAGCATAACTGACCAAATCATTTATATTGAAGAGAGCTGATCCATCGGCTAAGTTTAAATTTGGGGATGTTTTATGGGCATTGTGTTAAATAAAAGGTGGAATGTGACTTTAAAAATGTTGCGTGATCAAACATGTCCTAATACAGAAACATGAAAAGATGCCAAAACAAACACATCATACATGCGGTGCTGTCTACCACGATCCCATAATAGTTACGAGATAACGTCTAGAGAGGCAGAGGAGGACATCTGGAAGACAGATGAAGATGCTCTACTTGTCACCATCAAAGCTCGCCACGACAAAGAGAGATAAAGATAGCCCACCTTTCTGTGCTGAAGATAGCCTGATATAGAACCAAAGGGTTTGTTTTAACCCTTTCCCTTCTGTGAAGTGTTTGCAAAGCATCCATTGTCCCTTTTTAGTCACCGTAATGCCTGTTTTTATGTTGAGGTTGAGCACACAACATACACCGCACAGCTTCTGGGATGTTAAAGAGCTGAATTCTTGCTCATGAAGTGTGACTCTGAGTACCAGATGAATATGTCACTTTACAACTTCACGAATATCAGGTTACGCTGGCTGCATGCCAGCCCCTTACACTCTGGCACAGCAGGGCTACTTAAGGAGGAGAATGCCAAAGATTAAAATGGCTTTCCAGGAAAACATGAGATGTCTCGGATTTATGGAGGCGGTGGCAAACTTGTCATTTTTAAATATTTTATCTGCAATACCAACCGACAAGTCCTTGGCATAAACATTTCTAATTATTCCATTTTGAATTTGATGTCTAATCTAATTCTGTGGAAAAACAATCTCAACCGAAACGAAGAGAGCATCGGCCAAATCCATCCTGTCTGAAACGGGCACTTTGCTGATGCAGTGAGGAGGGAGTGTGCAGCAGTAGCTGCATGAGTGTGTGGGTGGTGTGTGCAGTGCATCTGCATGTGTGTACTTCTATGTGTGTGTGTGTGTGTGTGTGTGTGTGTGAGAGAGAGAGAGAGAGAGAGAGAGAGAGAGAGGTTACATAAAAACCTCTCTCATTCACAAACTGAGCCATGTGGCACTGGGGTGGTCCCTTTAAAAGGCATGTGTCAGAGTTTTCTACTAAGGCTGACTGCTGGAGAGGATGAGTGCTGATACATTATTCACAAGCAAGGACACGCACACATACACCCACACACACACGCTAAGTAACTGGAGGATAGGTACAAGATTTGTACAGTTGCGAGTTAGCTGAGGCACAGAGAATTGCGCTAATACAAGTACTTTGGCGAGGAAAGTTGATCAGGATAATGTCAGTGCAGAGACGTACCTATACAACGCCCCTAACACACACACATGCACACACACGCGCCCGCAGCAGAGAGGAGAAATCCTCAGCCTTCTGTTATTCAGTGTGCATAATTTATAGCAACCCCAGATCTCTCTGCTAATGACAGCACACTGGGGCATCTGCAGCACAGCAGCAACAGCAACAGCTAACTGGCATTGCTCTGTGCGTGTGTGTGTGTGTGTGTGTGTGTGTGTGTGTGTGTGTGTGTGGAGAGAGGTATAATGCTCTGTTGAGACAAGGACAGTGAGAGAGACAGAAAGAGAGAGAAACAGAAGGGAAAGCGACACACAGAGGGTGTCTGAAATAGACACAGATAACGCAACAAAAAGGGGAAAAGGGATGAGACGGACAAGTGAGAGGCCTCACACACACAAACATGCACACACACACACACACACACACACACACACACACACTATCTGTTCAAGTCTATTGAACCTGTGAATCTCATGGTTTGTATGCATCAGCATAAAGTATGTACATAAGTCTGAGCTCAACACTACACTTGCTCAAAGGAAAATTGATTCTAATTTAGGAATTCCTGCAGTACCGTTTCCATGATCCAAACGCAGGCGATTCTATGTCTCCACGAGCATCTTTCTCATCACTGGCTGAAAGGGATCTGAATTTGAAAGCCATGCTGAAAGCTTAAATTCACTGGGTTTGTTTTAAAGAATTATTCAAGGGTGTGGTCCTGGATGTGTTTCCTGTTCCAAGGATTGTTTTGACATGATGCCCCAGAGCAGAAATTCCTTCTAATTCTGGGATTTGGAGATCAATGCCACTGTGGTTCTGCCCCCTAGCTGCTCTACACACTGACGTGAACCTGAGCTGAGACACAGCAGTGTATGCTAACCTGGAAATATCAGATTATTGCTTATAAGGTGCTAGACACGTGCAAGTGTAGTCAGAGTCAAAATAGTGGGATAAGGATACATTAGTCTGAGTAAAACTTTGAATACAAAGTCCACAGATCCACAGACAATCACATGCACTACCTACTTAATGAGAAATGGTAAACATAGTCATTTAAGGTTGTAAAGATGCCAAGATATGTCCACCGTCTCTGGCTTATTAAAAGATCCAAAAACAGGATGCAGAAGATTGACATCAAACAAACATATCAAAGTTGTCTAATCTCATGTTTGTGTGTTTGGACCAAAGCTGCTCTCATGACATGCTTCACACTCAGGAAAACATTGATCGGAGACCGTGGCACAACCAAAACTGCAACTGCATCCAGTGTGCTGGAGATGTCGTTGCCTCTGGAATAGCTGCTTTGAAGATGGGGACCAGGTCTGCGGCTATTAGCTGCCATCTTCAAAGTGATGTTGGTAATAAAACTGCAGTAAGATAGAGTGAGTCTGCTATAAGTTTGCAAATGCATGCAAATGCACCACAGTTGGTGATTGAGTGTGAAAAAATTGCAATGCAGTGCAATCAGTTCAGGTCATTTTTATTTATATAGCACCAAATCCCAACAGCAGTTGCCTTAAGGTGCTGTATATTGTAAGGTAAACACCCTACAAAGAAAACCCAACAATCAAACAACCCTCTTTAAGTAAGCACTTGGCTACATTGGGAAGGAAAAACTCCCTTTTAATAGGAACAAACCTCCAGGAAAACCAGGCTCAGGGAGGGGCAGCCATCTGTTGTGACCGATTGGGGATCAGGGGAGGAAGACAGAACAGTCACTGGGAAACCACTGATTTGCCATAGTCGTAGGATGGTTGCTTTATTGCTTTTTAAAAAAAAAAAAAAATACCCCAGCTAGCATTTGGCAGTTACGGAGCCATAGCTTAGTTTAATGATGTCCATCCATCCATCCATCCATCTTCTTCCGCTTATCCGGGGCCGGGTCGCAGGGGCAGCAGCCTAAGCAGGGAAGCCCAGACCTCCCTCTCCCCAGCCACCTCCTCCAGCTTGTCCGGGGGAACACCAAGGTGTTCCCAGGCCAGCCGAGAGATATGATCTCTCCAGCATGTCCCAGATCTGCCCTGGGGCTAGAGCTGGGCGATATATCGAGTTTTTAAAACATATCGATATATTTTTATACGAGATATAAGATGTGACAATATCGTTTATATCGATATAGTCTATGTTACGTTATAATTATACTTGTGGAGCCGCAGGTTTGCCTCTCTTTCGTCCACTTTCGTCTTTACGCAACGTTACTCGGCCTCGCCTCTCCTTCACTGAACACAAGTCCCCCTCCTCCCCCATCGCTTCACCTGCAGGAAGCGACAAGACGGACACGGCAAATCGCCGTTAACGAGTTAGTGCGCATCGCCCCGTGCGTGGCGCTGGACGGCGTCAACGTGTTAGCTAGCTAACCACGCTAACGAGCTAACCACGCTAACGCCATGCAGCCCAGAGGTGCTGCACGGACTAAAATCCTTTCATTTTCTCAAAAGTTGACAGCGCGCCTTATGTATGAATTCTGGTTGTGCTTGATGGCCGCGAACCGATTTTATGTGGAACACGGCGCTCAGCAATCTGTCAAAAAATGTTTTAGTACGACTTTGGTAAGCTACGGAGCTGCACCGCTTGATGGATTGTCGGAGCATTACGGCTGAGCCTCGCGGAGTGATACGTACTGTGCTTCAACGTAATATTACCCTACTGTGTATAAGGACCATAAATGGCACCTGTTATGAGACGTGGTTACGAAGAGGATTTCAAACTCAATGCTGTCAGTCACGCAGTAGAAGTTGGGAACAGAGCAGCTGTGAAATCTGTCTTTGTTATTGTGCTCAGCGTCTTTTAGTTTACATTTTGACTGCACAATTGTGAGCTTTTTGTTATGCACAAAAACAACATTGTTTTCTTTTATTTATGGAGCATTATTATTTAATAAATGCTCATAATTTATTTTTGAGTAAATGTTATGTACATCTGCTCTATGTTAATAAAAGTGCCTGTGTGACATCTGGGACACAGCTTTGACTAAGAACTCTCTTTTTGTTCTTACTTTATGGCTTTAAAAAAATATATCGAGATATATCTTATATCGCCATCCAGCTAAAAAATATCGAGATATGAATTTTGGGTCATATCGCCCAGCCCTACCTGGGGCCTCCTCCCAGTGGGACATGCCCGTATAGACTGTATATAAAAGATGATCATAGATAGCCACCTTGATATCCCCCTTTGGTTTTTAAAGTCAGCATCTCATTTTGTTCATTTTGTTGTCGGCACTGCACATAACAAGCAAATGTGGATCTCTGAGAAAGCAAAGACACTGAAGCCTCATTCAGTAGCGATGTCAATCAAAGTGTAGCCACACCCTACAGCACACCCTGCTCTATTGTCTGCTTCGACTATACATGAAATAACAGTATACAAAACAAACATTGTGTTGTATTCAGTAAATTTTTACAACCTGATCAGTCTCCCCCTGCTGGCCATTAAAAAAAATGACTTTCTCATTGGAATCACTTTTCAGACCCGAAAGCTATATCGACACTTTTTTTTTTACAACCTACAGAACCTAATTGACAGAAAATCCAGTGTATGTCTGAGAGCAGCATCACATTTGTGGTTTCAGCACACAATATGTGCTGGATACAGGTTTTTGATTTTGGTCTCCTAACAGTCAGGAGAAGAAACATTCACCGTCACTGCTTTACAATGTAACTTTTCCTGCAAGCACTAATTTCTGTCCTTGCATGTGTTAAACACTCGAGTGAGTAAAGGACAACGCAGCAGTATTTCTGCCGTATCAAAATGAACCATTTTCAGACATTTCCACTAAAATAAAAGTACCCACTGAACTTCTCGCTCTTTCTTATTCGTTATGTGGGTAAAAGGCCCGGCTATTACTGAAACTTTTACAGTATCAGTTACTACCGCATCTCTTTGTAGTGCCAGAGCTAAAGATCACTGCCTTTGCTTCCTTCTCTCTCTTTCTCTCCTCCTCTGTGTGGCTGACTGACAGAAGGGCAGCATAAGCTGAACCGCACACTCCAGCTACAGTCAGCTACAGCAGGAGAGAGAGAGGGAGAGCATGAGGCATGAGGTATGCAGCATTAGATACAGCATCACTGACAGGAGCATGTTTGGGCATCAGATAAAGCTATTTTAGGACGAAACTGTCAATGCATCTCAAAAGACGTGCCAACAGAAATGATCAGAGAAGACCTACATTACGCTGCAGCCTGTCTGGGATGTCAGATGGGATTGGTTTTGCAGTTTTTGAAGAGGGGCAGTGTGAGCAGTCCACACGCCTAAGTCGTTTACACAGAATAAAAAAGGGAGACGTCGGTGAGGGAGAGACGCTGGATGCAGACATACATGTAACTCAGCATCTGTTCAAAGGAAGTTTGTACTCCACTCTTTCACATTAAATGCTGAAACTTAAACATTGCAGCTATTGCCACTGAAACTGTTCAGTTCTGCAAACCTCTGTGTAAATAAGCCCCAATCCAGCTGTGGGCTGAGCTGAAGTGGGAGAAGAGGAGAGCTTATTGGAGCAGCTATGGCAGACTCAATAACATAAATAGTAAGAGAGAACCCAGTCGGTCCTGCCATTTAATCAACATTGGCTCTGCTTTTGGAAGATGGCTCTGCTATCTTTTATGGTGCACGAAGATTTACTGTCTCATAATTTCTCTCACAGCGAGGGATCTGTGCTCCTGCCTTTAAACGTTCGCTGGTACAAAGTCTGAATTAAACCTCGACAACCACTTCCCTAAAAAGACTTTAACTTGTCATTTATTTAATTGCCTGCATTACAGTCAGAAATGGGCACATCATGTGGATTCCACATATTCGTTGTAGCCAGAAATACCAAGAAGTGTGTAAAATTCAGCACATCGCTGCGGCTGGCACCGGTAGCCTGGACATCAGTAACCTAGCTGAACAATGTAGCTGGAACACCTGCTCTGTCTTTGTTTTGCTTTATAGCACTAAGTGTCAAACAGACCCAGAACAAATGAATACAGTAAATGCTTATACAGTAATGTGGTGGTATGTTAGTGAATGCCTGCCTGGATTCTAGCTTTCACATATACGTCAGAGACATCTTGTCGTGGCAGATTAAACCCCTGACAAGTGTGATAAGTGTTGCCCTCTGAAACTAACTGTGCCACCCAGCAGATAGCAGCATAAAGGAAATATAGTGTGGGATCATCGTTTGCATCTGCTCCCATTCTTCTCCGAAAATGTAACTACTTATCAGATACTCTTGCTGTCAGTTTGCTGCTGTCTGTTTTTATTGCACAAAAAAATCTCTGTAAAAAACAACATCATCAGCTAGTATCAGCAAAACTCATAAGCCTGGTGCAACCCACAGCTTTATTAGCTATGCTATTGAAAACCTAAAGCCCAAAGCCCTTTTGGATCCCATCATGCTGACAGACAGGGGTAAGGGTGTGTATAAAAGTGTTTGGCTGTGATTGGCTGCCTTCCTTTAGACTTGCTTTTGGATTGGTGTCCGCAGACACACCCCTTGCTAACCCACTTGTCAGCTGCCATTTCTCCTGTCTTCAGTGAAACTTTGCAAGCACCTTTGCTTGCACATCTCCAGCCTCACTGCTGGCTGTGAGTCCTGCTCCGTCGTAACTCATTTGCAGGCGACACTGACATTACTGCATTCACCCAGTGAAAAACATCACCACAGCCAGCAAGCTACAACTAAGGAGAACTTTTGGCCAGTGAGCAGCAGTTTCCTTGAAGGTTTCTATGTTTGAGCGCATACAAGCAGACATGTGAAACCCATCTGACTCCACGCTGCAGGTTGGTGCTGTTAGAGCCACAAGTGTTTCGATAGTCTGACTTTTATTTTGTAAAGTTGTCTCTGTACATCGCCACAGTTGTCTTTAAATTAAACAATCCACATATGCCTCAAGAGTAGCTTTCACTTTTAACACTTTTAAGCTTGAACCATGAAGTAATTCAGATAATTCAAAATTCTTGTAAATAGAGTGTTTATTGAACTATCTGACAAGTTTAAATTAAATATAAATGCATATATATGAGTTTTGATTTGTATCATATTTGCTACATCTGACTTTGTTAAAAATCTGGTGCTTAAAAATGTACTGTGTACTTTATTGTGTTTTTTCAAAGGGGGAAAAAATCACACTGGTGATGCAGAGGTCTCAAAAACTCACAAAACTCACTCTCACTAGCTTCAAAGTACTTTGAGAAACCACTGAACCGTCAGTGAATTTCTTCTTTATAAAAACATATCAAATGGTTGATTTGGCCACTCTGCAAGTGTTTGCTAACTCTCTGATGCATTTTTTTTGTGGTTTTTTCAGCCTAATGATGGCCTCCTTCGCTTACATTTGGTGACTTAAACTGCAAATCCACCAGGCCATGAAACTGTGTGTTAGTCAGCTGTTCAGTTACGTTCAACCTCTGTATAAAGATAACTGTAATTCCTAAACTGTTATTGCAATACTTTTGTTAAACCCTCTGAATTAAATCAGAAAGCTCGACTTGATGTAAAATCCACTGTGGTGGCGTACAGGGGTGTACGATCTGAACTGTGTAATATTTTGTCTGTTTTAAATCAGGTCCTAAATCAACTTCACCGCAGCAGATTTTATAAAGCTTTAAGGCTACTGCACTGTCAATAAAAAATATACGTGTTTCTTTAACCTCTCGTTAACCTCTCATATATTCCACTCGTGTGTCAATCTCATCCAGTCCTGGAAAAGAAACAAAATTGATGAGGGACGTAACGGAAACAGTGGACATTCAGAGACTACGAGTTGCTACGGTGAATCTATAGTGTCGCCACACACTCTGGAGAGTCTAATTAGGTTGGGGTTCTTCATGTAATTTAGGCTCTTATTGTGTGTGTAGTTGTCGTGTGAGCCTCTGCGTGCGCGCACTTATGCTACTCATGTTGCGAGAACGTAGATCTGTTTGGACAGTCACACTCCGGAGACTCAACTTTCTTATACATGGACACAAACGCAGGCCTCACTTATGTCGTGAGGACTAAATCAGCCCTAGATGAATCGCCATCATGTGGAGCAACATACTTTAGGTTGAAGGTGAGGTTAGGTGGAGGTTTAGGGCAAATATAGTTGTCGTGGTTAACAACAGAGAATAGGTCAGTGTAATGTCCTCTGGAGACATGGAGACACATCAGCGCGTGCGAGAATGTGCGCACACATGAGAGGTGAATCAGCTCATAAGTGGGTATCTCCTCTCCTGAGCTTATCCCTGCCTGGAAAATGTGTTCAGACTGATTGCAACAGCACTGTCATTAATAAATGACTGGATAATTTTAGCATGTCATGGAGGTAAAAATAGAACCTCCATGCACCCTTTGTTGAGACATCTGAGCTAACTCCTGTTAGGCTGCAACACTACAGATACACAGACACACAAGCCTGGAAAATAAATGTCACATTTTAAGATTACATGTTTCTAAAGGTTTTTTTGTTTGTTTTTTTAAAACCCTCATTTTTTAAAAAGGAGACCCTTAAAAGGTTTTACGCTGGTGCTCATTTGAGAGAAATGCGTGGCTCTCACTGAAGATCTTATTCTCTATTTTAGAGGCTGAATTACTACTTCCTGTCTTTGTAGTTCTTCGCTTCATGGCTGCCAGATGCTTTAACAATAACTGAGGCTATTGTAGTTACAGCTTCTCAAAGGCAGCGAAGCATGTCAGTGCTGAAAACAAAGGTGCAGTGGCTCACAAAGGACATTTAGCCAAAAAAAAAAGCGTTATGTTCAAAGTAGATTGAATATACATTACAACATTCATAAGTCACACCATGTGAGGTCATAACTGAGCTGAAGCTGATTTCCAGAGCTCTGCTGTAGAGGGGGGAAAGGCTTTTCCATTATCTTAAAGAAATAAACAGCAATAATAAAATAAAGAGAGACAAAAAGTGCAGACTATCAAACTTGTGGCCCTCTCTGGTTAAACTCCCCAGAACAAAGGGCCACCGCAGCCTCTGTTGTTTGTAGAGACAAGAACAAACCACGATTTTTTTTTAATGTTAAAAACTGGCAGCAAGTTTTAGAGATTTTAAACTGCCATCACCGCCCACGTACTGTCACTGCAGTCCACACAGACACTGTGGAGACTTTCGCCACAATTTCTGAAGGAGAAAAAAAAGGCGTCAGATGTGACAGATCTAACACTGGCTGAAGGCTCCGATGCAAAGTTTGGAAAGGAGGTTAGTTCAAGACGAGGCTGCTGTCCCCGATTCCCATCACATTCTGGGCCTAACTTTCTGCCTCACTCACACAGGAGCGACACGACAAGAAGAGCCGCTGGCATTTCCGCCGGTGCGTTTCACCTTAACGCAGCACATGTAGGCTACCGTGAGGATGACACGATGCAGGTCCTGGGCTTCATGCTGGCGTTTGGGTCATAACCGGTGGAGAGGGAGGAGGGTGGTGGTGGTTACTTAGGTTTAACTAACCATCTCTCATTTTTTATTTTTTATTTTTTGGACACACAGACAGATTACGCGACACACACACATTCCCCTGACATGCCTCTCATATATTATGGGTGACCGGGTTATGGAAAACTGAGGTGTCAATCGCTCATATGTGTGTGTGTACGCTGACACACTGTATGGACTGGGAACGTGCATGCGCAGCCAGAGTGCTGGATGTCTCCCTTACATCACCATGGCAGTTTCAGTGGCCCTTATAGTGCGCTGTGAGTGGATGGCAGGTATGAGGGAAAAGCCTTAAACTTACCGCAGTCCTCGCACAACACTCTCTCAACATCCTTCTTCGACTCCGGCTCGCTGGCGTCCACGGGGGCGTACGATGCCTTGAATACCAAGGGCTCGGCGGTGGGGTCCATGAAAAAGATATATCTGTGGTCCTTCTCCACCGTGGTGCACGGGGCCTCGGAACCGAAGTCCCCGACGGTCACGAGCTGCTCCCTCTCGAGGCCGCCGCTGTTGACGGGCCACACATCCAGCACCTTGACATTCACGCTGTAGGGCTCCCGGGAGGAGACGTTCTCCGGGGAGGAGCGCACCTCGCCCTCGATGACCACGGCTGATCTGTACGCCTGGTCCTGGAGGGAGTTGAGACTCGGGGCGTAACAGGCGAAGGAGACCCCGATGACCAGCATGGAGAAATGCACTGGATCAAGCCTCATGCCGTCAGCCTGTGCTGTGCTGCAGTGCTGCTGGGCGGCGGAGCGAGCTGGAAGAGAGAGACGGCGGCGAACGGGCTCCGGCAGAGCAGGCAGGGCAGAGCGGCAGACCTTGTGGAAGTGTCCATGCCATCTGTGTCTGCCGCTGCTTTCCCCATACGGCTGCTGGCGTCGGATGGGGGGGACACAGCAGCCTAGGAACCGGAAACGGCCCGCTTCTGCATGCTTAAAAATGTGATTGCTGCATTCTCCTTCACCAACCACCCTCCCCCCTCTTATCTCCCCTTTTCCTGAAAGGCAAAACAAGACTCGTAAATTAGTCTCCTCTCGAATCCAGGGCTGAAACCTCTCTTTCTCTCTCTCTCTCTCTCTCTCTCTCTCTCTCCAGCTAATAGGCTAGCATCGCATGGGTGGGCGCATTGCCTCTTTGGAAAGAAAAAAAAAGCGACTTGCGCGTACAGGGGAATCACAAGAAATGATATGCTGTGCTCCACGCACACGCAGTATCGGCTCCTTTATCCACTTATATATCGTCAAGAGTCCCAGTGTTGCAAATCCGTTAGTCAGGAAGCAAAAAAATTCAAATTAAAAAAAGGGGGGAAATCAACAAACCCCCTACCGCGGAGAGGTCCAACGGACAGGATGAGAGAGCAGCGGTTATCCGGTGAGGCGTTGCAACAGTAGCGCGCACCCTCCAGCCGCGTCCCCTGCGCCCCTCATCAAACGCGAGCGGCTTACGTGAGCAAACATCACCTGCCCGGTCAACGGCGTCGCCTCGCCTCGCCACGTCCTGCGCAAACACCCTAATGACCCGGGCACCCACCGGCCCACCGGCACGGACCCAACCGGCGTGTGAGCATGCCGGCAGACTCTGTTTGAAAAAAAAAAACAAAACCCAAAAAACAAAACCTCTGCGGGGTGGGTGCAGGAGAAATCACGCACGCGGTGCACAGGCACACCACATCAGCAGCGCGGAGTTGCGTCTGTAGCCAAGCCCTGCACGGCGCCTACTGTGGATCTCCGGTGCAAGAGGTGCAAGAGAGGCTATAGGCGACTGCTACACACACACACACACTGCGGATAGCTGTTGCGATGACTAACGCTGCGAAATTCTCTCAATGGATTCCACGGCATGTAGAGGCGAGCGGGCGCTTCGGAGCTGAGCTCTCTGAGCTGTTAGATGGCCCCTCTGGAAAATATATCTGCTTCTGCAAAGCACGCCCGAATCCCGCTTTTATGTTCAGCGCTGTTTTTGCGAGTCATTACACTTCACAAATGTCGCCTTGCAGTTTTGCCGACTCCTGTGGCAACACGTGGTAGCAACAGTTACCAGAAAATGCGGGTGTTATAATAGAAAGACACAAATATTTTCGCCTATCTGGCTTAGATACAGTGAATAAAGCCTCATTTTCCACTGAATACGCATCCACCAATGAAATGAGACCCCTTTACAAAGTGCTGAGGTTTTTTGGGTTTTTTTTTTATGTTGACCATAAGTATCCCCTCCCAGTCTCTGCCTCCATCAGCCAAGCCATTCATAAGATTTGCCTTTCCCTCCCTGTCAGGAGCTGTGCGACCTTCGTTAGAGGTCAGAAAGACTTTTTGTAGTCCATACAGAGGAAATCAGAAACTATAATGTCACATAGGGGACACTTGGACAGTTTTCATATCTCCATATATATATATATATATATATATACATATATGGAGATATATATATAGAGAGAGAGAGAGAGAGAGAGAGAGAGAGAGAGAGAGAGAGAGAGAGATAAAGAAAATGTATATAGCCATTTCATCTGAGCATGGCCTCATCTTCCCCTCATCACCAGGGTCAGGGGCCTGCCTCTGTCCATGGTGCTGGACAGCTTTATTTCTCTGTCCAAGCAGGAAAACCACATCCCTGTTCATACATTATTTTCACATGGAGCCAGGAGTGAAGCCGGAGTGCCACTGATCTCTGTGGTTTTAGATGTGCTCAGTCGAATGTTTAGATTGCTCCACATTTTTGCAGTTGTTTCACCGAGCTCACAGAACTGGATCAGCCAATCTCTGATCTATCCTATGACCCTGCCCCACATCATCCCTCCCCACCTACAACCCACATACACAAGGATCAGTCTCTCCTTGATCTAGTCAACTTGGAAGCCCTCGTTCAGAAAGCTCGCATGCAATTTTGGGAATTGTTCTAAATTAGCCTTGAAAACAAATCATTTGTTGACCAAGCAAAGTGGAGTGAAAATGATTCCTGCTGTTCACTGGCCAGGGGCAGCCACCACCAACTGCCTTCACAACCTCCCTGAACTCGAGCAAAGGGGGGCACGTTTGTCGCTACATCAGCACTTCAGCAGGGTGCTGATGAGGTCGCTTGAACTTCCCTGTCATGATACACTAATCGTAACAACCCAGCAGTCATTTTGGTAAATGGTAAATGATCTGGTTCTTATATATAACACTCTTCTACTCTACCTGATCACTCAAAGCACTTTTTTTTTTACAGTTCTTGTAGGGAATATGCTTTTCTGTACTTGACACACATTTCTTTGTAGCTGCCCTAGCCACCCTTTCTTTTATGTGAGATTACATCAGTGTCACTCTGCAAAGACAAAGCATAAACCTCCTGTTTTATTCATTTAAGTGCAAGTTTAGAAAAAAAACAAACAATTAAACGGTTGCGAATAAAACACAAGAGGTGGTCTTTTTTCATACTTGGTCTACTGATATAAATTATATATTCCAGAGATTATTAGGTCAAACCCCATCAAGTCTCTCCATCTTGTCCTTCTTCAGGTCTGCTACACGGGCACTTGTTGTGTTTACTGCTATTATGACATTTAATAGCATTGATATGATGACATTGCTTTTACTTAACATATGGAAGATGCTCAGACATGAAGATGTGACATGCCTTTGATACAAGCAATAGTCATATCATTTCTTCCATTGCTTTACTGCGTAACTTTTAACAATGCTGTAACTCAGTTACTTCATATAGTTTTTATAATTACCATTATATGACACTTTTCTATGAACACAATTATACTGGAGATCCCAGTGAAAAGCATGTAGTTCCACCGGTGAACTATTTACTGAATTCATGTTTCCCGTAGCTCCTAATTATTAGGGACAGGGATTGGAGGAGTTATGGATGCAGCGTGAGCATGTGGATTGCAGGTGGGATAAAACTAATTTAACAATAAAGGAAAGGTTGTTTTCACAAAGGTTATCATAGTCAACTAAAACTAAAATTCAAACTAGATGTGAAAAAACATTTTAGTCGACTAAAATAAAAAAAAAGGCTCTTGAAAAATATTAAGACTGAAACAATTGTGTCAACTTTCAAAACTAAAAACCAATAAAAATGAGACTTTGTTGGTGTTTATTGAGACTCTGTTTGTGAGTCTGCTGCTTTCAAGTGTCTGTGTTTTTATTGTCACTTCTGCAATGACTTCCTAAATCCTGTCTCTGACATGTGCCCTCCACACAGCATATATTACAAAGACTACAATAAACACAGAAACTAAAAAAAACTACAATTGAACATTTTCAAACAATAAAAGCTAAACAGAACTTCACTCTTACTGAAACTAAACTGGCTTAAAAGAAAAAAAAATCAAAATCAAAATGAAATCAAAACTAGTTAGACAATACAAAACTGTAATGACTCTGGTTTTCACACATTATGGCTCATTCTATTCCACTAATTTGATACCTATAATTTTGCAGTGGTGATTGTCTCGTGGACCCCAAACAGTAGTGCTTGTGTTTGTGGGGGTCACCGGGCTATTTATTTTGCCCATATAAAGCGCTAAGTGTCAGGCCTTGAAGTGAATTCCAAGAAAATCAGAATCTTAAAGGCTCCCACTGATAGAGGAGAAAATCATTATCAGAAGTGCTGCCAAACACTCGTGTCACCATGTGTGCCAATAAATGTATAGCAACAGGTTTTTCTTCCCTTTAACTTTTTTTTTAAGCCCTTCAATGTCATTTCCCATTGAGAGAAACAGAGACACACCAGCGTGTCCAATCACAGGCTAATGATTCACGGTGCTTCGCAGTGCATCAAAATCCCACGCAGCCACCATCGACTGTTCATTCAGAAATTTCTTTTTCACCCCGCTCTCCCTTCCCCGCATCTCCTTCCGTGCGGGTTCGCTGTCCGTGGTGCTGAAACCCCCAAAACGACTGTCCATGGTGCCGAAACACCCGACCCAGTAACCACCAGGTAGGCTAAGCCTTTGTCTGCGCCCTGCTCTTAGCTGTGTTTGACACAGGTTTCAAACCCCGTGATCTTCATTTGCTTAGACCCGCTTATTTATGTAAACACATTTGTCTGTGAGCTCGGCTGCGGAGTTTTAGGCTTTCATTTGCAGTATGCGACTACTTTAACGGCTTAAAATGTAAATTCTGCGAAACGTTGCAAAAACCGCGCGGGGACCTTGAACGCAGCCCGCTCGGAGTACTACAGTAACACCACACTACAGTTACTTTCATTTTTTCACCCTCTTCTCCTCTCTCGTCTCGCGATAGAGCGGCGGAGCGGTTTGACGGGCAGTCGAGGTTGCAGCAGGCAGAGGGAGACGGTGGAAGGTAAAGCAGGGAGGCAGCATCATGGCGGACAGAGACAGTGGCAGTGACCACGGAGGGCCCACCGCAGGCCCCGGCTCGCTGCCTCCGGGCGCAATGGGCGCCATGTCCCGGCTGCAGCACGACACCGAGGAGCTCGCCTCGAAGCGCGTCGACATCCAGAACAAGCGCTTCTACCTTGACGTGAAGCAGAATGTTAAAGGCCGCTTCCTAAAGATAGCCGAGGTCGGGGCTGGGGGAAACAAGAGCCGCCTCACTCTCTCCATGTCTGTCGCCGTGGAGTTCCGCGACTATCTCGGGGACTTTATCGAACATTACGCCCAGCTGGGCCCGACCAACCCGGACATGGTGCAGGATGAGCCCCGGCGGGCGCTCAAGAGCGAATTCCTGGTGCGGGAGAATCGGAAATATTACATGGATCTGAAAGAGAACCAGAGGGGGCGGTTCCTGAGGATCCGACAGACCGTTAATCGGGGGCCCGGATTGGGAAGCGCGCAAGGCCAGACCATCGCTCTGCCGGCGCAGGGTCTCATCGAGTTCCGCGACGCTTTAGCCAAACTCATCGACGACTACGGCGTGGACGAGGAGCCGGCGGAGCTCCCGGAGGGCACCTCGCTCACTGTCGACAACAAGCGCTTCTTCTTTGACGTGGGCTCCAATAAGTACGGGGTGTTCATGCGGGTGAGTGAGGTGAAGCCCACGTACCGGAACTCCATTACGGTTCCCTGCAAAGTGTGGTCCAAATTCGGTAACACCTTCTGTAAATATGCGGAGGAGATGAGGAAGATCCAGGAGAGGAGTAGAGAGAAAAGGGCCTCGGAACTGCTACCTGAGGGCCCGCACGGCGGAGACGACGGCGACGATGACTGACGCGGATTTTAGGAGAGCTGACATGAAACAACCGAGACAACGTTGGACTCTGAAGAGAAAAAAACAACCCAGACTTTTAACTGTAAAATAGAAAGAGAATCTACAAGGGAATCACCCCACACACACAACCTCCACAGACATGGCAGCACCTCTGCTGTCTCCTCGCTCATTTTACTGGATGTCACCCCACTTACCACCCATGTAACAGTAAGCCGCTGCTATCAAGGACTGAACTGTAAGATATGAACCGTTTCCTACTTGATTTAAGTGACAATGAACAGAGTGTTTATATCTCTATCGATGACAGATTTTGCACACATCAAAGCTATTTCACAAAAAAAAATGTTTAAGTGTTTTAAAAACTGGTAATAGACCTAAGATTTAATCTAAATAAAACCAGAGGTTTAGAGTATAAAGTCTTCATGGAGAAGGAATATTTGACATCAGCACAAAGAGGATATATTATGGACTTTATGAAACCAAAATCCGAATCCAGATGTATAGTTTATTATAAAGGTACGCAGAATAAATATGGCAATGCTCAATGAGTTGCAGAAGGCAGCACTGCAGGCCTTGTAAACACCTGTCAGCATGCGTGTAGGCACATGTTTTGAAAAGAAGTTGGCAAAGTAGGCTGTAGTCTCTAATTTGGCCTAAACGTAGTCGGCTAATGGAAGCATTTCTCTCATGCCATTATGGAAAAGGTTGAGACACAAACCTAAATAGCCTATGTGCGCCTCAAACAAATGGGTTAAACCTATCTCTGAGCTACTCTATTGAATATCAACCCTCTTGCACCATGTCCACATAAACTTAAATGAAAAAAGTGCTAACTTAGATGTACTAATTATGATTTTGTGAATCAGCTGTAAAAAAAATTCCTTATTAAGATGCCCACGTTTTCTGTGGGATTTTTTTCTTTACGTTGTTGTTTTTTGTTTTTTCTTTTCCTCAAGGTGGTGGGGGATGCAAAAGGATATTAAAAAAGGTCCATATGTGGGAGCGCAAGGCGCAGAAACAAACAGACAAAAAAAGACGCGTCAGCGCAGCGCGCGGCGAGGCAGCGCATCCTCTCTGACGTCATTACGACCCGTGCCTTATACACTCCACTCGTTTACGTGTTCTCACGTGGATGGTCTGTGACCTCGACCGCTGTATGTTTTCATTTACGAGTGCTGTTATGTAGGCAGAAATATATACTCACCAGGGCTGTGGGATTCACACCCCTGCAGTGCATGGAGCATGCGTGGCAACACCAAAAGTAAAGCTGAAAGGCTGCTAGGAGCTGGGGGCAGGGGGTGGGTCCAGTTGTGTTCTTGGGTGTTGTTGGCACTTTGGGGGCTATGCATGTTGTGCTATGGCGCAACATGGAGCCCAGAATCCCTAGCCGCACCCCTGGCTCAACGGACTGATCGGTGCCTCCCGAGATCTCACTGAGTGTGCGCGAGCGTGGAAAGTAAGCTGGAAATGTTATGGGTGGCTTTGCTCACCATATGCACCATGATGTTAAAAAGAAAAACAAAAAATGAAAAAAACAGCAACAACAACAAAAATATATAAATACAATAAAAATAAAAAAACGAAAACCCAGGAGCGGCTGGATGAGGCTTATTTGTCAGAGCTGAGATGGATGCTGTTAAAGAGCCAGGCAGTCAGCCAGCCAGGCAGGCCAGCCGGCCGGTCCCATGCAGTCAGTACGAATGCGGTCCAGCGGATGTAGAGGCCTATCAGTGCAGGGCCGAGGCAGTGTCTATCTCTTTATGGTGCTACAGCCCCTTGATCGCTCCTTGGGGGCCTCGCCGCTCAGAATATGTCACTTTTGCATTGTTATTCTGATGCTTCTTTTTTTCCCCTTTCCTCCACAGTATGTCGTCCAAAACGTGTCAGGTTTCCCCTCCCAGCCAGAGACGAAGCCACTGACTAGTGTAGGACATTTTATATTAGTGTGCAATATTGTGTACGTGCCAATCGTGGCATTGTATCACGTGTATAGACGAAAAAAATGTATAGGCTATGTGATCAGTAGATATTTGAAAGCATGATGATGAAGTGGATGCATCGCATTATATTTCCAAAATGTGAAGACTTTTACTTCTCGAGGTGAAAAAAGTCAGACTCGTTGTGAGTTTTTTTTTAATTGTTTTTCTTCCTGTCACTTTCTGTAAACCAGTAGGCTGCCTTGTCTGTCTCTCAGTGCGCGTAGACTAGCTCGGGTATTTTACGTCCTCCCTTAGGAAAACGAAAAAAAAGTTCTCCTCCAAACACACAACACAGACCGTCAACAACCTCTGACTGTCTCCATGTTGGCCCTTCTACACTAAGCTTGAATAGTATCTTGGGACTTGGGTCCAGGGGTGGCTGGCATACACACACATACACGCACGCACAGACACACACATACTCTCCCCCTGTTAAGGCCTCTTGTTGATATCTGAGTGTTTGGGAGGCCTCTGAAGTGTTTTGAATTGTGTCTAGAACTGCACAAGGCCTCCTGTCATTAGGAGAAAGAGAACTGTGTGCTTGGAGCCTGAGTGCGAGCCCTCGCTCACCTGGGACTGCAGTACAGGTGAACCGCAGTTTGACTTAGGCTTTTCTGGGGTTTCAGTCGAGCCGGGTGATAGCGATCAGCCGCGGCAGAAGCCAAAGGACAGAGGAGTTTGTTGTTGTTTTCATGGCGAGGATCACAATCCCCTCTGATGTGGGAAGACTCTTGTCGCAGTCTCGCTCCCTTTCCCAGGCGTTAAAAAAAGGCTTGTTGCTTGTGCACTATTCATCACGTAGGACGTGTAGTCCATCCCTTCATTTTGACTCAGCTGACTCAGCCCTGCACTGAGGTCCTGCTGAACTCTCAGTGTGTTAAATACGACTGAGCCTGTCGGTGTGGCATGCCACCTAGCTGACGGGAAGGGAACACTTTAGAGGCCTCAGCTGGATAAAAGCGGCTAAAAGCGAGGCCTACCGTGTATGTAGGAGAGCTGAGGCTGGGCCGAAAGCAGAAGTCCCCGGAGCACACTTGGGCTCCTAAGGTGTCACAAGTTCAATCCTTAGTTTTAAAAGCTGATTTGTGTCTGATTGGCTGCGTTTGTGATGGCAGGAGAAGAAAAAAAGGTTCCAGAAAATCCCATCTGTTCACCACAGGACTGTTTCTGGCCCACGTTTGTCTCAGTGACAGTGAAAGGCCCGATGAAGCCTGGCACTGCACTGTAAGGGCTTACCAGCAGCAGCAGCAGCCTGCCACAACCTTCCAACCCGGCTGCAGACAGATCGAGTTAGGACCTTTCTCTCTGGAAATCTCTTCCACTTCTTACAGAGATGATTATATTTCCTCACACTGCCCTCAATACAAAAAACATTTATTTTCATTGAATGCACGTACAAACCACCTATGACTATGTGCCCAGAAAAGCACATCTGAGGTCAACCTGAGTTCATCTTGAGGTCACCGCGAGTCTGAAGTCACTGTGGTGATACAGCACTTATTCCCCAAAGTGTTCTAGCTTTAGCCTGACTGACTTTAATCATGTCTGCTACATGCTAAGACTGGAAATACGACGCTTCCTTTCTCTTTTTCTCTAATGGCCAAATATGAGGAGAGCCTGAACATGCTCATAGAGTTCACTTTGTGAATGCCTCACTCTGTGAAACGCACACATTGTTCGCTTCTTTTTTTGTTTTCAAAAAAGATTTAAACATGTGTTCTTTTGTTTTCTCCAGGTGCTACTGGGTCGGTTGTGTTTTTAGCGTTGAACGTGGCTTTTTTGGGTCTTTGTCTGAAGCGTACTTCCGGTGCGATCAAACCTGATTTTGTGAGACCTTTACCTGGAGTCACCTCGCAACCACGTTGTGCCCACATCTACACAGTCATCCATCTCTAGGACTTAAATGCAGCATGGTAGGCGGATGCCGTTCGTCTCGTTTTCCGTGTCAGCGGACGTGATGGTGTGCCGTCTTCGGGTGGCTCCGGACGGGTTGGATGTGCATGAGCGATGCTGCTCTGTGCTTGTTAGCGCCGTTTCAATTATTTTCTCCACAGCAGCAGCCATCATAGTGATCTCTAACCATGATGTTAACCGAACTTTCGCCCGCAGTATTCATTTGTCAGATTTGACTTAAGTGTGCCGTTTTCTTTCGTTGATCAGACTACAGGTAACCAGACCATTCCTGGTCAGACTGAGGAGAGGTTAAGTTGTAGATGCAGCGATATCTACTTGCTGCACGCACCTCAGTGTCAGATTGCTAGGATGGCTCCGCTGTAGGTGGGAAACAAACCGTCTATATGACGGTTTAACAGAAAACTTCCACAAATGAAACGCGGCTGCCGGCTCGCGCCTCCACCAGACTATACGAGTACTAACTAAAAAAACAAAAAAAGTAAAGAACTGACTGAACTTCTGTTAAGGTGTTCAAAACAACCAAATGTGCTTTGTTTCTGGTTTCCAGTGTTGTAGTCTTTCATTGGCCATTCGGACTTTCTGGTTAATCACACAACCAATCGCAGCCTCTGGTCAAAGCCAAGCACTATATGACTCATTAGAAAACCACAGACAGAGGAGCTCATTCAGCATGTCTTCTGTTTGCACACGCACCGAGCAGTAGGGTCCACCGTGTTCGCAGACTGTAAAAGCTACTGTTGTGTATAGTTCTTGAAGACGTCCTTGAAGCTGTTCTGGAGATGTTGGGTTAAATGGATCCTGGATTTTTAAGGGGGTGGGGTCAATGCACAATGAACATATCCCATTGTCACCGTTTGGTCTCAATCCCTTTACCATCCCCATAAGAGATAATATGTTGTATCTTTCGAAAATATTTTATCTGTGGCGTGTGTGTGTGTGTGTATATATATATACATATATATATATGGTTTGTTATATATGATGCTCCTCCTTTCAGAAAAATATAACATGTAAACAGGAAAAACATTGCTGTTTTTTTCCTTTGTATTTTATACTTACAGAAAGCATTGAATAAAAATGGATAAATACTTGCACTTTAGATATATTAAGAAAAATAAAAATCTGCATATTATTTTTGATAGGGATCTCACATTTAAAGAGTATAAATTACAGGCTTTGTGACTATTGCTGGACAGAGATGTATTGAGTTCTACTTATTGAAGTATATTTTGTCTGTGTCAGAAGGTTTACTAAAGTAAATTGCATGATAAAGTAGTGCTACACCGATATTGTTTTTTTTTGTTTGTTTTGTTTTGTTTTGTTTTTTTAGTTGATAAAATGTCTGAAAACTGTGATAACGACCCTCTTGTATCATGTTTAACCTCTCCTCACCCATTCTAGGATATTTCTTACTGAAATATGGCCTTTTCCTGACTATATGACGATGGTGCTTACTTTGGCTTTGACATCGAGCTCATCCTATACATCTCGACATCATCATCATAATTCGCGTCCTTACACTCCATTCCTTTCTGTTATGTACTCTCACTACCTTATTAAATTTCCGTTGATGGCAAAAAAATAAAACAAAGGTGTGCTGTTTTGTACATTGCTGTTTGTTTTAATGTTGAGGGAGCTTTGTTGTCTGAAAAATGACTAATGGCGCAATAAAATGTCATTCCACATGTCCTGGTCTCTGCATAGCTGTCTTTAACTTCACAATGGTCAGTTTTTTAACAGACCCGGGCTCGATGAACCCCAACCAGCAGGAATTGCTGACTGAATTCAATATACTATTACCAAAGTTATTAGTTTCTTTTTTTTTTAAGGAAATCTGCCAAGTTTCTATGCACAACGAGAAAGACAATATACACTGATCAGCTGCGACATTAAGTTACCCTTGTTCATTCTACCCAAAGAAGCTCTCAGGAAGCTGGACCTCTCACGGTGTCCCGGCAGGGTGGTGCCTCTATCAGTCAGGCTCATTTATGCACATCCTGCCACTGTGTGATCAGATTGGGATCAGGAAAAGTCAGCACCTTTGACTCCCTGTTGTGTTTTCCAGGCTTTCATGGGCTGTATTTGGAGCGTGCTGGGGCACATGTTGTCATACGCAACCATAACGTTTCTGCAGCCACCACGTGTCAGAGTTGCATCTGCTCGAATGCAAAGCTCTACCAGCAGAACATTGCACTGCAACAAGATGATTGATGTTATTCACTTTACCTGCCTATGGAGCTCGGAAAGATAGTAACTGGACTTCTTTAAATTTCTTGAAGATGTTTCACCTCTCATCCAAGAGGCTTCTTCAGTTCTAAAAGCCTCTTGGATGTGAGGTGAATTGATTGGTGGAGAATCTACACAGACACTTTACCTGTCAGTGATCTTTTATAACCGTGGGGAAGACTGCTGACTTGACAGTTGTCCAGATGATGATCGTCGACACCGTCTGTAAGGACAGTTAGCCACAGAAGGCTCCTGAAAAGACTCGTTGTTCACAGAGTGCTGAATCGAAACTTATTCATGGAAAGTAGATGGGAAAGGGAAAGTATCAGAATCAGAATCAGAATACTTTATTGATCCCTGGGGGAAATTATTTTTTGTTACAGTGCTCCATTATAAACCAACATTAAGACAAGACAGACAATACACTAACTAAGAATAGTACAATATATACATATATATACATACATACATACATAAGTCACTCATAGATAAATAGTTGGAAAAGAAACATGTGTAGTTGTAGCAGCAAACAGTGTGTTAAGTGGATGCGTTGTACAGGGAGATGGCCACAGGCAGGAATGATTTCCTGTGTCGTTCAGTGGTGCTTTTCGGTAATCTCAGTCTCTCACTGAACGTGCTCCTGTGACTGACCAGCATGTCATGGAGTGGGTGGGAGGTGTTATCCAACATTGTCTTTATCTTGGACAGCATCCGCCTCTCCGACACCACCTTGAGGGAGTCCAGCTCCATCCCCACAACATTGCTGGCCTTACGGATTAGTTTATTGAGTCTGTTGGCATCTGCGACCCTCAGCCTGCTCCCCCAGCATGCAACAGCATAGAGGATCGCACTGGCCACAACAGACTCATAGAAAATCCTCAGCATTTTCTGGCAGATGTTGAAGGACCTCAGTCGCCTCAAAAAATAGAGACGACTCTGGCCCTTCCTGTAAAGTGCTGTGGTGTTTTTAGCCCAGTCCAGTTTATTGTCAATGTGTACTCCGAGGTATTTATAGTCCTCCACAATGTCAACACTGACCCCCTGAATTGAAACAGGGGTCAAGTGTTTCCTGGTCTTCCTGAAGTCCACGATCAGTTCCTTGGTCTTTGCCACGTTGAGCTGCAGATGATTCTGCTCACACCACGTGACAAAGGAGTCGACCACAGCCCGGTACTCTGTCTCATCATCCCTGCTGATGCATCCAACCACCGCAGAGTCATCAGAAAACTTCTGAAGATGGCAGGTCTCTGTGCAGTGGCTGAAGTCTGTGGTGTAGAGGGTGAAGAGGAAGGGGGAGAGGACAGTCCCCTGTGGTGCCCCTGTGTTGCTGATCACCTTGTCAGACACACACTGTGGGAGACGTACATATTGTGGTCTTCCTGTCAGGTAATCAACAATCCAGGACACCAGAGAAGCATCCACCTGCATCGCTGCTAACTTATCACCCAGGAGGGTCGGCCTGATGGTGTTGAAAGCACTGGAAAAGTCAAAAAACATGACCCTCACAGTGCTCGCCGGCTGGTCCAGATGGGTGTAGACACGATTGAGCAAGTAGATGATGGCGTCCTCAGTTCCGAGACGAGGCTGATAAGCGAACTGAAGGGGATCCAGATGTGGTCTTAGTCTGGGTCGCAGCTGGTCCAGGATGAGTCTTTCCAGGGTCTTCATGATGTGAGAGGTCAGTGCCATGGGCCTGTAATCCTGGGGGCCACTGGGACGTGGCGTCTTTGGTACAGGGACGAGGCATGATGTCTTCCACATCACCGGGACCCTCTGCAGACTCAGACTCAGCATAAACAGTTTATGAAAGACTCCACACAGCTGGGGGGCACAGGTCTTGAGGACAAGGGGACTCACTCCGTCTGGTCCAGCAGACTTGCCTTAGTGAAGTCTCCTATTTGCATCTCAACCTGGTATTGAGTGAAGGTGATGGGTGGGGGAGGGGTGTCAGGAATCTCACAGGAGGTAACATGTGAAGAGAGAGGCTGATATGATAGCAAAAAGGTGCACTGTGGCATGAATAAGGCACGGCGGGACCACGGAGCGACGTTCAGAGCCAACTTTATTTGATTCACGTCACACCACACACCACCACCAACCCCTGAGTCCCCGTGTTTTAACACGGCGGGCGTGATTGCGGATGCCGTGCAGGTGCGTCCGCACGGCCCCGCAGACCACGCCCCACCACATGCACATTCAACAGGAATCACTGCAGCTTTGGGGAGACTGTCAAGAAAAGTCAAATCAAGAACTTGAAAGAAAGCGGGCGTCAAAACATCAAGAGCCACCACACACAGACGTCTTCAGGACTGACTGGCACATAGGAGGGTAACGACAGTGGGCGGATTTGATTTGTTTGGGGTTTTTTACATTTTGCCTTTACTTATTCCAGAGACAGGTGGCCAAAGAGTGCATGGGACTACTAAAGCCATAAGACTCACTGCTCAGGGCATTCTTAATCCATGTGACAGGTCACTTGACTATCATGACCCAAAAAGTCAAGTTTTACACAGAACACGGAGCACTGTATTAACTACCATGTTATCATCCAGGGTGTCATTATCACTAATGGCACCTCATGTGGATTACTCAACTATGCCGTATACCTAAAGGGAGTTTAAAGTTACTTTACGTTTATGCTCAAACTGCTGCTGCAAAATGCAACGATGCTATCAGCATTCAGACCGGACACCAGTAAGCCTTGTTCTCATGGTGCAGTTGTGATGGAAAGCAGGTTCAAAATCTCCTGGGAAAATGTAGACTGCAAAACAGGAGAAAGGCAGCGCTTTTATTTTCCCTGGCAACCGAAATAGTGGAACAACCACACCAATCATGGAAACTTTACCTGGCAAAAAGAAAATCCTTCTCCAATCCCCCTTCTTGGATGATGCAAAGAGGGCAAAGAAGGAGAGCGACAGAATTTGAAAGCAAAAAAAAAGAACCTTAAAAGAGCTTGAAAGAGACTTTTGGTCTGCCTCATTTCTGCAGGATCAATAAAAAAATCCCGACTTCTTAGGGCAATAAAAAGAAGTCCTGTCTTTGTTACAAAGGTGGAAGGATTGAAAATGTGAAGCTTCATGGCTAATGTGGTATTCATACCCTTAATCAAATGTTTGTTGTTTTCACTACTTATAAAGGAGTCATGTTTTTGAGAGACTGCTGTAAAAAGAGAAAGTGACACATAAGAGGTTAGATTTGATTCTAGAGTTGATAATGTAATAGCAAAGTAGTGATACATATGCTTATGATGGTTATATATGAAAGTTCTCAGAATATATTTGCACATACGTCTGTGCTATACCAAACGAATACAGTTAGAGTGTAAGGGGAAACAGATGCCAAATTCAAGTATGAATTTATTGACTGATTTTAGCATTTGACCCCATTATGAGCTGGCTAGGGTTATTTTAAAAGCTGAGAAGATGCACACTGTACTCACGATTATAGCTGCAAAAAAAAGTCAATTAAACATAAGTACACTCTCAAATTATAGCATTTAAAGGGAACTCGTGGTACTTTCAGATTTGAAAGTCAGAGGAGTTACACAAAACATAGCTGCCGACAATAGCTAGCTTCTACTAGCATTAAGACGTCCCTCAGGGTTTGCAGGGTTGAGTTGCAGTGTGTGTGATGTAGGCTCCAGTATATGTCACTGAACAAGAATGCAGAGGGGGAAAAAAGATCTCTGGTTACGCTGCACTGATTATGAGACCAGCTGATGCTGTGGGAGTCCTGTGCAGAATAGATAAAACAATAAAAACATTTCTTTTTTTACTTTTACTTCCTTAATTTCTTTTTTAAGCACAGGTGGTATTAAGGAAATGATCATGCTTTTATTTTTGTGGGGCAGTAAAATCAAACATTGCTAGCTGTGTTAGTGACTCCTGTGATTCTTTGGCTGTGATAGGTTCAAAATGTCTAACCCCACCCCTGACTGGCCAAATCACTGGGATTGACAGGTAAATTGACTGACTCCTCACTTGCTCCTTACCTCTGTGTTTATCAACCTTAAAACATTTTTACTTTAAAGCTATATAATAAAGCTCATATTTGCAGTTCATTTATTCATAAATTCTAGCAGGTCTTTTTTATGCTTTAGCGTGACTTTCAATGGCGCCAAATTTGTTGTCTTTTTTATGTCACAACTTCTTGTTTGTTTTTTTAAAAAAAACTTTAATGATCTGGAGGTCTCAATACTCACAACCATGTGCATTTCCAAACGCTTGTATGACAGAAATGGTTCAGCGGACACCTTTCGGTTTGAAACACTTACTGTAGGACAGTGTTACAGTTTCCCCATCGCGGACGTCCGTGTGACCGCTAGCCAGGCAGATGGCACGCAACGATGCACCCGCTACGCATGCGTCCTTCAAGCGGACTTGGCAACAGTAAAACGTGCAGGACTACTCACCCACAGAGTCTAAATGTTCGTGCCTGCGTGCGGGTATAATCCCAGCCTTAAGCAGACACAGCTACCCGGAAATTCAGCAACATTACAGCTGCAATTGATAATGCAACACTCTCTGTAACAGGCAGCGCGTGGCACAGCACACGGTCTACCATACCTGTTTATTTTTTCACATCGGCTAATTCTTTATATCGTTAGGTATCAAATTAACCCTGTTACTGAATCACCTTTATATACATGGGGCAAATGACAACTAAGTGGAAATAGTCGAGTGGACATTTAAAAAAAAAAACATAACGTTATTGTGACTAATATGTGGGCAGCTACAGGATATTCGTTCCTTATAGTCTTAAACTAAGCATATTAAATTATTATAGTGGCATAGTTATGCTGCGCTAAATGTGTAATTAAATATTTATCATGTTCTTTCAACTAAACTTTAAAAAAAAAAATCACGCTTAGCTCTTACCTACAGTCTCAGCTGTGAGGCTTTATGGTTGTGTACTAAACACGTCACACACGAAATAGGTTGTTTGTTCCACAAACACATTGCCATGACCACAGACACATGCTAGGTGTGTCTGCGGTCTCTGTCATTAAGCAACCTATAGCTAAACTTTTACAGAAACTTCATTTTTGAATATGTGTATGTAACATAAACATATACATTCACTGGCCACTTCATTAGGTACACATGTTCAACCTCTTGAGTACATGGCAGCAACATAATGCAATTAGGGATGCAGGCATGATTATGATAGCCTGCTGAAATTCAAACAGAGCTTTAGAACATGGCATAGTTGTTGGTACCAAACAGGTTGGTCCTAGTATTTTAGAAAAACTGCTGATCTGCTCCAAATCCATCTATAGTGTATAGAGTGAGCGGTAGTTCGGTTCTCTGGGTGAAAATGATTGTTGATGCCAGAGGTCAGAAAGAGAATGGGCAGACTGCATCAAGCTGACAGGGAGGCAATAGTAACTCAAATGACCACTCATTACAACCAAGCCTTGAAACTGAAGTTACAATGCAAAGAAAACTCAGGACTACAGGAGGAGGAGTGTTGATTTCTCCTTGAATATTTGGATGGTAGGATTAGAATTTGGCACAACCAACATTAAAGGATGGACCGATTCTCCCTTGGTGTTGCAAATATTTCATCATCATACTCTTTAGTACCAACTGAGCATGCTTTAAACACCACAGCCTACTTGAGTATTGCTAGTGACCATGTCCTTCCCTTTATGATCACACTCTGATAAAGCTTCATGTCACAAAGCTTAAATCATCTCAAAGAGGTTTCTTGAACATGACAATGAGTTTACTGTACTGAGATGTGGGATGTAGGAGATTCACGTCATGGATAAATAGCTAAAAAATCTGAAGCAACTTTATTAGGTGCCAAAATCTTTGAGGAGTGTCTCCAGCACCTTTGTGTTTTGAAGGAAAATAAAAGGGAGGGTCGAACCTAATAAAGTGGCCAATGAGGGTTTACGATAAATGTGCTCCACAATGGGTAAATGTGCAACTTAACAACTGACAGTTTAACTGCAAGGCAACACATTTTAGCAGCAACTTTCAAACAAGTGCACTGACCTGTGGAGGAAAGTGGGCGTAGTTGTAAACAGGAGATGTTTAAAAGCATTACATAGTAATAGTCATGTCTGCAGAATGTCAAAGAAATTAAAAAACACAAACACAAATTAAAAATTAAAACACAAATTAAAAAACTGGCACGGATTTTTTTTTTTTAGCTTTTCATTGTTTTAGTCTTGACAGTTTTATAAATTACAACCACAATCAATCTGTATAAAAGCTTACTTTATGAAGCACAGACTAAATATTCAGTAAATATGTCCTTTACATAGTATGAGCATCCTGTCAGAAAAGTTCAGATATACAAACAAAACAAACAAAAAGAAAAATCCAATCCTGACATCAAAGTGCCGAAGTTGTCTTTTTTTTTTTTTAACTTAAATAAAACATAACAATCAACTATTTTTTTTCCACAACCCTATATTACAGCACAGGCCTAACCTAGAACATTGGGAAACAATGGTTAGCACAACAGCCAAAGTGACTATAAGGGGAAGTCTCCGTGTAAGAAAGCAGGTATTTATCCTAACAATACAGCTTTAGAAAAAGTACTTCCTCTCTGAAAGCTCCGCTCCTGTTTCAGCGTTTTGGTCTGTACAAGAATCAGGTTCCAGGATTCCAGCTGTGATTCCAGATTTCCAGCAAAGTCCCAAAAGGATCTCAGATCCCATCAGTCACTGTTAATACAATGTACGTAGCAACAGAAGCAATGTGTCCGGAGCCAAAGATATAATTGTTCCTCCCATCAATATCCGCAACCCTGGTTATGTCTACATGCTTCTGAGTCACACTGTGTTTGTGTGAGGGGGGCGCTGAACTCACTGATCTACAGTTGTGTCATTACATAACAAATCACACAGAAAGAGAACGTGTGTATGTGTGTGTGTGTGTTTGGGGGATATAGGATCAATCGAGGTGCTCACAGAGAGCGATACCACCATATGTCCTTTTCCCACAACCTTACACAAGTCCTCCTTCCAGAAGAATCGGCCTCATTATGTTGTTTTCCTCAATTTGGAGTAATGTGTGCTGGATGTCCATTTTGCCTGTTCTTGGCTGGCAGAGACGGTCGTACTAAGTAAACCAAACCAGTCTCTTCTAAGAAAACAAGTCTCTCCTCCATCAGCTCCTTCTCACCCATGTGGAGGGTGTTTTGATGGCTACTTTGCTGGTGGAGTTGTTTTGCCGCCGTTCCCCTCTCCTATCCAGCATGCTGTCAGCCTACCTGACTTTAGCCCACTACGCTAGAGCAGTCCTGCTGCTATGCTCTGCTGTCAGCCAGCCTCCATCTGAAATCGGTCAGGGCCTGCTTTCCTAAAAACATCTTCATCTAATAAGAAGCTATGCAACAGAAAGTCAAATTCCCAAAATTATAACAGGGCAAACGACGCTGCGATAGGTCCATGTAGCATGTTATAAATCAGAGCAGAGATCAGTCAGACTTAAAAACACGTTTTATCACGTGGCTGGCTTTGTCCTGAAGATGCTTTTGAGAGATCCAGGCCTGACTGTGCCGGCAGTGCTATTCAGCATAAGGCCGTCGGCTTGTTTTCTCTCAATGTGCTCAACAAAATCTTTATACAAATAACATGACCCTGCTATATTTACTTCTTCCTGTCGCCTACAAGTTCAAATTCTTAACTGGAGCCACTTTCAAAAGCACGCCAATGCACACGCGTACACACACATGCATGTGCACACACCAGCCCACCCACACTTTCCTGTTCAGCCCTTCAGTCTTCAGAAACCTCACGCCCAACCATATATTGTTACATATGAGTTCTGGCAGCTCAGTTTACTCAGTCATGGTACAGAAAGAGCAGTAAGTGGATAACATGGCACAGTGCTTTTGCCCTCTCCAGAAACATACAGTTAAACACAGGTTAGTATTAGAGGGGGGAAGCGGCAGCTCAAAAATCACAGGAACACATGTTTGATCTCTGACAAGTAACAGTATTCTTTAAATCCCTCAACAGCTAGTGCCGAGGTGCCCTTGAGTAAGGCACTCAACCTCCAGTTCCTCCGGTGGAGCAGCTCAGTGAACAGTTTAAACTATGGTTCCTCTTGGCAGCTCCTGCTCTCATGTGAATGCATGTAAATGTGTGAATGTTGAGAGGGGAACCCTTGCTGGGGTGAATAAAGGTTAAATAAATAAATAAATATGCTATACAGGAATCTGATCCTCCTGAGTTCTTCTCCGAGTTCCTATATCTCCGGGACAGATATGTTGCATCTTCAGACACCATTCTCCAACAATATTGTAGGTCCATAAAGCACACAGTCTTGTGAGTGGCCGAGTGTGTAAACGCAAGTTGAAGTAAAGCCAAAATGCTACAGTAGTACCATCTGTACTATGTCCATCTCAATCACTGCTTGACTCCCAAGCTGCGGAGCAAGGCAAAGGAAACCAGTCTGTGTCTGTGCAGTCTTATATCGACAGGTTATAAACTACTGCAGCTCACAACTAAAAAACACATTTCAACTAAAGACAACTCTTCACTCTGAGTTCAAAAATTAATACTGACGATGCTGCTATAAATAGTGATCACAGTTATGATCGCTGTAATGTGCAATAACAAAAGTTAAAAGAACTGAGGTTTGGCAGGGTCGCTTGTGGTGGGGTATCAAGCGCACGCTCTTCTTATCTATTGCTCATTACAGGAACTTATCATCACGGTTGATAAATTCTGGGAAGGATAGTGATGGCTTACTAAAGAATGGAGCACAATAAATAAAATGCTAACAGCAAATCCGAGAAGGACTTGTAGGATTTAACTAGTTTGGCTTGAAGAGATGCTGCTTTGAGGGCTGTGGCATTTGGTCTTCTTTCCTCAGCTCCTCTTTCCTGGGATGTCGCATCCAGTTGCCCTCCCGTTCAGGCCACCGTGCGCCTGACTGATGGACGGCGAGGACTGCGTCTTGCGGAGGTGGCACTCTCGGCCGGCCAGACCGCCCTCCATGATCAGGCCGCCCATCACGCTGGCCTCAATCTTCTCAAGGTCATCCGTCTCTGTGCGTATTTTAGCCTGCAGGAGGCTGATGTATGTCTCATACCGAGTCTTCTGCTCAGAGAGGGGCGTGGAAGGAGAGATGTGTTTTTGAAGACAAAAAGACCAAAGGACAATTAATCAAGAGTCAAACAGAAGAGACCAATAACACAATTTGCCAAAAAACAGGTTGTCTACCCTAGCTTTTAATACCAAGGGTAAATAAAGTGACCCTTGACTCTAAAAATAATACAGCAGACATGTTCCTCTGTCATAATTCGTGGTCTATTAGCTATTTATCAGTTAAAAAAAGAAAATTAAAAGCAGAGAAATTAACAAAAAGCAACACAAAGAATTTACCTCGTATGCGAGGTAGTGCTCTTTGAGCCGGTACTCCTCCCACTCTCTGCTTTTTGGGTCAGCTGAGGGCAGATTTTTCCGGTGTTCTTCCAGCTCCAGGCTCATCTGCTTCAGCTTGTTCTCGTGACTCAGCAGCTGGTCCTCCTGCACCAATCACAGCGCAAACAGATGCCAGAGGACCCCAAAACAGCCAATCAGATGTAAGCAGATACAAATAGCATATGTAAACTGTGCATGCTGCTGAAATAGACTGTGTGGTATATGCAATTAGTACTGGATGCTGAATGCTGACATTGGTGTATAATGTTTCTTGTGGGATGCAAGAGAAGGAAGTTCGTGTTTCTAATGCGTGCCACCATCTGTGCATGTGCTTGAGTGCGGACCTGGTTCAGTCGGGTGGATGAGGACGGCAGGATGGGCCGACAGAATTTCTTCATGGAGCCGATAGCAGCAGGGAAGGCTGGGGCAGAAAACAGCGCCGCCACCAGGTTAATCCGGAAGATCCAAGACATCATCTCCTCCTCACTCCTGGAGAGAGACAGAAACAAAGACAGAGAACCAATTCATTCAAGTTTTAATGGTGGTATGTTTCATTTTAGCAGGAAAATGATGACAGCAACCGAGCAATTAAAATCATATCAAACATCCAACTAGTTATACTACACACCTACATTTTCAATTGAAAGCTTTTAAGATTTCAAATCTAAATGACAAATCCAACACAGAAACAGTTCTGAAGTCATTCGACACAATAATAGTGTAATCAGTGTTTTGAGGCATGCTGAATATCAAATGAGAGATAGTGCCTTCCATTATCGGATTATTAGTAGGTACTCCTTTTTTAGCACCTTAAACCACCACAGAAATTCTTCTTAAGAGCAGGGCTATTTACAGATTATTCATAGATCATTATGCACCACACACCCTTCTCCTCTACACCTGCGTATCCTCTTAAAACATTCATTCTCAAACCGAAGTAACATGGTTTCATCAAAAATAATGCAAAATTAAAACTTGAAAAAAAAAGTTGTAAAATTTCGAAACCTAAAATTTTACTGTTTAAGGACAGATAACTTACGGTGCCTGCAGCAGAAAGACTCTCCAGTCTGAGGTTTTGAGCTTCAGTACGTAGGCTCTCTTGCTGTAGTCGGTGGCACGAGTAGCTAAAGCGTGGTGGATTCGCACTGCGTTCTTCAGGTCTACCTCTGAAATGTCGGTATCTGGCTTGTACTCATCCTGGGTAAGTAACAAGAATAAAAGGAAACTGTTGCACGTATCGATAGTGTCCAGATCACTACATTCAGGTTGACACCAGAGTAACATCACCTTCATACTATCACCTGAAATTAAAAACATTACCCCGATGACAAGAAATAGAAGCTAATTTATTTAACCTTATGGGCTGTTAGTAAAGTCTTCCTGCCAGCAGGGGGAGACAAACACACACTTACACAGACCAGCCTCATTTCCTCTGTAATTGCCTTTTCTATCACCCTCCCTTTCTGGCACACACACACACACACACACACACACCCACACACACACACACACACACACACACACACACACACACACACACACACACAGAGCACAGAAGCTCACAGCATCCACCACTGCAGTGACAGCAGTGTGTTTCTATGGTAACAGAGCAGAGGACGAGATGCGGTACCTTCTGGAGATATAAGATCATCCCTTTCAGAACTGCATAGAACTTCTTCCATCCTCGGCGACCCCTTGGAGCTAGGAGAAAAAACACAAAGAAAGCTCTTGCTTTATTACTATTTTTCTTTATCATAAAGGATTTGCTAACTTGAGTCAAAAATGTGTGTACTCACTGCGTTTGCCATCCATGTCGGCGTGGCTTTTCCGGGTCAGCACGCCATGCTTGTAGGTGACGGCATTTAGGAGAATGGGAATGGCAATGAAAGGGTTACTGCCGTCCGTTACCCTAGCAACACGTTTACTCCCGCCCTCACATTGCTCCTCCACCAGTTCTGACAGACTCTTCCTCAGCTCCTCCTCCTCACTGCACACACACACACACACACACACACACACACACACACACACACATTGAAATGTATTCAAGTGCACTTACTTCAAAAAACTTGCATACTACAAATACTTATCCTTTTGATGGGCACAGAACACATACTCACACTGCCCACTCAAGCTTCTCGTTCTTGATCGAGTTATACAAAACCTGTGCAGGCAACAAAAGAGGGGACTTGTGAACATTTTCTTTAAAAAAAAAAAAATTGACTACTGGGTTGGAATGACAACACAAACTTTAGTCTGTGGCTGAGAATAAATGAATAAATAACAATCAAGCTGACTCAGTCTCCTGTTGCTGTGCTACTTCAGGACGAGATCTGTACCTTTAATAAATCTTTGGGAAAGTCTTTGCTGTTGTTGAGACCTTCTAGATTACTGATAAACTGCTGACAGGACATCTTCTTCCCAATGTTCTGAGGAGAGGAGAACACACCAAGAGACAGAGAGAAATGAACAAACAACAATTTAATGATTTTTGGGGGGGGCATGTGTATGAAAAGATTTTTTTAAAATATATTATTATTATTTTAAAGAAACTGGTGCTTTACACCGAGTTTTATCGACTCCAATGTCGATGCAGATTAGATTCTGTCCACTGGGTGGCAGTGTTATACAGCTGAGGTACTACCGCAGTGGTAGTGCCTATATTAGAACATATCAAGCACACCTTTTACCAGCGTTTTGACCTCTAATCACGATGCCTCATGATTAGAAGGGAGATGTTTCTAACCTGAATAGACACAGAAGTGGAAATAAAACTGATCTGAAACTGATGTGATTCACACATTCCTCCAGGGAGGCTACATAGCAGGCAAGACAGCCCAGTTCCCTTTTCCAGCGAAAACAGAAATTATTCAGGATGTGATCTGACAGGCAGTGGAAAATGTTTTATTCTCTCTTTACTGGTATGATCCACTAATGGTCACAAGAAGATAATACTCTTACAACTTCACTGAATGATCAGTTTTCATTTAAGCAGCATAAATACCAACCAAACTTAGGTATTTAAATACTTTTGTCTCACTGAACGAAAGTATTTAAAAACCTACATTTTAAAAATATGACTTCAATTCTATTGTCAGCTGACAAAAGGAGGAGCATTTGTGAACGAGATGAGTGTTAGTACTGTACGTATACTTACCACCTGCAGGGGCAGAGAGAGACCAGGGGACCAGATATGGTTAGCAGAGGATGGATTTGAAAAGGAGGGAAAGAGATTGAGAAAAGAGAGGATTTTAATTAGAGAAGGCCTATTAAGTAAAACTACTATTAGCAGGAGGGTGAAGAAAAGCAAAGCAAAAAGCCTATGATGGATCATGTTATGCAGACCACAGTGTCCCTGTTTTTAGAAGGGAACAGACGAGACTACAGGAGGAGAGGAGAGACAGAAACAGGTCAGAAACTAGGCCGGGGAGGGGAGAGAGAAGCTGGGACAAAAGCACAGAAAGAGAAGGGAAAGAAGAAGAACTATACCTAAAAGAGGACATAGATAAAGACATGGCATTGCTGACAAAGGCCTGTATTTACACTCTGTTGTCTAATTCAGTTTTCAGTCCTGTGAGGCAAGACCTGAATGTCAACAACCTACATGTTTTGGGGACTCCAGACTCATTTTAAAAAAAGTCCCTGCCGGAGGTCCACTTTGGCTATGTTTGTATCTTCCTGAAAATCACCTTTCACTGATAATTACATATAGCTTTGATCTGGATGGGTCGATAATACTGCCTTTGGGAGGTGAAGGACAAGAAATCTTTCACTGTCAAAGCAAATGTGAAAGCTATTTAGCGAACGTCAGCTAGTTTATCTAACTTTGATGCAGAGGTGGGACCAAGTCATTGTTTTGCAAGTCTCAAGTAAGTCTCAAGTCTTTATCCTCAAGTCTCAAGTCAAGTCTCAAGTAATGTCAGGCAAGTCAGAGTCGAGTCTCAAGTCACTGGTGTAAAAGTCCGAGTCAAGTCACAAGTCTGAAATTTTGAATTTCAAGTCCTTTCGAGTCATTAAAAAAACGAAAAAAAGCATGTTGCAGTTATGCTAAATGTAAATATTAGACCATGTAATTTTAAAATCTGTGTTTTTCTCAACACATGACAAAATAGTGAACTTAGAAAATATACACAAATTGTGAAATTGCACCTCTTTAGAATGCAGCTCAATTAAACCTAGCTCCAAGAATAATTTTCACCGACAGTTCTGAGATAAGCTGCATGTTATTCTTGGATGCGGTTGTAGGACCGGCTTTAAAATCGCATGACAAAAATATCATACACATTAAAAAAAAACTGCATCACCAACGTAGCCTGGACAACATTTGCTAGTTAGATGAAGTCAGCTATCTCATCTTAGCATATTTATATGCATATTTATAATCATACGGTTCTTGGAGTGAGTGCACACACTCATGAAGTTTAGTAACTTCCGGTCACTGCAACAAGCCCAGGTACAGTTTACCGACAGATGGGTGCAGGACCTTGAAATGCACCGTGTAGAACGAAAGACCATCGTACGTATCATAAGTTTACCAGTCTCACAAATTGTCGTCATAAATACACATTCCTTAACCGTTTATTAATAGGACCTTTGAGCTCAACGGTAATTAATTAGTAGTGGAAATAATTTCTGGTAGCATCACAGAAATGTAGCAGTGACAATAATATTGTATGCTGTAATCGTACTGGACAATTAGTGATACAAAAAACCTGTTTTATCCTGTGAATAAAAGTATATGTTTTTGTCAATGTACCATAATAACAGAAGCGAAACGCAATATTGTGTCAGGACAATTCACTATTTATGCACAATAAATAAAGGAGCATAGCGCGACAATTTCTGTTCAGCGCCAGACTTGCTTGTAACCTATATCACCAATTATGTTATGAAAATGACGTATTAACTACTAAAAAACACTGACCTTCGTGTAAATGCTTGGAGCAGACTAACCTGTGAGCTGGAGTGTTCTGGGACGTTATATTTGATCTTTGAATGGCTGCAATCCAGGCCATCCGTCGCCTGTTTGTCACTTCGGAAACATGGCTCGAACAATTTCTCTTAAACGTCGTAATCCGATAACAACCGATCTCTTTACCCGTCGGCTTCCCGTGGCTGTCATGCGACCGGCTATTGCAGTTAATAATACAACAGCTTCTTGACATTTTTGTGTTTCTTTTTATCGCTGTGTAACTGATTTTAATTGAAAGCCTGCGTGCGCTAGTACTTCTTGCCACGAGTTCCCAGAATCCTTTGCGGTTCTACCCGTGAATGACGTCACATTTTCAATCTCTATATAATATGCGTGTTAAATTTTATATTTGGGGTGAAATTAGAGCTGGGCGATATGAGATTTTTTTCATATCACGATATGTTTTTTTCATTTCAGGCGATAACGATATCCATCACGATATAAGCCAAATAACTATATTTGTAAGATTTAAATGTGCCGTTGCTCACAAGTAAAATGTGAAATAATCAGCAGCTTGTTTTTATTTAAATATTTATTTCCCATAATAAGTTCAACAGGGTAGATGTACTTAAGGAACATGAGACTTTTTCAGATAGATAAAGGCAAATATTGCAAACTACACAAAAGGCAGCCGCTAAAGCGTTTAAGTTTCAAAATAGAACAAACGAAACAGACTAAATTGTCAATTCCACTTAGAAACAAAATATTAATTCTAAAAATAAATCTTAGTTTGTTTTACAGAAGAACAGACAAAACTGACTAACTTTTGTCAATATCCAATAAACTGAGAACTAAAAGGAAATTCTCAATCTCTCCTTGTTGTATAGCTTAGCTTTTCAAACAGTTTTAACAGTTACTTTAGTCTGACAAAAGCCGAATGACGAATTAGCGCTTCCAGTCAGAGACTGAGGCTACGTCCACACGTACACGGGTATTTTTGAAAACTGAGATTTTCCGTTTTCGTTTTAAAAAATAATCCCGTCCACACATAAAGGCAGAAATGAAGGAAAACGCTGCTATGAACATGCCAAAGCAGCAGGTGGCGCTAGATTCCTAACCGTGCCGAAATGTTGGCCAATCAGAAGTCTAGAAGCCTCGGTGGGAAAAAGTAAACAAAGCTGGGGCATAGAAGCAGAACCGAGTCGTATGTGTGGAGGGACAGTAACTGTGTGTATATGTAAGCATTTAAACACTGCAGAGAGTAGAATTAACAGTATTGTAGAAATTCCTTTCACCGAAACAATAACGTGGCGCACAGTGTGACGCATGCACCAGTTTATTGTATTTCCAGACTTGCTTTCGGCACAATTCACAGTGCACGCTACTCTATTTTTTGTCAGACTTGAAATAGCCGAAATACCTTCACACTACGGAACTTCTATGGCTCTTCCGTTTGACAATCTCTCCGGCATTGGAACCATCATCTGTTTTCTCTTCGGTCACGCTCGGTTGATTTTTCTAGTCGGCACACTCATTTCCTCCATTACCCGCTGGCTGCTTCCCAAACAAACACACGTGCGGCTTGGCACTTGTGCTGTACGTAACAAGCCACGCGACGTGACGCTGCGGCTGTGATTGGTTCGGCTCTGCGCTACTTAATTTGGATTGGCTGACCTTTTTTTTTTTTTTCTTTGAGGACAAGAGCGGCGAGGTCTATCGCGATAGCTTAATTTCTCTATCGAGTAAAAGTTATATCGCGATACATATCGTTATCGTTCTATCGCCCAGCTCTAGGTGAAATATCAAGTCTTTTCAAGTAAACCGGTTCAAGTCCAATTCAAGTCCCAAGTCATTGGTATAAAAGTCCAAGTCAAGTCACAAGTCTTAGAACATTTTTTCAAGTCAAGTCTAAAGTCATAAAATTAATGACTCGAGTCTGACTCGAGTCCAAGTCATGTGACTCGAGTCCACACCTCTGCTTTGATGCATTCATTAGTGTCAGGGTCACTGTAGTCAGTGTTCTAGGGCAGCAGCAACAAACCAGTAACACTTTAGTTAGCGTTCCTTGTTCTGATGGGACTGAACAACTAACCAACATTTTGTTAAAGCTAAGCTTGCAAAAACAACAGGTAGATAGCAGACCTCACAGGTGGGCTTTCTATAGCAATATGAAGTCACATGAAGAGTGATTTAGACAAATGAAAGGTTGTTAATTCTGGGAATCAGAATGTCAGAGAAATACAATACATACATGTCCATGCAGATCTGTGTTGAGCAGCATGAGGGCGCAGGTCAATGTGTGGGCTCCATCTGTAAAGGGACAGTACACATGGCTGAGGTCCGCTAAATGTCACACCACTTCTTTCCAAGCACACACACTCATATAAAAACAATAGTGTACAAAATCAATGTACATACAGTTTTTCAGCACACGTCTGCAGTGCTGCACAAAATATATCTACACACTCAAATAATATCATCTGGTGCTATAAAGTGATTTGCAATAGTTACATTTTAAGAATTGAAATGCACCAGCTTCATCACTGCAATGCAAAACTATGGGCCATGGACATTTAGTCAACTGTTTTCTACATGGACACCAACAACAGCCATTTTTTTTTGTCTTTTTTCACTTTCTGATTATAATACTGTTACCCTTGATTATCTTTATCATCACCTTCACAGCTCTGACCTTCAGAGGTGGGTGTCTGGGGGTTACAGTGGCAATAGCGTCTGGAGAAATGGACAAGGACCCGCTCTCTCTCCTGGGTTTCGCCCATCAGTGGAAAGGCCTTTAAGAAGTTCCTGCCACACATGAACAACCTTATGAAACATTTTTCTCAAAAAAACCCCAAAACTTCAACAGTTAGTCCTGCTTTTTAAAACTCAGGTCATTGTGGCATAGTGCAGTATGGTACAGGTTCCACATCTAAACTGTAAATAAATCAGAGGGGATCAGTGTCAAAATCATTGATTGATTTGTCAACTGACACTTTTGTTAAACAACAAAAGCATATTATTATCACAGATCTGAGCATTTTCTGTTTTTGTTAACTGTGCTAAATTTAAAGTTATTGGGCATCTTTCTTTGCCTTTAGACAACAATTCTGATGGCAAAAGAGCCAAACGGGACAGGCAAAAAAAAAAAAAAAAAAAGTTATTATTCTAGGGAAGCCATCTTGGTAGCTGACATCTTTTTTTCAGATTTAGATACAGATGATGCATCTAAAAAATTTTTTTTCAGAATTCATCACTTTGGCTGAATGTACTTTGAAGATCCAGAATATGTAAAGATCCCAACAGTACCAAAATGAATGCAGGATGTCACTTTTCATCAGCATTGTTCACTCAACTGAAAGTCCTGCACTGAAGGCAGCAGTCTGAGACAGCAACATGTCAGATACAAGACCGTGATGTACTCTGCAGCTGTCAGCTACACCAGCTAACTGTACTGAGCACGACAGCTTGATTAACACAAAGCTAATGTGTTGTGAAGAGGGAATGTGAAGAACACACACAGCCTAGGTGCATGCACTAATAGCTCTACCATCACACATTCATCACCTGCCAGTGCTGAGTGGGCATTACCTCAGGGCGCGATCCAGCGACAAGCCAGAGAAATCAAAGAAGCTCAGGTACTCTGATGCCACCATCTGGCTGAACTCATTACTGCAGGGAGACAGAAAGCACATCAACAAATGTTATATAAATGTTTGATAACACTATGTTACAGCCACGACTAAGGGTGTAACTCCCCTGTGATTAAACGGAACTTCATTATATTTTATTTCAAATTACAATACAGTTATATTTACCAACAAAACAGTTAAAACCTGACTTGTTGCGCCCTTATTTTTGTGTGCCTACTGGGAAATATTTATAGATAATGGATACACATTCAGATATGAACACACATTGAGGAGTGTTTAATGAAACTTTTTTCTGTTTTGTTTGTTTGTTTGTTTGATTTTTACATCCATCATCTTTGTGTCTCGTGGATATGGAACACTTGTGGCAAGCCCACAAACCTCCCTGTATTGGACCATCACACCAGAGTGTGTGTGCCTGTGTTAACTGTCTGTATGCATGCTCACTTCTTGCCCAGGTGTCTGGCCACATCGCAGCGTTTGAAGCCCTCGAGGTGATAGAGGCGCTTGGCAAGCCTCTTCGCAGCCTCACAGTCAGCTCGGCAGCCATTGGCCAGAGTATCCGTGCTCCCGTGTTCCAGACTGCCCAAATCACACTCATCTGAGTCAGACAGCCCGTCTGTGAGGTTGGCATCGCTGAGGAGGAGAACACACACACACACATGTAAAAACAAACACACAGTCGCACACACAAGCAGGTACCCAGGGTAATGAATGGAACGCATGCCCATTATGGACACCCACTCACTCACAGCTAAACAGAAAAAGCTCAACTGTGAAGCATAAAACTCAATTACATAAACATATGCTCACATGCACAGAAAAACAAGTCAAATGAGGTTCAAATGACTTGTTATGGCAGTGACCCACTTTCACTGTCACTTAATGTCCTACTTTGATGCAGTGGATATGATGGCTGATTATACAGCTGAAGCTGCTTTCACCTGCCCCAATCTCCTCTAAAAAGCCCCACTAATCTCAGACCGTGGACCACTAAGATAATTAGAATTAAAGGGCTATATTAAAGGGCTATAACATAAAGAAAACCCTTTAATTCTACCCTTCTATTTTGGGAAAATGCAGCTGGGAAGTTAGTAAAGTAAGCTTCTCAGAAGTGACCAAGTAATGCTCCTTCCCTGGCCTCGATGGTAGCTTTCCCCAAACACCCAAATGTGCTAGTTAAACGCCCTTTGCAACCTCCTTGTCTATCAGTCAAATGTCTATTCCAGCTGTGAATGAGTCTGTGTGAGAGTATGAAACAAGGAGTTTATGCCAAAAACAGAATGCACTTAGTCACCCCTGCAGGAGTAATAAAGGTGAAGAACAGATAAAGTGAGTGTTGAGAACACGACAGAACGTGCTGTTTTCAGCGTAAAGTAATAACTTGCACAGGCTGAATCGATGACAGATTTCCAACACTATGCACCATGGTAACAATACATGGTAATGTTTCAAACTGAAATGTGTTAACCGTTGCTGGAATATACCATTTTATAAGCAGCCTGAACTGATTATTAAGCTCTTTTCTATTTCACCCAAGTGAGTTACTCATTTAAGCGTATGCTTAAACATAAAATAAATAAATAAATAAATAAATGAATCATACTTTCAGCCAGTAAAAGCCTAAGTAGAAGGATGTAAAACCACTGCAGGGGAAAGCATGCTCAACAGGCCTAAAGCTGCATAAATATCATTCATGCTCTGATCCTAGTGATCTAACACAAATTTGATGTTTATATGAATAAAGTCAACTTCATTCAATTTATTAGAAGTTCCACATGTATTGTCCAGGGCATCGATATAAATGGAATACATTTGACAGGGGTGGACGGGCATAAAAGCTTTTAGCCTAGTGATTTAGCACTGTACATTAAATTGGGGGAAGTAAAAACTTTTAATCTTTATATACCTTTTATATAACCAGGAAATGGAGCTCTTCAGATTTAGAATCTCTTAGGCAAGAGCTTCCTGGCCAACACAGAAACATTAACCTATGATTAACCTAACATGTTTTTGATTGCAGGGGAACCCAGAGCTGACAGACTGAACAGAGAAGGCCCATGCACAGGTTGAGACATAGGACCTTCTTGCTGTGGGTAAACAGTGCTAACTTGCTTAACCATCATGTTGCAACAAAATGATTTTAAAAAACTGACACAGCAGCAGGAGCTGATGTTCTGACTTTTTAATCACTAGTATGGGTCATGCTTCAGAAAGACACTAAATTATACATTTTGCAAAATGAAACTTAAAAGCATCTTTCATCAGACCCTCCCTGTCTGGCAAACGCAGACATATTTCAAACACTGCACTGTCCAGCTTGTAAAACAGGATTTGGCGTTACAGAGTTTTACCCTGAGGACATCAGCAGGTTTCTGAGGCTTTCAGTCACAGAAGACACTACATAACTTCTGAGTAGCACCATGACAGCTAGGCTGAGTCTCATGCTACAGTTGGCAACCTTTAATAAATAAGGGCATTACTGCAGGCTGTGATGAAGGCTACTGGGGGCTGAAGGAGAGTTTAACAGTCTGTTTATTCAAACAAAAGGCCCCACATGCTCTGTGGCTGTTAAACTGTTGTAAAGACAGCATAGATAATCAATGCAGAGTATTAATTAGTGCCCTGCTTATGTATTTATGACTTACTGTGGCAGCTTGATTGATGTTATATCCACTGTGCTGCACTGCACTACATACTTTGCACACTGTTATGCACGCCAGAGTCAATCAGTGGGAAGCTGTGTAGCCTTTTTACTGGCATCTTAATAAACAGTGAGGATTGTTTTTGATTCCAAGTCATTTCTGTGACTTCTGTGTGTCGATAGAGACTTGACATTTCTCCACATGTGATGTGCACGTCTGTAAGACACTTGCTCCATCCAGACCCCACAGGCAAAGTATTGGTTAAAAGACAGCATAACGCCCATCCATGACAAAAGAAAAAAAAAAAAAGCAAATGGAAATGATACACCACTCGCATGTTTACCAGCATCCTGATGACAAATGAGGTACACGCATTCACCTCCGTCAGTCTCAGCAGCATTTCTTCATTTCCTGCTGGTCTCTGGTCTCTGCATCCGTGATGCGCCGCCAGCAGCCCCAACAGATGATTCAGATGTCTTTGCATAATGTGATCAGCCCAATTTCATTACCCTCGTAAATTCAATACATTAGGCACTGCTGTCGTAAAGGATTAGTTGGTTACTATGGATACAGCGGAAGCTAAGTGTCCCACGCTACAGGAAGAAGAATGAAAGTGGACAAAAATCCAAAGCTACAGGCGAAATCACAAATGACTAGTTTCCATAGCTAAGACTCAGTCCCCTGACTTCACGCACTTTAGCTGACTGTGTGCTACACCCATACAGCTCAGTACCACAAAGGACTCTGATTTCCCTGCTCCAGGCAAGGATCCACTTTCATGTCTTGGCTGATTCATTAATCTCATAGAATCATCATCTGGCCCTTGATCTGCTGGGGCCAATTTGCCTTGGTAGCAACAGACTATTACCCCCATAAACAGAGTACCCAGAGTCACAGGATACATAAACTTCTTAACCACCAAGAGTTGGGTCATACAAACTTCTCCAACTTATCATAGCAAAGCATCACTTCCAAGAATGACAACGAGATTGCAGATAAAGCCAGCAGAAAATGGCCACTGACAGCGTGCAAAGGCTCAGCCTTGGGGACAGGGTGGGGAGTTTCCGGGAGGAGTAAAACTAGCTGCTCTTTGGAGTGGAAAAGGGGCCATCAGATCTGGTTTAGGGATGCGATTAAAATGCTTCCTGCACAGCTACCCCATAGCCAGCTCCTCATCAATACACAACTCTCACCCACAAAAGCTTAGTTACTTGAGACACAAACAATTAGATGAAGGGAAAAAATTCATAACAACAGGCAAACATGTTGATATACACCTAATAAAATGAGTGTGCCAGACCATTAAAACAATATCCAGCCTGGTGTTAGCAGTGAATGTGCTTTCGCTTGTCTGATCATATTAATTCACTGCATTCAGAACGTCCTTATAAATCATTCAAAACTCATATCAGTCGTGGGGCTAAATTGCTAAAACGATGCCAGTCTCCCTCCCGTGCAACGGTCTCTGGCACACAAACACAAAATATTAGTGAGAGGGACACAGTATTAAGTGTCAGCTATCTAGTGCAGGTCTTTTGTGAAAAAGACACTCAGAGTTACTGAGGGCCAAGTGGCACACAGCAAAGCTATTAGTCTATGTGAAGGCACAATTTTGTATCCCCAGGCCAGTCTTATTCAGTCAGTGTGACCGCCACTCAGTCTGCGCTCGTGTCTGTGTGACTGTGTCATACTCAGAGCATGATAGGACATGTCTCTGACTCACATGCTAATCTCTTTAGCTGTGTACTACCCGTGCCCACAGCTACAAGGTGTGTCTGTGTAAGGTGTGTGTGTGGGTGTGTGCATGAGGGAGGAAGCGGAGGGTCCTAAATACATCTTGGATGAGTGTAATTACCAATTATGGGGTAAACCAAATTGTAAAATTCTGTGATTTTACAGGCTCTTCTTTTGCTTTTATATAGCCTACACTGATCTATGGCCAAAGTGATGTATAGCAGTAGAGGCAGAAGTAAAGCTCTGTGTGTAGTTGTGCAAGCGTGTCAGTGAGGTCATCTGTTTCAACTTTTAGATTGAGTCTTGGCAGAAAATGAAACTAAAAACAAATGTAAGAACGGAACCTAATACAAACAACAAAGGCACCTCTGTGAATAAAAACACTCGTTACCATTAGTTCAGTGAACCGATGACAGTAGCAGCCTTTACTGTTTATTAATAAACAAACAGAATCACACACATTACTGATATTTGCTCTTTTCCGTAGGGTATAACACTGGTGGCTGCTACAACAAATCAGCCGTACTGATTTTATAAGAAGCAGGCAGGTGACAGCAATCAGGTCTTTGGCTACAAACCATTTATTACATATTTTAATACATCACTAGAACTGAATCCAACAATAACTGATTAAGACATTAATCACTTGATCAGTAAGCTAGTGATAAAGTGACTTATTTTTAATCATTTTCCACTTAATCAGAGGGGTGGTGTTTTTAGTTTTGGCTCTTCGTTTCCTACCACTGTAAACCCATCAACCTGAACTTGGCAGCTTATGATCTGTCATATCTTCAATTAAATACTGAACTGAACTCTGCTGTACCCACGACATCAAATAATCTATCTAGCAATAGGTGAATTATTAAAACAATAATAATAATAATTCCAGCAGATTTGTTTTTTTTTTAATTCAAATGAAAAGTAATAGCTAACCCAGTCCAGCACATCGTCAGCCACGTGCCACATTAGATTAAAATACGGTTTGTCTTTTTCTTTTCTACCATAAATATGCCTTTCTATGAATATTATTCTAGTATCATGGGAATTTTTCGCCAGGGTCAACTTACACCACAGCTACCTCACTATTTCCATTTTGCCACGCAGCATAATTGTTAATGTACCCACCCATCTGGAGATCAGAGCTTTAAAAGAGTTTAGAGAGATAAAGCCAAGCTTACAGGAGTTGCAGCAAAAAGTCGAAGTGAACATCATATTCCTCTTTCCACATCTCGGATCTTGGAAATTAGCGGTTAAAGGCGTGCTACGGTCCGACCGCCTCATCGTCCAGTATTCGGTGAACTGTGCATCGGCCCGGCTTGGTGATCTAACGTTCAGCCAAGTCAAGTTCTATAAAATCGCAGCGTATTCAGAGACGATCAGTGACACTGCTGTGTTATTCCACTACAACGCGAACATGCACGGAGTGTGTTTGGAGGGCTTTCCTTGAAGTTTCTTGGTTGGTCTGAAAGCTCCATTGAAGGGAGGATGTTGGGGGCGGAGCGAGCACTGGACAGACTTTCTTTCTGATGAATAGCGCTGTTCCTAGTGGTGGCTTTACAATGGCCCTGTGTGTCCCAGCCAAGACAACTTCCTCTGCATTATAGGGCTGAGAGCCAGCAGATCAGTCCAACGCCAGCTGGACGTCCTGTTTTCTTAAAGTTCATTAAGTCGCAAGCAGTTAGTAGATGTGAGGATTTCTGTGCATGCTCAAAGGTAAACGTAAAGCCACCTGAGCTTAATATGACAAAATATGACTGGTTGGCTCTACTTTGCAAGAGTTTATCACCGGATAGAGAAAAATCCAAGCGTAATGTCCATGTGTAATGAACAATGAGACATTTAGCTAAAAATATCTACAGATATAACAGAGGTTAAAAAGAGGTGGGAGACTGATGGTTGCTATGTAAATATAATTTAAATGAGACAAAAATAACCCATCATGTAAAGCACACAAAACCACAGAGTAATATTAGTACATTTGCTAGCTAGAACACAAAGGCCGCTTTCTGATCTGATGGAAAGAAGCACAGAAAAAGAAATGACAAGTGTGGTAGGACTCGACTTAAGAGGTCAAAGAAGTGCAGGAGACTGATGCTGTCCAGTGTAGCAAGTGATTTATTCACCATTTTGTGACCCAAACAATATTTACAAAAAAACAAATAAGAAACTCAACTCTATAATTAACTCAGTTCAAATAAACATAACTGAACTTAAATCAACAGACATTAAGGTCAAACTGCACACAGCTACACTGACCTGAACCTTTCTTTCTCGAAACACCTGAGTTCTTCTGCTTAAAATAGTCCACTTAACCAAACAATTTCTCCTCTGGACTATTCCATTAAGTAGGTAGGTAAGATGAACATGATTATATTCAAACCTCTACTACTCCTCTTTACTGGCAACATAAACTCTGTGGTGTAATCAATACATATTACAACAATAAATCTATTTCTTCATAAACCCTCTAAACTCAACTTTATTAAATTATAAGAGTTCTTCCCCTTCTGCACTTGGTCTCTTCCTGTGACCTCAGACAAACCCAGAAGGTATAAAGCAGGAAGTAAAACTACATCTCCTCCTTTTGTTTCTGGAAGACAGGTAGGTAAGGTAAGTTCTAAACAATACCAATTAACAGTTGAAATAAATAACATGTTAACTTAACAAACTTGTAGGAATTGATTTAAACCAAGATGTTATATTATATAATCTGTAAAAGTGCAAAACATAAACAAACCCGGGATAGTAGATGTTTGCCTATTGCAGACCATATATGAAATATGGTTAAATCAAAACAAGAATGTTAACTAAGAATATAGACAAATGGTCTTCTCACCCACTTTATCACAACAAGCATCTGTATTGATAAAAGTAAAAAATCAGGAGATAGGGTGTGGAAATCTTTTAAAAAAAGCTATATATATTATACACTTTATTAAGTAGACCTGTTCTACAGGTGATATCTAATCAACCAGTCACAGGACAGAAAGTAAATGCATTTACACATGTAGACGTGGTTAAGACGACCTGCTGCAGTTCACACTGAACATGAACGTGGTTGTTGATGTGTTTCAGAAACTAATAATCTGCTGGGATTTTCCCACACAACCATTCCTAGGGTTTACAGAGATTGGTCAGAAAAAGAGAACCTGTGCAGTGAGCAGCAGCTTTCCCTTGATGAAAATACATTGATGCCTGACTTCAGGAGAATGGCCACAACTGCTCTGAGCTGATAGGAAGGCAACAGTAACTCAAATAACTACTTGTTACAATCAAGTTGTGCAGAAGAGCATCTCTGAACACACATTTCATTGAGCCTTGAAGCAGATGGGCTACAACAGCAGAAGACCACAGAATACGTGCCAGCTAAGAACGGGTGGTGTAATGGTGTGGGGGCAAGATAGACAGCGCACAATGTGCTTTGAGACAGCAGCCAAGAAAGCTGTAGTCCGCGTCTGTGAATACCCGTGTGTACACCTGTGTGCATACCTGTGTGGATCAGCATGCTTGCATTCCAAAGGTTTCTCCATGTAACGATCTGCTAGGGAGTGTGGGGAGCCACAGCCCCGTCCTCCAGGGTATGAAGCAGGTATGGAGGAGATCAAAACTCCAGACATCCAGAGGCCCCCAGAACACAAGAGACCAAGGAAGACCAACAGAGGGGCAGCCGCGCCACTGTCCCAGTAAGAGCTGAGGAGAGTCCCAGATGAGGGCTCACTCAGCAGCCGCGGAGCAGAAGCCAGGGGGAGTTGCAGTGACGCGCCCGTGAGCTCCGCCGGCAGCCAGCTGTGCCTGAGTGACCGAGCCCCAGGCCGAGAGGCCGGGGGCACCCCACCTCCGAAGTGGCCCGAGCGAGCCCCAGGCTCCAGGCCCCGATAAGCGGCCGCCAAGGAGTGAGCCGGTGTGTACCCGGACGCCCACCCCCAGACACAAAGAACCACCAACGCACCGACACCTGAGGGAGTCCGCCACTGGAAGGGGAAGTGGTGGTGGGTAGAGATAGGCCTCCAAACCTTGGAGGGCCTGAGATGTCCCCAGAGAGGTGGCGTCTGATACCCAACCTGACATATAGACACAGACATGCAGGCACACACAGACACAAACATCCATTCCCACCCTCATGCTCTCATATGCACTTACTCCACACTCAACCAACGTGGAGACAGACATAAAGAGACTCTGTCCCCAAGCGTACTCTACGAACCGGGTCTAGGTACCCTTGCCCCTGGAGGGGGGAACTGCACCCAGACCCAGGTGGTGTTACCCTTTTCCCTGCGGTGGGGAGAGGCAGACCGCCCCGACTCCGCAGCAGCAGGGAGGCCCCACACTCCAGACCGCAGTCGGACGGCCAACTCCTCCTCCTAGCCCCCCCGCTCCAGCAGGCCGCAGAGAATGGGGGTGAGAGAAGACTCCAAACCTCCCTCCACCCGCTCATTGTAGTGTTGATGCATGTGTGTTCTAAGGTGCAATTAAAACCCAGGAGGGCATGGAGCTACCTGCCAGAGAGCAGCAGGTAAGCGCATAGTCCCTCCTGCTAGCCCTCAATGTCTACGTGTATTTAAAATTGAGAGGTGGGCAAGGTGCATCTAATAAAGTGGCTGGTGAATACAGACAACAACAGTGGCCAGACTACTGTTTTTACACATCTGAACACTAGTCACAAGTCTGTGTTTTTTGGAGAGGCTTCCTATGACTCATGGATAACCTTTGTCATTCACACACAACCACACAGACAGCAGAATTTATAAACCTGTTGTAGCACAAATATGATGCCGCAGCCAACAGCACGTGGGGAAAAAAAAAAAAAAAGATTCAGCTTTTCAGCTGATGAGGTTTTAGAAGCGAAATGTTGCCTTAAAAACATGTAGCTGATTAAAACAAGCTCTTATTTTATGCATTTTAGTCAATCAGCCAGTGAAGCTTGACTCAAAAAGAACTTTGAGCTCCACCTGCTAAGTTGCAAACATAAGTGAACTCAATACATAAAAAGCCTTGCAAAACAATTTCTTAAAATAGTCACATGCGCAAACAGAGGTAAATTGCACTGTTTGCTGTTTGCGTCTTACTCTAAGAATTTGTATTGTATTTGAGCTCTTAATAGGAGTTACTATTACTGTTGACTGCAAGCCCAATTAAACATTGACAGTTGCAAGCCACACAAGACAACGACTGATTGATGATTTAGATGAAACACTGATGCACCCACAAACTGAGGAGAGAATAGAACAACCTAAATTTGTCAATCATTTACACCTTTATAAACACAGCATAGCTAAATAATACAAAATGACCAAGAAATCCTTCGATCAGTAATAACAACAAAATGAAAAAGGGTGAAAACCTTTAGCGTAGCTTACTGTTTCCATCTTACAAGCTCTTATTCACACACAGAGAAACACACAGGACTCAAAAACCACCTACTCAGCTGTAAACAATGGACAATGGTGACCTCTTTTGGCTGGGTGAGACTAATTATGTTCAGGTGTGGGATTGGGTTTAGTGAAACACTAAACACAGCAGCTTGATCTGACAGCAGCTAAAGATTACCATCTGCTGTAAAATCAGCTACAGTTTGAGCAGTCATGCCAAGAACTGCGCACAAATGTTTCATATGGTCTGCTTTCTCTTCCACTTAGCACATACAGGAAGTGCTGACAAGACGCCTCAGAAGCGAGAAACCCATGGTTAGAAAGACATAATTCAGCAGACACAGTCACTTCTACAGTAGGGTTGTGGGATGTGTCATAAAACAGAGTTGAGCTATAAATAGCCAGGGATAAATATGCTGGTGCTGAAACTATTCAGTTACCATGTGAGTCTGTGGTGAGAGGGTGAAAGAGATTTGTTTGCAAACCTTTTGTGTACGCATCTATTTTTGTGTATGTGGGACTGCATGTGTCCATATCACTGCCTGAGTGTGAGCCAGGAGAGGATAATCTGCAGGATGTTTCAGCAGTGCTATAGAACCTCACTAAGGGTTTTATTCCCAATGTGATATCCTCAAACATATGTGTGTGTGTGTGTGTGAGAGAGAGAGAGAGAGAGAGAGAGAGAGAGAGAGAGAAAGATTAAGAATATGAAAGACGGATATAAAGGACTCCCATATCTGCATCACTGAGTGAGCTAGAATGTGCGAGCATTAAACACAGTTTTTGTTTATGCATGCTTCTGGCCCACATGTCTTTCATGTGTATGTGTGTTTCTGCGCTCAACACTGTGTATGAAAGAGGTTAGTCCATGCAGTAGAGCTGCTTCTCTGATATGGAAACAAACTGCCTGGCTTTTATCTGCTCTGCTTGATCTGTTAGGCTTGTGAGCCACCAGGAGGAATACGCATACACAATGGAATCACATGTATTCATGCAAATGTTCAGCCATAGAACATTTGTCAAACACATTCATATATGTCCAGACACTGGATCTTTTTTCTTGAGTATTGCACTGCGTGTGTTTGTTTTGAGGGCATGGATGCTCTAGCGCAGTTTGCATTATCACATAATCAGCCTGCATCTAGTTGGCTTCACTGCGTAGATATAGCCTGCTTTATAGTAAGCTGCTGGACAGACAAATAGACTGACCAACAGAGAGTGTGTTTTCATGGCGATTTTAGTCTCCTCTGTGGATTAAGGTTAAGCTTCACTCATGGTCCCCACAGAGCACAGAGCAACACAACTCGTGTGAAGTAACAGTGACTAAGTAACCAAAAAAAAGATGCAATTGACTGTCTAACCCAATGACTGACAGGCTGACAAACTACACAAGTGTACAAGCTCAAAACTAAAAGCCAGGTTTGCTGACTAAGAGCACTGTCATCTCATATTTGCATGTACTGGTTGGCATGCTTACAGTATCTGCTGTACTTTTTCCCTGTTCCTGTGGCCAGCTGCCCATTTCACTATCTTCACCCACTGATGTCAGAATAGACAGTAACAGTGGGAATAATATCTGCAGAGAGGGTTTGGCTGAGGTAAGATTAGGTTTCTTTGCACCACATCAAAGCTCCAGCTACAAACGTTGAAGGCTAACTTGTGGACAGGCTGTATATGCACCAGGGAAGGGATGTCAAACATATGGTCCAGTAAATGGTCCATTTCAGCCCACTGGATTGCATTGTACAACATGAAAACTTCAAAGAAGGAGGGCATACATTTGGGTCTTTTAACTAATTTTGTCAGTTGGGCTCAGTATATCACACTAAAGTAAAAGATAGGTAAGTTATAGATAGACAAAATTAGGTATGTGTGTGTGGGTGGGGGGGTTAATGTTTGCTTCCCATTTAATAACAGAAAAGTGCCCGTTTTTTGCAACTTAGTAATTTTCTCTTTTTTTGTGCTTTTTTTTGCCATTTTATAACCATCTGGATGCACCAAAGTCCCTCTGAATCATGTATCATTAGTTTTATGGATGGTTTATTAAATAATACCCTACAGGAAAGGTAAATAATTTGCTAGTGTTTCTAAGAGTTTATTAGGCAATAACCTTCCAGCCCACTTCAGATCAAACTGAGGTGTATGTGGCAATGAGTTTACACCAGTGCACATGGTTTGCCAGCCAAATGGATCAGTTTGAATACCTGGTTTGACTGCCATATTACAAAAACTATGGTTAAAAAAGCTGAAAAATATGTAAAAATAAGGTGAGATTAGTAGTATGAACAACTGAAGCAAAACGTGGAGTAACAGCCTTTCAGTTTCATTCACAAAGAGCATGTTAGACATGTGTACATCAGATGTATGACTCAGTAACAGTTTCTGCAGCATTTTGAGACACATATGCCGATCCAACTGCTTCACACTGCATGCCAATGTGTTCTTCCGCAAAGACACACCACTCTGCCTCTTCAGCTGTATTGTCATTTACATTCACTCACTATCACAAGAGATAACAAACATCTGCCTTTCATATTTGTAATATTTAGATTAGTATGAATATAATATAGAAATATGCAACATTAAGGTTTTTGTATTTGTGGTTTTGAGCAAATTTGTATAGCTACATTTGTAGATGATGTACATGCACTGCAAAGATAGTGTATGCTTTCTCAGAGTGGAGCCTCATCACTTCTACTTGTCCAGGGAGCACAACATCTGTTTATAGTGACTGATGTAGCCTAATGAAGCACATTTCATTAAGATGTAGGGTATAAGCAACAACAAATTTGGGAAACATAAAAGAAACTTACTTCTTATCTTTTACTTGTAAACAATGTAACCACCCAGGGGCTTACACAAGCAAAGAAACAGTGGCACTGGCAGAAAATGTGTGTCTTTGCTTATTACATTTATAAAACACACTTTACTTTGGTAAATACAATCTGAGATGAACCTCACCACATGACACATTACGCTGTGTCATTAATTATTTAACAAATTTATTCCAAAATGCAGAAGCAGTGCATGAAAAACAAAATATATACTTATTGCCTCTATTGGAATTAGGATGGTAAGTAGCATCCATGTACTAGTAATCAAACACTCGATAAACTGATCATCAGAAAGTGTGAGTGCCTCTACCAAAGCAGATGTTATTGCAGTTTGCTGGTCTGGAGCATTCAGGGGCGTGTTAACACAATGCCAAGGAGGAAAGACATCAGCAATGATCTCAGAGGAGCAACTGCTGCTACCCAGTCTGGGAAGGGTTATAAGGCCATTTCCAAACAATTTAAGGCCATCATTCTACAATGAAAAATATTATTCACATGTAGAAATCATTCCAGGCAGTTGCGAATCTTCTCAGAAGTTGATGTCCCAGCAAATTCACCCCAAGGTCAAACTGTGAAATGCTCAGAGAAAAGGGCCTCAGTTAGCATGTAAAATGTTAAAGTTTTTGACAGCACAATCAGAAAAAGACTGAACAAGTGTGGTTTGTTTGGAAGGGCTACCAAGTGTCAAGCATGGTGGTGGAGGGGTGATTATTTGGGCTTCTTTTGCAGCCACAGGACCTGGGTACCTTGCAGTCATTGTGCTTGGCTGAAACTGGGTCATGTAACTGAACAATGATCCTCAAGTTACCGCAAGTTATTGCTATTAAGGGTTTCTATAAGCTACTGAATCATGAGGTCTACTTAACTTAACAATTCTATGGTTCTGCATTCTGTCTTAGTTTTGTTAAATAAATAATGACATGGAGTAATATGTCATATGTTGTTGTTCATCTGATGTTGTATTTACCTAATTTTAAGACCCAATTGTTTATTATATCCTGATATGTAAAACCTAAGAACTGACAGAGGGTGTATTATCCTTTAACATTAGTGTACATGCTAAACCTAGGAAAAACAGGGGCTCTAACTGAAAAAAATGTCAGCATTGTCACTGACAGTTATAGCACAGCATGACCATTTTTTTCATACATTTTTGTACATAGCAGAGGTATGACGTCCAAAATCACAACCCTGAAAAATGCAATGCAAAAACACCATAAACACGATTAAATAGAAATAACATCATAGACGAAAATACAGAGCAGAATACAACTCTGAAAAGTGAAGCCAGCGCACAAGTTTCTTAAACTTGCATTTTTTCTAATGGCCAGCAGGGGGCATCTTCTTCGTTTGCAAATCATATAGATATATATATACTGTATATGGTTTTCAGGGTTTTTATCATTAACTCGATTTCCCCAGGTTTTTTCCCGTGTGTTATGAATAAATATTCTTTTGTTTGGTACCGGTTCTGGTTTTATTTTGTTGTATTCATCTGCAGCACCTTAAAGGCCAGTCCGTAAAAATATTGTCGGACACAAACCGGTCCATGGCGCAAAAAAAGGTTGGGGACCGCTGATATAGACACCCAGGGGAAACAGTTCTCCTGTTCTTTTGATCTATTGTATTGTATTGTATTGTATCTTTATTTCAGACATATACAGAAAAAAACAATATATACACAAGTACACATACTTGCATTTACAAATACAAATATATATGTAAATACACACACGTATGTGCTCAGATAAAACAAAAAAAAGAAAATAAATAAAATAAAACAAAGTCTAAATGACATGAAATGACAAATCTATGATGCCAAAAAGACTAATCATTACTTTTACATCATACTGAGTACAAAAAAATGTTCAGTTTTATAAATTATGGTCCAAGTAGCATATGCTTTAGTATGGTCTTATTATAAATAGCAATTTACTACCATACGAGTGTGTGTTATCCCTCGGATTCTAAGTCACCTCCCCTCCTTACTCAAGACATCCAATTTTAAAAACACCACGAAGGCCTCAGACAAACTTCCTGGCATTAGGCTTCAACAGGGGACTTCGCGAATCAGTAGGTGATGTCATTGTGGCTATGTCCATTTTCTTATAAAGTCTATGAGTAGCAGTTGAAACAAAGTTGTTTCAACTGCTACAATTATTTTAGAACAATTTTTTTTCTTATGACTAAAATTCTTAATCTCAGTGAAAATAATGGGCAAAGGTGATTATTAAAAAAACATCATGTCTGCCAAGCTGACTGACTGACTGACTTTAATTTTTTATTCTATGCTCTGCAGCTGCTCGGTCCCGCAGTGAAAAAGGCCCATTGTCCATGACGCCCAAGGTGCCAAAATGTGTAACCACGGCAATTCTCTGGCTACCCACCAGAAAAAAAGGAAGTAGGCAGACAAGAAGAATGAAAGATAAGATATGCTGGTAGGAGAGCAGTGTAAGTGAAATGGAGGATATGTGTGTATGTGTGTCTATGTGTGTGTGTTATAACTAAGATGTGATATAGTGAGATAACATGAATCAAGTGGAGAAATGAATGGAGAGGCAGAAGGTGAGACAGTGAAATACGACACTGTCTCAACGACACTGAATGGCACAGAGAGAGAAGAAATGTAAGGCAAGGAAATTCATTTATCAGTAGAAGGAGTTCAGAAGCACATGATCCATAATCCTTCTAGAGAATATTAAAAGACTAACTTGCACTGGAATTCCTAACAGTTTTAAAGGTTCCCTTTTTAACAGCCTGAAAAACAGCATCTGAATGGACATCAAGAAGTAAATAATTGGAAACTGTTAGTATCTTTAAATCTTAAACTTTCCCTTTAAGACTGACTAGCAGATGTATCCACTCTAGGTTTAAGTGCTCAAATGTCTGGCAGGCTGGCTAGCACGGAGCAATAATCACCCACTTACACACATACACACTCACATTCACTCTAAGACCCTGCTGGGCCGAGGAAAGCTGAAGACGATGATGTCATGACATAAACAATAGCTCATTCAGCTTGGCGCTGGTGGTCAGGAAGCAAGACTGTGCCTAAAGTACTACATCTGTAGACTGGTAAGGAGAGGAGAAAAGAAGAGCAGAACTGACATCCAAAATCCTTCATTCATCCTGTAAGTCATACCAGAGTCTGAGCAAATCCCAGCAGTTAGCTGAGCAGATAATGTCAAAGGTCTGTGCATCTATTTGGCATTCCAGTATGTTTCTAACTGCAGGAACTGTGCAAGGGGGAAGAGCTGATGAACACGCCACAGGGACTGTGTGCACACCAGCGAGGGAGACCTATAGCCAAAGTTCAAGTTACATGTTTTCGCCATATGTTTTGCGTTACTGCTTCTCCCTTCAGTGGCTCTACGTTGTCTCCTTCAACCCATTTTACTACTATTAAGGTAATTAATTGTAAGAAAGTCATGTCAGCTGTTACCGTGTCCCCACAATCCCTCCAGGTCTGGCTTCATGTAACAATGTTACATGTAAAATTTCTGTGTATTTATGGAATTTAATGAAATCTGGTCAAATGAAATGTACTTGATTCGTATACATTCAGTTTATATCAAGCATATTTTCCTTAATGATTAATTATTTGGATAAATAAAGCTTTGATTTTATATATGTGTATTATGATAATAGCTAGAGGTCCATGAAGTACACGAAGTTCATGGTAATTTGGCAAACACATCTAAGCTCTGATAAAACCTGCAACTGAATCAACTTTACATCCACTCAAAGTGTCACAGTTTAAAGGCTAAAAATGTGCTTTTGTTCAGCATGGTATTTCGCTATAACCAAATTTGAACATCAATATCATAAAATATATCATAGTTTCAATACCAAAACTCCACCAAGTTAATGTCTGTGACATTAGAGAGGCAGAAATAAGCATTATTACCATGATCTGTTTCCTTCATAGTGAACCAATATATCAGGTTCCAACCCAACCTGTTACTGGTCAAAATGTCAAAAATGTAATCTTCATCAAGAACGAAACTAGTTCTCTTTGTCGAAAAGCCCAACGAGTTTGTTTTTTCCTGCTCACACAAGTGATTCATTATGCTGACAGGCTGCCATGGATCTTATCTAGTGTAACCCTCCCATAGAAAACCACCACACTCTTCCTAAAATTTGAGTTTCTGTTCAAAAGGTCTTCTGTCATGATGCATAAACCTCTCATTTGACAGTACTGAGGTTATCTCTCTCTATTGTATCCTTTAAGCAAAAGAGGTTGGAGAGAGCAAATAGTCGAGCCACAGTCTGCAGCTCTGGTGAATAAACTCTGTATACATTTACCAGAGGCTCCTCTCATTTCAAATGCAGCAGTCCTGCTTTAACAGTCCCACTGGTTTCATCAAAATGTTAAAGCTTCCTTGTATTGCAACTTTTTGTTTGTTCAGTTTAGCTTAATGCAACATTTGTGTGAATGCAACATTTTTGCTGGAGTGCACAAAACTGTGCAGTCATGAACACTGAAAGACTCAGTTCCTTTATTTTCCAAAAATATGAACATTTTAAGCTAAGTAACGCATGCCTACATTTGTTGCTTCCATCATGGTTATTGTTTAAAGAACTGTCTCAGTTTGCATATGTGGAAAGAGGCGGGCCACCTCTTTCCACCCCAACCAGCCCTCCCTGTCCACCTCTCTAAGGACCTACAGCTGGGCTTCACTTGTTCACGCCACCTACTGGTTAAGCCAAGGTCACATTAAGTTAAGTTAATTACACTTGAGTAAGACATCTGCATAAGGCTTCAACAACCACATAACCTGGAAGCTGTCATCAGTCATTTAAATATTCATTAAACTGTGTTTAACATTGAATGTGTAAAATGACCCACCCACCATGCAAAAACATCCCCATTTTATATAAATTCTTTAATGTATTACACTATATTTTCTCAGGATTGTCATATTTACTTTTTAAACCAAATTCATCCCTTTAGAATAATGTTATTTGGTCCACACATGGAACTAAAGTAAAACTTACCTGACAGAGTTAATCATGTCTCCCTGGCAATCTGTGTGATAGCCATTAGGAATGGCCCAGCGTCCAGGCTGGCTCAACACAAACTCTGATCTGCTCCCAGGTATGGTGGTCCTCAGCGGGCTTCCTCCTACTCCAGCCACTGCTCCAGCACTGTCCCCAGCCCCGAGTTCAGGCCCTGGGGCATCTGTTCCAATCTCAGCCCCTTCTTGCTCCTGAACTGTTGCCAACTCAAGCTCCAGAGGTTCAGGACCTTGTAACAGTGCCCTCTGTTGGATGAGCGGTGTCAGTGGCGCCTCAAAGCTAACACAGCTGTCTGTCTCATCTGTGAGTGACAGAACATCCAGAGAGTCCAGGCTGCTGTAGCAGGTCCCACCCCTGAGCAGGGCAGATTCCACGATGCGCTCAAATGTGGAGCTGAAACCATCTTTGTTGTCCACCCTACTTTTCTCCCTCTCCTCCTCCAACTCTCTCTCGTCTTCCTCCTCTTCATCCTGAATGTCGACCTGCTCGACAATCTGTTCAAAAGCTGAGCTGAAACTGTCCTGGTTTTCTCTGCCATCACCTTCTTTTTGGACCTCTTCCTCCTCCTCCTCCACTTCGGTGTCAGCCTGTTCTACAGTTGTCTCAAAATTAGAGCTGAAAGTGTCCAAGTGTGTTTGTATCGCCCCCTCATCTCCTCCCTCGTCCTCTTCACCTACTTCATCTTCATCGTCATTCCCAGTTATACCATTTGCCAATCTATATCAACAGGAAGAAAAGAAAACATCTGACCTACACGCATGAAAATGGATAAAAATATGCAAAAAAGATCAGTCATCTTGTTCATCTAAAAACACTGTGCTATTTACTACAATATGATACAAAAGCATCGCTATTTCATCCCTTTTTTTAAAAGAAAAAGGTTAGATGTACTTTGCTTTCAGTATGTCTTTATCATTCTGCGTAGTTTTTGCTTGTTATATATGAATCTGCTAATTAGCAGGCACATTTTTCTACCACATGTTGAGCTTTTTACAGACTGCCCTCCACTAATGTCTTTCTGGGACAGTTGGGGAGCTGGGAAATGGTTGCTGTGTCCCTTAGCTCTTTAAATATTTTTCTTCCATTTTTTCAGCTCATTAAGTTGAGGCTTATTGACTATTTATTTTGTAAAATATGAGTAAAGCACATTAGGCTAATTATGTACAAAGGGAACCGCAGAGATAAAACAATTTAACATAAAAAATATTCAAATCACAAAGCACAAAAAACATTGACCAAAAGTGACACTCTTAGGTTATTATAAAAATATAAGGAAGCTGTGTTTGTCTTTTTAGCAATGCAAATTAACAGGCAACATGACACTTGCTTGCTCTGACAGGTAAAGTGGTACAAATAAAATTTTGTCCACTAACCGGCCAGCTTGTTGAGAATTAGTTGCCTCCTCTTCTGTGCATGGGTGAATTTCTTCATTTTCCTTCCCCTCCTCTTCCTCTTTCATCTCCTCCGCCTCATGTGTTGTCTCCTCCCCCGTTAAGCTTTCCTCCATATTTATACATCCTCCCCCCTTCGTCCCTTCCCTCTCCCCCTCCGCCTCTCCTTCTGTCAGCTGATGCTCATCCCCATCTTCACACTCCTCTTTCAACTCCCCTTCTCTTCTATCACCTTCCACTTCCACCATCCCTTCTACTTCTCTCTGTGTTTCCCCCTCCTCACTTTCCCTGACGTCTTCTTCTTGTTTTCCTTCATCTGTCTCATCATTTGCACCAGCATCCACCTTGTCCTCATCTGTCTTGTCATGTGTCTCTTTGGGTGGGTCAGTAGTGGTGCTTGTACTGGGCTCTACTGGGTTCTCTGGTGGGGTGGGAGAGGGCAGAGCCTGCCCCTCCTGGGTCATGGTGCCCTTCCCTGCAGGGGATGGGTGACTCTCCACTTAGACAAAAGATGCAGATTAAACCTTAAATTTGGATGTATCCTCTGCAGAGAAAAGAAGAAAAGAAAGATACACCACCATGAACCAGAGCAGTCATTTGATTATTTCTCTTATGACCTCTGCGCTTTCCTCTGCAAGTCACAGAGGTCACTCTTAACAAAGCAGCAGCTGTGCATACGTGTGTTTTTAGGTGTGCAAGCCAGTGTTGGAGAGAGATATACAGTATATGTTGGAACATTATGTCCTCTGCAGCAGATGATCCCAAAACAGCTCTGAAAGGAGGGCGACGAACAGCAGAGGAACACAGGCAGGCACAGAGATTCTCGGCAGATTCCTTATAATAGTAGCTCCTCTTGATCTCCATGGAGATGCCTGCCTTCAATGCACTTAACCCTGTGAGGTCCAAGTCATCAACGGCAACAATCCCAATCACATCCTCTAGGCCCTAATCCTAATCTTATGTTAGGGTCAGGGGTTGATTGATTGATTTTCTTTTGTCCACTGATTATCAAGACTTGGGAAAACAATTTTTACTTAAAAAAAACAAAACAATCACATGTTCTGACAGCATAGTGTTAGGTTCATCACTGATGATGGCTTACACACAGTTAATGCATCATAGAACTCTGTAAACGTATTGTAAAGGTCTGCTGCTGATCTGTTAGCCCTCTGTTTATATTCACCTTTCAGGAGTTTATGGGCAAATGCTAATGAGCAGCTCTCAGAAACAGTTCCTGTTGTAAAATGTTGAATAATGCAGCTGTTGATGTATTTTTCTTATATAAATTATATGGAGAGAGACTTAGTGAGAATAAAAAAAATATACATTTATCTTTTTTGAGATCCGATGAAATGATGGCGTGAAATGGTGACTAAGAGAAATATGAATAATTAATGAATAATTAATCGTTTCTTAGTCACTGTTAAGCAAAGCTTATTTGGTTCCAGCTTCTCATATTGATTGTCTTTCTCTCATTTAAAGTTAGTTTGTTTAGGCTTTGGATTTTTAGTTTCACATAAAGTCGAGCAACTTTAAAGCTCAGTCTTTAAGATTCAAAGACTGAAACATGAACGTCTATGACATGAAAGCTGGATAAGCTTCATCAGTTGAGGGAGTTTGTGTCATACTGAACAGCTCCAGAACAGCTATTTATTGGGCCAAATGCTGTTTCCAAGATCAAGAATATTTGATTATGTTTTTATTGCTATGTTGTTCTATGTGTCAGTATCATAAAAAGGGCTGCCAGGAAGCAGCCCTGCCAGTCTGCTCATGCTCTACTGGTTCTCTGCTTTGCTGAATCATCCACAGCTTGGGAATTGCAGCACAACTGCAGTAAAATATTTAGTGGAATTCATAGCTTCCTCTGATAGCATGCAGATGTAGGTAAGGGTCCTGTTAGGCCAAAATGAACATCCATATCTGGATTCTGGTTTCTCAGGGGAAAAATTGTCTGCCAAACTGTGCAGAAAAAAACTGAACCATTTTAGAGAGGACAAATTTATGGCAGGCTAGATAGTGAGCCAAATTTGTATCTACAAGTATGATGTTGGAAGTGCTTTGGCTTACCCCTGAGCATGAGGATACCACAGGCCCAGAAACTGTTTCATCAGAGTTGCAAAAGGATGATGAATTTATGGAGAGTTCTCCCCTTACTAAAGTTGAACTTCTTTGAGTTTTATTTATGTTGTCACACAAATGCAAGCTGGAGCTCTCACTCTGGGAGTGTTATTGTAGACACATTTAAAAGACACAAATAAGAGTGCATCTTGCTGTCGCATTTCATTCTGAAAAAGCGAAGACAGTCTTGTGTCGCAGCAAGAAATGCAGGTAAACTTTTAAAAACGGAACAAAACACAACACAGGCACAACCAGGCACTGTGTCTCTGCTACTGTAGCCTCCTCTAATCCTCATCCTCTCTCTGACTGCTGCTGCGATGATCTCAAAGGACCGACAGATTTCTGAACAAAGTCTTTCTGAGTACACCATCGGTGACTGGCCGACTCATTTTCTTTTGTTTTTTTGTCTTTTACTAGAAGGATTATGGGAGTGGTTTGCATTATTCATAAGTCACCAGATTGTTTCAGAGTTCCATCCATGAAAACATCATAGTTTTCACAAACAAGACATTTAAAACTCCATTATAGCACACTATGAAAAGTGTATCTCACAAACTAGTAATGAATCTGAAAGCTTCTTAGGCCTCAAAACATTTTTGGATGAGAATTTGCTGACCAATCTCTACTATAATGAGCTTGAATATTCCCAAACTGGGGTGCTCACATTTCCAGCGGGGCTTTATGGATTCCATATTCATGTATGAGTATGAGGCATATGAACAATTTGCATGTATTTATGCTACTCCACAAAGTGGAATTTGCACATATTATTAAGCAGTGAAATGCACACACGCACACACATAGACGCACAAATAAAGCAGTGAAACATTTCCATAAATGGAAGCAGTGAGCGGTTATGAAACCAGACACGAGAAGTGGGAATTCTCCGTTTCTCCCTCTCTGCATGTCTCCGGTGTTCTGTTTTTCTCCCACTCTGTCTTCCTCATCTGTTCACCATTATGCTTTTTGCTATCTCACAGTCTAACTCTGCACTCTCTACCACTCATTTTGCAGTAATTGAGGTAAATGGGTCTTATCCAAAGGAGGGGGTGGAGGGAAGAAGGATAGTGGAAGTGAGCAGCACTATGAATCCGGCTGCTGAGGAGAGACAGAGCAGATGTGCTCAGACACCCCACATGGACAGATGAAGAAAACACAGCCAATAAGAGAGAGACAGTGTGTGTGTGTGTGTGTGTGTGTGTGTGTGTGTGTGTGTGTGTGTGTGTGTGTGTGTGTGTGTGTGTTTGGGGGAGCGGTTATCAGATGGGGTATGTGTGTGTCTGTGTGTCTCTGAGTCTTTGTGTCTCAACATATACAATGGCTATCAGGATGGATGCATGCATTCCACTTTTGTCAGCAGAACACTGGGGCTCTTAACCGTTATCAATTTCCTTTAATTGTGATCAGACAACCTGCCAATCATGTGACCAACGTCTAACATCTAAAAGCATGCCATCGCCTAGACTTATAACTCACCAATCCGGTGAGAATGATGGATAAAAGACCAAGTTGCCATTAAATAGCTTTTCTTCCCTCTTGTGCCTTTTATATCTCTCTATCTGTCTACATGTGCTTCTGTGACACACACACACACACTGCAAAGACTGCACATAGACATACACCGTGGTGTGATTTATTGATCCCTGAGACACAGAGCTGCAGTCCAATGGGAGTCTCTGGTGATAAGCATGACTGGTCTCTATAAGCAGCAGAGAAGCAACTACTGAGATAATAAGAGTGAAAAGGAAAGTGCTGAGAAGATCTTACAGGAACACAAAGCTCACAGTGGTGCTGAAGATGCCGCTGCTTTAGATCCTTGGGTTCAATATTTATTTAACTTAAATTGTACACGTGCTAAATTTTAATTGAAAAGGGAAGCCTTTGTGACTGAAAACATGGCATAATTCTGACACACCCAAGATCACATCAAACACAGACACTGACACATCGACTTATGTTTTTAAAACAAACTCCCATTCATTTAATATCTGAACAAATTACGAACAATATTAGTATAATCAATTCAGTTTTAAGAGCTATACACAGTAGTTTTTTTATCTGGTTATATCGTAACTGGTTGTTCAAAACTGGCTACAAGAGTGACTGCAAGTGTGAATGGTTATCTGTCTCTCTGTTGTGTTAGCTCAGTGATAGACTAGTCCACTCGATTGGCTGTTATTTGTGCCTTTTTTGTGCTATTCTTCTAATTTAGTGGTCGCCCAAGGGTTCCCTTCTTTGTTGTTGTGTTGAGCAAGATCAGAGAGTTGTACAAAGATACTGACAGACTGCTCTGATGGAGATTCTCATGATGTATGAATGTAGCACCATGGGAACCTGCCAGTGTACGAATAAGCGCTGTTATAATGTCAATAAAAAGCAACCATGTGTAGCAACAACAGGCAAAATAACCGATGTAAAGTCAAGGGTCATAAATTAAAGTCTTCTCATCTTTGAAGCGAGGAACTAAAGCAATACTGGTGAATGACATATGAGATACATTACCATATAAATACATTACCTACACAAAGGGGGCTTGGAATATCCTCTTGCAAACTGATCAATAATTGAAAAGCGATTTGGAACAAGTAAATCATTTTATGTGTGGGTGGGACTTAAGTCTTCTTTACTGTCTCACTAATTTTATATTTACTAATTTGATAGATTTTGTTAGGTGTCCCTAACTTTACTCATTTTGTCCTACTGGTTATTTAAAGGCTATAGCAAAAAGAATACAAAATTTGAGAGTCTGGTGAGTCTGTGCTGCACACACTTTGGCAGACAAATTAGCAAACACTGCTTCCTGTACTCACAGTGGTCGGCTGGCTAATGTTAACATATAACTCAACCCCAGTGAGAAGACAGTCTGAAATATTTGCATGAATTCCCATTTGGACATTTTGAATGATTGCAACAATAGATGTGCCGTCCCTTTCAAACTCATAGCTTCCATTTTATCAGACTTAACAGTCCTTGTCCACAATCAAAGACATTATACAGTTATATTAACAGGCTAACCTGACCTTTAAGTATAAAATTGGTTTCTCTTACTCTGTAAATACATAAAAACAGGATACTTTTGTGCCTATGAGCACAGGACTCCTCAAGTGGTGTTGCACTCTGGCCAGATTTCATTGGCAGTCACTGAATGTAATGTGATGCAGTGGAAAGGATTACCCAAGATTCTCTGGGAGTTTAACAAATGAACGAGCGACACAATAGGAAAGAAAATCAGGATACTGGTTTTCAATATGATATAAGTATTGTACTAGCCTTAACTGTTTTCTGCTCTATGAAGACTTAATCATCTTAATCCATTAATCTCTGTCTAGCTATCTCTCTATCTAGTAAATCTTTTTGGAAGCACTCCCCTGCCCGTAGATACCTCTGTTGGGCATCATTGCACCACCTTTCACTGAATTTAGATGCTGGAGCAGGCCATCAATTGATACTTTCAACTTGCCTGACCTCATTACGTTTGCAGTGCTGCCCCCGTTCATTTAATATTGAAGCATTTGTATGCAGCTCTTTTGTTTGTGCTGCGTGCCACCGTGAGCATTTCTTACTAAAAGGCAGCACCCCAATACTGTCAAGTGGTGTGAAGAATGCAATGCTGGTGTTTCACCACAGTAGTTGACATCAAGTTGATCACCCTATTTTTTCTAAAATGTAAATTATACTATCAAAATAAATAAGCTGTTGCTATACATGTAAAAGGAACAGTACAGCCATTTTATTTTAGCTTTCAATAGAAAATCTACCGCAGAGCAGCATTAAGACCACCGGGACAGCCTTCTAAATACTTTCTACAAGCTAATTAGTAATTAAAATTAATTCATGAAGCTGCCAGCTGAACATTGACAGATGATATTAGATCTGCATACTAAGAACAGAGAAGGCAAACCTCCCCTGTTCTTCCCTTCTCCTCTCTTACACTATCAGTAAGACATGCTCAGAAAGACTAGTCCTATACTATAAATGACCTACTGACCCTGTTCATAACACGTAGGCTGGGTGCAGCACTGGCCCTGCAGCCTATCCTCATACATGCACACACAGCAGAGTCACCTTTCAAAAATGCTGTTGTGCTACAAGAACAGATGCAGAGAGGAAGAAAATAATGTCATCATTTCCTCCTTATAAGCTGAGGATGTGAAAGCAGTCAGGAAAATGTGGACTTGGAAGTGGTCCAGGGCTATTTTCTTAGCATTCATGCCTGTGCTGCAAGTCACACCAGCATTATCACAGCGCCTAAAACTTGCTAGACCAGCCCAGTGGAGCGTAACAGTCAGCCAGCTCCCTGAAATCACCCCAATATGTCACTTCTGTGCAGTCAAGGTCAACTGTCCGCTCACATTTTGTCACTCTAACTGCTTACATCTAAATACATGCTTACAATAATGTGGTGATTTATCTTGTTTTGGGCCTATTCCCCTGGGTGCTTTCACCTTCTAATACAAATTCACTCATTATTATGCACGGCAAGCATAACAGACCTTTGTGACATGTGAGTGATTTTGAAAAGTGTAGATTTAGAAACATTTGTAATACAGCTCACATACTATGGAGTAATTTCCTTAAATCCGTTGTGTAATATTTCTGAATTTAGGCTGTTATATTCAGTACTTAAACATACTTAACAGAAGGTATATAATATAGTTTATAGAATAATGGTGATAACAAATTTTCAAGGATTGAAAAAAATATATATCCACAGATTTTAGGGGTTGTATTACTGATTTGCCTAAGCTCCCCATTTTACATTGTAATTATGTATTATTTTGGGACAATAAATTTGAATTAATTATCCTTGAATTTTTCAATATGAATAATTACATTAAAGCTTTGAATTTAAAATAGCTCATTTGAATGGCACAACCCTATATATACTTTGTAACCACTATGTAAGAAGAGGTTAGGCTACTCAGTAATACAGTCCCTAAAAGTAGTGAGTAATTACAGTGAAAGATGTGTAAATACTGTTTGTCTTTTCCTCTAAAATACCATGGTGTTACTCACTACTTCAAATTGCTTACAGTATAATTTGTTTCTTATGTCCTTTATGAACTCAAATTGTTACCCTTATTCCACCGTACCTAGCGATAATTCTGAGTATTTGCATTGTAGGTGTTGAGATATTACACCGTAAGTCACAGGCTGTGCTATAAAGTGCTACCATAGGTTGCCGTCATTTTGGAATTTCAGTGTGTTTTGTATATGTTTAATATCTCAAACCCTATATTTACACAACATTAGTCTGAATGCGTAAAATGTTTTGTGTTTTTTCCACATCTGCTAATAAAGTCATTAGTGGGATGATTTAAAAAGAAGAAAAAGACAACAAGAGGTGACAGTTTGGTGTGGAGCTGCTGTGCTAGTGTGTCTGGATGTCTGACACCTTGAGTATGAAATTAATACACTGGAGAGCGAGCAACACGTTTGCATGGGAAGAGCCCACAGTTGTATCGGGGAAATGAATTACAATAGATCTAGACTAGACATGCAAATGGCTATAATTAAGATAATAGCGACTTTGCTTTTGGGGATAAAAAATAAGCGGCTATCAAACACCTGTTAAAAAAGAAGCCTCCCACATCCTGAAAAAGCAAAGACACAGCAGTGTCTTTGCAGAGTCTGTAATATTCCTGTATTTGGACATTATGGAAAGAATTTAGAGTATGTATGATGTTATTCAAGGTACATGTCTCATGGTTACATCTCACCTTTGCCCTTATATGTATAGGATACACTTGATTTGAGAGCTTTGGCCCAGTGTTATTTTTTCTAGCGAGTCCCCCCCCAATGCACTTAAAAAGACATAAACAAACACCAGACAGACGAGGCTTATTGTTTCTACCAGTGTGTGTGTGCGTGTGTGTGCGCGAAGGAGAGAGAGAGAGCGAGAGACCACAGCGCGAGACAACCATGTTCTCCCAGCCTCCTCGAGCCAGTAACCATGACAACAGGATGGCTGGGAGACACGGTTCAAGCTCAATTGAGGCCGGTGTCTTTCTTTTCCTCCAAAATAGTGCCTTGGTCGCGTTTCAAGACCGACTTGTCCTCCTAAAAAAGCAGAGAAAAGGCTTTTCTCTGCCTCCTCTCGGGGGACACAAACACACAGACACGCACACACCTCCGTAAAATCCCACGGCCCGCACGGTGCATATCTCACAGCCTACATTAGCTCCTCAAACACGGCTTGCCGGCGCGAGGAGGCTTGCAGCCCCGCGTGAGCATTTTTGCTCCCACATTAGCAAGAAAAACAGGAAAGCTAAAGACAGCCTCTGTGAGAAATGCCTCTCTCGCTAATAAACTACTAAACGGTCACCCAGCATGGGCTTCGCTAGACCCGGCGGTTAAACAGCGCTAACACAGTCGCACTAGGTTAATATCTTCACACTTTGACCGTTTGTCTTAAAAATAAACGTGTCGTATCTTCACTCACCGGTGAAATGCGTCCAGTCGGATGCTGAAATATGCTGGGAGTTGCGCGGCGGCACTGGTCCTCTCTCCCCCTCTCTTCCCCTACATCCACACGCCACACACTGACAGACGGGCTCTTTTTTCTCTCCCTTCCTCAGCTGCCCCCCTTCTCGCTCGCGCGCCCGACGTTGACGTCCAACCGAAGCAGCTCGTGGTGTCGTCTCGCGCCTCTGCTCAGGCTGCTAGGGGAGGTCCGGATTATTTCTGATGAATGGACGGATGAACGGAGGCGTCCTGCCCGTCTCCTCCTCACTGTGGAGCTTATGCGTGCTTTGAGTGGCAGCTGAGAAACTCTAAACCCGCTCCTCGGACCGTTCGGGAGTACCATCACTCTCCCGTGGCTAGAGCGCGGTGTGAACGAGACGTGTCTCGATGGCCTGTTGATATCAAACACTGCAGCCCGCAGTGAAGATTAGCGCCGACAGTTGTGTTGACATACGTGCTTCTCTTTGACCACTGATGATAACCTGGAGACCTGGAGCTTAGTTGTAGCTGGACCGGTGGTATTAGAGCTATAGAGTGCTCAAAGGTGGTGAAACCTTTCCCACACTAAGGTCCTGGGATCTTGGATGGCGTTACTCCCCCCCCCCTCTCCACCAGATATTAGAATTAAGAATTAATGGTGTGAATACAAAAGTTTGGGAACTGACCAGAAAAAGAGAGCATGTAGATGATTTACAGACATTCAGATGGTGTTGTCCAAGGTCTAAAGTCCTGCAGCTGTCATATCTGGGATGCTGCATTGGTCATGCTGAAGTTTGGTTTCAACAGGAATTCAGCAGGATGCCTGAAAAGGGAAAACATGACCTATGAAACAGTCAATAGCCCGCTTGACCCACAGTGAACCATGTTACATGAAACAGCTCAGTGTAATCATGCCAGAACATACTGTAACCTACCACACATAAATGAAAGTGAACATCCTAATGTTCTTGTATTGTGCAACTGATCATGGAAAAATCTACTTGCATTTTTTTAATTCTATCGCAACGGACCACTGTCTTGACCTTTGACCTGTGGTTAGCCTTGAGTTCTGTCAGAAGTTGTTTTCAGGGTACTGTTAATCATCAGTAACAGCAGGTCGAGCGCTTTCTGTTGATCTTTGTCAGTCCCCCTTTTTTTCTAATGCTGTTTGTGCTACCTCCTCTGTCAAAACTATGATTAAAGCCCACTGAGAAAAGCAATAATCCCAATTGAACCGCTAAACACGACCACTGGTTTTAAGGAATGAGCACACAGTGTCAGATAAACACTTTCTGCAACGCCTTAAATTGCCATTAATACAATGCACATGCTTTTGCCCCGCCCCATATTAATATTCATGTGTATTTGCACATTTGCATTTGTCAAAATGAGAAATTGCCAGGGAGTCTAATTTTCTTTTTCAGACTGATAGACACACCATGGTATGAAACTGTGATTGTGCTGTCAGGCTGCTGATGGTGCCTGCTCTGAGCCACATATGATCAGTTGGATTGCAGAGGATTTAACACAAAAGTGTTATCATTCTTCGTCCAACTAACAGGTAAGCATTTAATGTTATCTCTCAGCATATAGTGCAAATTAGCTTCTGTTCCCGCTCTGCCCTTGACAAAACAAAGGGGATATTTTCACCCTGTAACAGCATATGTCTGACACCATTTTTCTCTCCTTTCTCTTTCACTTCACAAGCACAGCTAAATTCAATCAGGAGGCAGTTCAGACCATCAGAACTGCCTTTGTACAGTGCTCCGCTTTGACAGTACCTTCATACTAAAGAACCTCAAGGTCATGAACAGAAGCACAGCAGTAGCATCCAATCATTCATATGGCTCTGCACTGGCTCGTGCCAAAATCTTCCAATGTTGGTACTTCAGGACTCTGAAGCACGTCCCTTTCAAATGTCCAGGAGTGCCAAGTTTTACAGTAACATCTGCACAGACTGTGGAGACCTCAGTAATATCCCAGAGATCAATAGCGCATTAGAAGGAGACTAAAGAAGGAGGAGAGCGAGTGAAAAGGGTGATGAAGCGGCACAGGGAGAATTAAGAGGAAGAAAAAGAGAGAGAGATGCATAAAGCAAAAGAGATGATGATGTGGACAGAACAAAAGAGCCTGGTGTGCGTTTGAAGACAAGGGGAGGAGAAGGTTAGAGAGGAGAGGCCCATAGCCAGGCAGGTAGAGGAGGGGGTTATCCAAAGAGAAGGATGAAGAGAGGAGAAGTACAAGGGGAGGTGGGGTGTGAAGATGACAAAGAGAGTTCAGAGGATGCACAGATGACCAGAAAGAAAGAGGCACGAGAGGGAGAGAGGGGTGGAAATAGTTTGGAGGAAAACCCACTGCAGACGCAATGTCAATCCTAATTACTAATTCATTAACCTGCCCAGATCCTTTCCCCTCCCCCTCTGTAGCCACACAAACACACACACTTGCACACCCACACATGCACTCAGTGCTCTCCGCTCGGTCCCTCCTCTATGTCCCATGAGAGGCGGACGGCTGGCGAGATGGAGAAATGAAGAGGTGTGTCTGCAGCTAAGTGACATCTGCAGGGCCATGATGCCGGCAACGTGTTGGGAGCGCTGGAAATCCCTGATGTGACGATGGGAGGGAGGCGGGGAGGTAACTGGTGAGGGGAGGGGGGGGGGGGAGCTAACAGCTTGCATTTTAGTTTGTTGGAGCGGGTGGTCTCCTGTAATGGTGCATATGAGTGTGTTAATGTGCACGGCTGTGGTGTCAGAGTATGTTTATGCGTTTGTTCCGTCATGCATACACATGGGTGCCCAAATGTGCAATCATAAGGTGTACTGGCATGTTGAGTGTGTGTGTGTGTGAGTGTGTGCAGGTTTGGGGGAGATAAATCAATAAGCTAATGCTGGTCTGCTCAAGTAATAACATTGTGTCTTTAATCAAAGCAAGGGGGAGGTGCGAGAGAGACTGATGATGTCTGTCTGTCTGTGTCTGTCTTTAGCCCCTGCTGTATGACTCTTAGCTCTGTATGTTCGGGTGTGTGTGTGTGTGTGTGTGTGTGTGTGTGTGTGTGTGTGTGTGTGTGTGTGTGTGTGTGTGTGTGTGTGTGTAAGCCACCGAGGCACACACTGATGTTCTGCATCCACACACACCAGGACCTCCTGCAGCATTCCTCCGCACATGCTCACATATACAACTCATTAGGAAGATGGAGATGCAAGCATGCACGCACATGGGCACAAATTCAAGCACCCTAGGGTACACAAACACACGTACACACACACACATCAGAAGATGCAGTGCTGCTGACTTTGGTGGAATTAGATACAGAAATCTTCCAAACAAGCATTGATCCAAGAGTTTACAGCGCCGGCCCCGTCTGCCATGTCAGGCCAAACAACAGGGAGCTCTGCGAGACAGCTGGGGAGCACTCACACACACCACACACAAGCAGGAACCACTGTGGGCACATATATGTAGCACACACATCACAGTATGTGTGTGCACATGGTGTGGCTCTTTGATCTCAGGACTTCATAGCACAGTGTGCTGGAGTGTAAACACGTGTGCATCTGTGATATCTGATATTAAATTAATACGAGTGTACACACAGATTCATTTGTGCGGATAAATAGGAAGAGTTATTTAAAAAATATATATAATATATATGTTATAGATAGATATATATATAGACAGTGTGCAGTCTTTATCCTCCAAGCTCGGGTCCTCTATCAGAGGCCTGGGAACTTAAGGTTATGACACTCACTAATCCTCGGCCCCCTTCCTTACGTTTAGCGCACAGTCTCAGGGTGCTGGGTTTGTGGTGAAACCCTCCATGCATGCTCAGAAGCTTCCTTGTCTTGAAGTCCTCCTTTGACCAGCAGGGCATGTGATCACCGGTAGGGCGAAGGTGTTGATAGCCTTGTTCTTACCATTCAGCTGATTCCTCAGGACTTGCCTTACTCTTTGCGGGTATTTGGTGATTGCAGCTTTCCAGCGGCCTCTTTGTGGCTCCCACTGGCCTGTGGGATTCCCAGGTATAATTTTTTAAAATAAAGTTCCTGGATTTTACTTATGCTATGCTTAGTAAATCTCTGATAATGTTTCAGTTTAATTCTATATATTCTATATATTTACACTTATCTAGCTGATTTCAATTAATTGAATTCAGTTAAATCCACTATACTCTACCCTTGTAGCAGTAAATCACAATGAATCACAAAGCATTAAATGTGTGAAAGTGACCATTTAATGTGTATTTCTGTGTGAATACGTATTTATGAGCATCACATGCTTTAGCAGCGGGGAGAGGGGGCTCTTTGGCTTCAGTTTGCTGTTTTGTTTCAGTTTTCCTGATACACTGCACCAAAAGGAAGAATGCCAACATTTAGCAAAGCTAGGACAGAAATACTGCTGCTCCAAGAGAATGTAAAAAAAGCAGAATATAAATGGGGGGGAAAGGCAAGCTACAAGTGTCTTATGATAATAAGACACTTATCTAAAAAGATGGTTGGAGTAAATATCATAAAGAACCAGAAATCTGTATATTTTTCAAGCGTTATCAACAGCCACTGCCACAAGTCCTGTCTATTATTTAGCATTGAAAATTCTGATCTTAACCCTCCTCAGTCCAAATGCACAGAAGCTATTTTTACATTTCTTTGTTGACGAGATTTTAACTGGTAGAGCACATATCTTACATCCTTCTTATTACCCTTTCTTTATGATCACTCCTGCAGTTTTTAGCCATTTTGTTCCAGTGTCTGTCATAACTGAGGAAACTTGTTACTCAGATCGGGCTCTCCCAATGATATCCTCCCACTTGTTTGTGTTTTTTAAAGACATTTGGGGCACTATTGGACCATATATTCAACAATATTGGAACTTACATTCAAAGGCTTATAAGCAGCAGCCTGACTTAAGATGATGTACAATGTCTGATTGTTGTCCAGTTTCAGACCTATTTCAAGCTTCCTTTTCATTTCTAAAATTTTGGAAAAAGTAGAGATCTTACAGCTGCAGCCTTTTTTAAACACTCCCAATATTTCTGAGGTATTTCAGTCAGGTTTTAAAGCAAATCACAGCACAGAGTCTGCACTTTTGAACGTTTTTATTGGTATTTTTTTAACCATTGGCTTTGGGGACTGTCATACTTATGCTTTTGCATTTCACAGCAGCTTGTGACGCATTAGATCACAATGTTTTAATTTCCCACCTAGAGCAGCATGTTAGAGCCACTGCCTTGGAGTGGCTCAAGTCGAAACTGTCTGACAGAAGTCTTTCCATTTCTCATGGTAAATGTCATTCATCATTGGCCACCCTCTGTGGTATAGCTCAAGGATTCATCCTCGGGCCTCTTCTTTTTAGTATTAACTGAGCTCTCTTATTAATAAAACACACTGCAGTCAGCTGACTTTCCACTGATTCGTATTGAACCCAGCCCCACAGTGCTGATGTTAGGATACCTCAGGGCATCAGAGCATGGCTGGTTCTCACTCTTTTAAATTTTCATGAGGTCATTATTTTTGGGCCGAGTGGCCCAAGCTGTCCACCTTTCTGACTTGAGTCCTCTTGCAACATTTGTCAAACAAGTTGTTACCAACCTTGAGGTAAAAATGGATTCTCTAGAGTTGATCCTTTTTATCTTTGTTGTGACTTAAAGAGATTTTCACAAGCATTTGTTATTGTAGTGCACTTTAGGTTGATATTGATCAGGCCTCACTATCACATTTACAAATGGATGCTGCTGCACAGAGACATACACGTGTGAGCACATTACTCCTGGTTTTGCATGTTTATACTCGTTGCATGTCCATTTTGGAATTCATTTTAAAATAGTATTAATTGTAAATAGTCAGTGGAGCCCAAAACAGAGGTAAAAGGAAGTAGTGTTGTGGCCTTTATTTGCCCTTTGGATACACATATATTACTTGCTATTACTATGCTGTCGTGCAAAATAGGGTTTTTAAATTTAAAAATGAATTTCAAACCCATTCTTCAATGCCTTACAAGACAATTCATGTTGTACTGGTTGCCATTTACAAAAAAGAAAAAACACAAGGAGCGAGTGTTTTGCGTGAATTTATTGCACTTGGGAAAAGAACTCTAGCAACGGGAACACATCAGTAACACAAAGGCCTTGCACTGTGCATTTATCTTTGTAACAGATTCAGCAGAAGAAGAAAAAACAAACAAGCCGCACACTTACCTCCTCATTGGACATCATTATTAAACCCCACGCCTTTGTGTCGGACTCCAGTGATTCCCTTGACTACCTCATCAGCATTCATTACCTCTGAAAAGGAGGGGGACACCGCATGTCAGCACTTGTGGTGTGTATCTGTGTAAATGTCATTGTGTGTGTGCGTGTCTGTGTCTCTCATCTGGGTCATTATATCCACAGGCATGAAAAAGCAGGTTACATAGACACACTTTCCTCCGAGAGACAGGAGTGCAAATGGAGCTGGGAAGGGTCCTCATTTTTCAGCGTCAGTCACTTCCACCTGTGACCACTTGTCCTCGTGAGCTGAAGGATGAAAGTAAAGAAAATGATACTGTGTGTGTGTGTGTGTGTGTGTGTGTGTGTGTCAGAGAGAGCGAGATGATGTATAAATCTATGATTCTCAATGAGCATTCCCAGGAGAAATGAACAAAAAAAGTAAACTTCCATGTTTATTTATGGACAAAGCCGATCTGTATTTACTTGGGTTTGTGTGTGTCTGTGTGAGAAAGAGAGTGTGAGAGAAAGACGGCCAGCCAGACGAACAAGGGAAACACTGGCGGCCCTGCCAACATGATGACAGAATGTGCCATGTGTAGTAGCGACACTTAGTGTGTGTCTGTGTGCGTGCGCGCGCGTGTGTATGAGCTACGAGTCTGCTGGGCAGCCAGGTCAACCGACAGACCGATCACCATGGCAACAGTGCCACACTCTGCCCCTATGTGTCAAGCTGTAAATATGGATGTCTTTGGAACCAGAGAACAACTGGACAGTGTCAGGCCCAGGTGTCGTCCTGTCGTCCAAATGCTAACCGCCTTGCTAACTCGTATGCAAGAGAATTAAAACCTTAGGAGTTTAGATACCCAACCATCCAAAACAATGGATAGTGCACAAGAGCAGTGAAGAAGAGCGCACAGGCTGGAGTCAGGGGATTCCGGACAGAAGGACAAGAGCAAGAGTGAAAGGGAAGGTTTGAAGAAGGTAGTGAGACTCGCTATGATGGATGGTTTGAGATGGTGGCAATGACAAAAATACATGAGGCCGAGCTGGAGGTGACACAGCTGAAGATGCTACGTTTTTGGAGACAAAGACAAGGTTGAGATGGTTTGTATTTTAAACTTTATTTATACAGATAGCCCCATTGACACCCAATGTCTCATTTACAGGAGAGACCTGTTCCTCTTAAAGATGCAATATTACCTTATCTGGTCTGCAACTATGTTTATTCATCACGAGTATGTGTCATAGGAAAGGCGTCAAGATCGTTTTAGTGTCATTCAGCTGTTTTGTTTCCTCTCACGGGTCCCATCAGCAGTGACAAATAGATTTAGATGAATATTATTATTGCACACCAGCCTACCTCCCCAGCACCAAACAGCACACACACAGACTTAGTTTATAGTTATTATAAATCATTGTAAACAGCTGAAGAGGACATTTCTTTACCCAAACAAGAAGTGGTGGAGACCAAAAAGGAAAAAATAGAGGGATTTACATTGGTGGATGTGAGGATCAGTAGCTGTTCGCTAGCAGCACTAATAAGGTAATGATGACATATTTGCGTTTACAGTTTTCCCCTCCAAGGTAATTAATGCTGTTTTAACTGTTTAAGCTGCTTCTTCGTGTTGATTCAGCCACACCATGTAATCAGCAAAGCAGCTCTGCCTGTAATACTTGCGATTAAAATGGGGTTTCATTTTAATCCATGTAAAGCCTGGTATTTTTTTTTTGTATTAAAATGTGGAACGTAAACCAGTATCCACAGTGTAAGCTTGCATTGCTGCATATACATGAAAAATGCAGCCTGTGTATGTAATGATGTTACGTTTTTCAAATGAAGCATTAAAAAAGTCAACATACAGCGCTGGTGGCACGTTGTGGCAAACACTCAGCACCGAGAGCTTCATCACAGTCGCTTCTGCCAGTTAAAAGACGCTGGGGACTAAACCAATATTTCTTTGCGGTCGTTTTAGCCGCACGCCTATGTGAATCCATGCTAATGCACAACCTCTGCGTCAGCCCATGCATTAAACATGGAGCAGCTGAGGGGGGATATGTTGCAGTACCAAATGTTTTACTATTAAAAATCACCCTGATAAAAAAAAAAAAAAACATGATGGGAAATGCAAACTGCTGGTATCACATGAGATCCCAGTTCTTGAGAGAAAAATTACATAGGAAAAGCAGAACAAGACAGATTATGCAGATGTGGTCTCAGCAGACTTGTTGGGGTTAAAGGTCAAGGAAATGCTGTTAACCGCCTAACAGGGCCAGAAAAACCTGCGAAGGATACAACCCAGTGTTAAAAAAAGCTCCTTTATCATACATTGATCTTCATGTTCCTCTTTTATAGTTCAGTAAATGTATTTTGTAATTTACACCAAGTTCAACATGAGCAATTATTAACCTAGAGACAGAAGCTCTGAACAGCATGTACAACCAACAAAAAAGAGGCGCCAGCTGCAGGATGGTGAGGTCTGGTGACAGCATACACTCTAAATCAATGGGATTTATATATATGAAAGTACATTTGGGCACAAACCCACACAGACTACTTCAGCGTATATCATGCTAATGATTGCTGATCCAGTGCCCTGGTTGGTAATACAAACAGCCCCAACTCAACTGAGACTCCACTAATGTTCATCCTTTTATCGGGGACGATCGTGGCTCAAGAGTTGGGAGTTCGCCTTGTAATCGGAAGGTTGCCGGTTCGAGCCCCGGCTTGGACAGTCTCGGTCGTTGTGTCCTTGGGCAAGACACTTCACCTGTTGCCTACTGGTGGTGGTCAGAGGGCCCGGTGGCGCCAGTGTCCGGCAGCCTCGCCTCTGTCAGTGCGCCCCAGGGTGGCTGTGGCTACAATGTAGCTGCCATCACCAATGGGTGGATGACTGGATATGTAAAGCACTTTGGGGTCCTTAGGGACTAGTAAAGCGCTATATAAATACAGACCATTTTCCATTTTAAACCAAGCACACAGCTTTTAGGTTAGTCTCTTTATTATCCATCAAAAAATTTGAAATGTCATGATCCAGTTAAATTTTAGAATTGTCTTCTTCTTTCCATTGTTCTCTTTAGGGGTCACACCAGCACCTCACCCTGTCTGCAGCATCCTCCTCTGTCACACCAGCCCTCTGCAGGTCGTCTTTCACTACATCCACGAATCTTCTCTGTGGTCTTTCCTGCCTGGCAGCTTCAACATCCTTTGTCCAGTATGTCCGCCATCCCTTCTCTGCATGTGTCAAAACCATTTCATCCTTGTGTTTCTAACTTTGATTTTTATATAATTTAAATGGACACAAAGATTTATATTAAAATATCCTTTTAATTACAATGTGCTTTTATTGTTCCTTTGTTTTTTGTTTTTGCATTATTTCAATACAGTGAGGTAATGCATCTTCCACATACTATATTTATGTTGTTCAAAACAGATCTATATACCTAATAAGGATAAACACACACTAAACATATATTTTGTAGTATGACTAAAAGCACACTCTCATTTATCCCCCCTCCCCCCCCCCTTCCCCTGCAGTCACATGATCCTTTCATTGACTTGACTTGTTATTTTGCATTGCTCCAGCAGAGGGAGCTGCTCATGCATTAACACCACTCAGTGTGGGCGCACGTGTATTACCCTCAGAGTGAATTCAAACCAATGACTCCATTCATTCATTCACTTATTGTAAATAACTGCGGGGCCTTCAGCCGCTGCCATTTGTGGCTAAAGTCCGTCATTTCCAAGAGAGACCTGGCAGCAAAAGTCAAGTGTTATTTGCCTAGAAAATGTAAAAGGTAAGAAGGTGACAGATAAAGGAAGGAGTCTAAGTTTTCCTTATTGGAAATCAGCTCCTACTACAAAATAATTCCTGTTAATCTGACTGAGAGGTGTGGTCACTGATTAGAAGAAATGGCGTGAGCAAGATTTCAAGGAAAGGGAAAAAACACGAGAGAGAGGGAGAGCGAGAAACACACCGAGAGGTAGACAAACAGGTGTCTGGTATCACTTTTGGTGGAGACTCAGCAGTATTGACTGATGGTAGTTGCAGTTTCACTTTGCGCAATGGTAGCTGTTGTGGGGGTTTGGGGTCCCATCCACTGAGCTAAAGAAAGCAAACCATTTCCTGCCTTATTCGTAAATAACAATATTGCGATTTTAGTGCAGATTTTTTTAATCCATTTTTCACAGTAACATGTCAGTTTTATTAAAGACATTTTGTAACAGATGTGTTATAACAAATTTCAGCTGTTGTTCACACCAGGATTAAAACTGCAGGTGTGTTGTGCCATCTCATATACACACTCGGCCTGTTTTCCACTCTGCTCCTACCACTCCCGTCATCCTTGCTGAACAGATATTGCTGATTAGCCGACTTTACAACTTGATAACTCAGTTTGAATGAGTCAGACCTTCCAAATAAGTGGCTTTGCAAGTTTCGTTTAAATAAACCTTAACGTGGCAGTAACTGTGGTGAAACTAATGTAAAATACACCAAACAAGCATTTAAGTGGTTGTGCAGAAACTTGGGTAAAATTTGTATTAAAGGTTCAACAAATAAATGATAAACCATGTTAAATAAGTTGTGTTAAATAAACAATAAAGGAATAAACATTGATTTTGGAATAAATCTATGACAATATTATAACATTTTACGTAAAAAAAAACTGTCATAAAAATGTAAATGTATTACTGACCCATTTAATAAAGGCCTGTTCTTAACGTACTTTACAGCAGTGTACGTAATCATCTCTCAAATCAAGGACCTTGTAAACAAAATCACAGGAGCAGCAATTCCCCCTCTTTTTTTTAATCTCAGAAGCCTCATTGTGAGTCACATAACCCTGAAAATCACGCAACAGCCTCATCATTGATGCATCACTTATACACTGGAAGTTGTAAATAGCTTTGTTTGCTAATAGGAATGTGAATGACATTTGTGCTATCAAGCTGATCTTATGCCTCTGGGCAGAGTAAGAGCAAACACAATGACTACCTGTATAATAATGGTGTCAACAACCTGTTGACGGAAAACCCCTGTGGAAAAAAAACCCCAGTTTCCTTTCTGTGCATGCGGTGTTGTGATTAATTGTTTCGTACAAAGCCAGCAGGACTTCCTTAAGGAAGAAGAGGGAGGAAAGTGGGGAGGTAAATGCAGCTATGCAGGCACTCTCAGCCAGATGAGATTTAAACAGTACATGTAGGAAAGACAAAAAAAAGAAAAGAATCAGAGAGAATTGCCCTCTTTTCCCTTGATGGGTAAAATTCAGAGCCTGTCAGGGGAAATTAAACTCCTCATGTCCTTGAACACAACTAAATCTCATCAGCGGAGCAGATTAGAAATTTCAGGCTATGAAGTCATTAACGGCAGCAGGTACACTGCATGTGTAAATCTGCTTACTTTAATACTGTGACCCAGCTGCTGTTAGTTTACCTTTTTGTGTTATTGTAGTAATCTAAACAGGAGATAAGAGGTAGTGGAAAGAGGAGGAGGGGAGAAGAAAAGACGAATGCACTTATGTCAGTCCGTCCCACTTCTATTCAAGTACAAATGCCTGCATACCAGCACTGCTGACGACTGATCTGATCCCACACACACACACAAAGGCGCTCTGTGACGGCCTGTCGCGTCACACGCTCATCATAGCGCTCACTCACACAGGCACTGAAAGTCAGACCGGAGCTGGGAGATGCTACGAGCTGGCAGCTGCTGAGTAAGTCCACTTTCCCTCCTCTGCACTCCTCTTTCATTCTCTGCCTGCTTTTCTTGCTTGATTGCTATTCTCCGGCCCGTCTAAGTTCATTTATCTCTCACACTCTGCCCCGCCGCTGTGAAATGGCCAGTGTTTTCTCACACTGAGAGACCTTTCAAACTTTTCTCTCAGTATGCCGTGCACATGCCTTTCTGCTTTTCTTTCTTTCTTCTCGGTGTATGTGTAGCGGCAGAGAGGCTTATTTGCATGCTGGCGCAGAGCCAGAGCCCAATGCTTTACCTTTACAGAAGAATAACAGAGCCGCGAGTTTGCTAATTTTGTCCCTTTCTGTGATATTATTTCTCTAAAGAGTCTGCAAGGGCTGTTATTGTCTTTGAGAAATCTGGACGCACTCACGTCTCAGTCTGAATGCTTCTCTTTTCCCAAATTCACACAGTTGATTGTGGGAGCTGTGGTGCAGGTGTAACGCTGTTCATGAATAGAGAGCTGAAGCAATTTGCCACAGAGCTGAATGTTTGCTATGAAGTCTTCGAGTCAGGTTGGGTTTATTTGCATTGCTCCCAATCACAATCTGAAAGGGCTTTAGCAGCCCCCATTCAATGTACAGAGTGTAGGCGTTCACATAGGAAAGAACATGGATCACAAAGACATCACAGCAAGGGAAAAAAACTACTGACAGATATTGAACGAAGGGACACTAGTTCTACAACTGACACCAAAACTAAGCTGCTCGTTTTAGTGCGATTTGGTGACCTGTGGGTAGCAGGGCCAGACCAAATTGACTGTTTTCTACTGTTTTGAGTTCCCAGGCTAACAAAAATGTACAGGTGCAGAATATCCTGGTTTCACTGCTTCATTTAAGCTGAATTATTCCGCTCTTGTTCAGGATTTAGCAGAAGTGGGCAGATCAATCCAAATATCGATAGTAATGATGCTAACTCTGGTATTGGAAATGAATCAATACTTGGCTGATAGGATCGATACTTTGTTTCTGTCCTCTAAGTACAGTATGAAGCTCACTGAACTAATTATTGTGGACGGTATAAATCACAGTGATTTAGGGTCATTAAAATGTGTTCAGAATTTGCAAACCGCCCATGATTCATGTCATAAATCATGACACACTGGACACACTGCTCTAGCCTACATGAGCTGCTTTTGCAGGTTTTTTAGTATCAGTATGCGTGCTGATATCTGCACCTCTTGCCCTGTATCGGATCAGTACTAAAATTTGCACTACTGAACACCACTAGGATTTAGAATCACTAAATGGGCCCCCCTGTGAAGCACATGTGGCCACACCTAACCTCAAAGGAAACTTTTATCAGTGACCATAACACTGGATCGCTCTCAAGCGCTCATTGGTCAGCTGTTATCAGCCACACAAATCCTATTGGCTCTCACTCAGCAAAACATTAGCCCACATATTTTAAAAACTGCACAAGGTTGTTTTCTGGGATTTAGACTCTCAGGGCTTCCTGATTAATTTATAACTAACTGTGTTGACATGCATGTTGATAAGGTTCTGAAAAAACGAGACTGTGTGTGTGTGTGTGTGTGTGTGTGTGTGTGTGTGTGTGTGTGTGTGTGTGTGTGTGTGTGTGTGTGTGATATTCAACTCTTTATCCCTGGGTCTGTTACTCACAGATAGCATAGAGTCATTAGCACCCCACCCTGTCTATGTCTGTGTGTGTGAGTGTGACATACTGAACCTGCCCCTATTTGCCCATCAGTGTTTGGAAACACAGCAGCATTCTCACTGCAACACTCACACACACACACACACATTACACTTGGCATTGTTACTTATTTGCTTAGGGCCTATTGTGTTCTGCCAGCCAGAGCTGCATTGAGTGAAAGGGAACAAAACAATAAAGTAGGTTTAATCTCTCTCTCTCACTCTCTCTTTAAAGCCCACAACAGAAGCATTTACTGCCCAGTTGATCCGGACACTCTACCCTGCACCTCCGCCTCCAGAAAGAGCCTGCACACTCCTGCTGCAGTCCAGAGAAACAGCACTTGACAAACAACACCGAACTGACCTCCAACTGCCAGGACTGTACCTGATCCCATATCCTTCAAAGAAAAGGGCAACCTGACTCTGAGCACAGCGGGAAAAGAAGCAATCACACCCCACTGCTGAAACACGACCCAGTGGACCGAGAGACAGAGGGGCTGACAGTCGTGTGTGGTGCCCGGGAAAAGAGGCAGGATGCTGGCTCAAATCCTTCAAGATATGTGGGTGGAACCTGAGGTTCTAGAGGCCCTCAGTGAGGAGCAGAAGAGGATCCTCTTCCTCAAGATGAGAGAGGAGCAGGTACGCCGCTGGAAAGAGCGCGAGGAGAAGGAGGAGAGGGAAAGAGGACACAACAGGAACACCAAGTCAAAGAAAGGTACAGCACTGGTTATTCTGTAGTGGGTAAACTTGTTCAGCTTACCATACAGGTCACACTTGTATAAATTCCAGTAAGGGAACAGCCTTAAACACTCATGAAACAACATTGTTTGGAAGAGGAAGGACCGAGGTTTCTGGTAAACCTGGCTCCCATTTTTACATAACATCATTAGACATGAGGTTAATACCGTCCGGTCTGATATCACCAGATTTCTTTACAGGAACAGCAGGTGTCACAACTCTTTCGACAGGTTAAGTAGGCGGAAATCATTTAGGTAAATGAGAGAGAAAAGCTGCTGGTTCACTAAAGACTAAAGCTACCTGTAAAAAGGTGTAATTGATTGAAAAATAAAAACCCAGAAAATGAAACGTTGTGGAAACATTATGGTTTATTTATCAGGCTAACTGAAATATGTTACGATACAGGACCTGTATTATTTCTAGTCTTGTTTACATTTGTCAGTACAGCGAGCATTCAAGGCTTTGTTTGCTATTTAAGTCAACTATTTTCTTAAAGTAAAGGTTGTAATCTGTGTTTTGGTTAGCCTATTTATTATACACTTGTATAACTTCTTGCTAATATAACTTCTTTTGTATGCCACAGAATACAAAAGCAAAAATTAAAATTAATAAAATAAAACTAAAATGAAACATGTTTAACAAATAAAAGCTAAGCTCAAAGCTAGCTTAAAGCAAAAACTGAATTGAAAACAAAATAAAAACTAGCTAGCTCTCAGCTAGCTGACAGGCCTGAATCTTGAAATTTATTTTACAATAAATTTATATGGATACATTTATTGTAAAGGTGAATATTATATAGATAGTAATAGTAAGACTAGAAATAGGTGAAAGAGCTAGCTTAGCTTTTCCTCTCTTTTTTTGTAACTGTCCTTAACAATGTTTATCTTGCTAATTTAAGATGCACAAATATAAAGTGCAAATAAAGAAATACAATGAAAAAAATACATAAGTTGCAGCTTCACAAAGTTTCTGTCCCAGCTTTATCATGGTTGGCTAACAACAGCAGCAACAGTTAGCGTTTCTCACATTTTCTTGTCTGTATACTAAGCTAACCTAGCAAGCTGCTGGCACTAGCTTCATTTAGCTGTTTATTGTTATTTTTCTTATAATAGTGCTGTAACTCATTACTTTGTCTTATACAATGAATATGTAGCTTGCAAAGAAGAAGGACTTTGACAACCCGCTCATCCCAAATTGAAAATTATTTTTTATTAAGTTTTCATTTTAGATTGCTTTAAATATTTAATAAAGCCCTGGGCAGTATAACCATAACACGTTAAGAGAAAACACCATGTTTTTCCTGTAAATATCGTTCACTGCAAATCACTTCATGCTCATCATGTTTAATTTAGTTTGTTGCTTGCTGCCAACTCCTTTGGGGGGCTCCGAAAATACAGATTTTAGAAAATGGGGCACCAGAGTTCATTTACACCTACTTGAAAACTTCTAAATTCTCAGTACACGTGAGCAGTGAAGCACGAGTTTTGTACAAAACCTTCTCTGGTTACCAATCTGACTAATGTGTTCAGATTACGCCCAAAGAAATCCAGTTTGACCATCCCTGTTGTTCTCTCTTACTCATTTCATCCAGCCTTCCTCTAATTAAGGTGTTATTCTAACTCACTGAGACCCTGCCGCCTCAGCCGGTTCACCTGGACAATGGATGTGTGTGTGTGAGCATGTGTGGGTTTGATGGACAGATCTCTCACAGCCAGCTGAATCATTCTGTTGGCTGAAAGCTGAATAAGATCGAGGAGGTCCTGTGGTTCTGGGGCGTCACCATGCTTTAAAGCACATATTAAGTTCCCATCTTTGTCCACCCAATCTCTGCCATGTCACCTGAGAGGTGACGGAGTGTGTGCCGTTTGCACATTGCACTCCATACAATCCTTCTGCCATCTTTCTGTCTTTGTTCACTGTTCTGTGGATGGGAAAAAACAAGCCTTTACATGTGGTGTGCAAACAGGTCTTTAAATACAAATGCATGATTAAACCTGCACCTATGTGTGAAGATTTCTATTATGTGCTGCATTTCTGGTTAATTTGCGGGTGTGGTGGTAATAAAGACAGGCACCGCAGGTCTGTAAAGTCATGGCAGGTGATCGACACTCAGCGAGGTGGCTATAAATGTGAATACTGAAGGTGTGTTTTTGTTTTTTTTCTGACATCACAGGTACCATTATGTGCTATGTCACTGCATGCGTAGCACACAAGCCAATTGTCTAAAAATAAGTAGCTGCCATTATTAGCTGGAAACCTGTAAATGTTCACTGGTCCCGCTGGGGGAATTTCAACACTGACAATTTGAATTTTAAAGCCACGCCCCAATCTGTGACATCACGGCAGGTGTTTGGTCTTTATCAGGTACTCTACTGTCATGGAAAAACAATCAGCAGCCGTCAGGATGGGGGTTTATTTTTGAATATAACGTCATAATGAGGCAATGGCTGAAAACACCCAGTTTCCAGGATGTGAACGCAACATTATAAAATTTATTGATTCATAACTGTGAGTGAATTCATGATTATTGTAACATTAGACACTTAAATAAAGGTTTTAGCATTACAACATGGTCTTAAAGTGAAACTTAAAGGGGACATTTAAGTAAACTCTTACTGAAGGTGAGAAGGTAGTTTTGCTGTAGGAGACAATTAAATAATTCCAGGGGGAAAACGGACACAGAAAACACAAACTGGGTTAAAAATGTACTAAGGACAAATCAGCAACAAGCAAAGTGTTAGAGGGTAAGTCTGTTCCGGGAGTGAGGCTTCCCAACACCAACACTTATAGGACAGCACCACCTTCTGGCTGATAGCCACAATAACAGTTTGTTAGACGACTTCATTCTAAATGCTGCTGAGCATTTCTCTCCGAGTGTAATAAGGATATATTTTATGTTGTATGCTTCATATACATTTTGTTTTCCTCTTTTATTTTCTCTCCAGCTTCCAGTAAACACGTGAGGTGGCTCCTTGGGCGGGATGGTGACGTGAGCGTCAGTATAATCGGTGAGGTGGACGAACTGAGATCCTCCAGACTCCTCCAGAACCTCATGAACAACAGGTAGAAACACATAGTGTGTTTTTCCCCAAAAAAATATCTTTGACAAGTCGACTCAAAGAAATCCAAAGGATGATAAGCTCTTATCTTATCACAGTAAAGAACAATAACCTATTTTCAATAGATCTGAATTAATGTTGCTCTGCATCGTGTTTTTAACGTAGCACATAACATATAGATTCTCAATTATGTTTGCGTAGATCAACAGTGAACTAAATACTTTCAGTCAGCCGGACAGTTCCTTGCACCAACATGATTATAGAAGTTACTAGTGACATGGCTGACTGGTGGATTCATTTAAAGGCTGTTATCGGAGGGACTAAAACGGATGTCTTTGTCTTTCAGATTTCAGTCTGATAACATGAATGCCATCCAGAGAGTGGACTTGCTTCCAGGGAGTGAGGACCAGCAGCTTAACCTTAAAGAAGACATCCAGCTACCCATCACACATGTAAGTTCCCATGTTTGAAATGTGTTTGAAAGTGCGACGACCTGCGTGTGTGTTAGAGTTTATAACATTGAGTCGTTTCGGTCTTACGCGCAGGATGACACGGCTTCACCGAATGACCAGTCATCCGAGGAAGACATGGACTCGTGCAGCGCTGATGACGACCCGAAGGACACGGCCGAGGACAGCGACAGCGAATCAGGCAGCGGCTCTGACAACCTCAGCGACTGGACTCCGCTCTACAAGCCCCATTTTAGTAGTCATGGCAACCAGCCGCTCAGAGCCCCGCTGGCGGACACAGAGAAGACTGGCCCCCAGGACAGAGGTGAGAAGGGAGGAGAGGATAGAGGAAGGATCTATGTATGCTAGTGTTAAAAGTGTACGATAATCACCAACTCTAACTGCTTATAAGTTCACAGTACAGTACACCTAAAGCTGGGCAGACACTGTGCGATTTTTTCAGTCACGTTATTCAGCTCCTGCTCAAACTGCACGATTGACTCGCAGGGGTTAGAAGTTGGTAGGTCACGATGCAGGGTCTCACACTATACCACCCGATGCTCTGATGCGACCTGAGTGCTCACACTGTGCCTCCATAACATGAAGGTTATAACAGAAAATCTGTCGCGCTCTCTCCCTCTCTGTCTTTCACTCACACAGACACACACACCACCATCAACTTTGCTAAATTGCTAATGAAAAACACTCATCAGGCAGCTGTGATTGAGCAGCAGAGTAAATCCAACTATTTTCACGGTTGTTGTGGTCGTGATAATTTTGTGATGCCACATCGAAAAGGCTCGGATGAGCTTTCCAAAGTTCTACAAGTTGTGCCTCCATCGCTTGTGTCCAGATCACACGCTGCACAGCCGTGCTGCTCCGTCTTTTACACCAACGTTTACGTGTTTGCGCGCGAGCAGTGTGAGCGGCTGTGGTGAGAACCTCACGAGCGATTGATGATCGGGAGCTGGTCGTGAGGTGTTAATCACTTCTCGTTACCCCACGTATACTACACGACGCACGATGAAGGCCAAAATCGGTCCGATCACTCAAAAATCGGCTCAAAATGGGCCTAAAACCGCACAGTGTAAGCCCAGCGTTAGAGCAGCAATGTTTGTTCCCCTCAGAGAAAGGGAAGAATGGGAAAAGGAAAACACCTGGCTGGAAAAAGTTAATATGGGCATGTGCAGTGAATATCAGCGCTATGTGGCCAGAAGTGTGATAATATAATTTATTTTGTGTAATAAACGACTGCAAGGATAGATGATTACAACAAATAGATGACTAATACATAAAAGTAATACATAGATGAATAATGATGATGAGTTAAGATGCGTAATCATGGGAACAAGCGGGTTTACAAACAGGAGCAGCTGATTAGCATTAGAAAAGCTGAAATAATACCTCAACTGAAGCCAATTGTACTAAATGCACTAAATGTGCACTGTTACAAGAATATTTTTCTTTCTATTGTTTTCTGTTATTTTAAGTTAAGCAGGACAGAGTTCTTTTAAAGAAAGGTTTACTTATATTCTCAAAAGTTAAGCATGACAGGCTTCTGTTTAAGAAGGAGACCTGTTTTATGTGTTAATGTTGTCATTTTGAGCTAAAAATAAATGGCTAAATGATCATTTGTTTCACATGTGTTTATATCACAAAGAATACACATCTACTTAAATCAACTTCAAGTCAAATGGTTAAAAAAATAATTTCACACACAAAAAAAGGAGCTAGAAAATTCACCACACTGGGAAGGGTGAAGACAACCCTGGCCACGAGGTGTCCCTTATTTATTTTTCAGGGAGTTGGCAACCCTACACCTCAGCTGTATCCCAGAACATGTCATTGATTGCATCCTGTGCTTCTTTTCTTAGAAACCGCGTGCTACAAAGAGAAGCCAGAGGGCAGAGGTCGCGTGGAGCAGCTCAGGAAGAAATTCGCAGATAATCATCACAACACATCAACTGCCTCCAAGAAACCACCCATACCAGCCAAACCTGCTCATCTGCAGAAGTGAAGCGCACCACCGACCCATTAAGACTCCACGTGTATCTCTGCTACACATGACCCCGAAGAGCCTACTCTATTGAGTGTAATGAGCACTCTGTTGTACAGCAGCAGCTCAGGCTGAGGCTGCACGTACTGAAAGAAAAGGATTCTGACTTGAACCCGAGCAGTGAACAAAAGTCCACTTTATTAGACCTTATTTCAAGGTCCGAGCTACAGAAAGAGAAACATCTGGGGGTGAAGTGAGAGAAAGACTTGAAAGCTTTTGGACTGAAGTCAACCTGAATGATAAAACTAAGCAGCTTTGATGTTGAGTTGAAATTCGAGCACAGATACGCTCACACGGCGTCTGTGATTGACAGGTCGACACAGAGCGTGGTGTCCAGACACAGACTATTGACTGCAGGTGAAAAACACTGTGGTTTTATTACTGACATGTCATAAGCAGGAAAAACTGATAAATCATCCGCATTTTTTTCTTCACTGATCCAAAGGTGGGAGCTATGTTAAATGTAGTCCATGTACCGTATTACTATAATGTTTTTAACTGTGTTGATTGCTTGTTGGCAAAATTCTCCTTCAGCGTTTTAGCTGGCGTAAGAGTTTTGGGTTTAAAAGAAAACAACCAAATTCATGTAAAATTATTAACAGGGTCAGTATACTCAGTGTACTTTCTACTGTCCCTGACATTCACTGACAGACACGGACCTGCTCAGGAGGCCTTTCAGGTTTGGTGTCTTGCTCAAGAACAATTTATCCAGATGTATATGATAATATTTGGAATATGTGGCAGCCTACAGTGCCTTTTTTTCTGTCAGAGCAAATGTTACCAATGGAGTAATGGCCACTCCAGCACACTCGACTTGAAAAGAAACTGTACCTATCAGATTCAAAGGGACTAAACTGTGGCTCTTTTTGACAAAGCTGCAAGCTCTAGCATGCAGCATCAGGTCTCTGAGTTGATCTACCAATCCTGTGTCAGGAGTATAATGAAAGTGAACGATATTTGATAGAAACACTTGGCTTCATTACATGGTGAATTCTGTCTTTTCTATTTTTTTCTCTGAAGTTGACCATAAGACTTTTAGTAAACTTAGGTCCTTTAAGTCAGCGGTCCCCAACACCCAGGCCACATGGCTCCAGTCTGTGGCTCGCTTGGTTCTGGGCCGTGAGATATGAGACTTGGGTGTGAAACTCATGGTTTTCAGGCTTTCTGTCGGTTTTTATTGTTATTTTTTTATCGGTTTTATCGTTAACTCTCCTGGGTCTTTTCCCATGTGTTATGAATAAATCTTCTTTTTTTGTCCAATACTGGTTTTATGTTGTTGTATTTATCCACAACACCTTAAAGGCTGGTCCATGAAAATATTGCCGGACATAAACAAGTCCGCGGTGCAAAAAAGGTTGAGGACTGCTGCTTTAAGTATCTCTATTCCCCACAGAATGCTAACGAGTAACGTTCCTTCAACTTTTACTGTGCAATAATTTATCAGGCTGCCTCTAAAATTACACAACAATGTACAGTTTAGTAGACCAAAATAAAATAATATCTCATAATTATAATAAAATAACCCATTTATACGCTAATTGTGCAGCACACAGGAAGGACATTACATAGACATAAATATTCCACAAAACAATATATTAGTGATGATACAATGACCAAAGTAGTTGAAAGTTAACTTCAATAACACTTAAATCTAAGCATTTCAATTTCTCTTTGCCAGGTATACTATACTTTTTCATTGTGTATCTGTAGTTGGCTAATCTGAAACGACGTCAGGTTCTGTTAGAAATGCACATATGCTCTCAGGAATTGGCCCGTAGCATGTTACAGATAAACATAATACTGAAATTCAGTCAAAAACATGCTGAACAAGAGTGCACATGTTGAATATATAGTGTACAATAAGTGATTTCAGTTACAGCATTATGATGAGGAAAGCTAATATCTAAACATTAGCGTCATTGACATAAGCAAGTTAGCATGCTAATGTTAGCATCCAGCTCAGAGCACTGCTCCTCACAGACTTTAGTAGGGCAAAAGAAATTTGATGAATTTAGCCAAAAACTAAAAGTTGTGATATTTTATTTACCTTTTATTTGGTGATTGGCAAAAAATAACAATAAAAATAGCAAGAAACAACCCACTAAACAAACATTAGCTTGTTTTTTTTGAGGGAGCGTTTAGCCACATTTGACATCTGTTGACCTGACCAACGTTTTGTGGTTAAAATAAAACAAATCCATATCTTCATGACTTCAACATGGCCACATGCTCAGGATCGCCGACAGCTGTGGAAGCCACATAAGTGCACTTTTTTTTTCTTTTTTTTTTACTTGTATTGGCTATTTGGACCCAAAGATGTTAACATTTCTATACTTAGCATCAGATGAGGTCAGTCAAGAGGGCATAATCAGGTGATGGACTTGGCAGGGGGGGAAATCCACATTTTAGCGCTAAAACACTGCTATGTTTAAGCTCACAGAACTGCACGGTCATCAAATTAGAGGGACTGTGTGTAAAAATAACTTATGTTTCTATGTTGGTCAGGCAAATTGGATGTGAACACCCTCCACTGCTTTGACTCAGCACTTTAACCTCATGGCCATTGCTTCATTTCTTTTCCACTGCGCTGGAGTACATATCTAAAACAGTGAAAAGCATCTCCCTGGACAAATATTTATAGGCTCTACTGCAGCTTTACGGGACATTAGGAGGAAGAAGCCAGAGAAAAGAACAAAATCACACCCGTGGCAGAGACAGCAGTACTTTATTTTTAAGGTTTGCACTGTTTGAGCTGTAGTTACTACCTAACCATTTAGTCACATGTTCCTTTTACTTGGTCACTAATTAATTCCTAAAAGTCTTCACCAGCTGACACTTTGTTTTTTACCTTCTGTTTGTATTTGTACTGTATATGTCCTACATGGGTTTATGCCTGTTGTGTAAAAGAACAAACTAAAAGAGTTTTCTTGCTTCTAACAAAGTTGTGTGTGTTCACAGTGTTGGTGTGTGTGTTTGTGTGTGTAGGGGTAGGGGGGACAGCTGCAGATGACACAGAGAAGCTGTAGATAGTGGTCACTTACACAATGATTATCTATTCATTGGGCTCTATCAGAAAACAGCCCATCAGAGATCAAACGGAGAGAACAGAAAGCTGATTAGCATGTGGTTCAGACTGAGACGGAGGGCGAGACGCTAGGGGAGACAGAGAAAATGAGAGTCTGGTCACGGGAAGCACAACGTCACAGTCAACTCAGTAAACCTTCTCGCATTCCTTCACCACTTCCACACCCTCACCCTCTGTGTGTGTGTGTGTCTGAGTGAAGAGCGTGTGAGCGTCTGTCCGGCCATATATCTTGAACCATGTGACTCTACACGAGCAGTCATGCACACAGCGTGAAAAGCGCCGCTATATATAGTAGGACAGTGTTGGGTGTCCCAGTAAAGCATTGTGGGAGCCTGTTCACCTTTGTTCCTTGAGAAAGCTCTTCTTGGAATGTTTGTATACACTCGTGTGCTGCGTATAGAGAGTGCTGCTGCTCCTAATTATTTTCTATCCACCTCGAAAGGTGAAATTAGGACACATGTAGCATGTCATGTGTCGACCGTGTGACAGTAAACAACATATATTATCTGGCTGTCTTTTGGAAAAGCTATCTCCTAATCGTTTCTGTGAATCAGGTCATTGTGGGGAAAGACAATAAAAAAGAATCTGTGACAGACAACACCTTAGGCTGTCATTCCACAAGAATGCAATGGTAGTCTCATTTATAGCCTGAAGATAATTGTTACTTAACGTGTAACAATTCTGGTTATTTGACTAGTTCTAAGTTTCATGAATTAAGGCTTTTTATTCAGTTTGCTAACTTTGAAGAATTCGCACTGCAAAATAACAGTAAAACTAAGTAAGCTAAGTTACACAGCGTAAAAAACTTGTTTTCATTTAACCATGATCAGCTCGACTCTCAGCTTAAAAACATTATCTATCATAAGCCCTAACTTATAGCCACGTCTTTTAGACATGATGTGTTTGTAACGAGGCTTCTCTGGTAAAAAGCTAGTCTGTCATGTAACCCCATGTTGTTGTTGGTCCTGCATCATCATTATCATGTTGGTCCAGGATCAACAATGCTACTGACCAATTGGATTGCTGTGATGTCATTGCTTGGGAATGTGGAGCGAAAAAAACTTTTGTTTGTATAAATCTTTCTTTTATTCTTTATTAATTTATGCAACATAATAAATGTTTTAGCAATTTAGATTTGCTGTTAGCCTAATTTAGATTACTCGTGCTAGTTTGGTTGTGATAGTTTTTTATAGCATTTGCTAACTTCTTGGCTAATGCTAAGTGAATACTCTGACAACATGATTGGTCAGTTGCAATGTTGATCCTGCACCAACACTGTTATGATGATGTAGCAGGAACTCTAACATGTGGATATCAGATTGTGCTTCTCATGTAATTATTTGAAACTATACAAATGTTGAAAACTACATCCATTAAATTTGTTATCTGTGTATCCGACTTAGGATATGTGGGTGGGGCTGGAATTTAAAGCTGCCACTGGGCAAAAGGTAGGATACACCTGAAATGTGTAAGATTAAACATTTTTAAATCCAATAAATATTTTTAGTGTTTTTTGCCGCCGTTGTTGGAAACTGGAATTGCTTAGTTTTAATATTACTCTTATTACTGTTTCTGGGTCACAAAATAAACTTTTAAGGTGTTTTCAGGCAAGAATGTAGCTGTGTTAACTTCAAATATCTGCTTGGTTTATCAAGACATCACATATTTTCAAAAGTGCTCTGACGTTTTCGGAGACATCCGTCTCGCTAGAGCCGGCAAGAACAGCAAACTCCCGGCACATCGTTTTCAAACCCCCCGCAGTCTTTCACTACTCAGATTAAACATAATATATAAATCACTTAGATAACTTAAAAATATTATTGTTTGACTTTTTATTGTTTTAATTGTTCGTGAGTAAATCAATTTGGATGCAGCCATGAAGGCCGGGTCCTCGAGAGGATGCAGCCTATGAATTTGGACACAGCTTGTACTCTAACTAGAGGACTTACAAAAATGGAAGTCAACGGGAAACACCTTTTTGACTCTGTAAACACTTTGTAAACCTTGGTCATACCGTGTTTCAAAATAGAGGATTAACCGACACATTGCTGGCCAATGATCAAGTGGGTTCACAGTTAGACCCATACCCATTTGTCACATTTGGATTTTTTACACCAAAATGGCAACGGCAGAAACATTCGGTCTCAAGGCTTTAAAACAGTTCTTCAGAACCCAGAGGGTGACAGCACGGTCACTACATCTCTTCGTTATACTTTCTATGGGTCCAACACTTTGATCCAGACTAAAACAACCGTTGGATAGGTTATACTCATGTGATCCTCTGAGTCCCCTGAGTTTTTTTGTTTAGTTTTAAAGGCTACGTCCGCATGTACACGATTATTTACGTAAATAACGATTTACTTGGGTCTTTCGTACACATGTAAGCAGCGTTTGGATCACTGAAAACTGAGTTTCTGAAAGACTCCTGGCAGGGTGAATATTTTAAAACATGTAAATGCATTAAACTTCATTACTGCGTTTACATATGGACAAGGAAAACGTAAATTTTAAAACCGAAGGTATGTGGTTTGATTTCCTTTTTTGACACTAGACTGCTCTGTTATTGTTTCTGTGCTTTTCATTGATCAGCATGTCTTCGCGAGGTTACATTGCCACCTGCTTTGGCTGTTCTTGACAGCACTTGAGTTTGTTTTTAGCATTTTGATCTGGACAGAGATATTTTTCAAAACGACCTTGGAAAAATCCCCATTTTAAAAAATACCTGATTACATTTGGAGGTAGCCACAGCACCTTCATGCTGTGAAGTTTCACTGGGTGCTAGCAAGACAGTATCCGCTTCCTAAGTCTAATGTTATCATCCGTTTCTGCGTCAGAACTCTTCCTCGGTTAAAATCAATCAAACACTGAGAAACGGTCCAAATAAATCACCAATAAAATGATCATCATGACTGTTTCTCTCAGATGTTAAAGTTTAACATCCAGGCCTCCGTGAAAGATGTTTAACAAAGCTAGAGGAAAGCAGGACGTTAGCTCGCTAGTTTTCATTTGAAGGTGATATAACTGAAGGATCGGGACCGAAGGACTAAGATGTACTTTTCTGCTATTGCTTTGCACAAAAAGACGGAAAACTAAAGCCCAGCTATGTTTGTAGAGTTAGTGAAGCTGGGCTAACTGGGCTAACTGCTATATATTGGTGTGGTGATGGTCAGCATAATATAAACACATTAGACACTCCATCTTCACTAGGATGAGGGTTAACTTTTTTACCCAGAATAGAAGTTAATGTGAGAGTCCCCAATGGCCAGAGACAAATGCAATCATATGGCAAGAAGATAACACCGAAAACTAACCAAACTTCAGGCAAGAGAACATTTGAGATGATTCATCCACAACACAAGGTTAGTCATTAATATCCTGCTCCGGGGTTTGGGTGACTCGCTATGAAAAATTCCTGACCCCAGGCTTTATGCCCCTACTGGCATATTACTCGGCTTGAGAGTGATTCTTTTCTGAAGTGTTTAGATGTTCGGTGCTTGCAAACTGTAAATCTATGGATTAGAGTTGTTTCATAATGTTTTTAAAAACTGAGTTTAAAGACATACTGCACTGGAATACTACTAAAAAAAAGCCTGAGAGGCTGATGGTGACCAATGATTATTTTTAGGGACTTCGCTATATAAAATAAACATGTTAAACCCGTTTAAACACATTAAAACAACAAACAATCCTCCATGTTTGGCCCAGAGTTGTAGCATTGATAGGGTAAAAATATAAACTTTATCATTGTTATTTTTTTTTAAAGAATGGATTGAAATAGTTGTTATGTTCCATATGCGTCAATAGTAAAATAGAGTATAAAGTATTCAAAACTAATAAAAGTAAGCTATTTAAACAATTTCACTTGGGTGCAAATGGAAGAACACAACAAACTTATAGACTAGCAACTTGTCAGTCACACTGTAAACCAAACTTTATCATCCCTTTTGACTCTAATGGGGACCATAACTTATAAAACGAGCAATGTGTTGTTTCAGGAACAACTTAAAACTAGCCACTGAAACCATAAAACTATCAGGAAGAGTTACAACCAGACATGTGTTTATAATTAAAGGCAGCACCCCCTGCTGGAAATGAGAAAGACTGCGGTGTTCATGCTGACTTTACTTTTCAGATCGGAAAATGACTTCCATCTTCTATATACAGTCAATTAGTTGGCCAAGTGTTGTTTGTAATAACTTATTTATCAATAATTAACTAAAATTCGCAGGGCTTGTGACAAAAACGTATAACTGACATTGCAGCTGTGGTCGAGATTGGTAGCTGTCAGAGTTGTGCAAATTTAAAGGTGCAAAGGGAGTTCCAGCCCAGTAATCTTTGGTAATAATCAATTCCACATCGTGGGGTGGTCCACGTCATGATGAAATATCTCTGCAGACAGGGAGACTTTATCCCTGGGCTTTGCCTAGCTTCCTAGAAATCAGCAACAAGCTAAACATTAACAGAATTTTGTGCACACGTTACGTCTGAGCATAGAAATGTACGGAGCCCCGCAGGTGACATGGGAGAAAAAAAAATTAAGACGGACTTTTGCAAGATCTCGCAAAAGTTTTGCAAGATCCGAGTTTGTTTTGCGAGATCTCGCAAAACAAACTCGGATCTTGCAAAAGTTTTGCGGGATCTTGCAAAACTTTTGCGAGATCTTGCAAAAGTTTTAGCCGCATTCTTCGGCCTTTGACCTCCCATTAGCTCGAAGCTAACGGGAGGTCGAGACCTACTACAGCCGGGAGGAACACCACTTTCCCGGCACATCGTGCCTCGACCTCCCGGTCGGCTTCAAGCCAGCGTCCGAAGAATGCGGCTAAAACTTTTGCAAGATCTCGCAAAACTTTTGCGAGGTCTCGCAAAAGTCCGTCTTAATTTTTTTTTCTCCCATGTCCGCTGCGGGGCTCCGTACCGTAGAAATGTGAGAAGGATTTGAAAGTTATTTTTATTTGTTCTGGATTTTATGGCTGTATTTAGCTTTGACTGGATAAGAATCCATTTCAGATATTTTTGAAGTCACATGTATCATTTAGTGATTTCTCTGCTTGTTTTTCACCGGTAGAAACAAGACCATCCTGTGGCTGTTTTTAGAACCTGGCGTACTCTGAATCCACCTTTAACAGCTTTAAGGGTCAAAGGTCAAGAAAGCCCTTTGACCTCGGTGTCACCAAAATATAACCTGGGGGGAAGATGAGACAGGGCTTTTTGAGGATGTAAGAAGCCATTGTGTTGCTGTTTGGGAGATGCATGTTTTCCATGTGTACAAAAGGGGAATGCAAATGGATAACAGAGGCATAATGACGAGTGATCTCAGAAAGATGATGTTTTCTGCAAAGCTGTTACACATTTCCTAACACTGGGGAAACGGCCAATGGTCGAAGGGAAAAAAAAGATCGTCACAATGAGACACAGTGTCTCAGAGCAAACGCAGTGGCCAAAATTTCAGAGGACTTGCTCATGAGCGAGGGTCCGCCCAGCTCCAGCGCAGGTTGCCTCGGGCTGGCAGGTTGCTCCACTGCAGTGTGTGTGTGTGTGTGTGTGTGTGAGGAGTTTTTCCTCCAGAGTGGGCAGGGCTGCTGGTGCTAACATATGTAGGCTCCACAGGGGTCTGTGACGGCACACACCGTCTATCTGGACAATGCATCCATCATTAACCTCCCCGCATCTCTGTCTCGCTGCATTTCAATCGGCCTCCATCACCGCGCTTGCTGGATCTCACACTCATCTCTCCCACTCTCTTTGTTTGGCCCCACGTTATCTTCATCCCCTGCTGTCCATCTCCCTCATCCTCCTCCCTGCATATCCCTCGCTTTCTCTTTTCTCTCCCCCTGTGGCCTGCTTTTCATCTCTCCCTCTTACCCCTCCTCTTCCTCCCCCTTCCCTCTCTCTCTCTCTCTCTGCCCTTCACCATGCCCCCCCACCCCACACACACCTCCTCCTCTCCCCTTCACCCTCTCCCTGTATCCACTTTCCACTCCCTCCTCCTTCTCCTCCTCTTCCTCCACCTCCCCCAACTCTCTCTCTCTCTCTCACAGCCCTCCCCCGCCTCTCCTCTGTCCTCCATTCAATGCCCCCCCCCCCCCCCCCTCCTTTTTTTGCTCCTGCCATCTTGCAGGCCAGTGGAGCCAGACTGCAGGCGTTCAGGGAGTCACTGGACCTGCTGGGCAGCGGGTGACACAGATTTCCGGTGTGTGTGTGTGTGTGTGTGTGTGTGTGTGCATGTGTGACGAGACCAGGAGGAGGAGCGGGGTGGGGGGATTAAGCTCCAAATCACTAGAAAGGCACTGAAGAGAGGGGGGGTGAGAAAAGAAAAAGCTGCAGATCCAAGAATTTGAAATTCTCCCTTTGTCTGGGAGATGAAGAAACACTAGACTGTGGACTCAAAACTAAAAGACTGCGTGTTTCTCATTCAGTGGGAGCGTTGTAATTGCATGATGTTGGAGCTCGCTGCTTTTCTCCATGAGTTGGCAGTGTCCTGCGTTGGCTGGCGTGCAGTGCTTTCCCTCTCTCTCTGTCTCTCTCTCTCTCTCCCTGCCTGACAAACACACACGCACACACACACACACACACACACACACACACACACACGCACGGACGTGCACATCCCCCTCCTGCCCCCACCCCCACAGATGCACACTCACATACAAGCACACACACAGTCCCTCTGCGATCCCCCCTGACTGAAGGCTCACAGGAAGTGCAGCCGTGGCCCAATTATAGCGTGACACCTCGGGCCGGCCGTTGCCATGGTTACGTCTTCCCTGCGGTCCCCTGGAGTGTGGCGCCGAGGAAGAAGGTCTTATCACATCAGCCATCGTTACGGCAACAAGCAAAAACCCACCCTGTAGCCTCAGCCCAGCTGGCTGTGTATTCGGCTTGAAATCTGCCCCCCCCCCCTCATCTGTGTATGCGTGTGTGAGAGATTTATATATACATACGTGGAAAATTTTTAAAAAAAAAAAGGAAATTGTGTGCGAGGAAGAGCCCGAATGTTTGTGATGATTGTGTGTGTCAGGTTAGGTGTGCTCAAGTGCACGCACTGGACTTGCCAAGGCAGCGTGTAGGTGTGTTTGTGTGTCTGTGGGGTTGTGATAAGGCTCTCAGCCACACCATTAGGTGACTCATAATCCACACACAACCTCGCACACACATACAGGAGCACATGTGTGCGCAAGCAGAAACAAGGTTGCAAACGGACACATACGCCCAATTACAAATGAGTGCACGCACACACACACACACACACATAAAGACGTAGCATAGAGCTTGTAGACGAGTGCACATGGCAAATTTCTTTTATTTCAAAAGGGCAAACAGCGCTATACAGTACAAGTTGCACATGAAATAATTTAGCCGAGGCCAAACTCATTCACTTCTTACTGATGCAGTGACGTCAGAACAACAGAAACTCCCCTCGTTAGAAACAAAACATTTGGCTCCTCTTTACCTTTGAAGCACAGTACATCCAAACTGGAAAGCAACGTAAAAAAAAAGAAAAAAAAGAAAAAGGAAGAAGAAGACATAATGTTTTCCAGATATTTACAGTCTATTTACAGAATTTTTGTCATCATCTGAATATTGACAAACATTGGTATCCTTCTTTCTCGCCTCTCCAATTCTCTGATTGTCAAAATGGATGGGAACGTGTGTGGACATTCTTAAACGGGAGCTGCAGCTCTGCACGAAACACAACATCTTTAAACGTCTCTGGCAGTCACAGTCCGAGCATGTTAACAGGGTGTCCTGTGGGTGAGTGTGTGTTGGTGTGTGTGTGTGGTTTTGTAATTTTTGTTTTGTTAAAACTGCAGCTCCTCAACAATCATCCAACCGGGAACCTCTGACAAATCCTGCCACCGCAAGCGTTACTATCCGTCCAAGGCTCCATTGCTTCTCTCCTGTGCCAGACCCAAAGTAAAATCAGACCCCCTCAGATCAAACCCAGACACTCTGCTCTCAAACCCCGGCCCCCCGGGCTTCCTCTTCAGCTCCTCACACTTCCTGTATTTACAGATCTGGTGTCCCCTCTTGCGATTGCGGCAGCTGCTGCACTGTTCGCAGTTCGTCTGACGCCGGCACGGTACGCACTCCCCGCACCTCTTCCTCTTCCTCCTGCCTCCGCTGCTCCCGCCCAGGGAGCTGGGAGAGTATCCTTCGGCCACCAGCCCCTCTATGCCCTCAGCTCCCATGGCCGTGCTTCTCCAGTGACCTCCCCCCATCTGGAAGCCTGCCAGGGGGAAAAGAGCGGGGCTGAAGGGGAACCAGGCACCCAGGAAGGGCTGGAAGTCAGTGCTGCATGCAGAGGAGTCCTCTTCCTCCTCCTCAGGCCCGGACCCACCTCCCTCGCCGTCTCCCTTTCCGCTCTTTGCCTCTGCAGCCTCCCTCTTAGCTGGCTGGCTGCTCTGTGCGCCCAAACTGGCTTGCTCTGTGGTGGCAGGGGTGAGAGCCAGAAGCCCAGCGCGCATCAGCAGCTCCGCAGCGTGGGCCAGGTGGAGCCCGCTGGGCGACTCCCACATGTCGGGCCAGGAGGGGGCCCGGCGAGGCTTAGCGTGGCCGGGCTGGGTGGCCCGTTGCTGAGATGAGGAGGGCTCCATCAGGCTTTTGACATCCACGGCCGGGGAAGGGGTGGAGATGTAATGGGAGAGGCTGTAAGGGTGGTTAGAGCGCTTAAGGCTTGGTCTCAGTGGCTCATTGGGGATTTTAGCACTGCTGTGGGCCTGATCCGGGGAGGAAGGGCCAGCGATGTCTACCGCGGTGGACATAGCTGGCTACGGGGAGTTGTCTGTCCTTGTGTGAGTATGCGTGCGTGTGTGGGAGGAGAGGTGAGGGAGAAGGGGATTGAAGCCGATGCGAGGCTGACAACTGTCCTGCTGTTACTTCAGCCAAAATGGCAAGCCTTGGCCTGTGTCCCTATTCCCATTCTCTGCAGCAGCCTCGGAGTCCTGGAGAGCTAGAAATGAATAGGGGATGAAGAGAGGAAGGTTAAGAATAGAAATGTTGGAGTGACAAACACAGAAAGAGAGTTACGAGGAAAGAAGGGCTGGGAGATATGTTCTCAGTCAGAGCCACCAAACACAGCCAGAGAAGCAGAGTGCAGAGATTCGGTGCTTAAAGACAAAAATATAACATGCATGTGCACAGGCTCAGAAATCAAACTCCCCGGACAGAGATGAAGGCAGCCATGTATCTGACACACACTGCATGCTTGCCAATGATTTCCGCATACAGGAGGCAGTATCCCTTTAAGAATTTCACGGTATATCAATGCAATCAATAACAGAGCGACAACAATATGCAAAGATATGCGCATATGCGCAGGTCAAATGTGGAGCGCGCTTTTCAAATACATTTTGACGACTGCTGTTATGTGTGCCAGCCAAAGCTTAAGCTCAGCAGAGAAAGACTAAATAAGGGACGCCGGGGGGAAAAAACAGGCTGTCTTTTGTCTGCTATCGACGACGAGGAGCGAGGTGCGCAACGATGCGGTTGCTGTGGATAAAAAAAGACCAGGCTATGTTCCGTGTCCACATTTGTAGAAAAACTACTCCGCTGATTAAACACGGGAGATGGGTGTTATTACAAGACCGGCCAATCGCCCCCTTTGGCGGATCGATCGGGAAACCAGATCGATCATTTGGCCGTTATTAAGGTTACCTAAGAAGACGGTGCTCGACCGACGCCACGGCGAGCTGACCACAGTCCGAGTGGTCGCTGCGACACGGCGCTGCGCGCAAGAAAAAAGGCGACAATACAACACGGCGAAAATCAACAGGAAGTGTCGAGAAAAGCTCCCCGCTTACCTTACAAACACGACCCGAGCTCTCCTGTCAAAGATATGATGAAGTCATGAACTAATGGCGTGGTGATTGTAGCGTATATGGACGGCGGAGCAGCCGATTCCTCCTCCACCTCTCCGTCCCGGAGGGTCTGCAAACACTCTGCACGGAATTTGGGGGCGTCGCTCAAAATGCGAAGTGGACTCTGCAGTCGAGGCTCTGGTCAGAGCGACCCCGTGAAACGTCCACAGAAGCAGATCAGCACACACCGTTAGCTGGCAGCGGGAATACTAAGGCGAATCAAGGCCACCGGTTACACGCAGTCAACAGCACAACTGAGACACATGTAAAAAATTATGTAAACACCGGGCACACTTATAATTTACGCTCGTTATGTTTTCTCTACTAGAAAGTCTTGTTAGGCTCTTACACACACACACACACACATATATATATAATTATGCCTTATTCAGGCCTGTGGAAACTAGTCAAAAGCCCAGTTTATTAATTATTCCTGTTTGTCCTTTTATAAATCTTTAAATGTATTCAATCAAACTTTGCTATATTAAATGTTCAGTAAAGTAGCTGAAAACTCTTAAGCGTTTACTGTTTGTGCAGTCCAGGCTTCGCCTACTTATTTTAACATAAAAAAAAGCTCTTATTTAAAAAAAACAAGACAAAAAAATCCAACCAAAACAACTCTTCCCCTTAAAATGGATTTAAATACAGATTTACTGTTTATTTTTTTACCGTCTGAACTGGTGTCTTATCCACACCGGAAGCCAGCGCCGTGACCTTTCATACATAAAAGCACACTGGGTTGTGGTGTCACACACGGTGGATGTAAATAAATATCAAAACAAACAGCTACAAAATAAAATGATATTTTTACAGGTCACTCGGAAAACAGGAAGAGCCCTGTGAGCTAAATTAGCCTGTTTAACATAAATAGCCTTTATGCTAATGTCCGTCTGCTTTGAAGCACGTGAGCTCGCTGTCTGTTAAAGGTGACTCCTCACGCGGGGACGGCGGAGTCCACTCCACCTCTTCTGAGAGTCCTCCGTTGCATCTGGCACGCAGCCAGATACCTCGTGCGTGCGTGTCTATGTGTGTGTGCGAGCGCGCGCACGTGTCACTATGGGAGCAGGGGCCCACCGTGTTCGCGTACACTGCTGTCTGTCTGGCCTGGGCGATCCGTGTAAACACAGCGTCTTCTAGCGGTCACCGCAAATACTGCTCCGTCTTAAAATGGCCACTGGTGTCGGTGGACACTGCAGCACGGGAGCCCCCCTCACTTCCGTCTCTCCCACACAAATCACAGCCCCGATCCCACCGCAGTCACACACACGCACACAGAGCTGTTTACTCATTACCCCCGTCCTGCGTTAATCCATCAGCACAGCGCTGTGACACGCGTTCCGATCCTGTGGTGGAAAAAGGCGAACGAAATGAATAAATGAAGCTTTCAAATTGGGTCACTCAAGTTTTATTCACAATGTACAGAACAATGAATCAAACCAGACACCCCGCAGCCAGTAGAAAAATCAACCTGCTGAAACGGCAGAATATATTCTTAATGGGCACGAGCTGCTGAACACAGATTCAACACAAGTTTTCCCAGAAAGCCACAGGAACTGGTTACAAGAAGACAGTTTCAACAGTTCATTAACAACAAACTAAACTTCTACCTCCTCTGACTAAAGCAGCAAAACAAACAAAACAATGTGTGTTAACATTCATGTAGGGTTGTGTGAGCGTTTGGATTCTGGTTTAGATTTAAATTTAAGGCCTACGCTTCAGTTCACCGAGACGCTGGACTGACTGAAGGTCTCGTCTTTCAGCCACCTGCCCCACAGCCAGAGGAGGCGGCTGAAAGGACACCAAACATGAAGGCACAATGCCCGCACGGGGAAATATTTCACCTTTATCAGGCCCAGTGAGAACTTTAAACAAACGGCACATTAAGTAGGTCATACTGCGAGCTGCAGTCATAGTGCCACCATATCTAACTTATCTGTCCTCAAATGACCTTTGATTTCAAAGTCACACTAAGCAGTGTCAGAGCAGTGTGGCCAGTTTGATATTAAAACTATGTTTTTCTGTTACGGGCAAAGGACAATGCTCAGAGTTTGGACTGAACATATCAGCGTCATACTGTAATCATCAATCAGTGTGACACGGCAATGAGAATGACAGATGATCGGGCCGGGCGTGCGAGGAGTCAGGGAGGGCCGAGTTCTCCGGTGGCTCAGATTACGCGTCCTTCTTTTTGATGATGAGCGGTCCAACGTTGTCCCCGGTTTCCTCGTTGTGTTTAGTGTGGGAACCATCGCAGTAAGGGAACTGCAGGGAAGAGGAGAAACGACAACAGAATTCACTCTTATCAGTCATATGAAGAGAGTCTGTTAGCCACATATGAGTTCATGCTAACAGCAGTTTGAAACCGACTAAGCATGGAGGGCTGTCAGAGGGTAACTTTCAGCGCAGGTCAGGGATGTTAAAGATGGTCACATCCCATTACCAACTGGGATGTGATCAGCACAATATGTGTCAAACCGTGACCTGTGACTGCAGAAAGCTAAGCAGTTTTGGACCTCTGATAAGATTACCTGCAAGCTTAGAAAGCTCAATGACTGTTACTTGAAGTTTAAGCTAAAGGACATTTATCGCTGCCTGGGGACCAACCTTCTTTGACTTCCAGCAGCGGCAGTACACGGCCTTGGTGGCGATGTCCTCCATGTCAAAGCTGTGGACCACTTTAGGGCTGTCTTTGTTGATGCAGGTGTTCACTTGGCCCTTTTTGCAGCTCCGCCTGTTCAGGTACTGGCTGACGAGAAAGCCTCCGACAGCTGCAACCACCGCCACCGGCACGGCAACCAAAAAATGCTCTGAAAAAAGACAAATATGATAAGGACTTTTATGTAATGTCTTAAACAAGTGATCATAACTGTCATTTGAGGCAACATCATTTTAGTCATCATTTCAGCCTGTCAGACCTAGTGGCATTAACAGTTTCTCGGTTCTGAAAGGGTTTATGCTAGAGTAGTTTAGGCCTATTCTTAGAAAACCAACAAGCAGGTATGTGGCGGTGTTTTCCAAGGCCAGGAGTGGCGAAATTTTTCCAAGCCATGGAGGATTATCTGCCGAGTACTGAGAATCACATGTTTCAGAACAGGAATGTGGGCCCTGCTGTCAGACCTGATCAGCAACTTCTGTGAACTTCTGCTTGGCTAGAGCGGCGGGAAGCCGGGCATACGGAGATAGCGTTTAGCTGTGGCCCACACTGAGTGAAGTCTAAAGTTGGAAAAATTAACCCGTGTCCAACTGGGTTCGGTGACCGGTTAGCCAGCTAACGGCGCCATGCCAGAAGAAGGGGAAAAGTTTGCAGTCTATATAAAAATATTTGAGTCTTTACGTTACTATTAAACGCGGTAGCCTCAATACAACCACACAGTATCCTACAGTTTTTTCTACAACACTGTCGCAGACCCGCTAACGGCTAACAAAACACTCATACAAGGCTAGCATGCTATTAGCCAGCTTTAATACTTTACCTTTAGTTAACCTGAAACCCGAGCTGGGTAAGTCGGGTATCGGAGGCATTGGCATTGCAGGTAAATGGGTGGCTGACATGTTGGGAGGTTTTTTTTTTTTTTTTCCCCTCCTTGGACGGTGTACTGTATGTGATCAGCGCTCAGCAGCAAGGTCAACCACAGAGCTTATCAAAACTATCCACTCTGACAGCGCACCGAACCTGCTGCGTCACTGCCCACCAACCAATCAAAACCGAGGAAGAACGAAGCTCGACAAGGGTAAGAGCGTAACCCCCATACCATTTCCGGCTTCGCTTTAGCGCTCTTTGAAGTTGGAATTGCCGTGATGAGTAATACGTTCCAGAAATAAAATAAATAAATATTACGTTTTATTTTAAGTGTATTTGTTAAAACTCTTCACTATCGGGTCCATAGCCAAAAGATAAATAAAATTCCACTGCCTGGCAAATTTTCCTAACGGCGGATAATTATCTTGACCACTGCGAGCTTTGGTGAGTCCCATTTCCTTTACAGGTCACTGGCTTAAAAAAAAAAAAAAAAAAGAAAAAAGGAGGGGGGGGGGGTTTGAACATAACACCTTTGACTCAAAATAAACCCCATTTATAGATTTACAATGCTTAAATATATAAATTATAAAGTTTTACCAGTCAAAGCTTTTAATTTAGCTGTGACAGAGCTGGAAGGTCTCCCAACTTTTAACTACTTTACATACCACCAGAGGGCGACAAATGACCTTTTCTAAAGGCTTGACTGGACTCTACAAGCGCCCAAGAATTATGTAATTTCAAAAGCTTTCAAGTCTTGTAATTTTGTTATGCTCCCCAGTATTCACAGAATTCTGTGGAATAGAAGTAACCATAAAAGAATGAGGTAATTGCTCATCTTATTTATCCTGTTAGATTTCTGCAGAACTTCCTCTTAACTGCATTCAGATGTTGCCAACCTGCCTCTGTATGCCTTCTTCAAAAAGAGGCTGAGTATGAGTCAACACAGGAGTCGAGGGTTTTTATTACACAGTTTAATCAACACACAAAGCTCAACGAGCCTCTCAGGTAATTCAATATACAGAGGTTTTGTGCAAGAAGAGTGGGTTCTCCTCGCACCCAGAGCCCAAGCCAGTCCCATAGCCATTTAAGATGTTAGCCTCTAATTTAACAATAGCAAAAAAAAACAAACAAAAAAAGAAAGATAAAAGCAAACTAAAGAATTATGGGGTGGGAAATAAAAACACAGGTTAAACTAAGAAAAAAAATGAATTGCTTAAATACCTGGTCCAGAACCTCCACTTTTTGTGAATAAAGAAATGATGGTGGTGAGGGTGACATGGGGGTTACAGTTGTGTGTGCATGTGTGTGTGTGTGTGTGTGTGTACAAAGGGGTCAACTTGGGTGAGGGAAGATTGGGGGAGGGAGGAATGAGGAACAGGAGGTGTGGGGATAAATTCAAGTCCTTTCATAGAATCCAACAGAAGACCAAAAATAGGCTGCGTGTAATTTTTTTCCATGTTACATAGCCTTGTATAAAACACAGAGTGCCCTTTGACTACTTCCTTGAAATGTCACCCCTACAGATGGAAATCATTAGGACAACAAAAACAAGAAAGGGTGCAGAGTGTAAAAATCCCTCCATCTTACTGTCCCCTCCCCCTCAAAAATAAAATTAAACTGGAAGATAATGGGGGAAGAAAAAGGTCCCCTCAAAGCTTGACTGGTGCTTAAAGGAATGCTTTTAGTGATGGTGGGTGAGAATGCGGGCGTGCAGGGAATAAACAGGGGAGGGTGGAGGATCGGTGACAGCCCAACCTGCTTGGTGACAAATGGAATACAGAAGTCAGGAGATGGAGGAGGAGTTGGTAGGTGGTGAAAAAGGGGAGATGGGCTTTACCATTGCAAGTTGACAATATGTACACTAGAGGAGGGGTGGGTGAGCTGAGGGGCGGAGGGAGGGAAGGGGTAAAGATAGAGCAAATAGAGGGAGAGAGAGAGAAGGTGGGGCAGAGGGAGTTTTACAGGTACTCTGGTGAAGGGGAGGCGTGGCTCAAAGAAAGCACTCCAATGGAAACCAACAAGATCTTGTTTAAACTTTTCATTTGTTTGTATGGTTTTTTTGTTTGTTTTCTCTTTACGTCTGAAGCTCCCCTAGCCTTTACGTCGTAGAGGTGGTTGGCCATGTTTCTACCCCCAACACTACATTGCATACTTTTGTGTCCATTCCCGAGCTATTTTGTTGTACCTGTGAACAAGAAAGAAAAAAAAAAAAAAAAGAGAAAGAGAGGAGAGTGGTCAGTTTTAACTTAGTGAAGGATCAACATGTTGAACACTTGTAGTCAATCTGCACCACTGCCTTTACTCTGACTGGTCCCATCAACGTGTCTGAAACGGGGAGCCCGAATTAGAGCAGATGCTCCCCGAAGTCTGAATCGCAACGAGTGTGGCCGCATCACGTTTCTGTTGCGACGTCACCGTGACTGTTCAAAACTTGCTTGCACTTTCAACAATTTAATTGGCCATCCACTGCCTGTCACTAAACCTGCACAGCAATTAGGTTTTTGTCAGAGTGCATCAAGCTGGGGAGAAGCCAAAGAGGAGGGCAGAAATTTCATGAGCGAATGGCACAGAGCAGACACATCGTCCTCATTTTACATCGTAGGCTCAGACGAGTGCCATTCTCCTTTCTGTCACGATAAAGATGTTTAGCTTCATATGAAATCCCTCAGATACTTTAATATAAGACAAAGGAATTTTCAATGGAACGTATCTGTTTTTCTACACGATAAGAGAAACGTGCTGTATATAAAACACCTGTCAGCACGACTCTGGCCTGAAAGAGTAAGAAATAAATGTGTAAAGTTACTGAAAGAGTTGTGACTTAATTTGTTCATTCACATAAAATGTAATTTTTTATTTTTATTTACTGTGGACCCATTGTAAGATTTTATTATTTTTTATAGTAGATATTTATATATATATAAAAAAAGGACCTTTTCTGCCATTTAGTCATTTATCTACTACTTAATTACTTTGATGTAGCACAAATGACCATGGGGAGCTCTTTGGGTCTTTATAAAAGTTCCAAGTTATGAAAATAGTTAAAATCCAAAATATATGCAATATTTCATACTTTCCAGAGCCAGTGGGCCAAATTGGGAGTCTTTGTTGAGCCAATTCTGGCTCTCCGGCCTTATCGATCAATCGTTAATTTCACAGGTAGCAAATTCTGATCGTCTCAACGGGGTGACAACTCCAGAAAGGTGGCATGTCTGTGCCCCAATGTTTGCATTCATTCACCCTCACGCATGACTAATCAAAAAGCTCAAGTTTCACACGCTCTAACATTAAACAGCCTTCTTGACCATAGCCTGTATATAAAAGTTGGACATGGCCACAGAGGATATTCGCCCATTATGAAGCCCCGAGTTAGGTTTGCTGTTGCTGTCTGGGTGTTTCGAAACCAAATGTGGGGAGTGAGTGACACATCTGAACCTCACTGTTAACTGTGTGGCTATTTTAAAGACTCGTGGTGACAGTTTCAATTTTTTCTGTTATGTCACACACTGTTAGCAACAGTGTTACTAGCAACAATCTGAAAAGGCACATGAAAGCAAACTATTCATGCAAACAACTCACTTTTCCCTGTCAGTCTTGTAGATGCGGGCGATCTCGGGTACTAATGGGTCGTCCGGGTTTGGGTCGCACAGCAGAGAGCAGATGGACAGGAGAACTGGAACAGACCACACAAAAGGTTAAGAGTTCTCACACATAAAAACTGACATTTTCAGAGTTTGGATACATTTTCCTTTGGATGACCCTCACATGCTAGCAGGTCCCATCTATTCCACTTCTGATCATAAACATAATTGGTCTACAAAAACACTCACAGTGCATGAGGGACGCTATTTGTGTAAACCACTGTATTAGCTCAAGGACCATCTCTGACATTCACTGAGATAGTGCTGCGCCAGTTTAAATCAAGGACCTCTGCCACAGGAATGCATTTGGAGGTAGCGCTTTCACGAGAGAAAAAAAAAAAGAAGAAAACGGGGCGTTTCTCTTTTACTCTGCAGCCAGAAACATCTCCTTACCTTTGGAGATGGTGAGAGCCGGAGACCACTGTGATCGCAGGATGTCAAGACAGATGCTGCCGTTGCTGTTGATATTTGGGTGGTAGATTCTTGTGGTAAATGCAACCTGAAAACAGATGAATGGGGGGAGCCAAGAAAGAGGGGGAGACGGCAGAAAGCTGAACGACGTAAAGCTGTGGCACGCTTTAACGGGCAAGAGGAACTTAGGCACCCTCTGTTTATGAAAAGCTACTTCTTTGCATGCTCTGGTGCTCACCTTTGGCGGTTTGAAGGGGTAGTCTGTGGGGAAGTGTATGGTCAAGAAGAAAACCCCGCTCTGGTAAGGACTGTCATTCTGAAGGAGAGAGAAGCCCAATGGGCTTCATTACAATTATGGTATAAAAGGAAACAGGCAGGTAGAAAACTTATAGTGAGAACAATTCAGAGTCGTGCGCATGTACGTGAATTTCCCATAAACCTAAAGCAACGGTTAAAGCTGTGACTGTGTGAGTACTTACGGGTCCCATTATTGTGGCTTGCCAGTGAAACACTGAAACAAAAAAGGAGAAATTTGTTATGAAACTGAGGACATGATGTGTGTCTGGGAAGTGTTAGAATAAATAATGCCACATGAAGCGTGCCTGTTTATTTATACAGTTGAGTAACAGGCTTTAAATAAAGTGCAGCTGAGGACAGTCTTTTCTTAATTAGAAATGACTACATATACACTTGCAGCACATGAATAACACTAACCTGCTGCTTCAGAGGAAATTAATAAACAAGAAGTGATTTTTTTTAAAGAGCTTGGATAACCACCAAAACAAACCACTGTAATCTGACTGTGATCTTTTAAACCTGTCCAATTCAAGCATCCTGTCTGAGGAGAAATGTCACATTTGTGAAGAAAGCCACAATAACTGCATTTCACAAGAGACACCGTCTTGGTTTTTTTGATGTTGATGGCAGGAAGCGATGTGTACAGCAAACAAATAAAAAGTTCTGCTACTGATTTTTTCTCCGCACAAGTACAAAAGTTAGACGCTATCGTGCACAAACACAGACTGCACACCAAAATCCCAGGATGCAGTGCTTACGGGATCCACACTATGATTGTGTCATTAAAATGTCAGACTTTAAAACAAAGGAAAAACTCCTCAGACGGTTGTTGTGATCTTGACAGCATGCAGACACATATGGACGTGTCCTGCGCGTGCGGTCCTAAGATAAAAATCAAATGTTTTTGTTTTGACTGGAACCTAAATGCAACATCCCCCCTCACACACGCACACACAAAGGATATTAACACATTCATGGGTTAGTCTTGAGTTTCAACACAACATATTCATATTTCATTTAATAATCTTCAAGGAATCTTGCACATAAGTTTTGTTGTTTTAAAGAATAGTTTCAATAAATAATTTAGGAACAGATATCAATATGCAAAAATAAGTCTGAAGACATGAAAACAGACTAAAGAAACAAAGCATGTAGATTGTTTCCTAAAAACAATACAACATATTAGAGCAGCTGCACTGTACACCCTGTGACGATTCTGGTTATGTATGCAGACGTCACAAACCTCAAACATGAGACAACAGCGTGGGTGTCGGTCTCTTGTTGAACCCAGGTGTTGCACTCAGGATGTGTCGGGCAGGCAGCCGCCGCATTACTACTCCTGGCTAAGTTTGCGTCAACCTCTGTGCAATGACTGGGGCAGCACGTAATTTGCAAGTCCATGAGTTCATATTTAAATCAGCGTGCATACACTTAATATAGTCACTCTGTCTATTTTTTTTTTTAAACATCCTAAATACAATCTGTCTGTGTTTATTCATGCTACTTGTTCTAAACATACCCATCTAGGGCAATTATTATTACTCCCACACTATCATTCATAAAAGACATGATTATAAAGGATTACAGCTATATGTAAAAACACTGCTGTATTACCAAGACAGAATAAGAGCAATCGTTAAATGGACTTAAATATCAAGGCACATCATCAGAGCGATTAACTGAATGTATCTGTTTGTGTATATAGCACGGGACAGCGTCAGATCTACCACAATACAAGATCTTAATGTATCAAAATATTTCTTAAAAGCAACTAACTAAACTGGACGCTGGTCATTAAAAACTACAGTTTGGATTTTGACGTTACAGCAGGGTCAAGACCAAGTTGATGAGATCGAGCCAAAGTGAAAATTCCAAAATTATGCAGGCATTTAAGTGTCTGGATTTACTGACACTTAAACCTCAGGTCACAAGATTGTGGACACTGTGGTTTAGGACTGAGTGACTTATTGATCAAACCAGAAACGCATCAAAGAGAAAGTGTTAAACTGCTCACTAAACATTTTCCTTCAGTACAAAAAAAATCCCCATATCATCAAAGTTTTTCAATATTCTGAACTTTTTTTTTTTTTTTTTAACTCTGCACACAAATTTTAGCATTAGGACCAAATTTTGTTTAATTAACCTGCAATAATAGAAGCACCTTGGGAGTTTTACATACAACATTTAAAGTACTGGTTACAAGGAAACATTGACAAACATACTGCAGGGCTAAGTTCAGTTCAGTTAATGCCTTCTGCATTTCATTATTGGTTCAGTCTATGAGATTAAAAAAAGAAATCTGAACTCTGATTTACTCCCAACATTACAAAAGAAAAAATACCCTTGCTGTGAAAGTAAAAGTAAAACCTACATGAAGCAATACAGTGGGTTATGCTTTTATAATTACCCAGAAATCTTCACAATAGGAGCTGCAGGTATTTCCTGGATGTGAGCTCTAAGAATAACCTTCAAGCAGAAACGAACACTAATTTAATCTATTTTATAGATGTTGGTCTTCATGGATCTGTCATTGATTCCTATGTCATATGCGAGTATAATTTGATGATTGAAAAATGATTTGGTCACATAAGATTATGAATAAGTTCAAATAAAAAGCGGGAAAGGGTTCTGAATCCTGCTTACACACAGCTCACGTGACACTGTGGGTTTAAATGTTGACTTACTGTCATCTCCTACTGGTCCTGCAGAACACTGGGCTGGTGGGTCCCGTGCCAAGTCGTTCAACTCCTGAGACAAACCAAAGAGATGTGAGTTGTTTGGGTCCGGCCATACAGCGAAGCATTAAATAGACCATAAAAACTAAGAACAGATAAGAGGGCTAAAAACACCAGCATCTGCATACAGGATAGCATTCACTGATGAAAGTGTCCTGTTTATCTTTTGTGTCACATCAGTATTGTGCCAGATAAGAGTCCAGACAGTGTGTTTAAGAGGTGAATGACATTTATTTCTTTGTAATTAAGTAGGGCCAAATGAAGAAAAAAATAAGAATAATATAAAGTAATTGATTTTAATATTTTCCATTTTGAAAATAAATTTAAAATGTTAAAGATTGAAGTCAACTCCCTGAGTTCATCAAAGGGTGTTAGGAAAGTGTGGAAGGTTTAAGGTGAACCTGCCAAACTGCATCTCAACCTTTTAGCTACAATGTATAGAACAGAGCACTTTGCTGTTTTCTTCTTCTTCTTCTCTGTGTGAGGTCCAAGCAGTCTATACATTAACAGAGAAAATGTCCTCATTTCTAAAACACGATTATCAGTGTATTTTGACTTGTCTCAGAAATTCAACTTAATCGTTAAGAATATATCCTTCTAATATACACATTTTTAAAGTTCCCTTCAACAATCCTCCGAATAAACTGAAAGAAGAGATGATAAAAAAACAAATAAAGAAGGAGCAAGCAGAAATATCAGGTTTAGCCAGGTTGTTTTACAAACACCAATATCGGGCTATTAATTAAACAATCAGCGCAACCCCAATCTAAAGAACAGAGAGAAAAAGGAAATGCAACATAAAAATAACCACACAAGAATTTCCTCTGTTTAAGCATGTGTTTGGGGTGGGCACAAAAAAAAGAGCTTCAATAATCTTATAGAGGCTGTTCTACTTACTACTTCCTCTGCTCACCAGGAGCTCTGTCTTGTTTTCAGACAGCTCCTGAGGCCGGTGCCACAGCCATAAAGGCTCCCTGCTACAGTAACTCTCAAAGCATTTCCCGGTGACACAACAACACTACTATAGCACCCCGAGCCTTTGCTTATGGCACTGACCGCTATTACGTAACTGCCTTTCTCCAGGTAGAGCGGCTAACACACGTACACCCAAACCGAGATCACGATAATTTGACAAAGCTTTTACTATAGCCCACACAGCCGTGTAAACTGGTTAGCTCGCAGTAAACGGTATGCTGGTAACGTTAGCTTAGCGTAAACGCTAACCTCTCCGGCTCGACAGCAGCACAGGATGTCATGTAAGAGAAACATGAAGCGAGCTGCCTGGCCAAATTATGACATGCCTTTATGCTACGTGGGGAATTAATTGCAACAGGACCAAACAACGCGGAGCTAACTCAATCAGACGAGCGGCACAATAACGATTATAGGGCTCGCCTGCTATCAGCAACATGCCATCAAAGGCGAACAACGCGTGGGGCCTGTTTTTACAACACCGACTCGCTGCTAACATTAACAAGAATTTCCTTATGTACTGCTTCTCCCGTTGAGCCATAAGCATGTTCAATGCAAACAATAACATGGCTGCTTTCACATGACTACTGCGAAAACCTGCAGGTTATGAATTAAGATGACAATATACAGTTAACGAAAAAAAAAAACGGGGAGGAGGTACATGCTCGCTTCCGATATAGCGATCATTATGTTTGAACTTTTACTGTTCCTCTAACAACAGCAAATGATCGGGTATTTAAATGGCTAGCGACAAAGAAGCCGTCCGTCCTTTAATTAAATAAGCTCTGGACTCCTGAGCTAGCCGTTACCGCTAGCCGGATAACTTCAGTTATCTGTCAAATCAAATAGCGGGTTAAGTAAACGAAAGCCGCCGTGTTGAATAATGTTAGCTACGTAGGCTGCCGTTTATATCGACTAATGAAGACATATCTGATAGCATATCGTGAAAACTGCCGCTAGTTTACTATAAAGATAGAAATGCAGTGGGCTAGCCTGCATCCAAACTAGCCAACAACCGGGAGAGATAATGTTAGCCAGCAGCAGCTAACACACCACTAATACCATTAACTAGTGACAACCATGGCAAGCTAAACATCTTTTTATACGCGGTATCGAATACATTCTTAATGAACCGAAACAGATTGTGAAGCTATGTGACACAACCAAGAACAGCTAACACAGCCAATGGTGGAGTTGGCCCATTTGTAGCAGCACTGAAAGGCGGCGCATTGCTGCTCTCAGTGTCGCCGCTCGCTATTCAGACTCACAGACCGTTAGCTGCCAGCTCAAACCTAACTTGAATAAATAGATCCGTTTTTCAAATTATTGTCAGTACAACTAATCTGCCGGACAAGCATCCGCTAGACAACCTTGGAATTAGATCTATAACCAAACTGCGAAATCCTGGGCCTCGCCGTTCACTTCCTTACCTTGTGAATTCTTTTCAGAGCCATTGTTGTGCTAGCGCTTCTGACAGGGAAAACGTGCGATTAAAATGGCGATTGATATCACTGTCCGTTAGTAATACTACGATTTAGCTGTCATATAAGATCGTTACTCCACATATAATTAACTGGTTGCTACCAGAAAGAACCACCAAGCAAATTTTGAGGCGAAACTGAAAGATAGAAGCGGTAGAACCGCGGTCCTTCCTCCTACTGCAGCGGCTACCAAATCACTGCGGCCTGTGTTCTGCTAGCAGCAAAGACGGCAACACTTCCGAATTCCGTTTTTCACAATTAAACCACGACCATCTAAAGGTGACACAACTACCTTGCTCTCCTCCATCCTCATATAACACAAAAGTAAATCCGCTTTTTCACTGTTACATGTTTACAGTCTCATAGGAAACGCCTTTAAATTAATATTCTGACAGGCTTTTCTGTGCAATGTCCCCAAAGAAGCATCCTTTTCCTAGGATGGAAGTAAACCTTTACTTTATTCATGCATAGAATTATTTGGGCTGCAAACATGATTACTATACTTCCATACAACAATTTGCAGTGATATTAACAGTAAAAAGATGACACATCTGAAAAGTTGGACCATGGAATACTTGGCACTTCCGTAAACCTCTCTAAAAAAACGTGAAGACAAGTCTGTGTGTGTGTGTGTGTGTGTGTGTGTGTGTGTGTGTGTGTGTGTGTTCTTTGATTTTCTCAACAACAATTCATGCCCTGTTTGGATGTGTCAGAAAACATCCACTGCAACAGCACCATCCATGTAAAGCTTGCCGCAGCTGTTCAAGGCATAGATTCAAGAATGAGCACACTTGCAGTTGAACAGTCAAAACAAATATGTTTTTTAATGCTATATTTTATTAGGTTAAAAAAGTCATTGGTGGAAAAAAAATGTTTAAGAGAATTCATTAGAACTTTTCTCAACCTTTGAAGAATTTTCCCAGTTTAAACAGTATTTATTTCCAGTTTATTTCGCTAAGAAAAATTAAGAAAAGAAAAACTGGCCGCCACACAGTCTTAGAGAATTGTCCAGCTGCAGTGAGATTCAATATCCCAAGCTCAGGACAGGAGATTTCATTTTATCCTGAATTAAGAAAAAAACCTAAACAATTTTATAAAATGTTGTGGAGGGCCGCCTTTGAGAGCAGGAGTATTTAAACAGTAATCCAATATCTATTAACACCGCAAATTATAAGTCTTTTCACACAGGTACAACTATTTTACATCAACAAAAGCAACCTGGCTGGTTTACCAAGCTCAAGACTTCAAAAGCTGGGAGCAGCTGTGTATTTTCTGTCCCCACACAATCATTATATTTTGGGATTATAGACTAGCAGGATTTATTGTCCATTTCCGGACAGAGCCTGAACTATTCAAAAATGACAGTTGATTGTATAATTTACTTCTTTCCTTTTCTGAGATCAGTAATACTCAAATATTCAGTGGCTTAAAACTGCGGTCCCCAACCCCCGGGCCTCGGACGGGTACCGGTCCGTGAGTCGTTTGGTACCGGGCCGCGAGAGTTGAGGTTCAGGTGTGAAATGTATAGTTTTCAGGGTTTTTATCGGTTTTCAGCGTTATTTTGTTATCGTTTTTATCGTTTACTCGGCTTTCCTTGGTCTTTTCACGTGTGTTATGAATAAATCTTCTTTTTTTTCGGTATGGGTACTAGTTTTATTTTGTTGTATTTATTCGCGACACCTTAAAGGCCGGTCCGTGAAAATATTGTCGTGCATAAACCGGTCCGTGGCGCAAAAAAGGTTGGGGACCGCTGGCTTAAAACATTTTGAAAATGTTTTTTTTAAAACCTTTATTCTGAAAGCAATTTTCAAACCGGAAATAGTGTTGTTGGCTCGCTTTTTCACTGCGTTACCGCTAGGGAACCCCTTCGCTGACATGCGCACCTGAGGGATCGCGGTGCACGCCGCCTACGTAGTGGTGCAACTGGCGTCATTGTGGCTCCCGCCACGCGAGGGTAAGGCTGAACGGGCACGGTCTGGGCTGAGCCAAGATGTCTACCCAGTATATGTCTTTTGCAGTAGGTAAACTCCCGGGACGTGAGACTAAAATGGGTTACAAGAGTTTCAATGTCGTATGCGTCTTCGCAGGCAGTGCAGCAGTTGGTAACATGCTAAAGCCGCTGGCTGTGGCTATAGGTGTAAGTCCACTTTCAGAGGCTTATGTAACAGATAAACTACAGTCTGGGTTTGTTTAGTGCAGAGATATGACTCGCGACTGTGGGTGCGAGCTCGTTGGCGGAGGGCACATAATTGGTTTGTTTAAGCAAGGGAAAAATATATTAGCTGCACAGTAACTGCAGTTTATGTTTGTGCCTTACTTGTGTGGTTTTGTTTTGTTTGTCACGGTAACTCGTTGTTATATCCGTGTGGCACACAATGTTCCGCTTTCTCAGTTCTCAATATTCTTCAGCAGGGGTGTCAAACATAAGGCCCGGGTCCCAGAGTCGGCCTAGCAATGAAGGCCCATTGGACAACTTTGGACAATGTGTATTTGCATTTAAAGCTTTGCCAACTGATAAAGAGCTTCCCCGCACCGCATTCCTACTACATCAGTGTTATTAAGTAATAGATAAACAATAAAGTGATAGATGTTTTTTAGAAATTAGTTTTTTTCCACTATGGGACATTATTAACAAAAACACGGGCAATGAGCTACCAAACGTTTCTATGTAATTTAAAACATTTGCACTGTGTTCCAGATACATCAGACCCAGAAGAAAAAAAAAAACAGATTTCTTTTGGTTCTTAGCAAAGTAGAGCAATTCAAGTATCACTAGCAATACAGGATAATACTTATGTTATAATGCTTTGATAGATCAAAGTATCTGGGGCTGATCCAACTCCTGAGCAAGAAGTCCGAGTTGAGTGGGAGTTCAACAAAAAACTTCCAACTGGGAACTCGGAATTTCTGACTTTGACTTATTCAGGAATTGGCTATTATTTCTTAGAATTTATACACGAAAAACTTGTTTCCTGCAGCACAATTTGTTTAATATGTAGAAAAACTGAGGCACACAGTTTAAATTGCACTTCTTTTTGTTTCCTGAGAACCGAGGAAACAAGGTAGAGCAGGGCGATATGACCAAAAATATTTATCACAATATACATTTGAAAATTTGAGATAACGATATAACTGACGATATAATTGACACTAGACAAAATACTTTACAACTCTACAACTTTATTAGTGCAAATAAAAATATCAATGTATTTTCACTTAAACAAGGAGCTGTTTTTTATGTGCATTAAAGTTATCTAAAAACAGTGCAAATGCAAATTCCTTGCTGACAGTTTAACCAAAAGGCATTTCCAGTGGGAATTGGCCGACATATCCTCAGCATAACCATGTATAATATCCACAAAACTTAAAAAGAGGTTATACACACACACTATACGGTACCATTATGTTGAAGCACAGTACGTATCACTCCGCGAGGCTCCTCCCTATGATAGCCGTAATGCTCCGACAATCCATCGTAGCTTAGCAAAGTCGTACTAAAACATTTGACAGATTTTCGAGCGCCGTGTACATAAAATCGTTTCGAGGTCAGTAACAGGGCCGTTGCTTGCCATTTGGGTGCCCTAAGCACAAATGCTTTATGGTGCCCCCCCCCCCCCCGCCACTGAAAAGAAAAAAAAAAAACATTAATACTTTTGAATTTCTCAGTGGAATTTGTTTAATTAAATAACAACAAACATGACAGTTAAACAAATAAATAAGGTTAAAGGAGGTTAAAAATACTGTTACAAATAAATACTGAAACAAAAATTGAACATTGGAACAAGAACAAAGAGCCTGGCAATAATGTGTAATTTTTTTTATAAAAAAATAATATATATAATATAATAGTATTATTATTATTAATATATTTACAAATAGTTTCACAATAGAATTTAAATAAGAAACTTAAATAAGAAAAATAAGAATTTGAACACAAAAGCCACATTCCTTAAGTAACTATGTTAAACATTTTTACAATTCGTTGTCAGAGTATGCCCTAGACTCTAGGGCATACTCTGACAACCAGAAAATGCAGGCGTGGTGTGCCTCTCTAGGGCCTAGAGAGGCACACGCCTGCATTTTCTGGTTGCAAAATCAGCTATAAGGTCATCATATGATAGCTTCTGAGCCACGTCACCATTGATGCTGATAACAGCCAGACCACTTAAACGTTCCTGCCCCATTGATGAACGCAGGTACGTTTTAATGAGTTTGAGCTTTGAAAAGCTTCGCTCAGCAGAGGCAACTGTGACAGGCAGGGTCAGTGCAATACGCAGAGCAATCCACAGATTGGGATATACCTCTTGAAGCTGATTGTCATGTAAAAATGACAGCATTTCCAAAGCAGACGTCTGTGGTGGCAGCTGAGGAAGGTTGATGATTTCCTGCATCATCTCAGGTCCATCAATGTCAGCTACTCCCTTATCTGTCAGTGTCTTCTGTACTTCAGTGCAGTGTTTTTTTAAATCCTCCTTGGACATCCCATTCACTTTGCTGAAATCAAGCAGCACTCCATATTTCTCCTTCACTTGATTCATGGTCTCAAACCTCTCCTGTAGGGAGATTAAAGCAGAGTCCACAACACAATTGAAAAATGTGACCTCAAGCTTTTTAAGGGCATCATGGAGGGGCTCATCAACAGCTTCATATGCAAACTGCCTTTTTGTGCTCCTGAGCCTTTTCTCCTTCAACTGTGGTTCTATGTTCAGGGCCTCACAGAGTTCTTTGGCAGCTGACACAGCCTCATCAAACCCAGACTGTCTGTATTTAGAGAGGTTACTTTTGGCAGTGTCAATGAGCCTGACAGCAACATCGAGCTGCATGGAGCTGGACTGTAGTAACTTGTTCACCTGGTTTGTGATTGTAAGAAGTTCACACCACACGATGGAGCAAATCAAAAATCGAAATGAGGCTACTTCCTCAGCAAGCACTTGAGCCTCCACCTTTGCGACTGCATCACTTACAGCTTCTCTGGCCTCCAGGAGAGCATCCCTCACTTCTTTTGTCTGACTCCGGACAGCAGTTACACTTTGAAGCCTGCTTTCCCATCTAACGTCACTCCAAGATTTAAGTGTCAATTTCACATGTTTTGTTAAAATGGCCCATCGCTGGGTGGCACTGGAAAAGAAATTGAACAACTTCTGCAAATACCCAAAGTAGCCAGTTGCATCTGGAGAGGACTTGGCAGCATCAGCTATGACCAGATTCATCGTGTGAGCTCCACAAGGCACAAACAATGCTCTCGGGTTTAATTGTAGCAGTCTGGCCTGAACACCTTGCTTCTTCCCCTTCATGTTGGCCCCATTGTCATAGGCCTGTCCTCGACAGTTTTCAAATGGAATGCCAAGCTCCTTCAACTTGTCAAGGACAACATTGGACAGGTTAAGGCCAGTTGTTTGCTCCACATTTATATAGCCAAGAAAGTATTCTTTAATATCTGGTTGTGCTTGGAAACAAACAATGCGTACTATGACTGACATTTGTTCAGTGTGACTCACATCTGGAGTACAGTCAAGAATGATGGAGAAGTATTTTGCCAACTGGATTTGCTTCACAATGGCGCGGAATGTTTCTGAAGAGATAATCTGAATTAGTTCGTTCTGTGTCTCAGGGCTGAGGTAATGTGTGTGGGAACCTTCATCTTTTATGTTGGCCAAGTGATTTGCCATTACAAGGTCATATGTTGCCATAAGCTCTACTTCCTTCAAGAAGTTGCCATTGTCCGGCTCATAAAGACAGTCAGAAGAGCCCCTAAAAGACAAATTTCTGGAAGCCAGTGAGAGAGTTATTGAGAGTAATCGTTTGAGAATCTCTCGCCACTTTTTCCTTTCTGCCTCTAGTAAGGTCAACTCCTGTTGATCTATTGCCATGCTTTTCTTTAGCCGTGTGTCCAGTTCTCTCCACTTAAGCATGCACTGTATGTGGTCTTGGCTACACTCATGACCCCTCAAACGGATGTTGATGTTCGACCAGTCACTGAAGCCCTCTGTACTCAGCTTTATATCCTTCACACTGAAAAGCTTACATGCAAAGCAGAACACAGCATTGTTCTGCGGTGAGTACACTAACCAGCTCCGGTGAACCTTTTCTCCATTGGGAAGAATTTTGAACTTAAGGCTAGTGTGAAATGCTCTTCCATCAGGCCCCTTTGGAAAATTAAAATCAGAGCTGACATTAAAAGGACCTCTCCGCACAATTTCAACACGATCAGCATCTACAATGTGAGCTGGCCAAAGAGCAGGATCGGTTGAAGGGGGCACACATGTCTCCACAGTGTCACTTTCTGATAGTCTCTCAGTGACAGGACTCTCAGTGGTACTTGTGTATGGAACTGTACCTGAACTGGTGGTTGATGGTTCTTGTTCTTCTTGGCTAGGGATTGTTGCAGGGTCTACAATGGCTGGTGGTTGATGTCCAGGGATGGCACTACTACTGGATGGTTCATCCTGTCCTTGAGATCCTCCTTGAACATATTTAAGCATTGACCCTGCATACAAGAGAAAATATTCAGGGATTTTACAGAAATACAATTTTGAATCTACAGTAGGCCTACGAAAGATTGCATTATAAGACTAATAAATTAAGTAAGTCACTGGTACATTTAAAAATTACTAACTATATTTTACATGTATAGATTTTCATAATGGCAAATGGCAATATAAACATGCTGTACATAATTTGATATAAATGCGCAAGTAGGAAATCTATATTACTGGAAGATATAGGTTTCATATTACAGTTTCACCAACAGATGTCGCCCTTGATCTATGAACCTAAAGAAAGACGAGAACTATTTATGTGTTCAGACGTCAATGGCATAAATAAGATATGCGTCTTTATAGATCTCCTGAAATGCAGCAACATACAAAGTAATCTTGTCTAATCTGATAATAATACTTGACTGCATCACTGACCTATCCCAAAGTTAAGGTTAATCAGTAGCATGCATGACGTTAGCCAGCTAGCAACCTGAGGAGGGAAATGCTAGTCTCACGAATCACGATAACGTTATCTGAAAACCGTCAATTGAGTGACCATGATGAGTTGCTTTTAGTAGTCCATTCTATATTCATATCCACAACGTAAACAAACTACCCAACATCAATCATTTGCAACATTTGTTAACACAGTATGAACACTGCTAACAGGAGCTATCACAGAGTTGACGGACATGAGCGTGCAAGCAAGGGCTACAATAATGAACTTTTTTTATTATTATTATTTAAACATTGCCTTACCGGCAAGCGACGCCTGAGTTTCATCACGCTTCCTCTTCTTCTTTCTTTTCTCCGCTCCCGACTCCTGTTGCAGTTTCGAGGCCATGTTCAAACAGGTGTTTACCAATTATAGAACAGACCACTGGGAGTGGGGGGGCACCAGGAGGAGACTGGAGACAGGGCACAAAGCAGATTCACCCCTTTTCTCGGGAAAATTGTTTTATGTTGCTTTTGTATTGTTTAACCATATTAATGCATATGATATTTATAGTATTAATATGGTTTACTTTTTTTTTTTACGACCCTGATTTTTTTGGTGCCCTACCGGCCATTTGGTGCCCTACGCAGTGTGCGTTATGTGCGTTTGCGGAGCTACGGCACTGGTCAGTAAACACAACTAGAATTCATACATAAGGCACACGGGATTATAAGGGGCACTGTCGATTTTCAGATAAATCAAAGGATTGATTTTAAGTGTGCCGTATTTTCCAAAAAACACGGTAATAACGACGGCCCGCTAGCATGCTCTACCAAAAATAGTGCTTTGTTGTGTATCTGATGGACGAAAGCCAAACCAATTCCACACCACTGAAGTTGCAGCGTTTTTACAAACCAGTTCTGGTTCATCTATTTCATTCAACGATCCACTTTCGCCCTTCTCATTCTGTATCGCCACCGTGTTTTTTCCGTCATGTGCGTATGAAAACAAAGGCACTGCGCATGCGCGTTTTACCCGTATTCTATCGCGATATTTCATTTTCTTATTGTTGCCCAACATTATACCGGTATTACCGTGAACGGTATGATATGGCCCAGCCCTAAAACAAGGATCTTTCGGTTTAACTTTTTTTTGTGATGTCCTGCCTATTTGAAGCTAAAAGAGGCCACCCAAACACATGAGAATCATTGGAAAGGCCAGGATGTCATCTTTTGAGCTGGTTCTCAGGAGGATATTGAGACTGTGTAGTTAAACGTCTTTACATTGACAGAATGGGAAGTTTCAGTAATCCAGCCCACTTAAAGATCAAAGTGTCCCACGATGTAAAATGAGTTTGACATTCCTGACCTACAGGATAACCAAGAGACTCTTTCAGGTACAAGTTGTATTAAAGATGTCAAACAGTGGAGGGAAGACCAGTGGATTTTGACTTAAAATAAAATAAAACCTGATCTCTTTGTTCGAGGGAAATGTTTTTGTTCTTTTGAAAGCTCGAAAATTAGGCTCTGCATACTCCACCATGGCTATTGTGAGCTCTGGCCTATGTGCAGAGAAAAACATAATCATGTCAAAGTGAATGAAAAATGGTTCCAGTTTGCATTCCAGTAAATGCAAATGACCCTGCGTTTAACTAAGCTCACTGGTTCAAACAGAGCAGGCTCCGTCATGGGTTTTTCAAGAACAAACATGTAGGAACCTACAAAAGTAAAGGAGTCCCAACACAATCAAGCTAATGAATCACTAACTTTTAGTATGAGGTCAAATCAACCGTCTGTCATGAATGGGAGTAGATTTTGAGGAAATTCGGAGGACTTTCTGTAACATTACTGAGCTTCACACCGTAATCAGCATCCAGTAATGGCCTTTTTACGCTCTGACCAATGTCACTAGTTATGTTGTAGTTCTGTTGCTCACTAAAGAGCTACATTCAATAGCTTTAAGAGATATATCACTAAGTATAGCTTCATAATTTTTTCCCTGTATGTTCTCCCCAACAATCAGAGAGAGAAATAGTTATTTTAAAAGAAGCTTTTAAACATTTGATTTCTTATTGGAAGGAAAGCACAGGTGGGGCTGATGTCAGTAATGATGGCTCTGTGTCATGCAGGTGTATGCAAGTGAGCAAATGTACACAATACAAGGACTGGAATGTTTATAAGTGGACTCTGTGATTAACACCATCAATCACACCTCGGTCATTCCTGATGTGACATGTCAAAATATCTGCTGTTGAAACAGCCAATAGCAGCAGACGGGAGTACTGTTTGATTTGCACAACAGTCATCTACACTTGAAGCTCCCCCAAAATAGGAAATGTATCCAAAAACCACATCCAGAGGTGAGCTGGGTTAAAAGTACAGCAGTGTGAATAATGGGCATGGTTTTGAGAGAGAAAGATGGGAAACAGGAGATGAAGACATGCCACTTTAAATCATTTCATGGTTCGATAAGGCCCTCTGACTTTTCATCAGAGTATGCTGATTGCCTTGGCAAACATCAGAAGGACGGCTCAAAGCAAACCTCAGCAGAAGTTTAGCTGAGACAGTTTAAATACAGCTTACAGGCAAGCTAAGCTGTACTCCAAAATGGTCAAATGCAGATAGCATATTTGTATTTTTCACTTGCTGTCAGCCACTGATCTTAGCAGTGCATAGCAGGAATCGGACACACCGAGTTTTACAGACTGTTTACTATACAGGAATATTCACAGGTAAGGGGGTGTGTCTGAAGGAGTGGTATACCCCCACCCTGATATATGATAAACCAGGGGTGGGCAACTCCAGGCCTCGAGTGCCGGTGTCCTGCAGGTTTTAGATCTCACCCTGGGTCAACACACCTGACTCAAATGATTAGCTCCTTACCAGGTTTCTGGAGAACTTCAAGACACGCTGGGGAGGTAATTTAGCCATTTAAATCAGCTGTGTTGGATCAAAGACACATCTAAAACCTGCAGGACACCGGCCCTCGAGGCCTGGAGCTGGACACCCCTGTGATAAACCCTCTGACATCTAAGTCATCATCAGATAACCCCAGCTCTAAGCTTAAACCTAACCCTAGGCAGTCAGTATGCGGTGCATATTTATCAAATTATTCTCCTGGGTTTTGGCAGTCAGGGAACAAAGAGTAATTTTCTGACACATGGGATTATCACACATTGTAACTTAGACTTCAGGAGGTTACGGGTGTGATGATTGAATAATACTTCTGAATAATCATTATTTGTAGCTTACATATTTATACATATACAAAGCTGACAAGAAAAAGCAAAGTGGAAATCAGCCCACAGTTTGACTCCTCATCGCTGCCTTTGTTACCTGCTGAAGCAAGTTGTCTTGACTCTTGTAAACCATATCCTCATTTTGGTTCATATCCTCCTGAGAACCGAGGAAAAAAAGAATCTTCCCATTGAACTTTGTCTGTGATTTCCTTCCTCTTTGGAGCTAAAAGAGGTCACCCAGACAGATGAGATATCAATGGTAAGCCCAGGATGTCCTCTATTTAGTACAGTGGGACTTAGTAGGGTAGCTTAAGTAAGTCAAATGATATAGATCAAAAACAGATTTCCATTACAGAGGACATAGATGAATAGGCTGTTTCTCAGTAGGCTATTGATAATAAAAGTGATATGATAAGATGTGTAAATGTTGGTCATATGTTTGCATTGTTGTCTGGATATGTTTTGCTAATTTCTTATGACAGGTAAGAATGTGGTCTGATGCTCTGTTGTGTGTGCTGAACGAATAATCACAGATTCAGCAGGAGGAGCTGGAGCTAATAACCCAGCAGACTCAGGTCCCTTTTATTGGGATTGCATGATATGATTTCATCCTCCCTGAAATAAATTTTAGGCATCGATGGCGGTATAGCAGCAGGTGATGCAGAACCTGGTGAGAGTATGGAGTGGTTGTTGGTTGTTCTTCAGTTACAGTAATATTTAAGGAACCTTGCTCTCGTTGGGAGGAAATGTTTGATGAGCCAGCTCGTTGGGGCCCTGGGCTAAAAGATCTTCCAAATGTGTTCCATTGCTACATCAACAACTATAGTGAGCAACACATGTGGAAAGTTGGCTGTGTTTCCTGCTGCTTCTGTTTAAGGATCTTCATATTTTTTGACTGCTCTGAGGAGTGTAGGCTGTCTGCAGATTAACATTTTCAGGATTCATTTTTAAAACTATTCAAACATCACAGATATGCTGAAACAGTGTGTAATTACAACTTTAATAATTATGTGTTAAGTATAACTAAAATGTTATGAGCTATAGCCTATATATATATATATATACAACACCCAGCACGCCCCTGCGGGCGGTTTATCCTTCAAGCTTGGGTCCTCTACCAGAGGCCTGGGAGCTT